>NC_135248.1:8263319-9602069 GCF_947623445.1 Clavelina lepadiformis | reverse complement strand
TAAAAGACTGCGGCAGCACCTTATCGGTATTCTATTTGAATAAGGTAAGTCAATCTGAGCTTTGGCTCTTCTTTTTTCTACAAATGAATCTAGAGCAGTGCGAAACGCTTTACGTCCCGTATGCACCAGCAGTGCCGTCGTGGATCGAACCCCAGTCGTTAAGGATGTCATTGTAAGTATTATCCGCGTCCGCATGTCTCGTTCAGTCCGATGGACAATCTTACGGCTCGTCACTTTGCTGCCGGTGACTGTTCCGGACAGCGCTTTGCTTTTCGTGTCGTGCCACCTAGATATTAATTCCCATAACTTCCTCTAATCTCCGTGCCGTCGTCAACTGTAAAACTTGCCAAAGTCAGTACTGAAGATGACTTTAAAACAAATGCAAGTTAGTTTGATGTCATTCTACACATGCTCGAGGTAAGTTGAAAGTAGGAGGCTCTGGCCTCATGTTTTCTCAACGAAAAACAGCAACTAAATTGCAGCTGACACAGTTATGGAGTCTGCAGTGTTTTGCTCCCTTAGGAAAGCGCAATAAAAAAAATTATCGAGACGTCGGAAAAGAGCACAATATCTTACGATTCTTCCTTTCATACGTGGTTTACCATTATGTGGAATATTAGCTTTGATGGTAATATTGTTATTGAAACCCATTAGCCAGCAAAATTTCTGTCTCCTAGTGGCGGACCCATTAAATAAACCTAGCATGTTATAGCGGGTATGCTGAATGAAACAAGAGCAAAAAATGACAAACGGTATAAAAGACTGCGGCAGCACCTTATCGGTATTCTATTTGAATAAGGTAAGTCAATCTGAGCTTTGGCTTTTCTTTTTTCTACAAATCAATCTAGAGCAGTGCGAAAAGCTTTACGTCCCGTATGCAGCAGCAGTGCCGTCGTGGATCGAACCCCAGTCGTTAAGGATGTCACTGTAAGTATTATCCGCGTCCGCATGTCTCGTTCAGTCCGATGGACAATCTTACGGCTCGTCACTTTGCTGCCGGTGACTGTTCCGGACAGCGCTTTGCTTTTCGTGTCGTGCCACCTAGATATTAATTCCCATAACTTCCTCTAATCTCCGTGCCGTCGTCAACTGCACAGCTTGCCAAAGTCAGTACTGAAGATGACTTTAAAACAAAAGCAAGTTAGTTTGATGTCATTCTACACATGCGCGAGGTAAGTTGAAAGTAGGAGGCTCTGGCTTCATGTTTTCTCAAGGAAAAACAGCAACTAAATTGCAGCTGACACAGTTATGGAGTCTGCAGTGTTTTTCTCCCTTAGGAAAGCGCAATAAAAAAAATTATCAAGACGTCGGAAAAGAGCACAACATCTTACGATTCTTCCTTTCATACGTGGTTTACCTTTATGTGGAATATTAGCTTTGTTGGTAATATTGTCATTAAAACCCATTAGCCAGAAAAAGTTCTGTCCCCTAGTGGCGGACCCATTAAATAAACCTAGCATGTTATAGCGGGTATGCTGAATGAAACAAGAGCAAAAAATGACAAACGGTATAAAAGACTGCGGCAGCACCTTATCGGTATTCTATTTGAATAAGATAAGTCAATCTGAGCTTTGGCTCTTCTTTTTTCTACAAATGAATCTAGAGCAGTGCAAAACGCTTTACGTCCCGTATGCACCAGCAGTCCTGTCGTGGATCGAACCCCAGTCGTTAAGGATGTCATTGTAAGTATCATCCGCGCCCGCATGTCTCGTTCAGTCCGATGGACAACCTGACGGCTCGTCATTTTGCTGCCGGTGACTGTTCCGGCCAGCGCTTTGCTTTTCGTGTCGTTCCACCTAGATATTAATTCCCATACCTTCCTCTAATCTCCGTGCCGTCGTCAACTGTAAAGCTTGCCAAAGTCAGTACTGAAGATGACTTTAAAACAAAAGCAAGTTAGTTTGATGTCATTCTACAGATGCTCGATGTAAGTTGAAAGTAGGAGGCTCTGGCTTCATGTTTCCTCAACGAAAAACAGCAACTAAATTGCAGCTTACACAGTTATGGAGTCTGCAGTGTTTTGCTCCCTTAGGAAAGCGCAATAAAAAAAATTATCAAGAAGACAGAAAAGAGCACAATATCTTACGATTCTTCCTTTCATACGTGGTTTACCTTTATGTGGAATATTAGCTTTGTTGGTAATATTGTTATTAAAACCCATTAGCCAGCAAAAGTTCTGTCCCCTAATGGCGGACCCATTAAATAAACCTAGCATGTTATAGCGGGTATGCTGAATGAAACAAGAGCAAAAAATGACAAACGGTATAAAAGACTGCGGCAGCACCTTATCGGTATTCTATTTGAATAAGGTAAGTCACTCTGAGCTTTGGCTCTTCTTTTTTCTACAAATCAATCTAGAGCAGTGCGAAACGCTTTACGTCCCGTATGCACCAGCAGTCCTGTCGTGGATCGAACCCCAGTCGTTAAGGATGTCATTGTAAGTATCATCCGCGTCCGCATGTCTCGTTCAGTCCGATGGACAATCTTACGGCTCGTCACTTTGCTGCCGGTGACTGTTCCGGACAGCGCTTTGCTTTTCGTGTCGTGCCACCTAGATATTAATTCCCATACCTTCCTCTAATCTCCGTGCCTTCGTCAACTGCAAAACTTGCCAAAGTCAGTACTGAAGATGACTTTAAAACAAAAGCAAGTTAGTTTGATGTCATTCTACACATGCTCGAGGTAAGTTGAAAGTAGGAGGCTCTGGCTTCATGTTTTCTAAACGAAAAACAGCAACTAAATTGCAGCTGACACAGTTATGGAGTCTGCAGTGTTTTGCTCCCTTAGGAAAGCGCAATAAAAAAAATTATCAAGACGTCGGAAAGAGCACAACATCTTACGATTCTTCCTTTCATACGTGGTTTACCTTTATGTGGAATATTAGCTTTGTTGGTAATATTTTCATTAAAACCCATTAGCCAGAAAAAGTTCTGTCCCCTAGTGGTGGACCCACTAAATAAACCTAGCATGTTATCGCGGGTATGCTGAATGAAACAAGAGCAAAAAATGACAAACGGTATAAAAGACTGCGGCAGCACCTTATCGGTATTCTATTTGAATAAGGTAAGTCAATCTGAGCTTTGGCTCTTCTTTTTTCTACAAATGAATCTAGAGCAGTGCGAAACGCTTTACGTCCCGTATGCACCAGCAGTGCCGTCGTGGATCGAACCCCAGTCGTTAAGGATGTCATTGTAAGTATTATCCGCGTCCGCATGTCTCGTTCAGTCCGATGGACAATCTTACGGCTCATCACTTTGCTGCCGGTGACTGTTCCGTACAGCGCTTTGCTTTTCGTGTCGTGCCACCTAGATATTAATTCCCATAACTTCCTCTAATCTCTGTGCCGTCGTCAACTGTAAAGCTTGCCAAAGTCAGTAATGAAGATGACTTTAAAACAAAAGCAAGTTAGTTTGATGTCATTCTACACATGCTCGAGGTAAGTTGAAAGTAGTAGGCTCTGGCCTCATGTTTTCTCAACGAAAAACAGCAACTAAATTGCAGCTGACACAGTTATGGAGTCTGCAGTGTTTTGCTCCCTTAGGAAAGCGCAATAAAAAAAATTATCAAGACGTCGGAAAAGAGCACAATATCTTACGATTCTTCCTTTCATACGTGGTTTACCATTATGTGGAATATTAGCTTTGATGGTAATATTGTTATTGAAACCCATTAGCCAGCAAAAGTTCTGTCTCCTAGTGGAGGACCCATTAAATAAACCTAGCATGTTATAGCGGGTATGCTGAATGAAACAAGAGCAAAAAATGACAAACGGTATAAAAGACTGCGGCAGCACCTTATCGGTATTCTATTTGAATAAGATAAGTCAATCTGAGCTTTGGCTTTTCTCTTTTCTACAAATCAATCTAGAGCAGTGCGAAAAGCTTTACTTCCCGTATGCACCAGCAGTCTTGTCGTGGATCGAACCCCAGTCGTTAAGGATGTCATTGTAAGTATTATCCGCGTCCGCATGTCTCGTTCAGTCCGATGGACAATCTTACGGCTCGTCACTTTGCTGCCGGTGACTGTTCCGGACAGCGCTTTGCTTTTCGTGTCGTGCCACCTAGATATTAATTCCCATACCTTCCTCTAATCTCCGTGCCGTCGTTAACTGCAAAGCTTGCCAAAGTCAGTACTGAAGATGACTTTAAAACAAAAGCAAGTTAGTTTGATGTCATTCTACACATGCTCGAGGTAAGTTGAAAGTAGGAGGCTGTGGCTTCATGTTTTCTAAACGAAAAACAGCAACTAAATTGCAGCTGACACAGTTATGGAGTCTGCAGTGTTTTGCTCCCTTAGGAAAGCGCAATAAAAAAAATTATCAAGAAGACGGAAAAGAGCACAATATCTTACGATTCTTCCTTTCATACGTGGTTTACCTTTATGTGGAATATTAGCTTTGTTGGTAATATTGTTATTAAAACCCATTAGCCAGCAAAAGTTCTGTCCCCTAATGGTGGACCCATTAAATAAACCTAGCATGTTATAGCGGGTATGCTGAATGAAACAAGAGCAAAAAATGACAAACGGTATAAAAGACTGCGGCAGCACCTTATCGGTATTCTATTTGAATAAGGTAAGTCAATCTGAGCTTTGGCTCTTCTTTTTTCTACAAATCAATCTAGAGCAGTGCGAAACGCTTTACGTCCCGTATGCACCAGCAGTGCCGTCGTGGATCGAACCCCAGTCGTTAAGGATGTCATTGTAAGTATTATCCGCGTCCGCATGTCTCGTTCAGTCCGATGGACAATCTTACGGCTCGTCACTTTGCTGCCGGTGACTGTTCCGGACAGCGCTTTGCTTTTCGTGTCGTGCCACCTAGATATTAATTCCCATAACTTCCTCTAATCTCCGTGCCTTCGTCAACTGCAAAGCTTGCCAGAGTCAGTACTGAAGATGACTTTAAAACAAAAGCAAGTTAGTTTGATGTCACTCTACACATGCTCGATGTAAGTTGAAAGTAGGAGGATCTGGCTTCATGTTTTCTCAACGAAAAACAGAAATTAAATTGCAGCTTACACAGTTATGGAGTCTGCAGTGTTTTTCTCCCTTAGGAAAGCGAAATAAAAAAAATTATCAAGAAGACGGCAAAGAGCACAATATCTTACGATTCTTCCTTTCATACGTGGTTTACCTTTATGTGGAATATTAGCTTTGTTGGTAATATTGTTATTAAAACCCATTAGCCAGCAAAAGTTCTGTCCCCTAATGGCGGACCCATTAAATAAACCTAGCATGTTATAGCGGGTATGCTGAATGAAACAAGAGCAAAAAATGACAAACGGTATAAAAGACTGCGGCAGCACCTTATCGGTATTCTATTTGAATAAGGTAAGTCAATCTGAGCTTTGGCTCTTCTTTTTTCTACAAATCAATCTAGAGCAGTGCGAAACGCTTTACGTCCCGTATGCACCAGCAGTCCTGTCGTGGATCGAACCCCAGTCGTTAAGGATGTCATTGTAAATATCATCCGAGTCCGCATGTCTGGTTCAGTCCGATGGACCACCTGACGGCTCGTCACTTTGCTGCCGGTGACTGTTCCGGCCAGCGCTTTGCCTTTCGTGTCGTGCCACCTAGTAATTATTTCCCATAACTTCCTCTAATCTCCGTGCCGTCGTCAACTGCAAAGCTTGCCAGAGTCAGTACTGAAAATGACTTTAAAACAAAAGCAAGTTAGTTTGATGTCATTCTACACATGCTCGATGTAAGTTGAAAATAGGAGGCTCTGGCTTCATGTTTTCTCAACGAAAAACAGCAACTAAATTGCAGCTGACACAGTTATGGAGTCTGCAGTGTTTTGCTCCCTTAGGAAAGCGCAATAAAAAAAATTATCAAGACGTCGTAAAAGAGCACAATATTTTACGATTCTTCCTTTCATACGTGGTTTACCATTATGTGGAATATTAGCTTTGTTGGTAATATTGTTATTGAAACCCATTAGCCAGCAAAAGTTCTGTCCCCTAGTGGCGGACCCATTAAATAAACCTAGCATGTTATAGCGGGTATGCTGAATGAAACAAGAGCAAAAAATGACAAACGGTATAAAAGACTGCGGCAGCACCTTATCGGTATTCTATTTGAATAAGGTAAGTCAATCTGAGCTTTGGCTCTTCTTATTTCTACAAATCAATCTAGAGCAGTGCGAAAAGCTTTACGTCCTGTATGCACCAGCAGTCTTGTCGTGGATCGAACCCCAGTCGTTAACGATGTCATTGTAAGTATTATCCGCGTCCGCATGTCTCGTTCAGTCCGATGGACAATCTTACGGCTCGTCACTTTGCTGCCGGTGACTGTTCCGGACAGCGCTTTGCTTTTCGTGTCGTGCCACCTAGAAATTAATTCCCATAACTTCCTCTAAACTCCGTGCCGTCGTTAACTGCAAAGCTTGCCAAAGTCAGTACTGAAGATGACTTTAAAACAAAAGCAAGTTAGTTTGATGTCATTCTACACATGCTCGAGGTAAGTTGAAAGTAGGAGTCTGTGGCTTCATGTTTTCTCAAGGAAAAACAGCAACTAAATTGCAGCTGACACAGTTATGGAGTCTGCAGTGTTTTGCTCCCTTAGGAAAGCGCAATAAAAAAAATTATCAAGACGTCGGAAAAGAGCACAACATCTTACGATTCTTCCTTTCATACGTGGTTTACCTTTATGTGGAATATTAGCTTTGTTGGTAATATTGTCATTAAAACCCATTAGCCAACAAAAGTTCTGTCCCCTAGTGGCGGTCCCATTAAATAAACCTAGCATGTTATAGCGGGTATGCTGAATGAAACAAGAGCAAAAAATGACAAACGGTATAAAAGACTGCGGCAGCACCTTATCGGTATTCTATTTGAATAAGATAAGTCAATCTGAGCTTTGGCTCTTCTTTTTTCTACAAATGAATCTAGAGCAGTGCAAAACGCTTTACGTCCCGTATGCACCAGCAGTCCTGTCGTGGATCGAACCCCAGTCGTTAAGGATGTCATTGTAAGTATCAACCGCGTCCGCATGTCTCGTTCAGTCCGATGGACAACCTGACGGCTCGTCACTTTGCTGCCGGTGACTGTTCCGGCCAGCGCTTTGCTTTTCGTGTCGTTCCACCTAGATATTAATTCCCATACCTTCCTCTAATCTCCGTGCCGTCGTCAACTGTAAAGCTTGCCAAAGTCAGTACTGAAGATGACTTTAAAACAAAAGCAAGTTAGTTTGATGTCATTCTACACATGCTCGATGTAAGTTGAAAGTAGGAGGCTCTGGCTTCATGTTTCCTCAACGAAAAACAGCAACTAAATTGCAGCTTACACAGTTATGGAGTCTGCAGTGTTTTGCTCCCTTAGGAAAGCGCAATAAAAAAAATTATCAAGACGTCGGAAAAGAGCACAATATCTTACGATTCTTCCTTTCATACGTGGTTTACCTTTATGTGGAATATTAGCTTTGTTGGTAATATTGTTATTAAAACCCATTAGCCAGCAAAAGTTCTGTCTCCTAATGGCGGACCCATTAAATAAACCTAGCATGTTATAGCGGGTATGCTGAATGAAACAAGAGCAAAAAATGACAAACGGTATAAAAGACTGCGGCAGCACCTTATCGGTATTCTATTTGAATAAGGTAAGTCACTCTAAGCTTTGGCTCTTCTTTTTTCTACAAATCAATCTAGAGCAGTGCGAAACGCTTTACGTCCCGTATGCACCAGCAGTCCTGTCGTGGATCGAACCCCAGTCGTTAAGGATGTCATTGTAAGTATTATCCGCGTCCGCATGTCTCGTTCAGTCCGATGGACAACCTGACGGCTCGTCACTTTGCTGCCGGTGACTGTTCCAGACAGCGCTTTGCTTTTCGTGTCGTGCCACCTAGATATTAATTCCCATACCTTCCTCTAATCTCCGTGCCGTCGTCAACTGCAAAGCTTGCAAAAAGTAAGTACTGAAGATGACTTTAAAACAAAAGCAAGTTAGTTTGATGTCATTCTACACATGCTCGAGGTAAGTTGAAAGTAGGAGGATCTGGCTTCATGTTTTCTAAACGAAAAACAGCAACTAAATTGCAGCTTACACAGTTATGGAGTCTGCAGTGTTTTGCTCCCTTAGGAAAGCGCAATAAAAAAAATTATCAAGACGTCGGAAAAGAGCACAACATCTTACGATTCTTCCTTTCATACGTGGTTTACCTTTATGTGGAATATTAGCTTTTTTGGTAATATTTTCATTAAAACCCATTAGCCAGAAAAAGTTCTGTCCCCTAATGTTGGACCCATTAAATAAACCTAGCATGTTATAGCGGGTATGCTGAATGAAACAAGAGCAAAAAATGACAAACGGTATAAAAGACTGCGGCAGCACCTTATCGGTATTCTATTTGAATAAGGTAAGTCAATCTGAGCTTTGGCTTTTCTTTTTTCTACAAATCAATCTAGAGCAGTGCGAAAAGCTTTACGTCCCGTATGCAGCAGCAGTGCCGTCGTGGATCGAACCCCAGTCGTTAAGGATGTCACTGTAAGTATTATCCGCGTCCGCATGTCTCGTTCAGTCCGATGGACAATCTTACGGCTCGTCACTTTGCTGCCGGTGACTGTTCCGGACAGCGCTTTGCTTTTCGTGTCGTGCCACCTAGATATTAATTCCCATAACTTCCTCTAATCTCCGTGCCGTCGTCAACTGCACAGCTTGCCAAAGTCAGTACTGAAGATGACTTTAAAACAAAAGCAAGTTAGTTTGATGTCATTCTACACATGCGCGAGGTAAGTTGAAAGTAGGAGGCTCTGGCTTCATGTTTTCTCAAGGAAAAACAGCAACTAAATTGCAGCTGACACAGTTATGGAGTCTGCAGTGTTTTGCTCCCTTAGGAAAGCGCAATAAAAAAAATTATCAAGACGTCGGAAAAGAGCACAACATCTTACGATTCTTCCTTTCATACGTGGTTTACCTTTATGTGGAATATTAGCTTTGTTGGTAATATTGTCATTAAAACCCATTAGCCAGAAAAAGTTCTGTCCCCTAGTGGCGGACCCATTAAATAAACCTAGCATGTTATAGCGGGTATGCTGAATGAAACAAGAGCAAAAAATGACAAACGGTATAAAAGACTGCGGCAGCACCTTATCGGTATTCTATTTGAATAAGATAAGTCAATCTGAGCTTTGGCTCTTCTTTTTTCTACAAATGAATCTAGAGCAGTGCAAAACGCTTTACGTCCCTTATGCACCAGCAGTCCTGTCGTGGATCGAACCCCAGTCGTTAAGGATGTCATTGTAAGTATCATCCGCGCCCGCATGTCTCGTTCAGTCCGATGGACAACCTGACGGCTCGTCATTTTGCTGCCGGTGACTGTTCCGGCCAGCGCTTTGCTTTTCGTGTCGTTCCACCTAGATATTAATTCCCATACCTTCCTCTAATCTCCGTGCCGTCGTCAACTGTAAAGCTTGCCAAAGTCAGTACTGAAGATGACTTTAAAACAAAAGCAAGTTAGTTTGATGTCATTCTACAGATGCTCGATGTAAGTTGAAAGTAGGAGGCTCTGGCTTCATGTTTCCTCAACGAAAAACAGCAACTAAATTGCAGCTTACACAGTTATGGAGTCTGCAGTGTTTTGCTCCCTTAGGAAAGCGCAATAAAAAAAATTATCAAGAAGACAGAAAAGAGCACAATATCTTACGATTCTTCCTTTCATACGTGGTTTACCTTTATGTGGAATATTAGCTTTGTTGGTAATATTGTTATTAAAACCCATTAGCCAGCAAAAGTTCTGTCCCCTAATGGCGGACCCATTAAATAAACCTAGCATGTTATAGCGGGTATGCTGAATGAAACAAGAGCAAAAAATGACAAACGGTATAAAAGACTGCGGCAGCACCTTATCGGTATTCTATTTGAATAAGGTAAGTCACTCTGAGCTTTGGCTCTTCTTTTTTCTACAAATCAATCTAGAGCAGTGCGAAACGCTTTACGTCCCGTATGCACCAGCAGTCCTGTCGTGGATCGAACCCCAGTCGTTAAGGATGTCATTGTAAGTATCATCCGCGTCCGCATGTCACGTTCAGTCCGATGGACAATCTTACGGCTCGTCACTTTGCTGCCGGTGACTGTTCCGGACAGCGCTTTGCTTTTCGTGTCGTGCCACCTAGATATTAATTCCCATACCTTCCTCTAATCTCCGTGCCTTCGTCAACTGCAAAACTTGCCAAAGTCAGTACTGAAGATGACTTTAAAACAAAAGCAAGTTAGTTTGATGTCATTCTACACATGCTCGAGGTAAGTTGAAAGTAGGAGGCTCTGGCTTCATGTTTTCTAAACGAAAAACAGCAACTAAATTGCAGCTGACACAGTTATGGAGTCTGCAGTGTTTTGCTCCCTTAGGAAAGCGCAATAAAAAAAATTATCAAGACGTCGGAAAAGAGCACAACATCTTACGATTCTTCCTTTCATACGTGGTTTACCTTTATGTGGAATATTAGCTTTGTTGGTAATATTTTCATTAAAACCCATTAGCCAGAAAAAGTTCTGTCCCCTAATGGTGGACCCACTAAATAAACCTAGCATGTTATCGCGGGTATGCTGAATGAAACAAGAGCAAAAAATGACAAACGGTATAAAAGACTGCGGCAGCACCTTATCGGTATTCTATTTGAATAAGGTAAGTCAATCTGAGCTTTGGCTCTTCTTTTTTCTACAAATGAATCTAGAGCAGTGCGAAACGCTTTACGTCCCGTATGCACCAGCAGTGCCGTCGTGGATCGAACCCCAGTCGTTAAGGATGTCATTGTAAGTATTATCCGCGTCCGCATGTCTCGTTCAGTCCGATGGACAATCTTACGGCTCATCACTTTGCTGCCGGTGACTGTTCCGTACAGCGCTTTGCTTTTCGTGTCGTGCCACCTAGATATTAATTCCCATAACTTCCTCTAATCTCCGTGCCGTCGTCAACTGTAAAGCTTGCCAAAGTCAGTAATGAAGATGACTTTAAAACAAAAGCAAGTTAGTTTGATGTCATTCTACACATGCTCGAGGTAAGTTGAAAGTAGGAGGCTGTGGCTTCATGTTTTCTAAACGAAAAACAGCAACTAAATTGCAGCTGACACAGTTATGGAGTCTGCAGTGTTTTGCTCCCTTAGGAAAGCGCAATAAAAAAAATTATCAAGAAGACGGAAAAGAGCACAATATCTTACGATTCTTCCTTTCATACGTGGTTTACCTTTATGTGGAATATTAGCTTTGTTGGTAATATTGTTATTAAAACCCATTAGCCAGCAAAAGTTCTGTCCCCTAATGGTGGACCCATTAAATAAACCTAGCATGTTATAGCGGGTATGCTGAATGAAACAAGAGCAAAAAATGACAAACGGTATAAAAGACTGCGGCAGCACCTTATCGGTATTCTATTTGAATAAGGTAAGTCAATCTGAGCTTTGGCTCTTCTTTTTTCTACAAATCAATCTAGAGCAGTGCGAAACGCTTTACGTCCCGTATGCACCAGCAGTGCCGTCGTGGATCGAACCCCAGTCGTTAAGGATGTCATTGTAAGTATTATCCGCGTCCGCATGTCTCGTTCAGTCCGATGGACAATCTTACGGCTCGTCACTTTGCTGCCGGTGACTGTTCCGGACAGCGATTTGCTTTTCGTGTCGTGCCACCTAGATATTAATTCCCATAACTTCCTCTAATCTCCGTGCCTTCGTCAACTGCAAAGCTTGCCAGAGTCAGTACTGAAGATGACTTTAAAACAAAAGCAAGTTAGTTTGATGTCACTCTACACATGCTCGATGTAAGTTGAAAGTAGGAGGATCTGGCTTCATGTTTTCTCAACGAAAAACAGAAATTAATTTGCAGCTTACACAGTTATGGAGTCTGCAGTGTTTTTCTCCCTTAGGAAAGCGAAATAAAAAAAATTATCAAGAAGACGGCAAAGAGCACAATATCTTACGATTCTTCCTTTCATACGTGGTTTACCATTATGTGGAATATTAGCTTTGTTGGTAATATTGTTATTGAAACCCATTAGCCAGCAAAAGTTCTGTCCCCTAATGGCGGACCCATTAAATAAACCTAGCATGTTATAGCGGGTATGCTGAATGAAACAAGAGCAAAAAATGACAAACGGTATAAAAGACTGCGGCAGCACCTTATCGGTATTCTATTTGAATAAGGTAAGTCACTCTGAGCTTTGGCTCTTCTTTTTTCTACAAATCAATCTAGAGCAGTGCGAAACGCTTTACGTCCCGTATGCACCAGCAGTCCTGTCGTGGATCGAACCCCAGTCGTTAAGGATGTCATTGTAAGTATCATCCGCGTCCGCATGTCTCGTTCAGTCCGATGGACAACCTGACGGCTCGTCACTTTGCTGCCGGTGACTGTTCCGGACAGCGCTTTGCTTTTCGTGTCGTGCCACCTAGATATTAATTCCCATAACTTCCTCTAATCTCCGTGCCGTCGTCAACTGTAAAGCTTGCCAAAGTCAGTACTGAAGATGACTTTAAAACAAAAGCAAGTTAGTTTGATGTCATTCTACACATGCTCGAGGTAAGTTGAAAATAGGAGGCTCTGGCTTCATGTTTTCTCAACGAAAAACAGCAACTAAATTGCAGCTGACACAGTTATGGAGTCTGCAGTGTTTTGCTCCCTTAGGAAAGCGCAATAAAAAAAATTATCAAGACGTCGGAAAAGAGCACAATATCTTACGATTCTTCCTTTCATACGTGGTTTACCATTATGTGGAATATTAGCTTTGATGGTAATATTGTTATTGAAACCCATTAGCCAGCAAAAGTTCTGTCCCCTAGTGGCGGACCCATTAAATAAACCTAGCATGTTATAGCGGGTATGCTGAATGAAACAAGAGCAAAAAATGACAAACGGTATAAAAGACTGCGGCAGCACCTTATCGGTATTCTATTTGAATAAGGTAAGTCAATCTAAGCTTTGGCTTTTCTTTTTTCTACAAATCAATCTAGAGCAGTGCGAAAAGCTTTACGTCCCGTATGCACCAGCAGTCCTGTCGTGGATCGAACCCCAGTCGTTAAGGATGTCATTGTAAGTATTATCCGCGTCCGCATGTCTCGTTCAGTCCGATGGACAACCTGACGGCACATCACTTTGCTGCCGGTGACTGTTCCGGCCAGCGCTTTGCTTTTCGTGTCGTGCCACTTAGATATTAATTCCCATACCTTCCTCTAAGCTCCGTGCCGTCGTCAACTGTAAAGCTTGCCAAAGTCAGTACTGAAGATGACTTTAAAACAAAAGCAAGTTAGTTTGATGACATTCTACACATGCGCGAGGTAAGTTGAAACTAGGAGGCTGTGGCTTCATGTTTTCTCAACGAAAAACAGAAACTAAATTGCAGCTTACACAGTTATGGAGTCTGCAGTGTTTTGCTCCCTTAGGAAAGCGCAATAAAAAAAATTATCAAGACGTCGGAAAAGAGCACAATATATTACGATTCTTCCTTTCATACGTGGTTTACCTTTATGTGGAATATTAGCTTTGTTGGTAATATTGTTATTAAAACCCATTAGCCAGCAAAAGTTCTGTCCCCTAATGGCGGACCCATTAAATAAACCTAGCATGTTATAGCGGGTATGCTGAATGAAACAAGAGCAAAAAATGACAAACGGTATAAAAGACTGCGGCAGCACCTTATCGGTATTCTATTTGAATAAGGTAAGTCAATCTGAGCTTTGGCTCTTCTTTTTTCTACAAATCAATCTAGAGCAGTGCGAAACGCTTTACGTCCTGTATGCACCAGCAGTCCTGTCGTGGATCGAACCCCAGTCGTTAAGGATGTCATTGTAAATATCATCCGAGTCCGCATGTCTGGTTCAGTCCGATGGACCACCTGACGGCTCGTCACTTTGCTGCCGGTGACTGTTCCGGCCAGCGCTTTGCCTTTCGTGTCGTGCCACCTAGTAATTATTTCCCATAACTTCCTCTAATCTCCGTGCCGTCGTCAACTGCAAAGCTTGCCAGAGTCAGTACTGAAAATGACTTTAAAACAAAAGCAAGTTAGTTTGATGTCATTCTACACATGCTCGATGTAAGTTGAAAATAGGAGGCTCTGGCTTCATGTTTTCTCAACGAAAAACAGCAACTAAATTGCAGCTGACACAGTTATGGAGTCTGCAGTGTTTTGCTCCCTTAGGAAAGCGCAATAAAAAAAATTATCAAGACGTCGGAAAAGAGCACAATATCTTACGATTCTTCCTTTCATACGTGGTTTACCATTATGTGGAATATTAGCTTTGATGGTAATATTGTTATTGAAACCCATTAGCCAGCAAAAGTTCTGTCCCCTAATGGCGGACCCATTAAATAAACCTAGCATGTTATAGCGGGTATGCTGAATGAAACAAGAGCAAAAAATGACAAACGGTATAAAAGACTGCGGCAGCACCTTATCGGTATTCTATTTGAATAAGGTAAGTCAATCTGAGCTTTGGCTTTTCTTTTTTCTACAAATCAATCTAGAGCAGTGCGAAAAGCTTTACGTCCCGTATGCACCAGCAGTCCTGTCGTGGATCGAACCCCAGTCGTTAAGGATGTCATTGTAAGTATTATCCGCGTCCGCATGTCTCGTTCAGTCCGATGGACAACCTGACGGCACATCACTTTGCTGCCGGTGACTGTTCCGGCCAGCGCTTTGCTTTTCGTGTCGTGCCACTTAGATATTAATTCCCATACCTTCCTCTAAGCTCCGTGCCGTCGTCAACTGTAAAGCTTGCCAAAGTCAGTACTGAAGATGACTTTAAAACAAAAGCAAGTTAGTTTGATGACATTCTACACATGCGCGAGGTAAGTTGAAACTAGGAGGCTGTGGCTTCATGTTTTCTCAACGAAAAACAGAAACTAAATTGCAGCTTACACAGTTATGGAGTCTGCAGTGTTTTGCTCCCTTAGGAAAGCGCAATAAAAAAAATTATCAAGACGTCGGAAAAGAGCACAATATATTACGATTCTTCCTTTCATACGTGGTTTACCTTTATGTGGAATATTAGCTTTGTTGGTAATATTGTTATTAAAACCCATTAGCCAGCAAAAGTTCTGTCCCCTAATGGCGGACCCATTAAATAAACCTAGCATGTTATAGCGGGTATGCTGAATGAAACAAGAGCAAAAAATGACAAACGGTATGAAAGACTGCGGCAGCACCTTATCGGTATTCTATTTGAATAAGGTAAGTCAATCTGAGCTTTGGCTCTTCTTTTTTCTACAAATCAATCTAGAGCAGTGCGAAACGCTTTACGTCCCGTATGCACCAGCAGTCCTGTCGTGGATCGAACCCCAGTCGTTAAGGATGTCATTGTAAATATCATCCGAGTCCGCATGTCTGGTTCAGTCCGATGGACCACCTGACGGCTCGTCACTTTGCTGCCGGTGACTGTTCCGGCCAGCGCTTTGCCTTTCGTGTCGTGCCACCTAGTAATTATTTCCCATAACTTCCTCTAATCTCCGTGCCGTCGTCAACTGCAAAGCTTGCCAGAGTCAGTACTGAAAATGACTTTAAAACAAAAGCAAGTTAGTTTGATGTCATTCTACACATGCTCGATGTAAGTTGAAAATAGGAGGCTCTGGCTTCATGTTTTCTCAACGAAAAACAGCAACTAAATTGCAGCTGACACAGTTATGGAGTCTGCAGTGTTTTGCTCCCTTAGGAAAGCGCAATAAAAAAAATTATCAAGACGTCGTAAAAGAGCACAATATTTTACGATTCTTCCTTTCATACGTGGTTTACCATTATGTGGAATATTAGCTTTGTTGGTAATATTGTTATTGAAACCCATTAGCCAGCAAAAGTTCTGTCCCCTAGTGGCGGACCCATTAAATAAACCTAGCATGTTATAGCGGGTATGCTGAATGAAACAAGAGCAAAAAATGACAAACGGTATAAAAGACTGCGGCAGCACCTTATCGGTATTCTATTTGAATAAGGTAAGTCAATCTGAGCTTTGGCTCTTCTTATTTCTACAAATCAATCTAGAGCAGTGCGAAACGCTTTACGTCCTGTATGCACCAGCAGTCTTGTCGTGGATCGAACCCCAGTCGTTAAGGATGTCATTGTAAGTATTATCCGCGTCCGCATGTCTCGTTCAGTCCGATGGACAATCTTACGGCTCGTCACTTTGCTGCCGGTGACTGTTCCGGACAGCGCTTTGCTTTTCGTGTCGTGCCACCTAGAAATTAATTCCCATAACTTCCTCTAAACTCCGTGCCGTCGTTAACTGCAAAGCTTGCCAAAGTCAGTACTGAAGATGACTTTAAAACAAAAGCCAGTTAGTTTGATGTCATTCTACACATGCTCGAGGTAAGTTGAAAGTAGGAGTCTGTGGCTTCATGTTTTCTAAACGAAAAACAGCAACTAAATTGCAGCTGACACAGTTATGGAGTCTGCAGTGTTTTGCTCCCTTAGGAAAGCGCAATAAAAAAAATTATCAAGAAGACGGAAAAGAGCACAATATCTTACGATTCTTCCTTTCATACGTGGTTTACCTTTATGTGGAATATTAGCTTTGTTGGTAATATTGTTATTAAAACCCATTAGCCAGCAAAAGTTCTGTCCCCTAATGGTGTACCAATTAAACAAACCTAGCATGTTATAGCGGGTATGCTGAATGAAACAAGAGCAAAAAATGACAAACGGTATAAAAGACTGCGGCAGCACCTTATCGGTATTCTATTTGAATAAGGTAAGTCAATCTGAGCTTTGTCTCTTCTTTTTTCTACAAATCAATCTAGAGCAGTGCGAAACGCTTTACGTCCCGTATGCACCAGCAGTGCCGTCGTGGATCGAACCCCAGTCGTTAAGGATGTCATTGTAAGTATTATCCGCGTCCGCATGTCTCGTTCAGTCCGATGGACAATCTTACGGCTCGTCACTTTGCTGCCGGTGACTGTTCCGGACAGCGCTTTGCTTTTCGTGTCGTGCCACCTAGATATTAATTCCCATAACTTCCTCTAATCTCCGTGCCGTCGTCAACTGCAAAGCTTGCCAGAGTCAGTACTGAAGATGACTTTAAAACAAAAGCAAGTTAGTTTGATGTCACTCTACACATGCTCGATGTAAGTTGAAAGTAGGAGGATCTGGCTTCATGTTTTCTCAACGAAAAACAGAAACTAAATTGCAGCTTACACAGTTATGGAGTCTGCAGTGTTTTTCTCCCTTAGGAAAGCGCAATAAAAAAAATTATCAAGAAGACGGCAAAGAGCACAATATCTTACGATTCTTCCTTTCATACGTGGTTTACCTTTATGTGGAATATTAGCTTTGTTGGTAATATTGTTATTAAAACCCATTAGCCAGCAAAAGTTCTGTCTCCTAATGGTGTACCAATTAAATAAACCTAGCATGTTATAGCGGGTATGCTGAATGAAACAAGAGCAAAAAATGACAAACGGTATAAAAGACTGCGGCAGCACCTTATCGGTATTCTATTTGAATAAGGTAAGTCAATCTGAGCTTTGGCTCTTCTTTTTTCTACAAATCAATCTAGAGCAGTGCGAAACGCTTTACGTCCCGTATGCACCAGCAGTGCCGTCGTGGATCGAACCCCAGTCGTTAAGGATGTCATTGTAAGTATTATCCGCGTCCGCATGTCTCGTTCAGTCCGATGGACAATCTTACGGCTCGTCACTTTGCTGCCGGTGACTGTTCCGGACAGCGCTTTGCTTTTCGTGTCGTGCCACCTAGATATTAATTCCCATAACTTCCTTTAATCTCCGTGCCGTCGTCAACTGCAAAGCTTGCCAGAGTCAGTACTGAAGATGACTTTAAAACAAAAGCCAGTTAGTTTGATGTCACTCTACACATGCTCGATGTAAGTTGAAAGTAGGAGGATCTGGCTTCATGTTTTCTCAACGAAAAACAGAAACTAAATTGCAGCTTACACAGTTATGGAGTCTGCAGTGTTTTTCTCCCTTAGGAAAGCGCAATAAAAAAAATTATCAAGAAGACGGCAAAGAGCACAATATCTTACGATTCTTCCTTTCATACTTGGTTTACCATTATGTGGAATATTAGCTTTGTTGGTAATATTGTTATTGAAACCCATTAGCCAGCAAAAGTTCTGTCCCCTAATGGCGGACCCATTAAATAAACCTAGCATGTTATAGCGGGTATGCTGAATGAAACAAGAGCAAAAAATTACAAACGGTATAAAAGACTGCGGCAGCACCTTATCGGTATTCTATTTGAATAAGGTAAGTCACTCTGAGCTTTGGCTCTTCTTTTTTCTACAAATCAATCTAGAGCAGTGCGAAACGCTTTACGTCCCGTATGCACCAGCAGTCCTGTCGTGGATCGAACCCCAGTCGTTAAGGATGTCATTGTAAGCATCTTCCGCGTCCGCATGTCTCGTTCAGTCCGATGGACAATCTTACGGCTCGTCACTTTGCTGCCGGTGACTGTTCCGGACAGCGCTTTGCTTTTCGTGTCGTGCCACCTAGATATTAATTCCCATAACTTCCTCTAATCTCCGTGCCGTCGTTAACTGCAAAGCTTGCCAAAGTCAGTACTGAAGATGACTTTAAAACAAAAGCAAGTTAGTTTGATGTCATTCTACACATGCTCGAGGTAAGTTGAAAGTAGGAGGCTGTGGCTTCATGTTTTCTCAACGAAAAACAGCAACTAAATTGCAGCTGACACAGTTATGGAGTCTGCAGTGTTTTGCTCCCTTAGGAAAGCGCAATAAAAAAAAGATATCAAGAAGACGGAAAAGAGCACAATATCTTACGATTCTTCCTTTCATACGTGGTTTACCTTTATGTGGAATATTAGCTTTGTTGGTAATATTGTTATTAAAACCCATTAGCCAGAAAAAGTTCTGTCCCCTAATGGTGTACCAATTAAATAAACCTAGCATGTTATAGCGGGTATGCTGAATGAAACAAGAGCAAAAAATTACAAACGGTATAAAAGACTGCGGCAGCACCTTATCGGTATTCTATTTGAATAAGGTAAGTCAATCTGAGCTTTGGCTCTTCTTTTTTCTACAAATCAATCTAGAGCAGTGCGAAACGCTTTACGTCCCGTATGCACCAGCAGTGCCGTCGTGGATCGAACCCCAGTCGTTAAGGATGTCATTGTAAGTATTATCCGCGTCCGCATGTCTCGTTCAGTCCGATGGACAATCTTACGGATCGTCACTTTGCTGCCGGTGACTGTTCCGGACAGCGCTTTGCTTTTCGTGTCGTGCCACCTAGATATTAATTCCCATAACTTCATCTAATCTCCGTGCCGTCGTCAACTGCAAAGCTTGCCAGAGTCAGTACTGAAGATGACTTTAAAACAAAAGCAAGTTAGTTTGATGTCACTCTACACATGCTCGATGTAAGTTGAAAGTAGGAGGATCTGGCTTCATGTTTTCTCAACGAAAAACAGAAACTAAATTGCAGCTTACACAGTTATGGAGTCTGCAGTGTTTTTCTCCCTTAGGAAAGCGCAATAAAAAAAATTATCAAGAAGACGGCAAAGAGCACAATATCTTACGATTCTTCCTTTCATACGTTGTTTACCATTATGTGGAATATTAGCTTTGTTGGTAATATTGTTATTGAAACCCATTAGCCAGCAAAAGTTCTGTCCCCTAATGGCGGACCCATTAAATAAACCTAGCATGTTATAGCGGGTATGCTGAATGAAACAAGAGCAAAAAATTACAAACGGTATAAAAGACTGCGGCAGCACCTTATCGGTATTCTATTTGAATAAGGTAAGTCACTCTGAGCTTTGGCTCTTCTTTTTTCTACAAATCAATCTAGAGCAGTGCGAAACGCTTTACGTCCCGTATGCACCAGCAGTCCTGTCGTGGATCGAACCCCAGTCGTTAAGGATGTCATTGTAAGTATCATCCGCGTCCGCATGTCTCGTTCAGTCCGATGGACAACCTGACGGCTCGTCACTTTGCTGCCGGTGACTGTTCCGGACAGCGCTTTGCTTTTCGTGTCGTGCCACCTAGATATTAATTCCCATACCTTCCTCTAATCTCCGTGCCTTCGTCAACTGCAAAGCTTGCCAAAGTCAGTACTGAAGATGACTTTAAAACAAAAGCAAGTTAGTTTGAAGTCATTCTACACATGCTCGAGGTAAGTTGAAAGTAGGAGGCTCTGGCTTCATGTTTTCTAAACGAAAAACAGCAACTAAATTGCAGCTGACACAGTTATGGAGTCTGCAGTGTTTTGCTCCCTTAGGAAAGCGCAATAAAAAAAATTATCAAGAAGTAGGAAAAGAGCACAATATCTTACGATTCTTCCTTTCATACGTGGTTTACCATTATGTGGAATATTAGCTTTGATGGTAATATTGTTATTGAAACCCATTAGCCAGCAAAAGTTCTGTCCCCTAGTGGCGGACCCATTAAATAAACCTAGCATGTTATAGCGGGTATGCTGAATGAAACAAGAGCAAAAAATGACAAACGGTATAAAAGACTGCGGCAGCACCTTATCGGTATTCTATTTGAATAAGGTAAGTCAATCTGAGCTTTGGCTTTACTTTTTTCTACAAATCAATCTAGAGCAGTGCGAAAAACTTTACGTCCCGTATGCACCAGCAGTCCTGTCGTGGATCGAACCCCAGTCGTTAAGGATGTCATTGTAAGTATTATCCGCGTCCGCATGTCTCGTTCAGTCCGATGGACAACCTGACGGCACATCACTTTGCTGCCGGTGACTGTTCCGGCCAGCGCTTTGCTTTTCGTGTCGTGCCACCTAGATATTAATTCCCATACCTTCCTCTAAGCTCCGTGCCGTCGTCAACTGTAAAGCTTGCCAAAGTCAGTACTGAAGATGACTTTAAAACAAAAGCAAGTTAGTTTGATGTCATTCTACACATGCGCGAGGTAAGTTGAAACTAGGAGGCTGTGGCTTCATGTTTTCTCAACGAAAAACAGAAACTAAATTGCAGCTTACACAGTTATGGAGTCTGCAGTGTTTTGCTCCCTTAGGAAAGCGCAATAAAAAAAATTATCAAGAAGAAGGAAAAGAGCACAATATCTTACGATTCTTCCTTTCATACGTGGTTTACCTTTATGTGGAATATTAGCTTTGTTGGTAATATTGTTATTAAAATCCATTAGCCAGCAAAAGTTCTGTCCCCTAATGGCGGACCCATTAAATAAACCTAGCATGTTATAGCGGGTATGCTGAATGAAACAAGAGCAAAAAATGACAAACGGTATAAAAGACTGCGGCAGCACCTTATCGGTATTCTATTTGAATAAGGTAAGTCAATCTGAGCTTTGGCTCTTCTTTTTTCTACAAATCAATCTAGAGCAGTGCGAAACGCTTTACGTCCCGTATGCACCAGCAGTCCTGTCGTGGATCGAACCCCAGTCGTTAAGGATGTCATTGTAAATATCATCCGAGTCCGCATGTCTCGTTCAGTCCGATGGACCACCTGACGGCTCGTCACTTTGCTGCCGGTGACTGTTCCGGCCAGCGCTTTGCCTTTCGTGTCGTGCCACCTAGTAATTATTTCCCATAACTTCCTCTAATCTCCGTGCCGTCGTCAACTGCAAAGCTTGCCAGAGTCAGTACTGAAGATGACTTTAAAACAAAAGCAAGTTAGTTTGATGTCATTCTACACATGCTCGATGTAAGTTGAAAATAGGAGGCTCTGGCTTCATGTTTTCTCAACGAAAAACAGCAACTAAATTGCAGCTGACACAGTTATGGAGTCTGCAGTGTTTTGCTCCCTTAGGAAAGCGCAATAAAAAAAATTATCAAGACGTCGTAAAAGAGCACAATATTTTACGATTCTTCCTTTCATACGTGGTTTACCATTATGTGGAATATTAGCTTTGTTGGTAATATTGTTATTGAAACCCATTAGCCAGCAAAAGTTCTGTCCCCTAGTGGCGGACCCATTAAATAAACCTAGCATGTTATAGCGGGTATGCTGAATGAAACAAGAGCAAAAAATGACAAACGGTATAAAAGACTGCGGCAGCACCTTATCGGTATTCTATTTGAATAAGGTAAGTCAATCTGAGCTTTGGCTCTTCTTATTTCTACAAATCAATCTAGAGCAGTGCGAAAAGCTTTACGTCCTGTATGCACCAGCAGTCTTGTCGTGGATCGAACCCCAGTCGTTAAGGATGTCATTGTAAGTATTATCCGCGTCCGCATGTCTCGTTCAGTCCGATGGACAATCTTACGGCTCGTCACTTTGCTGCCGGTGACTGTTCCGGACAGCGCTTTGCTTTTCGTGTCGTGCCACCTAGATATTAATTCCCATAACTTCCTCTAAACTCCGTGCCGTCGTTAACTGCAAAGCTTGCCAAAGTCAGTACTGAAGATGACTTTAAAACAAAAGCAAGTTAGTTTGATGTCATTCTACACATGCTCGAGGTAAGTTGAAAGTAGGAGGCTGTGGCTTCATGTTTTCTAAACGAAAAACAGCAACTAAATTGCAGCTGACACAGTTATGGAGTCTGCAGTGTTTTGCTCCCTTAGGAAAGCGCAATAAAAAAAATTATCAAGAAGACGGAAAAGAGCACAATATCTTACGATTCTTCCTTTCATACGTGGTTTACCTTTATGTGGAATATTAGCTTTGTTGGTAATATTGTTATTAAAACCCATTAGCCAGAAAAAGTTCTGTCCCCTAATGGTGTACCAATTAAATCAACCTAGCATGTTATAGCGGGTATGCTGAATGAAACAAGAGCAAAAAATGACAAACGGTATAAAAGACTGCGGCAGCACCTTATCGGTATTCTATTTGAATAAGGTAAGTCAATCTGAGCTTTGGCTCTTCTTTTTTCTACAAATGAATCTAGAGCAGTGCGAAACGCTTTACGTCCCGTATGCACCAGCAGTGCCGTCGTGGATCGAACCCCAGTCGTTAAGGATGTCATTGTAAGTATTATCCGCGTCCGCATGTCTCGTTCAGTCCGATGGACAATCTTACGGCTCGTCACTTTGCTGCCGGTGACTGTTCCGGACAGCGCTTTGCTTTTCGTGTCGTGCCACCTAGATATTAATTCCCATAACTTCCTCTAATCTCCGTGCCGTCGTCAACTGCAAAGCTTGCCAGAGTCAGTACTGAAGATGACTTTAAAACAAAAGCAAGTTAGTTTGATGTCACTCTACACATGCTCGATGTAAGTTGAAAGTAGGAGGATCTGGCTTCATGTTTTCTCAACGAAAAACAGAAACTAAATTGCAGCTTACACAGTTATGGAGTCTGCAGTGTTTTTCTCCCTTAGGAAAGCGCAATTAAAAAAATTATCAAGAAGACGGCAAAGAGCACAATATCTTACGATTCTTCCTTTCATACGTGGTTTACCATTATGTGGAATATTAGCTTTGTTGGTAATATTGTTATTGAAACCCATTAGCCAGCAAAAGTTCTGTCCCCTAATGGCGGACCCATTAAATAAACCTAGCATGTTATAGCGGGTATGCTGAATGAAACAAGAGCAAAAAATTACAAACGGTATAAAAGACTGCGGCAGCACCTTATCGGTATTCTATTTGAATAAGGTAAGTCAATCTGAGCTTTGGCTCTTCTTTTTTCTACAAATCAATCTAGAGCAGTGCGAAACGCTTTACGTCCCGTATGCACCAGCAGTGCCGTCGTGGATCGAGCCCCAGTCGTTAAGGATGTCATTGTAAGTATTATCCGCGTCCGCATGTCTCGTTCAGTCCGATGGACAATCTTACGGCTCATCACTTTGCTGCCGGTGACTGTTCCGGACAGCGCTTTGCTTTTCGTGTCGTGCCACCTAGATATTAATTCCCATAACTTCCTCTAATCTCCGTGCCGTCGTCAACTGTAAAGCTTGCCAAAGTCAGTACTGAAGATGACTTTAAAACAAAAGCAAGTTAGTTTGATGTCATTCTACACATGCTCGAGGTAAGTTGAAAGTAGGAGGCTCTGGCCTCATGTTTTCTCAACGAAAAACAGCAACTAAATTGCAGCTGACACAGTTATGGAGTCTGCAGTGTTTTGCTCCCTTAGGAAAGCGCAATAAAAAAAATTATCAAGACGTCGGAAAAGAGCACAATATCTTACGATTCTTCCTTTCATACGTGGTTTACCATTATGTGGAATATTAGCTTTGATGGTAATATTGTTATTGAAACCCATTAGCCAGCAAAAGTTCTGTCCCCTAGTGGCGGACCCATTAAATAAACCTAGCATGTTATAGCGGGTATGCTGAATGAAACAAGAGCAAAAAATGACAAACGGTATAAAAGACTGCGGCAGCACCTTATCGGTATTCTATTTGAATAAGGTAAGTCAATCTGAGCTTTGGCTCTTCTTTTTTCTACAAATGATTCTAGAGCAGTGCGAAACGCTTTACGTCCCGTATGCACCAGCAGTGCCGTCGTGGATCGAACCCCAGTCGTTAAGGATGTCATTGTAAGTATTATCCGCGTCCGCATGTCTCGTTCAGTCCGATGGACAATCTTACGGCTCATCACTTTGCTGCCGGTGACTGTTCCGGACAGCGCTTTGCTTTTCGTGTCGTGCCACCTAGATATTAATTCCCATAACTTCCTCTAATCTCCGCGCCGTCGTCAACTGTAAAGCTTGCCAAAGTCAGTACTGAAGATGACTTTAAAACAAAAGCAAGTTAGTTTGATGTCATTCTACACATGCTCGAGGTAAGTTGAAAGTAGGAGGCTCTGGCTTCATGTTTTCTCAACGAAAAACAGCAACTAAATTGCAGCTGACACAGTTATGGAGTCTGCAGTGTTTTGCTCCCTTAGGAAAGCGCAATAAAAAAAATTATTAAGACGTCGGAAAAGAGCACAATATCTTACGATTCTTCCTTTCATACGTGGTTTACCATTATGTGGAATATTAGCTTTGATGGTAATATTGTTATTGAAACCCATTAGCCAGCAAAAGTTCTGTCCCCTAGTGGCGGACCCATTAAATAAACCTAGCATGTTATAGCGGGTATGCTGAATGAAACAAGAGCAAAAAATGACAAACGGTATAAAAGACTGCGGCAGCACCTTATCGGTATTCTATTTGAATAAGGTAAGTCAATCTGAGCTTTGGCTTTTCTTTTTTCTACAAATCAATCTAGAGCAGTGCGAAAAGCTTTACGTCCCGTATGCACCAGCAGTCCTGTCGTGGATCGAACCCCAGTCGTTAAGGATGTCATTGTAAGTATTATCCGCGTCCGCATGTCTCGTTCAGTCCGATGGACAATCTTACGGCTCATCACTTTGCTGCCGGTGACTGTTCCGTACAGCGCTTTGCTTTTCGTGTCGTGCCACCTAGATATTAATTCCCATACCTTCCTCTAAGCTCCGTGCCGTCGTCAACTGTAAAGCTTGCCAAAGTCAGTACTGAAGATGACTTTAAAAAAAAAGCAAGTTAGTTTGATGTCATTCTACACATGAGCGAGGTAAGTTGAAAGTAGGAGGCTCTGGCTTCATGTTTTCTCAACGAAAAACAGCAACTAAATTGCAGCTGACACAGTTATGGAGTCTGCAGTGTTTTTCTCCCTTAGGAAAGCGCAATAAAAAAAATTATCAAGACGTCGGAAAAGAGCACAATATCTTACGATTCTTCCTTTCATACGTGGTTTACCTTTATGTGGAATATTAGCTTTGTTGGTAATATTGTTATTAAAACCCATTAGCCAGCAAAAGTTCTGTCCCCTAATGGCGGACCCATTAAATAAACCTAGCATGTTATAGCGGGTATGCTGAATGAAACAAGAGCAAAAAATGACAAACGGTATAAAAGACTGCGGCAGCACCTTATCGGTATTCTATTTGAATAAGGTAAGTCAATCTGAGCTTTGGCTCTTCTTATTTCTAAAAATCAATCTAGAGCAGTGCGAAACGCTTTACGTCACGTATGCACCAGCAGTCCTGTCGTGGATCGAACCCCAGTCGTTAAGGATGTCATTGTAAGTATTATCCGCGTCTGCATGTCTCGTTCAGTCCGATGGACAACCTGACGGCACATCACTTTGCTGCCGGTGACTGTTCCGGCCAGCGCTTTGCTTTTCGTGTCGTGCCACCTAGATATTAATTCCCATACCTTCCTCTAAGCTCCGAGCCGTCGTCAACTGTAAAGCTTGCCAAAGTCAGTACTGAAGATGACTTTAAAACAAAAGCAAGTTAGTTTGATGTCATTCTACACATGCGCGAGGTAAGTTGAAACTAGGAGGATCTGGCTTCATGTTTTCTCAACGAAAAACAGAAACTAAATTGCAGCTTACACAGTTATGGAGTCTGCAGTGTTTTGCTCCCTTAGGAAAGCGCAATAAAAAAAATTATCAAGAAGAAGGAAAAGAGCACAATATCTTACGATTCTTCCTTTCATACGTGGTTTACCTTTATGTGGAATATTAGCTTTGTTGGTAATATTGTTATTAAAACCCATTAGCCAGCAAAAGTTCTGTCCCCTAATGGCGGACCCATTAAATAAACCTAGCATGTTATAGCGGGTATGCTGAATGAAACAAGAGCAAAAAATGACAAACGGTATAAAAGACTGCGGCAGCACCTTATCGGTATTCTATTTGAATAAGGTAAGTCAATCTGAGCTTTGGCTCTTCTTTTTTCTACAAATCAATTTAGAGCAGTGCGAAACGCTTTACGTCCCGTATGCACCAGCAGTCCTGTCGTAGATCGAACCCCAGTCGTTAAGGATGTCATTGTAAGTATCATCCGAGTCCGCATGTCTGGTTCAGTCCGATGGACCACCTGACGGCTCGTCACTTTGCTGCCGGTGACTGTTCCGGCCAGCGCTTTGCCTTTCGTGTCGTGCCACCTAGTAATTATTTCCCATAACTTCCTCTAATCTCCGTGCCGTCGTCAACTGCAAAGCTTGCCAGAGTCAGTACTGAAAATGACTTTAAAACAAAAGCAAGTTAGTTTGATGTCATTCTACACATGTTCGATGTAAGTTGAAAATAGGAGGCTCTGGCTTCATGTTTTCTCAACGAAAAACAGCAACTAAATTGCAGCTGACACAGTTATGGAGTCTGCAGTGTTTTGCTCCCTTAGGAAAGCGCAATAAAAAAAATTATCAGGACGTCGTAAAAGAGCACAATATATTACGATTCTTCCTTTCATACGTGGTTTACCATTATGTGGAATATTAGCTTTGATGGTAATATTGTTATTGAAACCCATTAGCCAGCAAAAGTTCTGTCCCTAGTGGCGGACCTATTAAATAAACCTAGCATGTTATAGCGGGTATGCTGAATGAAACAAGAGCAAAAAATGACAAACGGTATAAAAGACTGCGGCAGCACCTTATCGGTATTCTATTTGAATAAGGTAAGTCAATCTGAGCTTTGGCTCTTCTTATTTCTAAAAATCAATCTAGAGCAGTGCGAAAAGCTTTACGTCACGTATGCACCAGCAGTCCTGTCGTGGATCGAACCCCAGTCGTTAAGGATGTCATTGTAAGTATTATCCGCGTCCGCATGTCTCGTTCAGTCCGATGGACAACCTGACGGCTCATCACTTTGCTGCCGGTGACTGTTCCGGTCAGCGCTTTGCTTTTCGTGTCGTTCCACCTAGATATTAATTCCCATAACTTCCTCTAATCTCCGTGCCGTCGTCAACTGTAAAGCTTGCCAAAGTCAGTACTGAAGATGACTTTAAAACAAAAGCAAGTTAGTTTGATGTCATTCTACACATGCTCGAGGTAAGTTGAAAGTAGGAGGCTCTGGCTTCATGTTTTCTCAACGAAAAACAGCAACTAAATTGCAGCTGACACAGTTATGGTGTCTGCAGTGTTTTGCTCCCTTAGGAAAGCGCAATAAAAAAAATTATCAAGACGTCGGAAAAGAGCACAATATCTTACGATTCTTCCTTTCATACGTGGTTTACCATTATGTGGAATATTAGCTTTGATGGTAATATTGTTATTGAAACCCATTAGCCAGCAAAAGTTCTGTCCCCTAGTGGCGGACCCATTAAATAAACCTAGCATGTTATAGCGGGTATGCTGAATGAAACAAGAGCAAAAAATGACAAACGGTATAAAAGACTGCGGCAGCACCTTATCGGTATTCTATTTGAATAAGGTAAGTCAATCTGAGCTTTGGCTTTTCTATTTTCTACAAATCAATCTAGAGCAGTGCGAAAAGCTTTACGTCCCGTATGCACCAGCAGTCCTGTCGTGGATCGAACCCCAGTCGTTAAGGATGTCATTGTAAGTATTATCCGCGTCCGCATGTCTCGTTCAGTCCGATGGACAATCTTACGGCTCATCACTTTGCTGCCGGTGACTGTTCCGGCCAGCGCTTTGCTTTTCGTGTCGTGCCACCTAGATATTAATTCCCATACCTTCCTCTAAGCTCCGTGCCGTCGTCAACTGTAAAGCTTGCCAAAGTCAGTACTGAAGATGACTTTAAAACAAAAGCAAGTTAGTTTGATGTCATTCTACACATGCTCGAGGTAAGTTGAAAGTAGGAGGCTTTTGCTTTATGTTTTCTCAACGAAAAACAGCAACTAAATTGCAGCTGACACAGTTATGGAGTCTGCAGTGTTTTTCTCCCTTAGGAAAGCGCAATAAAAAAAAATATCAAGACGTCGGAGAAGAGCACAATATATTACGATTCTTCCTTTCATACGTGGTTTACCATTATGTGGAATATTAGCTTTGATGGTAATATTGTTATTGAAACCCATTAGCCAGCAAAAGTTCTGTCCCCTAGTGGCGGACCCATTAAATAAACCTAGCATGTTATAGCGGGTATGCTGAATGAAACAAGAGCAAAAAATGACAAACGGTATAAAAGACTGCGGCAGCACCTTATCGGTATTCTATTTGAATAAGGTAAGTCAATCTGAGCTTTGGGTCTTCTTATTTCTAAAAATCAATCTAGAGCAGTGCGAAACGCTTTACGTCACGTATGCACCAGCAGTCCTGTCGTGGATCGAACCCCAGTCGTTAAGGATGTCATTGTAAGTATTATCCGCGTCCGCATGTCTCGTTCAGTCCGATGGACAACCTGACGGCCCATCACTTTGCTGCCGGTGACTGTTCCGGCCAGCGCTTTGCTTTTCGTGTCGTGCCACCTAGATATTAATTCCCATACCTTCCTCTTAGCTCCGTGCCGTCGTCAACTGTAAAGCTTGCCAAAGTCAGCACTGAAGATGACTTTAAAACAAAAGCAAGTTAGTTTGATGTCATTCTACAGATGCTCGATGTAAGTTGAAAGAAGGAGGCGCTGGCTTCATGTTTTCTCAACGAAAAACAGCAACTAAATTGCAGCTGACACAGTTATGGAGTCTGCAGTGTTTTGCTCCCTTAGGAAAGCGCAATAAAAAAAATTATCAAGACGTCGGAAAAGAGCACAATATCTTACGATTCTTCCTTTCATACGTGGTTTACCATTATGTGGAATATTAGCTTTGATGGTAATATTGTTATTGAAACCCATTAGCCAGCAAAAGTTCTGTCCCTAGTGGCGGACCTATTAAATAAACCTAGCATGTTATAGCGGGTATGCTGAATGAAACAAGAGCAAAAAATGACAAACGGTATAAAAGACTGCGGCAGCACCTTATCGGTATTCTATTTGAATAAGGTAAGTCAATCTGAGCTTTGGCTCTTCTTATTTCTAAAAATCAATCTAGAGCAGTGCGAAAAGCTTTACGTCACGTATGCACCAGCAGTCCTGTCGTGGATCGAACCCCAGTCGATAAGGATGTCATTGTAAGTATTATCCGCGTCCGCATGTCTCGTTCAGTCCGATGGACAACCTGACGGCTCATCACTTTGCTGCCGGTGACTGTTCCGGTCAGCGCTTTGCTTTTCGTGTCGTTCCACCTAGATATTAATTCCCATACCTTCCTCTAATCTCCGTGCCGTCGTCAACTGTAAAGCTTGCCAAAGTCAGTACTGAAGATGACTTTAAAACAAAAGCAAGTTAGTTTGATGTCATTCTACACATGCTCGAGGTAAGTTGAAAGTAGGAGGCTCTGGCTTCATGTTTTCTCAACGAAAAACAGCAACTAAATTGCAGCTGACACAGTTATGGAGTCTGCAGTGTTTTGCTCCCTTAGGAAAGCGCAATAAAAAAAATTATCAAGACGTCGGAAAAGAGCACAATATCTTACGATTCTTCCTTTCATACGTGGTTTACCATTATGTGGAATATTAGCTTTGATGGTAATATTGTTATTGAAACCCATTAGCCAGCAAAAGTTCTGTCCCCTAGTGGCGGACCCATTAAATAAACCTAGCATGTTATAGCGGGTATGCTGAATGAAACAAGAGCAAAAAATGACAAACGGTATAAAAGACTGCGGCAGCACCTTATCGGTATTCTATTTGAATAAGGTAAGTCAATCTGAGCTTTGGCTCTTCTTATTTCTAAAAATCAATCTAGAGCAGTGCGAAACGCTTTACGTCACGTATGCACCAGCAGTCCTGTCGTGGATCGAACCCCAGTCGTTAAGGATGTCATTGTAAGTATTATCCGCGTCCGCATGTCTCGTTCAGTCCGATGGACAACCTGACGGCTCATCACTTTGCTGCCGGTGACTGTTCCGGCCAGCGCTTTGCTTTTCGTGTCGTGCCACCTAGATATTAATTCCCATACCTTCCTCTTAGCTCCGTGCCGTCGTCAACTGTAAAGCTTGCCAAAGTCAGTACTGAAGATGACTTTAAAACAAAAGCAAGTTAGTTTGATGTCATTCTACACATGCTCGAGGTAAGTTGAAAGTAGGAGGCTTTTGCTTCATGTTTTCTCAACGAAAAACAGCAACTAAATTGCAGCTGACACAGTTATGGAGTCTGCAGTGTTTTTCTCCCTTAGGAAAGCACAATAAAAAAAAATATCAAGACGTCGGAAAAGAGCACAATATATTACGATTCTTCCTTTCATACGTGGTTTACCATTATGTGGAATATTAGCTTTGTTGGTAATATTGTTATTGAAACCCATTAGCCAGCAAAAGTTCTGTCCCCTAGTGGCGGACCCATTAAATAAACCTAGCATGTTATAGCGGGTATGCTGAATGAAACAAGAGCAAAAAATGACAAACGGTATAAAAGACTGCGGCAGCACCTTATCGGTATTCTATTTGAATAAGGTAAGTCAATCTGAGCTTTGGCTCTTCTTTTTTCTACAAATCAATCTAGAGCAGTGCGAAAAGCTTTACGTCCCGTATGCACCAGCAGTCCTGTCGTGATTCGAACCCCAATCGTTAAGGATGTCATTGTAAGTATTATCCGCGTCCGCATGTCTCGTTCAGTCCGATGGACAATCTTACGACTCGTCACTTTGCTGCCCGTGACTGTTCCGGCCAGCGCTTTGCTTTACGTGTCGTTCCACCTAGATATTAATTCCCATACCTTCCTCTAATCTCCGTGCCGTCGTCAACTGTAAAGCTTGCCAAAGTCAGTACTGAAGATGACTTTAAAACAAAAGCAAGTTAGTTTGATGTCATTCTACAGATGCTCGATGTAAGTTGAAAGAAGGAGGCGCTGGCTTCATGTTTTCTCAACGAAAAACAGCAACTAAATTGCAGCTGACACAGTTATGGAGTCTGCAGTGTTTTGCTCCCTTAGGAAAGCGCAATAAAAAAAATTATCAAGACGTCGGAAAAGAGCACAATATCTTACGATTCTTCCTTTCATACGTGGTTTACCATTATGTGGAATATTAGCTTTGATGGTAATATTGTTATTGAAACCCATTAGCCAGCAAAAGTTCTGTCCCTAGTGGCGGACCTATTAAATAAACCTAGCATGTTATAGCGGGTATGCTGAATGAAACAAGAGCAAAAAATGACAAACGGTATAAAAGACTGCGGCAGCACCTTATCGGTATTCTATTTGAATAAGGTAAGTCAATCTGAGCTTTGGCTCTTCTTATTTCTAAAAATCAATCTAGAGCAGTGCGAAAAGCTTTACGTCACGTATGCACCAGCAGTCCTGTCGTGGATCGAACCCCAGTCGTTAAGGATGTCATTGTAAGTATTATCCGCGTCCGCATGTCTCGTTCAGTCCGATGGACAACCTGACGGCTCATCACTTTGCTGCCGGTGACTGTTCCGGTCAGCGCTTTGCTTTTCGTGTCGTTCCACCTAGATATTAATTCCCATAACTTCCTCTAATCTCCGTGCCGTCGTCAACTGTAAAGCTTGCCAAAGTCAGTACTGAAGATGACTTTAAAACAAAAGCAAGTTAGTTTGATGTCATTCTACAGATGCTCGATATAAGTTGAAAGTAGGAGGCTCTGGCTTCATGTTTTCTCAACGAAAAACAGCAACTAAATTGCAGCTGACACAGTTATGGAGTCTGCAGTGTTTTGCTCCCTTAGGAAAGCTCAATAAAAAAAATTATCAAGACGTCGGAAAAGAGCACAATATCTTACGATTCTTCCTTTCATACGTGGTTTACCATTATGTGGAATATTAGCTTTGTTGGTAATATTGTTATTGAAACCCATTAGCCAGCAAAAGTTCTGTCCCCTAGTGGCGGACCCATTAAATAAACCTAGCATGTTATAGCGGGTATGCTGAATGAAACAAGAGCAAAAAATGACAAACGGTATAAAAGACTGCGGCAGCACCTTATCGGTATTCTATTTGAATAAGGTAAGTCAATCTGAACTTTGGCTCTTCTTATTTCTAAAAATCAATCTAGAGCAGTGCGAAAAGCTTTACATCACGTATGCACCAGCAGTCCTGTCGTGGATCGAACCCCAGTCGTTAAGGATGTCATTGTAAGTATTATCCGCGTCCGCATGTCTCGTTCAGTCCGATGGACAACCTGACGGCTCATCACTTTGCTGCCGGTGACTGTTCCGGTCAGCGCTTTGCTTTTCGTGTCGTTCCACCTAGATATTAATTCCCATACCTTCCTCTAAGTTCCGTGCCGTCGTCAACTGTAAAGCTTGCCAAAGTCAGTACTGAAGATGACTTTAAAACAAAAGCAAGTTAGTTTGATGTCATTCTACAGATGCTCGATATAAGTTGAAAGTAGGAGGCTCTGGCTTCATGTTTTCTCAACGAAAAACAGCAACTAAATTGCAGCTGACACAGTTATGGAGTCTGCAGTGTTTTGCTCCCTTAGGAAAGCTCAATAAAAAAAATTATCAAGACGTCGGAAAAGAGCACAATATCTTACGATTCTTCCTTTCATACGTGGTTTACCATTATGTGGAATATTAGCTTTGTTGGTAATATTGTTATTGAAACCCATTAGCCAGCAAAAGTTCTGTCCCCTAGTGGCGGACCCATTAAATAAACCTAGCATGTTATAGCGGGTATGCTGAATGAAACAAGAGCAAAAAATGACAAACGGTATAAAAGACTGCGGCAGCACCTTATCGGTATTCTATTTGAATAAGGTAAGTCAATCTGAACTTTGGCTCTTCTTATTTCTAAAAATCAATCTAGAGCAGTGCGAAAAGCTTTACATCACGTATGCACCAGCAGTCCTGTCGTGGATCGAACCCCAGTCGTTAAGGATGTCATTGTAAGTATTATCCGCGTCCGCATGTCTCGTTCAGTCCGATGGACAACCTTACGGCCCATCACTTTGCTGCCGGTGACTGTTCCGGCCAGCGCTTTGCTTTTCGTGTCGTTCCACCTAGATATTAATTCCCATACCTTCCTCTAAGCTCCGTGCCGTCGTCAACTGTAAAGCTTGCCAAAGTCAGTACTGAAGATGACTTTAAAACAAAAGCAAGTTAGTTTGATGTCATCCTACACATGCTCGAGGTAAGTTGAAAGTAGGAGTCTCTGGCTTCATGTTTTCTAAACGAAAAACAGCAACTAAATTGCAGCTGACACAGTTATGGAGTCTGCAGTGTTTTGCTCCCTTAGAAAAGCGCAATAAAAAAAATTATCAAGACGTCGGAAAAGAGCACAATATCTTACGATTCTTCCTTTCATACGTGGTTTACCTTTATGTGGAATATTAGCTTTGTTGGTAATATTGTTATTAAAACCCATTAGCAAGAAAAAGTTCTGTCCCCTAATGGCGGACCCATTAAATAAACCTAGCATGTTATAGCGGGTATGCTGAATGAAACAAGAGCAAAAAATGACAAACGGTATAAAAGACTGCGGCAGCACCTTATCGGTATTCTATTTGAATAAGGTAAGTCAATCTGAGCTTTGGCTCTTCTTTTTTCTACAAATCAATCTAGAGCAGTGCGAAACGCTTTACGTCCCGTATGCACCAGCAGTCCTGTCGTGGATCGAACCCCAGTCGTTAAGGATGTCATTGTAAGTATCATCCGCGTCCGCATGTCTCGTTCAGTCCGATGGACCCCCTGACGGCTCGTCACTTTGCTGCCGGTGACTGTTCCGGACAGCGCTTTGCCTTTCGTGTCGTGCCACCTAGTAATTATTTCCCATAACTTCCTCTAATCTCCGTGCCGTCGTCAACTGCAAAGCTTGCCAGAGTCAGTACTGAAGATGACTTTAAAACAAAAGCAAGTTAGTTTGATGTCATTCTACAGATGCTCGATGTAAGTTGAAAGTAGGAGGCTCTGGCTTCATGTTTTCTCAACGAAAAACAGCAACTAAATTGCAGCTGACACAGTTATGGAGTCTGCAGTGTTTTGCTCCTTTAGGAAAGCGCAATAAAAAAAATTATCAAGACGTCGAAAAAGAGCACAATATCTTACGATTCTTCGTTTCATACGTGGTTTACCATTATGTGGAATATTAGCTTGGATGGTAATATTGTTATTGAAACCCATTAGCCAGCAAAAGTTCTGTCGCTAGTGGCGGACCTATTAAATAAACCTAGCATGTTATAGCGGGTATGCTGAATGAAACAAGAGCAAAAAATGACAAACGGTATAAAAGACTGCGGCAGCACCTTATCGGTATTCTATTTGAATAAGGTAAGTCAATCTGAGCTTTGGCTCTTCTTATTTCTAAAAATCAATCTAGAGCAGTGCGAAAAGCTTTACGTCACGTATGCACCAGCAGTCCTGTCGTGGATCGTACCCCAGTCGTTAAGGATGTCATTGTAAGTATTATCCGCGTCCGCATGTCTCGTTCAGTCCGATGGACAACCTGACGGCTCATCACTTTGCTGCCGGTGACTGTTCCGGCCAGCGCTTTGCTTTTCGTGTCGTTCCACCTAGATATTAATTCCCATACCTTCCTCTAAGCTCCGTGCCGTCGTCAACTGTAAAGCTTGCCAAAGTCAGTACTGAAGATGACTTTAAAACAAAAGCAAGTTAGTTTGATGTCATTCTACACATGCTCGAGGTAAGTTGAAAGTAGGAGGCTTTTGCTTCATGTTTTCTCAACGAAAAACAGCAACTAAATTGCAGCTGACACAGTTATGGAGTCTGCAGTGTTTTGCACCCTTAGGAAAGCGCAATAAAAAAAATTATCAAGACGTCGGAAAAGAGCACAATATATTACGATTCTTCCTTTCATACGTGGTTTACCATTATGTGGAATATTAGCTTTGATGGTAATATTGTTATTGAAACCCATTAGCCAGCAAAAGTTCTGTCCCCTAGTGGCGGACCCATTAAATAAACCTAGTATGTTATAGCGGGTATGCTGAATGAAACAAGAGCAAAAAATGACAAACGGTATAAAAGACTGCGGCAGCACCTTATCGGTATTCTATTTGAATAAGGTAAGTCAATCTGAGCTTTGGCTCTTCTTTTTTCTACAAATCAATCTAGAGCAGTGCGAAAAGCTTTACGTCCCGTATGCACCAGCAGTCCTGTCGTGGATCGAACCCCAATCGTTAAGGATGTCATTGTAAGTATTATCCGCGTCCGCATGTCTCGTTCAGTCCGATGGACAACCTGACGGCTCGTCACTTTGCTGCCGGTGACTGTTCCGGCCAGCGCTTTGCTTTTCGTGTCGTTCCACCTAGATATTAATTCCCATACCTTCCTCTAAGCTCCGTGCCGTCGTCAACTGTAAAGCTTGCCAAAGTCAGTACTGAAGATGACTTTAAAACAAAAGCAAGTTAGTTTGATGTCATTCTACAGATGCTCGATGTAAGTTGAAAGTAGGAGGCGCTGGCTTCATGTTTTCTCAACGAAAAACAGCAACTTAATTGCAGCTTACACAGTTATGGAGTCTGCAGTGTTTTGCTCCCTTAGGAAAGCGCAATAAAAAAAATTATCAAGACGTCGGAAAAGAGCACAATATCTTACGATTCTTCCTTTCATACGTGGTTTACCATTATGTGGAATATTAGCTTTGATGGTAATATTGTTATTGAAACCCATTAGCCAGCAAAAGTTCTGTCCCTAGTGGCGGACCTATTAAATAAACCTAGCATGTTATAGCGGGTATGCTGAATGAAACAAGAGCAAAAAATGACAAACGGTATAAAAGACTGCGGCAGCACCTTATCGGTATTCTATTTGAATAAGGTAAGTCAATCTGAGCTTTGGCTCTTCTTATTTCTAAAAATCAATCTAGAGCAGTGCGAAAAGCTTTACGTCACGTATGCACCAGCAGTCCTGTCGTGGATCGAACCCCAGTCGTTAAGGATGTCATTGTAAGTATTATCCGCGTCCGCATGTCTCGTTCAGTCCGATGGACAACCTGACGGCTCGTCACTTTGCTGCCGGTGACTGTTCCGGCCAGCGCTTTGCTTTTCGTGTCGTGCCACCTAGATATTAATTCCCATACCTTCCTCTAAGCTCCGTGCCGTCGTCAACTGTAAAGCTTGCCAAAGTCAGTACTGAAGATGACTTTAAAACAAAAGCAAGTTAGTTTGATGTCATTCTACACATGCTCGAGGTAAGTTGAAAGTAGGAGGCTGTGGCTTCATGTTTTCTCAACGAAAAACAGCAACTAAATTGCAGCTGACACAGTTATGGAGTCTGCAGTGTTTTGCTCCCTTAGAAAAGCGCAATAAAAAAAATTATCAAGACGTCGGAAAAGAGTAAAACATCTTACGATTCTTCCTTTCATACGTGGTTTTCCTTTATGTGGAATATTAGCTTTGTTGGTAATATTGTCATTAAAACCCATTAGCCAGAAATAGTTCTGTTCCCTAATGGCGGACCCACTAAATAAACCTAGCATGTTATAGCGGGTATGCTGAATGAAACAAGAGCAAAAAATGACAAACGGTATAAAAGACTGCGGCAGCACCTTATCAGTATTCTATTTGAATAAGGTAAGTCAATCTGAGCTTTGGCTCTTCTTATTTCTAAAAATCAATCTAGAGCAGTGCGAAAAGCTTTACGTCACGTATGCACCAGCAGTCCTGTCGTGGATCGAACCCCAGTCGTTAAGGATGTCATTGTAAGTATTATCCGCGTCCGCATGTCTCGTTCAGTCCGATGGACAACCTGACGGCTCATCACTTTGCTGCCGGTGACTGTTCCGGTCAGCGCTTTGCTTTTCGTGTCGTTCCACCTAGATATTAATTCCCATACCTTCCTCTAAGTTCCGTGCCGTCGTCAACTGTAAAGCTTGCCAAAGTCAGTACTGAAGATGACTTTAAAACAAAAGCAAGTTAGTTTGATGTCATTCTACAGATGCTCGATATAAGTTGAAAGTAGGAGGCTCTGGCTTCATGTTTTCTCAACGAAAAACAGCAACTAAATTGCAGCTGACACAGTTATGGAGTCTGCAGTGTTTTGCTCCCTTAGGAAAGCTCAATAAAAAAAATTATCAAGACGTCGGAAAAGAGCACAATATCTTACGATTCTTCCTTTCATACGTGGTTTACCATTATGTGGAATATTAGCTTTGTTGGTAATATTGTTATTGAAACCCATTAGCCAGCAAAAGTTCTGTCCCCTAGTGGCGGACCCATTAAATAAACCTAGCATGTTATAGCGGGTATGCTGAATGAAACAAGAGCAAAAAATGACAAACGGTATAAAAGACTGCGGCAGCACCTTATCGGTATTCTATTTGAATAAGGTAAGTCAATCTGAACTTTGGCTCTTCTTATTTCTAAAAATCAATCTAGAGCAGTGCGAAAAGCTTTACATCACGTATGCACCAGCAGTCCTGTCGTGGATCGAACCCCAGTCGTTAAGGATGTCATTGTAAGTATTATCCGCGTCCGCATGTCTCGTTCAGTCCGATGGACAACCTGACGGCTCATCACTTTGCTGCCGGTGACTGTTCCGGTCAGCGCTTTGCTTTTCGTGTCGTTCCACCTAGATATTAATTCCCATACCTTCCTCTAAGTTCCGTGCCGTCGTCAACTGTAAAGCTTGCCAAAGTCAGTACTGAAGATGACTTTAAAACAAAAGCAAGTTAGTTTGATGTCATTCTACAGATGCTCGATATAAGTTGAAAGTAGGAGGCTCTGGCTTCATGTTTTCTCAACGAAAAACAGCAACTAAATTGCAGCTGACACAGTTATGGAGTCTGCAGTGTTTTGCTCCCTTAGGAAAGCTCAATAAAAAAAATTATCAAGACGTCGGAAAAGAGCACAATATCTTACGATTCTTCCTTTCATACGTGGTTTACCATTATGTGGAATATTAGCTTTGTTGGTAATATTGTTATTGAAACCCATTAGCCAGCAAAAGTTCTGTCCCCTAGTGGCGGACCCATTAAATAAACCTAGCATGTTATAGCGGGTATGCTGAATGAAACAAGAGCAAAAAATGACAAACGGTATAAAAGACTGCGGCAGCACCTTATCGGTATTCTATTTGAATAAGGTAAGTCAATCTGAACTTTGGCTCTTCTTATTTCTAAAAATCAATCTAGAGCAGTGCGAAAAGCTTTACATCACGTATGCACCAGCAGTCCTGTCGTGGATCGAACCCCAGTCGTTAAGGATGTCATTGTAAGTATTATCCGCGTCCGCATGTCTCGTTCAGTCCGATGGACAACCTTACGGCCCATCACTTTGCTGCCGGTGACTGTTCCGGCCAGCGCTTTGCTTTTCGTGTCGTTCCACCTAGATATTAATTCCCATACCTTCCTCTAAGCTCCGTGCCGTCGTCAACTGTAAAGCTTGCCAAAGTCAGTACTGAAGATGACTTTAAAACAAAAGCAAGTTAGTTTGATGTCATCCTACACATGCTCGAGGTAAGTTGAAGGTAGGAGTCTCTGGCTTCATGTTTTCTAAACGAAAAACAGCAACTAAATTGCAGCTGACACAGTTATGGAGTCTGCAGTGTTTTGCTCCCTTAGAAAAGCGCAATAAAAAAAATTATCAAGACGTCGGAAAAGAGCACAATATCTTACGATTCTTCCTTTCATACGTGGTTTACCTTTATGTGGAATATTAGCTTTGTTGGTAATATTGTTATTAAAACCCATTAGCAAGAAAAAGTTCTGTCCCCTAATGGCGGACCCATTAAATAAACCTAGCATGTTATAGCGGGTATGCTGAATGAAACAAGAGCAAAAAATGACAAACGGTATAAAAGACTGCGGCAGCACCTTATCGGTATTCTATTTGAATAAGGTAAGTCAATCTGAGCTTTGGCTCTTCTTTTTTCTACAAATCAATCTAGAGCAGTGCGAAACGCTTTACGTCCCGTATGCACCAGCAGTCCTGTCGTGGATCGAACCCCAGTCGTTAAGGATGTCATTGTAAGTATCATCCGCGTCCGCATGTCTCGTTCAGTCCGATGGACCCCCTGACGGCTCGTCACTTTGCTGCCGGTGACTGTTCCGGACAGCGCTTTGCCTTTCGTGTCGTGCCACCTAGTAATTATTTCCCATAACTTCCTCTAATCTCCGTGCCGTCGTCAACTGCAAAGCTTGCCAGAGTCAGTACTGAAGATGACTTTAAAACAAAAGCAAGTTAGTTTGATGTCATTCTACAGATGCTCGATGTAAGTTGAAAGTAGGAGGCTCTGGCTTCATGTTTTCTCAACGAAAAACAGCAACTAAATTGCAGCTGACACAGTTATGGAGTCTGCAGTGTTTTGCTCCTTTAGGAAAGCGCAATAAAAAAAATTATCAAGACGTCGAAAAAGAGCACAATATCTTACGATTCTTCGTTTCATACGTGGTTTACCATTATGTGGAATATTAGCTTGGATGGTAATATTGTTATTGAAACCCATTAGCCAGCAAAAGTTCTGTCGCTAGTGGCGGACCTATTAAATAAACCTAGCATGTTATAGCGGGTATGCTGAATGAAACAAGAGCAAAAAATGACAAACGGTATAAAAGACTGCGGCAGCACCTTATCGGTATTCTATTTGAATAAGGTAAGTCAATCTGAGCTTTGGCTCTTCTTATTTCTAAAAATCAATCTAGAGCAGTGCGAAAAGCTTTACGTCACGTATGCACCAGCAGTCCTGTCGTGGATCGTACCCCAGTCGTTAAGGATGTCATTGTAAGTATTATCCGCGTCCGCATGTCTCGTTCAGTCCGATGGACAACCTGACGGCTCATCACTTTGCTGCCGGTGACTGTTCCGGCCAGCGCTTTGCTTTTCGTGTCGTTCCACCTAGATATTAATTCCCATACCTTCCTCTAAGCTCCGTGCCGTCGTCAACTGTAAAGCTTGCCAAAGTCAGTACTGAAGATGACTTTAAAACAAAAGCAAGTTAGTTTGATGTCATTCTACACATGCTCGAGGTAAGTTGAAAGTAGGAGGCTTTTGCTTCATGTTTTCTCAACGAAAAACAGCAACTAAATTGCAGCTGACACAGTTATGGAGTCTGCAGTGTTTTGCACCCTTAGGAAAGCGCAATAAAAAAAATTATCAAGACGTCGGAAAAGAGCACAATATATTACGATTCTTCCTTTCATACGTGGTTTACCATTATGTGGAATATTAGCTTTGATGGTAATATTGTTATTGAAACCCATTAGCCAGCAAAAGTTCTGTCCCCTAGTGGCGGACCCATTAAATAAACCTAGTATGTTATAGCGGGTATGCTGAATGAAACAAGAGCAAAAAATGACAAACGGTATAAAAGACTGCGGCAGCACCTTATCGGTATTCTATTTGAATAAGGTAAGTCAATCTGAGCTTTGGCTCTTCTTTTTTCTACAAATCAATCTAGAGCAGTGCGAAAAGCTTTACGTCCCGTATGCACCAGCAGTCCTGTCGTGGATCGAACCCCAATCGTTAAGGATGTCATTGTAAGTATTATCCGCGTCCGCATGTCTCGTTCAGTCCGATGGACAACCTGACGGCTCGTCACTTTGCTGCCGGTGACTGTTCCGGCCAGCGCTTTGCTTTTCGTGTCGTTCCACCTAGATATTAATTCCCATACCTTCCTCTAAGCTCCGTGCCGTCGTCAACTGTAAAGCTTGCCAAAGTCAGTACTGAAGATGACTTTAAAACAAAAGCAAGTTAGTTTGATGTCATTCTACAGATGCTCGATGTAAGTTGAAAGTAGGAGGCGCTGGCTTCATGTTTTCTCAACGAAAAACAGCAACTTAATTGCAGCTTACACAGTTATGGAGTCTGCAGTGTTTTGCTCCCTTAGGAAAGCGCAATAAAAAAAATTATCAAGACGTCGGAAAAGAGCACAATATCTTACGATTCTTCCTTTCATACGTGGTTTACCATTATGTGGAATATTAGCTTTGATGGTAATATTGTTATTGAAACCCATTAGCCAGCAAAAGTTCTGTCCCTAGTGGCGGACCTATTAAATAAACCTAGCATGTTATAGCGGGTATGCTGAATGAAACAAGAGCAAAAAATGACAAACGGTATAAAAGACTGCGGCAGCACCTTATCGGTATTCTATTTGAATAAGGTAAGTCAATCTGAGCTTTGGCTCTTCTTATTTCTAAAAATCAATCTAGAGCAGTGCGAAAAGCTTTACGTCACGTATGCACCAGCAGTCCTGTCGTGGATCGAACCCCAGTCGTTAAGGATGTCATTGTAAGTATTATCCGCGTCCGCATGTCTCGTTCAGTCCGATGGACAACCTGACGGCTCGTCACTTTGCTGCCGGTGACTGTTCCGGCCAGCGCTTTGCTTTTCGTGTCGTGCCACCTAGATATTAATTCCCATACCTTCCTCTAAGCTCCGTGCCGTCGTCAACTGTAAAGCTTGCCAAAGTCAGTACTGAAGATGACTTTAAAACAAAAGCAAGTTAGTTTGATGTCATTCTACACATGCTCGAGGTAAGTTGAAAGTAGGAGGCTGTGGCTTCATGTTTTCTCAACGAAAAACAGCAACTAAATTGCAGCTGACACAGTTATGGAGTCTGCAGTGTTTTGCTCCCTTAGAAAAGCGCAATAAAAAAAATTATCAAGACGTCGGAAAAGAGTAAAACATCTTACGATTCTTCCTTTCATACGTGGTTTTCCTTTATGTGGAATATTAGCTTTGTTGGTAATATTGTCATTAAAACCCATTAGCCAGAAATAGTTCTGTTCCCTAATGGCGGACCCACTAAATAAACCTAGCATGTTATAGCGGGTATGCTGAATGAAACAAGAGCAAAAAATGACAAACGGTATAAAAGACTGCGGCAGCACCTTATCAGTATTCTATTTGAATAAGGTAAGTCAATCTGAGCTTTGGCTCTTCTTATTTCTAAAAATCAATCTAGAGCAGTGCGAAAAGCTTTACGTCACGTATGCACCAGCAGTCCTGTCGTGGATCGAACCCCAGTCGTTAAGGATGTCATTGTAAGTATTATCCGCGTCCGCATGTCTCGTTCAGTCCGATGGACAACCTGACGGATCATCACTTTGCTGCCGGTGACTGTTCCGGCCAGCGCTTTGCTTTTCGTGTCGTGCCACCTAGATATTAATTCCCATACCTTCCTCTAAGCTCCGTGCCGTCGTCAACTGTAAAGCTTGCCAAAGTCAGTACTGAAGATGACTTTAAAACAAAAGCAAGTTAGTTTGATGTCATTCTACACATGCTCGAGGTAAGTTGAAAGTAGGAGGCTGTGGCTTCATGTTTTCTAAACGAAAAACAGCAACTAAATTGCAGCTGACACAGTTATGGAGTCTGCAGTGTTTTGCTCCCTTAGGAAAGCGCAATAAAAAAAATTATCAAGACGTCGGAAAAGAGCACAATATCTTACGATTCTTCCTTTCATACGTGGTTTACCATTTTGTGGAATATTAGCTTTGATGGTAATATTGTTATTGAAACCCATTAGCCAGCAAAAGTTCTGTCCCCTAGTGGCGGACCCATTAAATAAACCTAGCATGTTATAGCGGGTATGCTGAATGAAACAAGAGCAAAAAATGACAAACGGTATAAAAGACTGCGGCAGCACCTTATAGGTATTCTATTTGAATAAGGTAAGTCAATCTGAGCTTTAGCTCTTCTTTTTTCTACAAATCAATCTAGAGCAGTGCGAAAAACTTTACGTCCCGTATGCACCAGCAGTGCCGTCGTGGATCGAACCCCAGTCGTTAAGGATGTCATTGTAAGTATCATCCGCGTCCGCATGTCTCGTTCAGTCCGATGGACAACCTGACGGATCATCACTTTGCTGCCGGTGACTGTTCCGGCCAGCGCTTTGCTTTTCGTGTCGTTCCACCTAGATATTAATTCCCATACCTTCCTCTAATCTCCGTGCCGTCGTCAACTGTAAAGCTTGCCAAAGTCAGTACTGAAGATGACTTTAAAACAAAAGCAAGTTAGTTTGATGTCATTCTACACATGCTCGAGGTAAGTTGAAAGTAGGAGGCTGTGGCTTCATGTTTTCTCAACGAAAAACAGCAACTAAATTGCAGCTGACACAGTTATGGAGTCTGCAGTGTTTTGCTTTCTTAGGAAAGCGCAATAAAAAAAATTATCAAGACGTCGGAAAAGAGCACAATATCTTACGATTCTTCCTTTCATACGTGGTTTACCTTTATGTGGAATATTAGCTTTGTTGGTAATATTGTTATTAAAACCCATTAGCGTGAAAAAGTTCTGTCCCCTAATGGCGGACCCATTAAATAAACCTAGCATGTTATAGCGGGTATGCTGAATGAAACAAGAGCAAAAAATGACAAACGGTATAAAAGACTGCGGCAGCACCTTATTGGTATTCTATTTGAATAAGGTAAGTCAATCTGAGCTTTGGCTCTTCTTTTTTCTACAAATGAATCTAGAGCAGTGCGAAACGCTTTACGTCCCGTATGCACCAGCAGTGCCGTCGTGGATCGAACCCCAGTCGTTAAGGATGTCATTGTAAGTATTATCCGCGTCCGCATGTCTCGTTCAGTCCGATGGACAACCTGACGGCTCATCACTTTGCTGCCGGTGACTGTTCCTGACAACGCTTTGCTTTTCGTGTCGTTCCACCTAGATATTAATTCCCATAACTTCCTCTAATCTCCGTGCCGTCGTCAACTGTAAAGCTTGCCAAAGTCAGTACTGAAGATGACTTTAAAACAAAAGCAAGTTAGTTTGATGTCATTCTACACATGCTCGAGGTAAGTTGAAAGTAGGAGGCTGTGGCTTCATGTTTTCTCAACGAAAAACAGCAACTAAATTGCAGCTGACACAGTTATGGAGTCTGCAGTGTTTTGCTCCCTTAGAAAAGCGCAATAAAAAAAATTATCAAGACGTCGGAAAAGAGTAAAACATCTTACGATTCTTCCTTTCATACGTGGTTTTCCTTTATGTGGAATATTAGCTTTGTTGGTAATATTGTCATTAAAACCCATTAGCCAGAAATAGTTCTGTTCCCTAATGGCGGACCCACTAAATAAACCTAGCATGTTATAGCGGGTATGCTGAATGAAACAAGAGCAAAAAATGACAAACGGTATAAAAGACTGCGGCAGCACCTTATCAGTATTCTATTTGAATAAGGTAAGTCAATCTGAGCTTTGGCTCTTCTTATTTCTAAAAATCAATCTAGAGCAGTGCGAAAAGCTTTACGTCACGTATGCACCAGCAGTCCTGTCGTGGATCGAACCCCAGTCGTTAAGGATGTCATTGTAAGTATTATCCGCGTCCGCATGTCTCGTTCAGTCCGATGGACAACCTGACGGATCATCACTTTGCTGCCGGTGACTGTTCCGGCCAGCGCTTTGCTTTTCGTGTCGTGCCACCTAGATATTAATTCCCATACCTTCCTCTAAGCTCCGTGCCGTCGTCAACTGTAAAGCTTGCCAAAGTCAGTACTGAAGATGACTTTAAAACAAAAGCAAGTTAGTTTGATGTCATTCTACACATGCTCGAGGTAAGTTGAAAGTAGGAGGCTGTGGCTTCATGTTTTCTAAACGAAAAACAGCAACTAAATTGCAGCTGACACAGTTATGGAGTCTGCAGTGTTTTGCTCCCTTAGGAAAGCGCAATAAAAAAAATTATCAAGACGTCGGAAAAGAGCACAATATCTTACGATTCTTCCTTTCATACGTGGTTTACCATTTTGTGGAATATTAGCTTTGATGGTAATATTGTTATTGAAACCCATTAGCCAGCAAAAGTTCTGTCCCCTAGTGGCGGACCCATTAAATAAACCTAGCATGTTATAGCGGGTATGCTGAATGAAACAAGAGCAAAAAATGACAAACGGTATAAAAGACTGCGGCAGCACCTTATAGGTATTCTATTTGAATAAGGTAAGTCAATCTGAGCTTTAGCTCTTCTTTTTTCTACAAATCAATCTAGAGCAGTGCGAAAAACTTTACGTCCCGTATGCACCAGCAGTGCCGTCGTGGATCGAACCCCAGTCGTTAAGGATGTCATTGTAAGTATCATCCGCGTCCGCATGTCTCGTTCAGTCCGATGGACAACCTGACGGATCATCACTTTGCTGCCGGTGACTGTTCCGGCCAGCGCTTTGCTTTTCGTGTCGTTCCACCTAGATATTAATTCCCATACCTTCCTCTAATCTCCGTGCCGTCGTCAACTGTAAAGCTTGCCAAAGTCAGTACTGAAGATGACTTTAAAACAAAAGCAAGTTAGTTTGATGTCATTCTACACATGCTCGAGGTAAGTTGAAAGTAGGAGGCTGTGGCTTCATGTTTTCTCAACGAAAAACAGCAACTAAATTGCAGCTGACACAGTTATGGAGTCTGCAGTGTTTTGCTTTCTTAGGAAAGCGCAATAAAAAAAATTATCAAGACGTCGGAAAAGAGCACAATATCTTACGATTCTTCCTTTCATACGTGGTTTACCTTTATGTGGAATATTAGCTTTGTTGGTAATATTGTTATTAAAACCCATTAGCGTGAAAAAGTTCTGTCCCCTAATGGCGGACCCATTAAATAAACCTAGCATGTTATAGCGGGTATGCTGAATGAAACAAGAGCAAAAAATGACAAACGGTATAAAAGACTGCGGCAGCACCTTATTGGTATTCTATTTGAATAAGGTAAGTCAATCTGAGCTTTGGCTCTTCTTTTTTCTACAAATGAATCTAGAGCAGTGCGAAACGCTTTACGTCCCGTATGCACCAGCAGTGCCGTCGTGGATCGAACCCCAGTCGTTAAGGATGTCATTGTAAGTATTATCCGCGTCCGCATGTCTCGTTCAGTCCGATGGACAACCTGACGGCTCATCACTTTGCTGCCGGTGACTGTTCCTGACAACGCTTTGCTTTTCGTGTCGTTCCACCTAGATATTAATTCCCATAACTTCCTCTAATCTCCGTGCCGTCGTCAACTGTAAAGCTTGCCAAAGTCAGTACTGAAGATGACTTTAAAACAAAAGCAAGTTAGTTTGATGTCATTCTACACATGCTCGAGGTAAGTTGAAAGTAGGAGGCTCTGGCTTCATGTTTTCTCAACGAAAAACAGCAACTAAATTGCAGCTGACACAGTTATGGAGTCTGCAGTGTTTTGCTCCCTTAGGAAAGCGCCATAAAAAAAATTATCAAGAAGTCGGAAAAGAGCACAATATCTTACGATTCTTCCTTTCATACGTGGTTTACCATTATGTGGAATATTAGCTTTGTTGGTAATATTGTTATTAAAACCCATTAGCCAGCAAAAGTTCTGTCCCCTAATGGCGGACCCATTAAATAAACCTAGCATGTTATAGCGGGTATGCTGAATGAAACAAGAGCAAAAAATGACAAACGGTATTAAAGACTGCGGTAGCACCTTATCGGTATTCTATTTGAATAAGGTAAGTCAATCTGAGCTTTGGCTCTTCTTTTTTCTACAAATGAATCTAGAGCAGTGCGAAACGCTTTACGTCCCGTATGCACCAGCAGTGCCGTCGTGGATCGAACCCCAGTCGTTAAGGATGTCATTGTAAGTATCATCCGCGTCCGCATGTCTCGTTCAGTCCGATGGACAACCTGACAGCTCATCACTTTGCTGCCGGTGACTGTTCCGGACAGCGCTTTGCCTTTCGTGTCGTTCCACCTAGATATTAATTCCCATACCTTCCTCTAAGCTCCGTGCCGTCGTCAACTGTAAAGCTTGCCAAAGTCAGTACTGAAGATGACTTTAAAACAAAAGCAAGTTAGTTTGATGTCATTCTACACATGCTCGAGGTAAGTTGAAAGTAGGAGGATCTGGCTTCATGTTTTCTCAACGAAAAACAGCAACTAAATTGCAGCTGACACAGTTATGGAGTCTGCAGTGTTTTGCTCCCTTAGGAAAGCGCAATAAAAAAAATTATCAAGACGTCGGAAAAGAGCACAATATCTTACGATTCTTCCTTTCATACGTGGTTTACCATTATATGGAATATTAGCTTTTTTGTTAATATTGTTATTGAAACCCATTAGCCAGCAAAAGTTCTGTCCCCTAGTGGCGGACCCATTAAATAAACCTAGCATATTATAGCGGGTATGCTGAATGAAACAAGAGCAAAAAATGACAAACGGTATAAAAGACTGCGGCAGCACCTTATCGGTATTCTATTTGAATAAGGTAAGTCAATCTGAGCTTTGGCTCTTCTTTTTTCTACAAATGAATCTAGAGCAGTGCGAAACGCTTTACGTTCCGTATGCACCAGCAGTCCTGTCGTAGATCGAACCCCAGTCGTTAAGGATGTCATTGTAAGTATCATCCGCGTCCGCATGTCTCGTTCAGTCCGATGGACAACCTGACAGCTCATCACTTTGCTGCCGGTGACTGTTCCGGCCAGCGGTTTGCCTTTCGTGTCGTTCCACCTAGATATTAATTCCCATACCTTCCTCTAAGCTCCGTGCCGTCGTCAACTGTAAAGCTTGCCAAAGTCAGTACTGAAGATGACTTTAAAACAAAAGCAAGTTAGTTTGATATCATTCTACACATGCTCGAGGTAAGTTGAAAGTAGGAGGCTCTGGCTTCATGTTTTCTCAACGAAAAACAGCAACTAAATTGCAGCTGACACAGTTATGGAGTCTGCAGTGTTTTGCTCCCTTAGGAAAGCGCAATAAAAAAAATTATCAAGAAGACGGAAAAGAGCACAATATCTTACGATTCTTCCTTTCATACGTGGTTTACCTTTATGTGGAATATTAGCTTTGTTGGTAATATTGTTATTAAAACCCATTAGCCAGAAAAAGTTCTGTCCCGTAATGGCGGACCCATTAAATAAACCTAGCATGTTATAGCGGGTATGCTGAATGAAACAAGAGCAAAAAATGACAAACGGTATAAAAGACTGCGGCAGCACCTTATCGGTATTCTATTTGAATAAGGTAAGTCAATCTGAGCTTTGGCTCTTCTTTTTTCTACAAATCAATCTAGAGCAGTGCGAAACGCTTTACATCCCGTATGCACCAGCAGTGCCGTCGTGGATCGAACCCCAGTCGTTAAGGATGTCATTGTAAGTATCATCCGCGTCCGCATGTCTCGTTCAGTCCGATGGACAACCTGACAGCTCATCACTTTGCTGCCGGTGACTGTTCCGGACAGCGCTTTGCCTTTCGTGTCGTTCCACCTAGATATTAATTCCCATACCTTCCTCTAAGCTCCGTGCCGTCGTCAACTGTAAAGCTTGCCAAAGTCAGTACTGAAGATGACTTAAAAACAAAAGCAAGTTAGTTTGATGTCATTCTACACATGCTCGATGTAAGTTGAAAGTAGGAGGATCTGGCTTTATGTTTTCTCAACGAAAAACAGCAACTAAATTGCAGCTGACACAGTTATGGAGTCTGCAGTGTATTGCTCCCTTAGGAAAGCGCAATAAAAAAAATTATCAAGACGTCGGAAAAGAGCACAATATCTTACGATTCTTCCTTTCATACGTGGTTTACCATTATATGGAATATTAGCTTTTTTGTTAATATTGTTATTGAAACCCATTAGCCAGCAAAAGTTCTGTCCCCTAGTGGCGGACCCATTAAATAAACCTAGCATATTATAGCGGGTATGCTGAATGAAACAAGAGCAAAAAATGACAAACGGTATAAAAGACTGCGGCAGCACCTTATCGGTATTCTATTTGAATAAGGTAAGTCAATCTGAGCTTTAGCTCTTCTTATTTCTACAAATCAATCTAGAGCAGTGCGAAACGCTTTACGTCCCGTATGCACCAGCAGTCCTGTCGTAGATCGAACCCCAGTCGTTAAGGATGTCATTGTAAGTATCATCCGCGTCCGCATGTCTCGTTCAGTCCGATTAACAACCTGACGGCTCATCACTTTGCTGCCGGTGACTGTTCCGGCCAGCGCTTTGCCTTTCGTGTCGTTCCACCTAGATATTAATTCCCATACTTTCCTCTAAGCTCCGTGCCGTCGTCAACTGTAAAGCTTGCCAAAGTCAGTACTGAAGATGACTTTAAAACAAAAGCAAGTTAGTTTGATATCATTCTACACATGCTCGAGGTAAGTTGAAAGTAGGAGGCTCTGGCTTCATGTTTTCTCAACGAAAAACAGCAACTAAATTGCAGCTGACACAGTTATGGAGTCTGCAGTGTTTTGCTCCCTTAGGAAAACGCAATAAAAAAAATTATCAAGAAAACGGAAAAGAGCACAATATCTTACGATTCTTCCTTTCATACGTGGTTTACCTTTATGTGGAATATTAGCTTTGTTGGTAATATTGTTATTAAAACCCATTAGCCAGAAAAAGTTCTGTCCCCTAATGGCGGACCCATTAAATAAACCTAGCATGTTATAGCGGGTATGCTGAATGAAACAAGAGCAAAAAATGACAAACGGTATAAAAGACTGCGGCAGCACCTTATCGGTATTCTATTTGAATAAGGTAAGTCAATCTGAGCTTTGGCTTTTCTTTTTTCTACAAATGAATCTAGAGCAGTGCGAAACGCTTTACGTCCCGTATGCACCAGCAGTGCCGTCGTGGATCGAACCCCAGTCGTTAAGGATGTCATTGTAAGTATCATCCGCGTCCGCATGTCTCGTTCAGTCCGATGGACCCCTTGACGGCTCGTCATTTTGCTGCCGGTGACTGTTCCGGCCAGCGCTTTGCCTTTCGTGTCGTGCAACCTAGTAATTATTTCCCATAACTTCCTCTAATCTCCGTGCCGTCGTCAACTGCAAAGCTTGCCAGAGTCAGTACTGAAGATGACTTTAAAACAAAAGCAAGTTAGTTTGATGTCATTCTACACATGCTCGATGTAAGTTGAAAAGAGGAGGCTCTGGCTTTATGTTTTCTCAACGAAAAACAGCAACTAAATTGCAGCTGACACAGTTATGGTGTCTGCAGTGTTTTGCTCCCTTAGGAAAGCGCAATAAAAAAAATTATCAAGACGTCGGAAAAGAGCACAATATCTTACGATTCTTCCTTTCATACGTGGTTTACCATTATGTGGAATATTAGCTTTGTTGGTAATATTGTTATTGAAACCCATTAGCCAGCAAAAGTTCTGTCCCCTAGTGGCGGACCCATTAAATAAACCTAGCATTTTATAGCGGGTATGCTGAATGAAACAAGAGCAAAAAATGACAAACGGTATAAAAGACTGCGGCAGCACCTTATCGGTATTCTATTTGAATAAGGTAAGTCAATCTGAGCTTTGGCTCTTCTTATTTCTACAAATCAATCTAGAGCAGTGCGAAACGCTTTACGTCCTGTATGCACCAGCAGTCCTGTCGTGGATCGAACCCCAGTCGTTAAGGATGTCATTGTAAGTATTATCCGCGTCCGCATGTCTCGTTCAGTCCGATGGACAACCTGACGGCTCGTCACTTTGCTGCCGGTGACTGTTCCGGCCAGCGCTTTGCTTTTCGTGTCGTGCCACCTAGATATTAATTCCCATACCTTCCTCTAAGCTCCGTGCCGTCGTCAACTGTAAAGCTTGCCAAAGTCAGTACTGAAGATGACTTTAAAACAAAAGCAAGTTAGTTTGATGTCATTCTACACATGCGCGAGGTAAGTTGAAAATAGGAGGCTCTGGCTTCATGTTTTCTCAACGAAAAACAGAAACTAAATTGCAGCTTACACAGTTATGGAGTCTGCAGTGTTTTTCTCCCTTAGGAAAGCGCAATAAAAAAAATTATCAAGAAGAAGGAAAAGAGCACAATATCTTACGATTCTTCCTTTCATACGTGGTTTACCTTTATGTGGAATATTAGCTTTGTTGGTAATATTGTTATTAAAACCCATTAGCCAGCAAAAGATCTGTCCCCTAATGGCGGACCCATTAAATAAACCTAGCATGTTATAGCGGGTATGCTGAATGAAACAAGAGCAAAAAATGACAAACGGTATAAAAGACTGCGGCAGCACCTTATCGGTATTCTATTTGAATAAGGTAAGTCAATCTGAGCTTTGGCTCTTCTTTTTTCTACAAATCAATCTAGAGCAGTGCGAAACGCTTTACGTCCCGTATGCACCAGCAGTGCCGTCGTTGATCGAACCCCAGTCGTTAAGGATGTCATTGTAAGTATTATCCGCGTCCGCATGTCTCGTTCAGTCCGATGGACAATCTTACGGCTCATCACTTTGCTGCCGGTGACTGTTCCGGACAGCGCTTTGCTTTTCGTGTCGTGCCACCTAGATATTAATTCCCATAACTTCCTCTAATCTCCGTGCCGTCGTCAACTGTAAAGCTTGCCAAAGTCAGTACTGAAGATGACTTTAAAACAAAAGCAAGTTAGTTTGATGTCATTCTACACATGCTCGAGGTAAGTTGAAAGTAGGAGGCTCTGGCTTCATGTTTTCTCAACGAAAAACAGCAACTAAATTGCAGCTGACACAGTTATGGAGTCTGCAGTGTTTTGCTCCCTTAGGAAAGCGCAATAAAAAAAATTATCAAGACGTCGTAAAATAGCACAATATATTACGATTCTTCCTTTCATACGTGGTTTACCATTTTGTGGAATATTAGCTTTGATGGTAATATTGTTATTGAAACCCATTAGCCAGCAAAAGTTCTGTCCCCTAGTGGCGGACCCATTAAATAAACCTAGCATGTTATAGCGGGTATGCTGAATGAAACAAGAGCAAAAAATGACAAACGGTATTAAAGACTGCGGCAGCACCTTATAGGTATTCTATTTGAATAAGGTAAGTCAATCTGAGCTTTGGCTCTTCTTATTTCTAAAAATCAATCTAGAGCAGTGCGAAAAGCTTTACGTCACGTATGCACCAGCAGTCCTGTCGTGGATCGAACCCCAGTCGTTAAGGATGTCATTGTAAGTATTATCCGCGTCCGCATGTCTCGTTCAGTCCGATGGACAACCTGACGGCTCATCACTTTGCTGCCGGTGACTGTTCCGGCCAGCGCTTTGCTTTTCGTGTCGTGCCACCTAGATATTAATTCCCATACCTTCCTCTAAGCTCCGTGCCGTCGTCAACTGTAAAGCTTGCCAAAGTCAGTACTGAAGATGACTTTAAAACAAAAGCAAGTTAGTTTGATGTCATTCTACACATGCTCGAGGTAAGTTGAAAGTAGGAGGCTGTGGCTTCATGTTTTCTCAACGAAAAACAGCAACTAAATTGCAGCTGACACAGTTATGGAGTCTGCAGTGTTTTGCTCCCTTGGAAAGCGCAATAAAAAAAATTATCAAGACGTCGGAAAAGAGTAAACCATCTTACGATTCTTCCTTTCATACGTGGTTTACCTTTATGTGGAATATTAGCTTTGTTGGTAATATTGTCATTAAAACCCATTAGCCAGAAAAAGTTCTGTTCCCTAATGGCGGACCCATTAAATAAACCTAGCATGTTATAGCGGGTATGCTGAATGAAACAAGAGCAAAAAATGACAAACGGTATAAAAGACTGCGGCAGCACCTTATCAGTATTCTATTTGAATAAGGTAAGTCAATCTGAGCTTTGGCTCTTCTTATTTCTAAAAATCAATCTAGAGCAGTGCGAAAATCTTTACGTCACGTATGCACCAGCAGTCCTGTCGTGGATCGAACCCCAGTCGTTAAGGATGTCATTGTAAGTATTATCCGCGTCCGCATGTCTCGTTCAGTCCGATGGACAACCTGACGGATCATCACTTTGCTGCCGGTGACTGTTCCGGCCAGCGCTTTGCTTTTCGTGTCGTGCCACCTAGATATTAATTCCCATACCTTCCTCTAAGCTCCGTGCCGTCGTCAACTGTAAAGCTTGCCAAAGTCAGTACTGAAGATGACTTTAAAACAAAAGCAAGTTAGTTTGATGTCATTCTACACATGCTCGAGGTAAGTTGAAAGTAGGAGGCTCTGGCTTCATGTTTTCTAAACGAAAAACAGCAACTAAATTGCAGCTGACACAGTTATGGAGTCTGCAGTGTTTTGCTCCCTTAGGAAAGCGCAATAAAAAAAATTATCAAGACGTCGGAAAAGAGCACAATATCTTACGATTCTTCCTTTCATACGTGGTTTACCATTTTGTGGAATATTAGCTTTGATGGTAATATTGTTATTGAAACCCATTAGCCAGCAAAAGTTCTGTTCCCTAGTGGCGGACCCATTAAATAAACCTAGCATTTTATAGCGGGTATGCTGAATGAAACAAGAGCAAAAAATGACAAACGGTATAAAAGACTGCGGCAGCACCTTATCGGTATTCTATTTGAATAAGGTAAGTCAATCTGAGCTTTGGCTCTTCTTATTTCTACAAATGAATCTAGAGCAGTGCGAAACGCTTTACGTCCTGTATGCACCAGCAGTGCCGTCGTGGATCGAACCCCAGTCGTTAAGGATGTCATTGTAAGTATTATCCGCGTCCGCATGTCTCGTTCAGTCCGATGGACAACCTGACGGCTCGTCACTTTGCTGCCGGTGACGGTTCCGGCCAGCGCTTTGCTTTTCGTGTCGTGCCACCTAGATATTAATTCCCATACCTTCCTCTAAGCTCCGTGCCGTCGTCAACTGTAAAGCTTGCCAAAGTCAGTACTGAAGATGACTTTAAAACAAAAGCAAGTTAGTTTGATGTCATTCTACACATGCGCGAGGTAAGTTGAAAATAGGAGGCTCTGGCTTCATGTTTTCTCAACGAAAAACAGAAACTAAATTGCAGCTTACACAGTTATGGAGTCTGCAGTGTTTTGCTCCCTTAGGAAAGCGCAATAAAAAAAATTATCAAGAAGAAGGAAAAGAGCACAATATCTTACGATTCTTCCTTTCATACGTGGTTTACCTTTATGTGGAATATTAGCTTTGTTGGTAATATTGTTATTAAAACCCATTAGCCAGCAAAAGTTCTGTCCCCTAATGGCGGACCCATTAAATAAACCTAGCATGTTATAGCGGGTATGCTGAATGAAACAAGAGCAAAAAATGACAAACGGTATAAAAGACTGCGGCAGCACCTTATCGGTATTCTATTTGAATAAGGTAAGTCAATCTGAGCTTTGGCTCTTCTTTTTTCTACAAATCAATCTAGAGCAGTGCGAAACGCTTTACGTCCCGTATGCACCAGCAGTGCCGTCGTTGATCGAACCCCAGTCGTTAAGGATGTCATTGTAAGTATTATCCGCGTCCGCATGTCTCGTTCAGTCCGATGGACAATCTTACGGCTCATCACTTTGCTGCCGGTGACTGTTCCGGACAGCGCTTTGCTTTTCGTGTCGTGCCACCTAGATATTAATTCCCATAACTTCCTCTAATCTCCGTGCCGTCGTCAACTGTAAAGCTTGCCAAAGTCAGTACTGAAGATGACTTTAAAACAAAAGCAAGTTAGTTTGATGTCATTCTACACATGCTCGAGGTAAGTTGAAAGTAGGAGGCTCTGGCTTCATGTTTTCTCAACGAAAAACAGCAACTAAATTGCAGCTGACACAGTTATGGAGTCTGCAGTGTTTTGCTCCCTTAGGAAAGCGCAATAAAAAAAATTATCAAGACGTCGTAAAATAGCACAATATATTACGATTCTTCCTTTCATACGTGGTTTACCATTTTGTGGAATATTAGCTTTGATGGTAATATTGTTATTGAAACCCATTAGCCAGCAAAAGTTCTGTCCCCTAGTGGCGGACCCATTAAATAAACCTAGCATGTTATAGCGGGTATGCTGAATGAAACAAGAGCAAAAAATGACAAACGGTATAAAAGACTGCGGCAGCACCTTATAGGTATTCTATTTGAATAAGGTAAGTCAATCTGAGCTTTGGCTCTTCTTATTTCTAAAAATCAATCTAGAGCAGTGCGAAAAGCTTTACGTCACGTATGCACCAGCAGTCCTGTCGTGGATCGAACCCCAGTCGTTAAGGATGTCATTGTAAGTATTATCCGCGTCCGCATGTCTCGTTCAGTCCGATGGACAACCTGACGGCTCATCACTTTGCTGCCGGTGACTGTTCCGGCCAGCGCTTTGCTTTTCGTGTCGTGCCACCTAGATATTAATTCCCATACCTTCCTCTAAGCTCCGTGCCGTCGTCAACTGTAAAGCTTGCCAAAGTCAGTACTGAAGATGACTTTAAAACAAAAGCAAGTTAGTTTGATGTCATTCTACACATGCTCGAGGTAAGTTGAAAGTAGGAGGCTGTGGCTTCATGTTTTCTCAACGAAAAACAGCAACTAAATTGCAGCTGACACAGTTATGGAGTCTGCAGTGTTTTGCTCCTTTGGAAAGCGCAATAAAAAAAATTATCAAGACGTCGGAAAAGAGTAAAACATCTTACGATTCTTCCTTTCATACGTGGTTTACCTTTATGTGGAATATTAGCTTTGTTGGTAATATTGTCATTAAAACCCATTAGCCAGAAAAAGTTCTGTTCCCTAATGGCGGACCCATTAAATAAACCTAGCATGTTATAGCGGGTATGCTGAATGAAACAAGAGCAAAAAATGACAAACGGTATAAAAGACTGCGGCAGCACCTTATCAGTATTCTATTTGAATAAGGTAAGTCAATCTGAGCTTTGGCTCTTCTTATTTCTAAAAATCAATCTAGAGCAGTGCGAAAATCTTTACGTCACGTATGCACCAGCAGTCCTGTCGTGGATCGAACCCCAGTCGTTAAGGATGTCATTGTAAGTATTATCCGCGTCCGCATGTCTCGTTCAGTCCGATGGACAACCTGACGGATCATCACTTTGCTGCCGGTGACTGTTCCGGCCAGCGCTTTGCTTTTCGTGTCGTGCCACCTAGATATTAATTCCCATACCTTCCTCTAAGCTCCGTGCCGTCGTCAACTGTAAAGCTTGCCAAAGTCAGTACTGAAGATGACTTTAAAACAAAAGCAAGTTAGTTTGATGTCATTCTACACATGCTCGAGGTAAGTTGAAAGTAGGAGGCTCTGGCTTCATGTTTTCTAAACGAAAAACAGCAACTAAATTGCAGCTGACACAGTTATGGAGTCTGCAGTGTTTTGCTCCCTTAGGAAAGCGCAATAAAAAAAATTATCAAGACGTCGGAAAAGAGCACAATATCTTACGATTCTTCCTTTCATACGTGGTTTACCATTTTGTGGAATATTAGCTTTGATGGTAATATTGTTATTGAAACCCATTAGCCAGCAAAAGTTCTGTTCCCTAGTGGCGGACCCATTAAATAAACCTAGCATGTTATAGCGGGTATGCTGAATGAAACAAGAGCAAAAAATGACAAACGGTATAAAAGACTGCGGCAGCACCTTATCGGTATTCTATTTGAATAAGGTAAGTCAATCTGAGCTTTGGCTCTTCTTATTTCTAAATATCAATCTAGAGCAGTGCGAAACGCTTTACGTCCCGTATGCACCAGCAGTCCTGTCGTGGATCGAACCCCAGTTGTTAAGGATGTCATTGTAAGTATCATCCGCGTCCGCATGTCTCGTTCAGTCCGATGGACCCCTTGACGGCTCGTCACTTTGCTGCCGGTGACTGTTCCGGCCAGCGCTTTGCTTTTCGTGTCGTTCCACCTAGATATTAATTCCCATACCTTCCTCTAAGCTCCGTGCCGTCGTCAACTGTAAAGCTTGCCAAAGTCAGTACTGAAGATGACTTTAAAACAAAAGCAAGTTAGTTTGATGTCATTCTACACATGCTCGAGGTAAGTTGAAAGTAGGAGGCTCTGGCTTCATGTTTTCTCAACGAAAAACAGCAACTAAATTGCAGCTGACACAGTTATGGAGTCTGCAGTCTTTTGCTCCCTTAGGAAAGCGCAATAAAAAAAATTATCAAGACGTCGGAAAAGAGCACAATATCTTACGATTCTTCCTTTCATACGTGGTTTACCATTATATGGAATATTAGCTTTTTTGTTAATATTGTTATTGAAACCCATTAGCCAGCAAAAGTTCTGTCCCCTAGTGGCGGACCCATTAAATAAACCTAGCATATTATAGCGGGTATGCTGAATGAAACAAGAGCAAAAAATGACAAACGGTATAAAAGACTGCGGCAGCACCTTATCGGTATTCTATTTGAATAAGGTAAGTCAATCTGAGCTTTGGCTCTTCTTTTTTCTACAAATGAATCTAGAGCAGTGCGAAACGCTTTACGTTCCGTATGCACAAGCAGTCCTGTCGTGGATCGAACCCCAGTCGTTAAGGATGTCATTGTAAGTATCATCCGCGTCCGCATGTCTCGTTCAGTCCGATGGACAACCTGACAGCTCATCACTTTGCTGCCGGTGACTGTTCCGGACAGCGCTTTGCCTTTCGTGTCGTTCCACCTAGATATTAATTCCCATACCTTCCTCTAAGCTCCGTGCCGTCGTCAACTGTAAAGCTTGCCAAAGTCAGTACTGAAGATGACTTTAAAACAAAAGCAAGTTAGTTTGATGTCATTCTACACATGCTCGATGTAAGTTGAAAGTAGGAGGATCTGGCTTTATGTTTTCTCAACGAAAAGCAGCAACTAAATTGCAGCTTACACAGTTATGGAGTCTGCAGTGTATTGCTCCCTTAGGAAAGCGCAATAAAAAAAATTATCAAGACGTCGGAAAAGAGCACAATATCTTACGATTCTTCCTTTCATACGTGGTTTACCATTATATGGAATATTAGCTTTTTTGTTAATATTGTTATTGAAACCCATTAGCCAGCAAAAGTTCTGTCCCCTAGTAGCGGACCCATTAAATAAACCTAGCATATTATAGCGGGTATGCTGAATGAAACAAGAGCAAAAAATGACAAACGGTATAAAAGACTGCGGCAGCACCTTATCGGTATTCTATTTGAATAAGGTAAGTCAATCTGAGCTTTGGCTCTTCTTATTTCTACAAATCAATCTAGAGCAGTGCGAAACGCTTTACGTCCCGTATGCACCAGCAGTCCTGTCGTAGATCGAACCCCAGTCGTTAAGGATGTCATTGTAAGTATTATCCGCGTCCGCATGTCTCGTTCAGTCCGATTAACAACCTGACGGCTCATCACTTTGCTGCCGGTGACTGTTCCGGCCAGCGCTTTGCCTTTCGTGTCGTTCCACCTAGATATTAATTCCCATACCTTCCTCTAAGCTCCGTGCCGTCGTCAACTGTAAAGCTTGCCAAAGTCAGTACTGAAGATGACTTTAAAACAAAAGCAAGTTAGTTTGATATCATTCTACACATGCTCGAGGTAAGTTGAAAGTAGGAGGCTCTGGCTTCATGTTTTCTCAACGAAAAACAGCAACTAAATTGCAGCTGACACAGTTATGGAGTCTGCAGTGTTTTGCTCCCTTAGGAAAACGCAATAAAAAAAATTATCAAGAAAACGGAAAAGAGCACAATATCTTACGATTCTTCCTTTCATACGTGGTTTACCTTTATGTGGAATATTAGCTTTGTTGGTAATATTGTTATTAAAACCCATTAGCCAGAAAAAGTTCTGTCCCGTAATGGCGGACCCATTAAATAAACCTAGCATGTTATAGCGGGTATGCTGAATGAAACAAGAGCAAAAAATGACAAACGGTATAAAAGACTGCGGCAGCACCTTATCGGTATTCTATTTGAATAAGGTAAGTCAATCTGAGCTTTGGCTCTTCTTTTTTCTACAAATCAATCTAGAGCAGTGCGAAACGCTTTACGTCCCGTATGCACCAGCAGTGCCGTCGTGGATCGAACCCCAGTCGTTAAGGATGTCATTGTAAGTATCATCCGCGTCCGCATGTCTCGTTCAGTCCCATGGACAACCTGACAGCTCATCACTTTGCTGCCGGTGACTGTTCCGGACAGCGCTTTGCCTTTCGTGTCGTTCCACCTAGATATTAATTCCCATACCTTCCTCTAAGCTCCGTGCCGTCGTCAACTGTAAAGCTTGCCAAAGTCAGTACTGAAGATGACTTTAAAACAAAAGCAAGTTAGTTTGATGTCATTCTACACATGCTCGATGTAAGTTGAAAGTAGGAGGATCTTGCTTTATGTTTTCTCAACGAAAAACAGCAACTAAATTGCAGCTTACACAGTTATGGAGTCTGCAGTGTATTGCTCCCTTAGGAAAGCGCAATAAAAAAAATTATCAAGACGTCGGAAAAGAGCACAATATCTTACGATTCTTCCTTTCATACGTGGTTTACCATTATATGGAATATTAGCTTTTTTGTTAATATTGTTATTGAAACCCATTAGCCAGCAAAAGTTCTGTCCCCTAGTAGCGGACCCATTAAATAAACCTAGCATATTATAGCGGGTATGCTGAATGAAACAAGAGCAAAAAATGACAAACGGTATAAAAGACTGCGGCAGCACCTTATTAGTATTCTATTTGAATAAGGTAAGTCAATCTGAGCTTTGGCTCTTCTTATTTCTACAAATCAATCTAGAGCAGTGCGAAACGCTTTACGTCCCGTATGCACCAGCAGTCCTGTCGTAGATCGAACCCCAGTCGTTAAGGATGTCATTGTAAGTATTATCCGCGTCCGCATGTCTCGTTCAGTCCGATTAACAACCTGACGGCTCATCACTTTGCTGCCGGTGACTGTTCCGGCCAGCGCTTTGCCTTTCGTGTCGTTCCACCTAGATATTAATTCCCATACCTTCCTCTAAGCTCCGTGCCGTCGTCAACTGTAAAGCTTGCCAAAGTCAGTACTGAAGATGACTTTAAAACAAAAGCAAGTTAGTTTGATATCATTCTACACATGCTCGAGGTAAGTTGAAAGTAGGAGGCTCTGGCTTCATGTTTTCTCAACGAAAAACAGCAACTAAATTGCAGCTGACACAGTTATGGAGTCTGCAGTGTTTTGCTCCCTTAGGAAAACGCAATAAAAAAAATTATCAAGAAAACGGAAAAGAGCACAATATCTTACGATTCTTCCTTTCATACGTGGTTTACCTTTATGTGGAATATTAGCTTTGTTGGTAATATTGTTATTAAAACCCATTAGCCAGAAAAAGTTCTGTCCCCTAATGGCGGACCCATTAAATAAACCTAGCATGTTATAGCGGGTATGCTGAATGAAACAAGAGCAAAAAATGACAAACGGTATAAAAGACTGCGGCAGCACCTTATCGGTATTCTATTTGAATAAGGTAAGTCAATCTGAGCTTTGGCTTTTCTTTTTTCTACAAATGAATCTAGAGCAGTGCGAAACGCTTTACGTCCCGTATGCACCAGCAGTGCCGTCGTGGATCGAACCCCAGTCGTTAAGGATGTCATTGTAAGTATCATCCGCGTCCGCATGTCTCGTTCAGTCCGATGGACCCCTTGACGGCTCGTCACTTTGCTGCCGGTGACTGTTCCGGCCAGCGCTTTGCCTTTCGTGTCGTGCCACCTAGTAATTATTTCCCATAACTTCCTCTAATCTCCGTGCCGTCGTCAACTGCAAAGCTTGCCAGAGTCAGTACTGAAGATGACTTTAAAACAAAAGCAAGTTAGTTTGATGTCATTCTACACTTGCTCGATGTAAGTTGAAAATAGGAGGCTCTGGCTTCATGTTTTCTCAACGAAAAACAGCAACTAAATTGCAGCTGACACAGTTATGGTGTCTGCAGTGTTTTGCTCCCTTAGAAAAGCGCAATAAAAAAAATTATCAAGACGTCGGAAAAGAGCACAATATTTTACGATTCTTCCTTTCATACGTGGTTTACCATTATGTGGAATATTAGCTTTGTTGGTAATATTGTTATTGAAACCCATTAGCCAGCAAAAGTTCTGTCCCCTAGTGGCGGACCCATTAAATAAACCTAGCATTTTATAGCGGGTATGCTGAATGAAACAAGAGCAAAAAATGACAAACGGTATAAAAGACTGCGGCAGCACCTTATCGGTATTCTATTTGAATAAGGTAAGTCAATCTGAGCTTTGGCTCTTCTTTTTTCTTATTCTATTTGAATAAGGTAAGTCAATCTGAGCTTTGGCTCTTCTCTATACAGTTAGTATCAGTTGGATCAGCGAGCGATAGTTAATCTTCAGACAAGACAAAGGTACCCTGCAAAGAGTCCTTTTTAGGACTACCTTTTCGTCAGTTACAAAGTAGACTTCAGTGTCCGGCCTACTTTGAAGTAATGGAAGACCCGATGTCTTCTAATATGACTTATGCTGAAAGAGTTGCAAAACAGTGGCGGTTTCCAGCCCCAACGAACTACAACCGAGACAGAGAGGTTTCAATCAAATTGAAAGAAAATGTGCGAAGAAGCAGCATCTATGAACTGTTAGAGAAAACGGGCATACCTTTACAGTATATTGAAGGAATTGTACAAAGGCCCGGCCGAAACGTCGAAGTGACTTGCAGAAGCAAGGATATAGCCATAAAATTAGCTGGCAAATTAAGAAATTTTGAAGGCGTCGTCAACGTTATTGCACAAGGAGATGCATACACCAATTTAACAATCGGATGGGTACCGATAGATTTCCCACGAAGTAGCATCGAAGAAGCAATGAAAACAGTCGGTATTGTGCTATCCGAAGCTCATGGCCGCGACAGAATACGAGGTGTAAAAGACGGCCGCAGAATTTTCAGAGTTTTAAAAGAAGACCTTCTGAAAGCCAAACCGCCATCTTTCGTCTATTTTGGGCATTACAAATGCACCGTTGAGTATGAAGGTCAAGCAAAAACTTGTCACTACTGTGCAGAATCAACACATTTGGTGAAAGATTGCCCCTACAAAACCCGAAACCAGGAAGTAGTCAACGATTCGTGGGAGAAGGTCTCTGGAAATAAGCGCAGTATAGGCAAAGTAACTTTCCGACAATTAAATAGCGCCGAAGAAGAAAGACCATACTCTCCTTCAAAAGAAATTTTTCCAAGCTTGCCGATCTCGGCCGACGAAACAAACAAACATCGCCATTCAACACCCAAGAATGGAAACAAATCGCATGTCAAAAAAACAATGGAAAATAGTCAACATGAGCATAGCTACTATGATAACAACGACAGCTTAGATGAAATCAACAGCACAAAAGGAGAACAATTCGATGACATTGATGCACTATCACAAGAAAACGAAAGGTACAAAAGAGAAAGAAGTGATGATTCTTCTGTCACTATCGATATTCCTCCAGGACAAAAGGTTAAAGAAGACGCGGAGAGCGAACGATCTGCTGAACCCGATGAAAGTGAGGTGTTTGACGACATTGAACCGACAGGGGTGGAATGCCAATGCGGCGAAAAAGTTCTAAAACCGACAGCAAACATGTACGTTTTCTGCCACGTGTGCCCAATGGTATATTACAGATGTGATTGCATCACGAACAACATAAAGTTTGTACACAAGCTAAGACAAGGTATGTGTGATAAATGTAATTGTAGATATGTACCGGATGTCTTAGACATGAATGCCACCGCGATGGTCTAAGTAAAGTCATAGATTTGAATAATATTACGAGTTTGATTCTTTTTTGTACGCTAGTGTATTTATTTTCAACGTTGCAATTTCCCATGACTGCATACCTCAGTATCACCTCGCTTAATTGTAGAGGCTTGAATGATTCCCTGAAGCGCCGCGATTTGTTTGAGGGTTTGAAACGAGATAAAGTGCAAATAATTTTACTTCAAGAAACCAAATGTCCCCCTGATAAAGAAAATGATTGGTGCAAGGAATGGGGTGAGTCAAAAGCGCTTTTCAACTCTGCGCCCAAAAAGAAATTTCAAGATAAGGGAGTCGCAATTCTAATCAATCACCCTGCAATTACATTCAAAGAAGTAGATCACGACGTAGAGGGTAGAATAATCAGTGCGGTTTTATCAATACATGGCCACCTTTTAAAAGTAATAAATATTTACGCACCAAACGTAAATTCCGGGGATATCCGTGAAAACGATAGATTTTTTAAACAAATGTACCAGTATGTCGATGGAAAATTGCCCACAGTCCTAGCCGGCGACTTTAATATTGTCGACGACCTGACTTTAGACAAACATCCCCCTCTTCGAAATCGATATAAAAAAACCGAACTAATGAAACTCTGCGAAACATATGATCTAACAGATCATTTTCGGGAAATATACGGCCAAAAGAAAATTTTTACGTGGCAGAACGGAATTAGCAAATCGCGCCTTGACAGATTTTACCTGTCAAAACATCTCCAAGCAACAGAAATTAGCCAGCAACCGTCTCATTTGACAGACCACGAAAAAATAACAATAAACTTAAATGTCGACGCCCCTCCTCCTAGAGGTATCGGCCTCTGGAAGAATAATACGCAAACTTATGCAGATAAAGATTTTCTCGAAGTTTTAGAATGCAAATGGAAACAATGGTGCACGCTGCAAGAATATTTATATAAAACCCCCAGTGATTGGTGGACGGACACCAAACGTAGGTTAAAAGCATTAATTGTGGAATTTACAAAAGGCCGACACGCTGAAAGAAAAATGTATGAAGATTACTTAGTGACTAATTTGAAATCCGCACAAAATCGACTCGGTGACAACCCGGCCAACCACTGTAAATACATTGAAGCGAAACGAGAACTAAGAAATTATAGAAAGAAACGAATTTATGAATCGATCTTAAAAAACAGAGAAAGTAAAGAAAAAATTGGCTCACGGGAATTTTTTGCACATTTTAATAAAAAACGTTCACAAACATATATCGAAGAAATATATGACAAAAACGGCTTGCCCACCAGCGTACCGGGAGAAATGCTACGAACCACTAAAAATTATTATACCAAGTTATACTCGTCAAGAAAAACAGATGTAGAAATACAAGATTTGTTCATTTCGAGCAATCTGCGCCATATTTCGCACGAAAGTGCTCTAAAATTAGATTGTGAAATAAGCAATGCCGAAATCCAAAACGTTGTGAAGACTCTTGCAAATGGGAAATCGCCTGGGCCGGACGGACTAAGCGGTGAATTTTATAAAACCTGTTGGAATATAATAGGTGACAAAATAAGCGAAATCTTTAAACACTGGTTTAAAGAAAAAAAAATCCCCAAAGAAATTAAGAAAGGTGCCATCACTCTAATTTATAAAAAAGGCGATGATGCAGACCTAGACAACTACCGACCCATTACCCTGTTAAATTTAGACTACAAAATATATACAAAAATACTGGCAAATAGAATAAGGGAAACTCTCAAAGAAGTGATACATGAGCATCAGTACGCCACAAAAGGTAAACAATTATCAGAAGCCACGATCCTTTTAAGAGATTTACATGAAAATGCGAAAAGAAAAATGCAAAACCTGTATTTTTTATCCCTTGATTTTAAAAAAGCCTTCGATTCAATAGAACATAATTGGTTAATGAGAGTTTTGACTGAAATGCGGTTCCCAGAAACACTATGTGCATGCATAAGAGATCTGTATAGCGATAGCGTCGCGAAAATAATTTTAAACGGACATCTGTCAAAAGATTTTAAATTGAACCGAGGCGTGAGACAAGGAGACCCCTTAAGCCTGCACTTGTTTTTAATAGCGGTAGAGCCTTTAATGTCTAAGCTCAATGAGACTGGATATATCAAAGGTCCTCAGTTAAGCGACAGAAAAGAAGTAAAATGCGTAAATTACGCTGACGACACAACGTTGTGTCTTAAAAACCCTGCTGATATCCATCTCGCGCTCGATTTAGTCGACAGATTTTCAAAGGCATCTGGCTTAACCTTAAATGAAGCTAAAACCAAAGGATTAGCTGTGAATCAGCCGGTAGACAACCCACTCTTGCCCAAACTATCCTGGACAAACACAAGTATAGAGTTATTGGGATATGAAATCGGAAACGTTATAGAACGCCAACAATGGGAAAACTTAATTCCAAGGGTAAAAGAGCAACTAAAAAGTTTGAGCACAAACTATGCCACCTATGAAGCTAAAGCAGTTTTATTAAAATCAAAAATCCTGCCAGTAATTACTCAGGTTGCCAAAACATACCCTCCAGATCGAGATATAATTGGGAAATTAAATAATCATGTTCTGCAATACGTGCAAGGCAAAGAAAGAGTTGTTTCCATCGATATTTTACAACACGATAAGTTAGAAGGCGGCTACCGAATGCCAAACATCCAAGTCTACGCCGATCTGACTTATGTCAAATCGATACAAAAGTATTGCCTCGGCAGAGTAATGAACGAACCAATGTCAACACACGATAGATATGTGGAGTACCAATTAGGACACGTTTTAGCTAATGTACTTGATGTTCAAAAACTAAACAATATCCCGCACATCGCACAACCAAGTCCCTATTATTGGAAAATCCGGGAAATTGTTGAAAAATACAAACTAAGTAAAGTTGAATTAGCCAGTCCAAAATTAGGAAACACGTACAGACGAATAATCAAAGAAAGCACTCCAGAAACGCAGTCGAGTGAAAAAAACCGAGTTAAATGGGCTAGGATTCATAACCCGATTTTACCAAATTATTTGAAAACCTTCAACTACAGATGCGCGTGGAATCTACTACCCTTTAGGGGAAAATGCGGTATTTTCCAAATTAACTCGGATACATCGTGCGCATTTTGCGGCATTGGTCCAGATACCGACTACCACACTTTCCGAAAATGCGAAAAGATAAATCGACTTTGGGTTACAGTAAAAATGTTTGCGCAAAAATTCGCCAACCTCAACCCGGCTATGACAAAAGTCGAAGACTTAGAAAGTTTTAACTTTAAACGGATCGAAAACGAAATAACGGACCAGACTTTGAGCACATTGATCACCATGGTTAAACACCAAATATGGAAAACTAGGAACAAATTTATATATGAGAACAAATCTCCTCCAACCCTTGACAAATTGGTGACAAGCATAGACCGGGCCTTTAAATACAGAATAAATCAAATGGTAGAAGGTGGGAGGCTCGAATTGCGTTTGGACCCCGCTTTTAAATTGAATGATTTAATGCCACCGTAATCTTTTAAACTCAATCGTAGTTTAATTTGTGTTGTATATTGTCTTTACATCGCTATGCTCGTGCCTTTAAAGTTTTTTCGACTATGTATATATTTTGTCGAGCATTGCCGCATGGCACATAAACAAATGGTGTTTTTCGTAATTGATTGCGATTATGTTGCTATGTGTGATTATTAGAAGTGAAGGAGGGTCACCTTTAGTATCAATTTGAAAATCATGAACCGAAAAGCTATACTGTTTAAATAGTTGTTTTTCGTGTGTTTTCATATTTTGTTCCGTGTATTTTTTATTTGTTTTTTTTTCATTATTTGCGTGTTAAGAATTAGCGTGCAAATAAACAAACCTTGGCTCTTCTTTTTTCTACAAATCAATCTAGAGCAGTGCGAAACGCTTTACGTCCCGTATGCACCAGCAGTGCCGTCGTTGATCGAACCCCAGTCGTTAAGGATGTCATTGTAAGTATTATCCGCGTCCGCATGTCTCGTTCAGTCCGATGGACAATCTTACGGCTCATCACTTTGCTGCCGGTGACTGTTCCGGACAGCGCTTTGCTTTTCGTGTCGTGCCACCTAGATATTAATTCCCATACCTTCCTCTAATCTCCGTGCCGTCGTCAACTGTAAAGCTTGCCAAAGTCAGTACTGAAGATGACTTTAAAACAAAAGCAAGTTAGTTTGATGTCATTCTACACATGCTCGAGGTAAGTTGAAAGTAGGAGGCTCTGGCTTCATGTTTTCTCAACGAAAAACAGCAACTAAATTGCAGCTGACACAGTTATAGAGTCTGCAGTGTTTTGCTCCCTTAGGAAAGCGCAATAAAAAAAATTATCAAGACGTCGTAAAATAGCACAATATATTACGATTCTTCCTTTCATACGTGGTTTACCATTTTGTGGAATATTAGCTTTGATGGTAATATTGTTATTGAAACCCATTAGCCAGCAAAAGTTCTGTCCCCTAGTGGCGGACCCATTAAATAAACCTAGCATGTTATAGCGGGTATGCTGAATGAAACAAGAGCAAAAAATGACAAACGGTATAAAAGACTGCGGCAGCACCTTATAGGTATTCTATTTGAATAAGGTAAGTCAATCTGAGCTTTGGCTCTTCTTATTTCTAAAAATCAATCTAGAGCAGTGCGAAAAGCTTTACGTCACGTATGCACCAGCAGTCCTGTCGTGGATCGAACCCCAGTCGTTAAGGATGTCATTGTAAGTATTATCCGCGTCCGCATGTCTCGTTCAGTCCGATGGACAACCTGACGGCTCATCACTTTGCTGCCGGTGACTGTTCCGGCCAGCGCTTTGCTTTTCGTGTCGTGCCACCTAGATATTAATTCCCATACCTTCCTCTAAGCTCCGTGCCGTCGTCAACTGTAAAGCTTGCCAAAGTCAGTACTGAAGATGACTTTAAAACAAAAGCAAGTTAGTTTGATGTCATTCTACACATGCTCGAGGTAAGTTGAAAGTAGGAGGCTGTGGCTTCATGTTTTCTCAACGAAAAACAGCAACTAAATTGCAGCTGACACAGTTATGGTGTCTGCAGTGTTTTGCTCCCTTAGAAAAGCGCAATAAAAAAAATTATCAAGACGTCGGAAAAGAGTAAAACATCTTACGATTCTTCCTTTCATACGTGGTTTACCTTTATGTGGAATATTAGCTTTGTTGGTAATATTGTCATTAAAACCCATTAGCCAGAAAAAGTTCTGTTCCCTAATGGCGGACCCACTAAATAAACCTAGCATGTTATAGCGGGTATGCTGAATGAAACAAGAGCAAAAAATGACAAACGGTATAAAAGACTGCGGCAGCACCTTATCAGTATTCTATTTGAATAAGGTAAGTCAATCTGAGCTTTGGCTCTTCTTATTTCTAAAAATCAATCTAGAGCAGTGCGAAACGCTTTACGTCACGTATGCACCAGCAGTCCTGTCGTGGATCGAACCCCAGTCGTTAAGGATGTCATTGTAAGTATTATCCGCGTCCGCATGTCTCGTTCAGTCCGATGGACAACCTGACGGATCATCACTTTGCTGCCGGTGACTGTTCCGGCCAGCGCTTTGCTTTTCGTGTCGTGCCACCTAGATATTAATTCCCATACCTTCCTCTAAGCTCCGTGTCGTCGTCAACTGTAAAGCTTGCCAAAGTCAGTACTGAAGATGACTTTAAAACAAAAGCAAGTTAGTTTGATGTCATTCTACACATGCTCGAGGTAAGTTGAAAGTAGGAGGGTCTGGCTTCATGTTTTCTAAACGAAAAACAGCAACTAAATTGCAGCTGACACAGTTATGGAGTCTGCAGTGTTTTGCTCCCTTAGGAAAGCGCAATAAAAAAAATTATCAAGACGTCGGAAAAGAGCACAATATCTTACGATTCTTCCTTTCATACGTGGTTTACCATTTTGTGGAATATTAGCTTTGATGGTAATATTGTTATTGAAACCCATTAGCCAGCAAAAGTTCTGTTCCCTAGTGGCGGACCCATTAAATAAACCTAGCATGTTATAGCGGGTATGCTGAATGAAACAAGAGCAAAAAATGACAAACGGTATAAAAGACTGCGGCAGCACCTTATCGGTATTCTATTTGAATAAGGTAAGTCAATCTGAGCTTTGGCTCTTCTTTTTTCTACAAATCAATCTAGAGCAGTGCGAAACGCTTTACGTCCCGTATGCACCAGCAGTCCTGTCGTAGATCGAACCCCAGTCGTTAAGGATGTCATTGTAAGTATTATCCGCGTCCGCATGTCTCGTTCAGTCCGATGGACAACCTGACGGCTCATCACTTTGCTGCCGCAGATTGTTCCGGCCAGCGCTTTGCCTTTCGTGTCGTGCTACCTAGATATTAATTCCCATACCTTCCTCTAAGCTCCGTGCCGTCGTCAACTGTAAAGCTTGCCAAAGTCAGTACTGAAGATGACTTTAAAACAAAAGCAAGTTAGTTTGATGTCATTCTACACATGCTCGAGGTAAGTTGAAAGTAGGAGGCTCTGGCTTCATGTTTTCTCAACGAAAAACAGCAACTAAATTGCAGCTGACACAGTTATGGAGTCTGCAGTGTTTTGCTCCCTTAGGAAAGCGCAATAAAAAAATTTATCAAGACGTCGGAAAAGAGCACAATATCTTACGATTCTTCCTTTCATACGTGGTTTACCTTTATTTGGAATATTAGCTTTGTTGGTAATATTGTTATTAAAACCCATTAGCCAGAAAAAGTTCTGTCCCCTAATGGTGGACCCATTAAATAAACCTAGCATGTTATAGCGGGTATGCTGAATGAAACAAGAGCAAAAAATGACAAACGGTATAAAAGACTGCGGCAGCACCTTATCGGTATTCTATTTGAATAAGGTAAGTCAATCTGAACTTTGGCTCTTCTTTTTTCTACAAATGAATCTAGAGCAGTGCGAAACGCTTTACGTTCCGTATGCACCAGCAGTCCTGTCGTAGATCGAACCCCAGTCGTTAAGGATGTCATTGTAAGTATCATCCGCGTCCGCATGTCTCGTTCAGTCCGATTAACAACCTGACAGCTCATCACTTTGCTGCCGGTGACTGTTCCGGCCAGCGCTTTGCCTTTCGTGTCGTTCCACCTAGATATTAATTCCCATAACTTCCTCTAAGCTCCGTGCCGTCGTCAACTGTAAAGCTTGCCAAAGTCAGTACTGAAGATGACTTTAAAACAAAAGCAAGTTAGTTTGATATCATTCTACACATGCTCGAGGTAAGTTGAAAGTAGGAGGCTGTGGCTTCATGTTTTCTCAACGAAAAACAGCAACTAAACTGCAGCTGACACAGTTATGGAGTCTGCAGTGTTTTGCTCCCTTAGGAAAGCGCCATAAAAAAAATTATCAAGAACACGGAAAAGAGCACAATATCTTACGATTCTTCCTTTCATACGTGGTTTACCTTTATGTGGAATATTAGCTTTGTTGGTAATATTGTTATTAAAACCCATTAGCCAAAAAAAGTTCTGTCCCCTAATGGCGGACCCATTAAATAAACCTAGCATGTTATAGCGGGTATGCTGAATGAAACAAGAGCAAAAAATGACAAACGGTATTAAAGACTGCGGCAGCACCTTATCGGTATTCTATTTGAATAAGGTAAGTCAATCTGAGCTTTGGCTCTTCTTTTTTCTACAAATCAATCTAGAGCAGTGCGAAACGCTTTACGTCCCGTATGCACCAGCAGTCCTGTCGTAGATCGAACCCCAGTCGTTAAGGATGTCATTGTAAGTATTATCCGCGTCCGCATGTCTCGTTCAGTCCGATGGACAACCTGACAGCTCATCACTTTTCTGCCGGTGACTGTTCCTGACAGCGCTTTGCCTTTCGTGTCGTTCCACCTAGATATTAATTCCCATACCTTCCTCTAAGCTCCGTGCCGTCGTCAACTGTAAAGCTTGCCAAAGTCAGTACTGAAGATGACTTTAAAACAAAAGCAAGTTAGTTTGATGTCATTCTACACATGCTCGAGGTAAGTTGAAAGTAGGAGGCTCTGGCTTCATGTTTTCTCAACGAAAAACAGCAACTAAATTGCAGCTGACACAGTTATGGAGTCTGCAGTGTTTTGCTCCCTTAGGAAAGCGCAATAAAAAAATTTATCAAGACGTCGGAAAAGAGCACAATATCTTACGATTCTTCCTTTCATACGTGGTTTACCTTTATTTGGAATATTAGCTTTGTTGGTAATATTGTTATTAAAACCCATTAGCCAGAAAAAGTTCTGTCCCCTAATGGTGGACCCATTAAATAAACCTAGCATGTTATAGCGGGTATGCTGAATGAAACAAGAGCAAAAAATGACAAACGGTATAAAAGACTGCGGCAGCACCTTATCGGTATTCTATTTGAATAAGGTAAGTCAATCTGAGCTTTGGCTCTTCTTTTTTCTACAAATGAATCTAGAGCAGTGCGAAACGCTTTACGTTCCGTATGCACCAGCAGTCCTGTCGTAGATCGAACCTCAGTCGTTAAGGATGTCATTGTAAGTATCATCCGCGTCCGCATGTCTCGTTCAGTCCGATTAACAACCTGACAGCTCATCACTTTGCTGCCGGTGACTGTTCCGGCCAGCGCTTTGCCTTTCGTGTCGTTCCACCTAGATATTAATTCCCATACCTTCCTCTAAGCTCCGTGCCGTCGTCAACTGTAAAGCTTGCCAAAGTCAGTACTGAAGATGACTTTAAAACAAAAGCAAGTTAGTTTGATATCATTCTACACATGCTCGAGGTAAGTTGAAAGTAGGAGGCTGTGGCTTCATGTTTTCTCAACGAAAAACAGCAACTAAATTGCAGCTGACACAGTTATGGAGTCTGCAGTGTTTTGTTCCCTTAGGAAAGCGCAATAAAAAAAATTATCAAGAAGACGGAAAAGAGCGCAATATCTTACGATTCTTCCTTTCATACGTGGTTTACCTTTATGTGGAATATTAGCTTTGTTGGTAATATTGTTATTAAAACCCATTAGCCAGCAAAAGTTCTGTCCCCTAATGGCGGACCCATTAAATAAACCTAGCATGTTATAGCGGGTATGCTGAATGAAACAAGAGCAAAAAATGACAAACGGTATTAAAGACTGCGGCAGCACCTTATCGGTATTCTATTTGAATAAGGTAAGTCAATCTGAGCTTTGGCTCTTCTTTTTTCTACTAATGAATCTAGAGCAGTGCGAAACGCTTTACGTCCCGTATGCACCAGCAGTGCCGTCGTGGATCGAACCCCAGTCGTTAAGGATGTCATTGTAAGTATCATCCGCGTCCGCATGTCTCGTTCAGTCCGATGGACAACCTGACAGCTCATCACTTTGCTGCCGGTGACTGTTCCGGACAGCGCTTTGCCTTTCGTGTCGTTCCACCTAGATATTAATTCCCATACCTTCCTCTAAGCTCCGTGCCGTCGTCAACTGTAAAGCTTGCCAAAGTCAGTACTGAAGATGACTTTAAAACAAAAGCAAGTTAGTTTGATGTCATTCTACACATGCTCGATGTAAGTTGAAAGTAGGAGGATCTGGCTTTATGTTTTCTCAACGAAAAACAGCAACTAAATTGCAGCTGACACAGTTATGGAGTCTGCAGTGTTTTGCTCCCTTAGGAAAGCGCAATAAAAAAAATTATCAAGACGTCGGAAAAGAGCACAATATCTTACGATTCTTCCTTTCATACGTGGTTTACCATTATATGGAATATTAGCTTTTTTGTTAATATTGTTATTGAAACCCATTAGCCAGCAAAAGTTCTGTCCCCTAGTGGCGGACCCATTAAATAAACCTAGCATATTATAGCGGGTATGCTGAATGAAACAAGAGCAAAAAATGACAAACGGTATAAAAGACTGCGGCAGCACCTTATCGGTATTCTATTTGAATAAGGTAAGTCAATCTGAGCTTTGGCTCTTCTTTTTTCTACAAATGAATCTAGAGCAGTGCGAAACGCTTGACGTTCCGTATGCACCAGCAGTCCTGTCGTAGATCGAACCCCAGTCGTTAAGGATGTCATTGTAAGTATCATCCGCGTCCGCATGTCTCGTTCAGTCCGATTAACAACCTGACAGCTCATCACTTTGCTGCCGGTGACTGTTCCGGCCAGCGCTTTGCCTTTCGTGTCGTTCCACCTAGATATTAATTCCCATACCTTCCTCTAAGCTCCGTGCCGTCGTCAACTGTAAAGCTTGCCAAAGTCAGTACTGAAGATGACTTTAAAACAAAAGCAAGTTAGTTTGATATCATTCTACACATGCTCGAGGTAAGTTGAAAGTAGGAGGCTCTGGCTTCATGTTTTCTCAACGAAAAACAGCAACTAAATTGCAGCTGACACAGTTATGGAGTCTGCAGTGTTTTGCTCCCTTAGGAAAGCGCAATAAAAAAAATTATCAAGAAGACCGAAAAGAGCACAATATCTTACGATTCTTCCTTTCATACGTGGTTTACCTTTATGTGGAATATTAGCTTTGTTGGTAATATTGTTATTGAAACCCATTAGCCAGAAAAAGTTCTGTCCCCTAATGGCGGACCCATTAAATAAACCTAGCATGTTATAGCGGGTATGCTGAATGAAACAAGAGCAAAAAATGACAAACGGTATTAAAGACTGCGGCAGCACCTTATCGGTATTCTATTTGAATAAGGTAAGTCAATCTGAGCTTTGGCTCTTCTTTTTTCTACAAATCAATCTAGAGCAGTGCGAAACGCTTTACGTCCCGTATGCACCAGCAGTCCTGTCGTAGATCGAACCCCAGTCGTTAAGGATGTCATTGTAAGTATTATCCGCGTCCGCATGTCTCGTTCAGTCCGATGGACAACCTGACGGCTCATCACTTTGCTGCCGGAGATTGTTCCGGCCAGCGCTTTGCCTTTCGTGTCGTGCCACCTAGATATTAATTCCCATACCTTCCTCTAAGCTCCGTGCCGTCGTCAACTGTAAAGCTTGCCAAAGTCAGTACTGAAGATGACTTTAAAACAAAAGCAAGTTAGTTTGATGTCATTCTACACATGCTCGAGGTAAGTTGAAAGTAGGAGGCTCTGGCTTCATGTTTTCTCAACGAAAAACAGCAACTAAATTGCAGCTGACACAGTTATGGAGTCTGCAGTGTTTTGCTCCCTTAGGAAAGCGCCATAAAAAAAATTATCAAGAACACGGAAAAGAGCACAATATCTTACGATTCTTCCTTTCATACGTGGTTTACCTTTATGTGGAATATTAGCTTTGTTGGTAATATTGTTATTAAAACCCATTAGCCAGAAAAAGTTCTGTCCCCTAATGGCGGACCCATTAAATAAACCTAGCATGTTATAGCGGGTATGCTGAATGAAACAAGAGCAAAAATTGACAAACGGTATTAAAGACTGCGGCAGCACCTTATCGGTATTCTATTTGAATAAGGTAAGTCAATCTGAGCTTTGGCTCTTCTTTTTTCTACTAATGAATCTAGAGCAGTGCGAAACGCTTTACGTCCCGTATGCACCAGCAGTGCCGTCGTGGATCGAACCCCAGTCGTTAAGGATGTCATTGTAAGTATCATCCGCGTCCGCATGTCTCGTTCAGTCCGATGGACAACCTGACAGCTCATCACTTTGCTGCCGGTGACTGTTCCGGACAGCGCTTTGCCTTTCGTGTCGTTCCACCTAGATATTAATTCTCATACCTTCCTCTAAGCTCCGTGCCGTCGTCAACTGTAAAGCTTGCCAAAGTCAGTACTGAAGATGACTTTAAAACAAAAGCAAGTTAGTTTGATGTCATTCTACACATGCTCGATGTAAGTTGAAAGTAGGAGGATCTGGCTTTATGTTTTCTCAACGAAAAACAGCAACTAAATTGCAGCTGACACAGTTATGGAGTCTGCAGTGTTTTGCTCCCTTAGGAAAGCGCAATAAAAAAAATTATCAAGACGTCGGAAAAGAGCACAATATCTTACGATTCTTCCTTTCATACGTGGTTTACCATTATATGGAATATTAGCTTTTTTGTTAATATTGTTATTGAAACCCATTAGCCAGCAAAAGTTCTGTCCCCTAGTGGCGGACCCATTAAATAAACCTAGCATATTATAGCGGGTATGCTGAATGAAACAAGAGCAAAAAATGACAAACGGTATAAAAGACTGCGGCAGCACCTTATCGGTATTCTATTTGAATAAGGTAAGTCAATCTGAGCTTTGGCTCTTCTTTTTTCTACAAATGAATCTAGAGCAGTGCGAAAAGCTTTACGTCACGTATGCACCAGCAGTCCTGTCGTGGATCGAACCCCAGTCGTTAAGGATGTCATTGTAAGTATTATCCGCGTCCGCATGTCTCGTTCAGTCCGATGGACAACCTGACGGCTCATCACTTTGCTGCCGGTGACTGTTCCGGCCAGCGCTTTGCTTTTCGTGTCGTGCCACCTAGATATTAATTCCCATACCTTCCTCTAAGCTCCGTGCCGTCGTCAACTGTAAAGCTTGCCAAAGTCAGTACTGAAGATGACTTTAAAACAAAAGCAAGTTAGTTTGATGTCATTCTACACATGCTCGAGGTAAGTTGAAAGTAGGAGGCTGTGGCTTCATGTTTTCTCAACGAAAAACAGCAACTAAATTGCAGCTGACACAGTTATGGTGTCTGCAGTGTTTTGCTCCCTTAGAAAAGCGCAATAAAAAAAATTATCAAGACGTCGGAAAAGAGTAAAACATCTTACGATTCTTCCTTTCATACGTGGTTTACCTTTATGTGGAATATTAGCTTTGTTGGTAATATTGTCATTAAAACCCATTAGCCAGAAAAAGTTCTGTTCCCTAATGGCGGACCCACTAAATAAACCTAGCATGTTATAGCGGGTATGCTGAATGAAACAAGAGCAAAAAATGACAAACGGTATAAAAGACTGCGGCAGCACCTTATCAGTATTCTATTTGAATAAGGTAAGTCAATCTGAGCTTTGGCTCTTCTTATTTCTAAAAATCAATCTAGAGCAGTGCGAAAAGCTTTACGTCACGTATGCACCAGCAGTCCTGTCGTGGATCGAACCCCAGTCGTTAAGGATGTCATTGTAAGTATTATCCGCGTCCGCATGTCTCGTTCAGTCCGATGGACAACCTGACGGATCATCACTTTGCTGCCGGTGACTGTTCCGGCCAGCGCTTTGCTTTTCGTGTCGTGCCACCTAGATATTAATTCCCATACCTTCCTCTAAGCTCCGTGTCGTCGTCAACTGTAAAGCTTGCCAAAGTCAGTACTGAAGATGACTTTAAAACAAAAGCAAGTTAGTTTGATGTCATTCTACACATGCTCGAGGTAAGTTGAAAGTAGGAGGGTCTGGCTTCATGTTTTCTAAACGAAAAACAGCAACTAAATTGCAGCTGACACAGTTATGGAGTCTGCAGTGTTTTGCTCCCTTAGGAAAGCGCAATAAAAAAAATTATCAAGACGTCGGAAAAGAGCACAATATCTTACGATTCTTCCTTTCATACGTGGTTTACCATTTTGTGGAATATTAGCTTTGATGGTAATATTGTTATTGAAACCCATTAGCCAGCAAAAGTTCTGTTCCCTAGTGGCGGACCCATTAAATAAACCTAGCATGTTATAGCGGGTATGCTGAATGAAACAAGAGCAAAAAATGACAAACGGTATAAAAGACTGCGGCAGCACCTTATCGGTATTCTATTTGAATAAGGTAAGTCAATCTGAGCTTTGGCTCTTCTTTTTTCTACAAATCAATCTAGAGCAGTGCGAAACGCTTTACGTCCCGTATGCACCAGCAGTCCTGTCGTAGATCGAACCCCAGTCGTTAAGGATGTCATTGTAAGTATTATCCGCGTCCGCATGTCTCGTTCAGTCCGATGGACAACCTGACGGCTCATCACTTTGCTGCCGCACATTGTTCCGGCCAGCGCTTTGCCTTTCGTGTCGTGCTACCTAGATATTAATTCCCATACCTTCCTCTAAGCTCCGTGCCGTCGTCAACTGTAAAGCTTGCCAAAGTCAGTACTGAAGATGACTTTAAAACAAAAGCAAGTTAGTTTGATGTCATTCTACACATGCTCGAGGTAAGTTGAAAGTAGGAGGCTCTGGCTTCATGTTTTCTCAACGAAAAACAGCAACTAAATTGCAGCTGACACAGTTATGGAGTCTGCAGTGTTTTGCTCCCTTAGGAAAGCGCAATAAAAAAATTTATCAAGACGTCGGAAAAGAGCACAATATCTTACGATTCTTCCTTTCATACGTGGTTTACCTTTATTTGGAATATTAGCTTTGTTGGTAATATTGTTATTAAAACCCATTAGCCAGAAAAAGTTCTGTCCCCTAATGGTGGACCCATTAAATAAACCTAGCATGTTATAGCGGGTATGCTGAATGAAACAAGAGCAAAAAATGACAAACGGTATAAAAGACTGCGGCAGCACCTTATCGGTATTCTATTTGAATAAGGTAAGTCAATCTGAACTTTGGCTCTTCTTTTTTCTACAAATGAATCTAGAGCAGTGCGAAACGCTTTACGTTCCGTATGCACCAGCAGTCCTGTCGTAGATCGAACCCCAGTCGTTAAGGATGTCATTGTAAGTATCATCCGCGTCCGCATGTCTCGTTCAGTCCGATTAACAACCTGACAGCTCATCACTTTGCTGCCGGTGACTGTTCCGGCCAGCGCTTTGCCTTTCGTGTCGTTCCACCTAGATATTAATTCCCATAACTTCCTCTAAGCTCCGTGCCGTCGTCAACTGTAAAGCTTGCCAAAGTCAGTACTGAAGATGACTTTAAAACAAAAGCAAGTTAGTTTGATATCATTCTACACATGCTCGAGGTAAGTTGAAAGTAGGAGGCTGTGGCTTCATGTTTTCTCAACGAAAAACAGCAACTAAACTGCAGCTGACACAGTTATGGAGTCTGCAGTGTTTTGCTCCCTTAGGAAAGCGCCATAAAAAAAATTATCAAGAACACGGAAAAGAGCACAATATCTTACGATTCTTCCTTTCATACGTGGTTTACCTTTATGTGGAATATTAGCTTTGTTGGTAATATTGTTATTAAAACCCATTAGCCAAAAAAAGTTCTGTCCCCTAATGGCGGACCCATTAAATAAACCTAGCATGTTATAGCGGGTATGCTGAATGAAACAAGAGCAAAAAATGACAAACGGTATTAAAGACTGCGGCAGCACCTTATCGGTATTCTATTTGAATAAGGTAAGTCAATCTGAGCTTTGGCTCTTCTTTTTTCTACAAATCAATCTAGAGCAGTGCGAAACGCTTTACGTCCCGTATGCACCAGCAGTCCTGTCGTAGATCGAACCCCAGTCGTTAAGGATGTCATTGTAAGTATTATCCGCGTCCGCATGTCTCGTTCAGTCCGATGGACAACCTGACAGCTCATCACTTTTCTGCCGGTGACTGTTCCTGACAGCGCTTTGCCTTTCGTGTCGTTCCACCTAGATATTAATTCCCATACCTTACTCTAAGCTCCGTGCCGTCGTCAACTGTAAAGCTTGCCAAAGTCAGTACTGAAGATGACTTTAAAACAAAAGCAAGTTAGTTTGATGTCATTCTACACATGCTCGAGGTAAGTTGAAAGTAGGAGGCTCTGGCTTCATGTTTTCTCAACGAAAAACAGCAACTAAATTGCAGCTGACACAGTTATGGAGTCTGCAGTGTTTTGCTCCCTTAGGAAAGCGCAATAAAAAAATTTATCAAGACGTCGGAAAAGAGCACAATATCTTACGATTCTTCCTTTCATACGTGGTTTACCTTTATTTGGAATATTAGCTTTGTTGGTAATATTGTTATTAAAACCCATTAGCCAGAAAAAGTTCTGTCCCCTAATGGTGGACCCATTAAATAAACCTAGCATGTTATAGCGGGTATGCTGAATGAAACAAGAGCAAAAAATGACAAACGGTATAAAAGACTGCGGCAGCACCTTATCGGTATTCTATTTGAATAAGGTAAGTCAATCTGAGCTTTGGCTCTTCTTTTTTCTACAAATGAATCTAGAGCAGTGCGAAACGCTTTACGTTCCGTATGCACCAGCAGTCCTGTCGTAGATCGAACCTCAGTCGTTAAGGATGTCATTGTAAGTATCATCCGCGTCCGCATGTCTCGTTCAGTCCGATTAACAACCTGACAGCTCATCACTTTGCTGCCGGTGACTGTTCCGGCCAGCGCTTTGCCTTTCGTGTCGTTCCACCTAGATATTAATTCCCATACCTTCCTCTAAGCTCCGTGCCGTCGTCAACTGTAAAGCTTGCCAAAGTCAGTACTGAAGATGACTTTAAAACAAAAGCAAGTTAGTTTGATATCATTCTACACATGCTCGAGGTAAGTTGAAAGTAGGAGGCTGTGGCTTCATGTTTTCTCAACGAAAAACAGCAACTAAATTGCAGCTGACACAGTTATGGAGTCTGCAGTGTTTTGTTCCCTTAGGAAAGCGCAATAAAAAAAATTATCAAGAAGACGGAAAAGAGCGCAATATCTTACGATTCTTCCTTTCATACGTGGTTTACCTTTATGTGGAATATTAGCTTTGTTGGTAATATTGTTATTAAAACCCATTAGCCAGCAAAAGTTCTGTCCCCTAATGGCGGACCCATTAAATAAACCTAGCATGTTATAGCGGGTATGCTGAATGAAACAAGAGCAAAAAATGACAAACGGTATTAAAGACTGCGGCAGCACCTTATCGGTATTCTATTTGAATAAGGTAAGTCAATCTGAGCTTTGGCTCTTCTTTTTTCTACTAATGAATCTAGAGCAGTGCGAAACGCTTTACGTCCCGTATGCACCAGCAGTGCCGTCGTGGATCGAACCCCAGTCGTTAAGGATGTCATTGTAAGTATCATCCGCGTCCGCATGTCTCGTTCAGTCCGATGGACAACCTGACAGCTCATCACTTTGCTGCCGGTGACTGTTCCGGACAGCGCTTTGCCTTTCGTGTCGTTCCACCTAGATATTAATTCCCATACCTTCCTCTAAGCTCCGTGCCGTCGTCAACTGTAAAGCTTGCCAAAGTCAGTACTGAAGATGACTTTAAAACAAAAGCAAGTTAGTTTGATGTCATTCTACACATGCTCGATGTAAGTTGAAAGTAGGAGGATCTGGCTTTATGTTTTCTCAACGAAAAACAGCAACTAAATTGCAGCTGACACAGTTATGGAGTCTGCAGTGTTTTGCTCCCTTAGGAAAGCGCAATAAAAAAAATTATCAAGACGTCGGAAAAGAGCACAATATCTTACGATTCTTCCTTTCATACGTGGTTTACCATTATATGGAATATTAGCTTTTTTGTTAATATTGTTATTGAAACCCATTAGCCAGCAAAAGTTCTGTCCCCTAGTGGCGGACCCATTAAATAAACCTAGCATATTATAGCGGGTATGCTGAATGAAACAAGAGCAAAAAATGACAAACGGTATAAAAGACTGCGGCAGCACCTTATCGGTATTCTATTTGAATAAGGTAAGTCAATCTGAGCTTTGGCTCTTCTTTTTTCTACAAATGAATCTAGAGCAGTGCGAAACGCTTGACGTTCCGTATGCACCAGCAGTCCTGTCGTAGATCGAACCCCAGTCGTTAAGGATGTCATTGTAAGTATCATCCGCGTCCGCATGTCTCGTTCAGTCCGATTAACAACCTGACAGCTCATCACTTTGCTGCCGGTGACTGTTCCGGCCAGCGCTTTGCCTTTCGTGTCGTTCCACCTAGATATTAATTCCCATACCTTCCTCTAAGCTCCGTGCCGTCGTCAACTGTAAAGCTTGCCAAAGTCAGTACTGAAGATGACTTTAAAACAAAAGCAAGTTAGTTTGATATCATTCTACACATGCTCGAGGTAAGTTGAAAGTAGGAGGCTCTGGCTTCATGTTTTCTCAACGAAAAACAGCAACTAAATTGCAGCTGACACAGTTATGGAGTCTGCAGTGTTTTGCTCCCTTAGGAAAGCGCAATAAAAAAAATTATCAAGAAGACCGAAAAGAGCACAATATCTTACGATTCTTCCTTTCATACGTGGTTTACCTTTATGTGGAATATTAGCTTTGTTGGTAATATTGTTATTGAAACCCATTAGCCAGAAAAAGTTCTGTCCCCTAATGGCGGACCCATTAAATAAACCTAGCATGTTATAGCGGGTATGCTGAATGAAACAAGAGCAAAAAATGACAAACGGTATTAAAGACTGCGGCAGCACCTTATCGGTATTCTATTTGAATAAGGTAAGTCAATCTGAGCTTTGGCTCTTCTTTTTTCTACAAATCAATCTAGAGCAGTGCGAAACGCTTTACGTCCCGTATGCACCAGCAGTCCTGTCGTAGATCGAACCCCAGTCGTTAAGGATGTCATTGTAAGTATTATCCGCGTCCGCATGTCTCGTTCAGTCCGATGGACAACCTGACGGCTCATCACTTTGCTGCCGGAGATTGTTCCGGCCAGCGCTTTGCCTTTCGTGTCGTGCCACCTAGATATTAATTCCCATACCTTCCTCTAAGCTCCGTGCCGTCGTCAACTGTAAAGCTTGCCAAAGTCAGTACTGAAGATGACTTTAAAACAAAAGCAAGTTAGTTTGATGTCATTCTACACATGCTCGAGGTAAGTTGAAAGTAGGAGGCTCTGGCTTCATGTTTTCTCAACGAAAAACAGCAACTAAATTGCAGCTGACACAGTTATGGAGTCTGCAGTGTTTTGCTCCCTTAGGAAAGCGCCATAAAAAAAATTATCAAGAACACGGAAAAGAGCACAATATCTTACGATTCTTCCTTTCATACGTGGTTTACCTTTATGTGGAATATTAGCTTTGTTGGTAATATTGTTATTAAAACCCATTAGCCAGAAAAAGTTCTGTCCCCTAATGGCGGACCCATTAAATAAACCTAGCATGTTATAGCGGGTATGCTGAATGAAACAAGAGCAAAAATTGACAAACGGTATTAAAGACTGCGGCAGCACCTTATCGGTATTCTATTTGAATAAGGTAAGTCAATCTGAGCTTTGGCTCTTCTTTTTTCTACTAATGAATCTAGAGCAGTGCGAAACGCTTTACGTCCCGTATGCACCAGCAGTGCCGTCGTGGATCGAACCCCAGTCGTTAAGGATGTCATTGTAAGTATCATCCGCGTCCGCATGTCTCGTTCAGTCCGATGGACAACCTGACAGCTCATCACTTTGCTGCCGGTGACTGTTCCGGACAGCGCTTTGCCTTTCGTGTCGTTCCACCTAGATATTAATTCTCATACCTTCCTCTAAGCTCCGTGCCGTCGTCAACTGTAAAGCTTGCCAAAGTCAGTACTGAAGATGACTTTAAAACAAAAGCAAGTTAGTTTGATGTCATTCTACACATGCTCGATGTAAGTTGAAAGTAGGAGGATCTGGCTTTATGTTTTCTCAACGAAAAACAGCAACTAAATTGCAGCTGACACAGTTATGGAGTCTGCAGTGTTTTGCTCCCTTAGGAAAGCGCAATAAAAAAAATTATCAAGACGTCGGAAAAGAGCACAATATCTTACGATTCTTCCTTTCATACGTGGTTTACCATTATATGGAATATTAGCTTTTTTGTTAATATTGTTATTGAAACCCATTAGCCAGCAAAAGTTCTGTCCCCTAGTGGCGGACCCATTAAATAAACCTAGCATATTATAGCGGGTATGCTGAATGAAACAAGAGCAAAAAATGACAAACGGTATAAAAGACTGCGGCAGCACCTTATCGGTATTCTATTTGAATAAGGTAAGTCAATCTGAGCTTTGGCTCTTCTTTTTTCTACAAATGAATCTAGAGCAGTGCGAAACGCTTGACGTTCCGTATGCACCAGCAGTCCTGTCGTAGATCGAACCCCAGTCGTTAAGGATGTCATTGTAAGTATCATCCGCGTCCGCATGTCTCGTTCAGTCCGATTAACAACCTGACAGCTCATCACTTTGCTGCCGGTGACTGTTCCGGCCAGCGCTTTGCCTTTCGTGTCGTTCCACCTAGATATTAATTCCCATACCTTCCTCTAAGCTCCGTGCCGTCGTCAACTGTAAAGCTTGCCAAAGTCAGTACTGAAGATGACTTTAAAACAAAAGCAAGTTAGTTTGATATCATTCTACACATGCTCGAGGTAAGTTGAAAGTAGGAGGCTGTGGCTTCATGTTTTCTCAACGAAAAACAGCAACTAAATTGCAGCTGACACAGTTATGGAGTCTGCAGTGTTTTGCTCCCTTAGGAAAGCGCAATAAAAAAAATTATCAAGAAGACCGAAAAGAGCACAATATCTTACGATTCTTCCTTTCATACGTGGTTTACCTTTATGTGGAATATTAGCTTTGTTGGTAATATTGTTATTAAAACCCATTAGCCAGAAAAAGTTCTGTCCCCTAATGGCGGACCCATTAAATAAACCTAGCATGTTATAGCGCGTATGCTGAATGAAACAAGAGCAAAAAATGACAAACGGTATAAAAGACTGCGGCAGCACCTTATCGGTATTCTATTTGAATAAGGTAAGTCAATCTGAGCTTTGGCTTTTCTTTTTTCTACAAATGAATCTAGAGCAGTGCGAAACGCTTTACGTCCCGTATGCACCAGCAGTGCCGTCGTGGATCGAACCCCAGTCGTTAAGGATGTCATTGTAAGTATCATCCGCGTCCGCATGTCTCGTTCAGTCCGATGGACAACCTGACAGCTCATCACTTTGCTGCCGGTGACTGTTCCGGACAGCGCTTTGCCTTTCGTGTCGTTCCACCTAGATATTAATTCCCATACCTTCCCCTAAGCTCCGTGCCGTCGTCAACTGTAAAGCTTGCCAAAGTCAGTACTGAAGATGACTTTAAAACAAAAGCAAGTTAGTTTGATGTCATTCTACACATGCTCGATGTAAGTTGAAAGTAGGAGGATCTGGCTTTATGTTTTCTCAACGAAAAACAGCAACTAAATTGCAGCTGACACAGTTATGGAGTCTGCAGTATTTTGCTCCCTTAGGAAAGCGCAATAAAAAAAATTATCAAGACGTCGGAAAAGAGCACAATATCTTACGATTCTTCCTTTCATACGTGGTTTACCTTTATGTGGATTATTAGCTTTGTTGGTAATATTGTTATTAAAACCCATTAGCCAGAAAAAGTTCTGTCCCCTAATGGTGGACCCATTAAATAAACCTAGCATGTTATAGCGGGTATGCTGAATGAAACAAGAGCAAAAAATGACAAACGGTATAAAAGACTGCGGCAGCACCTTATCGGTATTCTATTTGAATAAGGTAAGTCAATCTGAGCTTTGGCTCTTCTTTTTTTCTACAAATGAATCTAGAGCAGTGCGAAACGCTTTACGTCCCGTATGCACCAGCAGTGCTGTCGTAGATCGAACCCCAGTCGTTAAGGATGTCATTGTAAGTATCATCCGCGTCCGCATGTCTCGTTCAGTCCAATTAACAACCTGACGGCTCATCACTTTGCTGCCGGTGACTGTTCCGGCCAGCGCTTTGCCTTTCGTGTCGTTCCACCTAGATATTAATTCCCATACCTTCCTCTAAGCTCCGTGCCGTCGTCAACTGTAAAGCTTGCCAAAGTCAGTACTGAAGATGACTTTAAAACAAAAGCAAGTTAGTTTGATATCATTCTACACATGCTCGAGGTAAGTTGAAAGTAGGAGGCTCTGGCTTCATGTTTTCTCAACGAAAAACAGTAACTAAATTGCAGCTGACACAGTTATGGAGTCTGCAGTGTTTTGCTCCCTTAGGAAAACGCAATAAAAAAAATTATCAAGAAAACGGAAAAGAGCACAATACCTTACGATTCTTCCTTTCATACGTGGTTTACCTTTATGTGGAATATTAGCTTTGTTGGTAATATTGTTATTAAAACCCATTAGCCAGAAAAAGTTCTGTCCCCTAATGGCGGACCCATTAAATAAACCTAGCATGTTATAGCGGGTATGCTGAATGAAACAAGAGTAAAAAATGACAAACGGTATAAAAGACTGCGGCAGCACCTTATCGGTATTCTATTTGAATAAGGTAAGTCAATCTGAGCTTTGGCTTTTCTTTTTTCTACAAATGAATCTAGAGCAGTGCGAAACGCTTTACGTCCCGTATGCACCAGCAGTGCCGTCGTGGATCGAACCCCAGTCGTTAAGGATGTCATTGTAAGTATCATCCGCGTCCGCATGTCTCGTTCAGTCCGATGGACCCCTTGGCGGCTCGTCACTTTGCTGCCGGTGACTGTTCCGTACAGCGCTTTGCCTTTCGTGTCGTGCCACCAAAATATTATTTCCCATAACTTCCTCTAATCTCAGTTCCGTCGTCAACTGCAAAGCTTGCCAGAGTCAGTACTGAAGATGACTTTAAAACAAAAGCAAGTTAGTTTGATGTCATTCTACACATGCTCGATGTAAGTTGAAAGTAGGAGGCTCTGACTTCATGTTTTCTCAACGAAAAACAGCAACTAAATTGCAGCTGACACAGTTATGGAGTCTGCAGTGTTTTGCTCCCTTAGGAAAGCGCAATAAAAAAAATTATCAAGACGTCGGAAAAGAGCACAATATCTTACAATTCTTCCTTTCATACGTGGTTTACCTTTATGTGGAATATTAGCTTTGTTGGTAATATTGTTATTGAAACCCATTAGCCAGCAAAAGTTCTGTTCCCTAGTGGCGGACCCATTAAATAAACCTAGCATGTTATAGCGGGTATGCTGAATGAAACAAGAGCAAAAAATGACAAACGGTATAAAAGACTGCGGCAGCACCTTATCGGTATTCTATTTGAATAAGGTAAGTCAATCTGAGCTTTGGCTCTTCTTTTTTCTAAATATCAATCTAGAGCAGTGCGAAACGCTTTACGTCCCGTATGCACCAGCAGTCCTGTCGTGGATCGAACCCCAGTCGTTAAGGATGTCATTGTAAGTATCATCCGCGTCCGCATGTCTCGTTCAGTCCGATGGACCCCTTGACGGCTCGTCACTTTGCTGCCGGTGACTGTTCCGGCCAGCGCTTTGCTTTTCGTGTCGTTCCACCTAGATATTAATTCCCATACCTTCCTCTAAGCTCCGTGCCGTCGTCAACTGTAAAGCTTGCCAAAGTCAGTACTGAAGATGACTTTAAAACAAAAGCAAGTTAGTTTGATGTCATTCTACACATGCTCGAGGTAAGTTGAAAGTAGGAGGCTCTGGATTCATGTTTTCTCAACGAAAAACAGCAACTAAATTGCAGCTGACACAGTTATGGAGTCTGCAGTGTTTTGCTCCCTTAGGAAAGCGCAATAAAAAAAATTATCAAGACGTCGGAAAAAAGCACAATATCTTACGATTCTTCCTTTCATACGTGGTTTACCTTTATGTGGAATATTAGCTTTGTTGGTAATATTGTTATTGAAACCCATTAGCCAGCAAAAGTTCTGTCCCCTAATGGCGGACCCATTAAATAAACCTAGCATGTTATAGCGCGTATGCTGAATGAAACAAGAGCAAAAAATGACAAACGGTATAAAAGACTGCGGCAGCACCTTATCGGTATTCTATTTGAATAAGGTAAGTCAATCTGAGCTTTGGCTTTTCTTTTTTCTACAAATGAATCTAGAGCAGTGCGAAACGCTTTACGTCCCGTATGCACCAGCAGTGCCGTCGTGGATCGAACCCCAGTCGTTAAGGATGTCATTGTAAGTATCATCCGCGTCCGCATGTCTCGTTCAGTCCGATGGACAACCTGACAGCTCATCACTTTGCTGCCGGTGACTGTTCCGGACAGCGCTTTGCCTTTCGTGTCGTTCCACCTAGATATTAATTCCCATACCTTCCCCTAAGCTCCGTGCCGTCGTCAACTGTAAAGCTTGCCAAAGTCAGTACTGAAGATGACTTTAAAACAAAAGCAAGTTAGTTTGATGTCATTCTACACATGCTCGATGTAAGTTGAAAGTAGGAGGATCTGGCTTTATGTTTTCTCAACGAAAAACAGCAACTAAATTGCAGCTGACACAGTTATGGAGTCTGCAGTATTTTGCTCCCTTAGGAAAGCGCAATAAAAAAAATTATCAAGACGTCGGAAAAGAGCACAATATCTTACGATTCTTCCTTTCATACGTGGTTTACCTTTATGTGGATTATTAGCTTTGTTGGTAATATTGTTATTAAAACCCATTAGCCAGAAAAAGTTCTGTACCCTAATGGTGGACCCATTAAATAAACCTAGCATGTTATAGCGGGTATGCTGAATGAAACAAGAGCAAAAAATGACAAACGGTATAAAAGACTGCGGCAGCACCTTATCGGTATTCTATTTGAATAAGGTAAGTCAATCTGAGCTTTGGCTCTTCTTTTTTTCTACAAATGAATCTAGAGCAGTGCGAAACGCTTTACGTCCCGTATGCACCAGCAGTGCCGTCGTGGATCGAACCCCAGTCGTTAAGGATGTCATTGTAAGTATCATCCGCGTCCGCATGTCTCGTTCAGTCCGATGGACAACCTGACAGCTCATCACTTTGCTGCCGGTGACTGTTCCGGACAGCGCTTTGCCTTTCGTGTCGTTCCACCTAGATATTAATTCCCATACCTTCCTCTAAGCTCCGTGCCGTCGTCAACTGTAAAGCTTGCCAAAGTCAGTACTGAAGATGACTTTAAAACAAAAGCAAGTTAGTTTGATGTCATTCTACACATGCTCGATGTAAGTTGAAAGTAGGAGGCTGTGGCTTTATGTTTTCTCAACGAAAAACAGCAACTAAATTGCAGCTGACACAGTTATGGAGTCTGCAGTGTTTTGCTCCCTTAGGAAAGCGCAATAAAAAAAATTATCAAGACGTCGGAAAAGAGCACAATATCTTACGATTCTTCCTTTCATACGTGGTTTACCATTATATGGAATATTAGCTTTTTTGTTAATATTGTTATTGAAACCCATTAGCCAGCAAAAGTTCTGTCCCCTAGTGGCGGACCCATTAAATAAACCTAGCATGTTATAGCGGGTATGCTGAATGAAACAAGAGCAAAAAATGACAAACGGTATTAAAGACTGCGGCAGCACCTTATCGGTATTCTATTTGAATAAGGTAAGTCAATCTGAGCTTTGGCTCTTCTTTTTTCTACTAATGAATCTAGAGCAGTGCGAAACGCTTTACGTCCCGTATGCACCAGCAGTGCCGTCGTGGATCGAACCCCAGTCGTTAAGGATGTCATTGTAAGTATCATCCGCGTCCGCATGTCTCGTTCAGTCCGATGGACAACCTGACAGCTCATCACTTTGCTGCCGGTGACTGTTCCGGACAGCGCTTTGCCTTTCGTGTCGTTCCACCTAGATATTAATTCCCATACCTTCCTCTAAGCTCCGTGCCGTCGTCAACTGTAAAGCTTGCCAAAGTCAGTACTGAAGATGACTTTAAAACAAAAGCAAGTTAGTTTGATGTCATTCTACACATGCTCGATGTAAGTTGAAAGTAGGAGGATCTGGCTTTATGTTTTCTCAACGAAAAACAGCAACTAAATTGCAGCTGACACAGTTATGGAGTCTGCAGTGTTTTGCTCCCTTAGGAAAGCGCAATAAAAAAAATTATCAAGACGTCGGAAAAGAGCACAATATCTTACGATTCTTCCTTTCATACGTGGTTTACCATTATATGGAATATTAGCTTTTTTGTTAATATTGTTATTGAAACCCATTAGCCAGCAAAAGTTCTGTCCCCTAGTGGCGGACCCATTAAATAAACCTAGCATATTATAGCGGGTATGCTGAATGAAACAAGAGCAAAAAATGACAAACGGTATAAAAGACTGCGGCAGCACCTTATCGGTATTCTATTTGAATAAGGTAAGTCAATCTGAGCTTTGGCTCTTCTTTTTTCTACAAATGAATCTAGAGCAGTGCGAAACGCTTGACGTTCCGTATGCACCAGCAGTCCTGTCGTAGATCGAACCCCAGTCGTTAAGGATGTCATTGTAAGTATCATCCGCGTCCGCATGTCTCGTTCAGTCCGATTAACAACCTGACAGCTCATCACTTTGCTGCCGGTGACTGTTCCGGCCAGCGCTTTGCCTTTCGTGTCGTTCCACCTAGATATTAATTCCCATACCTTCCTCTAAGCTCCGTGCCGTCGTCAACTGTAAAGCTTGCCAAAGTCAGTACTGAAGATGACTTTAAAACAAAAGCAAGTTAGTTTGATATCATTCTACACATGCTCGAGGTAAGTTGAAAGTAGGAGGCTCTGGCTTCATGTTTTCTCAACGAAAAACAGCAACTAAATTGCAGCTGACACAGTTATGGAGTCTGCAGTGTTTTGCTCCCTTAGGAAAGCGCAATAAAAAAAATTATCAAGAAGACCGAAAAGAGCACAATATCTTACGATTCTTCCTTTCATACGTGGTTTACCTTTATGTGGAATATTAGCTTTGTTGGTAATATTGTTATTGAAACCCATTAGCCAGAAAAAGTTCTGTCCCCTAATGGCGGACCCATTAAATAAACCTAGCATGTTATAGCGGGTATGCTGAATGAAACAAGAGCAAAAAATGACAAACGGTATTAAAGACTGCGGCAGCACCTTATCGGTATTCTATTTGAATAAGATAAGTCAATCTGAGCTTTGGCTCTTCTTTTTTCTACAAATCAATCTAGAGCAGTGCGAAACGCTTTACGTCCCGTATGCACCAGCAGTCCTGTCGTAGATCGAACCCCAGTCGTTAAGGATGTCATTGTAAGTATTATCCGCGTCCGCATGTCTCGTTCAATCCGATGGACAACCTGACGGCTCATCACTTTGCTGCCGGAGATTGTTCCGGCCAGCGCTTTGCTTTTCGTGTCGTGCCACCTAGATATTAATTCCCATACCTTCCTCTAAGCTCCGTGCCGTCGTCAACTGTAAAGCTTGCCAAAGTCAGTACTGAAGATGACTTTAAAACAAAAGCAAGTTAGTTTGATGTCATTCTACACATGCTCGAGGTAAGTTGAAAGTAGGAGGCTCTGGCTTCATGTTTTCTCAACGAAAAACAGCAACTAAATTGCAGCTGACACAGTTATGGAGTCTGCAGTGTTTTGCTCCCTTAGGAAAGCGCCATAAAAAAAATTATCAAGAACACGGAAAAGAGCACAATATCTTACGATTCTTCCTTTCATACGTGGTTTACCTTTATGTGGAATATTAGCTTTGTTGGTAATATTGTTATTAAAACCCATTAGCCAGAAAAAGTTCTGTCCCCTAATGGCGGACCCATTAAATAAACCTAGCATGTTATAGCGGGTATGCTGAATGAAACAAGAGCAAAAAATGACAAACGGTATTAAAGACTGCGGCAGCACCTTATCGGTATTCTATTTGAATAAGGTAAGTCAATCTGAGCTTTGGCTCTTCTTTTTTCTACAAATGAATCTAGAGCAGTGCGAAACGCTTTACGTTCCGTATGCACCAGCAGTCCTGTCGTAGATCGAACCTCAGTCGTTAAGGATGTCATTGTAAGTATCATCCGCGTCCGCATGTCTCGTTCAGTCCGATTAACAACCTGACAGCTCATCACTTTGCTGCCGGTGACTGTTCCGGCCAGCGCTTTGCCTTTCGTGTCGTTCCACCTAGATATTAATTCCCATACCTTCCTCTAAGCTCCGTGCCGTCGTCAACTGTAAAGCTTGCCAAAGTCAGTACTGAAGATGACTTTAAAACAAAAGCAAGTTAGTTTGATATCATTCTACACATGCTCGAGGTAAGTTGAAAGTAGGAGGCTGTGGCTTCATGTTTTCTCAACGAAAAACAGCAACTAAATTGCAGCTGACACAGTTATGGAGTCTGCAGTGTTTTGTTCCCTTAGGAAAGCGCAATAAAAAAAATTATCAAGAAGACGGAAAAGAGCACAATATCTTACGATTCTTCCTTTCATACGTGGTTTACCTTTATGTGGAATATTAGCTTTGTTGGTAATATTGTTATTAAAACCCATTAGCCAGCAAAAGTTCTGTCCCCTAATGGCGGACCCATTAAATAAACCTAGCATGTTATAGCGGGTATGCTGAATGAAACAAGAGCAAAAAATGACAAACGGTATTAAAGACTGCGGCAGCACCTTATCGGTATTCTATTTGAATAAGGTAAGTCAATCTGAGCTTTGGCTCTTCTTTTTTCTACTAATGAATCTAGAGCAGTGCGAAACGCTTTACGTCCCGTATGCACCAGCAGTGCCGTCGTGGATCGAACCCCAGTCGTTAAGGATGTCATTGTAAGTATCATCCGCGTCCGCATGTCTCGTTCAGTCCGATGGACAACCTGACAGCTCATCACTTTGCTGCCGGTGACTGTTCCGGACAGCGCTTTGCCTTTCGTGTCGTTCCACCTAGATATTAATTCCCATACCTTCCTCTAAGCTCCGTGCCGTCGTCAACTGTAAAGCTTGCCAAAGTCAGTACTGAAGATGACTTTAAAACAAAAGCAAGTTAGTTTGATGTCATTCTACACATGCTCGATGTAAGTTGAAAGTAGGAGGATCTGGCTTTATGTTTTCTCAACGAAAAACAGCAACTAAATTGCAGCTGACACAGTTATGGAGTCTGCAGTGTTTTGCTCCCTTAGGAAAGCGCAATAAAAAAAATTATCAAGACGTCGGAAAAGAGCACAATATCTTACGATTCTTCCTTTCATACGTGGTTTACCATTATATGGAATATTAGCTTTTTTGTTAATATTGTTATTGAAACCCATTAGCCAGCAAAAGTTCTGTCCCCTAGTGGCGGACCCATTAAATAAACCTAGCATATTATAGCGGGTATGCTGAATGAAACAAGAGCAAAAAATGACAAACGGTATAAAAGACTGCGGCAGCACCTTATCGGTATTCTATTTGAATAAGGTAAGTCAATCTGAGCTTTGGCTCTTCTTTTTTCTACAAATGAATCTAGAGCAGTGCGAAACGCTTGACGTTCCGTATGCACCAGCAGTCCTGTCGTAGATCGAACCCCAGTCGTTAAGGATGTCATTGTAAGTATCATCCGCGTCCGCATGTCTCGTTCAGTCCGATTAACAACCTGACAGCTCATCACTTTGCTGCCGGTGACTGTTCCGGCCAGCGCTTTGCCTTTCGTGTCGTTCCACCTAGATATTAATTCCCATACCTTCCTCTAAGCTCCGTGCCGTCGTCAACTGTAAAGCTTGCCAAAGTCAGTACTGAAGATGACTTTAAAACAAAAGCAAGTTAGTTTGATATCATTCTACACATGCTCGAGGTAAGTTGAAAGTAGGAGGCTGTGGCTTCATGTTTTCTCAACGAAAAACAGCAACTAAATTGCAGCTGACACAGTTATGGAGTCTGCAGTGTTTTGTTCCCTTAGGAAAGCGCAATAAAAAAAATTATCAAGAAGACCGAAAAGAGCACAATATCTTACGATTCTTCCTTTCATACGTGGTTTACCTTTATGTGGAATATTAGCTTTGTTGGTAATATTGTTATTAAAACCCATTAGCCAGAAAAAGTTCTGTCCCCTAATGGCGGACCCATTAAATAAACCTAGCATGTTATAGCGCGTATGCTGAATGAAACAAGAGCAAAAAATGACAAACGGTATAAAAGACTGCGGCAGCACCTTATCGGTATTCTATTTGAATAAGGTAAGTCAATCTGAGCTTTGGCTTTTCTTTTTTCTACAAATGAATCTAGAGCAGTGCGAAACGCTTTACGTCCCGTATGCACCAGCAGTGCCGTCGTGGATCGAACCCCAGTCGTTAAGGATGTCATTGTAAGTATCATCCGCGTCCGCATGTCTCGTTCAGTCCGATGGACAACCTGACAGCTCATCACTTTGCTGCCGGTGACTGTTCCGGCCAGCGCTTTGCCTTTCGTGTCGTTCCACCTAGATATTAATTCCCATACCTTCCTCTAAGCTCCGTGCCGTCGTCAACTGTAAAGCTTGCCAAAGTCAGTACTGAAGATGACTTTAAAACAAAAGCAAGTTAGTTTGATATCATTCTACACATGCTCGAGGTAAGTTGAAAGTAGGAGGCTCTGGCTTCATGTTTTCTCAACGAAAAACAGCAACTAAATTGCAGCTGACACAGTTATGGAGTCTGCAGTGTTTTGCTCCCTTAGGAAAACGCAATAAAAAAAATTATCAAGAAAACGGAAAAGAGCACAATACCTTACGATTCTTCCTTTCATACGTGGTTTACCTTTATGTGGAATATTAGCTTTGTTGGTAATATTGTTATTAAAACCCATTAGCCAGAAAAAGTTCTGTCCCCTAATGGCGGACCCATTAAATAAACCTAGCATGTTATAGCGGGTATGCTGAATGAAACAAGAGTAAAAAATGACAAACGGTATAAAAGACTGCGGCAGCACCTTATCGGTATTCTATTTGAATAAGGTAAGTCAATCTGAGCTTTGGCTTTTCTTTTTTCTACAAATGAATCTAGAGCAGTGCGAAACGCTTTACGTCCCGTATGCACCAGCAGTGCCGTCGTGGATCGAACCCCAGTCGTTAAGGATGTCATTGTAAGTATCATCCGCGTCCGCATGTCTCGTTCAGTCCGATGGACCCCTTGGCGGCTCGTCACTTTGCTGCCGGTGACTGTTCCGTACAGCGCTTTGCCTTTCGTGTCGTGCCACCAAAATATTATTTCCCATAACTTCCTCTAATCTCAGTTCCGTCGTCAACTGCAAAGCTTGCCAGAGTCAGTACTGAAGATGACTTTAAAACAAAAGCAAGTTAGTTTGATGTCATTCTACACATGCTCGATGTAAGTTGAAAGTAGGAGGCTCTGACTTCATGTTTTCTCAACGAAAAACAGCAACTAAATTGCAGCTGACACAGTTATGGAGTCTGCAGTGTTTTGCTCCCTTAGGAAAGCGCAATAAAAAAAATTATCAAGACGTCGGAAAAGAGCACAATATCTTACAATTCTTCCTTTCATACGTGGTTTACCTTTATGTGGAATATTAGCTTTGTTGGTAATATTGTTATTGAAACCCATTAGCCAGCAAAAGTTCTGTTCCCTAGTGGCGGACCCATTAAATAAACCTAGCATGTTATAGCGGGTATGCTGAATGAAACAAGAGCAAAAAATGACAAACGGTATAAAAGACTGCGGCAGCACCTTATCGGTATTCTATTTGAATAAGGTAAGTCAATCTGAGCTTTGGCTCTTCTTATTTCTAAATATCAATCTAGAGCAGTGCGAAACGCTTTACGTCCCGTATGCACCAGCAGTCCTGTCGTGGATCGAACCCCAGTCGTTAAGGATGTCATTGTAAGTATCATCCGCGTCCGCATGTCTCGTTCAGTCCGATGGACCCCTTGACGGCTCGTCACTTTGCTGCCGGTGACTGTTCCGGCCAGCGCTTTGCTTTTCGTGTCGTTCCACCTAGATATTAATTCCCATACCTTCCTCTAAGCTCCGTGCCGTCGTCAACTGTAAAGCTTGCCAAAGTCAGTACTGAAGATGACTTTAAAACAAAAGCAAGTTAGTTTGATGTCATTCTACACATGCTCGAGGTAAGTTGAAAGTAGGAGGCTCTGGATTCATGTTTTCTCAACGAAAAACAGCAACTAAATTGCAGCTGACACAGTTATGGAGTCTGCAGTGTTTTGCTCCCTTAGGAAAGCGCAATAAAAAAAATTATCAAGACGTCGGAAAAAAGCACAATATCTTACGATTCTTCCTTTCATACGTGGTTTACCTTTATGTGGAATATTAGCTTTGTTGGTAATATTGTTATTGAAACCCATTAGCCAGCAAAAGTTCTGTCCCCTAATGGCGGACCCATTAAATAAACCTAGCATGTTATAGCGCGTATGCTGAATGAAACAAGAGCAAAAAATGACAAACGGTATAAAAGACTGCGGCAGCACCTTATCGGTATTCTATTTGAATAAGGTAAGTCAATCTGAGCTTTGGCTTTTCTTTTTTCTACAAATGAATCTAGAGCAGTGCGAAACGCTTTACGTCCCGTATGCACCAGCAGTGCCGTCGTGGATCGAACCCCAGTCGTTAAGGATGTCATTGTAAGTATCATCCGCGTCCGCATGTCTCGTTCAGTCCGATGGACAACCTGACAGCTCATCACTTTGCTGCCGGTGACTGTTCCGGACAGCGCTTTGCCTTTCGTGTCGTTCCACCTAGATATTAATTCCCATACTTTCCCCTAAGCTCCGTGCCGTCGTCAACTGTAAAGCTTGCCAAAGTCAGTACTGAAGATGACTTTAAAACAAAAGCAAGTTAGTTTGATGTCATTCTACACATGCTCGATGTAAGTTGAAAGTAGGAGGATCTGGCTTTATGTTTTCTCAACGAAAAACAGCAACTAAATTGCAGCTGACACAGTTATGGAGTCTGCAGTATTTTGCTCCCTTAGGAAAGCGCAATAAAAAAAATTATCAAGACGTCGGAAAAGAGCACAATATCTTACGATTCTTCCTTTCATACGTGGTTTACCTTTATGTGGATTATTAGCTTTGTTGGTAATATTGTTATTAAAACCCATTAGCCAGAAAAAGTTCTGTCCCCTAATGGTGGACCCATTAAATAAACCTAGCATGTTATAGCGGGTATGCTGAATGAAACAAGAGCAAAAAATGACAAACGGTATAAAAGACTGCGGCAGCACCTTATCGGTATTCTATTTGAATAAGGTAAGTCAATCTGAGCTTTGGCTCTTCTTTTTTTCTACAAATGAATCTAGAGCAGTGCGAAACGCTTTACGTCCCGTATGCACCAGCAGTGCTGTCGTGGATCGAACCCCAGTCGTTAAGGATGTCATTGTAAGTATCATCCGCGTCCGCATGTCTCGTTCAGTCCGATGGACAACCTGACAGCTCATCACTTTGCTGCCGGTGACTGTTCCGGACAGCGCTTTGCCTTTCGTGTCGTTCCACCTAGATATTAATTCCCATACCTTCCTCTAAGCTCCGTGCCGTCGTCAACTGTAAAGCTTGCCAAAGTCAGTACTGAAGATGAATTTAAAACAAAAGCAAGTTAGTTTGATGTCATTCTACACATGCTCGATGTAAGTTGAAAGTAGGAGGATCTGGCTTTATGTTTTCTCAACGAAAAACAGCAACTAAATTGCAGCTGACACAGTTATGGAGTCTGCAGTGTTTTGCTCCCTTAGGAAAGCGCAATAAAAAAAATTATCAAGACGTCGGAAAAGAGCACAATATCTTACGATTCTTCCTTTCATACGTGGTTTACCATTATATGGAATATTAGCTTTTTTGTTAATATTGTTATTGAAACCCATTAGCCAGCAAAAGTTCTGTCCCCTAGTGGCGGACCCATTAAATAAACCTAGCATATTATAGCGGGTATGCTGAATGAAACAAGAGCAAAAAATGACAAACGGTATAAAAGACTGCGGCAGCACCTTATCGGTATTCTATTTGAATAAGGTAAGTCAATCTGAGCTTTGGCTCTTCTTATTTCTACAAATGAATCTAGAGCAGTGCGAAACGCTTTACGTCCCGTATGCACCAGCAGTCCTGTCGTAGATCGAACCCCAGTCGTTAAGGATGTCATTGTAAGTATCATCCGCGTCCGCATGTCTCGTTCAGTCCGATTAACAACCTGACGGCTCATCACTTTGCTGCCGGTGACTGTTCCGGCCAGCGCTTTGCCTTTCGTGTCGTTCCACCTAGATATTAATTCCCATACCTTCCTCTAAGCTCCGTGCCGTCGTCAACTGTAAAGCTTGCCAAAGTCAGTACTGAAGATGACTTTAAAACAAAAGCAAGTTAGTTTGATATCATTCTACACATGCTCGAGGTAAGTTGAAAGTAGGAGGCTCTGGCTTCATGTTTTCTCAACGAAAAACAGCAACTAAATTGCAGCTGACACAGTTATGGAGTCTGCAGTGTTTTGCTCCCTTAGGAAAACGCAATAAAAAAAATTATCAAGAAAACGGAAAAGAGCACAATACCTTACGATTCTTCCTTTCATACGTGGTTTACCTTTATGTGGAATATTAGCTTTGTTGGTAATATTGTTATTAAAACCCATTAGCCAGAAAAAGTTCTGTCCCCTAATGGCGGACCCATTAAATAAACCTAGCATGTTATAGCGGGTATGCTGAATGAAACAAGAGCAAAAAATGACAAACGGTATAAAAGACTGCGGCAGCACCTTATCGGTATTCTATTTGAATAAGGTAAGTCAATCTGAGCTTTGGCTTTTCTTTTTTCTACAAATGAATCTAGAGCAGTGCGAAACGCTTTACGTCCCGTATGCACCAGCAGTGCCGTCGTGGATCGAACCCCAGTCGTTAAGGATGTCATTGTAAGTATCATCCGCGTCCGCATGTCTCGTTCAGTCCGATGGACCCCTTGGCGGCTCGTCACTTTGCTGCCGGTGACTGTTCCGTACAGCGCTTTGCCTTTCGTGTCGTGCCACCAAAATATTATTTCCCATAACTTCCTCTAATCTCAGTTCCGTCGTCAACTGCAAAGCTTGCCAGAGTCAGTACTGAAGATGACTTTAAAACAAAAGCAAGTTAGTTTGATGTCATTCTACACATGCTCGATGTAAGTTGAAAGTAGGAGGCTCTGGATTCATGTTTTCTCAACGAAAAACAGCAACTAAATTGCAGCTGACACAGTTATGGAGTCTGCAGTGTTTTGCTCCCTTAGGAAAGCGCAATAAAAAAAATTATCAAGACGTCGGAAAAAAGCACAATATCTTACGATTCTTCCTTTCATACGTGGTTTACCTTTATGTGGAATATTAGCTTTGTTGGTAATATTGTTATTGAAACCCATTAGCCAGCAAAAGTTCTGTCCCCTTGTGGCGGACCCATTAAATAAACCTAGCATATTATAGCGGGTATGCTGAATGAAACAAGAGCAAAAAATGACAAACGGTATAAAAGACTGCGGCAGCACCTTATCGGTATTCTATTTGAAGAAGGTAAGTCAATCTGAGCTTTGGCTCTTCTTTTTTCTACAAATCAATCTAGAGCAGTGCGAAACGCTTTACGTCCCGTATGCACCAGCAGTCCTGTCGTAGATCGAACCCCAGTCGTTAAGGATGTCATTGTAAGTATTATCCGCGTCCGCATGTCTCGTTCAGTCCGATGGACAACCTGACGGCTCATCACTTTGCTGCCGGTGATTGTTCCGGCCAGCGCTTTGCCTTTCATGTCGTGCCACCTAGATATTAATTCCCATACCTTCCTCTAAGCTCCGTGCCGTCGTCAACTGTAAAGCTTGCCAAAGTCAGTACTGAAGATGACTTTAAAACAAAAGCAAGTTAGTTTGATGTCATTCTACACATGCTCGAGGTAAGTTGAAAGTAGGAGGCTCTGGCTTCATGTTTTCTCAACGAAAAACAGCAACTAAATTGCAGCTGACACAGTTATGGAGTCTGCAGTGTTTTGCTCCCTTAGGAAAGCGCCATAAAAAAAATTATCAAGAAGACGGAAAAGAGCACAATATCTTACGATTCTTCCTTTCATACGTGGTTTACCTTTATGTGGAATATTAGCTTTGTTGGTAATATTGTTATTAAAACCCATTAGCCAGAAAAAGTTCTGTCCCCTAATGGCGGACCCATTAAATAAACCTAGCATGTTATAGCGGGTATGCTGAATGAAACAAGAGCAAAAAATGACAAACGGTATTAAAGACTGCGGCAGCACCTTATCGGTATTCTATTTGAATAAGGTAAGTCAATCTGAGCTTTGGCTCTTCTTTTTTCTACAAATGAATCTAGAGCAGTGCGAAACGCTTTACGTCCCGTATGCACCAGCAGTGCCGTCGTGGATCGAACCCCAGTCGTTAAGGATGTCATTGTAAGTATCATCCGCGTCCGCATGTCTCGTTCAGTCCGATGGACCCCTTGACGGCTCGTCACTTTGTTGCCGGTGACTGTTCCGTACAGCGCTTTGCCTTTCGTGTCGTGCCACCAAAATATTATTTCCCATACCTTCCTCTAATCTCAGTTCCGTCGTCAACTGCAAAGCTTGCCAGAGTCAGTACTGAAGATGACTTTAAAACAAAAGCAAGTTAGTTTGATGTCATTCTACACATGCTCGATGTAAGTTGAAAGTAGGAGGCTCTGGCTTCATGTTTTCTCAACGAAAAACAGCAACTAAATTGCAGCTGACACAGTTATGGAGTCTGCAGTGTTTTGCTCCCTTAGGAAAGTGCAATAAAAAAAATTATCAAGACGTCGGAAAAGAGCACAATATCTTACAATTCTTCCTTACATACGTGGTTTACCTTTATGTGGAATATTAGCTTTGTTGGTAATATTGTTATTGAAACCCATTAGCCAGCAAAAGTTCTGTTCCCTAGTGGCGGACCCATTAAATAAACCTAGCATGTTATAGCGGGTATGCTGAATGAAACAAGAGCAAAAAATGACAAACGGTATAAAAGACTGCGGCAGCACCTTATCGGTATTCTATTTGAATAAGGTAAGTCAATCTGAGCTTTGGCACTTCTTTATTCTACAAATGAATCTAGAGCAGTGCGAAACGCTTTACGTCCCGTATGCACCAGCAGTGCCGTCGTGGATCGAACCCCAGTCGTTAAGGATGTCATTGTAAGTAATATCCGCGTCCGCATGTCTCGTTCAGTCCGATGGACAACCTGACGGCTCGACACTTTGCTGCCGGTGACTGTTCCGGCCAGCGCTTTGCTTTTCGTGTCGTTCCACCTAGATATTAATTCCCATACCTTCCTCTAAGCTCCGTGCCGTCGTCAACTGTAAAGCTTGCTAAAGTCAGTACTGAAGATGACTTTAAAACAAAAGCAAGTTAGTTTGATGTCTTTCTACACATGCTCGAGGTAAGTTGAAAGTAGGAGGCTGTGGCTTCATGTTTTCTCAACGAAAAACAGCAACTAAATTGCAGCTGACACAGTTATGGAGTCTGCAGTGTTTTGCTCCCTTAGGAAAGCGCAATAAAAAAAATTATCAAGACGTCGGAAAAGAGCACAATATCTTACGATTCTTCCTTTCATACGTGGTTTACCTTTATGTGGAATATTAGCTTTGTTGGTAATATTGTTATTAAAACCCATTAGCCAGAAAAAGTTCTGTTCCCTAATGGCGGACCCATTAAATAAACCTAGCATGTTATAGCGGGTATGCTGAATGAAACAAGAGCAAAAAATGACAAACGGTATAAAAGACTGCGGCAGCACCTTATCAGTATTCTATTTGAATAAGGTAAGTCAATCTGAACTTTGGCTATTCTTTTTTCTACAAATCAATCTAGAGCAGTGCGAAACGCTTTACGTCCCGTATGCACCAGCAGTCCTGTCGTGGATCGAACCCCAGTCGTTAAGGATGTCATTGTAAGTATCATCCGCGTCCGCTTGTCTCGTTCAGTCCGATGGACAACCTGACGGCTCGTCACTTTGCTGCCGGTGACTGTTCCAGACAGCGCTTTGCTTTTCGTGTCGTTCCACCTAGATATTAATTCCCATACTTTCCTCTAATCTCCGTGCCTTCGTCAACTGCAAAGCTTGCCAAAGTCAGTACTGAAGATGACTTTAAAACAAAAGCAAGTTAGTTTGATGTCATTCTACACATGCTCGAGGTAAGTTGAAAGTAGGAGGCTCTGGCTTCATGTTTTCTAAACGAAAAACAGCAACTAAATTGTAGCTGACACAGTTATGGAGTCTGCAGTCTTTTGCTCCCTTAGGAAAGCGCAATAAAAAAAATTATCAAGACGTCGGAAAAAAGCACAATATCTTACGATTCTTCCTTTCATACGTGGTTTACCTTTATGTGGAATATTAGCTTTGTTGGTAATAATATTATTAAAACCCATTAGCCAGCAAAAGTTCTGTCCCCTAATGGCGGACCGATTAAATAAACCTAGCATGTTATAGCGGGTATGCTGAATGAAACAAGAACAAAAAATGACAAACGGTATAAAAGACTGCGGCAGCACCTCATCGGTATTCTATTTGAATAAGGTAAGTCAATCTGAGCTTTGGCTCTTCTTTATTCTACAAATCAATCTAGAGCAGTGCGAAACGCTTTACGTCCCGTATGCACCAGCAGTGCCGTCGTGGATCGAACCCCAGTCGTTAAGGATGTCATTGTAAGTAATATCCGCGTCCGCATGTCTCGTTCAGTCCGATGGACAACCTGACGGCTCGACACTTTGCTGCTGGTGACTGTTCCGGCCAGCGCTTTGCCTTTTCGTGTCGTTCCACCTAGATATTAATTCCCATACCTTCCTCTAAGCTCCGTGCCGTCGTCAACTGTAAAGCTTGCTAAAGTCAGTACTGAAGATGACTTTAAAACAAAAGCAAGTTAGTTTGATGTCATTCTACACATGCTCGAGGTAAGTTGAAAGTAGGAGGCTCTGGCTTCATGTTTTCTCAACGAAAAACATCAACTAAATTGCAGCTGACACAATTATGGAGTCTGCAGTGTTTTGCTCCCTTAGGAAAGCGCAATAAAAAATATTATCAAGACGTCGGAAAAGAGCACAATATCTTACGATTCTTCCTTTCATACGTGGTTTACCATTATGTGGAATATTAGCTTTGTTGGTAATATTGTTATTAAAACCCATTAGCCAGAAAAAGTTCTGTCCCCTAATGGCGGACCCATTAAATAAACCTAGCATGTTATAGCGGGTATGCTGATTGAAACAAGAGCAAAAAATGACAAACGGTATAAAAGACTGCGGCAGCACCTTATCAGTATTCTATTTGAATAAGGTAAGTCAATCTGAGCTTTGGCTATTATTTTTCTACAAATCAATCTAGAGCAGTGCAAAACACTTTACGTCCCGTATGCACCAGCAGTCCTGTCGTAGATCGAACCCCAGTCGTTAAGGATGTCATTGTAAGTATCATCCGCGTCCGCATGTCTCGTTCAGTCCGATGGACAACCTGACGGCTCGTCACTTTGCTGCCGGTGACTGTTCCAGACAGCGCTTTGCTTTTCGTGTCGTTCCACCTAGATATTAATTCCCATACCTTCCTCTAATCTCCGTGCCTTCATCAACTGCAAAGCTTGCCAAAGTCAGTACTGAAGATGACTTTAAAACAAAAGCAAGTTAGTTTGATGTCATTCTACACATGCTCGATGTAAGTTGAAAGTAGGAGGCTCTGGCTTCATGTTTTCTCAACGAAAAACAGCATCTAAATTGCAGCTGACACAGTTATGGAGTCTGCAGTGTTTTGCTCCCTTAGGAAAGCGCAATAAAAAAAATTATCAAGACGTCGGAAAAGAGCACAATATCTTACGATTCTTACTTTCGTACGTGGTTTAACTTTATGTGGAATATTAGCTTTGTTGGTAATACTGTTATTAAAACCCATTAGCCAGCAAAAGTTCTGTCCCCTAATGGCGGACCCATTAAATAAACCTAGCATGTTATAGCGGGTATGCTGAATGAAACAAGAGCAAAAAATGACAAACGGTATAAAAGTCTGCGGCAGCACCTTATCGGTATTCTATTTGAATAAGGTAAGTCAATCTGAGCTTTGGCTCTTCTTTTTTCTACAAATGAATCAAGAGCAGTGCGAAACGCTTTACGTCCCGTATGCACCAGCAGTCCTGTCGTGGATCGAACCCCAGTCGTTAAGGATGTCATTGTAAGTATTATCCGCGTCCGCATGTCTCGTTCAGTCCGATGGACAACCTGACGGATCATCACTTTGCTGCCGGTGACTGTTCCGGCCAGCGCTTTGCTTTTCGTGTCGTTCCACCTAGATATTAATTCCCATACCTTCCTCTAAGCTCCGTGCCGTCGTCAACTGTAAAGCTTGCCAAAGTCAGTACTGAAGATGACTTTAAAACAAAAGCAAGTTAGTTTGATATCATTCTACACATGCTCGATGTAAGTTGAAAGTAGGAGGCTGTGGCTTCATGTTTTCTCAACGAAAAACAGCAACTAAATTGCAGCTGACACAGTTATGGAGTCTGCAGTGTTTTGCTCCTTTAGGAAAGCGCAATAAAAAAAATTATCAAGAAGACGGAAAAGAGCACAATATCTTACGATTCTTCCTTTCATACGTGGTTTACCTTTATGTGGAATATTAGCTTTGTTGGTAATATTGTTATTAAAACACATTAGCCAGAAAAAGTTCTGTCCCCTAATGGCGGACCCATTAAATAAACCTAGCATGTTATAGCGGGTATGCTGAATGAAACAAGAGCAAAAAATGACAAACGGTATAAAAGACTGCGGCAGCACCTTATCGGTATTCTATTTGAATAAGGTAAGTCAATCTGAGCTTTGGCTTTTCTTTTTTCTACAAATGAATCTAGAGCAGTGCGAAACGCTTTACGTCCCGTATGCACCAGCAGTGCCGTCGTGGATCGAACCCCAGTCGTTAAGGATGTCATTGTAAGTATCATCCGCGTCCGCATGTCTCGTTCAGTCCGATGGACCCCTTGACGGCTCGTCACTTTGCTGCCGGTGACTGTTCCGGCCAGCGCTTTGCCTTTCGTGTCGTGCAACCTAGTAATTATTTCCCATAACTTCCTCTAATCTCCGTGCCGTCGTCAACTGCAAAGCTTGCCAGAGTCAGTACTGAAGATGACTTTAAAACAAAAGCAAGTTAGTTTGATGTCATTCTACACATGCTCGAGGTAAGTTGAAAGTAGGAGGCTCTGGCTTCATGTTTTCTCAACGAAAAACAGCAACTAAATTGCAGCTGACACAGTTATGGAGTCTGCAGTGTTTTGCTCCCTTAGGAAAGCGCAATAAAAAAAATTATCAAGACGTCGGAAAAGAGCACAATATCTTACGATTCTTCCTTTTATACGTGGTTTACCTTTATGTGGAATATTAGCTTTGTTGGTAATATTGTTATTGAAACCCATTAGCCAGCAAAAGTTCTGTCCCCTAGTGGCGGACCCATTAAATAAACCTAGCATATTATAGCGGGTATGCTGAATGAAACAAGAGCAAAAAATGACAAACGGTATAAAAGACTGCGGCAGCACCTTATCGGTATTCTATTTGAATAAGGTAAGTCAATCTGAGCTTTGGCTCTTCTTTTTTCTACAAATCAATCTAGAGCAGTGCGAAACGCTTTACGTCCCGTATGCACCAGCAGTCCTGTCGTAGATCGAACCCCAGTCGTTAAGGATGTCATTGTAAGTATTATCCGCGTCCGCATGTCTCGTTCAGTCCGATGGACAACCTGACGGCTCATCACTTTGCTGCCGGTGATTGTTCCGGCCAGCGTTTTGCCTTTCGTGTCGTTCCACCTAGATATTAATTCCCATACCTTCCTCTAAGCTCCGTGCCGTCGTCAACTGTAAAGCTTGCCAAAGTCAGTACTGAAGATGACTTTAAAATAAAAGCAAGTTAGTTTGATATCATTCTACACATGCTCGAGGTAAGTTGAAAGTAGGAGGCTGTGGCTTCATGTTTTCTCAACGAAAAACAGCAACTAAATTGCAGCTGACACAGTTATGGAGTCTGCAGTGTTTTGCTCCCTTAGGAAAGCGCAATAAAAAAAATTATCAAGAAGACGGAAAAGAGCACAATATCTTACGATTCTTCCTTTCATACGTGGTTTACCTTTATGTGGAATATTAGCTTTGTTGGTAATATTGTTATTAAAACCCATTAGCCAGAAAAAGTTCTGTCCCCTAATGGCGGACCCATTAAATAAACCTAGCATGTTATAGCGGGTATGCTGAATGAAACAAGAGCAAAAAATGACAAACGGTATAAAAGACTGCGGCAGCACCTTATCGGTATTCTATTTGAATAAGGTAAGTCAATCTGAGCTTTGGCTTTTCTTTTTTCTACAAATGAATCTAGAGCAGTGCGAAACGCTTTACGTCCCGTATGCACCAGCAGTGCCGTCGTGGATCGAACCCCAGTCGTTAAGGATGTCATTGTAATTATCATCCGCGTCCGCATGTCTCGTTCAGTCCGATGGACCCCTTGGCGGCTCGTCACTTTGCTGCCGGTGACTGTTCCGTACAGCGCTTTGCCTTTCGTGTCGTGCCACCAAAATATTATTTCCCATAACTTCCTCTAATCTCAGTTCCGTCGTCAACTGCAAAGCTTGCCAGAGTCAGTACTGAAGATGACTTTAAAACAAAAGCAAGTTAGTTTGATGTCATTCTACACATGCTCGTTGTAAGTTGAAAGTAGGAGCCTCTGACTTCATGTTTTCTCAACGAAAAACAGCAACTAAATTGCAGCTGACACAGTTATGGAGTCTGCAGTGTTTTGCTCCCTTAGGAAAGCGCAATAAAAAAAATTATCAAGACGTCGGAAAAGAGCACAATATCTTACAATTCTTCCTTTCATACGTGGTTTACCTTTATGTGGAATATTAGCTTTGTTGGTAATATTGTTATTGAAACCCATTAGCCAGCAAAAGTTCTGTTCCCTAGTGGCGGACCCATTAAATAAACCTAGCATGTTATAGCGGGAATGCTGAATGAAACAAGAGCAAAAAATGACAAACGGTATAAAAGACTGCGGCAGCACCTTATCGGTATTCTATTTGAATAAGGTAAGTCAATCTGAGCTTTGGCTCTTCTTATTTCTAAATATCAATCTAGAGCAGTGCGAAACGCTTTACGTCCCGTATGCACCAGCAGTCCTGTCGTGGATCGAACCCCAGTCGTTAAGGATGTCATTGTAAGTATCATCCGCGTCCGCATGTCTCGTTCAGTCCGATGGACCCCTTGACGGCTCGTCACTTTGCTGCCGGTGACTGTTCCGGCCAGCGCTTTGCTTTTCGTGTCGTTCCACCTAGATATTAATTCCCATACCTTCCTCTAAGCTCCGTGCCGTCGTCAACTGTAAAGCTTGCCAAAGTCAGTACTGAAGATGACTTTAAAACAAAAGCAAGTTAGTTTGATGTCATTCTACACATGCTCGAGGTTAGTTGAAAGTAGGAGGCTCTGGCTTCATGTTTTCTCAACGAAAAACAGCAACTAAATTGCAGCTGACACAGTTATGGAGTCTGCAGTGTTTTGCTCCCTTAGGAAAGCGCAATAAAAAAAATTATCAAGACGTCGGAAAAGAGCACAATATCTTACGATTCTTCCTTTGATACGTGGTTTACCTTTATGTGGAATATTAGCTTTGTTGGTAATATTGTTATTGAAACCCATTAGCCAGCAAAAGTTCTGTCCCCTAGTGGCGGACCCATTAAATAAACCTAGCATATTATAGCGGGTATGCTGAATGAAACAAGAGCAAAAAATGACAAACGGTATAAAAGACTGCGGCAGCACCTTATCGGTATTCTATTTGAATAAGGTAAGTCAATCTGAGCTTTGGCTTTTCTTTTTTCTACAAATGAATCTAGAGCAGTGCGAAACGCTTTACGTCCCGTATGCACCAGCAGTCCTGTCGTAGATCGAACCCCAGTCGTTAAGGATGTCATTGTAAGTATTATCCGCGTCCGCATGTCTCGTTCAGTCCGATGGACAACCTGACGGCTCATCACTTTGCTGCCGGTGATTGTTCCGGCCAGCGCTTTGCCTTTCGTGTCGTGCCACCTAGATATTAATTCCCATACCTTCCTCTAAGCTCCGTGCCGTCGTCAACTGTAAAGCTTGCCAAAGTCAGTACTGAAGATGACTTTAAAACAAAAGCAAGTTAGTTTGATGTCATTCTACACATGCTCGAGGTAAGTTGAAAGTAGGAGGCTCTGGCTTCATGTTTTCTCAACGAAAAACAGCAACTAAATTGCAGCTGACACAGTTATGGAGTCTGCAGTGTTTTGCTCCCTTAGGAAAGCGCAATAAAAAAAACTATCAAGAAAACGGAAAAGAGCACAATATCTTACGATTCTTCCTTTCATACGTGGTTTACCTTTATGTGGAATATTAGCTTTGTTGGTAATATTGTTATTAAAACCCATTAGCCAAAAAAAGTTCTGTCCCCTAATGGCGGACCCATTAAATAAACCTAGCATGTTATAGCGGCTATGCTGAATGAAACAAGAGCAAAAAATGACAAACGGTATAAAAGACTGCGGTAGCACCTTATCGGTATTCTATTTGAATAAGGTAAGTCAATCTGAGCTTTGGCTCTTCTTTTTTCTACAAATGAATCTAGAGCAGTGCGAAACGCTTTACGTCCCGTATGCACCAGCAGTGCCGTCGTGGATCGAACCCCAGTCGTTAAGGATGTCATTGTAAGTATCATCCGCGTCCGCATGTCTCGTTCAGTCCGATGGACCCCTTGACGGCTCGTCACTTTGCTGCCGGTGACTGTTCCGTACAGCGCTTTGCCTTTCGTGTCGTGCCACCAAAATATTATTTCCCATACCTTCCTCTAATCTCAGTTTCGTCGTCAACTGCAAAGCTTGCCAGAGTCAGTACTGAAGATGACTTTAAAACAAAAGCAAGTTAGTTTGATGTCATTCTACACATGCTCGATGTAAGTTGAAAGTAGGAGGCTCTGGCTTCATGTTTTCTCAACGAAAAACAGCAACTAAATTGCAGCTGACACAGTTATGGAGTCTGCAGTGTTTTGCTCCCTTAGGAAAGCGCAATAAAAAAAATTATCAAGAAGACGGAAAAGAGCACAATATCTTACAATTCTTCCTTTCATACGTGGTTTACCTTTATGTGGAATATTAGCTTTGTTGGTAATATTGTTATTGAAACCCATTAGCCAGCAAAAGTTCTGTTCCCTAGTGGCGGACCCATTAAATAAACCTAGCATGTTATAGCGGGTATGCTGAATGAAACAAGAGCAAAAAATGACAAACGGTATAAAAGACTGCGGCAGCACCTTATCGGTATTCTATTTGAATAAGGTAAGTCAATCTGAGCTTTGGCTCTTCTTATTTCTAAATATCAATCTAGAGCAGTGCGAAACGCTTTACGTCCCGTATGCACCAGCACTCCTGTCGTGGATCGAACCCCAGTCGTTAAGGATGTCATTGTAAGTATTATCCGCGTCCGCATGTCTCGTTCAGTCCGATGGACAACCTGACGGCTCATCACTTTGCTGCCGGTGATTGTTCCGGCCAGCGCTTTGCTTTTCGTGTCGTGCCACCTAGATATTAATTCCCATACCTTCCTCTAAGCTCCGTGCCGTCGTCAACTGTAAAGCTTGCCAAAGTCAGTACTGAAGATGACTTTAAAACAAAAGCAAGTTAGTTTGATGTCATTCTACACATGCTCGAGGTAAGTTGAAAGTAGGAGGCTCTGGCTTCATGTTTTCTCAACGAAAAACAGCAACTAAATTGCAGCTGACACAGTTATGGAGTCTGCAGTGTTTTGCTCCCTTAGGAAAGCGCAATAAAAAAAACTATCAAGAAAACGGAAAAGAGCACAATATCTTACGATTCTTCCTTTCATACGTGGTTTACCTTTATGTGGAATATTAGCTTTGTTGGTAATATTGTTATTAAAACCCATTAGCCAAAAAAAGTTCTGTCCCCTAATGGCGGACCCATTAAATAAACCTAGCATGTTATAGCGGGTATGCTGAATGAAACAAGAGCAAAAAATGACAAACGGTATAAAAGACTGCGGCAGCACCTTATCGGTATTCTATTTGAATAAGGTAAGTCAATCTGAACTTTGGCTCTTCTTATTTCTAAATATCAATCTAGAGCAGTGCGAAACGCTTTACGTCCCGTATGCACCAGCACTCCTGTCGTGGATCGAACCCCAGTCGTTAAGGATGTCATTGTAAGTATCATCCGCGTCCGCATGTCTCGTTCAGTCCGATGGACAACCTGACGGCTCGTCACTTTGCTGCCGGTGACTGTTCCAGACAGCGCTTTGCCTTTCGTGTCGTTCCACCTAGATATTAATTCCCATACTTTCCTCTAATCTCCGTGCCTTCGTCAACTGCAAAGCTTGCCAAAGTCAGTACTGAAGATGACTTTAAAACAAAAGCAAGTTAGTTTGATGTCATTCTACACATGCTCGAGGTAAGTTGAAAGTAGGAGGCTCTGGCTTCATGTTTTCTAAACGAAAAACAGCAACTAAATTGCAGCTGACACAGTTATGGAGTCTGCAGTCTTTTGCTCCCTTAGGAAAGCGCAATAAAAAAAATTATCAAGACGTCGGAAAAAAGCACAATATCTTACGATTCTTCTTTTCATACGTGGTTTACCTTTATGTGGAATATTAGCTTTGTTGGTAATATTATTATTAAAACCCATTAGCCAGCAAAAGTTCTGTCCCCTAATGGCGGACCCATTAAATAAACCTAGCATGTTATAGCGGGTATGCTGAATGAAACAAGAGCAAAAAATGACAAACGGTATAAAAGACTGCGGCAGCACCTCATCGGTATTCTATTTGAATAAGGTAAGTCAATCTGAGCTTTGGCACTTCTTTATTCTACAAATGAATCTAGAGCAGTGCGAAACGCTTTACGTCCCGTATGCACCAGCAGTGCCGTCGTGGATCGAACCCCAGTCGTTAAGGATGTCATTGTAAGTAATATCCGCGTCCGCATGTCTCGTTCAGTCCGATGGACAACCTGACGGCTCGACACTTTGCTGCCGGTGACTGTTCCGGCCAGCGTTTTGCTTTTCGTGTCGTTCCACCTAGATATTAATTCCCATACCTTCCTCTAAGCTCCGTGCCGTCGTCAACTGTAAAGCTTGCTAAAGTCAGTACTGAAGATGACTTTAAAACAAAAGCAAGTTAGTTTGATGTCTTTCTACACATGCTCGAGGTAAGTTGAAAGTAGGAGGCTGTGGCTTCATGTTTTCTCAACGAAAAACAGCAACTAAATTGCAGCTGACACAGTTATGGAGTCTGCAGTGTTTTGCTCCCTTAGGAAAGCGCAATAAAAAAAACTATCAAGAAAACGGAAAAGAGCACAATATCTTACGATTCTTCCTTTCATACGTGGTTTACCTTTATGTGGAATATTAGCTTTGTTGGTAATATTGTTATTAAAACCCATTAGCCAAAAAAAGTTCTGTCCCCTAATGGCGGACCCATTAAATAAACCTAGCATGTTATAGCGGCTATGCTGAATGAAACAAGAGCAAAAAATGACAAACGGTATAAAAGACTGCGGTAGCACCTTATCGGTATTCTATTTGAATAAGGTAAGTCAATCTGAGCTTTGGCTCTTCTTTTTTCTACAAATGAATCTAGAGCAGTGCGAAACGCTTTACGTCCTGTATGCACCAGCAGTGCCGTCGTGGATCGAACCCCAGTCGTTAAGGATGTCATTGTAAGTATCATCCGCGTCCGCATGTCTCGTTCAGTCCGATGGACCCCTTGACGGCTCGTCACTTTGCTGCCGGTGACTGTTCCGTACAGCGCTTTGCCTTTCGTGTCGTGCCACCAAAATATTATTTCCCATACCTTCCTCTAATCTCAGTTCCGTCGTCAACTGCAAAGCTTGCCAGAGTCAGTACTGAAGATGACTTTAAAACAAAAGCAAGTTAGTTTGATGTCATTCTACACATGCTCGATGTAAGTTGAAAGTAGGAGGCTCTGGCTTCATGTTTTCTCAACGAAAAACAGCATCTAAATTGCAGCTGACACAGTTATGGAGTCTGCAGTGTTTTGCTCCCTTAGGAAAGCGCAATAAAAAAAATTATCAAGACGTCGGAAAAGAGCACAATATCTTACGATTCTTCCTTTCATACGTGGTTTACCTTTATGTGGAATATTAGCTTTGTTGGTAATATTGTTATTGAAACCCATTAGCCAGCAAAAGTTCTGTTCCCTAGTGGCGGACCCATTAAATAAACCTAGCATGTTATAGCGGGTATGCTGAATGAAACAAGAGCAAAAAATGACAAACGGTATAAAAGACTGCGGCAGCACCTTATCGGTATTCTATTTGAATAAGGTAAGTCAATCTAAGCTTTGGCTTTTCTTTTTTCTACAAATGAATCTAGAGCAGTGCGAAACGCTTTACGTCCCGTATGCACCAGCAGTCCTGTCGTAGATCGAACCCCAGTCGTTAAGGATGTCATTGTAAGTATTATCCGCGTCCGCATGTCTCGTTCAGTCCGATGGACAACCTGACGGCTCATCACTTTGCTGCCGGTGATTGTTCCGGCCAGCGCTTTGCCTTTCGTGTCGTGCCACCTAGATATTAATTCCCATACCTTCCTCTAAGCTCCGTGCCGTCGTCAACTGTAAAGCTTGCCAAATTCAGTACTGAAGATGACTTTAAAACAAAAGCAAGTTAGTTTGATGTCATTCTACACATGCTCGAGGTAAGTTGAAAGTAGGAGGCTCTGGCTTCATGTTTTCTCAACGAAAAACAGCAACTAAATTGCAGCTGACACAGTTATGGAGTCTGCAGTGTTTTGCTCCCTTAGGAAAGCGCAATAAAAAAAACTATCAAGAAAACGGAAAAGAGCACAATATCTTACGATTCTTCCTTTCATACGTGGTTTACCTTTATGTGGAATATTAGCTTTGTTGGTAATATTGTTATTAAAACCCATTAGCCAAAAATAGTTCTGTCCCCTAATGGCGGACCCATTAAATAAACCTAGCATGTTATAGCGGGTATGCTGAATGAAACAAGAGCAAAAAATGACAAACGGTATAAAAGACTGCGGTAGCACCTTATCGGTATTCTATTTGAATAAGGTAAGTCAATCTGAGCTTTGGCTCTTCTTTTTTCTACAAATGAATCTAGAGCAGTGCGAAACGCTTTACGTCCCGTATGCACCAGCAGTGCCGTCGTGGATCGAACCCCAGTCGTTAAGGATGTCATTGTAAGTATCATCCGCGTCCGCATGTCTCGTTCAGTCCGATGGACCCCTTGACGGCTCGTCACTTTGCTGCCGGTGACTGTTCCGTACAGCGCTTTGCCTTTCGTGTCGTGCCACCAAAATATTATTTCCCATACCTTCCTCTAATCTCAGTTCCGTCGTCAACTGCAAAGCTTGCCAGAGTCAGTACTGAAGATGACTTTAAAACAAAAGTAAGTTAGTTTGATGTCATTCTACACATGCTCGATGTAAGTTGAAAGTAGGAGGCTCTGGCTTCATGTTTTCTCAACGAAAAACAGCAACTAAATTGCAGCTGACACAGTTATGGAGTCTGCAGTGTTTTGCTCCCTTAGAAAAGCGCAATAAAAAAAATTATCAAGACGTCGGAAAAGAGCACAATATCTTACAATTCTTCCTTTCATACGTGGTTTACCTTTATGTGGAATATTAGCTTTGTTGGTAATATTGTTATTGAAACCCATTAGCCAGCAAAAGTTCTGTTCCCTAGTGGCGGACCCATTAAATAAACCTAGCATGTTATAGCGGGTATGCTGAATGAAACAAGAGCAAAAAATGACAAACGGTATAAAAGACTGCGGCAGCACCTTATCGGTATTCTATTTGAATAAGGTAAGTCAATCTGAGCTTTGGCTCTTCTTATTTCTAAATATCAATCTAGAGCAGTGCGAAACGCTTTACGTCCCGTATGCACCAGCACTCCTGTCGTGGATCGAACCCCAGTCGTTAAGGATGTCATTGTAAGTATCATCCGCGTCCGCATGTCTCGTTCAGTCCGATGGACAACCTGACGGCTCGTCACTTTGCTGCCGGTGACTGTTCCAGACAGCGCTTTGCCTTTCGTGTCGTTCCACCTAGATATTAATTCCCATACTTTCCTCTAATCTCCGTGCCTTCGTCAGCTGCAAAGCTTGCCAAAGTCAGTACTGAAGATGACTTTAAAACAAAAGCAAGTTAGTTTGATGTCATTCTACACATGCTCGAGGTAAGTTGAAAGTAGGAGGCTCTGGCTTCATGTTTTCTAAACGAAAAACAGCAACTAAATTGCAGCTGACACAGTTATGGAGTCTGCAGTGTTTTGCTCCCTTAGGAAAGCGCAATAAAAAAAATTATCAAGACGTCGGAAAAAAGCACAATATCTTACGATTCTTCTTTTCATACGTGGTTTACCTTTATGTGGAATATTAGCTTTGTTGGTAATATTATTATTAAAACCCATTAGCCAGCAAAAGTTCTGTCCCCTAATGGCGGACCCATTAAATAAACCTAGCATGTTATAGCGGGTATGCTGAATGAAACAAGAGCAAAAAATGACAAACGGTATAAAAGACTGCGGCAGCAACTCATCGGTATTCTATTTGAATAAGGTAAGTCAATCTGAGCTTTGGCACTTCTTTATTCTACAAATCAATCTAGAGCAGTGCGAAACGCTTTACGTCCCGTATGCACCAGCAGTGCCGTCGTGGATCGAACCCCAGTCGTTAAGGATGTCATTGTAAGTAATATCCGCGTCCGCATGTCTCGTTCAGTCCGATGGACAACCTGACGGCTCGACACTTTGCTGCCGGTGACTGTTCCGGCCAGCGTTTTGCTTTTCGTGTCGTTCCAGCTAGATATTAATTCCCATACCTTCCTCTAAGCTCCGTGCCGTCGTCAACTGTAAAGCTTGCTAAAGTCAGTACTGAAGATGACTTTAAAACAAAAGCAAGTTAGTTTGATGTCTTTCTACACATGCTCGAGGTAAGTTGAAAGTAGGAGGCTGTGGCTTCATGTTTTCTCAACGAAAAACAGCAACTAAATTGCAGCTGACACAGTTATGGAGTCTGCAGTGTTTTGCTCCCTTAGGAAAGCGCAATAAAAAAAATTATCAAGACGTCGGAAAAGAGCACAATATCTTACGATTCTTCCTTTCATACGTGGTTTACCTTTATGTGGAATATTAGCTTTGTTGGTAATATTGTTATTAAAACCCATTAGCCAGCAAAAGTTCTGTCCCCTAGTGGCGGACCCATTAAATAAACCTAGCATATTATAGCGGGTATGCTGAATGAAACAAGAGCAAAAAATGACAAACGGTATAAAAGACTGCGGCAGCACCTTATCGGTATTCTATTTGAATAAGGTAAGTCAATCTGAGCTTTGGCTTTTCTTTTTTCTACAAATGAATCTAGAGCAGTGCGAAACGCTTTACGTCCCGTATGCACCAGCAGTCCTGTCGTAGATCGAACCCCAGTCGTTAAGGATGTCATTGTAAGTATTATCCGCGTCCGCATGTCTCGTTCAGTCCGATGGACAACCTGACGGCTCATCACTTTGCTGCCGGTGATTGTTCCGGCCAGCGCTTTGCCTTTCGTGTCGTGCCACCTAGATATTAATTCCCATACCTTCCTCTAAGCTCCGTGCCGTCGTCAACTGTAAAGCTTGCCAAAGTCAGTACTGAAGATGACTTTAAAACAAAAGCAAGTTAGTTTGATATCATTCTACACATGCTCGAGGTAAGTTGAAAGTAGGAGGCTCTGGCTTCATGTTTTCTAAACGAAAAACAGCAACTAAATTGCAGCTGACACAGTTATGGAGTCTGCAGTGTTTTGCTCCCTTAGGAAAGCGCAATAAAAAAAATTATCAAGAAGACGGAAAAGAGCACAATATCTTACGATTCTTCCTTTCATACGTGGTTTACCTTTATGTGGAATATTAGCTTTGTTGGTAATATTGTTATTAAAACCCATTAGCCAAAAAAAGTTCTGTCCCCTAATGGCGGACCCATTAAATAAACCTAGCATGTTATAGCGGGTATGCTGAATGAAACAAGAGCAAAAAATGACAAACGGTATAAAAGACTGCGGTAGCACCTTATCGGTATTCTATTTGAATAAGGTAAGTCAATCTGAGCTTTGGCTCTTCTTTTTTCTACAAATGAATCTAGACCAGTGCGAAACGCTTTACGTCCCGTATGCACCAGCAGTGCCGTTGTGGATCGAACCCCAGTCGTTAAGGATGTCATTGTAAGTATCATCCGCGTCCGCATGTCTCGTTCAGTCCGATGGACCCCTTGACGGCTCGTCACTTTGCTGCCGGTGACTGTTCCGTACAGCGCTTTGCCTTTCGTGTCGTGCCACCAAAATATTATTTCCCATACCTTCCTCTAATCTCAGTTCCGTCGTCAACTGCAAAGCTTGCCAGAGTCAGTACTGAAGATGACTTTAAAACAAAAGCAAGTTAGTTTGATGTCATTCTACACATGCTCGATGTAAGTTGAAAGTAGGAGGCTCTGGCTTCATGTTTTCTCAACGAAAAACAGCAACTAAATTGCAGCTGACACAGTTATGGAGTCTGCAGTGTTTTGCTCCCTTAGGAAAGCGCAATAAAAAAAATTATCAAGACGTCGGAAAAGAGCACAATATCTTACAATTCTTCCTTTCATACGTGGTTTACCTTTATGTGGAATATTAGCTTTGTTGGTAATATTGTTATTGAAACCCATTAGCCAGCAAAAGTTCTGTTCCCTAGTGGCGGACCCATTAAATAAACCTAGCATGTTATAGCGGGTATGCTGAATGAAACAAGAGCAAAAAATGACAAACGGTATAAAAGACTGCGGCAGCACCTTATCGGTATTCTATTTGAATAAGGTAAGTCAATCTGAGCTTTGGCTCTTCTTATTTCTAAATATCAATCTAGAGCAGTGCGAAACGCTTTACGTCCCGTATGCACCAGCACTCCTGTCGTGGATCGAACCCCAGTCGTTAAGGATGTCATTGTAAGTATCATCCGCGTCCGCATGTCTCGTTCAGTCCGATGGACAACCTGACGGCTCGTCACTTTGCTGCCGGTGACTGTTCCAGACAGCGCTTTGCCTTTCGTGTCGTTCCACCTAGATATTAATTCCCATACTTTCCTCTAATCTCCGTGCCTTCGTCAACTGCAAAGCTTGCCAAAGTCAGTACTGAAGATGACTTTAAAACAAAAGCAAGTTAGTTTGATGTCATTCTACACATGCTCGAGGTAAGTTGAAAGTAGGAGGCTCTGGCTTCATGTTTTCTAAACGAAAAACAGCAACTAAATTGCAGCTGACACAGTTATGGAGTCTGCAGTCTTTTGCTCCCTTAGGAAAGCGCAATAAAAAAAATTATCAAGACGTCGGAAAAAAGCACAATATCTTACGATTCTTCTTTTCATACGTGGTTTACCTTTATGTGGAATATTAGCTTTGTTGGTAATATTATTATTAAAACCCATTAGCCAGCAAAAGTTCTGTCCCCTAATGGCGGACCCATTAAATAAACCTAGCATGTTATAGCGGGTATGCTGAATGAAACAAGAGCAAAAAATGACAAACGGTATAAAAGACTGCGGCAGCACCTCATCGGTATTCTATTTGAATAAGGTAAGTCAATCTGAGCTTTGGCACTTCTTTATTCTACAAATCAATCTAGAGCAGTGCGAAACGCTTTACGTCCCGTATGCACCAGCAGTGCCGTCGTGGATCGAACCCCAGTCGTTAAGGATGTCATTGTAAGTAATATCCGCGTCCGCATGTCTCGTTCAGTCCGATGGACAACCTGACGGCTCGACACTTTGCTGCCGGTGACTGTTCCGGCCAGCGCTTTGCTTTTCGTGTCGTTCCACCTAGATATTAATTCCCATACCTTCCTCTAAGCTCCGTTCCGTCGTCAACTGTAAAGCTTGCTAAAGTCAGTACTGAAGATGACTTTAAAACAAAAGCAAGTTAGTTTGATGTCTTTCTACACATGCTCGAGGTAAGTTGAAAGTAGGAGGCTGTGGCTTCATGTTTTCTCAACGAAAAACAGCAACTAAATTGCAGCTGACACAGTTATGGAGTCTGCAGTGTTTTGCTCCCTTAGGAAAGCGCAATAAAAAAAATTATCAAGACGTCGGAAAAGAGCACAATATCTTACGATTCTTCCTTTCATACGTGGTTTACCTTTATGTGGAATATTAGCTTTGTTGGTAATATTGTTATTAAAACCCATTAGCCAGAAAAAGTTCTGTCCCCTAATGGCGGACCCATTAAATAAACCTAGCATGTTATAGCGGGTATGCTGAATGAAACAAGAGCAAAAAATGACAAACGGTATAAAAGACTGCGGCAGCACCTTATCAGTATTCTATTTGAATAAGGTAAGTCAATCTGAGCTTTGGCTATTCTTTTTTCTACAAATCAATCTAGAGCAGTGCGAAACGCTTTACGTCCCGTATGCACCAGCACTCCTGTCGTGGATCGAACCCCAGTCGTTAAGGATGTCATTGTAAGTAATATCCGCGTCCGCATGTCTCGTTCAGTCCGATGGACAACCTGACGGCTCGACACTTTGCTGCCGGTGACTGTTCCGGCCAGCGCTTTGCTTTTCGTGTCGTTCCACCTAGATATTAATTCCCATACCTTCCTCTAAGCTCCGTGCCGTCGTCAACTGTAAAGCTTGCCAAAGTCAGTACTGAAGATGACTTTAAAACAAAAGCAAGTTAGTTTGATGTCATTCTACACATGCTCGAGGTAAGTTGAAAGTAGGAGGCTCTGGCCTCATGTTTTCTCAAAGAAAAACAGCAACTAAATTGCAGCTGACACAGTTATAGAGTCTGCAGTGTTTTGCTCCCTTAGGAAAGCGCAATAAAAAAAATTATCAAGACGTCGGAAAAGAGTAAAACATCTTATAATTCTTCCTTTCATACGTGGTTTACCATTATGTGGAATATTAGCTTTGATGGTAATATTGTTATTGAAACCCATTAGCCAGCAAAAGTTTTGTCTCCTATTGGCGGACCCATTAAATAAACCTAGCATGTTATAGCGGGTATGCTGAATGAAACAAGAGCAAAAAATGACAAACGGTATAAAAGACTGCGGCAGCACCTTATCGGTATTCTATTTGAATAAGGTAAGTCAATCTGAGCTTTGGCTTTTCTTTTTTCTACAAATCAATCTAGAGCAGTGCGAAACGCTTTACTTCCCGTATGCACCAGCAGTCCTGTCGTGGATCGAACCCCAGTCGTTAAGGATGTCATTGTAAGTATTATCCGCGTCCGCATGTCTCGTTCAGTCCGATGGACAATCTTACGGCTCGTCACTTTGCTGCCAGTGACTGTTCCGGACAGCGCTTTGCTTTTCGTGTCGTGCCACCTAGATATTAATTCCCATAACTTCCTCTAATCTCCGTGCCGTCGTCAACTGTAAAGCTTGCCAAAGTCAGTAATGAAGATGACTTTAAAACAAAAGCAAGTTAGTTTGATGTCATTCTACACATGCTCGAGGTAAGTTGAAAGTAGGAGGCTCTGGCCTCATGTTTTCTCAAGGAAAAACAGCAACTAAATTGCAGCTGACACAGTTATGGAGTCTGCAGTGTTTTGCTCCCTTAGGAAAGCGCAATAAAAAAAATTATCAAGACGTCGGAAAAGAGTAAAACATCTTACGATTCTTCCTTTCATACGTGGTTTACCATTATGTGGAATATTAGCTTTGATGGTAATATTGTTATTGAAACCCATTAGCCAGCAAAAGTTCTGTCTCCTAGTGGCGGACCCATTAAATAAACCTAGCATGTTATAGCGGGTATGCTGAATGAAACAAGAGCAAAAAATGACAAACGGTATAAAAGACTGCGGCAGCACCTTATCGGTATTCTATTTGAATAAGGTAAGTCAATCTGAGCTTTGGCTTTTCTTTTTTCTACAAATCAATCTAGAGCAGTGCGAAAAGCTTTACTTCCCGTATGCACCAGCAGTCCTGTCGTGGATCGAACCCCAGTCGTTAAGGATGTCATTGTAAGTATTATCCCCGTCCGCATGCCTCGTTCAGTCCGATGGACAATCTTACGGCTCGTCACTTTGCTGCCAGTGACTGTTCCGGACAGCGCTTTGCTTTTCGTGTCGTGCCACCTAGATATTAATTCCCATAACTTCCTCTAATCTCCGTGCCGTCGTTAACTGCAAAGCTTGCCAAAGTCAGTACTGAAGATGACTTTAAAACAAAAGCAAGTTAGTTTGATGTCATTCTACACATGCTCGAGGTAAGTTGAAAGTAGGAGGCTGTGGCTTCATGTTTTCTAAACGAAAAACAGCAACTAAATTGCAGCTGACACAGTTATGGAGTCTGCAGTGTTTTGCTCTCTTAGGAAAGCGCAATAAAAAAAATTATCAAGAAGACGGAAAAGAGCACAATATCTTACGATTCTTCCTTTCATACGTGGTTTACCTTTATGTGGAATATTAGCTTTGTTGGTAATATTGTTATTAAAACCCATTAGCCAGCAAAAGTTCTGTCCCCTAATGGTGGACCCATTAAATAAACCTAGCATGTTATAGCGGGTATGCTGAATGAAACAAGAGCAAAAAATGACAAACGGTATAAAAGACTGCGGCAGCACCTTATGGGTATTCTATTTGAATAAGGTAAGTCAATCTGAGCTTTGGCTCTTCTTTTCTCTACAAATCAATCTAGAGCAGTGCGAAACGCTTTACGTCCCGTATGCACCAGCAGTGCCGTCGTGGATCGAACCCCAGTCGTTAAGGATGTCATTGTAAGTACTATCCGCGTCCGCATGTCTCGTTCAGTCCGATGGACAATCTTACGGCTCGTCACTTTGCTGCCGGTGACTGTTCCGGACAGCGCTTTGCTTTTCGTGTCGTGCCACCTAGATATTAATTCCCATAACTTCCTCTAATCTCCGTGCCGTCGTCAACTGCAAAGCTTGCCAGAGTCAGTACTGAAGATGACTTTAAAACAAAAGCAAGTTAGTTTGATGTCACTCTACACATGCTCGATGTAAGTTGAAAGTAGGAGGATCTGGCTTCATGTTTTCTCAACGAAAAACAGCAACTAAATTGCAGCTGACACAGTTATGGAGTCTGCAGTGTTTTGCTCCCTTAGGAAAGCGCAATAAAAAAAATTATCAAGACGTCGGAAAAGAGCACAACATCTTACGATTCTTCCTTTCATACGTGGTTTACCTTTATGTGGAATATTAGCTTTGTTGGTAATATTTTCATTAAAACCCATTAGCCAGAAAAAGTTCTGTCCCCTAATGGTGGACCCACTAAATAAACCTAGCATGTTATAGCGGGTATGCTGAATGAAACAAGAGCAAAAAATGACAAACGGTATAAAAGACTGCGGCAGCACCTTATCGGTATTCTATTTGAATAAGGTAAGTCAATCTGAGCTTTGGCTCTTCTTTTTTCTACAAATGAATCTAGAGCAGTGCGAAACGCTTTACGTCCCGTATGCACCAGCAGTGCCGTCGTGGATCGAACCCCAGTCGTTAAGGATGTCATTGTAAGTATTATCCGCGTCCGCATGTCTCGTTCAGTCCGATGGACAATCTTACGGCGCATCACTTTGCTGCCGGTGACTGTTCCGGACAGCGCTTTGCTTTTCGTGTCGTGCCACCTAGATATTAATTCCCATAACTTCCTCTAATCTCCGTGCCGTCGTCAACTGTAAAGCTTGCCAAAGTCAGTACTAAAGATGACTTTAAAACAAAAGCAAGTTAGTTTGATGTCATTCTACACATGCTCGAGGTAAGTTGAAAGTAGGAGGCTCTGGCCTCATGTTTTCTCAAGGAAAAACAGCAACTAAATTGCAGCTGACACAGTTATGGAGTCTGCAGTGTTTTGCTCCCTTAGGAAAGCGCAATAAAAAAAATTATCAAGAAGACGGAAAAGAGCACAATATCTTACGATTCTTCCTTTCATACGTGGTTTACCTTTATGTGGAATATTAGCTTTGTTGGTAATATTTTTATTAAAACCCATTAGCCAGCAAAAGTTCTGTCCCCTAATGGTGGACCCATTAAATAAACCTAGCATGTTATAGCGGGTATGCTGAATGAAACAAGAGCAAAAAATGACAAACGGTATAAAAGACTGCGGCAGCACCTTATCGGTATTCTATTTGAATAAGGTAAGTCAATCTGAGCTTTGGCTTTTCTTTTTTCTACAAATCAATCTAGAGCAGTGCGAAAAGTTTTACGTCCCGTATGCACCAGCAGTCCTGTCGTGGATCGAACCCCAATCGTTAAGGATGTCATTGTAAGTATTATCCGCGTCCGCATGTCTCGTTCAGTCCGATGGACAATCTTACGGCTCATCACTTTGCTGCCGGTGACTGTTCCGTACAGCGCTTTGCTTTTCGTGTCGTGCCACCTAGATATTAATTCCCATAACTTCCTCTAATCTCCGTGCCGTCGTCAACTGTAAAGCTTGCCAAAGTCAGTAATGAAGATGACTTTAAAACAAAAGCAAGTTAGTTTGATGTCATTCTACACATGCTCGATGTAAGTTGAAAGTAGGAGGATCTGGCTTCATGTTTTCTCAACGAAAAACAGCAACTAAATTGCAGCTGACACAGTTATGGAGTCTGCAGTGTTTTGCTCCCTTAGGAAAGCGCAATAAAAAAAATTATCAAGACGTCGGAAAATAGCACAACATCTTACGATTCTTCCTTTCATACGTGGTTTACCTTTATGTGGAATATTAGCTTTGTTGGTAATATTTTCATTAAAACCCATTAGCCAGCAAAAGTTCTGTCCCCTAATGGTGGACCCACTAAATAAACCTAGCATGTTATAGCGGGTATGCTGAATGAAACAAGAGCAAAAAATGACAAACGGTATAAAAGACTGCGGCAGCACCTTATCGGTATTCTATTTGAATAAGGTAAGTCAATCTGAGCTTTGGCTCTTCTTTTTTCTACAAATGAATCTAGAGCAGTGCGAAACGCTTTACGTCCCGTATGCACCAGCAGTGCCGTCGTGGATCGAACCCCAGTCGTTAAGGATGTCATTGTAAGTATTATCCGCGTCCGCATGTCTCGTTCAGTCCGATGGACAATCTTACGGCTCATCACTTTGCTGCCGGTGACTGTTCCGGACAGCGCTTTGCTTTTCGTGTCGTGCCACCTAGATATTAATTCCCATAACTTCCTCTAATCTCCGTGCCGTCGTCAACTGTAAAGCTTGCCAAAGTCAGTACTGAAGATGACTTTAAAACAAAAGCAAGTTAGTTTGATGTCATTCTACACATGCTCGAGGTAAGTTGAAAGTAGGAGGCTCGGGCCTCATGTTTTCTCAACGAAAAACAGCAACTAAATTGCAGCTGACACAGTTATGGAGTCTGCAGTGTTTTGCTCCCTTAGGAAAGCGCAATAAAAAAAATTATCAAGACGTCGGAAAAGAGCACAATATCTTACGATTCTTCCTTTCATACGTGGTTTACCATTATGTGGAATATTAGCTTTGATGGTAATATTGTTATTGAAACCCATTAGCCAGCAAAAGTTCTGTCCCCTAGTGGCGGACCCATTAAATAAACCTAGCATGTTATAGCGGGTATGCTGAATGAAACAAGAGCAAAAAATGACAAACGGTATAAAAGACTGCGGCAGCACCTTATCGGTATTCTATTTGAATAAGGTAAGTCAATCTGAGCTTTGGCTCTTCTTTTTTCTACAAATCAATCTAGAGCAGTGCGAAACGCTTTACGTCCCGTATGCACCAGCAGTCCTGTCGTGGATCGAACCCCAGTCGTTAAGGATGTCATTGTAATTATTATCCGCGTCCGCATGTCTCGTTCAGTCCGATGGACAATCTTACGGCTCGTCACTTTGCTGCCGGTGACTGTTCCGGACAGCGCTTTGCTTTTCGTGTCGTGCCACCTAGATATTAATTCCCATAACTTCCTCTAATCTCCGTGCCGTCGTCAACTGCAAAGCTTGCCAGAGTCAGTACTGAAGATGACTTTAAAACAAAAGCAAGTTAGTTTGATGTCACTCTACACATGCTCGATGTAAGTTGAAAGTAGGAGGCTGTGGCTTCATGTTTTCTCAACGAAAAACAGAAACTAAATTGCAGCTGACACAGTTATGGAGTCTGCAGTGTTTTTCTCCCTTAGAAAAGCGCAATAAAAAAAATTATCAAGACGTCGGAAAAGAGCACAATATCTTACGATTCTTCCTTTCATACGTGGTTTACCTTTATGTGGAATAATAGCTTTGTTGGTAATATTGTTATTAAAACCCATTAGCCAGCAAAAGTTCTGTCCCCTAATGGCGGACCCATTAAATAAACCTAGCATGTTATAGCGGGTATGCTGAATGAAACAAGAGCAAAAAATGACAAACGGTATAAAAGACTGCGGCAGCACCTTATCGGTATTCTATTTGAATAAGGTAAGTCAATCTGAGCTTTGGCTTTTCTTTTTTCTACAAATCAATCTAGAGCAGTGCGAAAAGCTTTATGTCCCGTATGCACCAGCAGTCCTGTCGTGCATCGAACCCCAATCGTTAAGGATGTCATTGTAAGTATTATCCGCGTCCGCATGTCTCGTTCAGTCCGATGGACAACCTGACGGCTCGTCACTTTGCTGCCGGTGACTGTTCCGGCCAGCGCTTTGCTTTTCGTGTCGTTCCACCTAGATATTAATTCCCATACCTTCCTCTAAGCTCCGTTCCGTCGTCAACTGTAAAGCTTGCCAAAGTCAGTACTGAAGATGACTTTAAAACAAAAGCAAGTTAGTTTGATGTCATTCTACAGATGCTCGATGTAAGTTGAAACTAGGAGGCTCTGGCTTCATGTTTTCTCAACGAAAAACAGCAACTAAATTGCAGCTGACACAGTTATGGAGTCTGCAGTGTTTTGCTCCCTTAGGAAAGCGCAATAAAAAAAATTATCAAGACGTCGGAAAGAATCACAATATCTTACGATTCTTCCTTTCATACGTGGTTTACCATTATGTGGAATATTAGCTTTGATGGTAATATTGTTATTGAAACCCATTAGCCAGCAAAAGTTCTGTCTCTAGTGGCGGACCTATTAAATAAACCTAGCATGTTATAGCGGGTATGCTGAATGAAACAAGAGCAAAAAATGACAAACGGTATAAAAGACTGCGGCAGCACCTTATCGGTATTCTATTTGAATAAGGTAAGTCAATCTGAACTTTGGCTCTTCTTATTTCTACAAATGAATCTAGAGCAGTGCGAAACGCTTTACGTCCCGTATGCCCCAGCAGTGCCGTCGTGGATCGAACCCCAGTCGTTAAGGATGTCATTGTAAGTATTATCCGCGTCCGCATGTCTCGTTCAGTCCGATGGACAATCTTACGGCTCATCACTTTGCTGCCGGTGACTGTTCCGGACAGCGCTTTGCTTTTCGTGTCGTGCCACCTAGATATTAATTCCCATACCTTCCTCTAAGCTCCGTGCCGTCGTCAACTGTAAAGCTTGCCAAAGTCAGTACTGAAGATGACTTTAAAACAAAAGCAAGTTAGTTTGATGTCATTCTACACATGCTCGAGGTAAGTTGAAAGTAGGAGGCTCTGGCCTCATGTTTTCTCAACGAAAAACAGCAACTAAATTGCAGCTGACACAGTTATGGAGTCTGCAGTGTTTTGCTCCCTTAGGAAAGCGCAATAAAAAAAATTATCAAGACGTCGGAAAAGAGCACAATATCTTACGATTCTTCCTTTCATACGTGGTTTACCATTATGTGGAATTTTAGCTTTGATGGTAATATTGTTATTGAAACCCATTAGCCAGCAAAAGTTCTGTCCCCTAGTGGCGGACCCATTAAATAAACCTAGCATGTTATAGCGGGTATGCTGAATGAAACAAGAGCAAAAAATGACAAACGGTATAAAAGACTGCGGCAGCACCTTATCGGTATTCTATTTGAATAAGGTAAGTCAATCTGAGCTTTGGCTCTTCTTTTTTCTACAAATCAATCTAGAGCAGTGCGAAACGCTTTACGTCCCGTATGCCCCAGCAGTGCCGTCGTGGATCGAACCCCAGTCGTTAAGGATGTCATTGTAAGTATTATCCGCGTCCGCATGTCTCGTTCAGTCCAATGGACAATCTTACGGCTCATCACTTTGCTGCCGGTGACTGTTCCGGACAGCGCTTTGCTTTTCGTGTCGTGCCACCTAGATATTAATTCCCATAACTTCCTCTAATCTCCGTGCCGTCGTCAACTGTAAAGCTTGCCAAAGTCAGTACTGAAGATGACTTTAAAACAAAAGCAAGTTAGTTTGATGTCATTCTACACATGCTCGAGGTAAGTTGAAAGTAGGAGGCTCTGGCTTCATGTTTTCTCAACGAAAAACAGCAACTAAATTGCAGCTGACACAGTTATGGAGTCTGCAGTGTTTTGCTCCCTTAGGAAAGCGCAATAAAAAAAATTATCAAGACGTCGGGAAAGAGCACAATATCTTACGATTCTTCCTTTCATACGTGGTTTACCATTATGTGGAATATTAGCTTTGATGGTAATATTGTTATTGAAACCCATTAGCCAGCAAAAGTTCTGTCCCCTAGTGGAGGACCCATTAAATAAACCTAGCATGTTATAGCGGGTATGCTGAATGAAACTAGAGCAAAAAATGACAAACGGTATAAAAGACTGCGGCAGCACCTTATCGGTATTCTATTTGAATAAGGTAAGTCAATCTGAGCTTTGGCTTTTTTTTTTCTACAAATCAATCTAGAGCAGTGCGAAAAGCTTTACGTCCCGTATGCACCAGCAGTCCTGTCGTGGATCGAACCCCAGTCGTTAAGGATGTCATTGTAAGTATTATCCGCGTCCGCATGTCTCGTTCAGTCCGATGGACAATCTTACGGCTCGTCACTTTGCTGCCGGTGACTGTTCCGGACAGCGCTTTGCTTTTCGTGTCGTGCCACCTAGATATTAATTCCCATAACTTCCTCTAATCTCCGTGCCGTCGTCAACTGCAAAGCTTGCCAGAGTCAGTACTGAAGATGACTTTAAAACAAAAGCAAGTTAGTTTGATGTCACTCTACACATGCTCGATGTAAGTTGAAAGTAGGAGGCTGTGGCTTCATGTTTTCTCAACGAAAAACAGCAACTAAATTGCAGCTGACACAGTTATGGAGTCTGCAGTGTTTTGCTCCCTTAGAAAAGCGCAATAAAAAAAATTATCAAAAAGACGTAAAAGAGCACAATATCTTACGATTCTTCCTTTCATACGTGGTTTACCTTTATGTGGAATATTAGCTTTGTTGGTAATATTGTTATTAAAACCCATTAGCCAGCAAAAGTTCTGTCCCCTAATGGTGGACCCATTAAATAAACCTAGCATGTTATAGCGGGTATGCTGAATGAAACAAGAGCAAAAAATGACAAACGGTATAAAAGACTGCGGCAGCACCTTATCGGTATTCTATTTGAATAAGGTAAGTCAATCTGAGCTTTGGCTCTTCTTTTTTCTACAAATGAATCTAGAGCAGTGCGAAACGCTTTACGTCCCATATGCACCAGCAGTGCCGTCGTGGATCGAACCCCAGTCGTTAAGGATGTCATTGTAAGTATTATCCGCGTCCGCATGTCTCGTTCAGTCCGATGGACAATCTTACGGCTCGTCACTTTGCTGCCGGTGACTGTTCCGGACAGTGCTTTGCTTTTCGTGTCGTGCCACCTAGATATTAATTCCCATACCTTCCTCTAATCTCCGTGCCGTCGTCAACTGCAAAGCTTGCCAGAGTCAGTACTGAAGATGACTTTAAAACAAAAGCAAGTTAGTTTGATGTCACTCTACACATGCTCGATGTAAGTTGAAAGTAGGAGGATCTGGCTTCATGTTTTCTCAACGAAAAATAGAAACTAAATTGCAGCTTACACAGTTATGGAGTCTGCAGTGTTTTTCTCCCTTAGGAAAGCGCAATAAAAAAAATTATCAAGAAGACGGAAAAGAGCACAATATCTTACGATTCTTCCTTTCATACGTGGTACCTTCCTGGTACTTGGTACCATACCTTCCTTTATGTGGAATATTAGCTTTGTTGGTAATATTGCTTTTAAAACCCATTAGCCAGCAAAAGTTCTGTCCCCTAATGGCGGACCCATTAAATAAACCTAGCATGTTATAGCGGGTATGCTGAATGAAACAAGAGCAAAAAATGACAAACGGTATAAAAGACTGCGGCAGCACCTTATCGGTATTCTATTTGAATAAGGTAAGTCAATCTGAGCTTTGGCTTTTCTTTTTTCTACAAATCAATCTAGAGCAGTGCAAAAAGTTTTACGTCCCGTATGCACCAGCAGTCCTGTCGTGGATCGAACCCCAATCGTTAAGGATGTCATTGTAAGTATTATCCGCGTCCGCATGTCTCGTTCAGTCCGATGGACAATCTTACGGCTCATCACTTTGCTGCCGGTGACTGTTCCGTACAGCGCTTTGCTTTTCGTGTCGTGCCACCTAGATATTAATTCCCATAACTTCCTCTAATCTCCGTGCCGTCGTCAACTGTAAAGCTTGCCAAAGTCAGTAATGAAGATGACTTTAAAACAAAAGCAAGTTAGTTTGATGTCATTCTACACATGCTCGATGTAAGTTGAAAGTAGGAGGATCTGGCTTCATGTTTTCTCAACGAAAAACAGCAACTAAATTGCAGCTGACACAGTTATGGAGTCTGCAGTGTTTTGCTCCCTTAGGAAAGCGCAATAAAAAAAATTATCAAGACGTCGGAAAATAGCACAACATCTTACGATTCTTCCTTTCATACGTGGTTTACCTTTATGTGGAATATTAGCTTTGTTGGTAATATTTTCATTAAAACCCATTAGCCAGCAAAAGTTCTGTCCCCTAATGGTGGACCCACTAAATAAACCTAGCATGTTATAGCGGGTATGCTGAATGAAACAAGAGCAAAAAATGACAAACGGTATAAAAGACTGCGGCAGCACCTTATCGGTATTCTATTTGAATAAGGTAAGTCAATCTGAGCTTTGGCTCTTCTTTTTTCTACAAATGAATCTAGAGCAGTGCGAAACGCTTTACGTCCCGTATGCACCAGCAGTGCCGTCGTGGATCGAACCCCAGTCATTAAGGATGTCATTGTAAGTATTATCCGCGTCCGCATGTCTCGTTCAGTCCGATGGACAATCTTACGGCTCATCACTTTGCTGCCGGTGACTGTTCCGGACAGCGCTTTGCTTTTCGTGTCGTGCCACCTAGATATTAATTCCCATAACTTCCTCTAATCTCCGTGCCGTCGTCAACTGTAAAGCTTGCCAAAGTCAGTACTGAAGATGACTTTAAAACAAAAGCAAGTTAGTTTGATGTCATTCTACACATGCTCGAGGTAAGTTGAAAGTAGGAGGCTCGGGCCTCATGTTTTCTCAAAGAAAAACAGCAACTAAATTGCAGCTGACACAGTTATGGAGTCTGCAGTGTTTTGCTCCCTTAGGAAAGCGCAATAAAAAAAATTATCAAGACGTCGGAAAAGAGCACAATATCTTACGATTCTTCCTTTCATACGTGGTTTACCATTATGTGGAATATTAGCTTTGATGGTAATATTGTTATTGAAACCCATTAGCCAGCAAAAGTTCTGTCCCCTAGTGGCGGACCCATTAAATAAACCTAGCATGTTATAGCGGGTATGCTGAATGAAACAAGAGCAAAAAATGACAAACGGTATAAAAGACTGCGGCAGCACCTTATCGGTATTCTATTAGAATAAGGTAAGTCAATCTGAGCTTTGGCTCTTCTTTTTTCTACAAATCAATCTAGAGCAGTGCGAAACGCTTTACGTCCCGTATGCACCAGCAGTCCTGTCGTGGATCGAACCCCAGTCGTTAAGGATGTCATTGTAATTATTATCCGCGTCCGCATGTCTCGTTCAGTCCGATGGACAATCTTACGGCTCGTCACTTTGCTGCCGGTGACTGTTCCGGACAGCGCTTTGCTTTTCGTGTCGTGCCACCTAGATATTAATTCCCATAACTTCCTCTAATCTCCGTGCCGTCGTCAACTGCAAAGCTTGCCAGAGTCAGTACTGAAGATGACTTTAAAACAAAAGCAAGTTAGTTTGATGTCACTCTACACATGCTCGATGTAAGTTGAAAGTAGGAGGCTGTGGCTTCATGTTTTCTCAACGAAAAACAGAAACTAAATTGCAGCTGACACAGTTATGGAGTATGCAGTGTTTTTCTCCCTTAGAAAAGCGCAATAAAAAAAATTATCAAGACGTCGGAAAAGAGCACAATATCTTACGATTCTTCCTTTCATACGTGGTTTACCTTTATGTGGAATAATAGCTTTGTTGGTTATATTGTTATTAAAACCCATTAGCCAGCAAAAGTTCTGTCCCCTAATGGCGGACCCATTAAATAAACCTAGCATGTTATAGCGGGTATGCTGAATGAAACAAGAGCAAAAAATGACAAACGGTATAAAAGACTGCGGCAGCACCTTATCGGTATTCTATTTGAATAAGGTAAGTCAATCTGAGCTTTGGCTTTTCTTTTTTCTACATATCAATCTAGAGCAGTGCGAAAAGCTTTATGTCCCGTATGCACCAGCAGTCCTGTCGTGCATCGAACCCCAATCGTTAAGGATGTCATTGTAAGTATTATCCGCGTCCGCATGTCTCGTTCAGTCCGATGGACAACCTGACGGCTCGTCACTTTGCTGCCGGTGACTGTTCCGGCCAGCGCTTTGCTTTTCGTGTCGTTCCACCTAGATATTAATTCCCATACCTTCCTCTAAGCTCCGTTCCGTCGTCAACTGTAAAGCTTGCCAAAGTCAGTACTGAAGATGACTTTAAAACAAAAGCAAGTTAGTTTGATGTCATTCTACAGATGCTCGATGTAAGTTGAAACTAGGAGGCTCTGGCTTCATGTTTTCTCAACGAAAAACAGCAACTAAATTGCAGCTGACACAGTTATGGAGTCTGCAGTGTTTTGCTCCCTTAGGAAAGCGCAATAAAAAAAATTATCAAGACGTCGGAAAGAATCACAATATCTTACGATTCTTCCTTTCATACGTGGTTTACCATTATGTGGAATATTAGCTTTGATGGTAATATTGTTATTGAAACCCATTAGCCAGCAAAAGTTCTGTCTCTAGTGGCGGACCTATTAAATAAACCTAGCATGTTATAGCGGGTATGCTGAATGAAACAAGAGCAAAAAATGACAAACGGTATAAAAGACTGCGGCAGCACCTTATCGGTATTCTATTTGAATAAGGTAAGTCAATCTGAACTTTGGCTCTTCTTATTTCTACAAATCAATCTAGAGCAGTGCGAAACGCTTTACGTCCCGTATGCACCAGCAGTCCTGTCGTGGATCGAACCCCAGTCTTTAAGGATGTCATTGTAAGTATTATCCGCGTCCGCATGTCTCGTTCAGTCCGATGGACAACCTGACGGCTCATCACTTTGCTGCCGGTGACTGTTCCGGCCAGCGCTTTGCTTTTCGTGTCGTGCCACCTAGATATTAATTCCCATACCTTCCTCTAAGCTCCGTGCCGTCGTCAACTGTAAAGCTTGCCAAAGTCAGTACTGAAGATGACTTTAAAACAAAAGCAAGTTAGTTTGATGTCATTCTACACATGCGCGAGGTAAGTTGAAACTAGGAGGCTGTGGCTTCATGTTTTCTCAACGAAAAACAGAAACTAAATTGCAGCTTACACAGTTATGGAGTCTGCAGTGTTTTGCTCCCTTAGGAAAGCGCAATAAAAAAAATTATCAAGAAGAAGGAAAAGAGCACAATATCTTACGATTCTTCCTTTCATACGTGGTTTACCTTTATGTGGAATATTAAATTTGTTGGTAATATTGTTATTAAAACCCATTAGCCAGCAAAAGTTCTGTCCCCTAGTGGCGGACCCATTAAATAAACCTAGCATGTTATAGCGGGTATGCTGAATGAAACAAGAGCAAAAAATGACAAACGGTATAAAAGACTGCGGCAGCACCTTATCGGTATTCTATTTGAATAAGGTAAGTCAATCTGAGCTTTGGCTCTTCTTTTTTCTACAAATCAATCTAGAGCAGTGCGAAACGCTTTACGTCCCGTATGCACCAGCAGTCCTGTCGTGCATCGAACCCCAGTCGTTAAGGATGTCATTGTAAGTATTATCCGCGTCCGCATGTCTCGTTCAGTCCGATGGACAACCTGACGGCTCGTCACTTTGCTGCCGGTGACTGTTCCGGCCAGCGCTTTGCTTTTCGTGTCGTTCCACCTAGATATTAATTCCCATACCTTCCTCTAAGCTCCGTTCCGTCGTCAACTGTAAAGCTTGCCAAAGTCAGTACTGAAGATGACTTTAAAACAAAAGCAAGTTAGTTTGATGTCATTCTACAGATGCTCGATGTAAGTTGAAACTAGGAGGCTCTGGCTTCATGTTTTCTCAACGAAAAACAGCAACTAAATTGCAGCTGACACAGTTATGGAGTCTGCAGTGTTTTGCTCCCTTAAGAAAGCGCAATAAAAAAAATTATCAAGACGTCGGAAAGAATCACAATATCTTACGATTCTTCCTTTCATACGTGGTTTACCATTATGTGGAATATTAGCTTTGATGGTAATATTGTTATTGAAACCCATTAGCCAGCAAAAGTTCTGTCTCTAGTGGCGGACCTATTAAATAAACCTAGCATGTTATAGCGGGTATGCTGAATGAAACTAGAGCAAAAAATGACAAACGGTATAAAAGACTGCGGCAGCACCTTATCGGTATTCTATTTGAATAAGGTAAGTCAATCTGAGCTTTGGCTTTTTTTTTTCTACAAATCAATCTAGAGCAGTGCGAAAAGCTTTACGTCCCGTATGCACCAGCAGTCCTGTCGTGCATCGAACCCCAGTCGTTAAGGATGTCATTGTAAGTATTATCCGCGTCCGCATGTCTCGTTCAGTCCGATGGACAACTTGACGGCTCATCACTTTGCTGCCGGTGACTGTTCCGGCCAGCGCTTTGCTTTTCGTGTCGTGCCACCTAGATATTAATTCCCATACCTTCCTCTAAGCTCCGTGCCGTCGTCAACTGTAAAGCTTGCCAAAGTCAGTACTGAAGATGACTTTAAAACAAAAGCAAGTTAGTTTGATGTCATTCTACACATGCGCGAGGTAAGTTGAAACTAGGAGGCTGTGGCTTCATGTTTTCTCAACGAAAAACAGCAACTAAATTGCAGCTTACACAGTTATGGAGTCTGCAGTGTTTTGCTCCCTTAGGAAAGCGCAATAAAAAAAATTATCAAGAAGAAGGAAAAGAGCACAATATCTTACGATTCTTCCTTTCATACGTGGTTTACCTTTATGTGGAATATTAAATTTGTTGGTAATATTGTTATTAAAACCCATTAGCCAGCAAAAGTTCTGTCCCCTAGTGGCGGACCCATTAAATAAACCTAGCATGTTATAGCGGGTATGCTGAATGAAACAAGAGCAAAAAATGACAAACGGTATAAAAGACTGCGGCAGCACCTTATCGGTATTCTATTTGAATAAGGTAAGTCAATCTGAGCTTTGGCTTTTCTTTTTTCTACAAATCAATCTAGAGCAGTGCGAAACGCTTTACGTCCCGTATGCACCAGCAGTCCTGTCGTGGATCGAACCCCAGTCGTTAAGGATGTCATTGTAAGTATCATCCGCGTCCGCATGTCTCGTTCAGTCCGATGGACCACGTGACGGCTCTTCACTTTGCTGCCGGTGACTGTTCCGGCCAGCGCTTTGCCTTTCGTGTCGTGCCACCTAGTAATTATTTCCCATAACTTCCTCTAATCTCCGTGCCGTCGTCAACTGCAAAGCTTGCCAGAGACAATACTGAAGATGACTTTAAAACAAAAGCAAGTTAGTTTGATGTCATTCTACACATGCTCGATGTAAGTTGAAAATAGGAGGCTCTGGCTTCATGTTTTCTCAAGGAAAAACAGCAACTAAATTGCAGCTGACACAGTTATGGAGTGTGCAGTGTTTTGCTCCCTTAGGAAAGCGCAATAAAAAAAATTATCAAGACGTCAGAAAAGAGCACAATATCTTACGATTCTTCCTTTCATACGTGGTTTACCATTATGTGGAATATTAGCTTTGATGGTAATATTGTTATTGAAACCCATTAGCCAGCAAAAGTTCTGTCCCCTAGTGGCGGACCCATTAAATAAACCTAGCATGTTATAGCGGGTATGCTGAATGAAACAAGAGCAAAAAATGACAAACGGTATAAAAGACTGCGGCAGCACCTTATCGGTATTCTATTTGAATAAGGTAAGTCAATCTGAGCTTTGGCTTTTCTTTTTTCTACAAATCAATCTAGAGCAGTGCGAAACGCTTTACGTCCCGTATGCACCAGCAGTCCTGTCGTGGATCGAACCCCAGTCGTTAAGGATGTCATTGTAAGTATTATCCGCGTCCGCATGTCTCGTTCAGTCCGATGGATAATCTTACGGCTCGTCACTTTGCTGCCGGTGACTGTTCCGGACAGCGCTTTGCTTTTCGTGTCGTGCCACCTAGATATTAATTCCCATACCTTCCTCTAAGCTCCGTTCCGTCGTCAACTGTAAAGCTTGCCAAAGTCAGTACTGAAGATGACTTTAAAACAAAAGCAAGTTAGTTTGATGTCATTCTACACATGCGCGAGGTAAGTTGAAACTAGGAGGCTGTGGCTTCATGTTTTCTCAACGAAAAACAGAAACTAAATTGCAGCTTACACAGTTATGGAGTCTGCAGTCTTTTGCTCCCTTAGGAAAGCGCAATAAAAAAAAATTATCAAGAAGAAGGAAAAGAGCACAATATCTTACGATTCTTCCTTTCATACGTGGTTTACCTTTATGTGGAATATTAACTTTGTTGGTAATATTGTTATTAAAACCCATTAGCCAGCAAAAGTTCTGTCCCCTAGTGGCGGACCCATTAAATAAACCTAGCATGTTATAGCGGGTATTCTGAATGAAACAAGAGCAAAAAATGACAAACGGTATAAAAGTCTGCGGCAGCACCTTATCGGTATTCTATTTGAATAAGGTAAGTCAATCTGAGCTTTGGCTCTTCTTTTTTCTACAAATCAATCTAGAGCAGTGCGAAACGCTTTACGTCCCGTATGCACCAGCAGTCCTGTCGTGGATCGAACCCCAGTCGTTAAGGATGTCATTGTAAGTATTATCCGCGTCCGCATGTCTCGTTCAGTCCGATGGACAATCTTACGGCTCGTCACTTTGTTGCCGGTGACTGTTCCGGACAGCGCTTTGCTTTTCGTGTCGTGCCACCTAGATATTAATTCCCATAACTTCCTCTAATCTCCGTGCCGTCGTCAACTACAAAGCTTGCCAGAGTCAGTACTGAAGATGACTTTAAAACAAAAGCAAGTTAGTTTGATGTCACTCTACACATGCTCGATGTAAGTTGAAAGTAGGAGGCTGTGGCTTCATGTTTTCTCAACGAAAAACAGAAACTAAATTGCAGCTTACACAGTTATGGAGTCTGCAGTGTTTTTCTCCCTTAGAAAAGCGCAATAAAAAAAATTATCAAGACGTCGGAAAAGAGCACAATATCTTACGATTCTTCCTTTCATACGTGGTTTACCTTTATGTGGAATAATAGCTTTGTTGGTAATATTGTTATTAAAACCCATTAGCCAGCAAAAGTTCTGTCCCCTAATGGCGGACCCATTAAATAAACCTAGCATGTTATAGCGGGTATGCTGAATGAAACAAGAGCAAAAAATGACAAACGGTATAAAAGACTGCGGCAGCACCTTATCGGTATTCTATTTGAATAAGGTAAGTCAATCTGAGCTTTGGCTTTTCTTTTTTCTACAAATCAATCTAGAGCAGTGCGAAAAGCTTTATGTCCCGTATGCACCAGCAGTCCTGTCGTGCATCGAACCCCAATCGTTAAGGATGTCATTGTAAGTATTATCCGCGTCCGCATGTCTCGTTCAGTCCGATGGACAACCTGACGGCTCGTCACTTTGCTGCCGGTGACTGTTCCGGCCAGCGCTTTGCTTTTCGTGTCGTTCCACCTAGATATTAATTCCCATACCTTCCTCTAAGCTCCGTTCCGTCGTCAACTGTAAAGCTTGCCAAAGTCAGTACTGAAGATGACTTTAAAACAAAAGCAAGTTAGTTTGATGTCATTCTACACATGCTCGATGTAAGTTGAAAGTAGGAGGCTCTGGCTTCATGTTTTCTCAACGAAAAACAGCAACTAAATTGCAGCTGACACAGTTATGGAGTCTGCAGTGTTTTGCTCCCTTAGGAAAGCGCAATAAAAAAAATTATCAAGACGTCGGAAAGAATCACAATATCTTACGATTCTTCCTTTCATACGTGGTTTACCATTATGTGGAATATTAGCTTTGATGGTAATATTGTTATTGAAACCCATTAGCCAGCAAAAGTTCTGTCCCCTAGTGGCGGACCCATTAAATAAACCTAGCATGTTATAGCGGGTATGCTGAATGAAACAAGAGCAAAAAATGACAAACGGTATAAAAGACTGGGGCAGCACCTTATCGGTATTCTATTTGAATAAGGTAAGTCAATCTGAGCTTTGGCTCTTCTTATTTCTACAAATCAATCTAGAGCAGTGCGAAAAGCTTTACGTCCTGTATGCACCAGCAGTCCTGTCGTGGATCGAACCCCAGTCGTTAAGGATGTCATTGTAAGTATTATCCGCGTCCGCATGTCTCGTTCAGTCCGATGGACAACCTGACGGCTCGTCATTTTGCTGCCGGTGACTGTTCCGGCCAGCGCTTTGCTTTTCGTGTCGTGCCACCTAGATATTAATTCCCATACCTTCCTCTAAGCTCCGTGCCGTCGTCAACTGTAAAGCTTGCCAAAGTCAGTACTGATGATGACTTTAAAACAAAAGCAAGTTAGTTTGATGTCATTCTACACATGCTCGAGGTAAGTTGAAAGTAGGAGGCTCTGGCTTCATGTTTTCTCAACGAAAAACAGCAACTAAATTGCAGCTGACACAGTTATGGAGTCTGCAGTGTTTTGCACCCTTAGGAAAGCGCAATAAAAAAAATTATCAAGACGTCGGAAAAGAGCACAATATATTACGATTCTTCCTTTCATACGTGGTTTACCATTATGTGGAATATTAGCTTTGATGGTAATATTGTTATTGAAACCCATTAGCCAGCAAAAGTTCTGTCCCCTAGTGGCGGACCCATTAAATAAACCTAGCATGTTATAGCGGGTATGCTGAATGAAACAAGAGCAAAAAATGACAAACGGTATAAAAGACTGCGGCAGCACCTTATCGGTATTCTATTTGAATAAGGTAAGTCAATCTGAGCTTTGGCTTTTCTTTTTTCTACAAATCAATCTAGAGCAGTGCGAAACGCTTTACGTCCCGCATGCACCAGCAGTCCTGTCGTGGATCGAACCCCAGTCGTTAAGGATGTCATTGTAAGTATTATCCGCGTCCGCATGTCTCGTTCAGTCCGATGGACAATCTTACGGCTCGTCACTTTGCTGCCGGTGACTGTTCCGGACAGCGCTTTGCTTTTCGTGTCGTGCCACCTAGATATTAATTCCCATAACTTCCTCTAATCTCCGTGCCGTCGTCAACTGCAAAGCTTGCCAGAGTCAGTACTGAAGATGACTTTAAAACAAAAGCAAGTTAGTTTGATGTCACTCTACACATGCTCGATGTAAGTTGAAAGTAGGAGGCTGTGGCTTCATGTTTTCTCAACGAAAAACAGAAACTAAATTGCAGCTTACACAGTTATGGAGTCTGCAGTGTTTTTCTCCCTTAGAAAAGCGCAATAAAAAAAATTATCAAGACGTCGGAAAAGAGCACAATATCTTACGATTCTTCCTTTCATACGTGGTTTACCTTTATGTGGAATAATAGCTTTGTTGGTAATAATGTTATTAAAACCCATTAGCCAGCAAAAGTTCTGTCCCTTAATGGCGGACCCATTAAATAAACCTAGCATGTTATAGCGGGTATGCTGAATGAAACAAGAGCAAAAAATGACAAACGGTATAAAAGACTGCGGCAGCACCTTATCGGTATTCTATTTGAATAAGGTAAGTCAATCTGAGCTTTGGCTTTTCTTTTTTCTACAAATCAATCTAGAGCAGTGCGAAAAGCTTTATGTCCCGTATGCACCAGCAGTCCTGTCGTGCATCGAACCCCAATCGTTAAGGATGTCATTGTAAGTATTATCCGCGTCCGCATGTCTCGTTCAGTCCGATGGACAACCTGACGGCTCGTCACTTTGCTGCCGGTGACTGTTCCGGCCAGCGCTTTGCTTTTCGTGTCGTTCCACCTAGATATTAATTCCCATACCTTCCTCTAAGCTCCGTTCCGTCGTCAACTGTAAAGCTTGCCAAAGTCAGTACTGAAGATGACTTTAAAACAAAAGCAAGTTAGTTTGATGTCATTCTACAGATGCTCGATGTAAGTTGAAACTAGGAGGCTCTGGCTTCATGTTTTCTCAACGAAAAACAGCAACTAAATTGCAGCTGACACAGTTATGGAGTCTGCAGTGTTTTGCTCCCTTAGGAAAGCGCAATAAAAAAAATTATCAAGACGTCGGAAAGAATCACAATATCTTACGATTCTTCCTTTCATACGTGGTTTACCATTATGTGGAATATTAGCTTTGATGGTAATATTGTTATTGAAACCCATTAGCCAGCAAAAGTTCTGTCTCTAGTGGCGGACCTATTAAATAAACCTAGCATGTTATAGCGGGTATGCTGAATGAAACAAGAGCAAAAAATGACAAACGGTATAAAAGACTGCGGCAGCACCTTATCGGTATTCTATTTGAATAAGGTAAGTCAATCTGAACTTTGGCTCTTCTTATTTCTACAAATGAATCTAGAGCAGTGCGAAACGCTTTACGTCCCGTATGCACCAGCAGTCCTGTCGTGGATCGAACCCCAGTCTTTAAGGATGTCATTGTAAGTATTATCCGCGTCCGCATGTCTCGTTCAGTCCGATGGACCACCTGACGGCTCGTCACTTTGCTGCCGGTGACTGTTCCGGCCAGCGCTTTGCCTTTCGTGTCGTGCCACCTAGTAATTATTTCCCATAACTTCCTCTAATCTCCGTGCCGTCGTCAACTGCAAAGCTTGCCAGAGTCAGTACTGAAGATGACTTTAAAACAAAAGCAAGTTAGTTTGATGTCATTCTACACATGCTCGATGTAAGTTGAAAATAGGAGGCTCTGGCTTCATGTTTTCTCAAGGAAAAACAGCAACTAAATTGCAGCTGACACAGTTATGGAGTCTGCAGTGTTTTGCTCCCTTAGGAAAGCGCAATAAAAAAAATTATCAAGACGTCGGAAAAGAGCACAATATCTTACGATTCTTCCTTTCATACGTGGTTTACCATTATGTGGAATATTAGCTTTGATGGTAATATTGTTATTGAAACCCATTAGCCAGCAAAAGTTCTGTCCCCTAGTGGCGGACCCATTAAATAAACCTAGCATGTTATAGCGGGTATGCTGAATGAAACAAGAGCAAAAAATGACAAACGGTATAAAAGACTGCGGCAGCACCTTATCGGTATTCTATTTGAATAAGGTAAGTCAATCTGAGCTTTGGCTTTTCTTTTTTCTACAAATCAATCTAGAGCAGTGCGAAACGCTTTACGTCCCGTATGCACCAGCAGTCCTGTCGTGGATCGAACCCCAGTCGTTAAGGATGTCATTGTAAGTATTATCCGCGTCCGCATGTCTCGTTCAGTCCGATGGACAATCTTACGACTCGTCACTTTGCTGCCGGTGACTGTTCCGGACAGCGCTTTGCCTTTCGTGTCGTGCCACCTAGATATTAATTCCCATAACTTCCTCTAATCTCCGTGCCGTCGTCAACTGCAAAGCTTGCCAGAGTCAGTACTGAAGATGACTTTAAAGCAAAAGCAAGTTAGTTTGATGTCACTCTACACATGCTCGATGTAAGTTGAAAGTAGGAGGCTGTGGCTTCATGTTTTCTCAACGAAAAACAGAAACTAAATTGCAGCTTACACAGTTATGGTGTCTGCAGTGTTTTTCTCCCTTAGAAAAGCGCAATAAAAAAAATTATCAAGACGTCGGAAAAGAGCACAATATCTTACGATTCTTCCTTTCATACGTGGTTTACCTTTATGTGGAATAATAGCTTTGTTGGTAATATTGTTATTAAAACCCATTAGCCAGCAAAAGTTCTGTCCCCTAATGGCGGACCCATTAAATAAACCTAGCATGTTATAGCGGGTATGCTGAATGAAACAAGAGCAAAAAATGACAAACGGTATAAAAGACTGCGGCAGCACCTTATCGGTATTCTATTTGAATAAGGTAAGTCAATCTGAGCTTTGGCTTTTCTTTTTTCTAAAAATCAATCTAGAGCAGTGCGAAAAGCTTTATGTCCCGTATGCACCAGCAGTCCTGTCGTGCATCGAACCCCAATCGTTAAGGATGTCATTGTAAGTATTATCCGCGTCCGCATGTCTCGTTCAGTCCGATGGACAACCTGACGGCTCGTCACTTTGCTGCCGGTGACTGTTCCGGCCAGCGCTTTGCTTTTCGTGTCGTTCCACCTAGATATTAATTCCCATACCTTCCTCTAAGCTCCGTTCCGTCGTCAACTGTAAAGCTTGCCAAAGTCAGTACTGAAGATGACTTTAAAACAAAAGCAAGTTAGTTTGATGTCATTCTACAGATGCTCGATGTAAGTTGAAACTAGGAGGCTCTGGCTTCATGTTTTCTCAACGAAAAACAGCAACTAAATTGCAGCTGACACAGTTATGGAGTCTGCAGTGTTTTGCTCCCTTAAGAAAGCGCAATAAAAAAAATTATCAAGACGTCGGAAAGAATCACAATATCTTACGATTCTTCCTTTCATACGTGGTTTACCATTATGTGGAATATTAGCTTTGATGGTAATATTGTTATTGAAACCCATTAGCCAGCAAAAGTTCTGTCTCTAGTGGCGGACCTATTAAATAAACCTAGCATGTTATAGCGGGTATGCTGAATGAAACAAGAGCAAAAAATGACAAACGGTATAAAAGACTGCGGCAGCACCTTATCGGTATTCTATTTGAATAAGGTAAGTCAATCTGAACTTTGGCTCTTCTTATTTCTACAAATCAATCTAGAGCAGTGCGAAACGCTTTACGTCCCGTATGCACCAGCAGTCCTGTCGTGGATCGAACCCCAGTCTTTAAGGATGTCATTGTAAGTATTATCCGCGTCCGCATGTCTCGTTCAGTCCGATGGACAACCTGACGGCTCATCACTTTGCTGCCGGTGACTGTTCCGGCCAGCGCTTTGCTTTTCGTGTCGTGCCACCTAGATATTAATTCCCATACCTTCCTCTAAGCTCCGTGCCGTCGTCAACTGTAAAGCTTGCCAAAGTCAGTACTGAAGATGACTTTAAAACAAAAGCAAGTTAGTTTGATGTCATTCTACACATGCGCGAGGTAAGTTGAAACTAGGAGGCTCTGGCTTCATGTTTTCTCAACGAAAAACAGCAACTAAATTGCAGCTTACATAGTTATGGAGTCTGCAGTGTTTTGCTCCCTTAGGAAAGCGCAATAAAAAAAATTATCAAGACGTCGGAAAAGAGCACAATATCTTACGATTCTTCCTTTCATACGTGGTTTACCTTTATGTGGAATATTAACTTTGTTGGTAATATTGTTATTAAAACCCATTAGCCAGCAAAAGTTCTGTCCCCTAGTGGCGGACCCATTAAATAAACCTAGCATGTTATAGCGGGTATGCTGAATGAAACAAGAGCAAAAAATGACAAACGGTATAAAAGACTGCGGCAGCACCTTATCGGTATTCTATTTGAATAAGGTAAGTCAATCTGAGCTTTGGCTCTTCTTTTTTCTACAAATGAATCTAGAGCAGTGCGAAAAGCTTTACGTCCTGTATGCACCAGCAGTCCTGTCGTGGATCGAACCCCAGTCGTTAAGGATGTCATTGTAAGTATTATCCGCGTCCGCATGTCTCGTTCTGTCCGATGGACAACCTGACGGCTCGTCACTTTGCTGCCGGTGACTGTTCCGGCCAGCGCTTTGCTTTTCGTGTCGTGCCACCTAGATATTAATTCCTATACCTTCCTCTAAGCTCCGTGCCGTCGTCAACTGTAAAGCTTGCCAAAGTCAGTAATGAAGATGACTTCAAAACAAAAGCAAGTTAGTTTGATGTCACTCTACACATGATCGAGGTAAGTTGAAAGTAGGAGGCTCTGGCTTCATGTTTTCTCAACGAAAAACAGCAACTAAATTGCAGCTGACACAGTTATGGAGTCTGCAGTGTTTTGCACCCTTAGGAAAGCGCAGTAAAAAAAATTATCAAGACGTCGGAAAAAAGCACAATATATTACGATTCTTCCTTTCATACGTGGTTTACCATTATGTGGAATATTAGCTTTGATGGTAATATTGTTATTGAAACCCATTAGCCAGCAAAAGTTCTGTCCCCTAGTGGCGGACCCATTAAATAAACCTAGCATGTTATAGCGGGTATGCTGAATGAAACAAGAGCAAAAAATGACAAACGGTATAAAAGACTGCGGCAGCACCTTATCGGTATTCTATTTGAATAAGGTAAGTCAATCTGAGCTTTGGCTCTTCTTATTTCTAAAAATCAATCTAGAGCAGTGCGAAACGCTTTACGTCCCGTATGCACCAGCAGTCCTGTCGTGGATCGAACCCCAGTCTTTAAGGATGTCATTGTAAGTATTATCCGCGTCCGCATGTCTCGTTCAGTCCGATGGACAACCTGACGGCTCATCACTTTGCTGCCGGTGACTGTTCCGGCCAGCGCTTTGCTTTTCGTGTCGTGCCACCTAGATATTAATTCCCATACCTTCCTCTAAGCTCCGTGCCGTCGTCAACTGTAAAGCTTGCCAAAGTCAGTACTGAAGATGACTTTAAAACAAAAGCAAGTTAGTTTGATGTCATTCTACACATGCGCGAGGTAAGTTGAAACTAGGAGGCTGTGGCTTCATGTTTTCTCAACGAAAAACAGAAACTAAATTGCAGCTTACACAGTTATGGAGTCTGCAGTGTTTTGCTCCCTTAGGAAAGCGCAATAAAAAAATTATCAAGAAGAAGGAAAAGAGCACAATATCTTACGATTCTTCCTTTCATACGTGGTTTACCTTTATGTGGAATATTAACTTTGTTGGTAATATTGTTATTAAAACCCATTAGCCAGCAAAAGTTCTGTCCCCTAGTGGCGGACCCATTAAATAAACCTAGCATGTTATAGCGGGTATGCTGAATGAAACAAGAGCAAAAAATGACAAACGGTATAAAAGACTGCGGCAGCACCTTATCGGTATTCTATTTGAATAAGGTAAGTCAATCTGAGCTTTGGCTCTTCTCTATACAGTTAGTATCAGTTGGATCAGCGAGCGATAGTTAATCTTCAGACAAGACAAAGGTACCCTGCAAAGAGTCCTTTTTAGGACTACCTTTTCGTCAGTTACAAAGTAGACTTCAGTGTCCGGCCTACTTTGAAGTAATGGAAGACCCGATGTCTTCTAATATGACTTATGCTGAAAGAGTTGCAAAACAGTGGCGGTTTCCAGCCCCAACGAACTACAACCGAGACAGAGAGGTTTCAATCAAATTGAAAGAAAATGTGCGAAGAAGCAGCATCTATGAACTGTTAGAGAAAACGGGCATACCTTTACAGTATATTGAAGGAATTGTACAAAGGCCCGGCCGAAACGTCGAAGTGACTTGCAGAAGCAAGGATATAGCCATAAAATTAGCTGGCAAATTAAGAAATTTTGAAGGCGTCGTCAACGTTATTGCACAAGGAGATGCATACACCAATTTAACAATCGGATGGGTACCGATAGATTTCCCACGAAGTAGCATCGAAGAAGCAATGAAAACAGTCGGTATTGTGCTATCCGAAGCTCATGGCCGCGACAGAATACGAGGTGTAAAAGACGGCCGCAGAATTTTCAGAGTTTTAAAAGAAGACCTTCTGAAAGCCAAACCGCCATCTTTCGTCTATTTTGGGCATTACAAATGCACCGTTGAGTATGAAGGTCAAGCAAAAACTTGTCACTACTGTGCAGAATCAACACATTTGGTGAAAGATTGCCCCTACAAAACCCGAAACCAGGAAGTAGTCAACGATTCGTGGGAGAAGGTCTCTGGAAATAAGCGCAGTATAGGCAAAGTAACTTTCCGACAATTAAATAGCGCCGAAGAAGAAAGACCATACTCTCCTTCAAAAGAAATTTTTCCAAGCTTGCCGATCTCGGCCGACGAAACAAACAAACATCGCCATTCAACACCCAAGAATGGAAACAAATCGCATGTCAAAAAAACAATGGAAAATAGTCAACATGAGCATAGCTACTATGATAACAACGACAGCTTAGATGAAATCAACAGCACAAAAGGAGAACAATTCGATGACATTGATGCACTATCACAAGAAAACGAAAGGTACAAAAGAGAAAGAAGTGATGATTCTTCTGTCACTATCGATATTCCTCCAGGACAAAAGGTTAAAGAAGACGCGGAGAGCGAACGATCTGCTGAACCCGATGAAAGTGAGGTGTTTGACGACATTGAACCGACAGGGGTGGAATGCCAATGCGGCGAAAAAGTTCTAAAACCGACAGCAAACATGTACGTTTTCTGCCACGTGTGCCCAATGGTATATTACAGATGTGATTGCATCACGAACAACATAAAGTTTGTACACAAGCTAAGACAAGGTATGTGTGATAAATGTAATTGTAGATATGTACCGGATGTCTTAGACATGAATGCCACCGCGATGGTCTAAGTAAAGTCATAGATTTGAATAATATTACGAGTTTGATTCTTTTTTGTACGCTAGTGTATTTATTTTCAACGTTGCAAATTTCCCATGACTGCATACCTCAGTATCACCTCGCTTAATTGTAGAGGCTTGAATGATTCCCTGAAGCGCCGCGATTTGTTTGAGGGTTTGAAACGAGATAAAGTGCAAATAATTTTACTTCAAGAAACCAAATGTCCCCCTGATAAAGAAAATGATTGGTGCAAGGAATGGGGTGAGTCAAAAGCGCTTTTCAACTCTGCGCCCAAAAAGAAATTTCAAGATAAGGGAGTCGCAATTCTAATCAATCACCCTGCAATTACATTCAAAGAAGTAGATCACGACGTAGAGGGTAGAATAATCAGTGCGGTTTTATCAATACATGGCCACCTTTTAAAAGTAATAAATATTTACGCACCAAACGTAAATTCCGGGGATATCCGTGAAAACGATAGATTTTTTAAACAAATGTACCAGTATGTCGATGGAAAATTGCCCACAGTCCTAGCCGGCGACTTTAATATTGTCGACGACCTGACTTTAGACAAACATCCCCCTCTTCGAAATCGATATAAAAAAACCGAACTAATGAAACTCTGCGAAACATATGATCTAACAGATCATTTTCGGGAAATATACGGCCAAAAGAAAATTTTTACGTGGCAGAACGGAATTAGCAAATCGCGCCTTGACAGATTTTACCTGTCAAAACATCTCCAAGCAACAGAAATTAGCCAGCAACCGTCTCATTTGACAGACCACGAAAAAATAACAATAAACTTAAATGTCGACGCCCCTCCTCCTAGAGGTATCGGCCTCTGGAAGAATAATACGCAAACTTATGCAGATAAAGATTTTCTCGAAGTTTTAGAATGCAAATGGAAACAATGGTGCACGCTGCAAGAATATTTATATAAAACCCCCAGTGATTGGTGGACGGACACCAAACGTAGGTTAAAAGCATTAATTGTGGAATTTACAAAAGGCCGACACGCTGAAAGAAAAATGTATGAAGATTACTTAGTGACTAATTTGAAATCCGCACAAAATCGACTCGGTGACAACCCGGCCAACCACTGTAAATACATTGAAGCGAAACGAGAACTAAGAAATTATAGAAAGAAACGAATTTATGAATCGATCTTAAAAAACAGAGAAAGTAAAGAAAAAATTGGCTCACGGGAATTTTTTGCACATTTTAATAAAAAACGTTCACAAACATATATCGAAGAAATATATGACAAAAACGGCTTGCCCACCAGCGTACCGGGAGAAATGCTACGAACCACTAAAAATTATTATACCAAGTTATACTCGTCAAGAAAAACAGATGTAGAAATACAAGATTTGTTCATTTCGAGCAATCTGCGCCATATTTCGCACGAAAGTGCTCTAAAATTAGATTGTGAAATAAGCAATGCCGAAATCCAAAACGTTGTGAAGACTCTTGCAAATGGGAAATCGCCTGGGCCGGACGGACTAAGCGGTGAATTTTATAAAACCTGTTGGAATATAATAGGTGACAAAATGAGCGAAATCTTTAAACACTGGTTTAAAAAAAAAAAAATCCCCAAAGAAATTAAGAAAGGTGCAATCACTCTAATTTATAAAAAAGGCGATGATGCAGACCTAGACAACTACCGACCCATTACCCTGTTAAATTTAGACTACAAAATATATACAAAAATACTGGCAAATAGAATAAGGGAAACTCTCAAAGAAGTGATACATGAGCATCAGTACGCCACAAAAGGTAAACAATTATCAGAAGCCACGATCCTTTTAAGAGATTTACATGAAAATGCGAAAAGAAAAATGCAAAACCTGTATTTTTTATCCCTTGATTTTAAAAAAGCCTTCGATTCAATAGAACATAATTGGTTAATGAGAGTTTTGACTGAAATGCGGTTCCCAGAAACACTATGTGCATGCATAAGAGATCTGTATAGCGATAGCGTCGCGAAAATAATTTTAAACGGACATCTGTCAAAAGATTTTAAATTGAACCGAGGCGTGAGACAAGGAGACCCCTTAAGCCTGCACTTGTTTTTAATAGCGGTAGAGCCTTTAATGTCTAAGCTCAATGAGACTGGATATATCAAAGGTCCTCAGTTAAGCGACAGAAAAGAAGTAAAATGCGTAAATTACGCTGACGACACAACGTTGTGTCTTAAAAACCCTGCTGATATCCATCTCGCGCTCGATTTAGTCGACAGATTTTCAAAGGCATCTGGCTTAACCTTAAATGAAGCTAAAACCAAAGGATTAGCTGTGAATCAGCCGGTAGACAACCCACTCTTGCCCAAACTATCCTGGACAAACACAAGTATAGAGTTATTGGGATATGAAATCGGAAACGTTATAGAACGCCAACAATGGGAAAACTTAATTCCAAGGGTAAAAGAGCAACTAAAAAGTTTGAGCACAAACTATGCCACCTATGAAGCTAAAGCAGTTTTATTAAAATCAAAAATCCTGCCAGTAATTACTCAGGTTGCCAAAACATACCCTCCAGATCGAGATATAATTGGGAAATTAAATAATCATGTTCTGCAATACGTGCAAGGCAAAGAAAGAGTTGTTTCCATCGATATTTTACAACACGATAAGTTAGAAGGCGGCTACCGAATGCCAAACATCCAAGTCTACGCCGATCTGACTTATGTCAAATCGATACAAAAGTATTGCCTCGGCAGAGTAATGAACGAACCAATGTCAACACACGATAGATATGTGGAGTACCAATTAGGACACGTTTTAGCTAATGTACTTGATGTTCAAAAACTAAACAATATCCCGCACATCGCACAACCAAGTCCCTATTATTGGAAAATCCGGGAAATTGTTGAAAAATACAAACTAAGTAAAGTTGAATTAGCCAGTCCAAAATTAGGAAACACGTACAGACGAATAATCAAAGAAAGCACTCCAGAAAAGCAGTCGAGTGAAAAAAACCGAGTTAAATGGGCTAGGATTCATAACCCGATTTTACCAAATTATTTGAAAACCTTCAACTACAGATGCGCGTGGAATCTACTACCCTTTAGGGGAAAATGCGGTATTTTCCAAATTAACTCGGATACATCGTGCGCATTTTGCGGCATTGGTCCAGATACCGACTACCACACTTTCCGAAAATGCGAAAAGATAAATCGACTTTGGGTTACAGTAAAAATGTTTGCGCAAAAATTCGCCAACCTCAACCCGGCTATGACAAAAGTCGAAGACTTAGAAAGTTTTAACTTTAAACGGATCGAAAACGAAATAACGGACCAGACTTTGAGCACATTAATCACCATGGTTAAACACCAAATATGGAAAACTAGGAACAAATTTATATATGAGAACAAATCTCCTCCAACCCTTGACAAATTGGTGACAAGCATAGACCGGGCCTTTAAATACAGAATAAATCAAATGGTAGAAGGTGGGAGGCTCGAATTGCGTTTGGACCCCGCTTTTAAATTGAATGATTTAATGCCACCGTAATCTTATAAACTCAATCGTAGTTTAATTTGTGTTGTATATTGTCTTTACATCGCTATGCTCGTGCCTTTAAAGTTTTTTCGACTATGTATATATTTTGTCGAGCATTGCCGCATGGCACATAAACAAATGGTGTTTTTCGTAATTGATTGCGATTATGTTGCTATGTGTGATTATTAGAAGTGAAGGTGGGTCACCTTTGGTATCAATTTGAAAATCATGAACCGAAAAGCTATACTGTTTAAATAATTGTTTTTCGTGGGTTTCCATATTTTGTTCCGTGTATTTTTTGTTTGTTTTTTTCATTATTTGCGTGTTAAGAATTAGCGTGCAAATAAACAAACCAATTGGCTCTTCTTTTTTCTACAAATCAATCTAGAGCAGTGCGAAACGCTTTACGTCCCGTATGCACCAGCAGTCCTGTCGTGGATCGAACCCCAGTCGTTAAGGATGTCATTGTAAGTATCATCCGCGTCCGCATGTCTCGTTCAGTCCGATGGACCACCTGACGGCTCGTCACTTTGCTGCCGGTGACTGTTCCGGCCAGCGATTTGCCTTTCGTGTCGTGCCACCTAGTAATTATTTCCCATAACTTCCTCTAATCTCCGTGCCGTCGTCAACTGCAAAGCTTGCTAGAGTCAGTACTGAAGATGACTTTAAAACAAAAGCAAGTTAGTTTGATGTCATTCTACACATGCTCGATGTAAGTTGAAAATAGGAGGCTCTGGCTTCATGTTTTCTCAAGGAAAAACAGCAACTAAATTGCAGCTGACACAGTTATGGAGTCTGCAGTGTTTTGCTCCCTTAGGAAAGCGCAATAAAAAAAATTATCAAGACGTCGTAAAAGAGCACAATATTTTACGATTCTTCCTTTCATACGTGGTTTACCATTATGTGGAATATTAGCTTTATTGGTAATATTGTTATTGAAACCCATTAGCCAGCAAAAGTTCTGTCCCCTAGTGGCGGACCCATTAAATAAACCTAGCATGTTATAGCGGGTATGCTGAATGAAACAAGAGCAAAAAATGACAAACGGTATAAAAGACTGGGGCAGCACCTTATCGGTATTTTATTTGAATAAGGTAAGTCAATCTGAGCTTTGGCTCTTCTTATTTCTACAAATCAATCTAGAGCAGTGCGAAAAGCTTTACGTCCTGTATGCACCAGCAGTCCTGTCATGGATCGAACCCCAGTCGTTAAGGATGTCATTGTAAGTATTATCCGCGTCCGCATGTCTCGTTCAGTCCGATGGACAAACTGACGGCTCGTCACTTTGCTGCCGGTGACTGTTCCAGCCAGCGCTTTGCTTTTCGTGTCGTGCCACCTAGATATTAATTCCCATACCTTCCTCTAAGCTCCGTGCCGTCGTTAACTGCAAAGCTTGCCAAAGTCAGTACTGAAGATGACTTTAAAACAAAAGCAAGTTAGTTTGATGTCATTCTACACATGCTCGAGGTAAGTTGAAAGTAGGAGGCTCTGGCTTCATGTTTTCTCAACGAAAAACAGCAACTAAATTGCAGCTGACACAGTTATGGAGTCTGCAGTGTTTTGCACCCTTAGGAAAGCGCAATAAAAAAAATTATCAAGACGTCGGAAAAGAGCACAATATATTACGATTCTTCCTTTCATACGTGGTTTACCATTATGTGGAATATTAGCTTTGATGGTAATATTGTTATTGAAACCCATTAGCCAGCAAAAGTTCTGTCCCCTAGTGGCGGACCCATTAAATAAACCTAGCATGTTATAGCGGGTATGCTGAATGAAACAAGAGCAAAAAATGACAAACGGTATAAAAGACTGCGGCAGCACCTTATCGGTATTCTATTTGAATAAGGTAAGTCAATCTGAGCTTTGGCTCTTCTTTTCTCTACAAATGAATCTAGAGCAGTGCGAAACGCTTTACGTCCCGTATGCACCAGCAGTGCCGTCGTGGATCGAACCCCAGTCGTTAAGGATGTCATTGTAAGTACTATCCGCGTCCGCATGTCTCGTTCAGTCCGATGGACAATCTTACGGCTCGTCACTTTGCTGCCGGTGACTGTTCCGGACAGCGCTTTGCTTTTCGTGTCGTGCCACCTAGATATTAATTCCCATAACTTCCTCTAATCTCCGTGCCGTCGTCAACTGCAAAGCTTGCCAGAGTCAGTACTGAAGATGACTTTAAAACAAAAGCAAGTTAGTTTTATGTCACTCTACACATGCTCGATGTAAGTTGAAAGTAGGAGGCTCTGGCTTCATGTTTTCTCAACGAAAAACAGCAACTAAATTGCAGCTGACACAGTTATGGAGTCTGCAGTGTTTTGCTCCCTTAGGAAAGCGCAATAAAAAAAATTATCAAGACGTCGGAAAAGAGCACAACATTTTACGATTCTTCCTTTCATACGTGGTTTACCTTTATGTGGAATATTAGCTTTGTTGGTAATATTTTCATTAAAACCCATTAGCCAGAAAAAGTTCTGTCCCCTAATGGTGGACCCACTAAATAAACCTAGCATGTTATAGCGGGTATGCTGAATGAAACAAGAGCAAAAAATGACAAACGGTATAAAAGACTGCGGCAGCACCTTATCGGTATTCTATTTGAATAAGGTAAGTCAATCTGAGCTTTGGCTCTTCTTTTTTCTACAAATGAATCTAGAGCAGTGCGAAACGCTTTACGTCCCGTATGCACCAGCAGTGCCGTCGTGGATCGAACCCCAGTCGTTAAGGATGTCATTGTAAGTATTATCCGCGTCCGCATGTCTCGTTCAGTCCGATGGACAATCTTACGGCTCATCATTTTGCTGCCGGTGACTGTTCCGGACAGCGCTTTGCTTTTCGTGTCGTGGCACCTAGATATTAATTCCCATACCTTCCTCTAATCTCCGTGCCGTCGTCAACTGTAAAGCTTGCCAAAGTCAGTACTGAAGATGACTTTAAAACAAAAGCAAGTTAGTTTGATGTCATTCTACACATGCTCGAGGTAAGTTGAAAGTAGGAGGCTCTGGCTTCATGTTTTCTCAAGGAAAAACAGCAACTAAATTGCAGCTGACACAGTTATGGAGTCTGCAGTGTTTTGCTCCCTTAGGAAAGCGCAAAAAAAAAAATTATCAAGACGTCGGAAAAGAGCACAATATCTTACGATTCTTCCTTTCATACGTGGTTTACCATTATGTGGAATATTAGCTTTGTTGGTAATATTGTTATTGAAACCCATTAGCCAGCAAAAGTTTTGTCCCCTAGTGGCGGACCCATTAAATAAACCTAGCATGTTATAGCGGGTATGCTGAATGAAACAAGAGCAAAAAATGACAAACGGTATAAAAGACTGCGGCAGCACCTTATCGGTATTCTATTTGAATAAGGTAAGTCAATCTGAGCTTTGGCTCTTCTTTTTTCTACAAATCAATCTAGAGCAGTGCGAAAAGCTTTACGTCCCGTATGCACCAGCAGTCCTGTCGTGGATCGAACCCCAATCGTTAAGGATGTCATTGTAAGTATTATCCGCGTCCGCATGTCTTGTTCAGTCCGATGGACAACCTGACGGCTCGTCACTTTGCTGCCGGTGACTGTTCCGGCCAGCGCTTTGCTTTTCGTGTCGTTCCACCTAGATATTAATTCCCATACCTTCCTCTAAGCTCCGTGCCGTCGTCAACTGTAAAGCTTGCCAAAGTCAGTACTGAAGATGACTTTAAAACAAAAGCAAGTTAGTTTGATGTCATTCTACAGATGCTCGATATAAGTTGAAAGTAGGAGGCTCTGGCTTCATGTTTTCTCAACGAAAAACAGCAACTAAATTGCAGCTGACACAGTTATGGAGTCTGCAGTGTTTTGCTCTCTTAGGAAAGCGCAATAAAAAAAATTATCAAGACGTCGGAAAAGAGCACAATATCTTACGATTCTTCCTTTCATACGTGGTTTACCATTATGTGGAATATTAGCTTTGTTGGTAATATTGTTATTGAAACCCATTAGCCAGCAAAAGTTCTGTCCCCTAGTGGCGGACCCATTAAATAAACCTAGCATGTTATAGCGGGTATGCTGAATGAAACAAGAGCAAAAATGACAAACGGTATAAAAGACTGCGGCAGCACCTTATCGGTATTCTATTTGAATAAAGTAATTCAATCTGAGCTATTAGTTTTGTTGTTCGATTATGTCATGTTAAGGTCTTGTATAGGATCTTTAGAAAGTTGAATCATTCTAGCTAAATACAGCAATATTTAGTGTTTTGTTTGAAAACTTTAAAACAAGAACCAGTCTTACTTACCAAAAAGTCCTTTTCAGGACTAGTAAGACAATATGACCTACGCAGACAAGGTCAAAAAGAAAAGTCAGTGGGTTTTCAAAGTTCCAGAAAACTACAGCAGAGAATGTGAAGTGACTGCAAAGTTCGCCCAACCAATGAAACGAGGAGAGATATATCAGCTACTCACTTCGATTAAAATGCCACTAAGCGCAATTGAAGGCATAGTTCAACGCCCTGGAAGCATCGTCGATTTCACTGTTGAAAACAAGAAAGGAGCAATAAAATTGGCAAATGCACTAGAACAAGTAGAAGGGATCAACAGTGCAATAGCTCATGGTGACGAACATGCGGAGTTAACTGTCTCATGGGTACCGCCTAACTTCCCCCAAGAAAGTATTAGAGAAGCTCTTGCAAGCCTAGGAATCTCGAAACCAGCCACCTACGGTCGAGATAGAACGAGACAAAAAAAAGACGGAAGGAGAATCTTTACAGTCAAGAAGGCTCTATTAAGAGAATTCAAGCCACCATCTTTCATTTACTTCGGACATTACAGATTCATGCTGAATTATGAAGGTCAAAAAAAAACATGCAGTCGCTGCGCCGAAGACGACCACATCGCAAAAGACTGCCCGTACAGGCAACAACGGAGAGTTGTGACTTCGCAAGCGTGGGAATCAGAAAACTCAAAGACCACAAGAGCATCGGATCAGTCTTCCGATGAAAGCTCGCCAATGCTCGAACGACCGTACATTCCATGTGAAGAGACATTTCCAAAACTTGATAACCCGATGATTCACTCTACGCCAAACGAGGACAAATCCAAAACAGGTAACAAAAATATCAACCAAGAAATTGACCATTTTGACGGTTCAATCAGGGAAACAAAAGAAAACAGAAGCCAACTCACAGCTGAAAGAACAAATAAAGGTCTAAAAAGAAGGGAAAGGGACTCTGGCAGCTCCCAAAACTCGACAAAGGACAAACCTCCCAGCAGGAAACACAAGGACGATGAAGACACCACCGACAACTCAGATGAAGACCCGACAGAATACAGCATTCCAGAGGAACAGGAAAAAGGTACAATACTCTGCGAATGTAACAATTTAATACCGAAACCAGTAGGACGTGAAAAAACATTTTGTCATTCGTGTAAGTTGGTCTACTACAGATGTAACTGTATAGAAAACAACGAAAAATGCGCAAATAGCCTGAGACAAAAAAAGTGTGACAATTGCGATCACCAATACGTGCCAGACGCAACTTTTCTAAACACGACGATTTATTAATGTTTAACTACATCAAAACAATAGCCCATTTAAAAAATGTGTATTTTTGTAAAGTGTTTTGTAATCTGGACATTGTTTTTTATGTTAAAACCTACACCGTTATTTTTTATATCAGTAGAACGAACGTTTTTTTATCTGGAATCAACTTTTATCACTTCAAAAACAATGACTTGCTACCTTAAAATTTGCACCCTAAACTGCCATGGGTTAAATGATAAGGCAAAACGTGCAGAGCTTTTTAGCACCTTAAAGAAAGATAAGGCCCACATTTTTCTACTACAAGAAACCAAATGTCCCCCTGATAAAGAAAATGATTGGTGCAAGGAATGGGGTGAGTCAAAAGCGCTTTTTAATTCGGCACCCAAAAAGAAATTCCAAGACAAGGGAGTCGCAATTCTAATCAATCACCCTGCAATTACATTCAAAGAAGTAAATCACGACGTAGAGGGTAGAATAATCAGTGCGGTTTTATCAATACATGGTCACCTTTTAAAAGTAATAAATATTTACGCACCAAACGTAAATTCCGGAGATATTCGCGAAAACGATAGATTTTTTAAACAAATGTACCAGTATGTCGATGGAAAATTGCCCACAGTCCTAGCCGGCGACTTTAATATTGTCGACGACCTGACTTTAGACAAACATCCCCCTCTTCGAAATCGATATAAAAAAACCGAACTAATGAAACTCTGCGAAACATATGATCTAAAAGATCATTTTCGGGAAATATACGGCCAAAAGAAAATTTATACGTGGCAGAACGGAATCAGCAAATCGCGCCTTGACAGATTTTATCTGTCAAAATATCTCCACGCAACAGAAATTAGCCAGCAACCGTCTCATTTGACAGACCACGAAAAAATAACAATAAACTTAAATGTCGCCGCCCCTCCTCCTAGAGGTATCGGCCTCTGGAAGAATAATACGCAAACTTATGCAGATAAGGAATTTCTCGAAGTTTTAGAATGCAAATGGAAACAATGGTGCACGCTGCAAGAATTTTTATATAAAACCCCCAGTGATTGGTGGACGGACACCAAACGTAGGTTAAAAGCATTAATTGTGGAATTTACAAAAGGCCGACACGCTGAAAGAAAAATGTATGAAGATTACTTAGTGACTAATTTGAAATCCGCACAAAGTCGACTCGGTGACAACCCGGCCAACCACTGTAAATATGTTGAAGCGAAACGAGAACTAAGAAATTATAGAAAGAAACGAATTTATGAATCGATCTTAAAAAACAGAGAAAGTAAAGAAAAAATTGGCTCACGGGAATTTTTTGCACATTTTAATAAAAAACGTTCACAAACATATATCGAAGAAATATATGACAAAAACGGCTTGCCCACCAGCGTACCGGGAGAAATGCTACGAACCACAAAAAATTATTATACCAAGTTATACTCGTCAAGAAAAACAGATGTAGAAATACAAGATTTTTTCATTTCGAGCAATCTGCGCCATATTTCGCACGAAAGTGCTCTAAAATTAGATTGTGAAATAAGCAATGCCGAAATCCAAAACGTTGTCAAGACTCTTGCAAATGGGAAATCGCCTGGGCCGGACGGACTAAGCGGTGAATTTTATAAAACCTGTTGGAATATAATAGGTGACAAAATGAGCGAAATCTTTAAACACTGGTTTAAAGAGAAAAAAATCCCCAAAGAAATTAAGAAAGGTGCCATAACTCTAATTTATAAAAAAGGCGATGATGCAGACCTAGACAACTACCGACCAATTACCCTGTTAAACTTAGACTACAAAATATATACAAAAATACTGGCAAATAGAATAAGGGAAACTCTCAAAGAAGTGATACATGAGCATCAGTACGCCACAAAAGGTAAACAATTATCAGAAGCCACGATCCTTTTAAGAGATTTACATGATAATGCGAAAAGAAAAATGCAAAACCTGTATTTTTTATCCCTTGATTTTAAAAAAGCCTTCGATTCAATAGAACATAATTGGTTAATGAGAGTGTTGACTGAAATGCGGTTCCCAGAAACACTATGTGCATGCATAAGAGATCTGTATAGCGATAGCGTCGCGAAAATAATTTTAAACGGACACCTGTCAAAAGATTTTAAATTGAACCGAGGCGTGAGACAAGGAGACCCCTTAAGCCTGCACTTGTTTTTAATAGCGGTAGAGCCTTTAATGTCTAAGCTCAATGACACTGCACATATCAAAGGTCCTCAGTTAAGCGACAGAAAAGAAGTAAAATGCGTAAATTACGCTGATGACACAACGTTGTGTTTTAAAAACCCTGCTGATATCCATCTCGCGCTCGATTTAGTCGACAGATTTTCAAAAGCATCTGGCTTAACCTTAAACGAAGCTAAAACCAAAGGATTAGCTGTGAATCAGCCGGTAGACAACCCACTCTTGCCCAAACTATCCTGGACAAACACAAGTATAGAGTTATTGGGATATGAAATCGGAAATGTTATAGAACGCCAACAATGGGAAAACTTAATTCCAAAGGTAAAAGAGCAACTAAAAAGTTTGAGCACAAACTATGCCACCTATGAAGCTAAAGCAGTTTTATTAAAATCAAAAATCCTGCCAGTAATTACTCAGGTTGCCAAAACATACCCCCCAGACCAAGACATAATTGGGAAATTAAATAATCATGTTCTGCAGTACGTGCAAGGCAAAGAAACAACTGTTTCTATCGATATTTTACAACGCAATAATTTAGAAGGCGGCTACCGAATGCCAAACATCCAAGTCTACGCCGATCTGACTTATGTCAAATCGATACAAAAGTATTGCCTCGGCAGAGTGATGAACGAGCCAATGTCAACACACGATAGATATGTGGAGTACCAATTAGGACACGTTTTAGCTAATGTACTCGATGTCCAGAAACTAAACAGTATCCCGCACATCGCACAACCAAGTCCCTATTATTGGAAAATCCGGGAAATTGTTGAAAAATACAAACTAAGTAAAGTTGAATTAGCCAGTCCAAAACTAGGAAACACGTATAGACGAATAATCAAAGAAAGCACTCCAGAAACGCAGTCGAGTGAAAAAAACCGAGTTAAATGGGCTAGGATTCATAACCCGTTTTTACCAAATTATTTGAAAACCTTCAACTACAGATGCGCATGGAATCTACTACCCTTTAGGGGAAAATGCGGTTTTTTCCAAATAAACTCTGATACATCGTGCGCATTTTGCGGCATTGGTCCAGATACCGACTACCACACTTTCCGAAAATGCGACAAGATAAAGCGACTTTGGGATACAGTAAAAACGTTTGCGCAAAAATTCGCCAACCTCAACCCGGCTATGACAAAAATCGAGGACTTGGAAAGTTTTAACTTTAAACGGATCGAAAACGAAATAATGGACCAGACTTTGAGCACATTGATCACCATGGTTAAACACCAAATATGGAAAATTAGGAACAAATCTATATATGAGAACAAATCTCCTCCAACCCTTGACAAATTGGTGACAAGCATAGACCGGGCATTTAAATACAGATTCAATCAAATGGTAGAAGGTGGGAGGCTCGAATTGCGTTTGGACCCCGCTTTTAAACTGAATGATTTAATGCCACCGTAATCGTATAAACTCAATCGTAGTGTAATTTGTATTGTATATTGTCTTTACATCGCTATGTTCGTGCCTTTAAAGTTTTTTCGACTATGTATATATCTTGTCAAGCATTGCCGCATGGCACATAAACAAATGGTGTATTTCGTAATTGATTGCGATTATGTTGCTATGTGTGATTATTAGAAGTGAAGGTGGGTCACCTTTGGTATCAATTTGAAAATCATGAACCGAAAAACTATACTGTGTAAATAGTTGTTTTTCGTGTATTCTCATATTTTGTTCCGTGTACCTTTTGTTTGTTTTTTTTTATTATTTGCGTGTTAAGAACTAGCGTGCAAATAAACAAACCAATTGGCTCTTCTTTTTTCTACAAATCAATCTAGAGCAGTGCGAAACGCTTTACGTCCCGTATGCACCAGCAGTCTTGTCGTGGATCGAACCCCAGTCGTTAAGTATGTGTGGCGGCTTGGCTGGCTTTTGTAAAATCCTTACGTCTTTCATAGAAATGTGTTTTCCAGAACAATTGGAGTTTTTAAACTTTCAGTCCCGCCACATCATTCTTATGAAAGAGTTTTCCAGCTAGTAAATGGAGTTTAAAACTTGCCTTTTCAGAACACTGCAAACTACCGTTGGTATATTTGAAAACTTGCTACGAATAACTTCCTGTGAAAGCTCCTTATTTAGTACGTTACCAGGTCGCTTCCAAGTAACTGTTTCCAACTTAACCGAATTTAATTTGCATTGCAAACGCACCGATTTTCTCGTTCACACGCTTTGAAATGTTCATGCCTTTTTTGTCATATATTTCCGCCACATCGCAGCACGTTTTATAAGCTTGAACTTTTGTGTGAGACTCCCTCAGAGCCTCAGAACCTCAGTCACAGACGCGAAGTTATAGACATATGTAATACCGTACTACTGTAGTCGTGGTGATTGAATCAGTAGATATCGTGCAAACAGTCGCATGACTTGTGTTCTCGGTTATTTGTAATATTGAGAAAGTGTACAGCACCTACAATAAAAGCCATTCTGGCAAACGGTATTTGTCATAATATAATAAGAACGCATCGCCGTCAATAAGGTTAGAGAATTCTAACCGCACGCAACAATAGAGTCAGATACTAATGTAGTAGGTTAACTAAGTCAATAACGTAAGCTAAGACCGATAAACTCTGCATCTGCATCTGTATCTGTCGGCATCTGTATCTGTCGGCATCAAACCTCTGCATTCCAACAACCCCAACCTCGACAGACTACCAACCTCTACATTTCTGGTGACCACCGACGTTCTAGTGACAACCCGACGTTCTAATAACCACCGACATTCAAGTGACCACCCGACGTTCTAATAACCACCGACATTCAAGTGACCACCGACGTTCTTGTGTCAAAAACGACGCGTTCCAATCCTCACAGCCGTTCTTCACTGGTAAGTGGATTTTTCACTTTTTATACAACTAGTTGCAACCATAGCTTGTAATGGATGCTCATCGGCCTGTACCTTATTAACTTAGCTTAGGCTATTCTTATTGTGCTGCATTGTGCTGCAGTTTGAAATAAAAGTTTTCTTGTTGTAAAGTATTTTTTGGTTCAATTGTGAACAAATTTTGCGGTGCGCCGCCTAAAACATTTTTTATCGGTTTTGATAAATGTCACAAACTGCGCCGACACAACGAAAAGCTACTTCGGTGACTGGCAAAGCTAAGACAGAATACCACATGAGCACACGATCAACCGACCGTTCCAACGAGTCAAGCAATAATACAACTATGTCGAACGAAAACGGGGAGGAATCTGCAAATCCGCCCGATAATGACACCGCTGGACCGTCTGGTCTGGGTGCTAGTAACCAATTACCAACAAACGCGCAACCGCATAACAATACCTTGCGAAACGATTTGTTTTCACACGTTAAACTTCCTACCTTTTGGAAATTCAATCCCGAAGCGTGGATTTCTCACCTTGAACATAAATTTTCTCTCTATCAAATCACTTCTCAAACTAATCGTTACTTGTTAGCGGTAGAGGCAATTCCTGCGACAAACCTCGCGCTGCTTCGGTTACCTTCTGCGTCAGCACAGAACTGCTACGACATATTGATCAATGAAATCTTGAGAAACTTTGATAAACGTGAGGACCATTTAGATTTTTTGTTGGCGGACCTGACGCTACACGATCAGTCCCCCAAACATTTAATGCGCGAATTAATGAGTGCGGTAGGTCAAGAGAATCTTACTCCGCCAGTTGTCAAACTAATTCGTGCTAAGTTTCTTAAAGCGTTACCACCAGACGTCGCAATTGCGTTAGCCAGCGTGGAAAACCGCGATCTCCAGAACCTAGCAAGCAAAGCCCACGAAATCTTGTTGCTTAAGCAACAAAAAACATCTTCGCACAACCTTTCTCTTGCTATCACTGATACGGATGACATTGATTACCCAATGCAACCACAAATACAGCAAATTCAATTGTCTAAACCACCGCGCTATACACAATCTAACGCTAACAATGAATCTAAGAGTTCCGGGCAAAGAAATACGAATTTCACAAACCATAATTCACCAAACCAACGCAATTCATTTAACTCAACATGGCAACAACGATCACCACGCACAAACAATGGGCAGTTTCACAAATCATACAGCAACAACGGTTTTAATCGAGATAATCGCCGACAAAACGGTTCCTTTTTTCCTAATAAACGCAAATATAATTTTTCACATTCATCCCACACATTTCAGAAACCAGACTACCAACGTAGCAATTACCCTTGCGCGTCTGATGCTTCTAATGGCTTATGTTATTACCACGCCCGCTTCGGTAGGGATGCGCGCCGCTGCCACCCATCATGTAGCATGTGGGAAAACCAATCCCGCCCAACAAAAAACGCGTGGCGATCGACGCAACATTAACCCCGTCAGTCCCGTCGATCGCATCAACTATAAAAAGAGGCTGCCCCTTGTTAACTGTATATGATCACGCCAATAGTATTCACTTTTATGTAGATAGCGCGGCAGCAACTTCTCTTTTGTCCGCTAGTTTAGCTGACGTATCAAACCGCAAACCGCAAACTCCGCTTTTCGCTGCTAACAGCACGCCAATTACTACGTATGGCACTACACAGCTTAATGTTTCTCTTCACCCTCGTTTTTCTTATCCCTTTGAATTTGTGCTTGCGGACACACCTTTTTGCATATTGGGGCTGGATTTCCTCACTGAATACAACTTTGTCTTGGACCTTAAAGCCAAACTTCTGATAGATGTACCGAACCGACAGCAATATACGTTAGAGCCTGTTGAAAGTGATCCTGTTCGCATATCCATTCTCAGCCAAATAGATCCTGTTGCAGACCTTTTACATCAATTTCCAGACTTGCAAAAACCCATGTCAGCTGTTAAACCAGTGAAACATTCCATCGTTCACCACATCCATACCACAGGTTCTCCTGTACGTGCGCGTCCACGTCGATATAGCCCAGAAACAATGCAGATCTTGAAGAAAGAAATTGACAGCTTGCTGGAACGAGAAATTATCCGCTACAGTGATTCTCCTTATGGAAGTCCGGCTTTGCTCGTTCCTAAAGGCTCTTCTGGCAATAAATATCGCCTTGTCGTTGATTATAAATTATTCAATAAACAAACAACCGACAGCTGTTACCCTCTTCCGTTCTTACATAGTTTTTCCGATGTTTTGTATGGTAAAACTGTCTTCTCTAAATGTGATCTCCAACACGCATTTCATCAAATAAAAGTGGCTCCAGAAGATGTCCATAAAACGGCGTTTGTTTGCCCTCTTGGACAATTTGAATATACAAGACTTCCGTTCGGTTTGTCCGGCGCCCCACGGACGTTTTCCAGACTCATAGGAGAAGTAGTACGTCCCCTTCAGCACCTTGGAATCTTTGCTTACCTCGATGATATCATCATTGGAAGTAGTAACCTGTCAGAACATCTTGAACACCTTAAACTGCTTTTTCAACGTCTTGAGGAATTTGGCTTAACGTGATCATCCTCACAAGTGATCGTGGACCATGTTTCATAAGTTCCGCTTGGGCGGAAATTATGCGCTTGCTTGGTATTCAACATAAACTGACAACCGCTTACCACCCCATGTCCAATGGAATTACAGAACGTGCAAATGCAGAGATCAAGCGCGCCATCAAGTGTTCAGACGAACCTGAGCGTTGGTTTCACAAATTGGGTTTTATTGTCTTGGCTCTGCGTAATCGCTATCTTCAGGATTTGAAATGTACACCTGCTGAGTTAGCTTTTGGACACACCTTACGGCTCCCGGGTGGTTTCTTTTCTGATTCCAAGCTTGCCTCTGCAGTTCCTACATCCAGCTACCTCGGTGCCTACCGAGACTTCATCAACGACCTTCAGTTTACTCCAACGACCGCTCATACAAAATTCATGCAGTCCTACGTGCATCCGGATTTGAAACATTGTGACCGCGTTTATGTTAGATGCGATCATGTCAAACGTGCGTTAGAACGCCCTTATGTTGGTCCTTTTCCAGTATTGGAAAGATACGAAAAATATTTTGTAATTTCCCGTCATGGCAAACCGGATCGCGTCTCACTTGACCGTCTCAAACCTAGCTATACAATTGATATTGATGCTCCCTCACCATCATCCTCCTCGCATCAACAAAATTTTTCTTTGCAGACTCGACATCCTGCTCCTCAGCCAGTTTCCGCTACTTCAGCGAAACAGCAAAGGACAACACCTACTGTCACTGCTCCTGATTCTATAAAACCGCCTGAAGTTGTAAAGACTTCTCGGACTGGTCGCAAAATCATTCCACCGAAACGTTTCTCTGACTGAAAACACAACATGTTCGTTTGTCTGCTGCTTACGTGTTTCTTTTTGTTCACATCCGCCGCTCAGACGAATCTTCATCCGGACACACAGAAATTTCTGTTATGTCAGCGTTCGCATTCTCTTGGGTTATATACCTTTGATGACGACATACATTGTCAAACGCAGACACCCTTCTCCATACACAACTGCTCTGCTACCGTGTTTGCTCCAGATCTGCATCTCCAGAAGATTCCTGCAACAGTTTGCACTTCACAGATTACTTCCTGGAGCACTACTTACTTCTTTTTTGGGAGTTATCAAAAATCGGCCAACACCTTTGACGCACACCCACCGTACAACCCAGAATGTTCGTCGTGGAATAAAACCAAAGTTTCATCACATGGACCCCTGATCCTGTCTAATCCTGCGGCGTACTCAACACACAATGCAGTCCATTATAAGTTTGTCTGGCCGACTTCAGCTTCTGGAACAGTAACCAACGACTTCTTGTTTCACACTACAATTTACTACGATTACGTCACGGACACAATGACGTCGTCTCTTGGATCTCTTGCATCGTGCTCAATCGGGCGTGGATACTGCTTAACGGGCAATCGTATGTTTATATGGCGAGTACCTTCGCATATCAACTGCCCACCAACCAAGCCTCTCGGGACTCACAAGATGCTCCTCCATTACAACTCTACGTCCTTATATAGAGTTTCCTTACCTGATCTCGGGATCTCGGTACATCACTGGAGGAAATGCTCCTCTCGTGTGAAAACCTGCTATGGCAAACATATTCACTGCGACAACAACAACTTTATCTTTCGCTACCAACAATGTACAGAGCTCGACAGACTCGCTCTTTTTCGTCCTAACCGGCTAAGGCGTGCCCCTTTTCGAACGCCATACTCTCAATTCGAGCGACTTTTTGCAACCTTCGACACGCAACAGGACGACCTTATTTCAGAAGTTCTCACTACCTTCAACGAAGAGAACAAGTTCCTACATTGCCAGCTCACGAAGCTAATTGGCACACTCTACAAAGCAATTGGGAAGATCTTCCCTACTGAGATACTCACTACTACTCTTGGACATCAAACCATGGGTTCCAGCCTTGGAGATTTTATGTCCAGAGCAGCATGTCACTCTATCAACGGTACCGTCTTACCGTCACTTGCGTACCGAAACGCATTCAGCCAACGTCCTCTCATCAAATATCGCGATCAAAACGGCCACAGTCAATACGGCCAACTCATTTCAGACAACATTGTCCTACCGGGAGTGCACCTGCTGGAATCGTATCGACCAGCAAGAAGTTTTGTCTTCCGAGTTCTGGGACACACTGTCCTTTATCACAACTATACTTTATCGCACGAACATGTGCAGGTGCATCAACTCAACTTACCTTTGTCGCCTATACACGTCAACTACAAGGCACCCGACTACGAGAAAATTCTCAACGAGCTACCTGACTCTGACTCGTTTACTGATCTACAATCGCTGCTCAGCTATATGTCTGAAGCCAACCTTCTCAAGGAACAGATGCGACATGTCATGACAAGCCTTACTACTACTGATGAAACCATGATCAACGGATCCTACGTCGCAGACACATTCGCACACGCCGCGAAACAAACGTTACTCCTTGCTCTGTCACAGATTACGAATCCATTTCTCTCAGCCCTTATATTCATCCTGCAACTCCTTGCCATGATGTGGGCCCTCTTCCATACCATCGGGTTTATCCGATCGTCTCCGCACCATTTGCAGTATGCCAGATCCCTTGTATCCCGTATCCACGCTTGGCGCCACCAACAGCAGGCACCAGTTGCAAGTCCACAGACACCACAACCGTTGCCCTTGGCTCGGCGTCCTCGTGATGAACCGTCTCCGTCTGGATCTGCTGATGACGCGCCGCCCGCTTCATCTTCCCGTGATAATTTCGCGAGCACACACACACTTTAAGTTTCACTATGTGTATCACCTTGCTTTTCAATACCGTTAATGTCTTTTGCATGTACAATTTTGCCGTTTCCCCTTGTCGCCGCTTTCAATTTTGTAGCCGTTTTTGCTTCGTTGCATGCTTAGTAGCTTATTCTTGTGCTTGTATCGTTTTCACTTTTCCCGCCTTATTGCATGCTCACTATTCCCGCGCATGATTTTAGCTATTTCAACCCACCTCAATAGGGGGGGTGCAGTTGCAAAAATTTACCCTCTACCCCTTTAGTTTCTCCACAGACTTTGCTGCCACTACCGTTGCTGTCAAAACCACTTCAGTATGTCGATGGTACATGATTCTTCCGCTGACGTTCAAATTGACGAAATCACTTCAGTTTCTGCGATGATTCCCGCCTCACCCGACTCACCGGTTCAGCAATCATCTCCCGCTCCGTGTGTACCGATCATCAGACCTGGGGAGTAAGGCGCTCTTGCCCCCATGCCCCGGCGCGCTGATCGAGCGGATATACAAGCTACGGTGTGTACAACCAGTACATAGACAATTTCGGCCGTTTAAAACAAGCGTTACGACACCGACCCTTGCGGTTCCTGCGCCGCCAACCACTTCGGCTGAGGATCTACTACTTTGGTTCCAGCAGCTGGATGAACTGTTCCAGCTGGTTCCTGATTTTGATTTAATGAGCAAAATCCTTACCATGGTAGCAGCCACACCTGCTTTCCACATGGCCCCCTTGTTGAAGTATATGTCCGACAGGGTTAACGACGAAACCCTGGAATACGAACAGTTCAAACAATTTTTGCATGCCCGGTTAATCTTGGAGATACCCTCCAACATGTAGCTATAGTACCATCAGTTATATTAAGCATATGTTACAGTTCATTCATTTGTATATATCTTCAGCTTGTTGTTTGTGCTTACTCGCCATTGCCACCTTCAGTATGTTATATTTTCATTGTAATCTTTTTCCTTCCGTAGCGGGGGAGGAATGTGGCGGCTTGGCTGGCTTTTGTAAAATCCTTACGTCTTTCATAGAAATGTGTTTTCTAGAACAATTGGAGTTTTTAAACTTTCAGTCCCGCCACATCATTCTTATGAAAGAGTTTTCCAGCTAGTAAATGGAGTTTAAAACTTGCCTTTTCAGAACACTGCAAACTACCGTTGGTATATTTGAAAACTTGCTACGAATAACTTCGTGTGAAAGCTCCTTATTTAGTACGTTACCAGGTCGCTTCCAAGTAACTGTTTCCAACTTAACCGAATTTAATTTGCATTGCAAACGCACCGATTTTCTCGTTCACACGCTTTGAAATGTTCATGCCTTTTTTGTCATATATTTCCGCCACATCGCAGCACGTTTTAAAAGCTTGAACTTTTGTGTGAGACTCCCTCAGAGCCTCAGAACCTCAGTCACAGACGCGAAGTTATAGACATATGTAATACCGTACTACTGTAGTCGTGGTGATTGAATCAGTAGATATCGTGCAAACAGTCGCATGACTTGTGTTCTCGGTTATTTGTAATATTGAGAAAGTGTACAGCACCTACAATAAAAGCCATTCTGGCAAACGGTATTTGTCATAATATAATAAGAACGCATCGCCGTCAATAAGGTTAGAGAATTCTAACCGCACGCAACAATAGAGTCAGATACTAATGTAGTAGGTTAACTAAGTCAATAACGTAAGCTAAGACCGATAAACTCTGCATCTGCATCTGTATCTGTCGGCATCTGTATCTGTCGGCATCAAACCTCTGCATTCCAACAACCACAACCTCGACAGACTACCAACCTCTACAGATGTCATTGTAAGTATCATCCGCGTCCGCATGTCTCGTTCAGTCCGATGGACCCCCTGACGGCTCGTCACTTTGCTGCCGGTGACTGTTCCGGACAGCGCTTTGCCTTTCGTGTCGTGCCACCTAGTAATTATTTCCCATAACTTCCTCTAATCTCCGTGCCGTCGTCAACTGCAAAGCTTGCCAGAGTCAGTACTGAAGATGACTTTAAAACAAAAGCAAGTTAGTTTGATGTCATTCTACAGATGCTCGATGTAAGTTGAAAGTAGGAGGCTCTGGCTTCATGTTTTCTCAACGAAAAACAGCAACTAAATTGCAGCTGACACAGTTATGGAGTCTGCAGTGTTTTGCACCCTTAGGAAAGCGCAATAAAAAAAATTATCAAGACGTCGGAAAAGAGCACAATATATTACGATTCTTCCTTTCATACGTGGTTTACCATTATGTGGAATATTAGCTTTGATGGTAATATTGTTATTGAAACCCATTAGCCAGCAAAAGTTCTGTCCCCTAGTGGCGGACCCATTAAATAAACCTAGCATGTTATAGCGGGTATGCTGAATGAAACAAGAGCAAAAAATGACAAACGGTATAAAAGACTGCGGCAGCACCTTATCGGTATTCTATTTGAATAAGGTAAGTCAATCTGAGCTTTGGCTCTTCTTTTTTCTACAAATCAATCTAGAGCAGTGCGAAAAGCTTTACGTCCCGTATGCACCAGCAGTCCTGTCGTGGATCGAACCCCAATCGTTAAGGATGTCATTGTAAGTATTATCCGCGTCCGCATGTCTCGTTCAGTCCGATGGACAACCTGACGGCTCGTCACTTTGCTGCCGGTGACTGTTCCGGCCAGCGCATTGCTTTTCGTGTCGTTCCACCTAGATATTAATTCCCATACCTTCCTCTAAGCTCCGTGCCGTCGTCAACTGTAAAGCTTGCCAAAGTCAGTACTGAAGATGACTTTAAAACAAAAGCAAGTTAGTTTGATGTCATTCTACAGATGCTCGATGTAAGTTGAAAGTAGGAGGCTCTGGCTTCATGTTTTCTCAACGAAAAACAGCAACTAAATTGCAGCTGACACAGTTATGGAGTCTGCAGTGTTTTGCTCCCTTAGGAAAGCGCAATAAAAAAAATTATCAAGACGTCGGAAAAGAGCACAATACCTTACGATTCTTCCTTTCATACGTGGTTTACCATTATGTTGAATATTAGCTTTGATGGTAATATTGTTATTGAAACCCATTAGCCAGCAAAAGTTCTGTCCCTAGTGGCGGACCTATTAAATAAACCTAGCATGTTATAGCGGGTATGCTGAATGAAACAAGAGCAAAAAATGACAAACGGTATAAAAGACTGCGGCAGCACCTTATCGGTATTCTATTTGAATAAGGTAAGTCAATCTGAGCTTTGGCTCTTCTTTTTTCTACAAATCAATCTAGAGCAGTGCGAAACGCTTTACGTTCCGTATGCACCAGCAGTCCTGTCGTGGATCGAACCCCAGTCGTTAAGGATGTCATTGTAAGTATTATCCGCGTCCGCATGTCTCGTTCAGTCCGATGGACAACCTGTCGGATCATCACTTTGCTGCCGGTGACTGTTCCGGCCAGCGCTTTACTTTTCGTCTCGTTCCACCTAGATATTAATTCCCATACCTTCCCCTAAGCTCCGTGCTGTCGTCAACTGTAAAGCTTGCCAAAGTCAGTACTGAAGATGACTTTAAAACAAAAGCAAGTTAGTTTGATGTCATTCTACACATGCTCGAGGTAAGTTGAAAGTAGGAGGCTCTGGCTTCATGTTTTCTCAACGAAAAACAGCAATTAAATTGCAGCTGACACAGTTATGGAGTCTGCAGTGTTTTGCTCCCTTAGGAAAGCGCAATAAAAAAAATTATCAAGACGTCGGAAAAGAGCACTATATCTTACGATTCTTCCTTTCATACGTGGTTTACCATTATGTGGAATATTAGCTTTGATGGTAATATTGTTATTGAAACCCATTAGCCAGAAAAAGTTCTGTCCCCTGGTGGCGGACCTATTAAATAAACCTAGCATGTTATAGCGGGTATGCTGAATGAAACAAGAGCAAAAAATGACAAACGGTATAAAAGACTGGGGCAGCACCTTATCGGTATTCTATTTGAATAAGGTAAGTCAATCTGAGCTTTGGCTCTTCTTATTTCTAAATATCAATCTAGAGCAGTGCGAAACGCTTTACGTCCCGTATGCACCAGCAGTCCTGTCGTGGATCGAACCCCAGTCGTTAAGGATGTCATTGTAAGTATTATCCGCGTCCGCATGTCTCGTTCAGTCCGATGGACAACCTGACGGCTCGTCACTTTGCTGCCGGTGACTGTTCCGGCCAGCGCTTTGCTTTTCGTGTCGTTCCACCTAGATATTAATTCCCATAACTTCCTCTAAGCTCCGTGCCGTCGTCAACTGTAAAGCTTGCCAAAGTCAGTACTGAAGATGACTTTAAAACAAAAGCAAGTTAGTTTGATGTCATTCTACACATGCTCGAGGTAAGTTGAAAGTAGGAGGCTGTGGCTTCATGTTTTCTCAACGAAAAACAGCAACTAAATTGCAGCTGACACAGTTATGGAGTCTGCAGTGTTTTGCTCCCATAGGAAAGCGCAATAAAAAAAATTATCAAGACGTCGGAAAAGAGCACAATATCTTACGATTCTTCCTTTCGTACGTGGTTTACCTTTATGTGGAATATTAGCTTTGTTGGTAATATTGTTATTAAAACCCATTAGCCAGCAAAAGTTCTGTCCCCTAATGGCGGACCCATTAAATAAACCTAGCATGTTATAGCGGGTATGCTGAATGAAAGAAGAGCAAAAAATGACAAACGGTATAAAAGACTGCGGCAGCACCTTATCGGTATTCTATTTGAATAAGGTAAGTCAATCTGAGCTTCGGCTCTTCTTTTTTCTACAAATGAATCTGGAGCAGTGCGAAACGCTTTACGTCCCGTATGCACCAGCAGTCCTGTCGTAGATCGAACCCCAGTCGTTAAGGATGTCATTGTAAGTATCATCCGCGTCCGCATGTCTCGTTCAGTCCGATTAAAAACCTGACGGCTCATCACTTTGCTGCCGGTGACTGTTCCGGCCAGCGCATTACCTTTCGTGTCGTTCCACCTAGATATTAATTCCCATACCTTCCTCTAAGCTCCGTGCCGTCGTCAACTGTAAAGCTTGCCAAAGTCAGTACTGAAGATGACTTTAAAACAAAAGCAAGTTAGTTTGATATCATTCTACACATGCTCGAGGTAAGTTGAAAGTAGGAGGCTCTGGCTTCATGTTTTCTCAACGAAAAACAGCAACTAAATTGCAGCTGACACAGTTATGGAGTCTGCAGTGTTTTGCTCCCTTTAGAAAGCGCAATAAAAAAAATTATCAAGAAGACGGAAAAGAGCACAATATCTTACGATTCTTCCTTTCATACGTGGTTTGCCTTTATGTGGAATATTAGCTTTGTTGGTAATATTGTTATTAAAACCCATTAGCCAGAAAAAGTTCTGTCCCCTAATGGCGGACCCATTAAATAAACCTAGCATGTTATAGCGGGTATGCTGAATGAAACAAGAGCAAAAAATGACAAACGGTATAAAAGACTACGGCAGCACCTTATCGGTATTCTATTTGAATAAGGTAAGTCAATCTGAGCTTTGGCTCTTCTTTTTTCTACAAATGAATCTAGAGCAGTGCGAAACGCTTTACGTCCCGTATGCACCAGCAGTGCCGTCGTGGATCGAACCCCAGTCGTTAAGGATGTCATTGTAAGTATCATCCGCGTCCGCATGTCTCGTTCAGTCCGATGGACCCCTTGACGGCTCGTCACTTTGCTGCCGGTGACTGTTCCGGCCAGCGCTTTGCCTTTCGTGTCGTGCCATCTAGATATTATTTCCCATAACTTCCTCTAATCTCCGTTCCGTCGTCAACTGCAAAGCTTGCCAGAGTCAGTACTGAAGATGACTTTAAAACAAAAGCAAGTTAGTTTGATGTCATTCTACACATGCTCGATGTAAGTTGAAAGTAGGAGGCTCTGGCTTCATGTTTTCTCAACGAAAAACAGCAACTAAATTGCAGCTGACACAGTTATGGAGTCTGCAGTCTTTTGCTCCCTTAGGAAAGCGCAATAAAAAAAATTATCAAGAAGACGGAAAAGAGCACAATATCTTACGATTCTTTCTTTCATACGTGGTTTACCTTTATGTGGAATATTAGCTTTGTTGGTAATATTGTTATTAAAACCCATTAGCCAGCAAAAGTTCTGTCCCCTAATGGCGGACCCATTAAATAAACCTAGCATGTTATAGCGGGTATGCTGAATGAAACAAGAGCAAAAAATGACAAACGGTATAAAAGACTGCGGCAGCACCTTATCAGTATTCTATTTGAATAAGGTAAGTCAATCTGAGCTTTGGCTCTTCCTTTTTCTACAAATCAATTTAGAGCAATGCGAAACGCTTTACGTCCCGTATGCACCAGCAGTGCCGTCGTGAATCGAACCCCAGTCGTTAAGGATGTCATTGTAAGTATCTTCCGCGTCGGCATGTCTCGTTTAGTCCGATGGACAACCTGACCGCTCGTCACTTTGCTGCCGGTGACTGTTTCAGACAGCGCTTTGCTTTTCGTGTCGTTCCACCTAGATATTAATTCCCATACCTTCCTCTAATCTCCGTGCCTTCGTCAACTGCAAAGCTTGCCAAAGTCAGTACTGAAGATGACTTTAAAACAAAAGCAAGTTAGTTTGATGTCATTCTACACATGCTCGAGGTAATTTGAAAGTAGGAGGCTGTGGCTTCATGTTTTCTCAACGAAAAACAGCAACTAAATTGCAGCTGACACAGTTATGGAGTCTGCAGTCTTTTGCTCCCATAGGAAAGCGCAATAAAAAAAATTATCAAGACGTCGGAAAAGAGCACAATATCTTACTATTCTTCCTTTCGTACGTGGTTTACCTTTATGTGGAATATTAGCTTTGTTGGTAATATTGTTATTAAAACCCATTAGCCAGCAAAAGTTCTGTCCCTTAATGGCGGACCCATTAAATAAACCTAGCATGTTATAGCGGGTATGCTGAATGAAACAAGAGCAAAAAATGACAAACGGTATAAAAGACTGCGGCAGCACCTTATCAGTATTCTATTTGAATAAGGTAAGTCAATCTGAGCTTTGGCTCTTCTTTTTTCTACAAATGAATCTAGAGCAGTGCGAAACGCTTTACGTCCCGTATGCACCAGCAGTGCCGTCGTGGATCGAACCCCAGTCGTTAAGGATGTCATTGTAAGTATTATCCCCGTCCGCATGTCTCGTTCAGTCCGATGGACCCCCTGACGGCTCGTCACTTTGCTGCCGGTGACTGTTCCGGACAGCGCTTTGCTTTTCGTGTCGTGCCATCTAGATATTAATTCTCATAACTTCCTCTAATCTCCGTGCCGTCGTCAACTGCAAAGCTTGCCAGAGTCAGTACTGAAGATGACTTTAAAACAAAAGCAAGTTAGTTTGATGTCATTCTACACATGCTCGAGGTAAGTTGAAAGTAGGAGGCTCTGGCTTCATGTTTTCTAAACGAAAAACAGCAACTAAATTGCAGCTGACACAGTTATGGAGACTGCTGTGTTTTGCTTCCTTAGGAAAGCGCAATAAAAAAAATTATCAAGACGTCGGAAAAAAGCACAATATCTTACGATTCTTCCTTTCATACGTGGTTTACTTTTATGTGGAATATTAGCTTTGTTGGTAATATTGTTATTAAAACCCATTAGCCAGCAAAAGTTCTGTCCCCTAATGGCGGACCCATTAAATAAACCTAGCATGTTATAGCGGGTATGCTGAATGAAACAAGAGCAAAAAATGACAAACGGTATAAAAGACTGCGGCAGCACCTTATCAGTATTCTATTTGAATAAGGTAAGTCAGTCTGAGCTTTGGCTCTTCTTTTTTCTACAAATCAATCAAGATCAGTGCGAAACGCTTTACGTCCGGTATGCACCAGCAGTCCTGTCGTAGATCGAACCCCAGTCGTTAAGGATGTCATTGTAAGTATCATCCGCGTCCGCATGTCTCGTTCAGTCCGATGGACCCCCTGACGGCTCGTCACTTTGCTGCCGGTGACTGTTCCGGCCAGCGCTTTGCCTTTCGTGTCGTGCCACCTAGATATTATTTCCCATAACTTCCTCTAATCTCCGTGCCGTCGTCAACTGCAAAGCTTGCCAGAGTCAGTACTGAAGATGACTTTAAAACAAAAGCAAGTTAGTTTGATGTCATTCTACACATGCTCGATGTAAGTTGAAAGTAGGAGGCTCTGGCTTCATGTTTTCTCAACGAAAAACAGCAACTAAATTGCAGCTGACACAGTTATGGAGTCTGCAGTCTTTGCTCCCTTAGGAATGCGCAATGAAAAAAATTATCAAGAAGACGGAAAAGAGCACAATATCTTACGATTCTTCCTTTCATACGTGGTTTACCTTTATGTGGAATATTAGCTTTGTTGGTAATATTGTTATTAAAACCCATTAGCCAGCAAAAGTTCTGTCCCCTAATGGCGGACCCATTAAAAAAACCTAGCATGTTATAGCGGGTATGCTGAATGAAACAAGAGCAAAAAATGACAAACGGTATAAAAGACTGCGGCAGCACCTTATCAGTATTCTATTTGAATAAGGTAAGTCAATCTGAGCTTTGGCTATTCTTTTTTCTACAAATCAATTTAGAGCAGTGCGAAACGCTTTACGTCCCGTATGCACCAGCAGTGCCGTCGTGGATCGAACCCCAGTCGTTAAGGATGTCATTGTAAGTATCATCCGCGTCCGCATGTCTCGTTCAGTCCGATGGACAACCTGACGGCTCGTCACTTTGCTGCCGGTGACTGTTCCAGACAGCGCTTTGCTTTTCGTGTCGTTCCACCTAGATATTAATTCCCATACCTTCCTCTAATCTCCAAGCCGTCGTCAACTGCAAAGCTTGCCAAAGTCAGTACTGAAGATGACTTTAAAACAAAAGCAAGTTAGTTTGATGTCATTCTACACATGCTCGAGGTAAGTTGAAAGTAGGAGGCTCTGGCTTCATGTTTTCTAAACGAAAAACAGCAACTAAATTGCAGCTGACACAGTTATGGAGTCTGCAGTGTTTTGCTCCCTTAGGAAAGCGCAATAAAAAAAATTATCAAGACGTCGGAAAAGAGCACAATATCTTACGATTCTTTCTTTCATACGTGGTTTACCTTTATGTGGAATATTAGCTTTGATGGTAATATTGTTATTAAAACCCATTAGCCAGCAAAAGTTCTGTCCCCGAATGGCGGACCCATTAAATAAACCTAGCATGTTATAGCGGGTATGCTGAATGAAACAAGAGCAAAAAATGACAAACGGTATAAAAGACTGCGGCAGCACCTTATCAGTATTCTATTTGAATAAGGTAAGTCACTCTGAACTTTGGCTCTTCTTTTTTCTACAAATCAATCTAGAGCAGTGCGAAACGCTTTACGTCCCGTATGCACCAGCAGTCCTGTCGTGGATCGAACCCCAGTCGTTAAGGATGTCATTGTAAGTATCATCCGCCTCCGCATGTCTCGTTCAGTCCGATGGACACCCTGACGGCTCGTCACTTTGCTGCCGGTGACTGTTCCAGACAGCGCTTTGCTTTTCGTGTCGTTCCACCCAGATATTAATTCCCATACCTTCCTCTAATCTCCGTGCCTTCGTCAACTGCAAAGCTTGCCAAAGTCAGTACTGAAGATGACTTTAAAACAAAAGCAAGTTAGTTTGATGTCATTCTACACATGCTCGAGGTAAGTTGAAAGTAGGAGGCTGTGGCTTCATGTTTTCTAAAAGAAAAACAGCAACTAAATTGCAGCTGACACAGTTATGGAGTCTGCAGTGTTTTGCTCTCTTAGGAAAGCGCAATAAAAAAAATTATCAAGACGTCGGAAAAGAGCACAATATCTTACGATTCTTCCTTTCGTACGTGGTTTACTTTTATGTGGAATATTAGCTTTGTTGCTAATACTTTTATTGAAACCCATTAGCCAGCAAAAGTTCTGTCCCCTAATGGCGGACCCATTAAATAAACCTAGCATGTTATAGCGGGTATGCTGAATGAAAGAAGAGCAAAAAATGACAAACGGTATAAAAGACTGCGGCAGCACCTTATCGGTATTCTATTTGAATAAGGTAAGTCAATCTGAGCTTTGGCTCTTCTTTTTTCTACAAATCAATTTAGAGCAGTGCGAAACGCTTTACGTCCCGTATGCACCAGCAGTGCGGTCGTGGATCGAACCCCAGTCGTTAAGGATGTCATTGTAAGTATCATCCGCGTCCGCATGTCTCGTTCAGTCCGATGGACCCCCTGACGGCTCGTCACTTTGCTGCCGGTGACTGTTCCAGACAGCGCTTTGCTTTTCGTGTCGTTCCACCTAGATATTAATTCCCATACTTTCCTCTAATTACCAAGACGTCGTCAACTGCAAAGCTTGCCAAAGTCAGTACTGAAGATGACTTTAAAACAAAAGCAAGTTAGTTTGATGTCATTCTACACATGCTCGAGGTAAGTTGAAAGTAGGAGGCTCTGGCTTCATGTTTTCTAAACGAAAAACAGCAACTAAATTGCAGCTGACACAGTTATGGAGTCTGCAGTGTTTTGCTCCCTTAGGAAAGCGCAATAAAAAAAATTATCAAGACGTGGGAAAAGAGCACAATATCTTACGATTCTTTCTTTCATACGTGGTTTACTTTTATGTGGAATATTAGCTTTGTTGGTAATACTGTTATTAAAACCCATTAGCCAGCAAAAGTTCTGTCCCTTAATGGCGGACCCATTAAATAAACCTAGCATGTTATAGCGGGTATGCTGAATGAAACAAGAGCAAAAAATGACAAACGGTATAAAAGACTGCAGCAGCACCTTATCGGTATTCTATTTGAATAAGGTAAGTCAATCTGAGCTTTGGCTCTTCTTTTTTCTACAAATGAATCTAGAGCAGTGCGAAACGCTTTACGTCCCGTATGCACCAGCAGTGCCGTCGTGGATCGAACCCCAGTCGTTAAGGATGTCATTGTAAGTATAATCCGCGTCCGCATGTCTCGTTCAGTCCGATGGACCCCCTGACGGCTCGTCACTTTGCTGCCGGTGACTGTTCCGGCCAGCGCTTTGCCTTTCGTGTCGTGCCACCTAGATATTATTTCCCATAACTTCCTCTAATCTCCGTGCCGTCGTCAACTGCAAAGCTTGCCAGAGTCAGTACTGAAGATGACTTTAAAACAAAAGCAAGTTAGTTTGATGTCATTCTACACATGCTCGATGTAAGTTGAAAGTAGGAGGCTGTGGCTTCATGTTTTCTCAACGAAAAACAGCAACTAAATTGCAGCTGACACAGTTATGGAGTCTGCAGTGTTTTGCTCCCTTAGGAAAGCGCAATAAAAAAAATTATCAAGAAGACGGAAAAGAGCACAATATCTTACGATTCTTCCTTTCATACGTGGTTTACCTTTATGTGGAATATTAGCTTTATTGGTAATATTGTTATTAAAACCCATTAGCCAGCAAAAGTTCTGTCCCCTAATGGCGGACCCATTAAATAAACCTAGAATGTTATAGCGGGTATGCAGAATGAAACAAGAGCAAAAAATGACAAACGGTATAAAAGACTGCGGCAGCACCTTATCAGTATTCTATTTGAATAAGGTAAGTCAATCTGAGCTTTGGCTCTTCTTTTTTCTACAAATCAATTTAGAGCAGTTCGAAACGCTTTACGTCCCGTATGCACCAGCAGTGCCGTCGTGGATCGAACCCCAGTCGTTAAGGATGTCATTGTAAGTATCATCCGCGTCCGCATGTCTCGTTCAGTCCGATGGACAACCTGACGGCTCGTCACTTTGCTGCCGGTGACTGTTCCAGACAGCGCTTTGCTTTTCGTGTCGTTCCACCTAGATATTAATTCCCATACCTTCCTCTAATCTCCGTGCCTTCGTCAACTGCAAAGCTTGCCAAAGTCAGTACTGAAGATGACTTTAAAACAAAAGCAAGTTAGTTTGATGTCATTCTACACATGCTCGAGGTAAGTTGAAAGTAGGAGGCTCTGGCTTCATGTTTTCTAAACGAAAAACAGCAACTAAATTGCAGCTGACACAGTTATGGAGTCTGCAGTGTTTTGCTCCCTTAGGAAAGCGCAATAAAAAAAATTATCACGACGTCGGAAAAAAGCACAATATTTTACGATTCTTCCTTTCATACGTGGTTTACCTTTATGTGGAATATTAGCTTTGTTGGTAATATTGTTATTAAAACCCATTAGCCAGCAAAAGTTCTGTCCCCTAATGGCGGACCCATTAAATAAACCTAGCATGTTATAGCGGGTATGCTGAATAAAACAAGAGCAAAAAATGACAAACGGTATAAAAGACTGCGGCAGCACCTTATCAGTATTCTATTTGAATAAGGTAAGTCACTCTGAGCTTTGGCTCTTCTTTTTTCTACAAATCAATCAAGAGCAGTGCGAAACGCTTTACGTCCCGTATGCACCAGCAGTCCTGTCGTAGATCGAACCCCAGTCGTTAAGGATGTCATTGTAAGTATCATCCGCGTCCGCATGTCTCGTTCAGTCCGATGGACAACCTGACGGCTCGTCACTTTGCTGCCGGTGACTGTTCCTGACAGCGCTTTGCTTTTCGTGTCGTTCCACCTAGATATTAATTCCCATACCTTCCTCTAATCTCCGTGCCTTCGTCAACTGCAAAGCTTGCCAAAGTCAGTACTGAAGATGACTTTAAAACAAAAGCAAGTTAGTTTGATGTCATTCTACACATGCTCGAGGTAAGTTGAAAGTAGGAGGCTCTGGCTTCATGTTTTCTAAACGAAAAACAGCAACTAAATTGCAGCTGACACAGTTATGGAGTCTGCAGTGTTTTGCTCCCTTAGGAAAGCGCAATAAAAAAAATTATCAAGACGTCGGAAAAGAGCACAATATCTTACGATTCTTTCTTTCATACGTGGTTTACCTTTATGTGGAATATTAGCTTTGATGGTAATATTGTTATTAAAACCCATTAGCCAGCAAAAGTTCTGTCCACTAATGGCGGACCCATTAAATAAACCTAGCATGTTATAGCGGGTATGCTGAATGAAACAAGAGCAAAAAATGACAAACGGTATAAAAGACTGCGGCAGCACCTTATCAGTATTCTATTTGAATAAGGTAAGTCACTCTGAACTTTGGCTCTTCTTTTTTCTACAAATCAATCTAGAGCAGTGCGAAACGCTTTACGTCCCGTATGCACCAGCAGTCCTGTCGTGGATCGAACCCCAGTCGTTAAGGATGTCATTGTAAGTATCATCCGCGTCCGCATGTCTCGTTCAGTCCGATGGACAACCTGACGGCTCGTCACTTTGCTGCCGGTGACTGTTCCAGACAGCGCTTTGCTTTTCGTGTCGTTCCACCCAGATATTAATTCCCATACCTTCCTCTAATCTCCGTGCCTTCGTCAACTGCAAAGCTTGCCAAAGTCAGTACTGAAGATGACTTTAAAACAAAAGCAAGTTAGTTTGATGTCATTCTACACATGCTCGAGGTAAGTTGAAAGTAGGAGGCTGTGGCTTCATGTTTTCTAAAAGAAAAACAGCAACTAAATTGCAGCTGACACAGTTATGGAGTCTGCAGTGTTTTGCTCTCTTAGGAAAGCGCAATAAAAAAAATTATCAAGACGTCGGAAAAGAGCACAATATCTTACGATTCTTCCTTTCGTACGTGGTTTACTTTTATGTGGAATATTAGCTTTGTTGCTAATACTTTTATTGAAACCCATTAGCCAGCAAAAGTTCTGTCCCCTAATGGCGGACCCATTAAATAAACCTAGCATGTTATAGCGGGTATGCTGAATGAAAGAAGAGCAAAAAATGACAAACGGTATAAAAGACTGCGGCAGCACCTTATCGGTATTCTATTTGAATAAGGTAAGTCAATCTGAGCTTTGGCTCTTCTTTTTTCTACAAATCAATTTAGAGCAGTGCGAAACGCTTTACGTCCCGTATGCACCAGCAGTGCGGTCGTGGATCGAACCCCAGTCGTTAAGGATGTCATTGTAAGTATCATCCGCGTCCGCATGTCTCGTTCAGTCCGATGGACCCCCTGACGGCTCGTCACTTTGCTGCCGGTGACTGTTCCAGACAGCGCTTTGCTTTTCGTGTCGTTCCACCTAGATATTAATTCCCATACTTTCCTCTAATCTCCAAGACGTCGTCAACTGCAAAGCTTGCCAAAGTCAGTACTGAAGATGACTTTAAAACAAAAGCAAGTTAGTTTGATGTCATTCTACACATGCTCGAGGTAAGTTGAAAGTAGGAGGCTCTGGCTTCATGTTTTCTAAACGAAAAACAGCAACTAAATTGCAGCTGACACAGTTATGGAGTCTGCAGTGTTTTGCTCCCTTAGGAAAGCGCAATAAAAAAAATTATCAAGACGTCGGAAAAGAGCACAATATCTTACGATTCTTTCTTTCATACGTGGTTTACTTTTATGTGGAATATTAGCTTTGTTGGTAATACTGTTATTAAAACCCATTAGCCAGCAAAAGTTCTGTCCCTTAATGGCGGACCCATTAAATAAACCTAGCATGTTATAGCGGGTATGCTGAATGAAACAAGAGCAAAAAATGACAAACGGTATAAAAGACTGCAGCAGCACCTTATCGGTATTCTATTTGAATAAGGTAAGTCAATCTGAGCTTTGGCTCTTCTTTTTTCTACAAATGAATCTAGAGCAGTGCGAAACGCTTTACGTCCCGTATGCACCAGCAGTGCCGTCGTGGATCGAACCCCAGTCGTTAAGGATGTCATTGTAAGTATAATCCGCGTCCGCATGTCTCGTTCAGTCCGATGGACCCCCTGACGGCTCGTCACTTTGCTGCCGGTGACTGTTCCGGCCAGCGCTTTGCCTTTCGTGTCGTGCCACCTAGATATTATTTCCCATAACTTCCTCTAATCTCCGTGCCGTCGTCAACTGCAAAGCTTGCCAGAGTCAGTACTGAAGATGACTTTAAAACAAAAGCAAGTTAGTTTGATGTCATTCTACACATGCTCGATGTAAGTTGAAAGTAGGAGGCTGTGGCTTCATGTTTTCTCAACGAAAAACAGCAACTAAATTGCAGCTGACACAGTTATGGAGTCTGCAGTGTTTTGCTCCCTTAGGAAAGCGCAATAAAAAAAATTATCAAGAAGACGGAAAAGAGCACAATATCTTACGATTCTTCCTTTCATACGTGGTTTACCTTTATGTGGAATATTAGCTTTATTGGTAATATTGTTATTAAAACCCATTAGCCAGCAAAAGTTCTGTCCCCTAATGGCGGACCCATTAAATAAACCTAGCATGTTATAGCGGGTATGCAGAATGAAACAAGAGCAAAAAATGACAAACGGTATAAAAGACTGCGGCAGCACCTTATCAGTATTCTATTTGAATAAGGTAAGTCAATCTGAGCTTTGGCTCTTCTTTTTTCTACAAATCAATTTAGAGCAGTTCGAAACGCTTTACGTCCCGTATGCACCAGCAGTGCCGTCGTGGATCGAACCCCAGTCGTTAAGGATGTCATTGTAAGTATCATCCGCGTCCGCATGTCTCGTTCAGTCCGATGGACAACCTGACGGCTCGTCACTTTGCTGCCGGTGACTGTTCCAGACAGCGCTTTGCTTTTCGTGTCGTTCCACCTAGATATTAATTCCCATACCTTCCTCTAATCTCCGTGCCTTCGTCAACTGCAAAGCTTGCCAAAGTCAGTACTGAAGATGACTTTAAAACAAAAGCAAGTTAGTTTGATGTCATTCTACACATGCTCGAGGTAAGTTGAAAGTAGGAGGCTCTGGCTTCATGTTTTCTAAACGAAAAACAGCAACTAAATTGCAGCTGACACAGTTATGGAGTCTGCAGTGTTTTGCTCCCTTAGGAAAGCGCAATAAAAAAAATTATCACGACGTCGGAAAAAAGCACAATATTTTACGATTCTTCCTTTCATACGTGGTTTACCTTTATGTGGAATATTAGCTTTGTTGGTAATATTGTTATTAAAACCCATTAGCCAGCAAAAGTTCTGTCCCCTAATGGCGGACCCATTAAATAAACCTAGCATGTTATAGCGGGTATGCTGAATAAAACAAGAGCAAAAAATGACAAACGGTATAAAAGACTGCGGCAGCACCTTATCAGTATTCTATTTGAATAAGGTAAGTCACTCTGAGCTTTGGCTCTTCTTTTTTCTACAAATCAATCAAGAGCAGTGCGAAACGCTTTACGTCCCGTATGCACCAGCAGTCCTGTCGTAGATCGAACCCCAGTCGTTAAGGATGTCATTGTAAGTATCATCCGCGTCCGCATGTCTCGTTCAGTCCGATGGACAACCTGACGGCTCGTCACTTTGCTGCAGGTGACTGTTCCAGACAGCGCTTTGCTTTTCGTGTCGTTCCACCTAGATATTAATTCCCATACCTTCCTCTAATCTCCGTGCCTTCGTCAACTGCAAAGCTTGCCAAAGTCAGTACTGAAGATGACTTTAAAACAAAAGCAAGTTAGTTTGATGTCATTCTACACATGCTCGAGGTAAGTTGAAAGTAGGAGGCTCTGGCTTCATGTTTTCTAAACGAAAAACAGCAACTAAATTGCAGCTGACACAGTTTTGGAGTCTGCAGTGTTTTGCTCTCTTAGGAAAGCGCAATAAAAAAAATTATCAAAACGTCGGAAAAAAGCACAATATCTTACGATTCTTCCTTTCATACGTGGTTTACCTTTCTGTGGAATATTAGCTTTGTTGGTAATATTGTTATTAAAACCCATTAGCCAGCAAAAGTTCTGTCCCCTAATGGCGGACCCATTAAATAAACCTAGCATGTTATAGCGGGTATGCTGAATGAAAGAAGAGCAAAAAATGACAAACGGTATAAAAGACTGCGGCAGCACCTTATCGGTATTCTATTTGAATAAGGTAAGTCAATCTGAGCTTTGGCTCTTCTTTTTTCTACAAATGAATCTAGAGCAGTGCGAAACGCTTTACGTTCCGTATGCACCAGCAGTGCCGTCGTGGATCGAACCCCAGTCGTTAAGGATGTCATTGTAAGTATCATCCGCGTCCGCATGTCTCGTTCAGTCCGATGGACCCCCTGACGGCTCGTCACTTTGCTGCCGGTGACTGTTCCGGCCAGCGCTTTGCCTTTCGTGTCGTGCCACCTAGATATTATTTCCCATAACTTCCTCTAATCTCCGTGCCGTCGTCAACTGCAAAGCTTGCCATAGTCAGTACTGAAGATGACTTTAAAACAAAAGCAAGTTAGTTTGATGTCATTCTACACATGCTCGATGTAAGTTGAAAGTAGGAGGTTCTGGCTTCATGTTTTCTCAACGAAAAACAGCAACTAAATTGCAGCTGACACAGTTATGGAGTCTGCAGTGTTTTGCTCCCTTAGGAAAACGCAATGAAAAAAATTATCAAGAAGACGGAAAAGAGCACAATATCTTACGATTCTTCCTTTCATACGTGGTTTACCTTTATGTGGAATATTAGCTTTGTTGGTAATATTGTTATTAAAACCCATTAGCCAGCAAAAGTTCTGTCCCCTAATGGCGGACCCATTAAAAAAACCTAGCATGTTATAGCGGGTATGCTGAATGAAACAAGAGCAAAAAATGACAAACGGTATAAAAGACTGCGGCAGCACCTTATCAGTATTCTATTTGAATAAGGTAAGTCAATCTGAGCTTTGGCTCTTCTTTTTTCTACAAATCAATTTAGAGCAGTGCGAAACGCTTTACGTCCCGTATGCACCAGCAGTGCCGTCGTGGATCGAACCCCAGTCGTTAAGGATGTCATTGTAAGTATCATCCGCGTCCGCATGTCTCGTTCAGTCCGATGGACAACCTGACGGCTCGTCACTTTGCTGCCGGTGACTGTTCCAGACAGCGCTTTGCTTTTCGTGTCGTTCCACCTAGATATTAATTCCCATACCTTCCTCTAATCTCCGTGCCTTCGTCAACTGCAAAGCTTGCCAGAGTCAGTACTGAAGATGACTTTAAAACAAAAGCAAATTAGTTTGATGTCATTCTACACATGCTCGAGGTAAGTTGAAAGTAGGAGGCTCTGGCTTCATGTTTTCTAAACGAAAAACAGCAACTAAATTGCAGCTGACACAGTTATGGAGTCTGCAGTGTTTTGCTCCCTTAGGAAAGCGCAATAAAAAAAATTATCAAGACGTCGGAAAAAAGCACAATATCTTACGATTCTTCCTTTCATACGTGGTTTACTTTTATGTGGAATATTAGCTTTGTTGGTAATATTGTTATTAAAACCCATTAGCCAGCAAAAGTTCTGTCCCCTAATGGCGGACCCATTAAATAAACCTAGCATGTTATAGCGGGTATGCTGAATGAAACAAGAGCAAAAAATGACAAACGGTATAAAAGACTGCGGCAGCACCTTATCAGTATTCTATTTGAATAAGGTAAGTCAGTCTGAGCTTTGGCTCTTCTTTTTTCTACAAATCAATCAAGATCAGTGCGAAACGCTTTACGTCCCGTATGCACCAGCAGTCCTGTCGTAGATCGAACCCCAGTCGTTAAGGATATCATTGTAAGTATCATCCGCGTCCGCATGTCTCGTTCAGTCCGATGGACAACCTGACGGCTCGTCACTTTGCTGCCGGTGACTGTTCCAGACAGCGCTTTGCTTTTCGTGTCGTTCCACCTAGATATTAATTCCCATACCTTCCTCTAATCTCCGTGCCTTCGTCAACTGCAAAGCTTGCCAAAGTCAGTACTGAAGATGACTTTAAAACAAAAGCAAGTTAGTTTGATGTCATTCTACACATGCTCGAGGTAAGTTGAAAGTAGGAGGCTCTGGCTTCATGTTTTCTAAACGAAAAACAGCAACTAAATTGCAGGTGACACAGTTATGGAGTCTGCAGTGTTTTGCTCTCTTAGGAACGCGCAATAAAAAAAATTATCAAGACGTCGGAAAAGAGCACAATATCTTACGATTCTTCCTTTCGTACCTGGTTTACTTTTATGTGGAATATTAGCTTTGTTGGTAATACTTTTATTAAAACCCATTAGCCAGCAAAAGTTCTGTCCCCTAATGGCGGACCCATTAAATAAACCTAGCATGTTATAGCGGGTATGCTGAATGAAACAAGAGCAAAAAATGACAAACGGTATAAAAGACTGCGGCAGCACCTTATCAGTATTCTATTTGAATAAGGTAAGTCAGTCTGAGCTTTGGCTCTTCTTTTTTCTACAAATCAATCAAGATCAGTGCGAAACGCTTTACGTCCCGTATGCACCAGCAGTCCTGTCGTAGATCGAACCCCAGTCGTTAAGGATATCATTGTAAGTATCATCCGCGTCCGCATGTCTCGTTCAGTCCGATGGACAACCTGACGGCTCGTCACTTTGCTGCCGGTGACTGTTCCAGACAGCGCTTTGCTTTTCGTGTCGTTCCACCTAGATATTAATTCCCATACCTTCCTCTAATCTCCGTGCCTTCGTCAACTGCAAAGCTTGCCAAAGTCAGTACTGAAGATGACTTTAAAACAAAAGCAAGTTAGTTTGATGTCATTCTACACATGCTCGAGGTAAGTTGAAAGTAGGAGGCTCTGGCTTCATGTTTTCTAAACGAAAAACAGCAACTAAATTGCAGGTGACACAGTTATGGAGTCTGCAGTGTTTTGCTCTCTTAGGAACGCGCAATAAAAAAAATTATCAAGACGTCGGAAAAGAGCACAATATCTTACGATTCTTCCTTTCGTACCTGGTTTACTTTTATGTGGAATATTAGCTTTGTTGGTAATACTTTTATTAAAACCCATTAGCCAGCAAAAGTTCTGTCCCCTAATGGCGGACCCATTAAATAAACCTAGCATGTTATAGCGGGTATGCTGAATGAAAGAAGAACAAAAAATGACAAACGGTATAAAAGACTGCGGCAGCACCTTATCGGTATTCTATTTGAATAAGGTAAGTCAATCTGAGCTTTGGCTCTTCTTTTTTCTACAAATGAATCTAGAGCAGTGCGAAACGCTTTACGTCCCGTATGCACCAGCAGTGCCGTCGTGGATCGAACCCCAGTCGTTAAGGATGTCATTGTAAGTATCATCCGCGTCCGCATGTCTCGTTCAGTCCGATGGACCCCCTGACGGCTCGTCACTTTGCTGCCGGTGACTGTTCCGGCCAGCGCTTTGCCTTTCGTGGCGTGCCACCTAGATATTATTTCCCATAACTTCCTCTAATCTCCGTGCCGTCGTCAACTGCAAAGCTTGCCAGAGTCAGTACTGAAGATGACTTTAAAACAAAAGCAAGTTAGTTTGATGTCATTCTACACATGCTCGATGTAAGTTGAAAGTAGGAGGCTCTGGCTTCATGTTTTCTCAACGAAAAACAGCAACTAAATTGCAGCTGACACAGTTATGGAGTCTGCAGTCTTTGCTCCCTTAGGAAAGCGCAATGAAAAAAATTATCAAGAAGACGGAAAAGAGCACAATATCTTACGATTCTTCCTTTCATACGTGGTTTACCTTTATGTGGAATATTAGCTTTGTTGGTAATATTGTTATTAAAACCCATTAGCCAGCAAAAGTTCTGTCCCCTAATGGCGGACCCATTAAAAAAACCTAGCATGTTATAGCGGGTATGCTGAATGAAACAAGAGCAAAAAATGACAAACGGTATAAAAGACTGCGGCAGCACCTTATCAGTATTCTATTTGAATAAGGTAAGTCAATCTGAGCTTTGGCTCTTCTTTTTTCTACAAATCAATTTAGAGCAGTGCGAAACGCTTTACGTCCCGTATGCACCAGCAGTGCCGTCGTGGATCGAACCCCAGTCGTTAAGGATGTCATTGTAAGTATCATCCGCGTCCGCATGTCTCGTTCAGTCCGATGGACAACCTGACGGCTCGTCACTTTGCTGCCGGTGACTGTTCCAGACAGCGCTTTGATTTTCGTGTCGTTCCACCTAGATATTAATTCCCATACCTTCCTCTAATCTCCGTGCCTTCGTCAACTGCAAAGCTTGCCAAAGTCAGTACTGAAGATGACTTTAAAACAAAAGCAAGTTAGTTTGATGTCATTCTACACATGCTCGAGGTAAGTTGAAAGTAGGAGGCTCTGGCTTCATGTTTTCTAAACGAAAAACAGCAACTAAATTGCAGGTGACACAGTTATGGAGTCTGCAGTGTTTTGCTCTCTTAGGAACGCGCAATAAAAAAAATTATCAAGACGTCGGAAAAGAGCACAATATCTTACGATTCTTCCTTTCGTACCTGGTTTACTTTTATGTGGAATATTAGCTTTGTTGGTAATACTTTTATTAAAACCCATTAGCCAGCAAAAGTTCTGTCCCCTAATGGCGGACCCATTAAATAAACCTAGCATGTTATAGCGGGTATGCTGAATGAAAGAAGAACAAAAAATGACAAACGGTATAAAAGACTGCGGCAGCACCTTATCGGTATTCTATTTGAATAAGGTAAGTCAATCTGAGCTTTGGCTCTTCTTTTTTCTACAAATGAATCTAGAGCAGTGCGAAACGCTTTACGTCCCGTATGCACCAGCAGTGCCGTCGTGGATCGAACCCCAGTCGTTAAGGATGTCATTGTAAGTATCATCCGCGTCCGCATGTCTCGTTCAGTCCGATGGACCCCCTGACGGCTCGTCACTTTGCTGCCGGTGACTGTTCCGGCCAGCGCTTTGCCTTTCGTGTCGTGCCACCTAGATATTATTTCCCATAACTTCCTCTAATCTCCGTGCCGTCGTCAACTGCAAAGCTTGCCAGAGTCAGTACTGAAGATGACTTTAAAACAAAAGCAAGTTAGTTTGATGTCATTCTACACATGCTCGATGTAAGTTGAAAGTAGGAGGCTCTGGCTTCATGTTTTCTCAACGAAAAACAGCAACTAAATTGCAGCTGACACAGTTATGGAGTCTGCAGTCTTTGCTCCCTTAGGAAAGCGCAATGAAAAAAATTATCAAGAAGACGGAAAAGAGCACAATATCTTACGATTCTTCCTTTCATACGTGGTTTACCTTTATGTGGAATATTAGCTTTGTTTGATAATATTGTTATTAAAACCCATTAGCCAGCAAAAGTTCTGTCCCCTAATGGCGGACCCATTAAAAAAACCTAGCATGTTATAGCGGGTATGCTGAATGAAACAAGAGCAAAAAATGACAAACGGTATAAAAGACTGCGGCAGCACCTTATCAGTATTCTATTTGAATAAGGTAAGTCAATCTGAGCTTTGGCTCTTCTTTTTTCTACAAATCAATTTAGAGCAGTGCGAAACGCTTTACGTCCCGTATGCACCAGCAGTGCCGTCGTGGATCGAACCCCAGTCGTTAAGGATGTCATTGTAAGTATCATCCGCGTCCGCATGTCTCGTTCAGTCCGATGGACAACCTGACGGCTCGTCACTTTGCTGCCGGTGACTGTTCCAGACAGCGCTTTGATTTTCGTGTCGTTCCACCTAGATATTAATTCCCATACCTTCCTCTAATCTCCAAGCCGTCGTCAACTGCAAAGCTTGCCAAAGTCAGTACTGAAGATGACTTTAAAACAAAAGCAAGTTAGTTTGATGTCATTCTACACATGCTCGAGGTAAGTTGAAAGTAGGAGGCTCTGGCTTCATGTTTTCTAAACGAAAAACAGCAACTAAATTGCAGCTGACACAGTTATGGAGTCTGCAGTGTTTTGCTCCCTTAGGAAAGCGCAATAAAAAAAATTATCAAGACGTTGGAAAAGAGCACAATATCTTACGATTCTTTCTTTCATACGTGGTTTACCTTTATGTGGAATATTAGCTTTCATGGTAATATTGTTATTAAAACCCATTAGCCAGCAAAAGTTCTGTCCCCTAATGGCGGACCCATTAAATAAACCTAGCATGTTATAGCGGGTATGCTGAATGAAAGAAGAGCAAAAAATGACAAACGGTATAAAAGACTGCGGCAGCACCTTATCGGTATTCTATTTGAATAAGGTAAGTCAATCTGAGCTTTGGCTCTTCTTTTTTCTACAAATCAATTTAGAGCAGTGCAAAACGCTTTACGTCCCGTATGCACCAGCAGTGCGGTCGTGGATCGAACCCCAGTCGTTAAGGATCGTGACCCGACACCTTATCGAAAGACACTTTATCGAACGACACTTAATCGAACGACACTTTATCGAAAGACACTTAATCGAACGACACCTGATCGAAACGACACCTGATCGAAACGACAGTTGATCGAAAGACACTTTATCGAACCGAAAGTTGATCAAACGACACTTTATCGAACCGACAGTTAATCAAAACGACAGTTGATCGAACGACACTTTATCGAACCGACAGTTCAAGCAAGATTTTTGCGTGTTTCTCAAACATTGAAACAATGGGTCATTGTGATGTTCAGCTATCTGTCCATGTTTGTTTGATAAAGTTAGATTTTGTAATTTTTGAGATATTGTGATATTTATATAATTTTGCTCTCTCTCCGCATTGAAACGTATTACTCATTTACGCACCAATAACTTGACTAACTATTCTTTTTCGTTCTCTTTTCACAGCGGGGGCGCGGCGTAACAAGAAGAATTTATAGAAATGTGTCACTTTTAGAAATACCTAATTTACACTAAATTCACTTTCTTTAGTTTTACAATTATGATGTATACAGGAAGCCAGATGATGTTTCTACTAACCTGTAATAATCTCATCGTCTACGACGCATAGGTTTCTAGTAATTAACGATTGCAAATGTGTGTGCGGGGTTGGCCACACCTAGTTTTTTTAGTAAACTCGCGAGCCTGGTTAGGATAGGGTTAAAAGATCCACAATTTATTGAAACAACTGACGATATGCACTGTTAAAAGAACGACAATTTATTAAAAGAACTGACAACATGCACTGTTAAAAGCACGACAACTGACGAAGTGCACATTTCAATCGCATTCATTTAATCACAAGTTGTGTGCAATTGCTCGAAGATAACTTTTTATGTCCATATTTGTTGTCAGATTTGTTCTCGGTAACGGTGTATACGAGTGGCACCGTGCGATTTTCATCGACCAGCGCGTGTATCGTGTACAGTTGGTATCCAAGTGGGGCAACATCGAATGTACCGTCACAAAACCAATTAGCGCATTTGTTCAGTATATCCAGATTCTTTTGAGACGCAAACATATAGAATTCGTTCTCATCGTCTTCCTCGATAACGAAGGCTTCTCCCCTCGGTGTCACGCGGAGTTCATCCATCAAGCCGATTCCTTCTGGACATACGCGCTTTCGCTGTATCATCCGCTTTAATGATGTTGCTTTAGGGAGAGCACCAGCGGTGGCTAAGGATATATCCTGCGTTTCCCTCTGAATAATGTTTGAGGTACGTTCATCTGAATTGATTGCTCGATCTCGCATGCTGGCTTGTGCTCTTGCAACTATAACACGTGCAGGGTTTGGTGGATGACTGTGTTCAGATGGTGCTCTCTTGAGGCTGTCGTCCTCGGCTGTGGATAGACGGCTTTTGCATTTGAGGTAGTCCTCACATCTCCAGTAAGTTACGCCATTTGTTGTTTTGTCACGAACGTACAAGAAACCGTCCAAGGCCAACTTTCGTTTGCCTTTATCACTTAAAATGAATTCCATTTCGATATGTATACAATCGTTATTAACGTGGAAAAAATTACAAGAATTCTTAAGATGTCTAAAATCAAATAGTGTGGAAATGTAAGTATACACAATATGATCAAATAATGTAATTATAATAGTCATATAACTCATAAATAGGGCAACCAGTTTTTTGACCCAAAAATTTTTAACTTTGACCTTAAAATTTGCAAAGTTTGACCTTTATTTTGCAACTTGCCTCATTGACAACTTGATGCCTCATTAATTACCTGATGCCTCATTAATACTATAATTCACACTCACTTCAGTATATTACACCACATTGCTGCAATCTCAATCGTACCAATCACAAAAAGAGCAAAATATTTGTGTTCACACTTCAACAACACAGCATTAAAGTGACACTTGATGCTGCTTGCTTTGTGAAAGTTTTTCAACATCTGGTGGCAAGTCATATGAAGCAAGAGCCAGAACATTTTCTAAATAGGCGTCGGAAATGCGTGATCTTAGCTTGCTTTTCGTGAATTTCATTGTTGAAAACATTTGTTCACATGTGTACGTGCTACCAAGCATCGAAGCCATTTATTTTGCGCTGTCGGTCAAGCTGGGATAAAGACCACTTTCAAGAAGCTACTTTGTGTAAAAGTCAGACAGCGACATGCCCCTTGCTATTAAATTTTGCCTTCAATTCCTTACTCTTTGTATCTATAATGACTAGTCTAGTCTACTGTACAGACAATCTCGTACTTAGTAATTCTCGTGCGTATTCTTGTGATATCTTATTAATATGTGGGCGGGCCGGCCGCCATGCGAAATCGAACACTTTATGATACAAATATAAAATATAGATATAAAATATAAATCGTCAACTTTATGATATATACATCACAATTCATTAATGCACACCATTACAAAGACCGCACATCACAATGGCTCATTGTTCCAATGTTTGAGAAACACGCTAAAATCTTGCTTGAACTGTCGGTTCGATAAAGTGTCGTTCGATCAACTGTCGTTTTGATTAACTGTCGGTTCGATAAAATGTCGTTCGATCAGCTGTCGTTTCGATAAAGTGTCTTTCGATCAACTGTCGGCTCGATTAACTGTCGTTCGATAAAGTGTCTTTCGATCAGCTGTCGTTTCGATCAGGTGTCGTTCGATAAAGTGTCTTTCGATAAAGTGTCTTTCGATAAGGTGTCGTAGTACCGTTAAGGATGACATTGTAAGTATCATCCGCGTCCGCATGTCTCGTTCAGTCCGATGGACCCCCTGACGGCTCGTCACTTTGCTGCCGGTGACTGTTCCAGACAGCGCTTTGCTTTTCGTGTCGTTCCACCTAGATATTAATTCCCATACCTTCCTCTAATCTCCAAGACGTCGTCAACTGCAAAGCTTGCCAAAGTCAGTACTGAAGATGACTTTAAAACAAAAGCAAGTTAGTTTGATGTCATTCTACACATGCTCGAGGTAAGTTGAAAGTAGGAGGCTCTGGCTTCATGTTTTCTAAACGAAAAACAGCAACTAAATTGCAGCTGACACAGTTATGGAGTCTGCAGTGTTTTGCTCCCTTAGGAAAGCGCAATAAAAAAAATTATCAAGACGTCGGAAAAGAGCACAATATCTTACGATTCTTTCTTTCATACGTGGTTTACCTTTATGTGAAATATTAGCTTTGATGGTAATATTGTTATTAAAACCCATTAGCCAGCAAAAGTTCTGTCCCCTAATGGCGGACCCATTAAATAAACCTAGCATGTTATAGCGGATATGCTGAATGAAACAAGAGCAAAAAATGACAAACGGTATAAAAGACTGCGGCAGCACCTTATCAGTATTCTATTTGAATAAGGTAAGTCACTCTGAGCTTTGGCTCTTCTTTTTTCTACAAATCAATCTAGAGCAGTGCGAAACGCTTTACGTCCCGTATGCACCAGCAGTCCTGTCGTGGATCGAACCCCAGTCGTTAAGGATGTCATTGTAAGTATCATCCGCGTCCGCATGTCTCGTTCAGTCCGATGGACCCCCTGACGGCTCGTCACTTTGCTGCCGGTGACTGTTCCGGCCAGCGCTTTGCCTTTCGTGTCGTGCCACCTAGATATTATTTCCCATAACTTCCTCTAATCTCCGTGCCGTCGTCAACTGCAAAGCTTGCCAGAGTCAGTACTGAAGATGACTTTAAAACAAAAGCAAGTTAGTTTGATGTCATTCTACACATGCTCGATGTAAGTTGAAAGTAGGAGGCTGTGGCTTCATGTTTTCTCAACGAAAAACAGCAACTAAATTGCAGCTGACACAGTTATGGAGTCTGCAGTGTTTTGCTCCCTTAGGAAAGCGCAATAAAAAAAATTATCAAGACGTCGGAAAAGAGCACAATATCTTACGATTCTTTCTTTCATACGTGGTTTACCTTTATGTGAAATATTAGCTTTGATGGTAATATTGTTTTTAAAACCCATTAGCCAGCAAAAGTTCTGTCTCCTAATGGCGGACCCATTAAATAAACCTAGCATGTTATAGCGGATATGCTGAATGAAACAAGAGCAAAAAATGACAAACGGTATAAAAGACTGCGGCAGCACCTTATCGGTATTCTATTTGAATAAGGTAAGTCACTCTGAGCTTTGGCTCTTCTTTTTTCTACAAATCAATCTAGAGCAGTGCGAAACGCTTTACGTCCCGTATGCACCAGCAGTCCTGTCGTGGATCGAACCCCAGTCGTTAAGGATGTCATTGTAAGTATCATCCGCGTCCGCATGTCTCGTTCAGTCCGATGGACAACCTGACGGCTCGTCACTTTGCTGCCGGTGACTGTTCCAGACAGCGCTTTGCTTTTCGTGTCGTTCCACCCAGATATTAATTCCCATAACTTCCTCTAATCTCCGTGCCGTCGTCAACTGCAAAGCTTGCCAAAGTCAGTACTGAAGATGACTTTAAAACAAAAGCAAGTTAGTTTGATGTCATTCTACACATGCTCGAGGTAAGTTGAAAGTAGGAGGCTGTGGCTTCATGTTTTCTAAAAGAAAAACAGCAACTAAATTGCAGCTGACACAGTTATGGAGTCTGCAGTGTTTTGCTCTCTTAGGAAAGCGCAATAAAAAAAATTATCAAGACGTCGGAAAAGAGCACAATATCTTACGATTCTTCCTTTCGTACTTGGTTTACTTTTATGTGGAATATTAGCTTTGTTGGTAATACTTTTATTGAAACCCATTAGCCAGCAAAAGTTCTGTCCCCTAATGGCGGACCCATTAAATAAACCTAGCATGTTATAGCGGGTATGCTGAATGAGAGAAGAGCAAAAAATGACAAACGGTATAAAAGACTGCGGCAGCACCTTATCGGTATTCTATTTGAATAAGGTAAGTCAATCTGAGCTTTGGCTCTTCTTTTTTCTACAAATCAATTTAGAGCAGTGCGAAACGCTTTACGTCCCGTATGCACCAGCAGTGCGGTCGTGGATCGAATCCCAGTCGTTAAGGATGTCATTGTAAGTATCATCCGCGTCCGCATGTCTCGTTCAGTCCGATGGACAACCTGACGGCTCGTCACTTTGCTGCCGGTGACTGTTCCAGACAGCGCTTTGCTTTTCGTGTCGTTCCACCTAGATATTAATTCCCATACCTTCCTCTAATCTCCGTGCCTTCGTCAACTGCAAAGCTTGCCAAAGTCAGTACTGAAGATGACTTTAAAACAAAAGCAAGTTAGTTTGATGTCATTCTACACATGCTCGAGGTAAGTTGAAAGTAGGAGGCTCTGGCTTCATGTTTTCTAAACGAAAAACAGCAACTAAATTGCAGCTGACACAGTTATGGAGTCTGCAGTGTTTTGCTCTCTTAGGAAAGCGCAATAAAAAAAATTATCAAGACGTCGGAAAATAGCACAATATCTTACGATTCTTCCTTTCGTACGTGGTTTACTTTTATGTGGAATATTAGCTTTGTTGGTAATACTGTTATTAAAACCCATTAGCCAGCAAAAGTTCTGTCCCCTAATGGCGGACCCATTAAATAAACCTAGCATGTTATAGCGGGTATGCTGAATGAAACAAGAGCAAAAAATGACAAACGGTATAAAAGACTGCAGCAGCACCTTATCGGTATTCTATTTGAATAAGGTAAGTCACTCTGAGCTTTGGCTCTTCTTTTTTCTACAAATCAATCTAGAGCAGTGCGAAACGCTTTACGTCCCGTATGCACCAGCAGTCCTGTCGTGGATCGAACCCCAGTCGTTAAGGATGTCATTGTAAGTATCATCCGCGTCCGCATGTCTCGTTCAGTCCGATGGACCCCCTGACGGCTCGTCACTTTGCTGCCGGTGACTGTTCCGGCCAGCGCTTTGCCTTTCGTGTCGTGCCACCTAGATATTATTTCCCATAACTTCCTCTAATCTCCGTGCCGTCGTCAACTGCAAAGCTTGCCAGAGTCAGTACTGAAGATGACTTTAAAACAAAAGCAAGTTAGTTTGATGTCATTCTACACATGCTCGATGTAAGTTGAAAGTAGGAGGCTGTGGCTTCATGTTTTCTCAACGAAAAACAGCAACTAAATTGCAGCTGACACAGTTATGGAGTCTGCAGTGTTTTGCTCCCTTAGGAAAGCGCAATAAAAAAAATTATCAAGAAGACGGAAAAGAGCACAATATCTTACGATTCTTCCTTTCATACGTGGTTTACCTTTATGTGGAATATTAGCTTTGTTGGTAATATTGTTATTAAAACCCATTAGCCAGCAAAAGTTCTGTCCCCTAATGGCGGACCCATTAAATAAACCTAGCATGTTATAGCGGGTATGCAGAATGAAACAAGAGCAAAAAATGACAAACGGCATAAAAGACTGCGGCAGCACCTTATCAGTATTCTATTTGAATAAGGTAAGTCAATCTGAGCTTTGGCTCTTCTTTTTTCTACAAATCAATTTAGATCAGTTCGAAACGCTTTTCGTCCCGTATGCACCAGCAGTGCCGTCGTGGATCGAACCCCAGTCGTTAAGGATGTCATTGTAAGTATCATCCGCGTCCGCATGTCTCGTTCAGTCCGATGGACAACCTGACGGCTCGTCACTTTGCTGCCGGTGACTGTTCCAGACAGCGCTTTGCTTTTCGTGTCGTTCCACCTAGATATTAATTCCCATACCTTCCTCTAATCTCCAAGACGTCGTCAACTGCAAAGCTTGCCAAAGTCAGTACTGAAGATGACTTTAAAACAAAAGCAAGTTAGTTTGATGTCATTCTACACATGCTCGAGGTAAGTTGAAAGTAGGAGGCTCTGGCTTCATGTTTTCTAAACGAAAAACAGCAACTAAATTGCAGCTGACACAGTTATGGAGTCTGCAGTGTTTTGCTCCCTTAGGAAAGCGCAACAAAAAAAATTATCAAGACGTCGGAAAAGAGCACAATATCTTACGATTCTTCCTTTCATACGTGGTTTACTTTTATGTGAAATATTAGCTTTGATGGTAATATTGTTTTTAAAACCCATTAGCCAGCAAAAGTTCTGTCTCCTAATGGCGGACCCATTAAATAAACCTAGCATGTTATAGCGGATATGCTGAATGAAACAAGAGCAAAAAATGACAAACGGTATAAAAGACTGCGGCAGCACCTTATCGGTATTCTATTTGAATAAGGTAAGTCACTCTGAGCTTTGGCTCTTCTTTTTTCTACAAATCAATCTAGAGCAGTGCGAAACGCTTTACGTCCCGTATGCACCAGCAGTCCTGTCGTGGATCGAACCCCAGTCGTTAAGGATGTCATTGTAAGTATCATCCGCGTCCGCATGTCTCGTTCAGTCCGATGGACAACCTGACGGCTCGTCACTTTGCTGCCGGTGACTGTTCCAGACAGCGCTTTGCTTTTCGTGTCGTTCCACCCAGATATTAATTCCCATAACTTCCTCTAATCTCCGTGCCTTCGTCAACTGCAAAGCTTGCCAAAGTCAGTACTGAAGATGACTTTAAAACAAAAGCAAGTTAGTTTGATGTCATTCTACACATGCTCGAGGTAAGTTGAAAGTAGGAGGCTGTGGCTTCATGTTTTCTAAAAGAAAAACAGCAACTAAATTGCAGCTGACACAGTTATGGAGTCTGCAGTGTTTTGCTCTCTTAGGAAAGCGCAATAAAAAAAATTATCAAGACGTCGGAAAAGAGCACAATATCTTACGATTCTTCCTTTCGTACTTGGTTTACTTTTATGTGGAATATTAGCTTTGTTGGTAATACTTTTATTGAAACCCATTAGCCAGCAAAAGTTCTGTCCCCTAATGGCGGACCCATTAAATAAACCTAGCATGTTATAGCGGGTATGCTGAATGAGAGAAGAGCAAAAAATGACAAACGGTATAAAAGACTGCGGCAGCACCTTATCGGTATTCTATTTGAATAAGGTAAGTCAATCTGAGCTTTGGCTCTTCTTTTTTCTACAAATGAATCTAGAGCAGTGCGAAACGCTTTACGTCCCGTATGCACCAGCAGTGCCGTCGTGGATCGAACCCCAGTCGTTAAGGATGTCATTGTAAGTATAATCCGCGTCCGCATGTCTCGTTCAGTCCGATGGACCCCCTGACGGCTCGTCACTTTGCTGCCGGTGACTGTTCCGGCCAGCGCTTTGCCTTTCGTGTCGTGCCACCTAGATATTATTTCCCATAACTTCCTCTAATCTCCGTGCCGTCGTCAACTGCAAAGCTTGCCAGAGTCAGTACTGAAGATGACTTTAAAACAAAAGCAAGTTAGTTTGATGTCATTCTACACATGCTCGATGTAAGTTGAAAGTAGGAGGCTGTGGCTTCATGTTTTCTCAACGAAAAACAGCAACTAAATTGCAGCTGACACAGTTATGGAGTCTGCAGTGTTTTGCTCCCTTAGGAAAGCGCAATAAAAAAAATTATCAAGAAGACGGAAAAGAGCACAATATCTTACGATTCTTCCTTTCATACGTGGTTTACCTTTATGTGGAATATTAGCTTTATTGGTAATATTGTTATTAAAACCCATTAGCCAGCAAAAGTTCTGTCCCCTAATGGCGGACCCATTAAATAAACCTAGCATGTTATAGCGGGTATGCAGAATGAAACAAGAGCAAAAAATGACAAACGGTATAAAAGACTGCGGCAGCACCTTATCAGTATTCTATTTGAATAAGGTAAGTCAATCTGAGCTTTGGCTCTTCTTTTTTCTACAAATCAATTTAGAGCAGTTCGAAACGCTTTTCGTCCCGTATGCACCAGCAGTGCCGTCGTGGATCGAACCCCAGTCGTTAAGGATGTCATTGTAAGTATCATCCGCGTCCGCATGTCTCGTTCAGTCCGATGGACAACCTGACGGCTCGTCACTTTGCTGCCGGTGACTGTTCCAGACAGCGCTTTGCTTTTCGTGTCGTTCCACCTAGATATTAATTCCCATACCTTCCTCTAATCTCCGTGCTTCGTCAACTGCAAAGCTTGCCAAAGTCAGTACTGAAGATGACTTTAAAACAAAAGCAAATTACTTTGATGTCATTCTACACATGCTCGAGGTAAGTTGAAAGTAGGAGGCTCTGGCTTCATGTTTTCTAAACGAAAAACAGCAACTAAATTGCAGCTGACACAGTTATGGAGTCTGCAGTGTTTTGCTCCCTTAGGAAAGCGCAATAAAAAAAATTATCACGACGTCGGAAAAAAGCACAATATCTTACGATTCTTCCTTTCATACGTGGTTTACCTTTATGTGGAATATTAGCTTTGTTGGTAATATTGTTATTAAAACCCATTAGCCAGCAAAAGTTCTGTCCCCTAATGGCGGACCCATTAAATAAACCTAGCATGTTATAGCGGGTATGCTGAATAAAACAAAAGCAAAAAATGACAAACGGTATAAAAGACTGCGGCAGCACCTTATCAGTATTCTATTTGAATAAGGTAAGTCACTCTGAGCTTTGGCTCTTCTTTTTTCTACAAATCAATCAAGAGCAGTGCGAAACGCTTTACGTCCCGTATGCACCAGCAGTCCTGTCGTAGATCGAACCCCAGTCGTTAAGGATGTCATTGTAAGTATCATCCGCGTCCGCATGTCTCGTTCAGTCCGATGGACAACCTGACGGCTCGTCACTTTGCTGCCGGTGACTGTTCCAGACAGCGCTTTGCTTTTCGTGTCGTTCCACCTAGATATTAATTCCCATACCTTCCTCTAATCTCCGTGCCTTCGTCAACTGCAAAGCTTGCCAAAGTCAGTACTGAAGATGACTTTAAAACAAAAGCAAGTTAGTTTGATGTCATTCTACACATGCTCGAGGTAAGTTGAAAGTAGGAGGCTCTGGCTTCATGTTTTCTAAACGAAAAACAGCAACTAAATTGCAGCTGACACAGTTATGGAGTCTGCAGTGTTTTGCTCTCTTAGGAAAGCGCAATAAAAAAAATTATCAAGACGTCGGAAAAGAGCACAATATCTTACGATTCTTCCTTTCGTACGTGGTTTACCTTTATGTGGAATATTAGCTTTGATGGTAATATTGTTATTGAAACCCATTAGCCAGCAAAAGTTCTGTCCCCTAGTGGCGGACCCATTAAAAAAACCTAGCATGTTATAGCGGGTATGCTGAATGAAACAAGAGCAAAAAATGACAAACGGTATAAAAGACTACGGCAGCACCTTATCGGTATTCTATTTGAATAAGGTAAGTCAATCTGAGCTTTGGCTTTTCTTTTTTCTACAAATCAATCTAGAGCAGTGCGAAACGCTTTACGTTCCGTATGCACCAGCAGTCCTGTCGTGGATCGAACCCCAGTCGTTAAGGATGTCATTGTAAGTATCATCCGCGTCCGCATGTCTCGTTAAGTCCGATGGACAACCTGACGGCTCGTCACTTTGCTGCCGGTGACTGTTCCGGACAGCGCTTTGCTTTTCGTGTCGTGCCACCCAGATATTAATTCCCATAACTTCCTCTAATCTCCGTGCCTTCGTCAACTGCAAAGCTTGCCAAAGTCAGTACTGAAGATGACTTTAAAACAAAAGCAAGTTAGTTTGATGTCATTCTACACATGCTCGAGGTAAGTTGAAAGTAGGAGGCTCTGGCTTCATGTTTTCTAAACGAAAAACAGCAACTAAATTGCAGCTGACACAGTTATGGAGTCTGCAGTGTTTTGCTCCCTTAGGAAAGCGCAATAAAAAAAATTATCACGACGTCGGAAAAAAGCACAATATCTTACGATTCTTCCTTTCATACGTGGTTTACCTTTATGTGGAATATTAGCTTTGTTGGTAATATTGTTATTAAAACCCATTAGCCAGCAAAAGTTCTGTCCCCTAATGGCGGACCCATTAAATAAACCTAGCATGTTATAGAGGGTATGCTGAATGAAACAAGAGCAAAAAATGACAAACGGTATAAAAGACTGCGGCAGCACCTTATCAGTATTCTATTTGAATAAGGTAAGTCAATCTAAGCTTTGGCTCTTCTTTTTTCTACAAATCAATCAAGAGCAGTGCGAAACGCTTTACGTCCCGTATGCACCAGCAGTCCTGTCGAAGATCGAACCCCAGTCGTTAAGGATGTCATTGTAAGTATCATCCGCGTCCGCATGTCTCGTTCAGTCCGATGGACAACCTGACGGCTCGTCACTTTGCTGCCGGTGACTGTTCCAGACAGCGCTTTGCTTTTCGTGTCGTGCCACCTAGATATTAATTCCCATACCTTCCTCTAATCTCCGTGCCTTCGTCAACTGCAAAGCTTGCCAAAGTCAGTACTGAAGATGACTTTAAAACAAAAGCAAGTTAGTTTGATGTCATTCTACACATGCTCGAGGTAAGTTGAAAGTAGGAGGCTCTGGCTTCATGTTTTCTAAACGAAAAACAGCAACTAAATTGCAGCTGACACAGTTATGGAGTCTGCAGTGTTTTGCTCTCTTAGGAAAGCGCAATAAAAAAAATTATCAAGACGTCGGAAAAGAGCACAATATCTTACGATTCTTCCTTTCGTACGTGGTTTACCTTTATGTGGAATATTAGCTTTGTTGGTAATACTGTTATTGAAACCCATTAGCCAGCAAAAGTTCTGTCCCCTAGTGGCGGACCCATTAAATAAACCTAGCATGTTATAGCGGGTATGCTGAATGAAACAAGAGCAAAAAATGACAAACGGTATAAAAGACTGCGGCAGCACCTTATCGGTATTCTATTTGAATAAGGTAAGTCAATCTGAGCTTTGGCTCTTCTTTTTTCTACAAATCAATCTAGAGCAGTGCGAAACGCTTTACGTTCCGTATGCACCAGCAGTCCTGTCGTGGATCGAACCCCAGTCGTTAAGGATGTCATTGTAAGTATCATCCGCGTCCGCATGTCTCGTTCAGTCCGATGGACAACCTGACGGCTCGTCACTTTGCTGCCGGTGACTGTTCCGGACAGCGCTTTGCTTTTCGTGTCGTGCCACCCAGATATTAATTCCCATACCTTCCTCTAATCTCCGTGCCGTCGTCAACTGCAAAGCTTGCCAGAGTCAGTACTGAAGATGACTTTAAAACAAAAGCAAGTTAGTTTGATGTCATTCTATTCATGCTCGATGTAAGTTGAATGTAGGAGGATCTGGCTTCATGTTTTCTCAACGAAAAACAGCAACTAAATTGCAGCTGACACAGTTATGGAGTCTGCAGTGTTTTGCTCCCTTAGGAAAGCGCAATAAAAAAAATTATCAAGAAGACGGAAAAGAGCACAATATCTTACGATTCTTGCTTTTATACGTGGTTTACCTTTATGTGGAATATTAGCTTTGTTGGTAATATTGTTATTAAAACCCATTAGCCAGAAAAAGTTCTGTCCCCTAATGGCGGACCCATTAAATAAACCTAGCATGTTATAGCGGGTATGCTGAATGAAAGAAGAGCAAAAAATGACAAACGGTATAAAAGACTGCGGCAGCACCTTATCGGTATTCTATTTGAATAAGGTAAGTCAATCTGAGCTTTGGATCTACTTTTTTCTACAAATCAATCTAGAGCAGTGCGAAACGCTTTACGTTCCGTATGCACCAGCAGTCTTGTCGTGGATCGAACCCCAGTCGTTAAGGATGTCATTGTAAGTATCATCCGCGTCCGCATGTCTCGTTCAGTCCGATGGACAACCTGACGGCTCGTCACTTTGCTGCCGGTGACTGTTCCGGACAGCGCTTTGCTTTTCGTGTCGTGCCACCCAGATATTAATTCCCATACCTTCCTCTAATCTCCGTGCCGTCGTCAACTGCAAAGCTTGCCAGAGTCAGTACTGAAGATGACTTTAAAACAAAAGCAAGTTAGTTTGATGTCATTCTACACATGCTCGATGTAAGTTGAATGTAGGAGGATCTGGCTTCATGTTTTTTCAACGAAAAACAGCAACTAAATTGCAGCTGACACAGTTATGGAGTCTGCAGTGTTTTGCTCCCTTAGGAAAGCGCAATAAAAAAAATTATCACGACGTCGGAAAAAAGCACAATATCTTACGATTCTTCCTTTCATACGTGGTTTACCTTTATGTGGAATATTAGCTTTGTTGGTAATATTGTTATTAAAACCCATTAGCCAGCAAAAGTTCTGTCCCCTAATGGCGGACCCATTAAATAAACCTAGCATGTTATAGCGGGTATGCTGAATGAAACAAGAGCAAAAAATGACAAACGGTATAAAAGACTGCGGCAGCACCTTATCAGTATTCTATTTGAATAAGGTAAGTCACTCTGAGCTTTGGCTATTCTTTTTTCTACAAATCAATCAAGAGCAGTGCGAAACGCTTTACGTCCCGTATGCACCAGCAGTCCTGTCGAAGATCAAACCCCAGTCGTTAAGGATGTCATTGTAAGTATCATCCGCGTCCGCATGTCTCGTTCAGTCCGATGGACAACCTGACGGCTCGTCACTTTGCTGCCGGTGACTGTTCCAGACAGCGCTTTGCTTTTCGTGTCGTGCCACCTAGATATTAATTCCCATACCTTCCTCTAATCTCCGTGCCTTCGTCAACTGCAAAGCTTGCCAAAGTCAGTACTGAAGATGACTTTAAAACAAAAGCAAGTTAGTTTGATGTCATTCTACACATGCTCGAGGTAAGTTGAAAGTAGGAGGCTCTGGCTTCATGTTTTCTAAACGAAAAACAGCAACTAAATTGCAGCTGACACAGTTATGGAGTCTGCAGTGTTTTGCTCTCTTAGGAAAGCGCAATAAAAAAAATTATCAAGACGTCGGAAAAGAGCACAATATCTTACGATTCTTCCTTTCGTACGTGGTTTACCTTTATGTGGAATATTAGCTTTGTTGGTAATACTGTTATTGAAACCCATTAGCCAGCAAAAGTTCTGTCCCCTAGTGGCGGACCCATTAAATAAACCTAGCATGTTATAGCGGGTATGCTGAATGAAACAAGAGCAAAAAATGACAAACGGTATAAAAGACTGCGGCAGCACCTTATCGGTATTCTATTTGAATAAGGTAAGTCAATCTGAGCTTTGGCTCTTCTTTTTTCTACAAATCAATCTAGAGCAGTGCGAAACGCTTTACGTTCCGTATGCACCAGCAGTTCTGTCGTGGATCGAACCCCAGTCGTTAAGGATGTCATTGTAATTATCATCCGCGTCCGCATGTCTCGTTCAGTCCGATGGACAACCTGACGGCTCGTCACTTTGCTGCCGGTGACTGTTCCGGCCAGCGCTTTGCCTTTCGTGTCGTTCCACCTAGATATTAATTCCCATACCTTCCTCTAATCTCCGTGCCGTCGTCAACTGCAAAGCTTGCCAGAGTCAGTACTGAAGATGACTTTAAAACAAAAGCAAGTTAGTTTGATGTCATTCTACACATGCTCGATGTAAGTTGAATGTAGGAGGATCTGGCTTCATGTTTTTTCAACGAAAAACAGAAACTAAATTGCAGCTGACACAATTATGGAGTCTGCAGTGTTTTGCTCCCTTAGGAAAGCGCAATAAAAAAAATTATCAAGACGTCGGAAAAGAGCACAATATCTTACGATTCTTCCTTTCATACGTGGTTTACCATTATATGGAATATTAGCTTTGTTGTTAATATTGCTATTGAAACCCATTAGCCAGCAAAAGTTCTGTCCCCTAGTGGCGGACCCATTAAATAAACTTAGCATATTATAGCGGGTATGCTGAATGAAACAAGAGCAAAAAATGACAAACGGTATAAAAGGCTGCGGCAGCACCTTATCGGTATTCTATTTGAATAAGGTAAGTCAATCTGAGCTTTGGCTCTTCTTATTTCTACAAATCAATCTAGAGCAGTGCGAAACGCTTTACGTCCCGTATGCACCAGCAGTCCTGTCGTAGATCGAACCCCAGTCGTTAAGGATGTCATTGTAAGTATCATCCGCGTCCGCATGTCTCGTTCAGTCCGATTAACTACCTGACGGCTCATCACTTTGCTGCCGGTGACTGTTCCGGCCAGCGCTTTGCCTTTCGTGTCGTTCCACCTAGATATTAATTCCCATACCTTCCTCTAAGCTCCGTGCCGTCGTCAACTGTAAAGCTTGCCAAAGTCAGTACTGAAGATGACTTTAAAACAAAAGCAAGTTAGTTTGATATCATTCTACACATGCTCGAGGTAAGTTGAAAGTAGGAGGCTCTGGCTTCATGTTTTCTCAACGAAAAACAGCAACTAAATTGCAGCTGACACAGTTATGGGGTCTGCAGTGTTTTGCTCCCTTAGGAAAGCGCAATAAAAAAAATTATCAAGAAGACGGAAAAGAGCACAATATCTTACGATTCTTCCTTTCATACGTGGTTTACCTTTATGTGGAATATTAGCTTTGTTGGTAATATTGTTATTAAAACCCATTAGCCAGAAAAAGTTCTGTCCCCTAATGGCGGACCCATTAAATAAACCTAGCATGTTATAACGGGTATGCTGAATGAAAGAAGAGCAAAAAATGACAAACGGTATAAAAGACTGCGGCAGCACCTTATCGGTATTCTATTTGAATAAAGTAAGTCAATCTGAGCTTTGGCTCTTCTTTTTTCTACAAATCAATCTAGAGCAGTGCGAAACGCTTTACGTCCCGTATGCACCAGCAGTGCCGTCGTGGATCGAACCCCAGTCGTTAAGGATGTCATTGTAAGTATTATCCGCGTCCGCATGTCTCGTTCAGTCCGATGGACAACCTGACGGCTCGTCACTTTGCTGCCGGTGACTGTTCCGGCCAGCGCTTTGCTTTTCGTGTCGTTCCACCTAGATATTAATTCCCATAACTTCCTCTAAGCTCCGTGCCGTCGTCAACTGTAAAGCTTGCCAAAGTCAGTACTGAAGATTACTTTACAACAAAAGGAAGTTAGTTTGATGTCATTCTACACATGCTCGATGTAAGTTGAAAGTAGGAGGCTGTGGCTTCATGTTTTCTAAACGAAAAACAGCAACTAAATTGCAGCTGACACAGTTATGGAGTCTGCAGTCTTTTGCTCCCTTAGGAAAGCGCAATAAAAAAAATTATCAAGACGTCGGAAAAAAGCAGAATATCTTACGATTCTTCCTTTCATACGTGGTTTACCTTTATGTGGAATATTAGCTTTGTTGGTAATATTATTATTAAAACCCATTAGCCAGAAAAAGTTCTGTCCCCTAATGGCGGACCCATTAAATAAACCTAGCATGTTATAGCGGGTATGCTGAATGAAACAAGAGCAAAAAATGACAAACGGTATAAAAGACTGCGGCAGCACCTTATCAGTATTCTATTTGAATAAGGTAAGTCAATCTGAGCTTTGGCTCTTCTTATTGCTACAAATCAATCTAGAGCAGTGCGAAACGCTTTACGTCCCGTATGCACCAGCAGTCCTGTCGTAGATCGAACCCCAGTCGTTAAGGATGTCATTGTAAGTATCATCCGCGTCCGCATGTCTCGTTCAGTCCGATTAACAACCTGACGGCTCATCACTTTGCTGCCGGTGACTGTTCCGGCCAGCGCTTTGCCTTTCGTGTCGTTCCTCCTAGATATTAATTCCCATACCTTCCTCTAAGCTCCGTGCCGTCGTCAACTGTAAAGCTTGCCAAAGTCAGTACTGAAGATGACTTTAAAACAAAAGCAAGTTAGTTTGATATCATTCTACACATGCTCGAGGTAAGTTGAAAGTAGGAGGCTCTGGCTTCATGTTTTCTCAACGAAAAACAGCAACTAAATTGCAGCTGACACAGTTATGGAGTCTGCAGTGTTTTGCTCCCTTAGGAAAGCGCAATAAAAAAATTATCAAGAAGACGGAAAAGAGCACAATATCTTACGATTCTTCCTTTCATACGTGGTTTACCTTTATGTGGAATATTAGCTTTGTTGGTAATATTGTTATTAAAACCCATTAGCCAGAAAAAATTCTGTCCCCTAATGGCGGACCCATTAAATAAACCTAGCATGTTATAACGGGTATGCTGAATGAAAGAAGAGCAAAAAATGACAAACGGTATAAAAGACTGCGGCAGCACCTTATCGGTATTCTATTTGAATAAGGTAAGTCAATCTGAGCTTTGGCTCTTCTTTTTTCTACAAATGAATCTAGAGCAGTGCGAAACGCTTTACGTCCCGTATGCACCAGCAGTGCCGTCGTGGATCGAACCCCAGTCGTTAAGAATGACATTGTAAGTATCATCCGCGTCCGCATGTCTCGTTCAGTCCGATGGACCCCTTGACGGCTCGTCACTTTGCTGCCGGTGACTGTTCCGGCCAGCGCTTTGCCTTTCGTGTCGTGCCACCTAGATATTATTTTCCATAACTTCCTCTAATCTCCGTTCCGTCGTCAACTGCAAAGCTTGCCAGAGTCAGTACTGAAGATGACTTTAAAACAAAAGCAAGTTAGTTTGATGTCATTCTACACATGCTCGATGTAAGTTGAATATAGGAGGCTCTGGCTTCATGTTTTCTCAACGAAAAACAGAAACTAAATTGCAGCTGACACAGTTATGGAGTCTGCAGTCTTTTGCTCCCTTAGGAAAGCGCAATAAAAAAAATTATCAATACGTCGGAAAAAAGCACAATATCTTACGATTCTTCCTTACATACGTGGTTTACCTTTATGTGGAATATTAGCTTTGTTGGTAATATTATTATTAAAACCCATTAGCCAGAAAAAGTTCTGTCCCCTAATGGCGGACCCATTAAATAAACCTAGCATGTTATAGCGGGTATGCTGAATGAAACAAGAGCAAAAAATGACAAACGGTATAAAAGACTGCGGCAGCACCTTATCGGTATTCTATTTGAATAAGGTAAGTCAATCTGAGCTTTGGCTCTTCTTATTTCTACAAATGAATCTAGAGCAGTGCGAAACGCTTTACGTCCCGTATGCACCAGCAGTGCCGTCGTGGATCGAACCCCAGTCGTTAAGGATGTCATTGTAAGTATTATCCGCGTCCGCATGTCTCGTTCAGTCCGATGGACAACCTGACGGCTCGTCACTTTGCTGCCGGTGATTGTTCCGGCCAGCGCTTTGCTTTTCGTGTCGTTCCACCTAGATATTAATTCCCATAACTTCCTCTAAGCTCCGTGCCGTCGTCAACTGTAAAGCTTGCCAAAGTCAGTACTGAAGATGACTTTAAAACAAAAGCAAGTTAGTTTGATGTCATTCTACACATGCTCGAGGTAAGTTGAAAGTAGGAGGCTGTGGCTTCATGTTTTCTCAACGAAAAACAGCAACTAAATTGCAGCTGACAAAGTTATGGAGTCTGCAGTGTTTTGCTCCCTTAGGAAAGCGCAATAAAAAAAATTATCAAGAAGACGGAAAAGAGCACAATATCTTACGATTCTTCCTTTCATACGTGGTTTACCTTTATGTGGAATATTAGTATTGTTGGTAATATTGTTATTAAAACCCATTAGCCAGCAAAAGTTCTGTCCCCAAATGGCGGACCCATTAAATAAACCTAGCATGTTATAGCGGGTATGCTGAATGAAACAAGAGCAAAAAATGACAAACGGTATAAAAGACTGCGGCAGCACCTTATCAGTATTCTATTTGAATAAGGTAAGTCAATCTGAGCTTTGGCTCTTCTTTTTTCCACAAATCAATCTAGAGCAGTGCGAAACGCTTTACGTCCCGTATGCACCAGCAGTGCCGTCATGGATCGAACCCCAGTCGTTAAGGATGTTATTGTAAGTATCATCCGCGTCCGCATGTCTCGATCAGTCCGATGGACAATCTTACGGCTCGTCACTTTGCTGCCGGTGACTGTTCCGGACAGCGTTTGCTTTTCGTGTCGTGCCACCTAGATATTATTTCCCATAACTTCCTCTAATCTCCGTGCCGTCGTCAACTGCAAAGCTTGCCAGAGTCAGTACTGAAGATGACTTTAAAACAAAAGCAAGTTAGTTTGATGTCCTTCTACACATGCTCGAGGTAAGTTGAAAGTAGGAGGCTGTGGCTTCATGTTTTCTAAACGAAAAACAGCAACTAAATTGCAGCTGACACAGTTATGGAGTCTGCAGTGTTTTGCTCCCTTAGGAAGCGCAATAAAAAAAATTATCAAGACGTCGGAAAAAAGCACAATATCTTACGATTCTTCCTTTCATACGTGGTTTACCAATACAGTATGTGAAATATTAGCTTTGTTGGTAATATTGTTATTAAAACCCATTAGCCAGCAAAAGTTCTGTCCCCTAATGGCGGACCCATTAAATAAACCTAGCATGTTATAGCGGGTATGCTGAATGAAACAAGAGCAAAAAATGACAAACGGTATAAAAGACTGCGGCAGCACCTTATTAGTATTCTATTTGAATAAGGTAAGTCAATCTAAGCTTTGGCTCTTCTTTTTTCTACAAATCAATCAAGAGCAGTGCGAAACGCTTTACGTTCCGTATGCACCAGCAGTCCTGTCGTAGATCGAACCCCAGTCGTTAAGGATGTCATTGTAAGTATCATCCGCGTCCGCATGTCTCGTTCAGTCCGATGGACAACCTGACGGCTCGTCACTTTGCTGCCGGTGACTGTTCCAGACAGCGCTTTGCTTTTCGTGTCGTTCCACCTAGATATTAATTCCCATAACTTCCTCTAATCTCCGTGCCTTCGTCAACTGCAAAGCTTGCCAAAGTCAGTACTGAAGATGACTTTAAAACAAAAGCAAGTTAGTTTGATGTCATTCTACACATGCTCGAGGTAAGTTGAAAGTAGGAGGCTCTGGCTTCATGTTTTCTCAACGAAAAACAGCAACTAAATTGCAGCTGACACAGTTATGGAGTCTGCAGTGTTTTGCTCCCTTAGGAAAGCGCAATAAAAAAAATTATCAAGAAGACGGAAAAGAGCACAATATCTTAAGATTCTTCCTTTCATACGTGGTTTACCTTTATGTGGAATATTAGCTTTGTTGGTAATACTGTTATTAAAACCCATTAGCCAGCAAAAGTTCTGTCCCCTAATGGCGGACCCATTAAATAAACCTAGCATGTTATAGCGGGTATGCTGAATGAAAGAAGAGCAAAAAATGACAAACGGTATAAAAGACTGCGGCAGCACCTTATAGGTATTCTATTTGAATAAGGTAAGTCATTCTGAGCTTTGGCTCTTCTTATTTCTACAAATGAATCTAGAGCAGTGCGAAACGCTTTACGTCCCGTATGCACCAGCAGTGCCGTCGTGGATCGAACCCCAGTCGTTAAGGACGTTATTGTAAGTATCATCCGCGTCCGCATGTCTCGATCAGTCCGATGGACAATCTTACGGCTCGTCACTTTGCTGCCGGTGACTGTTCCGGACAGCGCTTTGCTTTTCGTGTCGTGCCACCTAGATATTATTTCCCATAACTTCCTCTAATCTCCGTGCCGTCGTCAACTGCAAAGCTTGCCAGAGTCAGTACTGAAGATGACTTTAAAACAAAAGCAAGTTAGTTTGATGTCCTTCTACACATGCTCGAGGTAAGTTGAAAGTAGGAGGCTCTGGCTTCATGTTTTCTAAACGAAAAACAGCAACTAAATTGCAGCTGACACAGTTATGGAGTCTGCAGTGTTTTGCTCCCTTAGGAAGCGCAATAAAAAAAATTATCAAGACGTCGGAAAAGAGCACAATATCTTACGATTCTTCCTTTCATACGTGGTTTACCAATACAGTATGTGAAATATTAGCTTTGTTGGTAATATTGTTATTAAAACCCATTAGCCAGCAAAAGTTCTGTCCCCTAATGGCGGACCCATTAAATAAACCTAGCATGTTATAGCGGGTATGCTGAATGAAACAAGAGCAAAAAATGACAAACGGTATAAAAGACTGCGGCAGCACCTTATTAGTATTCTATTTGAATAAGGTAAGTCAATCTAAGCTTTGGCTCTTCTTTTTTCTACAAATCAATCAAGAGCAGTGCGAAACGCTTTACGTCCCGTATGCACCAGCAGTCCTGTCGTGGATCGAACCCCAGTCGTTAAGGATGTCATTGTAAGTATCATCCGCGTCCGCATGTTTCGTTCAGTCCGATGGACAACCTGACGGCTCGACACTTTGCTGCCGGTGACTGTTCCAGACAGCGCTTTGCTTTTCGTGTCGTTCCACCTAGATATTAATTCCCATACCTTCCTCTAATCTCCGTGCCTTCGTCAACTGCAAAGCTTGCCAAAGTCAGTACTGAAGATGACTTTAAAACAAAAGCAAGTTAGTTTGATGTCATTCTACACATGCTCGAGGTAAGTTGAAAGTAGGAGGCTGTGGCTTCATGTTTTCTCAACGAAAAACAGAAACTAAATTGCAGCTGACACAGTTATGGAGTCTGCAGTGTTTTGCTCCCTTAGGAAAGCGCAATAAAAAAAATTATCAAGAAGACGGAAAAGAGCACAATATCTTACGATTCTTCCTTTCACACGTGGTTTACCTTTATGTGGAATATTAGCTTTGTTGGTAATATTGTTATTAAAACCCATTAGCCAGCAAAAGTTCTGTCCCCTAATGGCGGACCCATTAAATATACCTAGCATGTTATAGCGGATATGCTGAATGAGACAAGAGCAAAAAATGACAAACGGTATAAAAGACTGCGGCAGCACCTTATCGGTATTCTATTTGAATAAGGTAAGTCAATCTGAGCTTTGGCTCTTCTTATTTTTACAAATCAATCTAGAGCAGTGCGAAACGTTTTACGTCCCGTATGCACCAGCATTCCTGTCGTAGATCGAACCCCAGTCGCTAAGGATGTCATTGTAAGTATTATCCGCGTCCGCATGTCTCGTTCAGTCCGATGGACAACCTGACGGATCATCACTTTGCTGCCGGTGACTGTTCCGGCCAGCGCTTTGTTTTTCGTGTCGTTCCACCTAGACATTAATTCCCATACCTTCCTCTAAGCTCCGTGCCGTCGTCAACTGTAAAGCTTGCCAAAGTCAGTACTGAAGATGACTTTAAAACAAAAGCAAGTTAGTTTGATGTCATTCTACACATGCTCGAGGTAAGTTGAAAGTAGGAGGCTCTGGCTTCATGTTTTCTCAACGAAAAACAGCAACTAAATTGCAGCTGACACAGTTATGGAGTCTGCAGTGTTTTGCTCCCTTAGGAAAGCGCAATAAAAAAAATTATCAAGACGTCGGAAAAGAGCACAATATCTTACGATTCTTCCTTTCATACGTGGTTTACCATTATGTGGAATATTAGCTTTGATGGTAATATTGTTATTGAAACCCATTAGCCAGCAAAAGTTCTGTCTCCTAGTGGCGGACCTATTAAATAAACCTAGCATGTTATAGCGGGTATGCTGAATGAAACAAGAGCAAAAAATGACAAACGGTAAAAATAACTGCGGCAGCACCTTATCGGTATTCTATTTGAATAAGGTAAGTCAATCTGAGCTTTGGCTCTTTTTATTTCTACAAATCAATCTAGAGCAGTGCGAAACGCTTTACGTCCCGTATGCACCAGCAGTGCCGTCGTGGATCGAACCCCAGTCGTTAAGGATGTCATTGTAAGTATTATCCGCGTCCGCATGTCTCGTTCAGTCCGATGGACAATCTTACGGCTCGTCACTTTGCTGCCGGTGACTGTTCCGGCCAGCGCTTTGCTTTTCGTGTCGTGCAACCTAGATATTAATTCCCATACCTTCCTCTAATCTCCGTGCCGTCGTCAACTGCAAAGCTTGCCAGAGTTAGTACTGAAGATGACTTTAAAACAAAAGCAAGTTAGTTTGATGTCAGTCTACACATGCTCGAGGTAAGTTGAAAGTAGGAGGCTCTGGCTTCATGTTTTCTCAACGAAAAACAAAAAACTAAATTGCAGCTGACACAGTTATGGAGTCTGCAGTGTTTTGCTCCCTTAGGAAAGCGCAATAAAAAAAATTATCAAGACGTCGGAAAAGAGCACAATACCTTACGATTCTTCCTTTCATACGTGGTTTACCATCATGTGGAATATTAGCTTTGTTGGTAATATTGTTATTGAAACCCATTAGCCAGTAAAAGTTCTGTTCCCTAGTGGCGGACCTATTTAATGAACCTAGCATGTTATAGCGGGTATGCTGAATGAAACCAGAGCAAAAAATGACAAACGGTATAAAAGACTGCGGCAGCACCTTATCGGTATTCTATTTGAATAAGGTAAGTCAATCTGAGCTTTGGCTCTTCTTATTTCTACAAATCAATCTAGAGCAGTGCGAAAAGCTTTACGTCCTGTATGCACCAGCAGTCCTGTCGTGGATCGAACCCCAGTCGTTAAGGATGTCATTGTAAGTATTATCCGCGTCCGCATGTCTCGTTCAGTCCGATGGACAACCTGACGGCTCGACACTTTTCTGCCGGTGACTGTTCCGGCCAGCGCCTTGCTTTTCGTGTCGTGCCACCTAGATATTAATTCCCATACCATCCTCTAAGCTCCGTGCCGTCGTCAACTGTAAAGCTTGCCAAAGTCAGTACTGAAGATGACTTTAAAACAAAAGCAAGTTAGTTTGATGTCATTCTACACATGCTCGATGTAAGTTGAAAGTAGGAGGCTCTGGCTTCATGTTTTCTCAACGAAAAACAGCAACTAAATTGCAGCTGACACAGTTATGGAGTCTGCAGTGTTTTGCTCCCTTAGGAAAGCGCAATAAAAAAAATTATCAAGACGTCGGAAAAGAGCACAATATCTTACGATTCTTCCTTTCATACGTGGTTTACCATTATGTGGAATATTAGCTTTGTTGGTAATATTGTTATTGAAACCCATTAGCCAGCAAAAGTTCTGTCCCCTAGTGGCGGACACATTAAATAAACCTAGCATGTTATAGCGGGTATGCTGAATGAAACAAGAGCAAAAAATGACAAACGGTATAAAAGACTGCGGCAGCACCTTATCGGTATTCTATTTGAATAAGGTAAGTCAATCTGAGCTTTGGCTCTTCTTATTTCTACAAATCAATCTAGAGCAGTGCGAAACGCTTTACGTCCCGTATGCACCAGCAGTGCCGTCGTGGATCGAACCCCAGTCGTTAAGGATGTCATTGTAAGTATTATCCGCGTCCGCATGTCTCGTTCAGTCCGATGGACAACCTGACGGATCGTCACTTTGCTGCCGGTGACTGTTCCGGCAAGCGCTTTGCTTTTCGTGTCGTTCCACCTAGATATTAATTCCCATAACTTCCTCTAAGCTCCGTGCCGTCGTCAACTGTAAAGCTTGCCAAAGTCAGTACTGAAGATGACTTTAAAACAAAAACAAGTTAGTTTGATGTCATTCTACACATGCTCGAGGTAAGTTGAAAGTAGGAGGTTGTGGCTTCATGTTTTCTCAACGAAAAACAGAAACTAAATTGCAGCTGACACAGTTATGGAGTCTGCAGTGTTTTGCTCCCTTAGGAAAGCGCAATAAAAAAAATTATCAAGAAGACGGAAAAGAGCACAATATCTTACGATTCTTCCTTTCATACGTGGTTTACCTTTATGTGGAATATTAGCTTTGTTGGTAATATTGTTATTAAAACCCATTAGCCAGCAAAAGTTCTGTCCCCTAATGGCGGACCCATTAAATAAACCTAGCATGTTATAGCGGATATGCTGAATGAGACAAGAGCAAAAAATGACAAACGGTATAAAAGACTGCGGCAGCACCTTATCGGTATTCTATTTGAATAAGGTAAGTCAATCTGAGCTTTGGCTCTTCTTATTTGTACAAATCAATCTAGAGCAGTGCGAAACGTTTTACGTCCCGTATGCACCAGCAGTCCTGTCGTAGATCGAACCCCAGTCGTTAAGGATGTCATTGTAAGTATTATCCGCGTCCGCATGTCTCGTTCAGTCCGATGGACAATCTTACGGATCGTCACTTTGCTGCCGGTGACTGTTCCGGACAGCGCTTTGCTTTTCGTGTCGTTCCACCTAGATATTAATTCCCATACCTTCCTCTAAGCTCCGTGCCGTCGTCAACTGCAAAGCTTGCCAGAGTCAGTACTGAAGATGACTTTAAAACTAAAGCAAGTTAGTTTGATGTCATTCTACACATGCTCGAGGTAAATTGAAAGTAGGAGGCTTTGGCTTCATGTTTTCTCAACGAAAAACAGCAACTAAATTGCAGATGACACAGTTATGGAGTCTGCAGTGTTTTGCTCCCTTAGGAAAGCGCAATAAAAAAAATTATCAAGACGTCGGAAAAGAGCACAATATCTTACGATTCTTCCTTTCATACGTGGTTTACCATTATGTGGAATATTAGCTTTGATGGTAATATTGTTATTGAAACCCATTAGCCAGTAAAACTTTTGTTCCCTAGTGGCGGACCTATTAAATGAACCTAGCATGTTATAGCGGGTATGCTGAATGAAACCAGAGCAAAAAATGACAAACGGTATAAAAGACTGCGGCAGCACCTTATCGGTATTCTATTTGAATAAGGTAAGTCAATCTGAGCTTTGGCTCTTCTTTTTTCTACAAATCAATCTAGAGCAGTGCGAAACGCTTTACGTCCCGTATGCACCAGCAGTGCCGTCGTGGATCGAACCCCAGTCGTTAAGGATGTCATTGTAAGTATTATCCCCGTCCGCATGTCTCGTTCAGTCCGATGGACAACCTGACGGCTCGTCACTTTGCTGCCGGTGACTGTTCTGGCCTGCGCTTTGCTTTTCGTGTCTTTCCACCTAGATATTATTTCCCATACCTTCCTCTAATCTCCGTGCCGTCGTCAACTGCAAAGCTTGCCAAAGTCAGTACTGAAGATGACTTTAAAACAAAAACAAGTTAGTTTGATGACATTCTACACATTCTCGAGGTGAGTTGAAAGTAAGAGGCTCTGGCTTCATGTTTTCTCAACGAAAAACAGCAACTAAATTGCAGCTGACACAGTTATGGAGTCTGCAGTGCTTTGCTCCCTTAGGAAAGCGCAATAAAAAAAACTATCAAGACGTCGGAAAAGAGCACAATATCTTACGATTCTTAATTTCATTGGTGGTTTACCTTTATGTGGAATATTAACTTTGTTGGTAACATTGTCATTAAAACCCATTAGCCAGCAAAAGTGCTGTCCCCTAGTGGCAGTCCCATTAAATAAACCTAGCATGTTATAGCGGGTATGCTGAATGAAACAAGAGCAAAAAATGACAAACGTTATAAAAGACTGCGGCAGCACCTTGTCGGTATTCTATTTGAATAAGGTAAGTCAATCTGAGCTTTGGCTCTTCTTTTTTCTACAAATCAATCTAGAGCAGTGCTAAAAGCTTTACGTCTCGTATGCACCAACAGTCCTGTCATGGATCGATCTCCATTCGTTAAGGATGTCATTGTGAGTATCATCCGCGTCGGGATGTCTCGTTCAGTCCGATGAACCCCCTGACGGCTCGTCACTTTGCTGCCGGTGACTGTTCCGGCCAGCGCTTTGCTTTTCGTGTCTTTCCACCTAGATATTATTTCCCATACCTTCCTCTAAGCCCCGTGCCGTCGTCAACTGCAAAGCTTGCCAAAGTCAGTACTGAAGATGACTTTAAAACAAAAGCAAGTTAGTTTGATGTCATTCTACACATTCTCGAGGTAAGTTGAAAGTAGGAGGCTCTGGCTTCATGTTTTCTCAACGAAAAACAATAACTAAATTGCAGCTGACACAGTTATGGAGTCTGCAGTGTTTTGCTCCCTTAGAAAAGGGCAATAAAAAAAATTATCAAGACGTCGGAAAAGAGCACAATATCTTACGATTCTTCCTTTCATTCGTGGTTTACCTTTATGTGGAATATTAGCATTGTTGGTAATATTGTTATTAAAACCCATTAGCCAGCAAAAGTGCTGTCTCCTAGTAGCAGTCCCATTAAATAAACCTAGCATGTTATAGCGGGTATGCTGAATGAAACAAGAGCAAAAAATGACAAACGGTATAAAAGACTGCGGCAGCACCTTATCGGTATTCTATTTGAATAAGGTAAGTCAATCTGAGCTTTGGCTCTTCTTATTTCTACAAATCAATCTAGAGCAGTGCGAAAAGCTTTACGTCCTGTATGCACCAGCAGTCCTGTCGTGGATCGAACCCCAGTCGTTAAGGATGTCATTGTAAGTATTATCCGCGTCCGCATGTCTCGTTCAGTCCGATGGACAACCTGACGGCTCGACACTTTTCTGCCGGTGACTGTTCCGGCCAGCGCCTTGCTTTTCGTGTCGTGCCACCTAGATATTAATTCCCATACCATCCTCTAAGCTCCGTGCCGTCGTCAACTGTAAAGCTTGCCAAAGTCAGTACTGAAGATGACTTTAAAACAAAAGCAAGTTAGTTTGATGTCATTCTACACATGCTCGATGTAAGTTGAATGTAGGAGGCTCTGGCTTCATGTTTTCTCAACGAAAAACAGCAACTAAATTGCAGCTGACACAGTTATGGAGTCTGCAGTGTTTTGCTCCCTTAGGAAAGCGCAATAAAAAAAATTATCAAGACGTCGGAAAAGAGCACAATATCTTACGATTCTTCCTTTCATACGTGGTTTACCATTATGTGGAATATTAGCTTTGATGGTAATATTGTTATTGAAACTCATTAGCCAGCAAAAGTTCTTTCCCCTAGTGGCGGACCTATTAAATAAACCTAGCATGTTATAGCGGGTATGCTGAATGAAACAAGAGCAAAAAATGACAAACGGTAAAAAAGACTGCGGCAGCACCTTATCGGTATTCTATTTGAATAAGGTAAGTCAATCTGAGCTTTGGCTCTTCTTATTTCTACAAATCAATCTAGAGCAGTGCGAAACGCTTTACGTCCCGTATGCACCAGCAGTGCCGTCGTGGATCGAACCCCAGTCGTTAAGGATGTCATTGTAAGTATTATCCGCGTCCGCATGTCTCGTTCAGTCCGATGGACAATCTTACGGCTCGTCACTTTGCTGCCGGTGACTGTTCCGGACAGCGCTTTGCTTTTCGTGTCGTGCCACCTAGATATTAATTCCCATACCTTCCTCTAAGTTCCGTGCCGTCGTCAACTGTAAAGCTTGCCAGAGTCAGTACTGAAGATGACTTTAAAACAAAAGCAAGTTAGTTTGAAGTCATTCTACACATGCTCGATGTAAGTTGAAAGTAGGAGGCTCTGGCTTCATGTTTTCTCAACGAAAAACAGCAACTAAATTGCAGCGGACACAGTTATGGAGTCTGCAGTGTTTTGCTCCCTTAGGAAAGCGCAATAAAAAAAATTATCAAGACGTCGGAAAAGAGCACAATATCTTACGATTCTTCCTTTCATACGTGGTTTACCATTATGTGGAATATTAGCTTTGATGGTAATATTGTTATTGAAACTCATTAGCCAGCAAAAGTTCTTTCCCCTAGTGGCGGACCTATTAAATAAACCTAGCATGTTATAGCGGGTATGCTGAATGAAACAAGAGCAAAAAATGACAAACGGTATAAAAGACTGCGGCAGCACCTTATCGGTATTCTATTTGAATAAGGTAAGTCAATCTGAGCTTTGGCTCTTCTTATTTGTACAAATGAATCTAGAGCAGTGCGAAACGCTTTACGTCCCGTATGCACCAGCAGTGCCGTCGTGGATCGAACCCCAGTCGTTAAGGATGTCATTGTAAGTATTATCCGCTTCCGCATGTCTCGTTCAGTCCGATGGACAATCTTACGGCTCGTCACTTTGCTGCCGGTGACTGTTCCGGACAGCGCTTTGCTTTTCGTGTCGTGCCACCTAGATATTAATTCCCATAACTTCCTCTAATCTCCGTGCCGTCGTCAACTGCAAAGCTTGCCAGAGTCAGTACTGAAGATGACTTTAAACCTAAAGCAAGTTAGTTTGATGTCATTCTACACATTCTCGAGGTAAATTGAAAGTAGGAGGCTTTGGCTTCATGTTTTCTCAACGAAAAACAGCAACTAAATTGCAGATGACACAGTTATGGAGTCTGCAGTGCTTTGCTCCCTTAGGAAAGCGCAATAAAAAAAACTATCAAGACGTCCGAAAAGAGCACAATATCTTACGATTCTTAATTTCATTGGTGGTTTACCTTTATGTGGAATATTAACTTTGTTGGTAACATTGTTATTAAAACCCATTAGCCAGCAAAAGTGCTGTCCCCTAGTGGCAGTCCCATTAAATAAACCTAGCATGTTATAGCGGGTATGCTGAATGAAACAAGAGCAAAAAATGACAAACGTTATAAAAGACTGCGGCAGCACCTTGTCGGTATTCTATTTGAATAAGGTAAGTCAATCTGATCTTTGGCTCTTCTTTTTTCTACAAATCAATCTAGAGCAGTGCGAAAAGCTTTACGTCTCGTATGCACCAACAGTCCGGTCATGGATCGATCTCCAGTCGTTAAGGATGTCATTGTGAGTATCATCCGCGTCGGGATGTCTCGTTCAGTCCGATGAACCCCCTGAGGGCTCGTCACTTTGCTGCCGGTGACTGTTCCTGCCAGCGCTTTGCTTTTCGTGTCTTTCCACCTAGATATTATTTCCCATACCTTCCTCTAAGCCCCGTGCCGTCGTCAACTGCAAAGCTTGCCAAAGTCAGTACTGAAGATGACTTTAAAACAAAAGCAAGTTAGTTTGATGACATTCTACACATTCTCGAGGTAAGTTGAAAGTAGGAGGCTCTGGCTTCATGTTTTCTCAACGAAAAACAGCAACTAAATTGCAGCTGACACAGTTATGGAGTCTGCAGTGCTTTGCTCCCTTAGAAAAGGGCAATAAAAAAAATTATCAAGACGTCGGAAAAGAGCACAATATCTTACGATTCTTCCTTTCATTCGTGGTTTACCTTTATGTGGAATATTAGCTTTGTTGGTAATATTGTTATTAAAACCCATTTGCCAGCAAAAGTGCTGTCTCCTAATAGCAGTCCCATTAAATAAACCTAGCATGTTATAGCGGGTATGCTGAATGAAACAAGAGCAAAAAATGACAAACGTTATAAAAGGCTGCGGCAGCACCTTGTCGGTATTCTATTTGAGTAAGTTAAGTCAATCTGAGCTTTGCACTTTCTTTTTTCTTCAAATCAATCTAAAGCAGTGGGAAAAGCTTTAATTTTCGTATGCACCAGCAGTCCTGTCGTGTATCGAACCCCAGTCGTTAAGGATGTCATTGTAAGTATCATCCGCGTCCGCATGTCTCGTTCAGTCCGATGGACCCCCTGACGGCTTGTCACTTTGCTGCCGGTGACTGTTCCGGCCAGCGCTTTGCTTTTCGTGTCGTGCCACCTAGATATTAATTCCCATACCTTCCTCTAAGCTCCGTGCCGTCGTCAACTGCAAAGCTTGCCAAAGTCAGTACTGAAGATGACTTTAAAACAAAAGCAAGTTAGTTTGATGACATTCTACACATTCTCGAGGTAAGTTGAAAGTAGGAGGCTCTGGCTTCATGTTTTCTCAACGAAAAACAGCAACTAAATTGCAGCTGACACAGTTATGGAGTCTGCAGTGTTTTGCTCCCTTAGGAAAGCGCAATAAAAAAAATTATCAAGACGTCGGAAAAGAGCACAATATCTTACGATTCTTCCTTTCATACGTGGTTTACCATTATGTGGAATATTAGCTTTGATGGTAATATTGTTATTGAAACTCATTAGCCAGCAAAAGTTCTTTCCCCTAGTGGCGGACCTATTAAATAAACCTAGCATGTTATAGCGGGTATGCTGAATGAAACAAGAGCAAAAAATGACAAACGGTATAAAAGACTGCGGCAGCACCTTATCGGTATTCTATTTGAATAAGGTAAGTCAATCTGAGCTTTGGCTCTTCTTATTTGTACAAATCAATCTAGAGCAGTGCGAAACGCTTTACGTCCCGTATGCACCAGCAGTGCCGTCGTGGATCGAACCCCAGTCGTTAAGGATGTCATTGTAAGTATTATCCGCTTCCGCATGTCTCGTTCAGTCCGATGGACAATCTTACGGCTCGTCACTTTGCTGCCGGTGACTGTTCCGGACAGCGCTTTGCTTTTCGTGTCGTGCCACCTAGATATTAATTCCCATAACTTCCTCTAATCTCCGTGCCGTCGTCAACTGCAAAGCTTGCCAGAGTCAGTACTGAAGATGACTTTAAACCTAAAGCAAGTTAGTTTGATGTCATTCTACACATTCTCGAGGTAAATTGAAAGTAGGAGGCTTTGGCTTCATGTTTTCTCAACGAAAAACAGCAACTAAATTGCAGATGACACAGTTATGGAGTCTGCAGTGTTTTGCTCCCTTAGGAATGCGCAATAAAAAAAATTATCAAGACGTCGGAAAAGAGCACAATATCTTACGATTCTTCCTTTCATACGTGGTTTACCATTATGTGGAATATTAGCTTTGATGGTAATATTGTTATTGAAACCCATTAGCCAGTAAAACTTTTGTTCCCTAGTGGCGGACCTATTAAATGAACCTAGCATGTTATAGCGGGTATGCTGAATGAAACCAGAGCAAAAAATGACAAACGGTATAAAAGACTGCGGCAGCACCTTATCGGTATTCTATTTGAATAAGGTAAGTCAATCTGAGCTTTGGCTCTTCTTTTTTCTACAAATCAATCTAGAGCAGTGCGAAACGCTTTACGTCCCGTATGCACCAGCAGCGCCGTCGTGGATCGAACCCCAGTCGTTAAGGATGTCATTGTAAGTATTATCCCCGTCCGCATGTCTCGTTCAGTCCGATGGACAACCTGACGGCTCGTCACTTTGCTGCCGGTGACTGTTCCGGCCAGCGCTTTGCTTTTCGTGTCTTTCCACCTAGATATTATTTCCCATACTTTCCTCTAAGCTCCGTGCCGTCGTCAACTGCAAAGCTTGCCAAAGTCAGTAGTGAAGATGACTTTAAAACAAAAACAAGTTAGTTTGATGACATTCTACACATTCTCGAGGTGAGTTGAAAGTAAGAGGCTCTGGCTTCATGTTTTCTCAACGAAAAACAGCAACTAAATTGCAGCTGACACAGTTATGGAGTCTGCAGTGCTTTGCTCCCTTAGGAAAGCGCAATAAAAAAAACTATCAAGACGTCCGAAAAGAGCACAATATCTTACGATTCTTAATTTCATTGGTGGTTTACCTTTATGTGGAATATTAACTTTGTTGGTAACATTGTTATTAAAACCCATTAGCCAGCAAAAGTGCTGTCCCCTAGTGGCAGTCCCATTAAATAAACCTAGCATGTTATAGCGGGTATGCTGAATGAAACAAGAGCAAAAAATGACAAACGTTATAAAAGACTGCGGCAGCACCTTGTCGGTATTCTATTTGAATAAGGTAAGTCAATCTGATCTTTGGCTCTTCTTTTTTCTACAAATCAATCTAGAGCAGTGCGAAAAGCTTTACGTCTCGTATGCACCAACAGTCCTGTCATGGATCGATCTCCAGTCGTTAAGGATGTCATTGTGAGTATCATCCGCGTCGGGATGTCTCGTTCAGTCCGATGAACCCCCTGAGGGCTCGTCACTTTGCTGCCGGTGACTGTTCCTGCCAGCGCTTTGCTTTTCGTGTCTTTCCACCTAGATATTATTTCCCATACCTTCCTCTAAGCCCCGTGCCGTCGTCAACTGCAAAGCTTGCCAAAGTCAGTACTGAAGATGACTTTAAAACAAAAGCAAGTTAGTTTGATGACATTCTACACATTCTCGAGGTAAGTTGAAAGTAGGAGGCTCTGGCTTCATGTTTTCTCAACGAAAAACAGCAACTAAATTGCAGCTGACACAGTTATGGAGTCTGCAGTGCTTTGCTCCCTTAGAAAAGGGCAATAAAAAAAATTATCAAGACGTCGGAAAAGAGCACAATATCTTACGATTCTTCCTTTCATTCGTGGTTTACCTTTATGTGGAATATTAGCTTTGTTGGTAATATTGTTATTAAAACCCATTTGCCAGCAAAAGTGCTGTCTCCTAATAGCAGTCCCATTAAATAAACCTAGCATGTTATAGCGGGTATGCTGAATGAAACAAGAGCAAAAAATGACAAACGTTATAAAAGGCTGCGGCAGCACCTTGTCGGTATTCTATTTGAGTAAGTTAAGTCAATCTGAGCTTTGCACTTTCTTTTTTCTTCAAATCAATCTAAAGCAGTGGGAAAAGCTTTAATTTTCGTATGCACCAGCAGTCCTGTCGTGTATCGAACCCCAGTCGTTAAGGATGTCATTGTAAGTATCATCCGCGTCCGCATGTCTCGTTCAGTCCGATGGACCCCCTGACGGCTTGTCACTTTGCTGCCGGTGACTGTTCCGGCCAGCGCTTTGCTTTTCGTGTCGTGCCACCTAGATATTAATTCCCATACCTTCCTCTAAGCTCCGTGCCGTCGTCAACTGCAAAGCTTGCCAAAGTCAGTACTGAAGATGACTTTAAAACAAAAGCAAGTTAGTTTGATGACATTCTACACATTCTCGAGGTAAGTTGAAAGTAGGAGGCTCTGGCTTCATGTTTTCTCAACGAAAAACAGCAACTAAATTGCAGCTGACACAGTTATGGAGTCTGCAGTGTTTTGCTCCCTTAGGAAAGCGCAATAAAAAAAATTATCAAGACGTCGGAAAAGAGCACAATATCTTACGATTCTTCCTTTCATACGTGGTTTACCTTTATGTGGAATATTAGCTTTGTTGGTAATATTGTTATTAAAACCCATTAGCCAGCAAAAGTTCTGTCCCCTAATGGCGGACCCATTAAATAAACCTAGCATGTTATAGCGGGTATGCTGAATGAAACAAGAGCAAAAAATGACAAACGTTATAAAAGACTGCGGCAGCACCTTGTCGGTATTCTATTTGAATAAGGTAAGTCAATCTGAGCTTTGGCTCTTCTTTTTTCTACAAATCAATCTAGAGCAGTGCGAAAAGCTTTACGTCTCGTATGCACCAACAGTCCTGTCATGGATCGATCTCCAGTCGTTAAGGATGTCATTGTGAGTATCATCCGCGTCGGGATGTCTCGTTCAGTCCGATGAACCCCCTGACGGCTCGTCACTTTGCTGCCGGTGACTGTTCCGGCCAGCGCTTTGCTTTTCGTGTCTTTCCACCTAGATATTATTTCCCATACCTTCCTCTAAGCCCCGTGCCGTCGTCAACTGCAAAGCTTGCCAAAGTCAGTACTGAAGATGACTTTAAAACAAAAACAAGTTAGTTTGATGACATTCTACACATTCTCGAGGTAAGTTGAAAGTAGGAGGCTCTGGCTTCATGTTTTCTCAACGAAAAACAGCAACTAAATTGCAGCTGACACAGTTATGGAGTCTGCAGTGTTTTGCTCCCTTAGAAAAGCGCAATAAAAAAAATTATCAAGACGTCGGAAAAGAGCACAATATTTTACGATTCTTCCTTTCATTCGTGGTTTACCTTTATGTGGAATATTAGCATTGTTGATAATATTGTTATTAAAACCCATTAGCCAGCAAAAGTGCTGTCTCCTAGTAGCAGTCCCATTAAATAAACCTAGCATGTTATAGCGGGTATGCTGAATGAAACAGGAGCAAAAAATGACAAACGTTATAAAAGGCTGCGGCAGCACCTTGTCGGTATTCTATTTGAGTAAGGTAAGTCAATCTGAGCTTTGCACTTTCTTATTTCTTCAAATCAATCTAAAGCAGTGGGAAAAGCTTTACGTTTCGTATGCACCAGCAGTCCTGTCGTGTATCGAACCCCAGTCGTTAAGGATGTCATTGTAAGTATCATTCGCGTCCGCATGTCTCGTTCAGTCCGATGGACCCCCTGACGGATTGTCACTTTGCTGCCGGTGACTGTTCCGGCCAGCGCTTTGCTTTTCGTGTCGTGCCACCTAGATATTAATTCCCATACCTTCCTCTAAGCTCCGTGCCGTTGTCAACTGCAAAGCTTGCCAAAGTCAGTACTGAAGATGACTTTAAAACAAAAGCAAGTTAGTTTGATGACATTCTACACATTCTCGAGATAAGTTGAAAGTAGGAGGCTCTGGCTTCATGTTTTCTCAACGAAAAACAGCAACTAAATTGCAGCTGACACAGTTATGGAGTCTGCAGTGTTTTGCTCCCTTAGGAAAGCGCAATAAAAAAAATTATCAAGACGTCGGAAAAGAGCACAATATCTTACGATTCTTCCTTTCATTCGTGGTTTACCTTTATGTGGAATATTAACTTTGTTGGTTATATTGTTATTAAAACCCATTAGCCAGCAAAAGTGCTGTCCTCTAGTGGCAGTCTCATTAAATAAACCTAGCATGTTATAGCGGGTATGCTGAATGAAACAAGAGCAAAAAATGACAAACGTTATAAAAGACTGCGGCAGCACCTTGTCGGTATTCTATTTGAATAAGGTAAGTCAATCTGAGCTTTGGCTCTTCTTTTTTCTACAAATCAATCTAAAGCAGTGCGAAACGCTTTACGTTTCGTATGCACCAACAGTCCTGTCGTGGATCGAACCCCGGTCGTTAAGGATGTCATTGTAAGTATCATCCGCGTCCGCATGTCTCGTTCAGTCCGATGGACCCTCTGACGGCTCGACACTTTACTGCCGGTGACTGTTCCGGCCAGCGCTTTGCTTTTCGTGTCGTGCCACCTAGATATTATTTCCCATACCTTCCTCTAAGCCCCGGGCCGTCGTCAACTGCAAAGCTTGCCAAAGTCAGTACTGAAGATGACTTTAAAACAAAAACAAGTTAGTTTGATGACATTCTACACATTCTCGAGGTAAGTTGAAAGTAGGAGGCTCTGGCTTCATGTTTTCTCAACGAAAAACAGCAAATGAATTGCAGCTGACACAGTTATGGAGTCTGCAGTGTTTTGCTCCCTTAGGAAAGCGCAATAAAAAAAACTATCAAGACGTCCGAAAAGAGCACAATATCTTACGATTCTTCCTTTCATTCGTGGTTTACCTTTATGTGGAATATTAGCTTTGTTGGTAATATTGTTATTAAAACCCATTAGCCAGCAAAAGTTCTGTCCCCTAATGGCGGACCCATTAAATAAACCTAGCATGTTATAGCGGGTATGCTGAATGAAACAAGAGCAAAAAATGACAAACGTTATAAAAGACTGCGGCAGCACCTTGTCGGTATTCTATTTGAATAAGGTAAGTCAATCTGAGCTTTGGCTCTTCTTTTTTCTACAAATGAATCTAGAGCAGTGTGAAAAGCTTTACGTCTCGTATGCACCAACAGTCCTGTCATGGATCGATCTCCAGTCGTTAAGGATGTCATTGTGAGTATCATCCGCGTCGGGATGTCTCGTTCAGTCCGATGAACCCCCTGACGGCTCGTCACTTTGCTGCCGGTGACTGTTCCGGCCAGCGCTTTGCTTTTCGTGTTATTCCACCTAGATATTATTTCCCATACCTTGCTCTAAGCCCCGTGCCGTCGTCAACTGCAAAGCTTGCCAAAGTCAGTACTGAAGATGACTTTAAAACAAAAACAAGTTAGTTTGATGACATTCTACACATTCTCGAGGTAAGTTGAAAGTAGGAGGCTCTGGCTTCATGTTTTCTCAACGAAAAACAGCAACTAAATTGCAGCTGACACAGTTATGGAGTCTGCAGTGTTTTGCTCCCTTAGAAAAGCGCAATAAAAAAAATTATCAAGACGTCGGAAAAGAGCACAATATTTTACGATTCTTCCTTTCATTCGTGGCTTACCTTTATGTGGAATATTAGCTTTGTTGGTAATATTGTTATTAAAACCCATTAGCTAGCAAAAGTTCTGTCCCCTAGTGGCGGTCCCATTAAATAAACCTAGCATGTTATAGCGGGTATACTGAATGAAACAAGAGCAAAAATTGACAAACGGTATAAAAGACTGCGGCAGCACCTTATCGGTATTCTATTTGAATAAGGTAAGTCAATCTGAGCTTTGGCTCTTCTTTTTTCTACAAATCAATCTAGAGCAGTGCGAAAAGCTTTACGTTTCGTATGCACCAGCAGTCCTGTCGTGTATCGAACCCCAGTCGTTAAGGATGTCATTGTAAGTATCATCCGCGTCCGCATGTCTCGTTCAGTCCGATGGACCCCCTGACGGCTTGTCACTTTGCTGCCGGTGACTGTTCCGGCCAGCGCTTTGCTTTTCGTGTCGTGCCACCTAGATATTAATTCCCATACCTTCCTCTAAGCTCCGTGCCGTCGTCAACTGCAAAGCTTGCCAAAGTCAGTACTGAAGATGACTTTAAAACAAAAGCAAGTTAGTTTGATGACATTCTACACATTCTCGAGGTAAGTTGAAAGTAGGAGGCTCTGGCTTCATGTTTTCTCAACGAAAAACAGCAACTAAATTGCAGCTGACACAGTTATGGAGTCTGCAGTGTTTTGCTCCCTTAGGAAAGCGCAATAAAAAAAATTATCAAGACGTCGGAAAAGAGCACAATATCTTACGATTCTTCCTTTCATACGTGGTTTACCTTTATGTGGAATATTAGCTTTGTTGGTAATATTGTTATTAAAACCCATTAGCCAGCAAAAGTTCTGTCCCCTAATGGCGGACCCATTAAATAAACCTAGCATGTTATAGCGGGTATGCTGAATGAAACAAGAGCAAAAAATGACAAACGTTATAAAAGACTGCGGCAGCACCTTGTCGGTATTCTATTTGAATAAGGTAAGTCAATCTGAGCTTTGGCTCTTCTTTTTTCTACAAATCAATCTAGAGCAGTGCGAAAAGCTTTACGTCTCGTATGCACCAACAGTCCTGTCATGGATCGATCTCCAGTCGTTAAGGATGTCATTGTGAGTATCATCCGCGTCGGGATGTCTCGTTCAGTCCGATGAACCCCCTGACGGCTCGTCACTTTGCTGCCGGTGACTGTTCCGGCCAGCGCTTTGCTTTTCGTGTCTTTCCACCTAGATATTATTTCCCATACCTTCCTCTAAGCCCCGTGCCGTCGTCAACTGCAAAGCTTGCCAAAGTCAGTACTGAAGATGACTTTAAAACAAAAACAAGTTAGTTTGATGACATTCTACACATTCTCGAGGTAAGTTGAAAGTAGGAGGCTCTGGCTTCATGTTTTCTCAACGAAAAACAGCAACTAAATTGCAGCTGACACAGTTATGGAGTCTGCAGTGTTTTGCTCACTTAGAAAAGCGCAATAAAAAAAATTATCAAGACGTCGGAAAAGAGCACAATATTTTACGATTCTTCCTTTCATTCGTGGTTTACCTTTATGTGGAATATTAGCATTGTTGATAATATTGTTATTAAAACCCATTAGCCAGCAAAAGTGCTGTCTCCTAGTAGCAGTCCCATTAAATAAACCTAGCATGTTATAGCGGGTATGCTGAATGAAACAGGAGCAAAAAATGACAAACGTTATAAAAGACTGCGGCAGCACCTTGTCGGTATTCTATTTGAATAAGGTAAGTCAATCTGAGCTTTGGCTCTTCTTTTTTCTACAAATCAATCTAAAGCAGTGCGAAACGCTTTACGTCTCGTATGCACCAACAGTCCTGTCGTGGATCGAACCCCAGTCGTTAAGGATGTCATTGTAAGTATCATCCGCGTCCGCATGTCTCGTTCAGTCCGATGGACCCTCTGACGGCTCGACACTTTGCTGCCGGTGACTGTTCCGGCCAGCGCTTTGCTTTTCGTGTCGTGCCACCTAGATATTATTTCCCATACCTTCCTCTAAGTTCCGTGCCGTCGTCAACTGCAAAGCTTGCCAAAGTCAGTACTGAAGATGACTTTAAAACAAAAACAAGTTAGTTTGATGACATTCTACACATTCTCGAGGTAAGTTGAAAGTAGGAGGCTCTGGCTTCATGTTTTCTCAACGAAAAACAGCAAATGAATTGCAGCTGACACAGTTATGGAGTCTGCAGTGTTTTGCTCCCTTAGGAAAGCGCAATAAAAAAAACTATCAAGACGTCCGAAAAGAGCACAATATCTTACGATTCTTCCTTTCATTCGTGGTTTACCTTTATGTGGAATATTAGCTTTGTTGGTAATATTGTTATTAAAACCCATTAGCCAGCAAAAGTTCTGTCCCCTAATGGCGGACCCATTAAATAAACCTAGCATGTTATAGCGGGTATGCTGAATGAAACAAGAGCAAAAAATGACAAACGTTATAAAAGACTGCGGCAGCACCTTGTCGGTATTCTATTTGAATAAGGTAAGTCAATCTGAGCTTTGGCTCTTCTTTTTTCTACAAATCAATCTAGAGCAGTGTGAAAAGCTTTACGTCTCGTATGCACCAACAGTCCTGTCATGGATCGATCTCCAGTCGTTAAGGATGTCATTGTGAGTATCATCCGCGTCGGGATGTCTCGTTCAGTCCGATGAACCCCCTGACGGCTCGTCACTTTGCTGCCGGTGACTGTTCCGGCCAGCGCTTTGCTTTTCGTGTCTTTCCACCTAGATATTGTTTCCCATACCTTCCTCTAAGCCCCGTGCCGTCGTCAACTGCAAAGCTTGCCAAAGTCAGTACTGAAGATGACTTTAAAACAAAAACAAGTTAGTTTGATGACATTCTACACATTCTCGAGGTAAGTTGAAAGTAGGAGGCTCTGGCTTCATGTTTTCTCAACGAAAAACAGCAACTAAATTGCAGCTGACACAGTTATGGAGTCTGCAGTGTTTTGCTCCCTTAGAAAAGCGCAATAAAAAAAATTATCAAGACGTCGGAAAAGAGCACAATATTTTACGATTCTTCCTTTCATTCGTGGTTTACCTTTATGTGGAATATTAGCATTGTTGATAATATTGTTATTAAAACCCATTAGCCAGCAAAAGTGCTGTCTCCTAGTAGCAGTCCCATTAAATAAACCTAGCATGTTATAGCGGGTATACTGAATGAAACAAGAGCAAAAATTGACAAACGGTATAAAAGACTGCGGCAGCACCTTATCGGTATTCTATTTGAATAAGGTAAGTCAATCTGAGCTTTGGCTCTTCTTTTTTCTACAAATCAATCTAGAGCAGTGCGAAAAGCTATACGTCTCGTATGCACCAACAGTCCTGTCATGGATCGATCTCCAGTCGTTAAGGATGTCATTGTGAGTATCATCCGCGTCGGGATGTCTCGTTCAGTCCGATAAACCCCCTGACGGCTCGTCACTTTGCTCCCGGTGACTGTTCCGGCCAGCGCTTTGCTTTTCCGGTCTTTCCACCTAGATATTATTTCCCATACCTTCCTCTAAGCCCCGTGCCGTCGTCAACTGCAAAGCTTGCCAAAGTCAGTACTGAAGATGACTTTAAAACAAAAGCAAGTTAGTTTGATGACATTCTACACATTCTCGAGGTAAGTTGAAAGTAGGAGGCTCTGGCTTCATGTTTTCTCAACGAAAAACAGCAACTAAATTGCAGCTGACACAGTTATGGAGTCTGCAGTGTTTTGCTCCCTTAGGAAAGCGCAATAAAAAAAACTATCAAGACGTCCGAAAAGAGCACAATATCTTACGATTCTTCCTTTCATTCGTGGCTTACCTTTATGTGGAATATTAGCTTTGTTGGTAATATTGTTATTAAAACCCATTAGCTAGCAAAAGTTCTGTCCCCTAGTGGCGGTCCCATTAAATAAACCTAGCATGTTATAGCGGGTATACTGAATGAAACAAGAGCAAAAATTGACAAACGGTATAAAAGACTGCGGCAGCACCTTATCGGTATTCTATTTGAATAAGGTAAGTCAATCTGAGCTTTGGCTCTTCTTTTTTCTACAAATCAATCTAGAGCAGTGCGAAACGCTTTACGTCCCGTATGCACCAGCAGCGCCGTCGTGGATCGAACCCCAGTCGTTAAGGATGTCATTGTAAGTATTATCCCCGTCCGCATGTCTCGTTCAGTCCGATGGACAACCTGACGGCTCGTCACTTTGCTGCCGGTGACTGTTCCGGCCAGCGCTTTGCTTTTCGTGTCTTTCCACCTAGATATTATTTCCCATACTTTCCTCTAAGCTCCGTGCCGTCGTCAACTGCAAAGCTTGCCAAAGTCAGTAGTGAAGATGACTTTAAAACAAAAACAAGTTAGTTTGATGACATTCTACACATTCTCGAGGTGAGTTGAAAGTAAGAGGCTCTGGCTTCATGTTTTCTCAACGAAAAACAGCAACTAAATTGCAGCTGACACAGTTATGGAGTCTGCAGTGCTTTGCTCCCTTAGGAAAGCGCAATAAAAAAAACTATCAAGACGTCCGAAAAGAGCACAATATCTTACGATTCTTAATTTCATTGGTGGTTTACCTTTATGTGGAATATTAACTTTGTTGGTAACATTGTTATTAAAACCCATTAGCCAGCAAAAGTGCTGTCCCCTAGTGGCAGTCCCATTAAATAAACCTAGCATGTTATAGCGGGTATGCTGAATGAAACAAGAGCAAAAAATGACAAACGTTATAAAAGACTGCGGCAGCACCTTGTCGGTATTCTATTTGAATAAGGTAAGTCAATCTGATCTTTGGCTCTTCTTTTTTCTACAAATCAATCTAGAGCAGTGCGAAAAGCTTTACGTCTCGTATGCACCAACAGTCCTGTCATGGATCGATCTCCAGTCGTTAAGGATGTCATTGTGAGTATCATCCGCGTCGGGATGTCTCGTTCAGTCCGATGAACCCCCTGAGGGCTCGTCACTTTGCTGCCGGTGACTGTTCCTGCCAGCGCTTTGCTTTTCGTGTCTTTCCACCTAGATATTATTTCCCATACCTTCCTCTAAGCCCCGTGCCGTCGTCAACTGCAAAGCTTGCCAAAGTCAGTACTGAAGATGACTTTAAAACAAAAGCAAGTTAGTTTGATGACATTCTACACATTCTCGAGGTAAGTTGAAAGTAGGAGGCTCTGGCTTCATGTTTTCTCAACGAAAAACAGCAACTAAATTGCAGCTGACACAGTTATGGAGTCTGCAGTGTTTTGCTCCCTTAGAAAAGCGCAATAAAAAAAATTATCAAGACGTCGGAAAAGAGCACAATATTTTACGATTCTTCCTTTCATTCGTGGTTTACCTTTATGTGGAATATTAGCATTGTTGATAATATTGTTATTAAAACCCATTAGCCAGCAAAAGTGCTGTCTCCTAGTAGCAGTCCCATTAAATAAACCTAGCATGTTATAGCGGGTATGCTGAATGAAACAGGAGCAAAAAATGACAAACGTTATAAAAGGCTGCGGCAGCACCTTGTCGGTATTCTATTTGAGTAAGGTAAGTCAATCTGAGCTTTGCACTTTCTTTTTTCTTCAAATCAATCTAAAGCAGTGGGAAAAGCTTTACGTTTCGTATGCACCAGCAGTCCTGTCGTGTATCGAACCCCAGTCGTTAAGGATGTCATTGTAAGTATCATTCGCGTCCGCATGTCTCGTTCAGTCCGATGGACCCCCTGACGGATTGTCACTTTGCTGCCGGTGACTGTTCCGGCCAGCGCTTTGCTTTTCGTGTCGTGCCACCTAGATATTAATTCCCATACCTTCCTCTAAGCTCCGTGCCGTTGTCAACTGCAAAGCTTGCCAAAGTCAGTACTGAAGATGACTTTAAAACAAAAGCAAGTTAGTTTGATGACATTCTACACATTCTCGAGGTGAGTTGAAAGTAGGAGGCTCTGGCTTCATGTTTTCTCAACGAAAAACAGCAACTAAATTGCAGCTGACACAGTTATGGAGTCTGCAGTGTTTTGCTCCCTTAGGAAAGCGCAATAAAAAAAATTATCAAGACGTCGGAAAAGAGCACAATATCTTACGATTCTTCCTTTCATTCGTGGTTTACCTTTATGTGGAATATTAACTTTGTTGGTTATATTGTTATTAAAACCCATTAGCCAGCAAAAGTGCTGTCCTCTAGTGGCAGTCTCATTAAATAAACCTAGCATGTTATAGCGGGTATGCTGAATGAAACAAGAGCAAAAAATGACAAACGTTATAAAAGACTGCGGCAGCACCTTGTCGGTATTCTATTTGAATAAGGTAAGTCAATCTGAGCTTTGGCTCTTCTTTTTTCTACAAATCAATCTAAAGCAGTGCGAAACGCTTTACGTTTCGTATGCACCAACAGTCCTGTCGTGGATCGAACCCCAGTCGTTAAGGATGTCATTGTAAGTATCATCCGCGTCCGCATGTCTCGTTCAGTCCGATGGACCCTCTGACGGCTCGACACTTTACTGCCGGTGACTGTTCCGGCCAGCGCTTTGCTTTTCGTGTCGTGCCACCTAGATATTATTTCCCATACCTTCCTCTAAGTTCCGGGCCGTCGTCAACTGCAAAGCTTGCCAAAGTCAGTACTGAAGATGACTTTAAAACAAAAACAAGTTAGTTTGATGACATTCTACACATTCTCGAGGTAAGTTGAAAGTAGGAGGCTCTGGCTTCATGTTTTCTCAACGAAAAACAGCAAATGAATTGCAGCTGACACAGTTATGGAGTCTGCAGTGTTTTGCTCCCTTAGGAAAGCGCAATAAAAAAAACTATCAAGACGTCCGAAAAGAGCACAATATCTTACGATTCTTCCTTTCATTCGTGGTTTACCTTTATGTGGAATATTAGCTTTGTTGGTAATATTGTTATTAAAACCCATTAGCCAGCAAAAGTTCTGTCCCCTAATGGCGGACCCATTAAATAAACCTAGCATGTTATAGCGGGTATGCTGAATGAAACAAGAGCAAAAAATGACAAACGTTATAAAAGACTGCGGCAGCACCTTGTCGGTATTCTATTTGAATAAGGTAAGTCAATCTGAGCTTTGGCTCTTCTTTTTTCTACAAATCAATCTAGAGCAGTGTGAAAAGCTTTACGTCTCGTATGCACCAACAGTCCTGTCATGGATCGATTTCCAGTCGTTAAGGATGTCATTGTGAGTATCATCCGCGTCGGGATGTCTCGTTCAGTCCGATGAACCCCCTGACGGCTCGTCACTTTGCTGCCGGTGACTGTTCCGGCCAGCGCTTTGCTTTTCGTGTTATTCCACCTAGATATTATTTCCCATACCTTGCTCTAAGCCCCGTGCCGTCGTCAACTGCAAAGCTTGCCAAAGTCAGTACTGAAGATGACTTTAAAACAAAAACAAGTTAGTTTGATGACATTCTACACATTCTCGAGGTAAGTTGAAAGTAGGAGGCTCTGGCTTCATGTTTTCTCAACGAAAAACAGCAACTAAATTGCAGCTGACACAGTTATGGAGTCTGCAGTGTTTTGCTCCCTTAGAAAAGCGCAATAAAAAAAATTATCAAGACGTCGGAAAAGAGCACAATATTTTACGATTCTTCCTTTCATTCGTGGCTTACCTTTATGTGGAATATTAGCTTTGTTGGTAATATTGTTATTAAAACCCATTAGCTAGCAAAAGTTCTGTCCCCTAGTGGCGGTCCCATTAAATAAACCTAGCATGTTATAGCGGGTATACTGAATGAAACAAGAGCAAAAATTGACAAACGGTATAAAAGACTGCGGCAGCACCTTATCGGTATTCTATTTGAATAAGGTAAGTCAATCTGAGCTTTGGCTCTTCTTTTTTCTACAAATCAATCTAGAGCAGTGCGAAAAGCTTTACGTTTCGTATGCACCAGCAGTCCTGTCGTGTATCGAACCCCAGTCGTTAAGGATGTCATTGTAAGTATCATCCGCGTCCGCATGTCTCGTTCAGTCCGATGGTCCCCCTGACGGCTTGTCACTTTGCTGCCGGTGACTGTTCCGGCCAGCGCTTTGCTTTTCGTGTCGTGCCACCTAGATATTATTTCCCATACCTTGCTCTAAGCCCCGTGCCGTCGTCAACTGCAAAGCTTGCCAAAGTCAGTACTGAAGATGACTTTAAAACAAAAACAAGTTAGTTTGATGACATTCTACACATTCTCGAGGTAAGTTGAAAGTAGGAGGCTCTGGCTTCATGTTTTCTCAACGAAAAACAGCAACTAAATTGCAGCTGACACAGTTATGGAGTCTGCAGTGTTTTGCTCCCTTAGAAAAGCGCAATAAAAAAAATTATCAAGACGTCGGAAAAGAGCACAATATTTTACGATTCTTCCTTTCATTCGTGGCTTACCTTTATGTGGAATATTAGCTTTGTTGGTAATATTGTTATTAAAACCCATTAGCTAGCAAAAGTTCTGTCCCCTAGTGGCGGTCCCATTAAATAAACCTAGCATGTTATAGCGGGTATACTGAATGAAACAAGAGCAAAAATTGACAAACGGTATAAAAGACTGCGGCAGCACCTTATCGGTATTCTATTTGAATAAGGTAAGTCAATCTGAGCTTTGGCTCTTCTTTTTTCTACAAATCAATCTAGAGCAGTGTGAAAAGCTTTACGTCTCGTATGCACCAACAGTCCTGTCATGGATCGATCTCCAGTCGTTAAGGATGTCATTGTGAGTATCATCCGCGTCGGGATGTCTCGTTCAGTCCGATGAACCCCCTGACGGCTCGTCACTTTGCTGCCGGTGACTGTTCCGGCCAGCGCTTTGCTTTTCGTGTCTTTCCACCTAGATATTATTTCCCATACCTTCCTCTAAGCCCCGTGCCGTCGTCAACTGCAAAGCTTGCCAAAGTCAGTACTGAAGATGACTTTAAAACAAAAACAAGTTAGTTTGATGACATTCTACACATTCTCGAGGTAAGTTGAAAGTAGGAGGCTCTGGCTTCATGTTTTCTCAACGAAAAACAGCAACTAAATTGCAGCTGACACAGTTATGGAGTCTGCAGTGTTTTGCTCCCTTAGAAAAGCGCAATAAAAAAAATTATCAAGACGTCGGAAAAGAGCACAATATTTTACGATTCTTCCTTTCATTCGTGGTTTACCTTTATGTGGAATATTAGCATTGTTGATAATATTGTTATTAAAACCCATTAGCCAGCAAAAGTGCTGTCTCCTAGTAGCAGTCCCATTAAATAAACCTAGCATGTTATAGCGGGTATGCTGAATGAAACAAGAGCAAAAAATGACAAACGTTATAAAAGGCTGCGGCAGCACCTTGTCGGTATTCTATTTGAGTAAGGTAAGTCAATCTGAGCTTTGCACTTTCTTTTTTCTTCAAATCAATCTAAAGCAGTGGGAAAAGCTTTACGTTTCGTATGCACCAGCAGTCCTGTCGTGTATCGAACCCCAGTCGTTAAGGATGTCATTGTAAGTATCATTCGCGTCCGCATGTCTCGTTCAGTCCGATGGACCCCCTGACGGATTGTCACTTTGCTGCCGGTGACTGTTCCGGCCAGCGCTTTGCTTTTCGTGTCGTGCCACCTAGATATTAATTCCCATACCTTCCTCTAAGCTCCGTGCCGTTGTCAACTGCAAAGCTTGCCAAAGTCAGTACTGAAGATGACTTTAAAACAAAAGCAAGTTAGTTTGATGACATTCTACACATTCTCGAGATAAGTTGAAAGTAGGAGGCTCTGGCTTCATGTTTTCTCAACGAAAAACAGCAACTAAATTGCAGCTGACACAGTTATGGAGTCTGCAGTGTTTTGCTCCCTTAGGAAAGCGCAATAAAAAAAATTATCAAGACGTCGGAAAAGAGCACAATATCTTACGATTCTTCCTTTCATTCGTGGTTTACTTTTATGTGGAATATTAACTTTGTTGGTTATATTGTTATTAAAACCCATTAGCCAGCAAAAGTGCTGTCCTCTAGTGGCAGTCTCATTAAATAAACCTAGCATGTTATAGCGGGTATGCTGAATGAAACAAGAGCAAAAAATGACAAACGTTATAAAAGACTGCGGCAGCACCTTGTCGGTATTCTATTTGAATAAGGTAAGTCAATCTGAGCTTTGGCTCTTCTTTTTTCTACAAATCAATCTAAAGCAGTGCGAAACGCTTTACGTTTCGTATGCACCAACAGTCCTGTCGTGGATCGAACCCCAGTCGTTAAGGATGTCATTGTAAGTATCATCCGCGTCCGCATGTCTCGTTCAGTCCGATGGACCCTCTGACGGCTCGACACTTTACTGCCGGTGACTGTTCCGGCCAGCGCTTTGCTTTTCGTGTCGTGCCACCTAGATATTATTTCCCATACCTTCCTCTAAGTTCCGGGCCGTCGTCAACTGCAAAGCTTGCCAAAGTCAGTACTGAAGATGACTTTAAAACAAAAACAAGTTAGTTTGATGACATTCTACACATTCTCGAGGTAAGTTGAAAGTAGGAGGCTCTGGCTTCATGTTTTCTCAACGAAAAACAGCAAATGAATTGCAGCTGACACAGTTATGGAGTCTGCAGTGTTTTGCTCCCTTAGGAAAGCGCAATAAAAAAAACTATCAAGACGACCGAAAAGAGCACAATATCTTACGATTCTTCCTTTCATTCGTGGTTTACCTTTATGTGGAATATTAGCTTTGTTGGTAATATTGTTATTAAAACCCATTAGCCAGCAAAAGTTCTGTCCCCTAATGGCGGACCCATTAAATAAACCTAGCATGTTATAGCGGGTATGCTGAATGAAACAAGAGCAAAAAATGACAAACGTTATAAAAGACTGCGGCAGCACCTTGTCGGTATTCTATTTGAATAAGGTAAGTCAATCTGAGCTTTGGCTCTTCTTTTTTCTACAAATGAATCTAGAGCAGTGTGAAAAGCTTTACGTCTCGTATGCACCAACAGTCCTGTCATGGATCGATCTCCAGTCGTTAAGGATGTCATTGTGAGTATCATCCGCGTCGGGATGTCTCGTTCAGTCCGATGAACCCCCTGACGGCTCGTCACTTTGCTGCCGGTGACTGTTCCGGCCAGCGCTTTGCTTTTCGTGTTATTCCACCTAGATATTATTTCCCATACCTTGCTCTAAGCCCCGTGCCGTCGTCAACTGCAAAGCTTGCCAAAGTCAGTACTGAAGATGACTTTAAAACAAAAACAAGTTATAAAACAAGTTTAAAAACAAGAAAAGAGCACAATATCTTACGATTCTTCCTTTCATACGTGGTTTACCTTTATGTGGAATATTAGCTTTGTTGGTAATATTGTTATTAAAACCCATTAGCCAGAAAAAGTTCTGTCCCCTAATGGCGGACCCATTAAATAAACCTAGCATGTTATAGCGGGTATGCTGAATGAAACAAGAGCAAAAAATGACAAACGGTATAATAGACTGCGGCAGCACCTTATCGGAATTCTATTTGAATAAGGTAAGTCAATCTGAGCTTTGGCTCTTCTTTATTCTACAAATCAATCTAGAGCAGTGCGAAACGCTTTACGTTCCGTATGCACCAGCAGTCCTGTCGTGGATCGAACCCCAGTCGTTAAGGATGTCATTGTAAGTATCATCCGCGTCCGCATGTCTCGTTCAGTCCGATGGACAACCTGACGGCTCGTCACTTTGCTGCCGGTGACTGTTCCGGACAGCGCTTTGCTTTTCGTGTCGTGCCACCCAGATATTAATTCCCATACCTTCCTCTAATCTCCGTGCCGTCGTCAACTGCAAAGCTTGCCAGAGTCAGTACTGAAGATGACTTTAAAACAAAAGCAAGTTAGTTTGATGTCATTCTACACATGCTCGATGTAAGTTGAATGTAGGAGGATCTGGCTTCATGTTTTCTCAACGAAAAATAGCAACTAAATTGCAGCTGACACAGTTATGGAGTCTGCAGTGTTTTGCTCCCTTAGGAAAGCGCAATAAAAAAAATTATCAAGACGTCGGAAAAGAGCACAATATCTTACGATTCTTCCTTTCATACGTGGTTTACCATTATATGGAATATTAGCTTTGTTGTTAATATTGTTATTGAAACCAATTAGCCAGCAAAAGTTCTGTCCCCTAGTGGCGGACCCATTAAATAAACCTAGCATATTATAGCGGGTATGCTGAATGAAACAAGAGCAAAAAATGATAAACGGTATAAAAGGCTGCGGCAGCACCTTATCGGTATTCTATTTGAATAAGGTAAGTCAATCTGAGCTTTGGCTCTTCTTATTTCTACAAATCAATCTAGAGCAGTGCGAAACGCTTTACGTCCCATATGCACCAGCAGTCCTGTTGTAGATCGAACCCCAGTCGTTAAGGATGTCATTGTAAGTATCATCCGCGTCCGCATGTCTCGTTCAGTCCGATGGACCCCCTGACGGATTGTCACTTTGCTGCCGGTGACTGTTCCGGCCAGCGCTTTGCTTTTCGTGTCGTGCCACCTAGATATTAATTCCCATACCTTCCTCTAAGCTCCGTGCCGTTGTCAACTGCAAAGCTTGCCAAAGTCAGTACTGAAGATGACTTTAAAACAAAAGCAAGTTAGTTTGATGACATTCTACACATTCTCGAGATAAGTTGAAAGTAGGAGGCTCTGGCTTCATGTTTTCTCAACGAAAAACAGCAACTAAATTGCAGCTGACACAGTTATGGAGTCTGCAGTGTTTTGCTCCCTTAGGAAAGCGCAATAAAAAAAATTATCAAGACGTCGGAAAAGAGCACAATATCTTACGATTCTTCCTTTCATTCGTGGTTTACTTTTATGTGGAATATTAACTTTGTTGGTTATATTGTTATTAAAACCCATTAGCCAGCAAAAGTGCTGTCCTCTAGTGGCAGTCTCATTAAATAAACCTAGCATGTTATAGCGGGTATGCTGAATGAAACAAGAGCAAAAAATGACAAACGTTATAAAAGACTGCGGCAGCACCTTGTCGGTATTCTATTTGAATAAGGTAAGTCAATCTGAGCTTTGGCTCTTCTTTTTTCTACAAATCAATCTAAAGCAGTGCGAAACGCTTTACGTTTCGTATGCACCAACAGTCCTGTCGTGGATCGAACCCCAGTCGTTAAGGATGTCATTGTAAGTATCATCCGCGTCCGCATGTCTCGTTCAGTCCGATGGACCCTCTGACGGCTCGACACTTTACTGCCGGTGACTGTTCCGGCCAGCGCTTTGCTTTTCGTGTCGTGCCACCTAGATATTATTTCCCATACCTTCCTCTAAGTTCCGGGCCGTCGTCAACTGCAAAGCTTGCCAAAGTCAGTACTGAAGATGACTTTAAAACAAAAACAAGTTAGTTTGATGACATTCTACACATTCTCGAGGTAAGTTGAAAGTAGGAGGCTCTGGCTTCATGTTTTCTCAACGAAAAACAGCAAATGAATTGCAGCTGACACAGTTATGGAGTCTGCAGTGTTTTGCTCCCTTAGGAAAGCGCAATAAAAAAAACTATCAAGACGACCGAAAAGAGCACAATATCTTACGATTCTTCCTTTCATTCGTGGTTTACCTTTATGTGGAATATTAGCTTTGTTGGTAATATTGTTATTAAAACCCATTAGCCAGCAAAAGTTCTGTCCCCTAATGGCGGACCCATTAAATAAACCTAGCATGTTATAGCGGGTATGCTGAATGAAACAAGAGCAAAAAATGACAAACGTTATAAAAGACTGCGGCAGCACCTTGTCGGTATTCTATTTGAATAAGGTAAGTCAATCTGAGCTTTGGCTCTTCTTTTTTCTACAAATGAATCTAGAGCAGTGTGAAAAGCTTTACGTCTCGTATGCACCAACAGTCCTGTCATGGATCGATCTCCAGTCGTTAAGGATGTCATTGTGAGTATCATCCGCGTCGGGATGTCTCGTTCAGTCCGATGAACCCCCTGACGGCTCGTCACTTTGCTGCCGGTGACTGTTCCGGCCAGCGCTTTGCTTTTCGTGTTATTCCACCTAGATATTATTTCCCATACCTTGCTCTAAGCCCCGTGCCGTCGTCAACTGCAAAGCTTGCCAAAGTCAGTACTGAAGATGACTTTAAAACAAAAACAAGTTATAAAACAAGTTTAAAAACAAGAAAAGAGCACAATATCTTACGATTCTTCCTTTCATACGTGGTTTACCTTTATGTGGAATATTAGCTTTGTTGGTAATATTGTTATTAAAACCCATTAGCCAGAAAAAGTTCTGTCCCCTAATGGCGGACCCATTAAATAAACCTAGCATGTTATAGCGGGTATGCTGAATGAAACAAGAGCAAAAAATGACAAACGGTATAATAGACTGCGGCAGCACCTTATCGGAATTCTATTTGAATAAGGTAAGTCAATCTGAGCTTTGGCTCTTCTTTATTCTACAAATCAATCTAGAGCAGTGCGAAACGCTTTACGTTCCGTATGCACCAGCAGTCCTGTCGTGGATCGAACCCCAGTCGTTAAGGATGTCATTGTAAGTATCATCCGCGTCCGCATGTCTCGTTCAGTCCGATGGACAACCTGACGGCTCGTCACTTTGCTGCCGGTGACTGTTCCGGACAGCGCTTTGCTTTTCGTGTCGTGCCACCCAGATATTAATTCCCATACCTTCCTCTAATCTCCGTGCCGTCGTCAACTGCAAAGCTTGCCAGAGTCAGTACTGAAGATGACTTTAAAACAAAAGCAAGTTAGTTTGATGTCATTCTACACATGCTCGATGTAAGTTGAATGTAGGAGGATCTGGCTTCATGTTTTCTCAACGAAAAATAGCAACTAAATTGCAGCTGACACAGTTATGGAGTCTGCAGTGTTTTGCTCCCTTAGGAAAGCGCAATAAAAAAAATTATCAAGACGTCGGAAAAGAGCACAATATCTTACGATTCTTCCTTTCATACGTGGTTTACCATTATATGGAATATTAGCTTTGTTGTTAATATTGTTATTGAAACCAATTAGCCAGCAAAAGTTCTGTCCCCTAGTGGCGGACCCATTAAATAAACCTAGCATATTATAGCGGGTATGCTGAATGAAACAAGAGCAAAAAATGATAAACGGTATAAAAGGCTGCGGCAGCACCTTATCGGTATTCTATTTGAATAAGGTAAGTCAATCTGAGCTTTGGCTCTTCTTATTTCTACAAATCAATCTAGAGCAGTGCGAAACGCTTTACGTCCCATATGCACCAGCAGTCCTGTTGTAGATCGAACCCCAGTCGTTAAGGATGTCATTGTAAGTATCATCCGCGTCCGCATGTCTCGTTCAGTCCGATTAACAACCTGACGGCTCATCACTTTGCTGCCGGTGACTGTTCCGGCCAGCGCTTTGCCTTTCGTGTCGTTCCACCTAGATATTAATTCCCATACCTTCCTCTAAGCTCCGTGCCGTCGTCAACTGTAAAGCTTGCCTAGGTCAGTACTGAAGATGACTTTAAAACAAAAGCAAGTTAGTTTGATGACATTCTATACATTCTCGAGGTAAGTTTAAAGTAGGAGGCTCTGGCTTCATGTTTTCTCAACGAAAAACAGCAACTAAATTGCAGCTGACACAGTTATGGAGTCTGCAGTGTTTTGCTCCCTTAGGAAAGCGCAATAAAAAAAATTATCAAGACGTCGGAAAAGAGCACAAAATTTTACGATTTTTCCTTTCATACGTGGTTTACCTATATGTGGAATATTAGCTTTGTTGGTAATATTGTTATTAAAACCCATTAGCCAGCAAAAGTCCTGTCCCCTAGTGGCGGACCTTTTAAATAAACCTTGCATGTTATAGCGAGTATGCTGAATGAAACAAGAGCAAATAATGACAAACGGTATAAAAGACTGCGGCAGCACCTTATCGGTATTCTATTTGAATAAGGTAAGTCAATCTGAGCTTTGGCTCTTCTTTATGCAGTTAGGTACGGTTTAAATCAATCAGCTTTAGTTCTTGTTCATTAAAGGCAAAGGTACACTGCAAAGAGTCCTTTTTAGGACTACCTTTCACACAGCTACTGAAAGTATTAGCAGAGCTACACCGCAAGGGGCCCTTTTTAGGGCTAGCTCACAAGGTACTATGGTACTCACGTACGCAGATCGAGTTAAACGACAGGGTATATGGTCTTTTGACATACCCAAAGACTACAACAGAGAAAGAGAAGTTTCCGTCAAGTTTAAAACCGCTCTGAAACGGCAAGATATTTACGAAGTACTAAAAAAGGCGAGAATTCCACTGCTTTCTTTGGAAGATATTGTCCAGCGCCCGGGACAGCAAGTAGAATTGGCTTTCAACAGCAAAAATACAGCCGTGAAAATGGCCCAAGAATTGAGAAGTGTACCAAATGTACAGAGTGTTATAGCCCATGGAGATGAGTTTACCAACATAACCGTCGCGTGGGTTCCAATCAATTTCCCCACGCACGCGATAGATCAATTTGTTGCAAAAATTGGACCATTCAGCAGGGCAAAGATTGGGACCGACAGGCTGCAACAGAAAAAAGATGGCAGAAGAATCTATACCGTCAAAAGAGAAGACCTAATCAAGGCCAGACCACCGTCGTTCATATACTTCGGACACTACAGGTTTTTAATCGAATATGAAGGTCAAGCTAAAACATGTGGTTACTGCTGCGAAACGGGGCATCTAGCCAGAGATTGCGAATACAGAATAAGGAAAGAAAACCTACACTCGGGAACTTTTTCACTAGAACAATCAAGCCACTCAACGACAGATGGAATAAAATTCTCACAAAGCAGAAATTCTGACACTGATACGGAAGAAATCGCCCCAACCCCAGCCGAATCTCTACTGGAAAGATATCGACAGCCACAACATTCGACACCAACGGCAAAGAAACACGATAAAGGTAATGCTATGGCAAAACCAAAAATTGATTATTATGATGAATCTATGATAGAATCAACAGTACCAAAAGGAGACAGTGACACCCCCCAACCGAACCGGGAAACCAATCTCCTAAGAAAAAAGATCACAAAAAGACGAATCCGAACACCAAACAACTCCAGTGATGAAAAACCCCCACACCAAAAGCAAAAAGAAGACGAAGACTACGAAACCAACTCCACAGACTCGGACGACGAATACCCCCTAACACAGAATCCAAAAGAAGATGGATTGGAAGAAGAAAGGACTAACAACGAAAACACCAATAACTACAGTGAACAAATTTACGAAGGTGAGATTGTGTGTTCTTGCAATGAAACTTTAAAGCAACCAGGCTGCAATGAAATTGTTCAGTGTACAAACTGTAGTAAAGTATATTACTTATGTCAGTGTCCGGATAACAATTTAAGAGGCACGCACAGATTTAAACAGCAAACCTGTGAAACCTGTGATTACAAATATGTACCGGATAATTTGAAATTAAACGCAACCGCAAATGTTTGAACAATTTCCTGATCATTCTTTTGGAATGTTAGTGTGTGAAGTTAAAAACCTTAATTACTCTGAATTGCTAAAGCGTGCATTCTCTGATAATGAGATGGAATTTTACGTGTTGAAACTCGCAATCTGCCACCTTTTTTTGATTACTGTAATCAACGGATTGCAAAAGCGTGGGATGCGTGATTGTCTTTTTTGCCACACCTGCGGGGTGGCCTGTTGCAAACGTGGCTGTGAAGAGAGGAATGCTAGCGTGTTTGTTTTCGGCTTTCCAATCTACCATGACTGCATACCTCAGTATTACATCGCTTAATTGTAGAGGCTTAAATAATGCCATAAAACGCCGCGATTTGTTTGAGTGTTTAAAAAATGATAAAGCGCAAGTAATTTTACTGCAAGAAACCAAATGTCCCCCGGAGAAAGAAAACGATTGGCGCAGAGAATGGGGCGATTCAAAAGCGCTTTTTAATTCCGCGCCCAAAAAAAAAATAACAAGTTGGAGGAGTTGCAGTTTTGATCAATCACCCCGCCGTTAGCTTTAAAGAAACAGATTACGACATAGAGGGAAGAATAATTAGCGCGGTTTTATCAATACATAGCCACTTTTTAAAAGTAATAAACATTTACGCACCAAACGTAAATTCCGGGGATATTCGTGAAAACGATAAATTTTTTAAACAAATGTACCAGTATGTCGATGGAAAATTGCCCACAGTCCTAGCCGGTGACTTTAATATTGTCGACGACCTGACTTTAGACAGACATCCTCCCTTTCGAAACCGATATAGGAAAACTGAACTGATGAAACTTTGCGAAACATATGATCTAAAAGACCATTTTAGGGAAATATACGGCCAAAAGCAAATTTATACGTGGCAGAACGGAATTAGTAAATCGCGCCTTGACCGATTTTATCTGTCAAAACATCTCCACGCAACAGAAATTAGCCAGCAAACGTCTCATTTGACAGACCACGAAAAAATAACAATAAACTTAAATGTCGTCGCCCCTCCTCCTAGAGGTATCGGCCTCTGGAAGAATAATACGCAAACTTATGCAGATAAGGAATTTCTCGAAGTTTTAGAATGCAAATGGAAACAATGGTGCACGCTGCAAGAATTTTTATATAAAACTCCCAGTGATTGGTGGACGGACACCAAACGTAGGTTAAAAGCATTAATTGTGGAATTTACAAAAGGCCGACACGCTGAAAGAAAAATGTATGAAGATTACTTAGTGACTAATTTAAAATCCGCACAAAATCGACTCGGTGACAACCCGGCCAACCACTGTAAATACGTTGAAACGAAACGAGAACTAAGAAATTATAGAAAGAAACGAATTTATGAATCGATCTTAAAAAACAGAGAAAGTAAAGAAAAAATTGGCTCACGGGAATTTTTTGCACATTTTAATAAAAAACGTTCACAAACATATATCGAAGAAATATTTGACAAAAACGGCCTGCCCACCAGCGTACCGGGAGAAATGCTACAAACCACTAAAAATTATTATACCAAGTTATACTCGTCAAGAAAAACAGATGTAGAAATGCAAGATTTGTTCATTTCGAGCAATCTGCGCCATATTTCGCACGAAAGTGTTCTAAAATTAGGTTGTGAAATAAGCAACGCCGAAATCCAAAACGTTGTGAAGACTCTTGCAAATGGGAAATCGCCCGGGCCGGACGGACTAAGCGGTGAATTTTATAAAACCTGTTGGAATATAATAGGTGACAAAATGAGCGAAATCTTTAAACACTGGTTTAAAGAGAAAAAAATCCCCAAAGAAATTAAGAAAGGTGCCATCACTCTAATTTATAAAAAAGGCGATGATGCGGACCTAGACAACTACCGACCAATTACCCTGTTAAATTTAGACTACAAAATATATACAAAAATACTGGCAAATAGAATAAGGGAAACTCTCAAAGAAGTGATACACGAGCATCAGTACGCCACAAAAGGTAAACAATTATCAGAAGCCACGATCCTTATAAGAGATTTACATGAAAATGCGAAAAGAAAAATGCAAAACCTGTATTTTTTATCCCTTGATTTTAAAAAAGCCTTTGCTTCAATAGAACATAATTGGTTAATGAGAGTTTTGACTGAAATGCGGTTCTCAGAAACACTATGTGCATGCATAAGAGATCTGTATAGCGACAGCGTCGCGAAAATAATTTTAAACGGACACCTGTCAAAAGATTTTAAATTGAACCGAGGCGTGAGACAAGGAGACCCCTTGAGCCTGCACTTGTTTTTAATAGCGGTGGAGCCTTTAATGTCTAAGCTCAATGAGACTGCACATATCAAAGGTCCTCAGTTAAGCGACAGAAAAGAAGTAAAATGCGTAAATTACGCTGACGACACAACGTTGTGTCTTAAAAACCCTGCTGATATCCATCTCGCGCTCGATTTAGTCGACAGATTTTCAAAGGCATCTGGCTTAACCTTAAACGAAGCTAAAACCAAAGGATTAGCTGTGAATCAACCGATAGACAACCCACTTTTCCCCAAATTATCCTGGACAAACACAAGTATAGAGTTATTGGGATATGAAATCGGAAACGTTATAGAACGCCAACAATGGGAAAACTTAATTCCAAAGGTAAAAGAGCAACTAAAAATTTTGAGCACAAACTATGCCACTTATGAAGCTAAAGCAGTTTTATTAAAATCAAAAATCCTGCCAGTAATTACTCAGGTTGCGAAAACATACCCTCCAGACCAAGATATAATTGGGAAATTAAATAATCATGTTCTGCAATACGTGCAAGGCAAAGAAACAGCTGTTTCTATCGATATTTTACAACGCAATAAGTTAGAAGGCGGCTACCGAATGCCAAACATCCAAGTCTACGCCGATCAGACTTATGTCAAATCGATACAAAAGTATTGCCTCGGTAGAATAATGAACGAACCAATGTCGACACACGATCGATAGGTGGAGTACCAATTAGGACACGTTTTAGCTAATGTACTTGATGTTCAGAAACTAAACAATATCCCGCACATCGCACAACCAAGTCCCTACTATAGGAAAATCCGGAAAATTGTTTGAAAAATACAAATTAAGTAAAGTTGAATTAGCCAGTCCAAAATTAGGAAACACGTACAGCCGAATAATCAAAGAAAGCACTCCAGAAACGCAGTCGAGTGAAAAAAACCGAATTAAATGGGCTAGGATTCACAATCCGCTTTTACCAAATTACTTGAAAACCTTCAATTACAGATGCGCGTGGAATCTACTACCCTTTAGGGGAAAATGCGGTATTTTCCAAATTAACTCGGATACATCGTGCGCATTTTGCGGCATTGGTCCAGATACCGACTACCACACTTTCCGAAAATGCGACAAGATAAAACGACTTTGGGTTACAGTGAAAATGTTTGCGCAAAAATTCGCCAACCTCAACCCGGCTATGACAAAAATCGAAGATTTAGAAAGTTTTAACTTTAAACAGATTGAAAGCGAGGTAACGGACCAGACTTTGAGCGCATTGATCACCATGGTTAAACACCAAATATGGAAAACTAGAAACAAATTTATATATGAGAACCAATCTCCTCCAACCCTTGACAAATTGGTGACAAGCATAGACCGGGCCTTTAAATACAGATTAAATCAAATGGCAGAAGGTGGGAGACTGGAGCTGCGCTTAGAACCCGCTTTTAAATTGAATGATTTGATGCCACCGTAATTTGATAAACTCAATCGTAGTTTAATATGTGTTGTATATTGTCTTTACATCGCTATGTTCGTGTCTTTAAAGTTTTTGCGACTATATATGTGTTGTGTCAAGCATTGCCGCATGGCGCATAGGCAAATGGTGTTTTTCGTGATTGATTGCGATTATGTTGCTATGTGAGATAATAGAAGTGAAGGTGGGTCACCTTTGGTATCAACTTGAAAATCATGAACCGAAAAGTTATACTGTTTAAATAGTTGTTTTTCGTGTGTTTTCATATTTTGTTCCGTGTACTTTTTGTTTTTCTTTTCATTATTTGCGTGTTACGAATTAGCGTGCAAATAAACAAACCATTGGCTCTTCTTTTTTCTACAAATCAATCTAAAGCAGTGCGAAACGTTTTTCGTCCCGTATGCACCAGCAGTGCCGTCGTGGATCGAACCCCAGTCGTTAAGGATGTCATTGTAAGTATCATCCGCGTCCGCATGTCTCGTTCAGTCCGATGTACAACCTGACGGCTCGTCACTTTGCTGCATCTGACTGTTCCGGCCAGCGCTATGCTTTTCGTGTCGTGCCACCTAGATATTATTTCCCATACCTTCCTCTAAGCTCCGTGCCGTCGTCAACTGCAAAGCTTGCCAAAGTCAGTACTGAAGATGACTTTAAAACAAAAGCAAGTTAGTTTGATGTCATTCTACACATGCTCGAGGTAAGTTGAAAGTAGGAGGCTCTGGCTTCATGTTTTCTCAACGAAAAACAGCAACTAAATTGCAGCTGACACAGTTATGGAGTCTACAGTGTTTTGCTCCCTTAGGAGAGGGCAATAAAAAAAAATTATCAAGACGTCGGAAAAGAGCACAATATCTTACGATTCTTCCTTTCATACGTGGTTTACCTTTATGTGGAATATTAGCTTTGTTGGTAATATTGATATTAAAACCCATTAGCCAGCAAAAGTTCTGTCCCCTAGTGGCGGACCCATTAAATAAACCTAGCATGTTATAGCGGGTATGCTGAATGAAACAAGAGCAAATAATGACAAACGGTATAAAAGACTGCAGCAGCACCTTATCGGTATTCTATTTGAATAAGGTAAGTCAATCTGAGCTTTGGCACTTCTTTTTTCTACAAATCAATCTAAAGCAGTGCGAAACGTTTTTTGTCACGTATGCACCAGCAGTGCCGTCGTGGATCGAACCCCAGTCGTTAAGGATGTCATTGTAAGTATCATCCTCGTCCGCATGTCTCGTTCCGTCCGATGGAAACGCTGACGGCTCGTCACTTTGCTGCCGGTGACTGTTCCGGAGAGCGCTTTGCTTTTCGTGTCGTTCCACCTAGATATTAATTCCCATACCTTTCTCTAAGCTCCGTGCCGTCGTCAACTGCAAAGCTTGCCAAAGTCAGTACTGAGAATGACTTTAAAACAAAAGCAAGTTAGTTTGATGTCATTCTACACATGCTCGAGGTAAGTTGAAAGTAGGAGGCTCTGGCTTCATGTTTTCTCAACGAAAAACAGCAACTAAATTGCAGCTGACACAGTTATGGAGTCTGCAGTGTTTTGCTCCCTTAGGAAAGCGCAATAAAAAAAATTATCAAGACGTCGGAAAAGAGCACAATATCTTACGATTCTTCCTTTCATACGTGGTTTACCTTTATGTGGAATATTAGCTTTGTTGGTAATATTGATATTAAAACCCATTAGCTAGCAAAAGTTCTGTCCCCTAGTGGCGGACCCATTAAATAAACCTTGCATGTTATAGCGGGTATGCTGAATGAAACAAGAGCAAAAAATGACAAACGGTATAAAAGACTGCAGCAGCACCTTATCGGTATTCTATTTGAATAAGGTAAGTCAATCTGAGCTTTGGCACTTCTTTTTTCTACAAATCAATCTAAAGCAGTGCGAAACGTTTTTCGTCACGTATGCACCAGCAGTGCCGTCGTGGATCGAACCCCAGTCGTTAAGGATGTCATTGTAAGTATCATCCGCGTCCGCATGTCTCGTTCAGTCCGATGGACCCCCTGACGGCTCGTCACTTTGCTTCTTGTGACTGTTCCGGCCAGCGCTTTGCTTTTTGTGTCGTTCCAACTAGATATTATTTCCGATACCTTCCTCTAAGCTCCGTGCCGTCGTCAACTGTAAAGCTTGCCTAGGTCAGTACTGAAGAGGACTTTAAAACAAAAGCAAGTTAGTTTGATGACATTCTACACATTCTCGAGGTAAGTTTAAAGTAGGAGGCTCTGGCTTCATGTTTTCTCAACGAAAAACAGCAACTAAATTGCAGCTGACACAGTTATGGAGTCTGCAGTGTTTTGCTCCCTTAGGAAAGCGCAATAAAAAAAATTATCAAGACGTCGGAAAAGAGCACAAAATTTTACGATTTTTCCTTTCATACGTGGTTTACCTTTATGTGGAATATTAGCTTTGTTGGTAATATTGTTATTAAAACCCATTAGCCAGCAAAAGTTCTGTCCTATAATGGCGGACCCATTAAATAAACCTAGCATGTTATATCGGGTATGCTGAAAGAAACAAGAGCAAACAATGACAAACGTTATAAAAGACTGCGGCAGCACCTTATCGGTATTCTATTTGAATAAGGTAAGTCAATCTGAGCTTTGGCTCTTCTTTTTTCTACAAATCAATCTAAAGCAGTGCGAAACGTTTTTCGTCCCGTATGCACCAGCAGTGCCGTCGTGGATCGAACCCCAGTCGTTAAGGATGTCATTGTAAGTATCATCCGCGTCCGCATGTCTCGTTCAGTCCGATGTACAACCTGACGGCTCGTCACTTTGCTGCCTATGACTGTTCCGGACAACGCTTTGCTTTTCGTGTCGTGCCACCTAGATATTAATTCCCATACCTTTCTCTAAGCTCCGTGCCGTCGTCAACTGCAAAACTTGCCAAAGTCAGTACTGAAGATGACTTTAAAACAAAAGCAAGTTAGTTTGATGTCATTTTACACATGCTCGAGGTAAGTTGAAAGTAGGAGGCTCTGGCTTCATGTTTTCTCAACGAAAAACAGCAACTAAATTGCAGCTGACACAGTTAAGGGTCTGCAGTGTTTTGCTCCCTTAGGAAAGCGCAATAAAAAAAATTATCAAGACGTCGGAAAAGAGCACAATATCTTACGATTTTTCCTTTCATACGTGGTTTACCTTTATGTGGAATATTAGCTTTGTTGGTAATATTGTTATTAAAACCCATTAGCCAGCAAATGTTCTGTCCCCTAGTGGCGGACTCATTAAATAAACCTAGCATGTTATAGCGGGTATGCTGAATGAAACAAGAGCAAACAATGACAAACGGTATAAAAGACTGCGGCAGCACCTTATCGGTATTCTATTTGAATAAGGTAAGTCAATCTGAGCATTGGCTCTTCTTTTTTCTACAAATTAATCTAAAGCAGTGCGAAACGCTTTACGTCCCGTATGCACCAGCAGTCCTGTTGTGGATCGAACTCCAGTCGTTAAGGATGTCATTGTGAGTATCATCCGCGTCCGCATGTCTCGTTCAGTCCGATGGACCCCCTGGCGGCTCGTGACTTTGCTGCCAGTGACTGTTCCGGCCAGCGCTATGCTTTTCGTGTCGTGCCACCTAGATATTATTTCCCATACCTTCCTCTAAGCTCCGTGCCGTCGTCAACTGCAAAAATTGCCAAAGTCAGTACTGAATATGAGTTTAAAACAAAAGCAAGTTAGTTTGATGTCATTCTACACTGGCTTCATGTTTTCTCAACGAAAAACAGCAACTAAATTGCAGCTGACACAGTTATGGAGTCTGCAGTGTTTTACTCCCTTAGGAAAGCGCAATAAAAAAAATTATCAAGACGTCGGAAAAGAGCACAATATCTTACGACTCTTCCTTTTATACGTGGTTTACCTTTATGTGGAATATTAGCTTTGTTGGTAATATTGTTATTAAAACCCATTAGGCAGCAAAAGTGCTGTCCCATAATGGCGGACCCATTAAATAAACCTAGCATGTTATAGCGGGTATGCTGAAAGAAACAAGAACAAAAAATGACAAACGGTATAAAAGACTGCGGCAGCACCTTATCGGTATTCTATTTGAATAAGGTAAGTCAATCTGAGCATTGGCTCTTCTTTTTTCTACAAATTAATCTAATGCAGTGCGAAACACTTTACGTCCCGTATGCACCAGCAGTCCTGTCGTGGATCGAACTCCAGTCATTAAGGATGTCATTGTGAGTATCATCCGCGTCCGCATGTCTCGTTCAGTCCGATGGACCTCCTAACGGCTCGTCACTTTGCTGCCGGTGACTGTAACGGCCAGCGCTTTGCTTTTCGTGTCGTGCCACTTAGATATTATTTCCCATACCTTCCTCTAAGCTCCGTTCCGTCGTCAACTGGAAAGCTTGCCAAAGTCAGTACTGAAGATGACTTTAAAACAAAAGCAAGTTAGTTTGATGACATTCTACACATTCTCGAGGTAAGTTGAAAGTAGGAGGCTCTGGCTTCATGTTTTCTCAACGAAAAACAGCAACTAAATTGCAGCTGACACAGTTATGGAGTCTGCAGTGTTTTGCTCCCTTAGGAAAGCGCAATAAAAAAAATTATCAAGACGTCGGAAAAGAGCACAATATCTTACGATTCTTCCTTTCATACGTGGTTTACCTTTATGTGGAATATTAGCTTTGTTGGTAATATTGTTATTAAAACCCATTAGCCAGCAAAAGTTCTGTCCCCTAGTGGTGGACCCATTAAATAAACCTAGCATGTTATAGCGGGTATGCTGAATGAAACAAGAGCAAAAAATGACAAACGGTATAAAAGACTGCGGCAGTACCTTATAGGTATTCTATTTGAATAAGGTAAGTCAATCTGAGCTTTGGCTCTTCTTTTTTCTACAAATCAATCTAAAGCAGTGCGAAAAGTTTTTCGTCCCGTATGCACCAGCAGTGCCGTCGTGGATCGAACCCCAGTCGTTAAGGATGTCATTGTGAGTATCATCCGCGTCCGCATGTCTCGTTCAGTCCGATGGACCCCCTGACGGCTCGTGACTTTGCTGCCGGTGACTGTTCTGGACAGCGCTATGCTTTTCGTGTCGTGCCACCTAGATATTTTTTCCCATACCTTCCTCTAAGCTCCGTTCCGTCGTCAACTGGAAAGCTTTCCAAAGTCAATACTGAAGATGACTTTAAAACAAAAGCAAGTTAGTTTGATGACATTCTACACATTCTCGAGGTAAGTTGAAAGTAGGAGGCTCTGGCTTCATGTTTTCTCAACGAAAAACAGCAACTAAATTGCAGCTGACACAGTTATGGAGTCTGCAGTGTTTTGCTCCCTTAGGAAAGCGCAATAAAAAAAATTATCAAGACGTCGGAAAAGAGCACAATATCTTACGATTCTTCCTTTCATACGTGGTTTACCTTTATGTGGAATATTAGCTTTGTTGGTAATATTGTTATTAAAACCCATTAGCCAGCAAAAGTTCTGTCCCCTAGTGGTGGACCCATTAAATAAACCTAGCATGTTATAGCGGGTATGCTGAATGAAACAAGAGCAAAAAATGACAAACGGTATAAAAGACTGCGGCAGTACCTTATAGGTATTCTATTTGAATAAGGTAAGTCAATCTGAGCTTTGGCTCTTCTTTTTTCTACAAATCAATCTAAAGCAGTGCGAAAAGTTTTTCGTTCCGTATGCACCAGCAGTGCCGTCGTGGATCGAACCCCAGTCGTTAAGGATGTCATTGTAAGTATCATCCGCGTTCGCATGTCTCGTTCAGTCCGATGGACCCCTAACGGCTCGTCACTTTGCTGCCGGTGACTGTACCGGCCAGCGCTTTGCTTTTCGTGTCGTGTCACCTAGATATTAATTCCCATACCTTCCTCTAAGCTCCGTTCCGTCGTCAACTGCAAAACTTGCCAAAGTCAGTACTGAATATGAGTTTAAAACAAAAGCAAGTTTGTTTGATGTCATTCTACACATTCTCGAGGTAAGTTGAAAGTAGGAGGCTCTGGCTTCATGTTTTCTCAACGAAAAACAGCAACTAAATTGCAGCTGACACAGTTATGGAGTCTGCAGTGTTTTGCTCCCTTAGGAAAGCGCAATAAAAAAAATTATCAAGACGTCGGAAAAGAGCACAATATCTTACGACTCTTCCTTTTATACGTGGTTTACCTTTATGTGGAATATTAGCTTTGTTGGTAATATTGTTATTAAAACCCATTAGGCAGCAAAAGTGCTGTCCCATAATGGCGGACCCATTAAATAAACCTAGCATGTTATAGCGGGTATGCTGAAAGAAACAAGAACAAAAAATGACAAACGGTATAAAAGACTGCGGCAGCACCTTATCGGTATTCTATTTGAATAAGGTAAGTCAATCTGAGCATTGGCTCTTCTTTTTTCTACAAATTAATCTAAAGCAGTGCGAAACACTTTACGTCCCGTATGCACCAGCAGTCCTGTCTTGGATCGAACTCCAGTCATTAAGGATGTCATTGTGAGTATCATCCGCGTCCGCATGTCTCGTTCAGTCCGATGGACCCCCTGACGGCTCGTGACTTTGCTGCCGGTGACTGTTCCGGACAGCGCTATGCTTTTCGTGTCGTGCCACCTAGATATTATTTCCCATACCTTCCTCTAAGCTCCGTTCCGTCGTCAACTGGAAAGCTTTCCAAAGTCAGTACTGAAGATGACTTTAAAACAAAAGCAAGTTAGTTTGATGACATTCTACACATTCTCGAGGTAAGTTGAAAGTAGGAGGCTCTGGCTTCATGTTTTCTCAACGAAAAACAGCAACTAAATTGCAGCTGACACAGTTATGGAGTCTGCAGTGTTTTGCTCCCTTAGAAAAGCGCAATAAAAAAAATTATCAAGACGTCGGAAAAGAGCACAATATCTTACGATTCTTCCTTTCATACGTGGTTTACCTTTATGTGGAATATTAGCTTTGTTGGTAATAATGTTATTAAAACCCATTAGCCAGCAAAAGTTCTGTCCCCTAGTGGTGGACCCATTAAATAAACCTAGCATGTTATAGCGGTTATGCTGAATGAAACAAGAGCAAAAAATGATAAAGGGTATAAAAGACTGCGGCAGCACCTTATCGGTATTCTATTTGAATAAGGTAAGTCAATCTGAGCTTTGGTTCTTCTATTTTCTACAAATCAATCTAAAGCAGTGCGAAACGCTTTTCGTCCCGTATGCACCAGCAGTGCCGTCGTGGATCGAACCCCAGTCGTTAAGGATGTCATTGTAAGTATCATCCGCTTCCTCATGTCTCGTTCAGTCCGATGGACCTCCTAACGGCTCGTCACTTTGCTGCCGGTGACTGTACCGGCCAGCGCTTTGCTTTTCGTGTCGTGCCACCTAGATATTATTTCCCATACCTTCCTCTAAGCTCCGTTCCGTCGTCAACTGGAAAGCTTTCCAAAGTCAGTACTGAAGATGACTTTAAAACAAAAGCAAGTTAGTTTGATGACATTCTACACATGCTCGAGGTAAGTTGAAAGTAGGAGGCTCTGGCTTCATGTTTTCTCAACGAAAAACAGCAACTAAATTGCAGCTGACACAGTTATGGAGTCTGCAGTGTTTTGCTCCCTTAGGAAAGCGCAATTAAAAAAATTATCAAGACGTCGGAAAAGAGCACAATATCTTACGATTTTTCCTTTCATACGTGGTTTACCTTTATGTGGAATATTAGCTTTGTTGGTAATATTGTTATTAAAACCCATTAGCCAGCAAAAGTTCTGTCCCCTAGTGGTGGACCCATTAAATAAACCTAGCATGTTATAGCGGGTATGCTGAATGAAACAAGAGCAAAAAATGACAAACGGTATAAAAGACTGCGGCAGTACCTTATAGGTATTCTATTTGAATAAGGTAAGTCAATCTGAGCTTTGGCACTTCTTTTTTCTACAAATCAATCTAAAGCAGTGGGAAAAGTTTTTCGTCCCGTATGCACCAGCAGTGCCGTCGTGGATCGAACCCCAGTCGTTAAGGATGTCATTGTGAGTATCATCCGCGTTCGCATGTCTCGTTCAGTCCGATGGACCCCCTGACGGCTCGTCACTTTGCTGCCAGTGACTGTTCTGGACAGCGCTATGCTTTTCGTGTCGTGCCACCTAGATATTATTTCCCATACCTTCCTCTAAGCTCCGTTCCGACGTCAACTGCAAAGCTTTCCAAAGTCAGTACTGAAGATGACTTTAAAACAAAAGCAAGTTAGTTTGATGACATTCTACACATTCTCGAGGTAAGTTGAAAGTAAGAGGCTCTGGCTTCATGTTTACTCAACGAAAAACAGCAACTAAATTGCAGCTGACACAGTTATGGAGTCTGCAGTGTTTTGCTCCCTTAGGAAAGCGCAATAAAAAAAATTATCAAGACGTCGGAAAAGAGCACAATATCTTACGATTCTTCCTTTCATACGTGGTTTACCTTTATGTGGAATATTAGCTTTGTTGGTAATATTGTTATTAAAACCCATTAGCCAGCAAAAGTTCTGTCCCCTAGTGGCAGACCCATTAAATAAACCTAGCATGTTATAGCGGGTATGCTGAATGAAACAAGAGCAAACAATGACAAACGGTATAAAAGCCTACGGGAGCACCTTATCGTTATTTTATTTGAATAAGGTAAGTCAATCTGAGCTTTGGCTCTTCTTTTTTCTACAAATCAATCTAAAGCAGTGCGAAACGCTTTACGTCCCGTATGCACCAGCAGTCCTGTCGTGGATCGAACCCCAGTCGTTAAGGATGTCATTGTAAGTATCATCCGCGTCCGCATGTCTCGTTCAGTCCGATGGACCCCCTGACGGCTCGTCACTTTGCTTCTTGTGACTGTTCCGGCCAGCGCTATGCTTTTCGTGTCGTGCCACCTAGATATTATTTCCCATACCTTCTCTAAGCTCCGTTCCGTCGTCAACTGTAAAGCTTGCCAAAGTCAGTGCTGAAGATGACTTTAAAACAAAAGCAAGTTAGTTTGATGACAATCTACACATTCTCGAGGTAAGTTGAAAGTAGGAGGCTCTGGCTTCATGTTTTCTCAACGAAAAACAGCAACTAAATTGCAGCTGACACAGTTATGGAGTCTACAGTGTTTTGCTCCCTTAGGAAAGGGCAATAAAAAAAAATTATCAAGACGTCGGAAAAGAGCACAATATCTTACGATTCTTCCTTTCATACGTGGTTTACCTTTATGTGGAATATTAGCTTTGTTGGTAATATTGATATTAAAACCCATTAGCCAGCAAAAGTTCTGTCCCCTAGTGGCGGACCCATTATATAAACCTTGCATGTTATAGCGGGTATGCTGAATGAAACAAGAGCAAAAAATGACAAAGGGTATAAAAGACTGCGGCAGCACCTTATCGGTATTCTATTTGAATAAGGTAAATCAATCTGAGCTTTGGCACTTCTTTTTTCTACAAATCAATCTAAAGCAGTGCGAAACGTTTTTCGTCACGTATGCACCAGCAGTGCCGTCGTGGATCGAACCCCAGTCGTTAAGGATGTCATTGTAAGTATCATCCTCGTCCGCATGTCTCGTTCCGTCCGATGGAAACGCTGACGGCTCGTCACTTTGCTGCCGGTGACTGTTCGGGAGAGCGCTTTGCTTTTCGTGTCGTTCCACCTAGATATTAATTCCCATACCTTTCTCTAAGCTCCGTGCCGTCGTCAACTGCAAAGCTTGCCAAAGTCAGTACTGAGGATGACTTTAAAACAAAAGCAAGTTAGTTTGATGTCATTCTACACATGCTCGAGGTAAGTTGAAAGTAGGAGGCTCTGGCTTCATGTTTTCTCAACGAAAAACAGCAACTAAATTGCAGCTGACATAGTTATGGAGTCTGCAGTGTTTTGCTCCCTTAGGAAAGCGCAATAAAAAAAATTATCAAGACGTCGGAAAAGAGCACAATATCTTACGATTCTTCCTTTCATACGTGGTTTACCTTTATGTGGAATATTAGCTTTGTTGGTAATATTGTTATTAAAACCCATTAGCCGGCAAAAGTTCTGTCCCCAAGTGTCGGACTCATTAAATAAACCTAGCATGTTATAGCGAGTATGCTGAAAGAAACAAGAGCAAACAATGACAAACGGTATAAAAGACTGCAGCAGCACCTTATCGGTATTCTATTTGAATAAGGTAAGTCAATCTGAGCTTTGGCTCTTCTTTTTTCTACAAATCAATATAAAGCAGTGCGAAACGCTTTTCGTCCCGTATGCACCAGCAGTGGCGTCGTGGATCGAACCCCAATCGTTAAAGATGTCATTGTAAGTATCATCCGCGTCCGCATGTCTCGTTCAATACGATGGACCCCCTGACGGCTCGTCACTTTGCTACCGGTGACTGTTCCGGCCAGCGCTATGCTTTTCGTGTCGTGCCACCTAGATATTATTTCCTATACCTTCCTCTAAGCTCCGTGCCGTCGTCAACTGTAAAGCTTGCCTAGGTCAGTACTGAAGATGACTTTAAAACAAAAGCAAGTTAGTTTGATGTCATTTTACACATGCTCGAGGTAAGTTGAAAGTAGGAGGCTCTGGCTTCATGTTTTCTCATCGAAAAACAGCAACTAAATTGCAGCTGACACAGTTATGGAGTCTGCAGTGTTTTGCTCCCTTAGGAAAGCGCAATAAAAAAAATTATCAAGACGTAGGAAAAGAGCACAATATCTTACGATTCTTCCTTTCATACGTGGTTTACCTTTATGTGGAATATTAGCTTTGTTGGTAATATTGTTATTAAAACCCATTAGCCAGCAAAAGTTCTGTCCTATAATGGCGGACCCATTAAATAAACCTAGCATGTTATATCGGGTATGCTGAAAGAAACAAGAGCAAACAATGACAAACGGTATAAAAGACTGCGGCAGCACCTTATCGGTATTCTATTTGAATAAGGTAAGTCAATCTGAGCTTTGGCTCTTCTTTTTTCTACAAATCAATCTAAAGCAGTGCGAAACGCTTTTCGTCCCGTATGCACCAGCAGTGCCGTCGTGGATCGAACCCCAGTCGTTAAGGATGTCATTGTAAGTATCATCCGCGTCCGCATGTCTCGTTCAGTCCGATGTACAACCTGACGGCTCGTCACTTTGCTGCCTATGACTGTTCCGGACAGCGCTTTGCTTTTCGTGTCGTGCCACCTAGATATTAATTCCCATACCTTTCTCTAAGCTCCGTGCCGTCGTCAACTGCAAAACTTGCCAAAGTCAGTACTGAAGATGACTTTAAAACAAAAGCAAGTTAGTTTGATGTCATTTTACACATGCTCGAGGTAAGTTGAAAGTAGGAGGCTCTGGCTTCATGTTTTCTCAACGAAAAACAGCAACTAAATTGCAGCTGACACAGTTATGGAGTCTGCAGTGTTTTGCTCCCTTAGGAAAGCGCAATAAAAAAAATTATCAAGACGTCGGAAAAGAGCACAATATCTTACGATTCTTCCTTTCATACGTGGTTTACCTTTATGTGGAATATTAGCTTTGTTGGTAATATTGTTATTAAAACCCATTAGCCGGCAAAAGTTCTGTCCCCAAGTGTCGGACTCATTAAATAAACCTAGCATGTTATAGCGAGTATGCTGAAAGAAACAAGAGCAAACAATGACAAACGGTATAAAAGACTGCAGCAGCACCTTATCGGTATTCCATTTGAATAAGGTAAGTCAATCTGAGCTTTGGCTCTTCTTATTTCTACAAAGAAATCTAAAGCAGTGCGAAACAATTTTCGTCCCGTATGCACCAGCAGTCCTGTCGTGGATCGAACCCCAGTCGATAAGGATGTCATTGTAAGTATCATCCGCGTCCGCATGTCTCGTTCAGTCCGATGGACCGTCTGACGGCTCGTCACTTTGCTTCTTGTGACTGTTCCGGCCAGCGCTTTGCTTTTCGTGTCGTTCCAACTAGATATTATTTCCCATACCTTCCTCTAAGCTCCGTGCCGTCGTCAACTGTAAAGCTTGCCTAGGTCAGTACTGAGGATGACTTTAAAACAAAAGCAAGTTAGTTTGATGACATTCTACACATTCTCGAGGTAAGTTTAAAGTAGGAGGCTCTGGCTTCATGTTTTCTCAACGAAAAACAGCAACTAAATTGCAGCTGACACAGTTATGGAGTCTGCAGTGTTTTGCTCCCTTAGGAAAGCGCAATAAAAAAAATTATCAAGACGTCGGAAAAGAGCACAAAATCTTACGATTTTTCCTTTCATACGTGGTTTACCTTTATGTGGAATATTAGCTTTGTTGGTAATATTGTTATTAAAACCCATTAGCCAGCAAAAGTTCTGTCCCCAAATGGCGGACCCATTAAATAAACCTAGCATGTTATAGCGGGTATGCTGAAAGAAACAAGAGCAATAAATGACAAACGGTATAAAAGACTGCGGCAGCACCTTTTCGGTATAATATTTGAATAAGGTAAGTCAATCTGAGCTTTGGCTCTTCTTTTTTCTACAGATCAATCTAAAGCAGTGCGAAACGCTTTTCGTCCCGTATGCACCAGCAGTGCCGTCGTGGATCGAACCCCAGTCGTTAACGATGTCATTGTAAGTATCATCCGCGTCCTCATGTCTCGTTCAGTCCGATGGACCCCCTAACGGCTCTTCACTTTGCTGCCGGTGACTGTACCGGCCAGCGCTTTGCTTTTCGTGTCGTGCCAACTAGATATTATTTCCCATACCTTCCTCTAAGCTCCGTGCCGTCGTCAACTGCAAAGCTTGCCAAAGTCAGTACTGAATATGACTTTAAAACAAAAGCAAGTTAGTTTGATGTCATTTTACACATGCTCGAGGTAAGTTGAAAGTAGGAAGCTCTGGCTTCATGTTTTCTCAACGAAAAACAGCAACTAAATTGCAGCTGACACAGTTATGGATTCTGCAGTGTTTTGCTCCCTTAGGAAAGCGCAATAAAAAAAATTATCAAGACGTCGGAATAGAGCACAATATCTTACGATTCTTCCTTTCATACGTGGTTTACCTTTATGTGGAATATTAGCTTTGTTGGTAATATTGTTATTAAAACCCATTAGCCAGCAAAAGTTCTGTCCCCTAGTGGCGGACTCATTAAATAAACCTAGCATGTTATAGCGGGTATGCTGAAAGAAACAAGAACAAAAAATGACAAACGGTATAAAAGACTGCGGCAGCACCTTATCGGTATTCTATTTGAATAAGGTAAGTCAATCTGAGCTTTGGCACTTCTTTTTTCTACAAATCAATCTAAAGCAGTGCGAAACGCTTTTCGTCACGTATGCACCAGCAGTGCCGTCGTGGATCGAACCCCAATCGTTAAGGATGTCATTGTAAGTATCATCCGCGTCCGCATGTCTCGTTCAATCCGATGGACCCCCTGACGGCTCGTCACTTTGCTGCCGGTGACTGTACCGGCCAGCGCTTTGCTTTTCGTGTCGTGCCACATAGATATTATTTCCCATACCTTCCTCTAAGCTCCGTGCCGTCGTCAACTGCAAAGCTTGCCAAAGTCAGTACTGAAGATGACTTTAAAACAAAAGCAAGTTAGTTTGATGACAATCTACACATTCTCGAGGTAAGTTGAAAGTAGGAGGCTCTAGCTTCATGTTTTCTCAACGAAAAACAGCAACTAAATTGCAGCTGACACAGTTATGGATTCTGCAGTGTTTTGCTCTCTTAGGGATTCGCAATAAAAAAAATTATCAAGACGTCGGAAAAGAGCACAATATCTTACGATTCTTCCTTTCATACGTGGTTTACCTTTATGTGGAATATTAGCTTTGTTGGTAATATTGTTATTAAAACCCATTAGCCAGCAAAAGTTCTGTCCCCAAGTGTCGGACTCATTAAATAAACCTAGCATGTTATAGCGAGTATGCTGAATGAAACAAGAGCAAACAATGACAAACGGTATAAAAGACTGCAGCAGCACCTTATCGGTATTCTATTTGAATAAGGTAAGTCAATCTGAGCTTTGGCTCTTCTTATTTCTACAAATCAATCTAAAGCAGTGCGAAACGCTTTTCGTCCCGTATGCACAAGCAGTGCCGTCGTGGATCGAACCCCAGTCGTTAAGGATGTCATTGTAAGTATCATCCGCGTCCGCATGTCTCGTTCAGTCCGATGGACCCCCTGACGGCTCGTCACTTTGCTTCTTGTGACTGTTCCGGCCAGCGCTATGCTTTTCGTGTCGTGCCACCTAGATATTGTTTCCCATACCTTCCTCTAAGCTCCGTTCCGTCGTCAACTGTAAAGCTTGCCAAAGTCAGTACTGAAGATGACTTTAAAACAAAAGCAAGTTAGTTTGATGACAATCTACACATTCTCGAGGTAAGTTGAAAGTAGGAGGCTCTGGCTTCATGTTTTCTCAACGAAAAACAGCAACTAAATTGCAGCTGACACAGTTATGGAGTCTGCAGTGTTTTGCTCCCTTAGGAAAGCGCAATAAAAAAAATTATCAAGACGTCGGAAAAGAGCACAATATCTTACGATTCTTCCTTTCATACGTGGTTTACCTTTATGTGGAATATTAGCTTTGTTGGTAATATTGTTATTAAAACCCATTAGCCAGCAAAAGTTCTGTCCCCTAGTGGCGGACTCATTAAATAAACCTAGCATGTTATAGCGGGTATGCTGAAAGAAACAAGAACAAAAAATGACAAACGGTATAAAAGACTGCGGCAGCACCTTATCGGTATTCTATTTGAATAAGGTAAGTCAATCTGAGCTTTGGCTCTTCTTTTTTCTACAGATCAATCTAAATCAGTGCGAAACGCTTTTCGTCCCGTATGCACCAGCAGTGCCGTCGTGGATCGAACCCCAGTCGTTAACGATGTCATTGTAAGTATCATCCGCGTCCTCATGTCTCGTTCAGTCCGATGGACCCCCTAACGGCTCGTCACTTTGCTGCCTATGACTGTACCGGCCAACGCTTTGCTTTTCGTGTCGTGCCACCTAGATATTATTTCCCATACCTTCCTCTAAGCTCCGTGCCGTCGTCAACTGCAAAGCTTGCCAAAGTCAGTACTGAATATGACTTTAAAACAAAAGCAAGTTAGTTTGATGTCATTTTACACATGCTCGAGGTAAGTTGAAAGTAGGAGGCTCTGGCTTCATGTTTTCTCAACGAAAAACAGCAACTAAATTGCAGCTGACACAGTTATGGATTCTGCAGTGTTTTGCTCCCTTAGGAAAGCGCAATAAAAAAAGATATCAAGACGTCGGAAAAGAGCACAATATCTTACGATTCTTCCTTTCATACGTGGTTTACCTTTATGTGGAATATTAGCTTTGTTGGTAATATTGTTATTAAAACCCATTAGCCAGCAAAAGTTCTGTCCCCTAGTGGCGGACTCATTAAATAAACCTAGCATGTTATAGCGGGTATGCTGAAAGAAACAAGAACAAAAAATGACAAACGGTATAAAAGACTGCGGCAGCACCTTATCGGTATTCTATTTGAATAAGGTAATTCAATCTGAGCTTTGGCACTTCTTTTTTCTACAAATCAATCTAAAGCAGTGGGAAACGCTTTTCGTCACGTATGCACCAGCAGTGCCGTCGTGGATCGAACCCCAGTCGTTAAGGATGTCATTGTAAGTATCATCCGCGTCCGCATGTCTCGTTCAGTCCGATGTACATCCTGACGGCTCGTCACTTTGCTGCCTATGACTGTTCCGGACAGCGCTTTGCTTTTCGTGTCGTGCCACCTAGATATTAATTCCCATACCTTTCTCTAAGCTCCGTGCCGTCGTCAACTGCAAAACTTGCCAAAGTCAGTACTGAAGATGACTTTAAAACAAAAGCAAGTTAGTTTGATGTCATTCTACACATGCTCGAGGTAAGTTGAAAGTAGGAGGCTCTGGCTTCATGTTTTCTCATCGAAAAACAGCAACTAAATTGCAGCTGACACAGTTATGGAGTCTGCAGTGTTTTGCTCCCTTAGGAAAGCGCAATAAAAAAAATTATCAAGACGTCGGAAAAGAGCACAATATCTTACGATTCTTCCTTTCATACGTGGTTTACCTTTATGTGGAATATTAGCTTTGTTGGTAATATTGTTATTAAAACCCATTAGCCAGCAAAAGTTCTGTCCTATAATGGCGGACCCATTAAATAAACCTAGCATGTTATAGCGGGTATGCTGAAAGAAACAAGAGCAAACAATGACAAACGGTATAAAAGACTGCGGCAGCACCTTATCGGTATTCTATTTGAATAAGGTAAGTCAATCTGAGCTTTGGCTCTTCTTTTTTCTACAAATCAATCTAAAGCAGTGCGAAACGCTTTTCGTCCCGTATGCACCAGCAGTGCCGTCGTGGATCGAACCCCAGTCGTTAACGATGTCATTGTAAGTATCATCCGCGTCCTCATGTCTCGTTCAGTCCGATGGACCCCCTAACGTCTCGTCACTTTGCTGCCGGTGACTGTACCGGCCAGCGCTTTGCTTTTCGTGTCGTGCCACCTAGACATTATTTCCCATACCTTCTTTTAAGCTCCGTACCGTCGTCAACTGCAAAGCTTGCCAAAGTCAGTACTGAATATGACTTTAAAACAAAAGCAAGTTAGTTTGATGACAATCTACACATTCTCGAGGTAAGTTGAAAGTAGGAGGCTCTGGCTTCATGTTTTCTCAACGAAAAACAGCAACTAAATTGCAGCTGACACAGTTATGGAGTCTGCAGTGTTTTGCTCCCTTAGGAAAGCGCAATAAAAAAAATTATCAAGACGTCGGAAAAGAGCACAATATCTTACGATTCTTCCTTTCATACGTGGTTTACCTTTATGTGGAATATTAGCTTTGTTGGTAATATTGTTATTAAAACCCATTAGCCAGCAAAAGTTCTGTCCCCTAATGGCGGACCCACTAAATAAACCTAGCATGTTATAGCGGGTATGCTGAAAGAAACAAGAGCAATAAATGACAAACGGTATAAAAGACTGCGGCAGCACCTTATCGGTATTCTATTTGAATAAGTTAAGTCAATCTGAGCTTTGGCTCTTCTTTTTTCTACAAATCAATCTAAAGCAGTGCGAAACGTTTTTCGTCCCGTATGCACCAGCAGTGCCGTCGTGGATCGAACCCCAGTCGTTAAGGATGTCATTGTAAGTATCATCCGCGTCCGCATGTCTCGTTCAATACGATGGACCCCCTGACGGCTCGTCACTTTGCTGCCGGTGACTGTACCGGCCAGCGCTTTGCTTTTCGTGTCGTGCCACATAGATATTATTTCCCATACCTTCCTCTAAGCTCCGTGCCGTCGTCAACTGCAAAGTTTGCCAAAGTCAGTACTGAAGATGACTTTAAAACAAAAGCAAGTTAGTTTGATGACATTCTACACATTCTCGAGGTAAGTTGAAAGTAGAAGGATCTGGCTTCATGTTTTCTCAACGAAAAACAGCAACTAAATTGCAGCTGACACAGTTATGGAGTCTGCAGTGTTTTGCTCCCTTAGGAAAGCGCAATAAAAAAAATTATCAAGACGTCGGAAAAGAGAACTATATCTTACGATTCTTCCTTTCATACGTGGTTTACCTTTATGTGGAATATTAGCTTTGTTGGTAATATTGTTATTAAAACCCATTAGGCAGCAAAAGTTCTGTCCCCTAGTGGCGGACTCATTAAATAAACCTAGCATGTTATAGCGGGTATGCTGAATGAAACAAGAGCAAATAATGACAAACGGTATAAAAGACTGCGACAGCACCTTATCGGTATTCTATTTGAATAAAGTAAGTCAATCTGAGCTTTGGCTCTTCTTTTTTCTACAAATCAATCTAAAGCAGTGCGAAACGCTTTACGTCCCGTATGCACCAGCAGTTCCGTCGTGGATCGAACCCCAGTCGTTAAGGATGTCATTGTAAGTATCATCCGCGTCCGCATGTCTCGTTCAGTCCGATGGACCCCCTGACGGGTCGTCACTTTGCTACCGGTGACTGTTCCGGCCAGCGCTATGCTTTTCGTGTCGTGCCACCTAGATATTATTTGCCATACCTTCCTTTAAGCTCCGTGCCGTCGTCAACTGTAAAGCTTGCCAAAGTCAGTACTGAAGATGACTTTAAAACAAAAGCAAGTTAGTTTGATGTCATTTTACACATGCTCGAGGTAAGTTGAAAGTAGGAGGCTCTGGCTTCATGTTTTCTTATCGAAAAATAGCAACTAAATTGCAGCTGACACAGTTATGGAGTCTGCAGTGTTTTGCTCCCTTAGGAAAGCGCAATAAAAAAAATTATCAAGACGTCGGAAAAGAGCACAATATCTTACGATTCTTCCTTTCATACGTGGTTTACCTTTATGTGGAATATTAGCTTTGTTGGTAATATTGTTATTAAAACCCATTAGCCAGCAAAAGTTCTGTCCCCTAGTGGCAGACCCATTAAATAAACCTAGCATGTTATAGCGGGTATGCTGAATGAAACAAGAGCAAATAATGACAAACGGTATAAAAGCCTGCGGCAGCACTTTATCGGTATTCTATTTGAATAAGGTAAGTCAATCTGAGCTTTAACTCTTCTTTTTTCTACAAATCAATCTAAAGCAGTGCGAAACGCTTTACGTCCCGTATGCACCAGCAGTCCTGTCGTGGATCGAACCCCAGTCGTTAAGGATGTCATTGTAAGTATCATCCGCATCCGCATGTCTCGTTCAGTCCGATGGACCCCCTGACGGCTCGTCACTTTGCTGCCGGTGACTGTTCCGGACAGCGCTTTGCTTTTCGTGTCGTGCCACCTAGATATTATTTCCCATACCTTCCTCTAAGCTCCGTGCCGTCGTCAACTGCAAAGCTTGCCAAAGTAAGTACTGAAAATGACTTTAAACAAATGCAAGTTAGTTTGATGTCATTTTACACATGCTCGAGGTAAGTTGAAAGTAGGAGGCTCTGGCTTCATGTTTTCTCAACGAAAAACAGCAACTAAATTGCAGCTGACACAGTTATGGAGTCTGCAGTGTTTTTCACCCTGAGGAAAGCGCAATAAAAAAAATTATCAAGACGTCGGAAAAGAGCACAATATCTTACGATTCTTCCTTTCATACGTGGTTTACCTTTATGTGGAATATTAGCTTTGTTGGTAATATTGATATTAAAACCCATTAGCTAGCAAAAGTGCTGTCTCCTAGTGGCGGACCCTTTAAATAAACCTAGCATGTTATAGCGGGTATGCTGAATGAAACAAGATCAAAAAATGACAAACGGTATAAAAGACTGCGGCAGCACCTTATCGGTATTCTATTTGAATAAGGTAAGTCAATCTGAGCTTTGGCTCTTCTTTTTTCTACAAATCAATCTAAAGCAGTGCGAAACGTTTTTCGTCCCGTATGCACCAGCAGTGGCGTCGTGGATCGAACCCCAGTCGTTAAGGATGTCATTGTAAGTATCATCCGCGTTCGCATGTCTCGTTCAGTCCGATGGACCCCCTAACGGCTCGTCACTTTGCTGCCGGTGACTGTACCGGCCAGCGCTTTGCTTTTCGTGTCGTGCCACCTAGATATTATTTCCCATACCTTCCTTTAAGCTCCGTGCCGTCGTCAACTGCAAAGCTTGCCAAAGTAAGTACTGAAGATGACTTTAAAACAAAAGCAAGTTAGTTTGATGACAATCTACACATTCTCGAGGTAAGTTGAAAGTAGAAGGCTCTGGCTTCATGTTTTCTCAACGAAAAACAGCAACTAATTTGCAGCTGACACAGTTATGGAGTCTGCAGTGTTTTGCTCCCTTAGGAATACGCAATAAAAAAAATTATCAAGACGTCGGAAAAGAGCACAATATCTTACGATTCTTCCTTTCATACGTGGTTTACCTTTATATGGAATATTAGCTTTGTTGGTAATATTGTTATTAAAACCCATTAGGCAGCAAAAGTGCTCTCTCCTAGTGACGGACTCATTAAATAAACCTAGCATGTTATAGCGGGTATGCTGAATGAAACAAGAGCAAACAATGACAAACGGTATAAAAGACTGCGGCAGCACCTTATCGGTATTCTATTTGAATAAGGTAAGTCAATCTGAGCTTTGGCTCTTCTTTTTTCTACAAATGAATCTAAAGCAGTGTGAAACGCTTTACGTCCCGTATGCACCAGCAGTGCCGTCGTGGATCGAACCCCAGTCGTTAAGGATATCATTGTAAGTATTATCCGCGTCCGCATGTCTCGTTCAGTCCGATGGACAATCTTACGGCTCGTCACTTTGTTGCCGGTAACTGTTCCGGACAACGCTTTACTTTTCGTGTCGTGCCACCTAGATATTAATTCCCATAACTTCCTCTAATCTCCGTAACATCGTCAACTGCAAAGCTTGCCAAAGTCAGTACTGAATATGACTTTAAAACAAAAGCAAGTTAGTTTGATGTCATTTTACACATGCTCGAGGTAAGTTGAAAGTAGGAGGCTCTGGCTTCATGTTTTCTCAACGAAAAACAGCAACTAAATTGCAGCTGACACAGTTATGGATTCTGCAGTGTTTTGCTCCCTTAGGAAAGCGCAATAAAAAAAGATATCAAGACGTCGGAAAAGAGCACAATATCTTACGATTCTTCCTTTCATACGTGGTTTACCTTTATGTGGAATATTAGCTTTGTTGGTAATATTGTTATTAAAACCCATTAGCCAGCAAAAGTTCTGTCCCCTAGTGGCGGACTCATTAAATAAACCTAGCATGTTATAGCGGGTATGCTGAAAGAAACAAGAACAAAAAATGACAAACGGTATAAAAGACTGCGGCAGCACCTTATCGGTATTCTATTTGAATAAGGTAATTCAATCTGAGCTTTGGCACTTCTTTTTTCTACAAATCAATCTAAAGCAGTGGGAAACGCTTTTCGTCACGTATGCACCAGCAGTGCCGTCGTGGATCGAACCCCAGTCGTTAAGGATGTCATTGTAAGTATCATCCGCGTCCGCATGTCTCGTTCAGTCCGATGTACATCCTGACGGCTCGTCACTTTGCTGCCTATGACTGTTCCGGACAGCGCTTTGCTTTTCGTGTCGTGCCACCTAGATATTAATTCCCATACCTTTCTCTAAGCTCCGTGCCGTCGTCAACTGCAAAACTTGCCAAAGTCAGTACTGAAGATGACTTTAAAACAAAAGCAAGTTAGTTTGATGTCATTCTACACATGCTCGAGGTAAGTTGAAAGTAGGAGGCTCTGGCTTCATGTTTTCTCAACGAAAAACAGCAACTAAATTGCAGCTGACACAGTTATGGAGTCTGCAGTGTTTTGCTCCCTTAGGAAAGCGCAATAAAAAAAATTATCAAGACGTCGGAAAAGAGCACAATATCTTACGATTCTTCCTTTCATACGTGGTTTACCTTTATGTGGAATATTAGCTTTGTTGGTAATATTGTTATTAAAACCCATTAGCCAGCAAAAGTTCTGTCCTATAATGGCGGACCCATTAAATAAACCTAGCATGTTATAGCGGGTATGCTGAAAGAAACAAGAGCAAACAATGACAAACGGTATAAAAGACTGCGGCAGCACCTTATCGGTATTCTATTTGAATAAGGTAAGTCAATCTGAGCTTTGGCTCTTCTTTTTTCTACAAATCAATCTAAAGCAGTGCGAAACGCTTTTCGTCCCGTATGCACCAGCAGTGCCGTCGTGGATCGAACCCCAGTCGTTAACGATGTCATTGTAAGTATCATCCGCGTCCTCATGTCTCGTTCAGTCCGATGGACCCCCTAACGTCTCGTCACTTTGCTGCCGGTGACTGTACCGGCCAGCGCTTTGCTTTTCGTGTCGTGCCACCTAGATATTATTTCCCATACCTTCTTTTAAGCTCCGTACCGTCGTCAACTGCAAAGCTTGCCAAAGTCAGTACTGAATATGACTTTAAAACAAAAGCAAGTTAGTTTGATGACAATCTACACATTCTCGAGGTAAGTTGAAAGTAGGAGGCTCTGGCTTCATGTTTTCTCAACGAAAAACAGCAACTAAATTGCAGCTGACACAGTTATGGAGTCTGCAGTGTTTTGCTCCCTTAGGAAAGCACAATAAAAAAAATTATTAAGACGTCGGAAAAGAGCACAATATCTTACGATTCTTCCTTTCATACGTGGTTTACCTTTATGTGGAATATTAGCTTTGTTGGTAATATTGATATTAAAACCCATTAGCTAGCAAAAGTGCTGTCTCCTAGTGGCGGACCCTTTAAATAAACCTAGCATGTTATAGCGGGTATGCTGAAAGAAACAAGAGCAATAAATGACAAACGGTATAAAAGACTGCGGCAGCACCTTATCGGTATTCTATTTGAATAAGTTAAGTCAATCTGAGCTTTGGCTCTTCTTTTTTCTACAAATCAATCTAAAGCAGTGCGAAACGTTTTTCGTCCCGTATGCACCAGCAGTGCCGTCGTGGATCGAACCCCAGTCGTTAAGGATGTCATTGTAAGTATCATCCGCGTCCGCATGTCTCGTTCAATACGATGGACCCCCTGACGGCTCGTCACTTTGCTGCCGGTGACTGTACCGGCCAGCGCTTTGCTTTTCGTGTCGTGCCACATAGATATTATTTCCCATACCTTCCTCTAAGCTCCGTGCCGTCGTCAACTGCAAAGTTTGCCAAAGTCAGTACTGAAGATGACTTTAAAACAAAAGCAAGTTAGTTTGATGACATTCTACACATTCTCGAGGTAAGTTGAAAGTAGAAGGATCTGGCTTCATGTTTTCTCAACGAAAAACAGCAACTAAATTGCAGCTGACACAGTTATGGAGTCTGCAGTGTTTTGCTCCCTTAGGAAAGCGCAATAAAAAAAATTATCAAGACGTCGGAAAAGAGAACTATATCTTACGATTCTTCCTTTCATACGTGGTTTACCTTTATGTGGAATATTAGCTTTGTTGGTAATATTGTTATTAAAACCCATTAGGCAGCAAAAGTTCTGTCCCCTAGTGGCGGACTCATTAAATAAACCTAGCATGTTATAGCGGGTATGCTGAATGAAACAAGAGCAAATAATGACAAACGGTATAAAAGACTGCGACAGCACCTTATCGGTATTCTATTTGAATAAAGTAAGTCAATCTGAGCTTTGGCTCTTCTTTTTTCTACAAATCAATCTAAAGCAGTGCGAAACGCTTTACGTCCCGTATGCACCAGCAGTTCCGTCGTGGATCGAACCCCAGTCGTTAAGGATGTCATTGTAAGTATCATCCGCGTCCGCATGTCTCGTTCAGTCCGATGGACCCCCTGACGGGTCGTCACTTTGCTACCGGTGACTGTTCCGGCCAGCGCTATGCTTTTCGTGTCGTGCCACCTAGATATTATTTGCCATACCTTCCTTTAAGCTCCGTGCCGTCGTCAACTGTAAAGCTTGCCAAAGTCAGTACTGAAGATGACTTTAAAACAAAAGCAAGTTAGTTTGATGTCATTTTACACATGCTCGAGGTAAGTTGAAAGTAGGAGGCTCTGGCTTCATGTTTTCTTATCGAAAAATAGCAACTAAATTGCAGCTGACACAGTTATGGAGTCTGCAGTGTTTTGCTCCCTTAGGAAAGCGCAATAAAAAAAATTATCAAGACGTCGGAAAAGAGCACAATATCTTACGATTCTTCCTTTCATACGTGGTTTACCTTTATGTGGAATATTAGCTTTGTTGGTAATATTGTTATTAAAACCCATTAGCCAGCAAAAGTTCTGTCCCCTAGTGGCAGACCCATTAAATAAACCTAGCATGTTATAGCGGGTATGCTGAATGAAACAAGAGCAAATAATGACAAACGGTATAAAAGCCTGCGGCAGCACTTTATCGGTATTCTATTTGAATAAGGTAAGTCAATCTGAGCTTTGGCTCTTCTTTTTTCTACAAATCAATCTAAAGCAGTGCGAAACGCTTTACGTCCCGTATGCACCAGCAGTCCTGTCGTGGATCGAACCCCAGTCGTTAAGGATGTCATTGTAAGTATCATCCGCATCCGCATGTCTCGTTCAGTCCGATGGACCCCCTGACGGCTCGTCACTTTGCTGCCGGTGACTGTTCCGGACAGCGCTTTGCTTTTCGTGTCGTGCCACCTAGATATTATTTCCCATACCTTCCTCTAAGCTCCGTGCCGTCGTCAACTGCAAAGCTTGCCAAAGTAAGTACTGAAAATGACTTTAAACAAATGCAAGTTAGTTTGATGTCATTTTACACATGCTCGAGGTAAGTTGAAAGTAGGAGGCTCTGGCTTCATGTTTTCTCAACGAAAAACAGCAACTAAATTGCAGCTGACACAGTTATGGAGTCTGCAGTGTTTTTCACCCTGAGGAAAGCGCAATAAAAAAAATTATCAAGACGTCGGAAAAGAGCACAATATCTTACGATTCTTCCTTTCATACGTGGTTTACCTTTATGTGGAATATTAGCTTTGTTGGTAATATTGATATTAAAACCCATTAGCTAGCAAAAGTGCTGTCTCCTAGTGGCGGACCCTTTAAATAAACCTAGCATGTTATAGCGGGTATGCTGAATGAAACAAGATCAAAAAATGACAAACGGTATAAAAGACTGCGGCAGCACCTTATCGGTATTCTATTTGAATAAGGTAAGTCAATCTGAGCTTTGGCTCTTCTTTTTTCTACAAATCAATCTAAAGCAGTGCGAAACGTTTTTCGTCCCGTATGCACCAGCAGTGGCGTCGTGGATCGAACCCCAGTCGTTAAGGATGTCATTGTAAGTATCATCCGCGTTCGCATGTCTCGTTCAGTCCGATGGACCCCCTAACGGCTCGTCACTTTGCTGCCGGTGACTGTACCGGCCAGCGCTTTGCTTTTCGTGTCGTGCCACCTAGATATTATTTCCCATACCTTCCTTTAAGCTCCGTGCCGTCGTCAACTGCAAAGCTTGCCAAAGTAAGTACTGAAGATGACTTTAAAACAAAAGCAAGTTAGTTTGATGACAATCTACACATTCTCGAGGTAAGTTGAAAGTAGAAGGCTCTGGCTTCATGTTTTCTCAACGAAAAACAGCAACTAAATTGCAGCTGACACAGTTATGGAGTCTGCAGTGTTTTGCTCCCTTAGGAATACGCAATAAAAAAAATTATCAAGACGTCGGAAAAGAGCACAATATCTTACGATTCTTCCTTTCATACGTGGTTTACCTTTATATGGAATATTAGCTTTGTTGGTAATATTGTTATTAAAACCCATTAGGCAGCAAAAGTGCTCTCTCCTAGTGACGGACTCATTAAATAAACCTAGCATGTTATAGCGGGTATGCTGAATGAAACAAGAGCAAACAATGACAAACGGTATAAAAGACTGCGGCAGCACCTTATCGGTATTCTATTTGAATAAGGTAAGTCAATCTGAGCTTTGGCTCTTCTTTTTTCTACAAATGAATCTAAAGCAGTGTGAAACGCTTTACGTCCCGTATGCACCAGCAGTGCCGTCGTGGATCGAACCCCAGTCGTTAAGGATATCATTGTAAGTATTATCCGCGTCCGCATGTCTCGTTCAGTCCGATGGACAATCTTACGGCTCGTCACTTTGTTGCCGGTAACTGTTCCGGACAACGCTTTACTTTTCGTGTCGTGCCACCTAGATATTAATTCCCATAACTTCCTCTAATCTCCGTGCCATCGTCAACTGCAAAGCTTGCCAAAGTCAGTACTGAAGATGACTTTAAAACAAAAGCAAGTTAGTTTGATGTCATTTTACACATGCTCGAGGTAAGTTGAAAGTAGGAGGCTCTGGCTTCATGTTTTCTCAACGAAAAACAGCAACTAAATTGCAGCTGACAAAGTTATGGAGTCTGCAGTGTTTTGCTCCCTTAGGAATACGCAATAAAAAAAATTATCAAGACGTCGGAAAAGAGCACAATATCTTACGATTCTTCCTTTCATACGTGGTTTACCTTTATGTGGAATATTAGCTTTGTTGGTAATATTGTTATTAAAACCCATTAGGCAGCAAAAGTGCTCTCCCCTAGCGGCGGACTCATTAAATAAACCTAGCATGTTATAGCGGGTATGCTGAATGAAACAAGAGCAAACAATGACAAACGGTATAAAAGACTGCGGCAGCACCTTATCGGTATTCTATTTGAATAAGGTAAGTCAATCTGAGCTTTGGCTCTTCTTTTTTCTACAAATCAATCTAAAGCAGTGCGAAACGTTTTTCGTCCCGTATGCACCAGCAGTGGCGTCGTGGATCGAACCCCAGTCGTTAAGGATGTCATTGTAAGTATCATCCGCGTCCTCATGTCTCGTTCAGTCCGATGGACCCCCTAACGGCTCGTCACTTTGCTGCCGGTGACTGTACCGGCCAGCGCTTTGCTTTTCGTGTCGTGCCACCTAGATATTATTTCCCATACCTTCCTTTAAGCTCCTTGCCGTCGTCAACTGCAAAGCTTGCCAAAGTCAGTACTGAAGATGACTTTAAAACAAAAGCAAGTTAGTTTGATGACAATCTACACATTCTCGAGGTAAGTTGAAAGTAGGAGGCTCTGGCTTCATGTTTTCTCAACGAAAAACAGCAACTAAATTGCAGCTGACACAGTTATGGAGTCTGCAGTGTTTTGCTCCCTTAGGAAAGCGCAATAAAAAAAATTATCAAGACGTCGGAAAAGAGCACTATATCTTACGATTCTTCCTTTCATACGTGGTTTACCTTTATGTGGAATAATAGTTTTGTTGGTAATATTGTTATTAAAACCCATTAGCCAGCAAAAGTTCTGTCCCCTAGTGGCGGACCCATTAAATAAACCTAGCATGTTATAGCGGGTATGCTGAATGAAACAAGAGCAAACAATGACAAAGGGTATAAAAGTCTGCGGCAGCACCTTATCGGTATTCTATTTGAATAAGGTAAGTCAATCTGAGCTTTGGCTCTTCTTTTTTCTACAAATCAATCTAAAGCAGTGCGAAACGCTTTACGTCCCGTATGCACCAGCAGTCCTGTCGTGGATCGAACCCCAGTCGTTAAGGATGTCATTGTAAGTATCATCCGCGTCCGCATTTCTCGTTCAGTCCGATGGACCCCCTTACGGCTCGTCACTTTGCTGCCGGTGACTGTACCGACCAGCGCTATGCTTATCGTGTCGTGCCACCTAGATATTATTTCCCATACCTTCCTCTAAGCTCCGTGCCGTTGTCAACTGCAAAGCTTGCCAAAGTCAGTACTGAAGATGACTTTAAAACAAAAGCAAGTTAGTTTGATGACAATCTACACATTTTCGAGGTAAGTTGAAAGTAGGAGGCTCTGGCTTCATGTTTTCTCAACGAAAAATAGCAACTAAATTGCAGCTGACACAGTTATGGAGTCTGCAGTGTTTTGCTCCCTTAGGAAAGCGCAATAAAAAAATTATCAAGACGTCGGAAAAGAGCACAATATCTTACGATTCTTCCTTTCATACGTGGTTTACCTTTATGTGGAATATTAGCTTTGTTGGTAATATTGTTATTAAAACCAATTAGCCAGCAAAAGTGCTGTCCCCTAGTGGCGGACCCATTAAATAACCTAGCATGTTATAGCGGGTATGCTGAATGAAACAAGAGCAAAAAATGACAAAGGGTATAAAACACTGCGGCAGCACCTTATCGGTATTCTATTTGAATAAGGTAAGTCAATCTGAGCTTTGGTTCTTCTATTTTCTACAAATCAATCTAAAGCAGTGCGAAACGTTTTTCGTCCCGTATGCACCAGCAGTGCCGTCGTGGATCGAACCCCAGTCGTTAAGGATGTCATTGTAAGTATCATCCGCGTCCGCATGTCTCGTTCAGTCCGATGGACCCCTAACGGCTCGTCACTTTGCTGCCGGTGACTGTACCGTCCAGCGCTTTGCTTTTCGTGTCGTGCCACCTAGATATTATTTCCCATACCTTCCTCTAAGCTCTGTGCCGTCGTCAACTGCAAAGCTTGCCAAAGTCAGTAATGAAGATGACTTTAAAACAAAAGCAAGTTAGTTTGATGACAATCTACACATTCTCGAGGTAAGTTGAAAGTAGGAGGCTCTGGCTTCATGTTTTCTCAACGAAAAACAGCAACTAAATTACAGCTGACACTGTTATGGAGTCTGCAGTGTTTTGCTCCCTTAGGAAAGCGCAATAAAAAAAATTATCAAGACGTCGGAAAAGAGCACAATATCTTACGATTCTTCCTTTCATACGTGGTGTAGAATGACATCAAACTAACTTGCTTTTGTTTTAAAGTCATCTTCAGTACTGACTTTGGCAAGCTTTACAGTTGTCGACGGCACGGAGCTTAGAGGAAGGTATGGGAGTTAATATCTAGGTGGTACGACACGAAAAGCAAGACGCTGGCCAGAACAGTCACCGGCAGCAAAGTGACGAGCCGCGAGGTGGTTCATCGGACTGAACGAGACATGCGAACGCGGTTGATACTTACAATGACATCCTTAACGACTGGGGTTCGATCCACGACGTCACTGCTGGTGCATACGGGACATAAAGCGTTTCGCAATGCTCTAGAATCATTTGTAGAAAAAAGACAAGGTGCTGCCGCAGTCTTTTATACCGTTTGTCATTTTTAGCTCTTGTTTCATTAAGCATACCCGCTATAACCTGCTAGGATTATTTAATGGGTCCGCCACTATGGGACAGCACTTTTGCTGGCTAATGGGATTTAATAACAATATTACCAACAAAGCTAATATTCCACATAAAGTTAAACCACGTATGAAAGGAAGAATCGTAAGATATTGTGCTCTTTCCCGACGTCTTGATATGTTCTTTTATTGCGCTTTCCTAAGGGAGCAACACATTACAGACTCCATAACTGTGTCAGCTGCAATTTTGTTGCTGTTTTTCGTTGAGAAAACATGAAGCCTGAGCCTCCTACTTTCAACTTACCTCGAGCATGTGTAGAATGACATCAAACTAACTTGCTTTTGTTTTAAAGTCATCTTCAGTACTGACTTTGGCAAGCTTTACAGTTGACGACGGCACGGAGCTTAGAGGAAGGTATGGGAATTAATATCTAGGTGGTACGACACGAAAACCAAAGCGCTGGCCGGAACAGTCACCGTCAGCAAAGTGACGAGCCGTCAGGGGGTCCATCGGACTGAACGAGACATGCGAACGCGGATGATACTTACAATGACATCCTTAACGACTGGGGTTCGATCCACGACGGCACTGCTGGTGCATACAGGACGTAAAGCGTTTCAAACTGCTCTAGATTGATTTGTATAAAAAAGAAGAACCAAAGTTCAGATTGACTTAACTTATTCAAATAGAATACCGACAAGGTGCTGCCGCAGTCTTTTATACCGTTTGTTATTTTTTGCTCTTGTTTCATTCAGCATACCCGCTATAACATGCTAGGTTTATTTAATGGGTCCGCCACTAGGGGACAGCACTTTTGCTGGCTAATGGGTTTAAATAACAATATTACCAACAAAGCTAATATTCCACATAAAGTAAACCACGTATGAAAGGAAGAATCGTAAGATATTGTGCTCTTTTCCGACATCTTGATAATTTTTTTTATTGCGCTTTCCTAAGGGAGTAAAACACTGCAGACTCCATAACTGTGTCAGCTGCAATTTAGTTGCTGTTTTTCGTTGAGAAAACATGAAGCCAGAGCCTCCTACTTTCAACTTACCTCGAGAATGTGTAGAATGTCATCAAACTAACTTGCTTTTGTTTTAAAGTCATCTTCAGTACTGACTTTGGCAAGCTTTGCAGTTGACGACGGCACGGAGCTTAGAGGAAGGTATGGGAAATTATATCTAGGTGGCACGACACGAAAAGCAAAGCGCTGGTCGGAACAGTCACCGGCAGCAAAGTGACGAGCCGTCAGGGGGTCCATCGGACTGAAGGAGACATGCGGACGCGGATGATACTTACAATGACATCTTTAACGACTGGGGTTCGATCCACGACAGCACTGCTGGTGCATACGGGACGTAAAGCGTTTCGCACTGCTCTAGATTGATTTGTAGAAAAAAGAAGAGCCAAAGCTCAGATTGACTTACCTTATTCAAATAGAATACCGACAAGGTGCTGCCGCAGTCTTTTATACCGTTTGTCATTTTTTGCTCTTGTTTCATTCAGCATACCCGCTATAACATGCTAGGTTTATTTAATGGGTCCGCCACTAGGGGACAGCACTTTTGCTGGCTAATGGGTTTTAATAACAATATTACCAACAAAGCTAATATTCCACATAAAGGTAAACCACGTATGAAAGGAAGAATCGTAAGATATTGTACTCTTTTCCGACGTCTTGATAGTTTTTTTTATTGCGCTTTCCTAAGGGAGCAAAACACTGCAGACTCCATAACTGTATCATCTGCAATTTAGTTGCTGTTTTCGTTGAGAAAACATAAAGCCAGAGCCTCCTTCTTTCAACTTACCTCGAGAATGTGTAGAATGTCATCAAACTAACTTGCTTTTGTTTTAAAGTCATCTTCAGTACTGACTTTGGCAACCTTTGCAGTTGACGACGGCACGGAGCTTAGAGGAAGGTATGGGAAATAATAACTAGGTGGCACGACACGAAAAGCAAAGCGCTGGCCAGAACAGTCACAAGCAGCAAAGTGACGAGCCGTCAGGGGGTCAATCGGACTGAACGAGACATGCGGACGCGGATGATACTTACAATGACATCCTTAACGACTGGGGTTCGATCCACGACAGGACTGCTGGTGCATACGGGACGTAAAGCGTTTCGCACTGCTTTAGATTGATTTTTAGAAAAAAGAAGAGCCAAAGCTCAGATTGACTTACCTTATTCAAATAGAATACCGATAAGGTGCTGCCGCAGTCTTTTATACCGTTTATCATTTTTTGCTCTTCTTTCATTCAGCATACCCGCTATAACATGCTAGGTTTATTTAATGAGTCCGCCACTAGGGGACAGAACTTTTGCTGGCTAATGGGTTTTAATAACAATATTACCAACAAAGCTAATATTACACATAAAGGTAAACCACGTATGAAAGGAAGAATCGTAAGATATTGTGCTCTTTTCCGACGTCTTGATAATTTTTTTTATAGCGCTTTCCTAAGGGAGCAAAACACTGCAGACTCCATAACTGTGTCAGCTGCAATTTAGTTGCTGTTTTTCGTGGAGAAAACATGAAGCCAGAGCCTCCTACATTCAACTTACCTCGAGAATGTGTAGAATGTCATCAAACTAACTTGCTTTTGTTTTAAAGTCAACTTCAGTACTGACTTTGGCAAGCTTTGCAGTTGACGACGGCACGGAGCTTAGAGGAAGGTATGGGAATAAATATCTAGGTGGCACGACACGAAAAGCAAAGCGCTGGCCGGAACAGTCAACGGCAGCAAAGTGACGAGCCGTCAGACGGTCCATCGGACTGAACGAGACATGCGGACGCGGATGATACTTACAATGACATCCTTAACGACTGGGGTTCGTTCCACGACAGGACTGCTGGTGCATACGGGACGTAAAGCGTTTCGCACTGCTTTAGATTGATTTTTAGAAGAAATAAGAAGAGCCAAAGCTCAGATTGACTTACCTTATTCAAATAGAATACCGACAAGGTGCTGCCGCAGTCTTTTATACCGTTTGTCATTTTTTGCTCTTGTTTCATTCAGCATACCCGCTATAACATGCTAGGTTTATTTAATGGGACCGCCACTAGGGGACAGCACTTTTGCTGGCTAATGGGTTTTAATAACAATATTACCAACAAAGCTAATATTCAACATAAAGGTAAACTACGTATGAAAGGAAGAATCGTAAGATATTGTACTCTTTTCCGACGTTTTGATAGTTTTTGTTATTGCGCTTTTCTAAGGGAGCAAAACACTGCAGACTCCATAACTGTGTCAGCTGCAATTTAGTTGCTGTTTTTCGTTGAGAAAACATAAAGCCAGAGCCTCCTACTTTCAACTTACCTCGACAATGTGTAGAATGTCATCAAACTAACTTGCTTTTGTTTTAAAGTCATCTTCAGTACTGACTTTGACAACCTTTGCAGTTGACGACGGCACGGAGCTTAGAGGAAGGTATGGGAAATAATATCTAGGTGGCACGACACGAAAAGCAAAGCGCTGGCCAGAACAGTCACCGGCAGCAAAGTGACGAGCCGTCAGGGGGTCAATCGGACTGAACGAGACATGCGGACGCGGATGATACTTACAATGACATCCTTAACGACTGGGGTTCGATCCACGACAGGACTGCTGGTGCCTACGGGACGTAAAGCGTTTCGCACTGCTTTAGATTGATTTGTAGAAAAAAGAAGAGCCAAAGCTCAGATTGACTTACCTTATTCAAATAGAATACCGACAAGGTGCTGCCGCAGTCTTTTATACCGTTTGTCATTTTTTGCTCTTCTTTCATTCAGCATACCCGCTATAACATGCTAGGTTTATTTAATGGGACCGCCACTAGGGGACAGCACTTTTGCTGGCTAATGGGTTTTAATAACAATATTACCAACAAAGCTAATATTCCACATAAAGGTAAACCACGTATGAAAGGAAGAATCGTAAGATATTGTACTCTTTTCCGACGTTTTGATAGTTTTTTTTATTGCGCTTTTCTAAGGGAGCAAAACACTGCAGACTCCATAACTGTGTCAGCTGCAATTTAGTTGCTGTTTTTCGTTGAGAAAACATAAAGCCAGAGCCTCCTACTTTCAACTTACCTCGAGCATGTGTAGAATGACATCAAACTAACTTGCTTTTGTTTTAAAGTCATCTTCAGTACTGACTTTGGCAACCTTTGCAGTTGACGACGGCACGGAGCTTAGAGGAAGGTATGGGAAATAATATCTAGGTGGCACGACACGAAAAGCAAAGCGCTGGCCAGAACAGTCACCGGCAGCAAAGTGACGAGCCGTCAGGGGGTCAATCGGACTGAACGAGACATGCGGACGCGGATGATACTTACAATGACATCCTTAACGACTGGGGTTCGATCCACGACAGGACTGCTGGTGCATACGGGACGTAAAGCGTTTCGCAATGCTTTAGATTGATTTGTAGAAAAAAGAAGAGCCATGGTTTGTTTATTTGCACGCTAATTCGTAACACGCAAATAATGAAAAGAAAAACAAAAAGTACACGGAACAAAATATGAAAACACACGAAAAACAACTATTTAAACAGTATAACTTTTCGGTTCATGATTTTCAAGTTGATACCAAAGGTGACCCACCTTCACTTCTATTATATCACATAGCAACATAATCGCAATCAATCACGAAAAACACCATTTGCCTATGCGCCATGCGGCAATGCTTGACACAACACATATATAGTCGCAAAAACTTTAAAGACACGAACATAGCGATGTAAAGACAATATACAACACATATTAAACTACGATTGAGTTTATCAAATTACGGTGGCATCAAATCATTCAATTTAAAAGCGGGTTCTAAGCGCAGCTCCAGTCTCCCACCTTCTGCCATTTGATTTAATCTGTATTTAAAGGCCCGGTCTATGCTTGTCACCAATTTGTCAAGGGTTGGAGGAGATTTGTTCTCATATATAAATTTGTTTCTAGTTTTCCATATTTGGTGTTTAACCATGGTGATCAATGCGCTCAAAGTCTGGTCCGTTACTTCGCTTTCAATCTGTTTAAAGTTAAAACTTTCTAAATCTTCGATTTTTGTCATAGCCGGGTTGAGGTTGGCGAATTTTTGCGCAAACATTTTGACTGTAACCCAAAGTCGTTTTATCTTGTCGCATTTTCGGAAAGTGTGGTAGTCGGTATCTGGACCAATGCCGCAAAATGCGCACGATGTATCCGAGTTAATTTGGAAAATACCGCATTTTCCCCTAAAGGGTAGTAGATTCCACGCGCATCTGTAATTGAAGGTTTTCAAGTAATTTGGTAAAAGCGGATTGTGAATCCTAGCCCATTTAATTCGGTTTTTTTCACTCGACTGCGTTTCTGGAGTGCTTTCTTTGATTATTCGGCTGTACGTGTTTCCTAATTTTGGACTGGCTAATTCAACTTTACTTAGTTTGTATTTTTCAACAATTTCCCGGATTTTCCTATAGTAGGGACTTGGTTGTGCGATGTGCGGGATATTGTTTAGTTTCTGAACATCAAGTACATTAGCTAAAACGTGTCCTAATTGGTACTCCACATATCGATCGTGTGTCGACATTGGTTCGTTCATTACTCTACCGAGGCAATACTTTTGTATCGATTTGACATAAGTCATATCGGCGTAGACTTGGATGTTTGGCATTCGGTAGCCGCCTTCTAACTTATTGCGTTGTAAAATATCGATAGAAACAGCTGTTTCTTTGCCTTGCACGTATTGCAGAACATGATTATTTAATTTCCCAATTATATCTTGGTCTGGAGGGTATGTTTTCGCAACCTGAGTAATTACTGGCAGGATTTTTGATTTTAATAAAACTGCTTTAGCTTCATAAGTGGCATAGTTTGTGCTCAAAATTTTTAGTTGCTCTTTTACCTTTGGAATTAAGTTTTCCCATTGTTGGCGTTCTATAACGTTTCCGATTTCATATCCCAATAACTCTATACTTGTGTTTGTCCAGGATAATTTGGGGAAAAGTGGGTTGTCTATCGGTTGATTCACAGCTAATCTTTTGGTTTTAGCTTCGTTTAAGGTTAAGCCAGATGCCTTTGAAAATCTGTCGACTAAATCGAGCGCGAGATGGATATCAGCAGGGTTTTTAAGACACAACGTTGTGTCGTCAGCGTAATTTACGCATTTTACTTCTTTTCTGTCGCTTAACTGAGGACCTTTGATATGTGCAGTCTCATTGAGCTTAGACATTAAAGGCTCCACCGCTATTAAAAACAAGTGCAGGCTCAAGGGGTCTCCTTGTCTCACGCCTCGGTTCAATTTAAAATCTTTTGACAGGTGTCCGTTTAAAATTATTTTCGCGACGTTATCGCTATACAGATCTCTTATGCATGCACATAGTGTTTCTGGGAACCGCATTTCAGTCAAAACTCTCATTAACCAATTATGTTCTATTGAATCAAAGGCTTTTTTAAAATCAAGGGATAAAAAATACAGGTTTTGCATTTTTCTTTTCGCATTTTCATGTAAATCTCTTATAAGGATCGTGGCTTCTGATAATTGTTTACCTTTTGTGGCGTACTGATGCTCGTGTATCACTTCTTTGAGAGTTTCCCTTATTCTATTTGCCAGTATTTTTGTATATATTTTGTAGTCTAAATTTAACAGGGTAATTGGTCGGTAGTTGTCTAGGTCCGCATCATCGCCTTTTTTATAAATTAGAGTGATGGCACCTTTCTTAATTTCTTTGGGGATTTTTTTCTCTTTAAACCAGTGTTTAAAGATTTCGCTCATTTTGTCACCTATTATATTCCAACAGGTTTTATAAAATTCACCGCTTAGTCCGTCCGGCCCGGGCGATTTCCCATTTGCAAGAGTCTTCACAACGTTTTGGATTTCGGCGTTGCTTATTTCACAACCTAATTTTAGAACACTTTCGTGCGAAATATGGCGCAGATTGCTCGAAATGAACAAATCTTGCATTTCTACATCTGTTTTTCTTGACGAGTATAACTTGGTATAATAATTTTTAGTGGTTTGTAGCATTTCTCCCGGTACGCTGGTGGGCAAGCCGTTTTTGTCATATATTTCTTCGATATATGTTTGTGAACGTTTTTTATTAAAATGTGCAAAAAATTCCCGTGAGCCAATTTTTTCTTTACTTTCTCTGTTTTTCAAGATCGCTTCATAAATTCGTTTCGTTCTATAATTTCTTAGTTCTCGTTTCGCTTCAACGTATTTACAGTGGTTGGCCGGGTTGTCACCGAGTCGATTTTGTGCGGATTTTAAATTAGTCACTAAGTAATCTTCATACATTTTTCTTTCAGCGTGTTGGCCTTTTGTAAATTCCACAATTAATGCTTTTAACCTACGTTTGGTGTCCGTCCACCAATCACTGGGAGTTTTATATAAAAATTCTTGCAGCGTGCACCATTGTTTCCATTTGCATTCTAAAACTTCGAGAAATTCCTTATCTGCATAAGTTTGCGTATTATTCTTCCAGAGGCCGATACCTCTAGGAGGAGGGGCGGCGACATTTAAGTTTATTGTTATTTTTTCGTGGTCTGTCAAATGAGACGTTTGCTGGTTAATTTCTGTTGCGTGGAGATATTTTGACAGATAAAATCGGTCAAGGCGCGATTTACTAATTCCGTTCTGCCACGTATAAATTTGCTTTTGGCCGTATATTTCCCTAAAATGGTCTTTTAGATCATATGTTTCGCAAAGTTTCATCAGTTCAGTTTTCCTATATCGGTTTCGAAAAGGAGGATGTCTGTCTAAAGTCAGGTCGTCGACAATATTAAAGTCACCGGCTAGGACTGTGGGCAATTTTCCATCGACATACTGGTACATTTGTTTAAAAAATTTATCGTTTTCACGAATATCCCCGGAAGTTACGTTTGGTGCGTAAATGTTTATTACTTTTAAAAGGTGGCTATGTATTGATAAAACCGCGCTAATTATTCTTCCCTCTATGTCGTAATCTGTTTCTTTAAAGCTAACGGCGGGGTGATTGATCAAAACTGCAACTCCCCCAACTTGGTATTTTTTTTTGGGCGCGGAATTAAAAAGCGCTTTTGACTCGCCCCATTCTCTGCGCCAATCGTTTTCTTTCTCCGGGGGACATTTGGTTTCTTGCAGTGAAATTACTTGCGCTTTATCATTTTTTAAACACTAAAACAAATCGCGGCGTTTTATGGCATTATTTAAGCCTCTACAATTAAGCGATGTGATACTGAGGTATGCAGTCATGGGAGATTGGAAAGCCGAAAACAAACACGCTAGCATTCCTCTCTTCACAGCCACGTTTGCAACAGGCCACCCCGCAGGTGTGGCAAAAACGACAATCACGCATCCCACGCTTTTGCAATCCGTTGATTACAGTAATCAAAAAAAGGTGGCAGATTGCGAGTTTCAACACGTAAAATTCCATCTCATTATCAGAGAATGCACGCTTTAGCAATTCAGAGTAATTAAGGTTTTTAACTTCACACACTAACATTCCAAAAGAATGATCAGGAAATTGTTCAAACATTTGCGGTTGCGTTTAATTTCAAATTATCCGGTACATATGTGTAATCACAGGTTTCACAGGTTTGCTGTTTAAATCTGTGCGTGCCTCTTAAATTGTTATCCGGACACTGACATAAGTAATATACTTTACTACAGTTTGTACACTGAACAATTTCATTGCAGCCTGGTTGCTTTAAAGTTTCATTGCAAGAACACACAATCTCACCTTCGTAAATTTGTTCACTGTAGTTATTGGTGTTTTCGTTGTTAGTCCTTTCTTCTTCCAATCCATCTTCTTTTGGATTCTGTGTTAGGGGGTATTCGTCGTCCGAGTCTGTGGAGTTGGTTTCGTAGTCTTCGTCTTCTTTTTGCTTTTGGTGTGGGGGTTTTTCATCACTGGAGTTGTTTGGTGTTCGGATTCGTCTTTTTGTGATCTTTTTTCTTAGGAGATTGGTTTCCCGGTTCGGTTGGGGGGTGTCACTGTCTCCTTTTGGTACTGTTGATTCTATCATAGATTCATCATAATAATCAATTTTTGGTTTTGCCATAGCATTACCTTTATCGTGTTTCTTTGCCGTTGGTGTCGAATGTTGTGGCTGTCGATATCTTTCCAGTAGAGATTCGGCTGGGGTTGGGGCGATTTCTTCCGTATCAGTGTCAGAATGTCTGCTTTGTGAGAATTTTATTCCATCTGTCGTTGAGTGGCTTGATTGTTCTAGTGAAAAAGTTCCCGAGTGTAGGTTTTCTTTCCTTATTCTGTATTCGCAATCTCTGGCTAGATGCCCCGTTTCGCAGCAGTAACCACATGTTTTAGCTTGACCTTCATATTCGATTAAAAACCTGTAGTGTCCGAAGTATATGAACGACGGTGGTCTGGCCTTGATTAGGTCTTCTCTTTTGACGGTATAGATTCTTCTGCCATCTTTTTTCTGTTGCAGCCTGTCGGTCCCAATCTTTGCCCTGCTGAATGGTCCAATTTTTGCAACAAATTGATCTATCGCGTGCGTGGGAAAATTGATTGGAACCCACGCGACGGTTATGTTGGTAAACTCATCTCCATGGGCTATAACACTCTGTACATTTGGTACACTTCTCAATTCTTGGGCCATTTTCACGGCTGTATTTTTGCTGTTGAAAGCCAATTCTACTTGCTGTCCCGGGCGCTGGACAATACCTTCCAAAGACAGCAGTGGAATTCTCGCCTTTTTTAGTACTTCGTAAATATCTTGCCGTTTCAGAGCGGTTTTAAACTTGACGGAAACTTCTCTTTCTCTGTTGTAGTCTTTGGGTAGGTCAAAAGACCATATACCCTGTCGTTTAACTCGATCTGCGTACGTGAGTACCATAGTACCTTGTGAGCTGGCCCTAAAAAGGGCTCCTTGCGGTGTAGCTCTGCTAATACTTTCAGTAGCTGTGTGAAAGGTAGTCCTAAAAAGGACTCTTTGCAGTGTACCTTTGCCTTTAATGAACAAGAACTAAAGCTGATTGATTTAAACCGTACCTAACTGCATAAAGAAGAGCCAAAGCTCAGATTGACTTACCTTATTCAAATAGAATACCGATAAGGTGCTGCCGCAGTCTTTTATACCGTTTGTCATTTTTTGCTCTTGTTTCATTCAACATACCCGCCATAACATGCTATGTTTATTTAATGGGTCCGCCACTAGGAGACAGCAATTTTGCTGGCTAATGGGTTTTAATAACAATATTACCAACAAAGCTAATATTCCACATAAAGCTAAACCACGTATGAAAGGAAGAATCGTAAGATATTGTGCTCTTTTCCGATGTTTTAATAATTTTTTTTATTGCGCTTTCCTAAGGGAGCAAAACACTGCAGACTCCATAACTGTGTCAGCTGCAATTTAGTTGCTGTTTTTCGTTGAGAAAACATGAAGCCAGAGCCTCCTACTTTCAACTTACCTCGAGAATGTGTAGAATGTCATCAAACTAACTTGCTTTTGTTTTAAAGTCATCTTCAGTACTGACTTTGGCAAGCTTTGCAGTTGACGACGGCACGGAACTTAGAGGAAGGTATGGGAAATAATATCTAGTGGGCACGACACGAAAAGCAAAGCGCTGGCCGGAACAGTCACCGGCAGCAAAGTGACGAGCCGTCAGGGGGTCCATCGGACTGAACGAGAAATGCGGACGCGGATGATACTTACAATGACATCCTTAACGACTGGGGTTCGATCCACGACAGGACTGCTGGTGCATACGGGACGTAAAGCGTTTCGCACTGCTTTAGATTGATTTGTAGAAAAAAGAAGAGCCAAAGCTCAGATTGACTTACCTTATTCAAATAGAATACCGACAAGGTGCTGCTGCAGTCTTTTATACCGTTTGTCATTTTTTGCTCTTGTTTCATTCAGCATACCCGCTATAACATGCTAGGTTTATTTAATGGGACCGCCACTAGGGGACAGCACTTTTGCTGGCTAATGGGTTTTAATAACAATATTACCAACAAAGCTAAAATTCCACATAAAGGTAAACCAAGTATGAAAGGAAGAATCGTAAGATATTGTGCTCTTTTCCGACGTCTTGATAATTTTTTTATTGCGCTTTCCTAAGGCAGCAAAACACTGCAGACTCCATAACTGTGTCAGCTGCAATTTAGTTGCTGTTTTTCGTTGAGAAAACATGAAGCCAGATCCTCTTACTTTCAACTTACCTCGAGAATGTGTAGAATGTCATCAAACTAACTTGCTTTTGTTTTAAAGTCATATTCAGTACTGACTTTGGCAACCTTTGCAGTTGACGACGGCACGGAACTTAGAGGAAGGTATGGAAAATAATATCTAGGTGGCACGACACGAAAAGCAAAGCGCTGGCCAGAACAGTCACCGGCAGCAAAGTGACGAGCCGTCAGGGGTTCAATCGGACTGAACGAGACCCGCGGACGCGGATGATACTTACAATGACATCCTTAACGACTGGGGTTCGATTCACGACAGGACTGCTGGTGCATACGGGACGTAAAGCGTTTCGCACTGCTCTAGATTGATTTGTAGAAAAAAGAAGAGCCAAAGCTCAGATTGACTTACCTTATTCAAATAGAATACCGACAAGGTGCTGCCGCAGTCTTTTATACCGTTTATCATTTTTTGCTCTTCTTTCATTCAGCATACCCGCTATAACATGCTAGGTTTATTTAATGAGTCCGCCACTAGGGGACAGAACTTTTGCTGGCTAATGGGTTTTAATAACAATATTACCAACAAAGCTAATATTACACATAAAGGTAAACCACGTATGAAAGGAAGAATCGTAAGATATTGTGCTCTTTTCCGACGTCTTGATAATTTTTTTTATAGCGCTTTCCTAAGGGAGCAAAACACTGCAGACTCCATAACTGTGTCAGCTGCAATTTAGTTGCTGTTTTTCGTGGAGAAAACATGAAGCCAGAGCCTCCTACATTCAACTTACCTCGAGAATGTGTAGAATGTCATCAAACTAACTTGCTTTTGTTTTAAAGTCAACTTCAGTACTGACTTTGGCAAGCTTTGCAGTTGACGACGGCACGGAGCTTAGAGGAAGGTATGGGAATAAATATCTAGGTGGCACGACACGAAAAGCAAAGCGCTGGCCGGAACAGTCAACGGCAGCAAAGTGACGAGCCGTCAGACGGTCCATCGGACTGAACGAGACATGCGGACGCGGATGATACTTACAATGACATCCTTAACGACTGGGGTTCGTTCCACGACAGGACTGCTGATGCATACGGGACGTAAAGCGTTTCGCACTGCTTTAGATTGATTTTTAGAAGAAATAAGAAGAGCCAAAGCTCAGATTGACTTACCTTATTCAAATAGAATACCGACAAGGTGCTGCCGCAGTCTTTTATACCGTTTGTCATTTTTTGCTCTTGTTTCATTCAGCATACCCGCTATAACATGCTAGGTTTATTTAATGGGACCGCCACTAGGGGACAGCACTTTTGCTGGCTAATGGGTTTTAATAACAATATTACCAACAAAGCTAATATTCAACATAAACGTAAACTACGTATGAAAGGAAGAATCGTAAGATATTGTACTCTTTTCCGACGTTTTGATAGTTTTTGTTATTGCGCTTTTCTAAGGGAGCAAAACACTGCAGACTCCATAACTGTGTCAGCTGCAATTTAGTTGCTGTTTTTCGTTGAGAAAACATAAAGCCAGAGCCTCCTACTTTCAACTTACCTCGACAATGTGTAGAATGTCATCAAACTAACTTGCTTTTGTTTTAAAGTCATCTTCAGTACTGACTTTGACAACTTTTGCAGTTGACGACGGCACGGAGCTTAGAGGAAGGTATGGGAAATAATATCTAGGTGGCACGACACGAAAAGCAAAGCGCTGGCCAGAACAGTCACCGGCAGCAAAGTGACGAGCCGTCAGGGGGTCAATCGGACTGAACGAGACATGCGGACGCGGATGATACTTACAATGACATCCTTAACGACTGGGGTTCGATCCACGACAGGACTGCTGGTGCCTACGGGACGTAAAGCGTTTCGCACTGCTTTAGATTGATTTGTAGAAAAAAGAAGAGCCAAAGCTCAGATTGACTTACCTTATTCAAATAGAATACCGACAAGGTGCTGCCGCAGTCTTTTATACCGTTTGTCATTTTTTGCTCTTCTTTCATTCAGCATACCCGCTATAACATGCTAGGTTTATTTAATGGGACCGCCACTAGGGGACAGCACTTTTGCTGGCTAATGGGTTTTAATAACAATATTACCAACAAAGCTAATATTCCACATAAAGGTAAACCACGTATGAAAGGAAGAATCGTAAGATATTGTACTCTTTTCCGACGTTTTGATAGTTTTTTTTATTGCGCTTTTCTAAGGGAGCAAAACACTGCAGACTCCATAACTGTGTCAGCTGCAATTTAGTTGCTGTTTTTCGTTGAGAAAACATAAAGCCAGAGCCTCCTACTTTCAACTTACCTCGAGAATGTGTAGAATGTCATCAAACTAACTTGCTTTTGTTTTAAAGTCATCTTCAGTACTGACTTTGGCAACCTTTGCAGTTGACGACGGCACGGAGCTTAGAGGAAGGTATGGGAAATAATATCTAGGTGGCACGACACGAAAAGCAAAGCGCTGGCCAGAACAGTCACCGGCAGCAAAGTGACGAGCCGTCAGGGGGTCAATCGGACTGAACGAGACATGCGGACGCGGATGATACTTACAATGACATCCTTAACGACTGGGGTTCGATCCACGACAGGACTGCTGGTGCATACGGGACGTAAAGCGTTTCGCAATGCTTTAGATTGATTTGTAGAAAAAAGAAGAGCCATGGTTTGTTTATTTGCACGCTAATTCGTAACACGCAAATAATGAAAAGAAAAACAAAAAGTACACGGAACAAAATATGAAAACACACGAAAAACAACTATTTAAACAGTATAACTTTTCGGTTCATGATTTTCAAGTTGATACCAAAGGTGACCCACCTTCACTTCTATTATATCACATAGCAACATAATCGCAATCAATCACGAAAAACACCATTTGCCTATGCGCCATGCGGCAATGCTTGACACAACACATATATAGTCGCAAAAACTTTAAAGACACGAACATAGCGATGTAAAGACAATATACAACACATATTAAACTACGATTGAGTTTATCAAATTACGGTGGCATCAAATCATTCAATTTAAAAGCGGGTTCTAAGCGCAGCTCCAGTCTCCCACCTTCTGCCATTTGATTTAATCTGTATTTAAAGGCCCGGTCTATGCTTGTCACCAATTTGTCAAGGGTTGGAGGAGATTTGTTCTCATATATAAATTTGTTTCTAGTTTTCCATATTTGGTGTTTAACCATGGTGATCAATGCGCTCAAAGTCTGGTCCGTTACTTCGCTTTCAATCTGTTTAAAGTTAAAACTTTCTAAATCTTCGATTTTTGTCATAGCCGGGTTGAGGTTGGCGAATTTTTGCGCAAACATTTTGACTGTAACCCAAAGTCGTTTTATCTTGTCGCATTTTCGGAAAGTGTGGTAGTCGGTATCTGGACCAATGCCGCAAAATGCGCACGATGTATCCGAGTTAATTTGGAAAATACCGCATTTTCCCCTAAAGGGTAGTAGATTCCACGCGCATCTGTAATTGAAGGTTTTCAAGTAATTTGGTAAAAGCGGATTGTGAATCCTAGCCCATTTAATTCGGTTTTTTTCACTCGACTGCGTTTCTGGAGTGCTTTCTTTGATTATTCGGCTGTACGTGTTTCCTAATTTTGGACTGGCTAATTCAACTTTACTTAGTTTGTATTTTTCAACAATTTCCCGGATTTTCCTATAGTAGGGACTTGGTTGTGCGATGTGCGGGATATTGTTTAGTTTCTGAACATCAAGTACATTAGCTAAAACGTGTCCTAATTGGTACTCCACATATCGATCGTGTGTCGACATTGGTTCGTTCATTACTCTACCGAGGCAATACTTTTGTATCGATTTGACATAAGTCATATCGGCGTAGACTTGGATGTTTGGCATTCGGTAGCCGCCTTCTAACTTGTTGCGTTGTAAAATATCGATAGAAACAGCTGTTTCTTTGCCTTGCACGTATTGCAGAACATGATTATTTAATTTCCCAATTATATCTTGGTCTGGAGGGTATGTTTTCGCAACCTGAGTAATTACTGGCAGGATTTTTGATTTTAATAAAACTGCTTTAGCTTCATAAGTGGCATAGTTTGTGCTCAAAATTTTTAGTTGCTCTTTTACCTTTGGAATTAAGTTTTCCCATTGTTGGCGTTCTATAACGTTTTCGATTTCATATCCCAATAACTCTATACTTGTGTTTGTCCAGGATAATTTGGGGAAAAGTGGGTTGTCTATCGGTTGATTCACAGCTAATCTTTTGGTTTTAGCTTCGTTTAAGGTTAAGCCAGATGCCTTTGAAAATCTGTCGACTAAATCGAGCGCGAGATGGATATCAGCAGGGTTTTTAAGACACAACGTTGTGTCGTCAGCGTAATTTACGCATTTTACTTCTTTTCTGTCGCTTAACTGAGGACCTTTGATATGTGCAGTCTCATTGAGCTTAGACATTAAAGGCTCCACCGCTATTAAAAACAAGTGCAGGCTCAAGGGGTCGGTCTCCTTGTCTCACGCCTCGGTTCAATTTAAAATCTTTTGACAGGTGTCCGTTTAAAATTATTTTCGCGACGTTATCGCTATACAGATCTCTTATGCATGCACATAGTGTTTCTGGGAACCGCATTTCAGTCAAAACTCTCATTAACCAATTATGTTCTATTGAATCAAAGGCTTTTTTAAAATCAAGGGATAAAAAATACAGGTTTTGCATTTTTCTTTTCGCATTTTCATGTAAATCTCTTATAAGGATCGTGGCTTCTGATAATTGTTTACCTTTTGTGGCGTACTGATGCTCGTGTATCACTTCTTTGAGAGTTTCCCTTATTCTATTTGCCAGTATTTTTGTATATATTTTGTAGTCTAAATTTAACAGGGTAATTGGTCGGTAGTTGTCTAGGTCCGCATCATCGCCTTTTTTATAAATTAGAGTGATGGCACCTTTCTTAATTTCTTTGGGGATTTTTTTCTCTTTAAACCAGTGTTTAAAGATTTCGCTCATTTTGTCACCTATTATATTCCAACAGGTTTTATAAAATTCACCGCTTAGTCCGTCCGGCCCGGGCGATTTCCCATTTGCAAGAGTCTTCACAACGTTTTGGATTTCGGCGTTGCTTATTTCACAACCTAATTTTAGAACACTTTCGTGCGAAATATGGCGCAGATTGCTCGAAATGAACAAATCTTGCATTTCTACATCTGTTTTTCTTGACGAGTATAACTTGGTATAATAATTTTTAGTGGTTTGTAGCATTTCTCCCGGTACGCTGGTGGGCAGGCCGTTTTTGTCAAATATTTCTTCGATATATGTTTGTGAACGTTTTTTATTAAAATGTGCAAAAAATTCCCGTGAGCCAATTTTTTCTTTACTTTCTCTGTTTTTTAAGATCGCTTCATAAATTCGTTTCTTTCTATAATTTCTTAGTTCTCGTTTCGCTTCAACGTATTTACAGTGGTTGGCCGGGTTGTCACCGAGTCGATTTTGTGCGGATTTTAAATTAGTCACTAAGTAATCTTCATACATTTTTCTTTCAGCGTGTTGGCCTTTTGTAAATTCCACAATTAATGCTTTTAACCTACGTTTGGTGTCCGTCCACCAATCACTGGGAGTTTTATATAAAAATTCTTGCAGCGTGCACCATTGTTTCTATTTGCATTCTAAAACTTCGAGAAATTCCTTATCTGCATAAGTTTGCGTATTATTCTTCCAGAGGCCGATACCTCTAGGAGGAGGGGCGGCGACATTTAAGTTTATTGTTATTTTTTCGTGGTCTGTCAAATGAGACGTTTGCTGGCTAATTTCTGTTGCGTGGAGATATTTTGACAGATAAAATCGGTTAAGGCGCGATTTACTAATTCCGTTCTGCCACGTATAAATTTGCTTTTGGCCGTATATTTCCCTAAAATGGTCTTTTAGATCATATGTTTCGCAAAGTTTCATCAGTTCAGTTTTCCTATATCGGTTTCGAAAAGGAGGATGTCTGTCTAAAGTCAGGTCGTCGACAATATTAAAGTCACCGGCTAGGACTGTGGGCAATTTTCCATCGACATACTGGTACATTTGTTTAAAAAATTTATCGTTTTCACGAATATCCCCGGAAGTTACGTTTGGTGCGTAAATGTTTATTACTTTTAAAAGGTGGCTATGTATTGATAAAACCGCGCTAATTATTCTTCCCTCTATGTCGTAATCTGTTTCTTTAAAGCTAACGGCGGGGTGATTGATCAAAACTGCAACTCCCCCAACTTGGTATTTTTTTTTGGGCGCGGAATTAAAAAGCGCTTTTGACTCGCCCCATTCTCTGCGCCAATCGTTTTCTTTCTCCGGGGGACATTTGGTTTCTTGCAGTGAAATTACTTGCGCTTTATCATTTTTTAAACACTAAAACAAATCGCGGCGTTTTATGGCATTATTTAAGCCTCTACAATTAAGCGATGTGATACTGAGGTATGCAGTCATGGGAGATTGGAAAGCCGAAAACAAACACGCTAGCATTCCTCTCTTCACAGCCACGTTTGCAACAGGCCACCCCGCAGGTGTGGCAAAAACGACAATCACGCATCCCACGCTTTTGCAATCCGTTGATTACAGTAATCAAAAAAAGGTGGCAGATTGCGAGTTTCAACACGTAAAATTCCATCTCATTATCAGAGAATGCACGCTTTAGCAATTCAGAGTAATTAAGGTTTTTAACTTCACACACTAACATTCCAAAAGAATGATCAGGAAATTGTTCAAACATTTGCGGTTGCGTTTAATTTCAAATTATCCGGTACATATGTGTAATCACAGGTTTCACAGGTTTGCTGTTTAAATCTGTGCGTGCCTCTTAAATTGTTATCCGGACACTGACATAAGTAATATACTTTACTACAGTTTGTACACTGAACAATTTCATTGCAGCCTGGTTGCTTTAAAGTTTCATTGCAAGAACACACAATCTCACCTTCGTAAATTTGTTCACTGTAGTTATTGGTGTTTTCGTTGTTAGTCCTTTCTTCTTCCAATCCATCTTCTTTTGGATTCTGTGTTAGGGGGTATTCGTCGTCCGAGTCTGTGGAGTTGGTTTCGTAGTCTTCGTCTTCTTTTTGCTTTTGGTGTGGGGGTTTTTCATCACTGGAGTTGTTTGGTGTTCGGATTCGTCTTTTTGTGATCTTTTTTCTTAGGAGATTGGTTTCCCGGTTCGGTTGGGGGGTGTCACTGTCTCCTTTTGGTACTGTTGATTCTATCATAGATTCATCATAATAATCAATTTTTGGTTTTGCCATAGCATTACCTTTATCGTGTTTCTTTGCCGTTGGTGTCGAATGTTGTGGCTGTCGATATCTTTCCAGTAGAGATTCGGCTGGGGTTGGGGCGATTTCTTCCGTATCAGTGTCAGAATGTCTGCTTTGTGAGAATTTTATTCCATCTGTCGTTGAGTGGCTTGATTGTTCTAGTGAAAAAGTTCCCGAGTGTAGGTTTACTTTCCTTATTCTGTATTCGCAATCTCTGGCTAGATGCCCCGTTTCGCAGCAGTAACCACATGTTTTAGCTTGACCTTCATATTCGATTAAAAACCTGTAGTGTCCGAAGTATATGAACGACGGTGGTCTGGCCTTGATTAGGTCTTCTCTTTTGACGGTATAGATTCTTCTGCCATCTTTTTTCTGTTGCAGCCTGTCGGTCCCAATCTTTGCCCTGCTGAATGGTCCAATTTTTGCAACAAATTGATCTATCGCGTGCGTGGGAAAATTGATTGGAACCCACGCGACGGTTATGTTGGTAAACTCATCTCCATGGGCTATAACACTCTGTACATTTGGTACACTTCTCAATTCTTGGGCCATTTTCACGGCTGTATTTTTGCTGTTGAAAGCCAATTCTACTTGCTGTCCCGGGCGCTGGACAATACCTTCCAAAGAAAGCAGTGGAATTCTCGCCTTTTTTAGTACTTCGTAAATATCTTGCCGTTTCAGAGCGGTTTTAAACTTGACGGAAACTTCTCTTTCTCGGTTGTAGTCTTTGGGTAGGTCAAAAGACCATATACCCTGTCGTTTAACTCGATCTGCGTACGTGAGTACCATAGTACCTTGTGAGCTGGCCCTAAAAAGGGCTCCTTGCGGTGTAGCTCTGCTAATACTTTCAGTAGCTGTGTGAAGGGTAGTCCTAAAAAGGACTCTTTGCAGTGTAACTTTGCCTTTAATGAACAAGAACTAAAGCTGATTGATTTAAACCGTACCTAACTGCATAAAGAAGAGCCAAAGCTCAGATTGACTTACCTTATTCAAATAGAATACCGACAAGGTGCTGCCGCAGTCTTTTATACCGTTTGTCATTTTTTGCTCTTGTTTCATTCAGCATACCCGCTATAACATGCTAGGTTTATTTAATGAGTCCGCCACTAGGGGACAGAACTTTTCCTGGCTAATGGGTTTTAATAACAATATTACCAACAAAGCTAATATTCCACATAAAGGTAAACCACGTATGAAAGGAAGAATCGTAAGATATTCTGCTCTTTTCCGACGTCTTGATAATTTTTTTTATAGCGCTTTCCTAAGGGAGCAAAACACTGCAGACTCCATAACTGTGTCAGCTGCAATTTAGTTGCTGTTTTTCGTGGAGAAAACATGAAGCCAGAGCCTCCTACTTTCAACTTACCTCGAGAATGTGTAGAATGTCATCAAACCAACTTGCTTTTGTTTTAAAGTCATCTTCAGTACTGACTTTGGCAAGCTTTGCAGTTGACGACGGCAAGAAGCTTAGAGGAAGGTATGGGAAATAACACCTAGGTGGCACGACACGAAAAGCAAAGCGCTGGCCGGAATAGTCACCGGCAGCAAAGTGACGAGCCGTCAGGCGTTCCATCGGACTGAACGAGACATGCGGACACGGATTATACTTACAATGACATCCTTAACGACTGGGGTTCGATCCACGACAGGACTGCTGGTGCATACGGGACGTAAAGCGTTTCGCACTGCTTTAGATTGATTTGTAGAAAAAAGAATAGCCAAAGCTCAGATTGACTTACCTTATTCAAATAGAATACCGATAAGGTGCTGCCGCAGTCTTTTATACCGTTTGTCATTTTTTGCTCTTGTTTCATTCAACATACCCGCTATAACATGCTATGTTTATTTAATGGGTCCGCCACTAGGAGACAGCAATTTTGCTGGCTAATGGGTTTTAATAACAATATTACCAACAAAGCTAATATTCCACATAAAGGTAAACCTCGTATGAAAGGAAGAATCGTAAGATATTGTGCTCTTTTCCGACGTCTTGATAATTTTTTTTATTGCGCTTTCCTAAGGGAGCAACACATTGCCGACTCCATAACTGTGTCAGCTGCAATTTAGTTGCTGTTTTTCGTTGAGAAAACATGAAGCCAGAGTCTTCTACTTTCAACTTACCTCGTGCATGTGAAGAATGACATCAAACTAACTTGCTTTTGTTTTAAAGTCATCTTCAGTACTGACTTTGGCAAGCTTTACAGTTGACGACGGCACGGAACTTAGAGGAAGGTATGGGAAATAATATCTAGGTGGTACGACACGAAAAGCAAAGCGCTGGCCGGAACAGTCACTGGCAGCAAAGTGACGAGCCGTCAGGGGGTCCATCGGACTGAACGAGACATGCGAACGCGGATGATACTTACAATGACAACCTTAACGACTGGGGTTCGATCCACGACGGCACTGCAGGTGCATACGGGACGTAAAGCGTTTCGCACTGCTCTACATTGATTTGTAGAAAAAAGAAGAGCCAAAGCTCAGATTGACTTACCTTATTCAAATAGAATACCGACAAGGTGCTGCCGCAGTCTTTTATACCGTTTGTCATTTTTTGCTCTTGTTTCATTCAGCATACCCGCTATAACATGCTAGGTTTATTTAATGTGTCCGCCACTAGGAGACAGCACTTTTGCTGGCTAATGGGTTTTAATAACAATATTACCAACAAAGCTAATATTCCACATAAAGGTAAACCACGTATGAAAGGAAGAATCGTAAGATATTGTGCTCTTTTCCGACGTCTTGATAATTTTTTTTATTGCGCTTTCCTAAGGGAGCAACACATTGCAGACTCCATAACTGTGTCAGCTGCAATTTAATTGCTGTTTTTCGTTGAGAAAACATGAAGCCAGAGTCTCCTACTTTCAACTTACCTCGAGCATGTGTAGAATAACATCAAACTAACTTGTTTTTGTTTTAAAGTCATCTTCAGTACTGACTTTGGCAAGCTTTACAGTTGACGACGGCACGGAGCTTAGAGGAATGTATGGGAATTAATATCTAGGTGGTACGACACGAAAAGCAAAGCGCTGGCCAGAACAGTCACCGTCAGCAAAGTGACGAGCCGCCAGGTTGTCCATCGGACTGAACGAGACATGCGGACGCGGATTATACTTACAATGACATCCTTAACGACTGGGGTTCGATCCACGACGGCACTTCTGGTGCATACGGGACGTAAAGCGTTTCACACTGCTCTAGATTGATTTGATTTTTTATTGCATGAAGCTAATCATACAAATAAGAAGAACAACAAAACAAAAAATCAAGAAAAAACGCAAATGCTTAAAAATACACACTTTGATAGTACGAAAATTCCAAAGTTGACTTCGATTAACACGACGAAAAGAGTATTTCTCAATAAGAATATCACTGCATCATTTAACAAAAAATTGGCGGACAACAACATGTAAACTTAGTACACTGGATAACTCAATCGAAAATGTGAAAGCGGTCTTTTGCCTTGAGACAGATAATTACATCACGTCCAAGTCATTTTCAAGTTTCCAGAAAACAAGATAACAAACACTACGAGGTGGAAAAGGTTATAAAATTAATAACATATTTGCGAAACATGCTCAAAAACAAATTGCACGACGTGTCTCAACTGGAAGTATGCGCAGGGGTGGGGCCTGGGTTTTGTTTGAGTCGATAGTCTAATGCTCTTTTTATGTTTTTAGTCAAGATGTCTGCGGAAAAAATTTTTTTTTCATATAAGCAGCTGTTTCTAAATTTCCATATTTGGTGTCTAGTTGTTGTTATAATTTCCGTTAGAGTTTTGTCTTGTATTTCGTTAAGGTTCGCATTTATTCTCAGGTTTCCTATGTCAATTATCGGATACGGTGATAAGTCGCAATTTAAGACAGTTTTAACAAAATTTTGCACCTGACGCCATTGATGCGTGATGTGTTTACACTTGTAGAAAAAGTGATCTGGTACATTGGGACCAATTTTGCAAAAGGGGCAACTGGTGTCTGTGTTAGGTGCGTAGGTTCCCACGTTTACGTAGCAGGGTAAGATGTTCCAAACGCACCGATAATTATAATTAAAGGTTCTTAAATAGCTGGGCAAAGAACGCGAGTGTACTCTTTTCCATTGATTAATCATGCTGCTGTTAACTGACTTCTTTTCTGCTATTATGCGGTCATATGCTTTTCTTATTTTACCACCAGCCAACTCGTTTGGCTTTAAGTGGTATTTCTTTATAATTTCTATTATGCTTTCATAAAACGGGGAACGTTTTTGCGCGTGTGGCAGATTGTTTAATCTTATTACTCCCAGAATGTCTGACATCGCAAGGCCAATTTGATATTCTACGTAGCAGTCATGTGTAGAGAGAGGTTCGTTAAATATGCTTGCGCGGCAGTAATTTTTTATTACTCTGACATACATAAGATCAGCGTATATTTCGAAATTGGGGATTCTATGTCCTCCATCAAGCTTCGGTTGCTGCAGTTCGTTAATCGTTATATGAGTGTTGTTGCCAACAACATATCTTGTTATTTGGTCGTTGATTATTTTTATTTCACATCGTGAGGCGGGGTAGGTTTGGGCCGCGAAATTGGTTATTGGTAGAAGCTTAGCTTTTATGAAGGTCTCCTTGGCGTCATAGGAGGCGTACGCTTGATTAATGATTTTTATTTCATCTTTAATTCTGTCAACGGTATTTTTCCAGTATTGTGTTACATTTATGTTACCTATTTTTGCGCCCAGCAGGTCAAGTGATTTATCATTCCATTCTATTTCCGTAAGGGGTTGGGGTGGTATGGGGCTGTTTATCGTTAAGCCACGCGTTTTTTGCTTGTTAAGATTTAGGCCTGATGCCTCAGCAAAATTTTGGATAAGCGCCAGGGCCGCATCGACTGAGTAATGGTCACTAAGTGTCAGGGTGATGTCGTCGGCGTAGGAGACGGTTTTTATTTCTCGTCTTCCCCTTAATTGTAACCCTTTAATTTCGTTTTTAGACTTGATTTTAGCAATTAGGGGCTCGGTTGCGATTAAAAAAAGATATAGGCTCAGAGGGTCCCCTTGTCTGATCCCGCGTTTTAGTTCGAAAGCCGGCGATTGGAATCCATTTACCATTACATTGATTGAAACATTGGTATACATGTTTTTCACTATTTGTAAGAAACTATTTGGGAAACACATTCGGTCTAATACATGTAAAAGCCATTTGTGATCAATGGAATCAAAAGCTTTCTTAAAATCTAGTGAAACTAGGTAGCCCTTTTGTCCTTTATCTAGGTTGTGGTCATAGATAGCACCGTTGCTTCGCCAATGTTCTTTCCTGCGGTGGCGAATTGGGTTTTGTCTATTAAGGACGGTATAAGCTCCTTTATTCTATTTGCCAGAATTTTGGTGTATATTTTGTAGTCTAAATTAAGAAGTGTTATAGGGCGGTAGTTATTTAAGTCAGCGTCGTCGCCTTTTTTATGTATTAAGGTTATAACTCCTTTCTTGATTTCGCCTGGGATATTTTCCTTTTCAAACCAATACTGGAAAACTTCGCGAAGTTCTGTTTTAATAATTGGTAAGCATCGTTTGTAAAACTCTGCGCTGATACCGTCAGGTCCTGGCGATTTCCCATTGGCAAGAGATTTTGCAACGTTATCTATTTCTTCGTCGTTTGGCGTACGCTTTAGGATTTCTACATGTTCCGCGCTTACAGCACAATCCACCTCTTTGAGAAAGGTGGTTTGTGTATGTGTGTTAGTTTCTTTCTCGTTATACAGGTTCGACTAAAAAGATCTTACCGTCTCGAGCATTTCATTGGGATTTGAGGTTGGCAAATGATACTTGCCATATAATTCGTTTATGAAGGTTTTCCTCTGTTGTTTTTTATAGTTCGCAAAAAATTCCCTCGATCCTATCTTACCGCAATCTTTTCTATTTTTGGACATTTTGCTTAAAATGTCCTGTTTCTTGTAGTTGCGCACGTTTTGCTGTCAAATAATCTTCGTAAGTGCATTGATTTGCATTCAAAAGGAGGACTTTTTTTTATATTCATTGGTTAACACTAATTCGGTTCGTTTTAATTTTGAATTTCGTTGCCTAGACCATTTTGAAATTAAATTCTTTAGTCTACTTTTTATTGCTATCCACCATGTGTTGGTGTCCTGATAAATAGTGGTTTTTAACGTTTTCCACTGCAGCCATTTAAGGGTTAGTTCATTCAAAAAAGGTCGTCGCTGTAAATTTGGACATTGTTTTTCCATACTCCCCTCCCTCTTGGTATTGGGGCAGTAATATTTAAGGAAATGGTTACTTTCTGGTGGTCTGATAGGTGCGTCATTTCTTGCTCAAACTCTGTGGCTCTGATATTGCTAGATAAATAAAACCTATCGAGGCGCGATTTTGTTTTACCATCTTGCCACGTGAAGTTTTTTGCGTTGCCATTTAACAATCTGAAATGGTCAGAGAGGCCGTGGATATTGCATAGATTTTCCAATTCGGTTGGTTTTCTACGTGGCCTACTTGGGGGTTCTCTATCAATTACTGGATCATCTACTACATTAAAATCACCTGCCAAAATGGTGGCTTCTTTTCCTACGATATATTGATGGACTGTCTCGAAAAAACGGTCGTTTTCTTTTGTGTCATGTGACCTTACGTTGGGCGCATATGTAACCAAACTTTCTCTACCAGGTAAGCTCCCCGCTTAACGGCTAGTCGAATAGCCAGATTGTCTCATTTCTACAAGTCTTTCTTAGATAAAAACAAACGTCTTCCTTTATTAAAACCAAACGTAGACTAACCCAACTCAACCAAAACACAGAATTAATCTTGGCCACATAGCAAGAAAATAAGCGTGGGACGTTAATTACCAAATAGGTCTGCAGGGGTAGTGCGGTGACGCGGAACGAGAAACAAGCTAAAAAAACCCTGCACGTGTAAATAGTAAAGAAGTGCGACAGTGGGAGAGAAGTTATGAAAACGGACAAGCACACGCAAGTACGCATAAATGAAGTAATGAACAGCATCTATAAAAACGGCTGACACACACACATTGGATTAAATTACTGTATAATATAATGCAGCAGAAAAACAGTGCACGCACACACTAAGGTAAAAACTCCCTAACAGTTTACGGGGTAGTAAATATAAAACAAACACTAAGTAGTTATAAACAGCTTACACCGTAAACTAGTGCTTTACAAACCGGGTGTTACAACGTTAAAATGCAGTGCTTATAAAACAGGCGTGAAAAGATATTCTCGTGACATCCCCCCCAGACCAGTTCTTTTCCGGCCCCGGAAAAAATATTCATTATCCGGGTAAAAACGTGTTTGTCTTCGAGCTCGCCGTGGCGGTAGGTTTCTTTCCGTCATGGCCGAAGTGGTCTCGCTGGGAATGGGGCCGTTCTCTACGAGGGCAGGTTGGCTTGTCTCTATTGTCTCGTTATTGCCCTCCTCTGTGATCCTGAGTTGCCCAACTGCCGAGTCTTCCCGTCCTTGACTACTGGATAATTGCTCAGTCGCGCTCGTATTGATTGATGTAGCCTCGGATTCTCCGGTGGCGGTATCCGTTGAATTTTGTGGTATGAACACCAAACCTTCAAAAGGAGAACAGTGGTTAATGCCATTATCCGGAACATGATCGTACGGGAGTTGATTGTCACGCTTGTCATCACTATGAACCCTTAATTTCATTCTGTTAAAATGAACCGTTTGCTCTTTGCCGGCTTTGTCTTTAATAGTATAAGTGGGATGTCGCGCGTTCACTACCGTGAAGGGGCCCTTGTAAGGAAGATGAAATTTGCGATATTCTCCCTGTGGGACCACTTGGTCTTTCAGCCATACTTCTTTCCCCACTTCAATTGGTAGCCCCCTTTGTCGTTGGTCGTAGAGGTCGGCCATCTTCGTTCGTTGTTTCCGTAGCGTTTCCCGCACCGTCTTTTCTGCAATCTTTAACCGCGTTTGTAAATCCTGAATAACCGACGTTTTTAGCACTCCACCGGTCGGTGTGCCCAATAAATCCGCAGGTAAACGAAGCGTACGACCAGTTAATAAGAAATGCGGCGATACACCTGTGCTGTCGTGGACGCTCGCGTTATAGGCCGCCACGACGGCTGACAAAGCTTGATCCCAACTACGTTGATCCTCCTGTACGTAATTTCGTAACATGGTGATGATAGTCTTGTTGTTTCTTTCAACTCCCCCGTTCCCTTGTGGATGATAACTTGTGGTCCTTGTTTTCGAACAACCCATCAATCGTAATAGTTCTTTGAAGACCTCGCTCTCAAAATTCCCACCCCGGTCGCTGTGGATAACATCTGGTACACCATGAACTGTGAACCATCGGTGGAACAAGACGTCCGCTGTGGTTTTTGCTGTTTGATTGCGCATGGGCCAGGCCCTTACATACTTGGTAAATAAATCGCACGCCACCAAGATGTATTGAAAACCTGATGATGTCATAGGTAGAGGTCCCACGACGTCTATTTCTACTCTCTGCATCGCCCTATCTTCCGTGGACGGAACCAACCTCGCCCTTGGCTCGGCCGGCGGTTTCTTGTTCCTTTGACATACATCGCAGTTTCGGCAATATTTTTCGGTGTCCTGTCTCCAACCAGGCCAATAAAATTTTTCTTCTACTTTGTGGCAAGTTTTCGTCAACCCTAAATGAGCCCCGCCAAGAACGCAATCGTGTAGTGACTGCAACACAGACAAACGCATAGGTTCCGGAGTTATAAGTCGATAACAGTGTGTTCCCGGTAAACTGCGATTACTATTCGCCCAATAAACAGGGCCGTCAAAAGTGTGTAAACTTCCAAATTGGGCCCATAGATGCTTAGTCATTCTTGACAAGTTTTTAACATGTTTGTACGGAGGTCTTTTCCCCAACTGTAGCCATCTCAAAGCGGGGGCAATCTCTGCGTCCTCTTCCTGTAGATTCAGTACTTCATTCGGAAGAAACCCGATGTTGCCTCTAAGATCTATGTTGTTGACTGTTTGCTTGGAATCTTCGAGGCTTGTTGCAACTTGTTGGTCATGCCATTTGTAGGGGAGGTTCACCTGTGTACCTTCGTTAGGGCGTCGACTCAACGCGTCAGCGTTTTTGTGTTTTTGTCCTGGTCGATGGAGTAGCTCAAAATTGTACTCGGCAAGGTGTTCTACCCATCGAGCGCATTGTCCATACAACTCCTTTGACTGCCATAACCAACGCAACGATGCATGGTCCGTCCTCAGCAAAAACTTTTGACCTAGGAGGTGACACCTATTCAATTTTGTTGCCCAGACGACCGCCAGAAGCTCTTTTCGAGTCGTGGAGTAGTTCTTTTCTGCTTTCCCTAGAGATCGGCTACAATACGAGATCACACGCTCTCTGTCATCTATGACTTGTGACAGAACAGCGCCAATTGCGTTATCGGATGCATCGGTGTCGAGAATAAACGGCTTGTTGTAGTTTGGGTATGCCAGCACTGGTGCGGTACACAGCAAACGCTTCAAAGTAGCAAAGGCGTTCTGATGCTCTTCGGTCCACTGAAACTTCTTGTTCTTCTCGGTGAGTTTGTGCAACGGTGAGGCAATTTTGGCATAATTTGGAATAAACTTCCTATAATATGATGTCAGGCCTACAAACTGTCGAACGTGTTTCACGGTGTGAGGTATCGGCCAATTCGCGACTGCCTCTAATTTCTCGGCGTCACACATCACGCCTTCCTTAGAAATTTTATGCCCCAAAAATTTCACCGATTCTTGGAAAAGGGAGCATTTGGACGGTTTCAGTGTTAAACCGGCTTCTTCCAGTCGATTTAGAACGTCGCTTAAACGAGACATGTGTTCCCCGAATGTGCGACCATACACGATCACATCGTCTAAATATGCTAAAGCGCCGCGCCACTCCAATCCATTTAGAACGATGTGCATCAATCGTTGAAATGTAGCCGCCGAATTGCTAAGACCCATCGGCATAACGTTCCATTCATATAACCCCATGTGGGTGGTAAAAGCCGTAACCTCGCGGGACCTGTGATTCATGGGTATTTGCCAATACCCTGAACGCAGATCCAGAGTAGAAAAATAAATGTTACTCGACAATTCGTCCAGGCTCTCGTCGACACGTGGGATTGGGAAACTGTTCTTTTTCATCAGGTCATTTACGCGCCTGTAATCAACACAAAACCTCACCTCGCCCGATTTTTTTCGTACAAGAACAATGGCGCTGGACCAAGGGGATGTGGATGTGCGAACCAAGCCTTGCTTCTCCATTTCCGTGAGGATTTCTTCTACCTTTCGCTTGTCTCGAGGGGGTATTCGGCGATGCGGTTGTCTCACGGGGGCGCTAGTCCCAATATCGACATGGTGTTCTATCAAGTCGGTTTTGCCTAGATCGAATTGACTGGTCGAAAAACACTTCCAATGCTTCGATAATAAATTGAGTACTTCGCGACGTTCACTCTTAGACAGCTTCGTCCCTAAATCTACGCCTTCTTCGATAGCTTGCAAGTGATCACGCTGGGGTTTAAAACGATGTTCTTCTACCGACGCTACGGAACATCTTTGGTCGGAGTTCACAATGCATCGGTTATTATTACAGTCACACGTGGAGTTTAATCTCGAAACTAAAGCGCACGTGCCGGGCTGGTAAACATCACCTCCGCCGAATACAGAGACTGGATGTAGGGTGGCGACCCTGGTTCCGTTGACTAATCTGACTTCGTCATCACTGAAATTAGCCAATCGAATGGGGACCTTTCCGTTCTGAACTTGCGTGAGGTAGTTACCCGCTAGTATCCCATATTTATCATTCAATCGGAGATTACCTTCAACTAGTGCCGGGAACTCAACGTCGGGTATCTTAATCATCGGATCCATACAAAATATGCCAGAAGTACACACCTCAGTGGAAGCGGGGACGATCAGGTCTTCGACGATATAAACCTCGTTTCGTTGTAAGGTCACTCTTCCATCGAGCAGGGGTGTTGACGACGATCCGGCTTCTAGAATTTTGTCCTTGTAGCAGATCCGGCATTGGTGATGCTGGACGAAATCTAACCCAATGATGAAATCTTCCGTGAGTTGATTAACTACGTAGATTTCGCACTCTGTGATCAAACCGGCCACTTGCACTGATAACGTGACAAGGCCTAACACCTGTAGGGCCGTCCCGCTAGCCGTAGTTAACTGTGTATCTAACGTGGGGCCTAGTGTAGTACTCGGATTTTCTGATGAAACTTTATCGAACAAAGTTTTAGACATGAGTGATACGCTGGCTCCCGTGTCTACCAGAGCACAAATGGGCACAGAACACAACATCATATTAACATACTTGCATAACCTTTTCCGGTAATGTTGTTGAGCGGGTGTTGCGGTGGCTGGAGCAGGCGGACAGGATCGATTCCAACTTAACTTTGATCTGTTTACATCACATGCGTTAGTCCGAGGGTTGTGATTCGTAGCTAGGCTTTGACGGTTTAGGCAATCTCGCCTAAATGAATCATATTTAGACGGATTTGCATTTGAACGTGGGTTGTTTAGGACCCCACGTGTTTTATCGGAAGGGGACTTACGGTTTCGGTATCGTTGATTTCTTCCTTCAGACGGACCCGGTGCGCGTGGTTTCCAATGGAGGCGATCCACGTCTCGTTGTAAAGTGTTCATTTGCGTTTTCACTGAAGACACAGTTTCGTCAATACTTGAAATCCGGCCTTGAATATTGTCATTAAACAATTTTATCTCGCCACTTATCTTAGCAAGTTCATTCTTCATCAAAACAGTCGCTTCGTCCTGGCGGCTTTCGTCTCCATGTGAAAGTCGAGCGACAGTGAACACGTCTGAACACGGAGTCTTTTCCGAGACGTCCAGGGCAATGGCTCGGGCGCTGGTAATGAAGAAGTCTCTGCCGATCTCTAGGTCTGCGACTAAGGTTTCCGATATTTTGCGGTTTCTCAAACCCCGGATCAATGCCAAGTAGAGTACCTCATTTTTTACAGGTGCTTGATCTGCACTGGCGTATGCCATGTCACCCTGTTTCCGCAAAGCGTAGACGAATGATCGTGTAGATTCGTCCGGTTTCTGTACCCTATCCAAAAGGCTATTTTTTAATCTGCTGATTTCCGCCTTTGATCGCCCTGCTTCTGAAGCCCTTTCCACCAACTCGTCGAACTCTAAGTCGTAGACGGAGGCATCTTTCCCTTGAATTTCCCAGACAAAGTCCTTATCGAAACTTTCAATGAGGAGGTGTTTCTTAAAATCTTGATTTGCCCTAACGCTGGCGCAGTAAGAGTTAAAAACTTTGAGAAAGTCTTGAAAGTCTTCATTGGACTTATATCTTAGTAGAGGCAACGTCACATTAAAAGCCATACTGGTAAACAATACCTTGATACCTTGATACCTTTTTGACTGCGGGATCCTGGCGCGCTCGCCAATTGTAACCAAACTTTCTCTACCAGGTAAGCTCCCCGCTTAACGGCTAGTCGAATAGCCAGATTGTCTCATTTCTACAAGTCTTTCTTAGATAAAAACAAACGTCTTCCTTTATTAAAACCAAACGTAGACTAACCCAACTCAACCAAAACACAGAATTAATCTTGGCCACATAGCAAGAAAATAAGCGTGGGACGTTAATTACCAAATAGGTCTGCAGGGGTAGTGCGGTGACGCGGAACGAGAAACAAGCTAAAAAAACCCTGCACGTGTAAATAGTAAAGAAGTGCGACAGTGGGAGAGAAGTTATGAAAACGGACAAGCACACGCAAGTACGCATAAATGAAGTAATGAACAGCATCTATAAAAACGGCTGACACACACACATTGGATTAAATTACTGTATAATATAATGCAGCAGAAAAACAGTGCACGCACACACTAAGGTAAAAACTCCCTAACAGTTTACGGGGTAGTAAATATAAAACAAACACTAAGTAGTTATAAACAGCTTACACCGTAAACTAGTGCTTTACAAACCGGGTGTTACAACGTTAAAATGCAGTGCTTATAAAACAGGCGTGAAAAGATATTCTCGTGACACATATACATTTACTATTTTAAAATCTTGATCATACATTGTTACAATTGCAGTGATTAGGCGGCCTTCAAGGTCTCTTTCGATTGTTTTAAAACTTATGGCGTAATGATTAATCAAAATCGCAACACCTTTAGAAGGCAGTTTCTTTTTTGGTGCGGAATTAAAAACAGCTCGATCTGTATGCCATTCGTTTTGCCATTTGGCTTCGTTATGGGGTTCGCATTTAGTCTCTTGTAACAGAAATATGTGGGCCTTATCTTTCTTCAACGTGCTAAAAAGCTCTGCGCGTTTTGCTGCTTTCGTTTAACCCATGGCAATTAAGAGTGCAAATTTTAAGGTAGCAAGTCATTGTTTTACAAGAGATAAGGACTGGTTTGATAAAAAAAACAACGTACGTTCCACTGATAAGGCAAATACCAGAACAGGTATTAACATAATAAACAATATCTAGATTACAGTACACTTTACAAAACCACACATTTTTTGAAAGGGCTATTCTTATGATATATATAAACATTAAAAATTTGTCGAGTTTTGGAAAAGGTGTGTCTGGCACGTATTGATGGTCGAAAACTTTATATTTGTATTGTTTAAGGCTTTCCCTACGTTCTTCATTATTTTGTTTACAGTTACATCTGTAACAGACCATTTTGCAGGTGTGGCAAAAACAATAATCACTTATCTTACGTTTTTGCAAGCAGTTGATTACAGTAATTAAGAAACGGCGGCAGATTGCGAGTTTCAACATGTAAAATTCCATCTCCTTATCAGAGAATGCAGGCCTTAGCAATTTGGAGTAATTAAGTCTTTTAACTTTACACACTAACATTTGAAAAGAATGATCAAGAAATTGTTCAAACATTTGCGGATGCGTTTAATTTCAAATTATCTGGTACATATGTGTAACCACAGGTTTCACAGGTTTGCTGTTTAAATCTGTGCGTGCCTCTTAAATTGTTATCCGAACAATGACATAAGTAGTATATTTTACTACAGTTTGTACACTGAATAATTTCATTGCGGCCTGGTTGCTGTAAAGTTTCATTACAAGAACACATGATCTCACCTTCGTAAATTTGTTCACTGTAGTTATTGGTGTTTTCATTGTAGGTCTTTTCTTCTTCCAATCCATCTTCTTTTGGTCTTTGTGTCAGGGGGTATTCGTCGTCCGAGTCTGTGGAGTTGGTTTCATAGTCTTGGTCTTCTTTTTGCTTTTGGTGTGGAGGTTTTTCATCACTGGAGTTGTTTGGTGTTCGGATTCGTCTTTTTCTGATCTTTTTTCTTAGGAGATTTGTTTCTCGGTTCGATTGTGGAGTGTCACTGTCTCCTTTTGGTACTGTTGTTTCTATTATAGATTCATCATAATAATCAATATTTGGTTTTGCCGTAGCATTACCTTTATCGTGTTGTGTTGCTGTTGGTGTCGAGTGTTGTGGCTGTTGATATCTCCGCAGTAGAGTTTCGGCTGGGGTTGGGTCGAGTTCTTCTGTATCAGCGTTGAATTGTCTGTTTTGTGAGAACTTTATTCCATCGGTCGTTGAATGACTTGATGATTCTAACGAAAAAGTTCCCGCATGTAGGTTTTCTTTCGTTATTCGGTATTCACATTCTCTGGCGAGATGCCCCGTTTCGCAGCAGTAACCACATGTTTTTTCTTGACCCTCGTATTCTATTAAAAACCTGTAGTGTCCGAAGTATATGAAGGACGGTGGTCTGGCCTTAATTAGATCTTCTCTTTTAACTGTGTAGATCCTTCTGCCATCTTTTTTCTGTTGCAGTCTGTCGGTACCGATCTTTGCCTTGCTGAACGGCCCAATTTTTGCAACAAATTGGTGTATCGACTGCGGGGGGAAGTCGATTGGAACCCACGCGACGGTTATGTTGGTGAACTCATCTCCCTGGGCGATAGCACTCTGTACGTTTGGTACATTTCTCAATGCTTGGGCCATTTTCACGGCTGTATTTTTGCTGTTGAAAGTCAATTCAATTTGCTGTCCCGGGCGCTGGACTACACCTTCTAAAGATGACAGTGGAATTTTCGCCTTTCTCAGCATTTCATACATTTGGTTTTAGCTTCGTTTAAGGTTAGGCCAGATGCCTTTGAAAATCTGTCGACCAAATCGAGCGCGAGATGGATATCAGCAGGGTTTTTAAGACACAACGTTGTGTCGTCGGCATAATTTACACATTTTACTTCTTTTCTGTCGCTTAACTGAGGACCTTTGATATATGCAGTCTCATTGAGCTTAGACATTAAAGGCTCTACCGCAATTAGAAACAGGTGTAGACTTAAGGGGTCCCCTTGTCTCACGCCTCGGTTCAATTTAAAATCTTTTGACAGGTGTCCGTTTAAGATTATTTTCGCAACGCTATCGCTATACAAATCTCTTATGCATGCACATAGCATTTCTGGGAACCGCATTTCAGTCAAAACTCTCATTAACCAATTATGTTCTATTGAGTCAAAAGCTTTTTTAAAATCAAGGGATAAAAAGTACAGGCTTTGCATTTTTCTTTTCGCATTTTCATGTAAATCTCTTAAAAGGATCGTGGCTTCTGACAATTGCTTACCTTTTGTGGCGTACTGATGCTCATGTATGACCTCTTTGAGAGTTTCCCTTATTCTATTTGCCAGTATTTTTGTATATATTTTGTAGTCCAAATTTAACAGGGTAATTGGTCGATAATTGTCTAGGTCCGCATCATCGCCTTTTTTATAAATTAGAGTGATGGCGCCTTTCTTAATTTCTTTGGGGATTTTTTTCTCTTTAAACCAGTGTTTAAAGATTTCACTCATTTTGTTACCTATTATATTCCAACAGGTTTTATAAAATTCACCGCTTAGTCCGTCCGGCCCAGGCGTTTTCCCATTTGCAAGAGTCTGCACAACGTTTTGGATTTCGGCGTTACTTATTTCACAATCTAATTTTAGAACACTTTCGGGCGAAATATGGCGCAGATTGCTCGAAATGAACAAATCTTGTATTTCTACATCTGTCTTTCTTGACGAGTATAGCTTGGTATAATAATTTTTAGTGGTCCGCAGCATTTCTCCCGGTACGCTGGTGGGCAAGCCGTTTACGTCATATATTTCTTCGATATATGTTTGTGAACGTTTTTTATTAAAATGCGCAAAAAATTCCCTTGAGCCAATTTTTTCTTTACTTTCTCTGTTTTTTAAGATAGATTCATAAATTCGTTTCTTTCTATAATTTCTTAGTTCTCGTTTCGCTTCAACGTATTTACAGTAGTTTGCCGGGTTGTCACCGAGTCGAATTTGTGCGGATTTAAAATTAGTCATTAAGTGATCTTCATACATTTTTCTTTCAGCGTGTCGACCTTTTGTAAATTCCACAATTAAAGTTTTTAACCTACGTTTCGTGTCTGTCCACCAATCACTGGGGGTTTTATACACATATTCTTGCAGCGTGCACCATTGTTTCCATCTGCATTCTAATACTTCGAGAAATTCCTTATCTGTATAAGTTTGCGTATTATTTTTCCAGAGGCCGATACCTCTAGGGGGAGGAGCGACGACATTTAAGTTTATTGTTATTTTTGTGGTCTGTCAAATGAGACGGTTGCTGGCTAATTTCTGTTGCGTGGAGATATTTTGACAGATAAAATCGGTCAATGCGCGATTTACTAATTCCGTTCTGCCACGTATAAATTTTCTTTTGGCCGTATATTTCCCGAAAATGGTCTTTTAGATCATATGTTTCGCAAAGTTTCATCAGTTCAGTTTTCCTATATCGGTTTCGAAAGGGAGGATATTTGTCTAAAGTCAGGTCGTCGACAATATTAAAGTCACCGGCTAGGACTGTGGGCAATTTTTCATCGACATACTGGTACATTTGTTTAAAAAATCTATCGTTTTCACGAATATCCCCGGAATTTACGTTTGGTGCGTAAATATTTATTACTTTTAAAAGGTGGCTATGTATTGATAAAACCGCACTGATTATTCTACCCTCTAAGTCGTAATCTGCTTCTTTAAAGCTAACGGCGGGATGATTGATCAAAACTGCAACTCCCCCACCCTGGTATGTCTTTTTGGGCGCGGAATTAAAAAGCGCTTTTGACTCGTCCCATTCCCTGCACCAATCATTTTCTTTATCAGGGGGACATTTCGTTTCTTGAAGTAAAATTAATTGCGCTTTATCATTTTTTAAACCCTCAAACAAATCGCGGCGTTTTATGGCATTATTTAAGCCTCTACAATTAAGCGATGTGATACTGAGGTATGCAGTCATGGGAAATTGGAAAATTGAAAATAAATACACTAGCATTTTTTTGTTTACAGTTACGTCTGTAACAGGCCATTTTGCAGGTGCGGCAAAAACGACAATCACTTATCCCACGTTTTTGCAAGCAGTTGATCACAGTAATTAAGAAACGGCAGCAGATTGCGCGTTTCAGCATGTGAAATTCCATCTCCTTATCAGAGAATGCACGCTTTAGCAATTTGGAGTAATTAAGTCTTTTAACTTTACACACTAACATTCCAAAAGAATGATCAAGAAATTGTTCAAACATTTGCGGTTGCGTTTAATTTCAAATTATCTGGTACATATGTGTAACCACAGGTTTCACAGGTTTGCTGTTTAAATCTGTGCGTGCCTCTTAAATTGTTATCCGAACAATGACATAGGCAGTATACTTTACTACAGTTTGTACACTGAATAATTTCATTGCAGCCTGGTTGCTGTAAAGTTTCATTGCAAGAACACACGATCTCACCTTCGTAAATTTGTTCACTGTAGTTATTGGTGTTTTCATTGTAGGTCTTTTCTTCTTCCAATCCATCTTCTTTTGGTCTCTGTGTCAAGGGGTATTCGTCGTCCGAGTCTGTGGAGTTGGTTTCATAGTCTTGGTCTTCTTTTTGCTTTTGGTGTGGAGGTTTTTCATCACTGGAGTTGTTTGGTGTTCGGATTCGTCTTTTGGTGATCTTTTTTCTTAGGAGATTTGTTTCTCGGTTCGATTGTGGGGTGTCACTGTCTCGTTTTGGTGCTGTTGTTTCTATTATAGATTCATCATAATAATCAATATTTGGTTTTGCCATAGCATTACCTTTATCGTGTTGTTTTGCTGTTGGTGTCGAGTGTTGTGGCTGTCGATATCTTTGCCGTAGAGATTCGGCTGGGGTTGGGTCGAGTTCTTCTGTGTCAGTGTCGGAATGTCATTTTTGTGAGAATTTTATTCCATCCGTCGTTGAATGAGTTGATGAATCTAACGAAAAAGTCCCCGAATGTAGGTTTTCTTTCATTATTCTGTATTCACATTCTCTGGCGAGATGCCCTGTTTCGCAGCAGTAGCCACATGTTTTGGCTTGTCCCTCGTATTCTATTAAAAACCTGTAGTGTCCGAAGTATATGAAGGAGGGTGGTCTGGCCTTAATTAGATCTTCTTTTTTAACTGTATAGATCCTTCTGCCATCTTTTTTCTGTTGCAGTCTGTCGGTGCCGATCTTTGCCTTGCTGAACGGTCCAATTTTTGCAACAAATTGATCTATCGACTGCGGGGGGAATTCGATTGGAACCCACGCGACGGTTATGTTGGTGAACTCATCTCCCTGGGCGATAGCACTCTGTACATTTGGTACATTTCTCAATGCTTGGGCCATTTTCACGGCTGTATTTTTGCTGTTAAAGGTCGATTCAACTTGCTGTCCCGGGCGCTGGACTACACCTTCTAAAGATAACAGTGGAATTTTCGCCTTTCTCAGTGTTTCATATATTTCTTGACGTTTTAGAGCGGTATTAAATTTGACGGAAACTTCTCTTTCTCTGTTGTAGTTTTTGGGTAGGTCAAAGGACCATATACCCTGTCTTTTAACTCGATCTGCGTACGTGAGTACCATAATATCTTTTGAGCTAGCCCTAAAGAGGGCTCCTTGCGGTGTAGCTCTGCTAATAGTTTCAGTAACTGTGGGAAGGTAGTCCTAAAAAGGACTCTTTGCAGTGTACCTTTGCCTTTGCTGAAGAAGAACTAACGCTAACTGATCCAACTGAAACTAACTGAGAGAGAAGAGCCAATTGGTTTGTTTATTTGCACGCTAGTTCTTAACACGCAAATAATAAAAAAAACAAACAAAAGGTACACGGAACAAAATATGAGAATACACGAAAAACAACTATTTACACAGTATAGTTTTTCGGTTCATGATTTTCAAATTGATACCAAAGGTGACCCACCTTCACTTCTAATAATCACACATAGCAACATAATCGCAATCAATTACGAAATACACCATTTGTTTATGTGCCATGCGGCAATGCTTGACAAGATATATACATAGTCGAAAAAACTTTAAAGGCACGAACATAGCGATGTAAAGACAATATACAATACAAATTACACTACGATTGAGTTTATACGATTACGGTGGCATTAAATCATTCAGTTTAAAAGCGGGGTCCAAACGCAATTCGAGCCTCCCACCTTCTACCATTTGATTGAATCTGTATTTAAATGCCCGGTCTATGCTTGTCACCAATTTGTCAAGGGTTGGAGGAGATTTGTTCTCATATATAGATTTGTTCCTAATTTTCCATATTTGGTGTTTAACCATGGTGATCAATGTGCTCAAAGTCTGGTCCATTATTTCGTTTTCGATCCGTTTAAAGTTAAAACTTTCCAAGTCCTCGATTTTTGTCATAGTCGGGTTGAGGTTGGCGAATTTTTGCGCAAACGTTTTTACTGTATCCCAAAGTCGCTTTATCTTGTCGCATTTTCGGAAAGTGTGGTAGTCGGTATCTGGACCAATGCCGCAAAATGCGCACGATGTATCAGAGTTTATTTGGAAAAAACCGCATTTTCCCCTAAAGGGTAGTAGATTCCATGCGCATCTGTAGTTGAAGGTTTTCAAATAATTTGGTAAAAACGGGTTATGAATCCTAGCCCATTTAACTCGGTTTTTTTCACTCGACTGCGTTTCTGGAGTGCTTTCTTTGATTATTCGTCTATACGTGTTTCCTAGTTTTGGACTGGCTAATTCAACTTTACTTAGTTTGTATTTTTCAACAATTTCCCGGATTTTCCAATAATAGGGACTTGGTTGTGCGATGTGCGGGATACTGTTTAGTTTCTGGACATCGAGTACATTAGCTAAAACGTGTCCTAATTGGTACTCCACATATCTGTCGTGTGTTGACATTGGCTCGTTCATCACTCTGCCGAGGCAATACTTTTGTATCGATTTGACATAAGTCAGATCGGCGTAGACTTGGATGTTTGGCATTCGGTAGCCACCTTCTAAATTATTGCGTTGTAAAATATCGATAGAAACAGTTGTTTCTTTGCCTTGCACGTACTGCAGAACATGATTATTTAATTTCCCAATTATGTCTTGGTCTGGGGGGTATGTTTTGGCAACCTGAGTAATTACTGGCAGGATTTTTGATTTTAATAAAACTGCTTTAGCTTCATAGGTGGCATAGTTTGTGCTCAAACTTTTTAGTTGCTGTTTTACCTTTGGAATTAAGTTTTCCCATTGTTGGCGTTCTATAACATTTCCGATTTCATATCCCAATAACTCTATACTTGTGTTTGTCCAGGATAGTTTGGGCAAGAGTGGGTTGTCTACCGGCTGATTCACAGCTAATCCTTTGGTTTTAGCTTCGTTTAAGGTTAAGCCAGATGCTTTTGAAAATCTGTCGACTAAATCGAGCGCGAGATGGATATCAGCAGGGTTTTTAAAACACAACGTTGTGTCATCAGCGTAATTTACGCATTTTACTTCTTTTCTGTCGCTTAACTGAGGACCTTTGATATGTGCAGTGTCATTGAGCTTAGACATTAAAGGCTCTACCGCTATTAAAAACAAGTGCAGGCTTAAGGGGTCTCCTTGTCTCACGCCTCGGTTCAATTTAAAATCTTTTGACAGGTGTCCGTTTAAAATTATTTTCGCGACGCTATCGCTATACAGATCTCTTATGCATGCACATAGTGTTTCTGGGAACCGCATTTCAGTCAACACTCTCATTAACCAATTATGTTCTATTGAATCGAAGGCTTTTTTAAAATCAAGGGATAAAAAATACAGGTTTTGCATTTTTCTTTTCGCATTATCATGTAAATCTCTTAAAAGGATCGTGGCTTCTGATAATTGTTTACCTTTTGTGGCGTACTGATGCTCATGTATCACTTCTTTGAGAGTTTCCCTTATTCTATTTGCCAGTATTTTTGTATATATTTTGTAGTCTAAGTTTAACAGGGTAATTGGTCGGTAGTTGTCTAGGTCTGCATCATCGCCTTTTTTATAAATTAGAGTTATGGCACCTTTCTTAATTTCTTTGGGGATTTTTTTCTCTTTAAACCAGTGTTTAAAGATTTCGCTCATTTTGTCACCTATTATATTCCAACAGGTTTTATAAAATTCACCGCTTAGTCCGTCCGGCCCAGGAGATTTCCCATTTGCAAGAGTCTTGACAACGTTTTGGATTTCGGCATTGCTTATTTCACAATCTAATTTTAGAGCACTTTCGTGCGAAATATGGCGCAGATTGCTCGAAATGAAAAAATCTTGTATTTCTACATCTGTTTTTCTTGACGAGTATAACTTGGTATAATAATTTTTTGTGGTTCGTAGCATTTCTCCCGGTACGCTGGTGGGCAAGCCGTTTTTGTCATATATTTCTTCGATATATGTTTGTGAACGTTTTTTATTAAAATGTGCAAAAAATTCCCGTGAGCCAATTTTTTCTTTACTTTCTATGTTTTTTAAGATCGATTCATAAATTCGTTTCTTTCTATAATTTCTTAGTTCTCGTTTCGCTTCAACATATTTACAGTGGTTGGCCGGGTTGTCACCGAGTCGACTTTGTGCGGATTTCAAATTAGTCACTAAGTAATCTTCATACATTTTTCTTTCAGCGTGTCGGCCTTTTGTAAATTCCACAATTAATGCTTTTAACCTACGTTTGGTGTCCGTCCACCAATCACTGGGGGTTTTATATAAAAATTCTTGCAGCGTGCACCATTGTTTCCATTTGCATTCTAAAACTTCGAGGAATTCCTTATCTGCATAAGTTTGCGTATTATTCTTCCAGAGGCCGATACCTCTAGGAGGAGGGGCGGCGACATTTAAGTTTATTGTTATTTTTTCGTGGTCTGTCAAATGAGACGGTTGCTGGCTAATTTCTGTTGCGTGGAGATATTTTGACAGATAAAATCTGTCAAGGCGCGATTTGCTGATTCCGTTCTGCCACGTATAAATTTTCTTTTGGCCGTATATTTCCCGAAAATGATCTTTTAGATCATATGTTTCGCAGAGTTTCATTAGTTCGGTTTTTTTATATCGATTTCGAAGAGGGGATGTTTGTCTAAAGTCCGGTCGTCTACAATATTAAAATCACCGGCTAGGACTGTGGGCAATTTTCCATCGACATACTGGTAAATTTGTTTAAAAAATCTATCGTTTTCACGAATATCTCCGGAATTTACGTTTGGTGCGTAAATATTTATTACTTTTAAAAGGTGGCTATGTATTGATAAAACCGCACTGATTATTCTGCCCTCTACGTCGTAATCTGTTTCTTTAAAGGTAACGGCGGGATGATTGATTAAAATTGCAACTCCCCCATCCTGGTATTTCTTTTTGGGCGCGGAATTAAAAAGCGCTTTTGACTCCCCCCATTCCCTGCACCAATCATTTTCTTTATCAGGGGGACATTTGGTTTCTTGAAGTAAAATTAATTGCGCTTTATCATTTTTTAAACCCTCAAACAAATCGCGGCGCTTTATGGCATTATTTAAGCCTCTGCAATTAAGCGATGTGATATTGAAGTATGCAGTCATGGGAGATTGGAAAATTGAAAACAAACACACTAGCATTCCTCTGTTTACAGCTACGTCTGTAACAGACCATTTTGCAGGTGTGGCAAAAACGATAATCACTTATCCCACGTTTTTGCAAGTCGTTGATTACAGTGATTAAGAAACGGTGGCAGATTGCGAGTTTCAACACGTAAAATTCCATCCCATTATCAGAGAATGCACGCTTTAGCAATTTGGAGTAATTAAGTTTTTTAAAGTTACACACTAACATTCCAAAAGAATGATCAAGAAATTGTTCAAACAGTTGCGGTTGCGTTTAATTTTAAATTATCTGGTACATATGTGTAACCACAGGTTTCACAGGTTTGCTGTTTAAATCTGTGCGTGACTCTTAAATTGTTATCTGAACAATGACATAAGTAGTATAGTTTACTACAGTTTGTACACTGAATAATTTCATTGCGGCCTGGTTGCTGTAACGTTTCATTACAAGAACACACGATCTCACCTTCGTAAATTTGTTCACTGTAGTTATTGGTGTTTTCATTGTAGGACATTTCTTCTTCCAATTCATCTTCTTTTGGTTTTTGTGTCATGGGGTATTCGTCGGTGCTGGACGGGTCTCTATTCCGTTTTCTTTCTTCTTTTTCCAGGTCGGCTTCGCTGATTTCAATGATTGATCCGTCGTAATGATCCACAATCTTTTGTTGCTTAGGTGGTTTAGACTCTGGCAATGGCGACGAATGTCGGTTTTGCTCTACGTTTTTACACAACTTAAAGTTACTTGAAAGTTCTGGATATTCATCTTTCGAAAGATAGTGGTCTTCTCGCTTGGCTGTATTAGATTTATTTGCAGGTGTTTCGCCCGAAGTACGCTGACCTTCCTCAGCTCTTTTCCATGAGTCGTTTACCTCTTCTTGTTTCTTGCCTCTGTGTGGACATTCTTTTACGAGATGTCCAGTCTCTGCACAAAAATAACAAGATTTAACTTGTCCTTCGTATTGTACTGTGAACCGATAAGGACCGAAGTAAATGAAGGGGGGCGGATTGGCTGCTTCTAAGTCTTTTTTTAAAACTTTAAAGATTCTCCGACCATCTTTGAGACCTTTGATACTGTCTCGGCCTCGATACGAGGAGTTAGGTAGGGCCATTTGCTTTAGTGCATTTTCAATGCTATCCTGAGGAAAATCTATTGGGACCCAGCCAACAACCAAATTTGTGTGTGCATCTCCTTGCGCTGTTGCTTGTAAAACACCATCAATTTCGTTTAGCTTTTCAGCCAGTTTTATGGCGACCGACTTGTTCACACAGGTAATTTCGACGTTTCTACCTGGTCTCTGAACTATTCCTTCAATGAAGTAGAATGGGATATTCGTTTCCTTTAAGATATCATAAATTTCAGCCCTTCGTTTGAATTGCGTTAGTTTTATAGAAACTTCTCTCTCTCTGCTGTAGTTCTTGGGTAATTCAAATTTCCAATTGTTGTTCAGACTAACTTTGTCTGCATATGTAAACCTTTTAGAGGAGGTTTGGTCCCCCATGCCGTCTCACGGCAGAGTAACGACCAATTTTTCGCAGAGCTGTAGTTAATTCTTTTCTTGTTGAAATGCTGCAGTTGTTCTGAAGTTCTCCTTGAAAAACACCTCTGACAGGTGCAAAAATAATAACTGAAATATACTACGTGTTGAACGGCAGAAATACTAGCTCAGATTGACAGACCTTATTCAAATAGAAAACCGACAAGGTGCTGCCGCAGTCTTTTATACCGTTTGTCATTTTTTGCTCTTGTTTCATTCAGCATACCCGCTATAACATGCTAGGTCTACTTAATGGGTCCGCCACTAGGGGGCAGCACTTTTGCTGGCTAATGGGCTTTAATAACAATATTACCAACAAAGCTAATATTCCACATAAAGGTAAACCACGTATGAAAGGAAGAATCGTAAGATATTGTGCTCTTTTCCGACGTCTTGATAATTTTATTTATTGCGCTTTCCTAAGGGAGCAAAACACTGCAGGCTCCATAACTGTGTCAGCTGCAATTTAGTTGCTGTTTTTCGTTGAGATAACATGAAGCCAGAGCCTCCTACTTTCAACTTACCTCGAGCATGTGTAGAATGACATCAAACTAACTTGCTTTTGTTTTAAAGTCATCTTCAGTACTGACTTTGGCAAGCTTTGCACTTTACGACGGCACGGAGCTTAGAGGAAGGTATGGGAATTAATATCTAGGTGGTACGACACGAAAACCAAAGCGCTGGCCGGAACAGTCACCGGCAGCAAAGTGACGAGCCGTCAGGTGGTCCATCGGACTGAACGAGACATGCGAACGCGAATAATACTTACAATGACATCCTTAACGACTGGGGTTCGATCTACGACGGCACTACTGGTGCATACGGGACGTAAAGCGTTTCGCACTGCTCTAGATTGATTTGTAGAAAAAAGAAGAGCCAAAGCTCAGATTGACTTACCTTATTCAAATAGAATACCGATGAGGTGCTGCCGCAGTATTTTATACCGTTTGTCTTTTTTTGCTCTTGTTTCATTCAGCATACCCGCTATAACATGCTATGTTTATTTAATGGGTCCGCCATTAGGGTACAGAACATTTGCTGGCTAATGGGTTTTAATAACAATATTACCAACAAAGCTAATATTCCACATAAAGGTAAACCACGTATGAAAGGAAGAATCGTAAGATATTGTGCTCTTTCCCGACGTCTTGATAATTTTTTTTATTGCGCTTTCCTAAGGGAGAAAAACACTGCAGACTCCATAACTGTGTCAGCTGCAATTTAGTTGCTGTTTTTCGTTGAGAAAACATGAAGCCAGAGCCTCCTACTTTCTACTTACCTCAAGAATGTGTAGAATGTCATCAAACTAACTTGCTTTTGTTTTAAAGTCATCTTCAGTACTGACTTTGGCAAGCTTTGCAGTTGACGACGGCACGGAGCTTAGAGGAAGGTATGGGAAATAATATCTAGGTGGCACGACACGAAAAGCAAAGCGCTGGACGGAACAGTCACCGGCAGCAAAGTGACGAGCCGTCAGGGGGTCCATCGGACTGAACGAGACATGCGGACGCGGATGATTCTTACAATGACATCCTTAACGACTGGGGTTCGATCCACGACGGGACTGCTGGTGCATACGGGACGTAAAGCGTTTCGCACTGCTCTAGATTGATTTGTAGAAAAAGAAGAGCCAAAGCTCAGATTGACTTACCTTATTCAAATAGAATACCGATAAGGTGCTGCCGCAGTCTTTTATACCGTTTGTCATTTTTTGCTCTTGTTTCATTCAGCATACTATACCTTAACTATATCACTGCCCAGTCCATTGTTACGGCACATTACAGCCAGGCATCGTACTTTGAAAATTTCGACCTTTTGGCAAAGTCGTTGACAGTGTAGCGTTAACACTTTCAAACTTATTTGTATTTCTGCCAAGACGTATTCTTGACAGAATTGGTTTACTGGGATATTTGACTATTGCCCGCTTATTAGTTAGTTTCGCCTGCTCCGTCAAGCACAAGTTGCATCCTGCGGCTGTTCCAAGTTACTGGCTCTTCTTTACCGTAACAGACAAATCACAACAGCTTGTAGCCTATGGTCACTTTGTAGGCAGCCTGGCATGGCGTCAGCTGTGCCGAGCAGTTTCGCGGTCATTGCATCAATGTCTCTCTCCGTATTTTGATAGGCACTCTTTGTATTCAGCGAAAAGTCTGCTTTGACGCTCCATTGCAAACTTTTGTCGGGATCGCACCGCTACGATTCTCGTCGTGACTCTTGACGGTATTTTTGCAATTTTTTTTTGTTAGACTGTCGCCAATATCTATACGGAAGTTGCTTTCAAATTTTTTTTTTTTTGGTTTGTCGAGCGCTTCCGTAGAGTCCTTGTATAACGAGAAAAAATACGTTGTTTTTTGCGCCATCTAGCGGCAAACGACTTTTTTGCGTTTCGATTAGAGATTCTGCTCTTTAGGATAACGATGATGGCAATCGCACGCATAATGCCTATTTACTGTCCTTAAAGCGAAAAAGAGTTGTGCGTGATAGCCAAGTCAACTTGACAATTTGCCTTTAAAGGGCCTGTAGTACCATTTTGAGCAGTATTAAAACGGCAACACGGCGATTGTGACGAAGGTCGCATGCAAGACGTCACTATAGAAAAAGTATCAATGGTTCCGGTCCAGTGCGCACGTGACCTTAATCTGTGAAGGTTTGCTGTTGTTATGGCGTGTGCGGAGTGTAGGTTCAGGCTAAAGTTGACGTTTTGTGTTGGTTCAAAGATAAGGCTTTTTGACTGATTTTTTGGAAAAATACAAGGAAAAAAGTTGTTAAAAAGTTGAAGCATTTGGTGTGAGAATTCCAGATACGAGAATTTGTTCAAAATACTGCATTAAGTCCTTTTGTCCTACATGGTAAGTTGAAAGTAGGAGGCTGTGGCTTCATGTTTTCTCAACGAAAAACAGCAACTAAATTGCAGCTGACACAGTTATGGAGTCTGCAGTGTTTTGCTCCCTTAGGAAAGCGCAATAAAAAAAATTATCAAGACGTCGGAAAAAAGCACAATATCTTACGATTCTTCCTTTCATACGTGGTTTACCTTTATGTGGAATATTAGCTTTGTTGGTAATATTGTTATTAAAACCCATTAGCCAGCAAAAGTTCTGTCCCCTAATGGCGGACCCATTAAAAAAACCTAGCATGTTATAGCGGGTATGCTGAATGAAACAAAAGCAAAAAATGACAAACGGTATAAAAGACTGCGGCAGCACCTTATCAGTATTCTATTTGAATAAGGTAAGTCAATCTGAGCTTTGGTTCTTCTTTTTTCTATTAATCAATCTAGAGCAGTGCGAAACGCTTTACGTCCCGTATGCACCAGCAGTCCTGTCGTGGATCGAACCCCAGTCGTTAAGGATGTCATTGTAAGTATTATCCGCGTCCGCATGTCTCGTTCAGTCCGATGGACAACCTGACGGCTCGACACTTTTCTGCCGGTGACTGTTCCGGCCAGCGCTTTGCTTTTCGTGTCGTTTCACCTAGATATTAATTCCCATACCTTCCTCTAATCTCCGTGCCTTCGTCAACTGCAAAGCTTGCCAAAGTCAGTACTGAAGATGACTTTAAAACTAAAGCAAGTTAGTTTGATGTCATTCTACACATGCTCGAGGTAAGTTGAAAGTAGGAGGCTGTGGCTTCATGTTTTCTCAACGAAAAACAGCAACTAAATTGCAGCTGACACAGTTATGGAGTCTGCAGTCTTTTGCTCCCTTAGGAAAGCGCAATAAAAAAAATTATTAAGAAGACGGAAAAGAGCACAATATCTTACGATTCTTCCTTTTATACGTTGTTTTCCTTTATGTGGAATATTAGCTTTGTTGGTAATATTGTTATTAAAACCCATTAGCCAGAAAAAGTTCTGTCCCCTAGTGGCGGACCCATTAAATAAACCTAGCATGTTATAGAGGGTATGCTGAATGAAACAAGAGCAAAAAATGACAAACGGTATAAAAGACTGCGGCAGCACCTTATCGGTATTCTATTTGAATAAGGTAAGTCAATCTGAGCTTTGGCTCTTCTTTTTTCTACAAATGAATCTAGAGCAGTGCGAAACGCATTACGTCCCGTATGCACCAGCAGTGCCGTCGTGGATCGAACCCCAGTCGTTAAGGATGTCATTGTAAGTATCATCCGCGTCCGCATGTCTCGTTCAGTCCGATGGACCCCTTGACGGCTCGTCACTTTGCTGCCGGTGACTGTTCCGGCCAGCGCTTTGCCTTTCGTGTCGTGCCACCTAGATATTATTTCCCATAACTTCCTCTAATCTCCGTTCCGTCGTCAACTGCAAAGCTTGCCAGAGTCAGTACTGAAGATGACTTTAAAACAAAAGCAAGTTAGTTTGATGTCATTCTACACATGCTCGATGTAAGTTGAAAGTAGGAGGCTGTGGCTTCATGTTTTCTCAACGAAAAACAGCAACTAAATTGCAGCTGACACAGTTATGGAGTCTGCAGTGTTTTGCTCCCTTAGGAAAGCGCAATAAAAAAAATTATCAAGAAGACGGAAAAGAGCACAATATCTTACGATTCTTCCTTTCATACGTGGTTTACCTTTATGTGGAATATTAGCTTTGTTGGTAATATTGTTATTAAAACCCATTAGCCAGCAAAAGTTCTGTCCCCTAATGGCGGACCCATTAATTAAATCTAGCATGTTATAGCGGGTATGCTGAATGAAACAAGAGCAAAAAATGACAAACGGTATAAAAGACTGCGGCAGCACCTTATCGGTATTCTATTTGAATAAGGTAAGTCAATCTGAGCTTTGGCTCTTCTTTTTTCTACAAATCAATCTAGAGCAGTGCGAAACGCTTTACGTTCCGTTTGCACCAGCAGTCCTGTCGTGGATCGAACCCCAGTCGTTATGGATGTCATTGTAATTATTATCCGCGTCCGCATGTCTCGTTCAGTCCGATGGACAACCTGACGGCTCGTCACTTTGCTGCCGGTGACTGTTCCGGCCAGCGCTTTGCTTTTCGTGTCGTTCCATCTAGATATTAATTCCCATAACTTCCTCTAAGCTCCGTGCCGTCGTCAACTGCAAAGCTTGCCAGAGTCAGTACTGAAGATGACTTTAAAACAAAAGCAAGTTAGTTTGATGTCATTCTACACATGCTCGAGGTAAGTTGAAAGTAGGAGGCTGTGGCTTCATGTTTTCTCAACGAAAAACAGCAACTAAATTGCAGCTGACACAGTTATGGAGTTTGCAGTGTTTTGCTCCCTTAGGAAAGCGCAATAAAAAAAATTATCAAGACGTCGGAAAAGAGCACAATATCTTACGATTCTTCCTTTCATACGTGGTTTACCTTTATGTGGAATATTAGCTTTGTTGGTAATATTGTTATTAAAACACATTAGCCAGCAAAAGTTCTGTCCCCTAATGGCGGACCCATTAAATAAACCTAGCATGTTATAGCGGGTATGCTGAATGAAACAAGAGCAAAAAATGACAAACGGTATAAAAGACTGCGGCAGCACCTTATCAGTATTCTATTTGAATAAGGTAAGTCAATCTGAGTTTTGGCTCTTCTTTTTTCTACAAATCAATCTAGAGCAGTGCGAAACGCTTTACGTCCCGTATGCACCAGCAGTCCTGTCGTGGATCGAACCCCAGTCGTTAAGGATGTCATTGTAAGTATTATCCGCGTCCGCATGTCTCGTTCAGTCCGATGGACAACCTGACGGCTCGTCACTTTGCTGCCGGTGACTGTTCCGGCCAGCGCTTTGCTTTTCGTGTCGTTCCACCTAGATATTAATTCCCATAACTTCCTCTAAGCTCCGTGCCGTCGTCAACTGTAAAGCTTGCCAAAGTCAGTACTGAAGATGACTTTAAAACAAAAGCAAGTTAGTTTGATGTCATTCTACACATGCTCGAGGTAAGTTGAAAGTAGGAGGCTGTGGCTTCATGTTTTCTCAACGAAAAACAGAAACTAAATTGCAGCTGACACAGTTATGGAGTCTGCAGTGTTTTGCTCCCTTAGGAAAGCGCAATAAAAAAAATTATCAAGAAGACGGAAAAGAGCACATTATCTTACGATTCTTCCTTTCATACGTGGTTTACCTTTATGTGGAATATTAGCTTTGTTGGTAATATTTTTATTAAAACCCATTAGCCAGCAAAAGTTCTGTCCCCTAATGGCGGACCCATTAATTAAACCTAGCATGTTATAGCGGGTATGCTGAATGAAACAAGAGCAAAAAATGACAAACGGTATAAAAGACTGCGGCAGCACCTTATCGGTATTCTATTTGAATAAGGTAAGTCAATCTGAGCTTTGGCTCTTCTTTTTTCTACAAATCAATCTAGAGCAGTGCGAAACGCTTTACGTTCCGTTTGCACCAGCAGTCCTGTCGTGGATCGAACCCCAGTCGTTAAGGATGTCATTGTAATTATTATCCGCGTCCGCATGTCTCGTTCAGTCCGATGGACAACCTGACGGATCATCACTTTGCTGCCGGTGACTGTTCCGGCCAGCGCTTTGCTTTTCGTGTCGTTCCACCTAGATATTAATTCCCATAACTTCCTCTAAGCTCCGTGCCGTCGTCAACTGTAAAGCTTGCCAAAGTCAGTACTGAAGATGACTTTAAAACAAAAGCAAGTTAGTTTGATGTCATTCTACACATGCTCGAGGTAAGTTGAAAGTAGGAGGCTCTGGCTTCATGTTTTCTCAACGAAAAACAGCAACTAAATTGCAGCTGACACAGTTATGGAGTCTGCAGTGTTTTGCTCCCATAGGAAAGCGCAATAAAAAAAATTATCAAGACGTCGGAAAAGAGCACTATATCTTACGATTCTTCCTTTCATACGTGGTTTACCTTTATGTGGAATATTAGCTTTGATGGTAATATTGTTATTGAAACCCATTAGCCAGAAAAAGTTCTGTCCCTTGGTGGCGGACCTATTAAATAAACCTAGCATGTTATAGCGGGTATGCTGAATGAAACAAGAGCAATAAATGACAAACGGTATAAAACACTGCGGCAGCACCTTATCGGTATTCTATTTGAATAAGGTAAGTCAATCTGAGCTTTGGCTCTTCTTATTTCTAAATATCAATCTAGAGCAGTGCGAAACGCTTTACGTCCCGTATGCACCAGCAGTCCTGTTGTGGATCGAACCCCAGTCGTTAAGGATGTCATTATAAGTATTATCCGCGTCCGCATGTCTCGTTCAGTCCGATGGACAACCTGACGGCTCGTCACTTTGCTGCCGGTGACTGTTCCGGCCAGCGCTTTGCTTTTCGTGTCGTTCCATCTAGATATTAATTCCCATAACTTCCTCTAAGCTCCGTGCCGTCGTCAACTGCAAAGCTTGCCAGAGTCAGTACTGAAGATGACTTTAAAACAAAAGCAAGTTAGTTTGATGTCATTCTACACATGCTCGAGGTAAGTTGAAAGTAGGAGGCTGTGGCTTCATGTTTTCTCAACGAAAAACAGCAACTAAATTGCAGCTGACACAGTTATGGAGTTTGCAGTGTTTTGCTCCCTTAGGAAAGCGCAATAAAAAAAATTATCAAGACGTCGGAAAAGAGCACAATATCTTACGATTCTTCCTTTCATACGTGGTTTACCTTTATGTGGAATATTAGCTTTGTTGGTAATATTGTTATTAAAACACATTAGCCAGCAAAAGTTCTGTCCCCTAATGGCGGACCCATTAAATAAACCTAGCATGTTATAGCGGGTATGCTGAATGAAACAAGAGCAAAAAATGACAAACGGTATAAAAGACTGCGGCAGCACCTTATCAGTATTCTATTTGAATAAGGTAAGTCAATCTGAGCTTTGGCTCTTCTTTTTTCTACAAATCAATTTAGAGCAGTGCGAAACGCTTTACGTCCCGTATGCACCAGCAGTGCCGTCGTGGATCGAACCCCAGTCGTTAAGGATGTCATTGTAAGTATCATCCGCGTCCGCATGTCTCGTTCAGTCCGATGGACAACCTGACGGCTCGTCACTTTGCTGCCGGTGACTGTTCCGGCCAGCGCTTTGCCTTTCGTGTCGTTCCACCTAGATATTAATTCCCATACCTTCCTCTAAGCTCCGTGTCGTCGTCAACTGCAAAGCTTGCCAGAGTCAGTACTGAAGATGACTTTAGAACAAAAGCAAGTTAGTTTGATATCATTCTACACATGCTCGAGGTAAGTTGAAAGTAGGAGGCTCTGGCTTCATGTTTTATCAACGAAAAACAGCAACTAAATTGCAGCTGACACAGTTATGGAGTCTGCAGTGTTTTGCTCCCTTAGGAATACGCAATAAAAAAAAATATCAAGACGTCGGAAAAGAGCACAAAATCTTACGATTCTTCCTTTCATACGTGGTTTACTTTTATGTGGAATATTAGCTTTGTTGGTAATACTGTTATTAAAACCCATTAGCCAGCAAAAGTTCTGTCCCCTAATGGCGGACCCATTAAATAAACCTAGCATGTTATAGCGGGTATGCTGAATGAAACAAGAGCAAAAAATGACAAACGGTATAAAAGAGTGCGGCAGCACCTTATCGGTATTCTATTTGAATAAGGTAAGTCAATCTGAGCTTTGGCTGTTCTTTTTTCTACAAATCAATCTAGAGCAGTGCGAAACGCTTTACGTCCCGTATGCACCAGCAGTGCCGTCGTGGATCGAACCCCAGTCGTTAAGGATGTCATTGTAAGTATTATTCGCGTTCGCATGTCTCGTTCAGTCCGATGGACCACCTGACGGCTCGTCACTTTGCTGCCGGTGACTGTTCCGGCCAGCGCTTTGCCTTTCGTGTTGTGCCACCTAGATATTATTTCCCATAACTTCCTCTAATCTCCGTGCCGTCGTTAACTGCAAAGCTTGCCAGAGTCAGTACTGAAAATGACTTTAAAACAAAAGCAAGTTAGTTTGATGTCATTCTACACATGCTCGATATAAGTTGAAAGTAGGAGGCTCTGGCTTCATGTTTTCTCAACGAAAAACAGCAACTAAATTGCAGCTGACACAGTTATGGAGTCTGCAGTCTTTTGCTCCCTTAGGAAAGCGCAATAAAAAAAATTATCAAGAAGACGGAAAAGAGCACAATATCTTACGATTCTTCCTTTCATACGTGGTTTACCTTTATGTGGAATATTAGCTTTGTTGGTAATATTGTTATTAAAACCCATTAGCCAGCAAAAGTTTTGTCCAATAATGGCGGACCCATTAAAAAAACCTAGCATGTTATAGCGGGTATGCTGAATGAAACAAGAGCAAAAAATGACAAACGGTATAAAAGACTGCGGCAGCACCTTATCAGTATTCTATTTGAATAAGGTAAGTCAATCTGAGCTTTGGCTCTTCTTTTTTCTACAAATCAATTTAGAGCAGTGCGAAACGCTTTACGTCCCGTATGCACCAGCAGTGCCGTCGTGGATCGAACCCCAGTCGTTAAGGATGTCATTGTAAGTATCATCCGCGTCCGCATGTCTCGTTCAGTCCGATGGACCCCTTGACGGCTCGTCACTTTGCTGCCGGTGACTGTTCCGGCCAGCGCTTTGCTTTTCGTGTCGTGCCACCTAGATATTATTTCCCATAACTTCCTCTAATCTCCGTTCCGTCGTCAACTGCAAAGCTTGCCAGAGTCAGTACTGAAGATGACTTTAAAACAAAAGCAAGTTAGTTTGATGTCATTCTACACATGCTCGATATAAGTTGAAAGTAGGAGGCTCTGGCTTCATGTTTTCTCAACGAAAAACAGCAACTAAATTGCAGCTGACACAGTTATGGAGTCTGCAGTCTTTTGCTCCCTTAGGAAAGCGCAATAAAAAAAATTATCAAGAAGACGGAAAAGAGCACAATATCTTACGATTCTTCCTTTCATACGTGGTTTACCTTTATGTGGAATATTAGCTTTGTTGGTAATATTGTTATTAAAACCCATTAGCCAGCAAAAGTTCTGTCCCCTAATGGCGGACCCATTAATTAAACCTAGCATGTTATAGCGGGTATGCTGAATGAAACAAGAGCAAAAAATGACAAACGGTATAAAAGACTGCGGCAGCACCTTATCGGTATTCTATTTGAATAAGGTAAGTCAATCTGAGCTTTGGCTCTTCTTTTTTCTACAAATCAATCTAGAGCAGTGCGAAACGCTTTACGTTCCGTTTGCACCAGCAGTCCTGTCGTGGATCGAACCCCAGTCGTTAAGGATGTCATTGTAATTATTATCCGCGTCCGCATGTCTCGTTCAGTCCGATGGACAACCTGACGGATCATCACTTTGCTGCCGGTGACTGTTCCGGCCAGCGCTTTGCTTTTCGTGTCGTTCCACCTAGATATTAATTCCCATAACTTCCTCTAAGCTCCGTGCCGTCGTCAACTGTAAAGCTTGCCAAAGTCAGTACTGAAGATGACTTTAAAACAAAAGCAAGTTAGTTTGATGTCATTCTACACATGCTCGAGGTAAGTTGAAAGTAGGAGGCTCTGGCTTCATGTTTTCTCAACGAAAAACAGCAACTAAATTGCAGCTGACACAGTTATGGAGTCTGCAGTCTTTTGCTCCCATAGGAAAGCGCAATAAAAAAAATTATCAAGACGTCGGAAAAGAGCACTATATCTTACGATTCTTCCTTTCATACGTGGTTTACCATTATGTGGAATATTAGCTTTGATGGTAATATTGTTATTGAAACCCATTAGCCAGAAAAAGTTCTGTCCCTTGGTGGCGGACCTATTAAATAAACCTAGCATGTTATAGCGGGTATGCTGAATGAAACAAGAGCAATAAATGACAAACGGTATAAAACACTGCGGCAGCACCTTATCGGTATTCTATTTGAATAAGGTAAGTCAATCTGAGCTTTGGCTCTTCTTATTTCTAAATATCAATCTAGAGCAGTGCGAAACGCTTTACGTCCCGTATGCACCAGCAGTCCTGTTGTGGATCGAACCCCAGTCGTTAAGGATGTCATTGTAAGTATTATCCGCGTCCGCATGTCTCGTTCAGTCCGATGGACAACCTGACGGCTCGTCACTTTGCTGCCGGTGACTGTTCCGGCCAGCGCTTTGCTTTTCGTGTCGTTCCATCTAGATATTAATTCCCATAACTTCCTCTAAGCTCCGTGCCGTCGTCAACTGCAAAGCTTGCCAGAGTCAGTACTGAAGATGACTTTAAAACAAAAGCAAGTTAGTTTGATGTCATTCTACACATGCTCGAGGTAAGTTGAAAGTAGGAGGCTGTGGCTTCATGTTTTCTCAACGAAAAACAGCAACTAAATTGCAGCTGACACAGTTATGGAGTTTGCAGTGTTTTGCTCCCTTAGGAAAGCGCAATAAAAAAAATTATCAAGACGTCGGAAAAGAGCACAATATCTTACGATTCTTCCTTTCATACGTGGTTTACCTTTATGTGGAATATTAGCTTTGTTGGTAATATTGTTATTAAAACACATTAGCCAGCAAAAGTTCTGTCCCCTAATGGCGGACCCATTAAATAAACCTAGCATGTTATAGCGGGTATGCTGAATGAAACAAGAGCAAAAAATGACAAACGGTATAAAAGACTGCGGCAGCACCTTATCAGTATTCTATTTGAATAAGGTAAGTCAATCTGAGCTTTGGCTCTTCTTTTTTCTACAAATCAATTTAGAGCAGTGCGAAACGCTTTACGTCCCGTATGCACCAGCAGTGCCGTCGTGGATCGAACCCCAGTCGTTAAGGATGTCATTGTAAGTATCATCCGCGTCCGCATGTCTCGTTCAGTCCGATGGACAACCTGACGGCTCGTCACTTTGCTGCCGGTGACTGTTCCGGCCAGCGCTTTGCCTTTCGTGTCGTTCCACCTAGATATTAATTCCCATACTTTCCTCTAAGCTCCGTGTCGTCGTCAACTGCAAAGCTTGCCAGAGTCAGTACTGAAGATGACTTTAGAACAAAAGCAAGTTAGTTTGATATCATTCTACACATGCTCGAGGTAAGTTGAAAGTAGGAGGCTCTGGCTTCATGTTTTATCAACGAAAAACAGCAACTAAATTGCAGCTGACACAGTTATGGAGTCTGCAGTGTTTTGCTCTCTTAGGAAAGCGCAATAAAAAAAATTATCAAGACGTCGGAAAAGAGCACAAAATCTTACGATTCTTCCTTTCGTACGTGGTTTACTTTTATGTGGAATATTAGCTTTGTTGGTAATACTGTTATTAAAACCCATTAGCCAGCAAAAGTTCTGTCCCCTAATGGCGGACCCATTAAATAAACCTAGCATGTTATAGCGGGTATGCTGAATGAAACAAGAGCAAAAAATGACAAACGGTATAAAAGACTGCGGCAGCACCTTATCAGTATTCTATTTGAATAAGGTAAGTCAATCTGAGCTTTGGCTGTTCTTTTTTCTACAAATCAATCTAGAGCAGTGCGAAACGCTTTACGTCCCGTATGCACCAGCAGTGCCGTCGTGGATCGAACCCCAGTCGTTAAGGATGTCATTGTAAGTATCATCCGCGTCCGCATGTCTCGTTCAGTCCGATGGACCCCCTGACGGCTCGTCACTTTGCTGCCGGTGACTGTTCCGGCCAGCGCTTTGCCTTTCGTGTTGTGCCACCTAGATATTATTTCCCATAACTTCCTCTAATCTCCGTGCCGTCGTTAACTGTAAAGCTTGCCAAAGTCAGTACTGAAGATGACTTTAAAACAAAAGCAAGTTAGTTTGATGTCATTCTACACATGCTCGAGGTAAGTTGAAAGTAGGAGGCTCTGGCTTCATGTTTTCTCAACGAAAAACAGCAACTAAATTGCAGCTGACACAGTTATGGAGTCTGCAGTCTTTTGCTCCCATAGGAAAGCGCAATAAAAAAAATTATCAAGACGTCGGAAAAGAGCACTATATCTTACGATTCTTCCTTTCATACGTGGTTTACCATTATGTGGAATATTAGCTTTGATGGTAATATTGTTATTGAAACCCATTAGCCAGAAAAAGTTCTGTCCCTTGGTGGCGGACCTATTAAATAAACCTAGCATGTTATAGCGGGTATGCTGAATGAAACAAGAGCAATAAATGACAAACGGTATAAAACACTGCGGCAGCACCTTATCGGTATTCTATTTGAATAAGGTAAGTCAATCTGAGCTTTGGCTCTTCTTATTTCTAAATATCAATCTAGAGCAGTGCGAAACGCTTTACGTCCCGTATGCACCAGCAGTCCTGTTGTGGATCGAACCCCAGTCGTTAAGGATGTCATTGTAAGTATTATCCGCGTCCGCATGTCTCGTTCAGTCCGATGGACAACCTGACGGCTCGTCACTTTGCTGCCGGTGACTGTTCCGGCCAGCGCTTTGCTTTTCGTGTCGTTCCATCTAGATATTAATTCCCATAACTTCCTCTAAGCTCCGTGCCGTCGTCAACTGCAAAGCTTGCCAGAGTCAGTACTGAAGATGACTTTAAAACAAAAGCAAGTTAGTTTGATATCATTCTACACATGCTCGAGGTAAGTTGAAAGTAGGAGGCTCTGGCTTCATGTTTTCTCAACGAAAAACAGCAACTAAATTGCAGCTGACACAGTTATGGAGTCTGCAGTGTTTTGCTCCCTTAGGAAAGCGCAATAAAAAAAATTATCAAGAAGACGGAAAAGAGCACAATATCTTACGATTCTTCCTTTCATACGTGGTTTACCTTTATGTGGAATATTAGCTTTGTTGGTAATATTGTTATTAAAACCCATTAGCCAGCAAAAGTTCTGTCCCCTAGTGGCGGACCCATTAAATAAACCTAGCATATTATAGCGGGTATGCTGAATGAAACAAGAGCAAAAAATGACAAACGGTATAAAAGACTGCGGCAGCACCTTATCGGTATTCTATTTGAATAAGGTAAGTCAATCTGAGCTTTGGCTCTTCTTATTTCTAAAAATCAATCTAGAGCAGTGCGAAACGCTTTACGTCCCGTATGCACCAGCAGTCCTGTCGTGGATCGAACCCCAGTCGTTAAGGATGTCATTGTAAGTATCATCCGCGTCCGCATGTCTCGTTCAGTCCGATGGACCCCTTGACGGCTCGTCACTTTGCTGCCGGTGACTGTTCCGGCCAGCGCTTTGCTTTTCGTGTCGTGCCACCTAGATATTATTTCCCATAACTTCCTCTAATCTCCGTGCCGTCGTCAACTGCAAAGCTTGCCAGAGTCAGTACTGAAGATGACTTTAAAACAAAAGCAAGTTAGTTTGATGTCATTCTACACATGCTCGATGTAAGTTGAAAGTAGGAGGCTCTGGCTTCATGTTTCTCAACGAAAAACAGCAACTAAATTGCAGCTGACACAGTTATGGAGTCTGCAGTGTTTTGCTCCCTTAGGAAAGCGCAATAAAAAAAATTATCAAGACGTCGGAAAAGAGCACAATATCTTACAATTCTTCCTTTCATACGTGGTTTACCTTTATGTGGAATATTAGCTTTGTTGGTAATATTGTTATTGAAACCCATTAGCGAGCAAAAGTTCTGTCCCCTAGTGACGGACCCATTAAATAAACCTAGCATGTTATAGCGGGTATGCTGAATGAAACAAGAGCAAAAAATGACAAACGGTATAAAAGACTGCGTCAGCACCTTATCGGTATTCTATTTGAATAAGGTAAGTCAATCTGAGCTTTGGCTCTTCTTTTTTCTACAAATCAATCTAGAGCAGTGCGAAACGCTTTACGTTCCGTATGCACCAGCAGTCCTGTCGTGGATCGAACCCCAGTCGTTAAGGATGTCATTGTAAGTATTATCCGCGTCCGCATGTCTCGTTCAGTCCGATGGACAACCTGACGGATCATCACTTTGCTGCCGGTGACTGTTCCGGCCAGCGCTTTGCTTTTCGTCTCGTTCCACCTAGATATTAATTCCCATACCTTCCTCTAAGCTCCGTGCCGTCGTCAACTGTAAAGCTTGCCAAAGTCAGTACTGAAGATGACTTTAAAACAAAAGCAAGTTAGTTTGATGTCATTCTACACATGCTCGAGGTAAGTTGAAAGTAGGAGGCTCTGGCTTCATGTTTTCTCAACGAAAAACAGCATCTAAATTGCAGCTGACACAGTTATGGAGTCTGCAGTGTTTTGCTCCCTTAGGAAAGCGCAATAAAAAAAATTATCAAGACGTCGGAAAAGAGCACTATATCTTACGATTCTTCCTTTCATACGTGGTTTACCATTATGTGGAATATTAGCTTTGATGGTAATATTGTTATTGAAACCCATTAGCCAGAAAAAGTTTTTTTCCCCTGGTGGCGGACCCATTAAATAAACCTAGCATGTTATAGCGGGTATGCTGAATGAAACAAGAGCAAAAAATGACAAACGGTATAAAAGACTGCGGCAGCACCTTATCGGTATTCTATTTGAATAAGGTAAGTCAATCTGAGCTTTGGCTCGTCTTATTTCTAAATATCAATCTAGAGCAGTGCGAAACGCTTTACGTCCCGTATGCACCAGCAGTCCTGTCGTAGATCGAACCCCAGTCGTTAAGGATGTCATTGTAAGTATCATCCGCGTCCGCATGTCTCGTTCAATCCGATGGACAACCTGACGGCTCGTCACTTTGCTGCCGGTGACTGTTCCAGACAGCGCTTTGCTTTTCGTGTCGTTCCACCTAGATATTAATTCCCATACCTTCCTCTAATCTCCGTGCCTTCGTCAACTGCAAAGCTTGTCAAAGTCAGTACTGAAGATGACTTTAAAACAAAAGCAAGTTAGTTTGATGTCATTCTACACATGCTCGAGGTAAGTTGAAAGTAGGAGGCTCTGGCTTCATGTTTTCTAAACGAAAAACAGCAACTAAATTGCAGCTGACACAGTTATGGAGTCTGCAGTGTTTTGCTCTCTTAGGAAAGCGCAATAAAAAAAATTATCAAGACGTCGGAAAAGAGCACAATATCTTACGATTCTTCCTTTCGTACGTGGTTTACTTTTATGTGGAATATTAGCTTTGTTGGTAATACTGTTATTAAAACCCATTAGCCAGCAAAAGTTCTGTCCCCTAATGGCGGACCCATTAAATAAACCTAGCATGTTATAGCGGGTATGCTGAATGAAACAAGAGCAAAAAATGACAAACGGTATAAAAGACTGCGGCAGCACCTTATCGGTATTCTATTTGAATAAGGTAAGTCAATCTGAGCTTTGGCTCTTCTTTTTTCTACAAATCAATCTAGAGCAGTGCGAAACGCTTTACGTCCCGTATGCACCAGCAGTGCCGTCGTGGATCGAACCCCAGTCGTTAAGGATGTCATTGTAAGTATTATCCGCGTCCGCATGTCTCGTTCAGTCCGATGGACAACCTGACGGATCATCACTTTGCTGCCGGTGACTGTTCCGGCCAGCGCTTTGCTTTTCGTCTCGTTCCACCTAGATATTAATTCCCATACCTTCCTCTAAGCTCCGTGCCGTCGTCAACTGTAAAGCTTGCCAAAGTCAGTACTGAAGATGACTTTAAAACAAAAGCAAGTTAGTTTGATGTCATTCTACACATGCTCGAGGTAAGTTGAAAGTAGGAGGCTCTGGCTTCATGTTTTCTCAACAAAAAACAGCAACTAAATTGCAGCTGACACAGTTATGGAGTCTGCAGTGTTTTGCTCCCTTAGGAAAGCGCAATAAAAAAAATTATCAAGACGTCGGAAAAGAGCACTATATCTTACGATTCTTCCTTTCATACGTGGTTTACCATTATGTGGAATATTATCTTTGATGGTAATATTGTTATTAAAACCCATTAGCCAGCAAAAGTTCTGTCCAATAATGGCGGACCCATTAAAAAAACCTAGCATGTTATAGCGGGTATGCTGAATGAAACAAGAGCAAAAAATGACAAACGGTATAAAAGACTGCGGCAGCACCTAATCAGTATTCTATTTGAATAAGGTAAGTCAATCTGAGCTTTGGCTCTTCTTTTTTCTACAAATCAATTTAGAGCAGTGCGAAACGCTTTACGTCCCGTATGCACCAGCAGTGCCGTCGTGGATCGAACCCCAGTCGTTAAGGATGTCATTGTAAGTATCATCCGCGTCCGCATGTCTCGTTCAGTCCGATGGACAACCTGACGGCTCGTCACTTTGCTGCCGGTGACTGTTCCGGCCAGCGCTTTGCCTTTCGTGTCGTTCCACATAGATATTAATTCCCATACCTTCCTCTAAGCTCCGTGCCGTCGTCAACTGTAAAGCTTGCCAAAGTCAGTACTGAAGATGACTTTAAAACAAAAGCAAGTTAGTTTGATATCATTCTACACATGCTCGAGGTAAGTTGAAAGTAGGAGGCTCTGGCTTCATGTTTTCTCAACGAAAAACAGCAACTAAATTGCAGCTGACACAGTTATGGCGTCTGCATTGTTTTGCTCCCTTAGGAAAGCGCAATAAAAAAAATTATCAAGAAGACGGAAAAGAGCACAATATCTTACGATTCTTCCTTTCATACGTGGTTTACCTTTATGTGGAATATTAGCTTTGTTGGTAATATTGTTATTAAAACCCATTAGCCAGCAAAAGTTCTGTCCCCTAATGGCGGACCCATTAAATAAACCAAGCATGTTATAGCGGGTATGCTGAATGAAACAAGAGCAAAAAATGACAAACGGTATAAAAGACTGCGGCAGCACCTTATCGGTATTCTATTTGAATAAGGTAAGTCAATCTGAGCTTTGGCTCTTCTTTTTTCTACAAATGAATCTAGAGCAGTGCGAAACGCTTTACGTCCCGTATGCACCAGCAGTGCCGTCGTGGATCGAACACCAGTCGTTAAGGATGTCATTGTAAGTATCATCCGCGTCCGCATGTCTCGTTCAGTCCGATGGACCCCCTGACGGCTCGTCACTTTGCTGCCGGTGACTGTTCCGGCCAGCGCTTTGCCTTTCCTTTTGTGCCACCTAGATATTATTTCCCATAACTTCCTCTAATCTCCGTGCCGTCGTTAACTGCAAAGCTTGCCAGAGTCAGAACTGAAAATGACTTTAAAGCAAAAGCAAGTTAGTTTGATGTCATTCTACACATGCTCGATATAAGTTGAAAGTAGGAGGCTCTGGCTTCATGTTTTCTCAACGAAAAACAGCAACTAAATTGCAGCTGACACAGTTATGGAGTCTGCAGTGTTTTGCTCCCTTAGGAAAGCGCAATAAAAAAAATTATCAAGAAGACGGAAAAGAGCACAATATCTTACGATTCTTCTTTTCATACGTGGTTTACCTTTATGTGGAATATTAGCTTTGTTGGTAATATTGTTATTAAAACCCATTAGCCAGCAAAAGTTCTGTCCAATAATGGCGGACCATTAAAAAAACCTAGCATGTTATAGCGGGTATGCTGAATGAAACAAGAGCAAAAAATGACAAACGGTATAAAAGACTGCGGCAGCACCTTATCAGTATTCTATTTGAATAAGGTAAGTCAATCTGAGCTTTGGTTCTTCTTTTTTCTACAAATCAATTTAGAGCAGTGCGAAACGCTTTACGTCCCGTATGCACCAGCAGTGCCGTCGTGGATCGAACCCCAGTCGTTAAGGATGTCATTGTAAGTATCATCCGCGTCCGCATGTCTCGTTCAGTCCGATGGACAACCTGACGGCTCGTCACTTTGCTGCCGGTGACTGTTCCAGACAGCGCTTTGCTTTTCGTGTCGTTCCACCTAGATATTAATTCCCATACCTTCCTCTAATCTCCGTGCCTTCGTCAACTGCAAAGCTTGCCAGAGTCAGTACTGAAGATGACTTTAAAACAAAAGCAAGTTAGTTTGATGTCATTCTACACATGCTCGAGGTAAGTTGAAAGTAGGAGGCTCTGGCTTCATGTTTTCTAAACGAAAAACAGCAACTAAATTGCAGCTGACACAGTTATGGAGTCTGCAGTGTTTTGCTCCCTTAGGAAAGCGCAATAAAAAAATTATCAAGACGTCGGAAAAAAGCACAATATTTTACGATTCTTCCTTTCATACGTGGTTTACCTTTATGTGGAATATTAGCTTTGTTGGTAATATTGTTATTAAAACCCATTAGCCAGCAAAAGTTCTGTCCCCTAATGGCGGACCCATTAAATAAACCTAGCATGTTATAGCGGGTATGCTGAATGAAACAAGAGCAAAAAATGATAAACGGTATAAAAGACTGCGGCAGCACCTTATCAGTATTCTATTTGAATAAGGTAAGTCAATCTGAGCTTTGGCTCTTCTTTTTTCTACAAATCTATCAAGAGCAGTGCGAAACGCTTTACGTCCCGTATGCACCAGCAGTCCTGTCGTAGATCGAACCCCAGTCGTTAAGGATGTCATTGTAAGTATCATCCGCGTCCGCATGTCTCGTTCAGTCCGATGGACCCCCAGACGGCTCGTCACTTTGCTGCCAGTGACTGTTCCGGCCAGCGCTTTGCCTTTCGTGTCGTGCCACCTAGATATTATTTCCCATAACTTCCTCTAATCTCCGTGCCGTCGTCAACTGCAAAGCTTGCCAGAGTCAGTACTGAAGATGACTTTAAAACAAAAGCAAGTTAGTTTGATGTCATTCTACACATGCTCGATGTAAGTTGAAAGTAGGAGGCTCTGGCTTCATGTTTTCTCAACGAAAAACAGCAACTAAATTGCAGCTGACACAGTTATGGAGTCTGCAGTGTTTTGCTCCCTTAGGAAAGCGCAATAAAAAAAATTATCAAGACGTCGGAAAAGAGCACAATATCTTACAATTCTTCCTTTCATACGTGGTTTACCTTTATGTGGAATATTAGCTTTGTTGGTAATATTGTTATTAAAACCCATTAGCGAGCAAAAGTTCTGTCCCCTAGTGACGGACCCATTAAATAAACCAAGCATGTTATAGCGGGTATGCTGAATAAAACAAGAGCAAAAAATTACAAACGGTATAAAAGACTGCGGCAGCACCTTATCGGTATTCTATTTGATCAAGGTAAGTCAATCTGAGCTTTGGCTCTTCTTTTTTCTACAAATCAATCTAGAGCAGTGCGAAACGCTTTACGTCCCGTATGCACCAGCAGTCCTGTCGTGGATCGAACCCCAGTCGTTAAGAATGTCATTGTAAGTATTATCCGCGTCCGCATGTCTCGTTCAGTCCGATGGACAACCTGACGGATCATCACTTTGCTGCCGGTGACTGTTCCGGCCAGCGCTTTGCTTTTCGTCTCGTTCCACCTAGATATTAATTCCCATACCTTACTCTAAGCTCCGTGCCGTCGTCAACTGTAAAGCTTGCCAAAGTCAGTACTGAAGATGACTTTAAAACAAAAGCAAGTTAGTTTGATGTCATTCTACACATGCTCGAGGTAAGTTGAAAGTAGGAGGCTCTGGCTTCATGTTTTCTCAACGAAAAACAGCAACTAAATTGCAGCTGACACAGTTATGGAGTCTGCAGTGTTTTGCTCCCTTAGGAAAGCGCAATAAAAAAAATTATCAAGACGTCGGAAAAGAGCACTATATCTTACGATTCTTCCTTTCATACGTGGTTTACCATTATGTGGAATATTAGCTTTGATGGTAATATTGTTATTAAAACCCATTAGCCAGCAAAAGTTCTGTCCAATAATGGCGGACCCATTAAAAAAACCTAGCATGTTATAGCGGGTATGCTGAATGAATCAAGAGCAAAAAATGACAAACGGTATAAAAGACTGCGGCAGCACCTAATCGGTATTCTATTTGAATAAGGTAAGTCAATCTGAGCTTTGGCTCTTCTTTTTTCTACAAATCAATTTAGAGCAGTGCGAAACGCTTTACGTCCCGTATGCACCAGCAGTGCCGTCGTGGATCGAACCCCAGTCGTTAAGGATGTCATTGTAAGTATCATCCGCGTCCGCATGTCTCGTTCAGTCCGATGGACAACCTGACGGCTCGTCACTTTGCTGCCGGTGACTGTTCCGGCCAGCGCTTTTCCTTTCGTGTCGTTCCACCTAGATATTAATTCCCATACCTTCCTCTAAGTTCCGTGCCGTCGTCAACTGTAAAGCTTGCCAAAGTCAGTACTGAAGATGACTTTAAAACAAAAGCAAGTTAGTTTGATATCATTCTACACATGCTCGATGTAAGTTGAAAGTAAGAGGCTGTAGCTTCATGTTTTCTCAACGAAAAACAGCAACTAAATTGCAGCTGACACAGTTATGGAGTCTGCAGTGTTTTGCTCCCTTAGGAAAGCGCAATAAAAAAAATTATCAAGACGTCAGAAAAGAGCACAATATCTTACGATTCTTCCTTTCATACGTGGTTTACCTTTATGTGGAATATTAGCTTTGTTGGTAATATTGTTATTGAAACCCATTAGCCAGCAAAAGTTCTGTCCCCTAATGGCGGACCCATTAAATAAACCTAGCATGTTATAGCGGGTATGCTGAATGAAACAAGAGCAAAAAATGACAAACGGTATAAAAGACTGCGGCAGCACCTTGTCGGTATTCTATTTGAATAAGGTAAGTCAATCTGAGCTTTGGCTCTTCTTATTTCTTCTAAAAATCAATCTAAAGCAGTGCGAAACGCTTTACGTCCCGTATGCACCAGCAGTCCTGTCGTAGATCGAACCCCAGTCGTTAAGGATGTCATTGTAAGTATCATCCGCGTCCGCATGTCTCGTTCAGTCCGATGGACCCCCAGACGGCTCGTCACTTTGCTGCCAGTGACTGTTCCGGCCAGCGCTTTGCCTTTCGTGTCGTGCCACTTAGATATTATTTCCCATAACTTCCTCTAATCTCCGTGTCGTCGTCAACTGCAAAGCTTGCCAGAGTCAGTACTGAAGATGACTTTAAAACAAAAGCAAGTTAGTTTGATGTCATTCTACACATGCTCGATGTAAGTTGAAAGTAGGAGGCTCTGGCTTCATGTTTTCTCAACGAAAAACAGCAACTAAATTGCAGCTGACACAGTTATGGAGTCTGCAGTGTTTTGCTCCCTTAGGAAAGCGCAATAAAAAAAATTATCAAGACGTCGGAAAAGAGCACAATATCTTACAATTCTTCCTTTCATACGTGGTTTACCTTTATGTGGAATATTAGCTTTGTTGGTAATATTGTTATTAAAACCCATTAGCGAGCAAAAGTTCTGTCCCCTAGTGACGGACCCATTAAATAAACCTAGCATGTTATAGCGGGTATGCTGAATGAAACAAGAGCAAAAAATGACAAACGGTATAAAAGACTGCGGCAGCACCTTATCGGTATTCTATTTGATCAAGGTAAGTCAATCTGAGCTTTGGCTCTTCTTTTTTCTACAAATCAATCTAGAGCAGTGCGAAACGCTTTACGTCCCGTATGCACCAGCAGTCCTGTTGTGGATCGAACCCCAGTCGTTAAGGATGTCATTGTAAGTATTATCCGCGTCCGCATGTCTCGTTCAGTCCGATGGACAACCTGACGGATCATCACTTTGCTGCCGGTGACTGTTCCGGCCAGCGCTTTGCTTTTCGTCTCGTTCCACCTAGATATTAATTCCAATACCTTCCTCTAAGCTCCGTGCCGTCGTCAACTGTAAAGCTTGCCAAAGTCAGTACTGAAGATGACTTTAAAACAAAAGCAAGTTAGTTTGATGTCATTCTACACATGCTCGAGGTAAGTTGAAAGTAGGAGGCTCTGGCATCATGTTTTCTCAACGAAAAACAGCAACTAAATTGCAGCTGACACAGTTATGGAGTCTGCAGTGTTTTGCTCCCTTAGGAAAGCGCAATAAAAAAAATGATCAAGACGTCGGAAAAGAGCACTATATCTTACGATTTTTCCTTTCATACGTGGTTTACCATTATGTGGAATATTAGCTTTGATGGTAATACTGTTATTAAAACCCATTAGCCAGCAAAAGTTCTGTCCAATAATGGCGGACCCATTAAAAAAACCTAGCATGTTATAGCGGGTATGCTGAATGAAACAAGAGCAAAAAATGACAAACGGTATAAAAGACTGCGGCAGCACCTAATCAGTATTCTATTTGAATAAGGTAAGTCAATCTGAGCTTTGGCTCTTCTTTTTTCTACAAATCAATTTAGAGCAGTGCGAAACGCTTTACGTCCCGTATGCACCAGCAGTGCCGTCGTGGATCGAACCCCAGTCGTTAAGGATGTCATTGTAAGTATCATCCGCGTCCGCATGTCTCGTTCAGTCCGATGGACAACCTGACGGCTCGTCACTTTGCTGCCGGTGACTGTTCCGGCCAGCGCTTTTCCTTTCGTGTCGTTCCACCTAGATATTAATTCCCATACCTTCCTCTAAGCTCCGTGCCGTCGTCAACTGTAAAGCTTGCCAAAGTCAGTACTGAAGATGACTTTAAAACAAAAGCAAGTTAGTTTGATATCATTCTACACATGCTCGAGGTAAGTTGAAAGTAGGAGGCTCTGGCTTCATGTTTTCTCAACGAAAAACAGCAACTAAATTGCAGCTGACACAGTTATGGAGTCTGCATTGTTTTGCTCCCTTAGGAAAGCGCAATAAAAAAAATTATCAAGAAGACGGAAAAGAGCACAATATCTTACGATTCTTCCTTTCATACGTGGTTTACCTTTATGTGGAATATTAGCTTTGTTGGTAATATTGTTATTAAAACCCATTAGCCAGCAAAAGTTCTGTCCCCTAATGGCGGACCCATTAAATAAACCAAGCATGTTATAGCGGGTATGCTGAATGAAACAAGAGCAAAAAATGACAAACGGTATAAAAGACTGCGGCAGCACCTTATCGGTATTCTATTTGAATAAGGTAAGTCAATCTGAGCTTTGGCTCTTCTTTTTTCTACAAATCAATCTAGAGCAGTGCGAAACGCTTTACGTCCCGTATGCAACAGCAGTGCCGTCGTGGATCGAACACCAGTCGTTAAGGATGTCATTGTAAGTATCATCCGCGTCCGCATGTCTCGTTCAGTCCGATGGACCCCCTGACGGCTCGTCACTTTGCTGCCGGTGACTGTTCCGGCCAGCGCTTTGCCTTTCGTTTTGTGCCACCTAGATATTATTTCCCATAACTTCCTCTAATCTCCGTGCCGTCGTTAACTGCAAAGCTTGCCAGAGTCAGTACTGAAAATGACTTTAAAGCAAAAGCAAGTTAGTTTGATGTCATTCTACACATGCTCGATATAAGTTGAAAGTAGGAGGCTCTGGCTTCATGTTTTCTCAACGAAAAACAGCAACTAAATTGCAGCTGACACAGTTATGGAGTCTGCAGTCTTTTGCTCCCTTAGGAAAGCGCAATAAAAAAAATTATCAAGAAGACGGAAAAGAGCACAATATCTTACGATTCTTCCTTTCATACGTGGTTTACCATTATGTGGAATATTAGCTTTGTTGGTAATATTGTTATTGAAACCCATTAGCCAGCAAAAGTTCTGTCCCCTAGTGGCGGACCCATTAAATAAACCTAGCATGTTATAGCGGGTATGCTGAATGAAACAAGAGCAAAAAATGACAAACGGTATAAAAGACTGCGGCAGCACCTTATCAGTATTCTATTTGAATAAGGTAAGTCAATCTGAGCTTTGGCTCTTCTTTTTTCAACAAATCAATTTAGAGCAGTGCGAAACGCTTTACGTCCCGTATGCACCAGCATTGCCGTCGTGGATCGAACCCCAGTCGTTAAGGATGTCATTGTAAGTATCATCCGCGTCCGCATGTCTCGTTCAGTCCGATGGACAACCTGACGGCTCGTCACTTTGCTGCCGGTGACTGTTCCAGACAGCGCTTTGCTTTTCGTGTCGTTCCACCTAGATATTAATTCCCATACCTTCCTCTAATCTCCGTGCCTTCGTCAACTGCAAAGCTTGCCAGAGTCAGTACTGAAGATGACTTTAAAACAAAAGCAAGTTAGTTTGATGTCATTCTACACATGCTCGAGGTAAGTTGAAAGTAGGAGGCTCTGGCTTCATGTTTTCTAAACGAAAAACAGCAACTAAATTGCAGCTGACACAGTTATGGAGTCTGCAGTGTTTTGCTCCCTTAGGAAAGCGCAATAAAAAAAATTATCAAGACGTCGGAAAAAAGCACAATATTTTACCATTCTTCCTTTCATACGTGGTTTACCTTTATGTGGAATATTAGCTTTGTTGGTAATATTGTTATTAAAACCCATTAGCCAGCAAAAGTTCTGTCCCCTAATGGCGGACCCATTAAATAAACCTAGCATGTTATAGCGGGTATGCTGAATGAAACAAGAGCAAAAAATGACAAACGGTATAAAAGACTGCGGAAGCACCTTATCAGTATTCTATTTGAATAAGGTAAGTCAATCTGAGCTTTGGCTCTTCTTATTTCTACAAATCAATCTAGAGCAGTGCGAAACGCTTTACGTCCCGTATGCACCAGCAGTGCCGTCGTGGATCGAACCCCAGTCGTTAAGGATGTCATTGTAAGTATTTTCCCCGTCCGCATGTCTCGTTCAGTCCGATGGACAATCTTACGGCTCGTCACTTTGCTGCCGGTGACTGTTCCGGACAGCGCTTTGCTTTTCGTGTCGTGCCACCTAGATATTAATTCCCATATTTTCCTCTAATCTCCGTGCCGTCGTCAACTGCAAAGCTTGCCAGAGTCAGTACTGAAGATGACTTTAAAACAAAAGCAAGTTAGTTTGATGTCATTCTACACATGCTCGAGGTAAGTTAAAAGTAGGAGGCTGTAGCTTCATGTTTTCTCAACGAAAAACAGCAACTAAATTGCAGCTGACACAGTTATGGAGTCTGCAGTGTTTTGCTCCCTTAGGAAAGCGCAATAAAAAAAATTATCAAGACGTCGGAAAAGAGCACTATATCTTACGATTCTTCCTTTCATACGTGGTTTACCATTATGTGGAATATTAGCTTTGATGGTAATATTGTTATTGAAACCCATTAGCCAGAAAAAGTTCTGTCCCTTGGTGGCGGACCTATTAAATAAACCTAGCATGTTATAGCGGGTATGCTGAATGAAACAAGAGCAATAAATGACAAACGGTATAAAACACTGCGGCAGCACCTTATCGGTATTCTATTTGAATAAGGTAAGTCAATCTGAGCTTTGGCTCTTCTTATTTCTAAATATCAATCTAGAGCAGTGCGAAACGCTTTACGTCCCGTATGCACCAGCAGTCCTGTTGTGGATCGAACCCCAGTCGTTAAGGATGTCATTGTAAGTATTATCCGCGTCCGCATGTCTCGTTCAGTCCGATGGACAACCTGACGGCTCGTCACTTTGCTGCCGGTGACTGTTCCGGCCAGCGCTTTGCTTTTCGTGTCGTTCCATCTAGATATTAATTCCCATAACTTCCTCTAAGCTCCGTGCCGTCGTCAACTGCAAAGCTTGCCAGAGTCAGTACTGAAGATGACTTTAAAACAAAAGCAAGTTAGTTTGATATCATTCTACACATGCTCGAGGTAAGTTGAAAGTAGGAGGCTCTGGCTTCATGTTTTCTCAACGAAAAACAGCAACTAAATTGCAGCTGACACAGTTATGGAGTCTGCAGTGTTTTGCTCCCTTAGGAAAGCGCAATAAAAAAAATTATCAAGAAGACGGAAAAGAGCACAATATCTTACGATTCTTCCTTTCATACGTGGTTTACCTTTATGTGGAATATTAGCTTTGTTGGTAATATTGTTATTAAAACCCATTAGCCAGCAAAAGTTCTGTCCCCTAGTGGCGGACCCATTAAATAAACCTAGCATATTATAGCGGGTATGCTGAATGAAACAAGAGCAAAAAATGACAAACGGTATAAAAGACTGCGGCAGCACCTTATCGGTATTCTATTTGAATAAGGTAAGTCAATCTGAGCTTTGGCTCTTCTTATTTCTAAAAATCAATCTAGAGCAGTGCGAAACGCTTTACGTCCCGTATGCACCAGCAGTCCTGTCGTGGATCGAACCCCAGTCGTTAAGGATGTCATTGTAAGTATCATCCGCGTCCGCATGTCTCGTTCAGTCCGATGGACCCCTTGACGGCTCGTCACTTTGCTGCCGGTGACTGTTCCGGCCAGCGCTTTGCTTTTCGTGTCGTGCCACCTAGATATTATTTCCCATAACTTCCTCTAATCTCCGTGCCGTCGTCAACTGCAAAGCTTGCCAGAGTCAGTACTGAAGATGACTTTAAAACAAAAGCAAGTTAGTTTGATGTCATTCTACACATGCTCGATGTAAGTTGAAAGTAGGAGGCTCTGGCTTCATGTTTCTCAACGAAAAACAGCAACTAAATTGCAGCTGACACAGTTATGGAGTCTGCAGTGTTTTGCTCCCTTAGGAAAGCGCAATAAAAAAAATTATCAAGACGTCGGAAAAGAGCACAATATCTTACAATTCTTCCTTTCATACGTGGTTTACCTTTATGTGGAATATTAGCTTTGTTGGTAATATTGTTATTGAAACCCATTAGCGAGCAAAAGTTCTGTCCCCTAGTGACGGACCCATTAAATAAACCTAGCATGTTATAGCGGGTATGCTGAATGAAACAAGAGCAAAAAATGACAAACGGTATAAAAGACTGCGTCAGCACCTTATCGGTATTCTATTTGAATAAGGTAAGTCAATCTGAGCTTTGGCTCTTCTTTTTTCTACAAATCAATCTAGAGCAGTGCGAAACGCTTTACGTTCCGTATGCACCAGCAGTCCTGTCGTGGATCGAACCCCAGTCGTTAAGGATGTCATTGTAAGTATTATCCGCGTCCGCATGTCTCGTTCAGTCCGATGGACAACCTGACGGATCATCACTTTGCTGCCGGTGACTGTTCCGGCCAGCGCTTTGCTTTTCGTCTCGTTCCACCTAGATATTAATTCCCATACCTTCCTCTAAGCTCCGTGCCGTCGTCAACTGTAAAGCTTGCCAAAGTCAGTACTGAAGATGACTTTAAAACAAAAGCAAGTTAGTTTGATGTCATTCTACACATGCTCGAGGTAAGTTGAAAGTAGGAGGCTCTGGCTTCATGTTTTCTCAACGAAAAACAGCATCTAAATTGCAGCTGACACAGTTATGGAGTCTGCAGTGTTTTGCTCCCTTAGGAAAGCGCAATAAAAAAAATTATCAAGACGTCGGAAAAGAGCACTATATCTTACGATTCTTCCTTTCATACGTGGTTTACCATTATGTGGAATATTAGCTTTGATGGTAATATTGTTATTGAAACCCATTAGCCAGAAAAAGTTTTTTTCCCCTGGTGGCGGACCCATTAAATAAACCTAGCATGTTATAGCGGGTATGCTGAATGAAACAAGAGCAAAAAATGACAAACGGTATAAAAGACTGCGGCAGCACCTTATCGGTATTCTATTTGAATAAGGTAAGTCAATCTGAGCTTTGGCTCGTCTTATTTCTAAATATCAATCTAGAGCAGTGCGAAACGCTTTACGTCCCGTATGCACCAGCAGTCCTGTCGTAGATCGAACCCCAGTCGTTAAGGATGTCATTGTAAGTATCATCCGCGTCCGCATGTCTCGTTCAATCCGATGGACAACCTGACGGCTCGTCACTTTGCTGCCGGTGACTGTTCCAGACAGCGCTTTGCTTTTCGTGTCGTTCCACCTAGATATTAATTCCCATACCTTCCTCTAATCTCCGTGCCTTCGTCAACTGCAAAGCTTGTCAAAGTCAGTACTGAAGATGACTTTAAAACAAAAGCAAGTTAGTTTGATGTCATTCTACACATGCTCGAGGTAAGTTGAAAGTAGGAGGCTCTGGCTTCATGTTTTCTAAACGAAAAACAGCAACTAAATTGCAGCTGACACAGTTATGGAGTCTGCAGTGTTTTGCTCTCTTAGGAAAGCGCAATAAAAAAAATTATCAAGACGTCGGAAAAGAGCACAATATCTTACGATTCTTCCTTTCGTACGTGGTTTACTTTTATGTGGAATATTAGCTTTGTTGGTAATACTGTTATTAAAACCCATTAGCCAGCAAAAGTTCTGTCCCCTAATGGCGGACCCATTAAATAAACCTAGCATGTTATAGCGGGTATGCTGAATGAAACAAGAGCAAAAAATGACAAACGGTATAAAAGACTGCGGCAGCACCTTATCGGTATTCTATTTGAATAAGGTAAGTCAATCTGAGCTTTGGCTCTTCTTTTTTCTACAAATCAATCTAGAGCAGTGCGAAACGCTTTACGTCCCGTATGCACCAGCAGTGCCGTCGTGGATCGAACCCCAGTCGTTAAGGATGTCATTGTAAGTATTATCCGCGTCCGCATGTCTCGTTCAGTCCGATGGACAACCTGACGGATCATCACTTTGCTGCCGGTGACTGTTCCGGCCAGCGCTTTGCTTTTCGTCTCGTTCCACCTAGATATTAATTCCCATACCTTCCTCTAAGCTCCGTGCCGTCGTCAACTGTAAAGCTTGCCAAAGTCAGTACTGAAGATGACTTTAAAACAAAAGCAAGTTAGTTTGATGTCATTCTACACATGCTCGAGGTAAGTTGAAAGTAGGAGGCTCTGGCTTCATGTTTTCTCAACGAAAAACAGCAACTAAATTGCAGCTGACACAGTTATGGAGTCTGCAGTGTTTTGCTCCCTTAGGAAAGCGCAATAAAAAAAATTATCAAGACGTCGGAAAAGAGCACTATATCTTACGATTCTTCCTTTCATACGTGGTTTACCATTATGTGGAATATTATCTTTGATGGTAATATTGTTATTAAAACCCATTAGCCAGCAAAAGTTCTGTCCAATAATGGCGGACCCATTAAAAAAACCTAGCATGTTATAGCGGGTATGCTGAATGAAACAAGAGCAAAAAATGACAAACGGTATAAAAGACTGCGGCAGCACCTAATCAGTATTCTATTTGAATAAGGTAAGTCAATCTGAGCTTTGGCTCTTCTTTTTTCTACAAATCAATTTAGAGCAGTGCGAAACGCTTTACGTCCCGTATGCACCAGCAGTGCCGTCGTGGATCGAACCCCAGTCGTTAAGGATGTCATTGTAAGTATCATCCGCGTCCGCATGTCTCGTTCAGTCCGATGGACAACCTGACGGCTCGTCACTTTGCTGCCGGTGACTGTTCCGGCCAGCGCTTTGCCTTTCGTGTCGTTCCACATAGATATTAATTCCCATACCTTCCTCTAAGCTCCGTGCCGTCGTCAACTGTAAAGCTTGCCAAAGTCAGTACTGAAGATGACTTTAAAACAAAAGCAAGTTAGTTTGATATCATTCTACACATGCTCGAGGTAAGTTGAAAGTAGGAGGCTCTGGCTTCATGTTTTCTCAACGAAAAACAGCAACTAAATTGCAGCTGACACAGTTATGGCGTCTGCATTGTTTTGCTCCCTTAGGAAAGCGCAATAAAAAAAATTATCAAGAAGACGGAAAAGAGCACAATATCTTACGATTCTTCCTTTCATACGTGGTTTACCTTTATGTGGAATATTAGCTTTGTTGGTAATATTGTTATTAAAACCCATTAGCCAGCAAAAGTTCTGTCCCCTAATGGCGGACCCATTAAATAAACCAAGCATGTTATAGCGGGTATGCTGAATGAAACAAGAGCAAAAAATGACAAACGGTATAAAAGACTGCGGCAGCACCTTATCGGTATTCTATTTGAATAAGGTAAGTCAATCTGAGCTTTGGCTCTTCTTTTTTCTACAAATGAATCTAGAGCAGTGCGAAACGCTTTACGTCCCGTATGCACCAGCAGTGCCGTCGTGGATCGAACACCAGTCGTTAAGGATGTCATTGTAAGTATCATCCGCGTCCGCATGTCTCGTTCAGTCCGATGGACCCCCTGACGGCTCGTCACTTTGCTGCCGGTGACTGTTCCGGCCAGCGCTTTGCCTTTCCTTTTGTGCCACCTAGATATTATTTCCCATAACTTCCTCTAATCTCCGTGCCGTCGTTAACTGCAAAGCTTGCCAGAGTCAGAACTGAAAATGACTTTAAAGCAAAAGCAAGTTAGTTTGATGTCATTCTACACATGCTCGATATAAGTTGAAAGTAGGAGGCTCTGGCTTCATGTTTTCTCAACGAAAAACAGCAACTAAATTGCAGCTGACACAGTTATGGAGTCTGCAGTGTTTTGCTCCCTTAGGAAAGCGCAATAAAAAAAATTATCAAGAAGACGGAAAAGAGCACAATATCTTACGATTCTTCTTTTCATACGTGGTTTACCTTTATGTGGAATATTAGCTTTGTTGGTAATATTGTTATTAAAACCCATTAGCCAGCAAAAGTTCTGTCCAATAATGGCGGACCATTAAAAAAACCTAGCATGTTATAGCGGGTATGCTGAATGAAACAAGAGCAAAAAATGACAAACGGTATAAAAGACTGCGGCAGCACCTTATCAGTATTCTATTTGAATAAGGTAAGTCAATCTGAGCTTTGGTTCTTCTTTTTTCTACAAATCAATTTAGAGCAGTGCGAAACGCTTTACGTCCCGTATGCACCAGCAGTGCCGTCGTGGATCGAACCCCAGTCGTTAAGGATGTCATTGTAAGTATCATCCGCGTCCGCATGTCTCGTTCAGTCCGATGGACAACCTGACGGCTCGTCACTTTGCTGCCGGTGACTGTTCCAGACAGCGCTTTGCTTTTCGTGTCGTTCCACCTAGATATTAATTCCCATACCTTCCTCTAATCTCCGTGCCTTCGTCAACTGCAAAGCTTGCCAGAGTCAGTACTGAAGATGACTTTAAAACAAAAGCAAGTTAGTTTGATGTCATTCTACACATGCTCGAGGTAAGTTGAAAGTAGGAGGCTCTGGCTTCATGTTTTCTTAACGAAAAACAGCAACTAAATTGCAGCTGACACAGTTATGGAGTCTGCAGTGTTTTGCTCCCTTAGGAAAGCGCAATAAAAAAATTATCAAGACGTCGGAAAAAAGCACAATATTTTACGATTCTTCCTTTCATACGTGGTTTACCTTTATGTGGAATATTAGCTTTGTTGGTAATATTGTTATTAAAACCCATTAGCCAGCAAAAGTTCTGTCCCCTAATGGCGGACCCATTAAATAAACCTAGCATGTTATAGCGGGTATGCTGAATGAAACAAGAGCAAAAAATGATAAACGGTATAAAAGACTGCGGCAGCACCTTATCAGTATTCTATTTGAATAAGGTAAGTCAATCTGAGCTTTGGCTCTTCTTTTTTCTACAAATCTATCAAGAGCAGTGCGAAACGCTTTACGTCCCGTATGCACCAGCAGTCCTGTCGTAGATCGAACCCCAGTCGTTAAGGATGTCATTGTAAGTATCATCCGCGTCCGCATGTCTCGTTCAGTCCGATGGACCCCCAGACGGCTCGTCACTTTGCTGCCAGTGACTGTTCCGGCCAGCGCTTTGCCTTTCGTGTCGTGCCACCTAGATATTATTTCCCATAACTTCCTCTAATCTCCGTGCCGTCGTCAACTGCAAAGCTTGCCAGAGTCAGTACTGAAGATGACTTTAAAACAAAAGCAAGTTAGTTTGATGTCATTCTACACATGCTCGATGTAAGTTGAAAGTAGGAGGCTCTGGCTTCATGTTTTCTCAACGAAAAACAGCAACTAAATTGCAGCTGACACAGTTATGGAGTCTGCAGTGTTTTGCTCCCTTAGGAAAGCGCAATAAAAAAAATTATCAAGACGTCGGAAAAGAGCACAATATCTTACAATTCTTCCTTTCATACGTGGTTTACCTTTATGTGGAATATTAGCTTTGTTGGTAATATTGTTATTAAAACCCATTAGCGAGCAAAAGTTCTGTCCCCTAGTGACGGACCCATTAAATAAACCAAGCATGTTATAGCGGGTATGCTGAATAAAACAAGAGCAAAAAATTACAAACGGTATAAAAGACTGCGGCAGCACCTTATCGGTATTCTATTTGATCAAGGTAAGTCAATCTGAGCTTTGGCTCTTCTTTTTTCTACAAATCAATCTAGAGCAGTGCGAAACGCTTTACGTCCCGTATGCACCAGCAGTCCTGTCGTGGATCGAACCCCAGTCGTTAAGAATGTCATTGTAAGTATTATCCGCGTCCGCATGTCTCGTTCAGTCCGATGGACAACCTGACGGATCATCACTTTGCTGCCGGTGACTGTTCCGGCCAGCGCTTTGCTTTTCGTCTCGTTCCACCTAGATATTAATTCCCATACCTTACTCTAAGCTCCGTGCCGTCGTCAACTGTAAAGCTTGCCAAAGTCAGTACTGAAGATGACTTTAAAACAAAAGCAAGTTAGTTTGATGTCATTCTACACATGCTCGAGGTAAGTTGAAAGTAGGAGGCTCTGGCTTCATGTTTTCTCAACGAAAAACAGCAACTAAATTGCAGCTGACACAGTTATGGAGTCTGCAGTGTTTTGCTCCCTTAGGAAAGCGCAATAAAAAAAATTATCAAGACGTCGGAAAAGAGCACTATATCTTACGATTCTTCCTTTCATACGTGGTTTACCATTATGTGGAATATTAGCTTTGATGGTAATATTGTTATTAAAACCCATTAGCCAGCAAAAGTTCTGTCCAATAATGGCGGACCCATTAAAAAAACCTAGCATGTTATAGCGGGTATGCTGAATGAATCAAGAGCAAAAAATGACAAACGGTATAAAAGACTGCGGCAGCACCTAATCGGTATTCTATTTGAATAAGGTAAGTCAATCTGAGCTTTGGCTCTTCTTTTTTCTACAAATCAATTTAGAGCAGTGCGAAACGCTTTACGTCCCGTATGCACCAGCAGTGCCGTCGTGGATCGAACCCCAGTCGTTAAGGATGTCATTGTAAGTATCATCCGCGTCCGCATGTCTCGTTCAGTCCGATGGACAACCTGACGGCTCGTCACTTTGCTGCCGGTGACTGTTCCGGCCAGCGCTTTTCCTTTCGTGTCGTTCCACCTAGATATTAATTCCCATACCTTCCTCTAAGTTCCGTGCCGTCGTCAACTGTAAAGCTTGCCAAAGTCAGTACTGAAGATGACTTTAAAACAAAAGCAAGTTAGTTTGATATCATTCTACACATGCTCGATGTAAGTTGAAAGTAGGAGGCTCTGGCTTCATGTTTTCTCAACGAAAAACAGCAACTAAATTGCAGCTGACACAGTTATGGAGTCTGCATTGTTTTGCTCTCTTAGGAAAGCGCAATAAAAAAAATTATCAAGAAGACGGAAAAGAGCACAATATCTTACGATTCTTCCTTTCATACGTGGTTTACCTTTATGTGGAATATTAGCTTTGTTGGTAATATTGTTATTAAAACCCATTAGCCAGCAAAAGTTCTGTCCCCTAATGGCGGACCCATTAAATAAACCTAGCATGTTATAGCGGGTATGCTGAATGAAACAAGAGCAAAAAATGACAAACGGTATAAAAGACTGCGGCAGCACCTTATCAGTATTCTATTTGAATAAGGTAAGTCAATCTGAGCTTTGGCTCTTCTTATTTCTACAAATCAATCTAGAGCAGTGCGAAACGCTTTACGTCCCGTATGCACCAGCAGTGCCGTCGTGGATCGAACCCCAGTCGTTAAGGATGTCATTGTAAGTATTTTCCCCGTCCGCATGTCTCGTTCAGTCCGATGGACAATCTTACGGCTCGTCACTTTGCTGCCGGTGACTGTTCCGAACAGCGCTTTGCTTTTCGTGTCGTGCCACCTAGATATTAATTCCCATAACTTCCTCTAATCTCCGTGCCGTCGTCAACTGCAAAGCTTGCCAGAGTCAGTACTGAAGATGACTTTAAAACAAAAGCAAGTTAGTTTGATGTCATTCTACACATGCTCGAGGTAAGTTGAAAGTAAGAGGCTGTAGCTTCATGTTTTCTCAACGAAAAACAGCAACTAAATTGCAGCTGACACAGTTATGGAGTCTGCAGTGTTTTGCTCCCTTAGGAAAGCGCAATAAAAAAAATTATCAAGACGTCAGAAAAGAGCACAATATCTTACGATTCTTCCTTTCATACGTGGTTTACCTTTATGTGGAATATTAGCTTTGTTGGTAATATTGTTATTGAAACCCATTAGCCAGCAAAAGTTCTGTCCCCTAATGGCGGACCCATTAAATAAACCTAGCATGTTATAGCGGGTATGCTGAATGAAACAAGAGCAAAAAATGATAAACGGTATAAAAGACTGCGGCAGCACCTTATCAGTATTCTATTTGAATAAGGTAAGTCAATCTGAGCTTTGGCTCTTCTTTTTTCTACAAATCTATCAAGAGCAGTGCGAAACGCTTTACGTCCCGTATGCACCAGCAGTCCTGTCGTAGATCGAACCCCAGTCGTTAAGGATGTCATTGTAAGTATCATCCGCGTCCGCATGTCTCGTTCAGTCCGATGGACCCCCAGACGGCTCGTCACTTTGCTGCCAGTGACTGTTCCGGCCAGCGCTTTGCCTTTCGTGTCGTGCCACTTAGATATTATTTCCCATAACTTCCTCTAATCTCCGTGTCGTCGTCAACTGCAAAGCTTGCCAGAGTCAGTACTGAAGATGACTTTAAAACAAAAGCAAGTTAGTTTGATGTCATTCTACACATGCTCGATGTAAGTTGAAAGTAGGAGGCTCTGGCTTCATGTTTTCTCAACGAAAAACAGCAACTAAATTGCAGCTGACACAGTTATGGAGTCTGCAGTGTTTTGCTCCCTTAGGAAAGCGCAATAAAAAAAATTATCAAGACGTCGGAAAAGAGCACAATATCTTACAATTCTTCCTTTCATACGTGGTTTACCTTTATGTGGAATATTATCTTTGATGGTAATATTGTTATTAAAACCCATTAGCCAGCAAAAGTTCTGTCCAATAATGGCGGACCCATTAAAAAAACCTAGCATGTTATAGCGGGTATGCTGAATGAAACAAGAGCAAAAAATGACAAACGGTATAAAAGACTGCGGCAGCACCTAATCAGTATTCTATTTGAATAAGGTAAGTCAATCTGAGCTTTGGCTCTTCTTTTTTCTACAAATCAATTTAGAGCAGTGCGAAACGCTTTACGTCCCGTATGCACCAGCAGTGCCGTCGTGGATCGAACCCCAGTCGTTAAGGATGTCATTGTAAGTATCATCCGCGTCCGCATGTCTCGTTCAGTCCGATGGACAACCTGACGGCTCGTCACTTTGCTGCCGGTGACTGTTCCGGCCAGCGCTTTGCCTTTCGTGTCGTTCCACATAGATATTAATTCCCATACCTTCCTCTAAGCTCCGTGCCGTCGTCAACTGTAAAGCTTGCCAAAGTCAGTACTGAAGATGACTTTAAAACAAAAGCAAGTTAGTTTGATATCATTCTACACATGCTCGAGGTAAGTTGAAAGTAGGAGGCTCTGGCTTCATGTTTTCTCAACGAAAAACAGCAACTAAATTGCAGCTGACACAGTTATGGCGTCTGCATTGTTTTGCTCCCTTAGGAAAGCGCAATAAAAAAAATTATCAAGAAGACGGAAAAGAGCACAATATCTTACGATTCTTCCTTTCATACGTGGTTTACCTTTATGTGGAATATTAGCTTTGTTGGTAATATTGTTATTAAAACCCATTAGCCAGCAAAAGTTCTGTCCCCTAATGGCGGACCCATTAAATAAACCAAGCATGTTATAGCGGGTATGCTGAATGAAACAAGAGCAAAAAATGACAAACGGTATAAAAGACTGCGGCAGCACCTTATCGGTATTCTATTTGAATAAGGTAAGTCAATCTGAGCTTTGGCTCTTCTTTTTTCTACAAATGAATCTAGAGCAGTGCGAAACGCTTTACGTCCCGTATGCACCAGCAGTGCCGTCGTGGATCGAACACCAGTCGTTAAGGATGTCATTGTAAGTATCATCCGCGTCCGCATGTCTCGTTCAGTCCGATGGACCCCCTGACGGCTCGTCACTTTGCTGCCGGTGACTGTTCCGGCCAGCGCTTTGCCTTTCCTTTTGTGCCACCTAGATATTATTTCCCATAACTTCCTCTAATCTCCGTGCCGTCGTTAACTGCAAAGCTTGCCAGAGTCAGAACTGAAAATGACTTTAAAGCAAAAGCAAGTTAGTTTGATGTCATTCTACACATGCTCGATATAAGTTGAAAGTAGGAGGCTCTGGCTTCATGTTTTCTCAACGAAAAACAGCAACTAAATTGCAGCTGACACAGTTATGGAGTCTGCAGTGTTTTGCTCCCTTAGGAAAGCGCAATAAAAAAAATTATCAAGAAGACGGAAAAGAGCACAATATCTTACGATTCTTCTTTTCATACGTGGTTTACCTTTATGTGGAATATTAGCTTTGTTGGTAATATTGTTATTAAAACCCATTAGCCAGCAAAAGTTCTGTCCAATAATGGCGGACCATTAAAAAAACCTAGCATGTTATAGCGGGTATGCTGAATGAAACAAGAGCAAAAAATGACAAACGGTATAAAAGACTGCGGCAGCACCTTATCAGTATTCTATTTGAATAAGGTAAGTCAATCTGAGCTTTGGTTCTTCTTTTTTCTACAAATCAATTTAGAGCAGTGCGAAACGCTTTACGTCCCGTATGCACCAGCAGTGCCGTCGTGGATCGAACCCCAGTCGTTAAGGATGTCATTGTAAGTATCATCCGCGTCCGCATGTCTCGTTCAGTCCGATGGACAACCTGACGGCTCGTCACTTTGCTGCCGGTGACTGTTCCAGACAGCGCTTTGCTTTTCGTGTCGTTCCACCTAGATATTAATTCCCATACCTTCCTCTAATCTCCGTGCCTTCGTCAACTGCAAAGCTTGCCAGAGTCAGTACTGAAGATGACTTTAAAACAAAAGCAAGTTAGTTTGATGTCATTCTACACATGCTCGAGGTAAGTTGAAAGTAGGAGGCTCTGGCTTCATGTTTTCTAAACGAAAAACAGCAACTAAATTGCAGCTGACACAGTTATGGAGTCTGCAGTGTTTTGCTCCCTTAGGAAAGCGCAATAAAAAAATTATCAAGACGTCGGAAAAAAGCACAATATTTTACGATTCTTCCTTTCATACGTGGTTTACCTTTATGTGGAATATTAGCTTTGTTGGTAATATTGTTATTAAAACCCATTAGCCAGCAAAAGTTCTGTCCCCTAATGGCGGACCCATTAAATAAACCTAGCATGTTATAGCGGGTATGCTGAATGAAACAAGAGCAAAAAATGATAAACGGTATAAAAGACTGCGGCAGCACCTTATCAGTATTCTATTTGAATAAGGTAAGTCAATCTGAGCTTTGGCTCTTCTTTTTTCTACAAATCTATCAAGAGCAGTGCGAAACGCTTTACGTCCCGTATGCACCAGCAGTCCTGTCGTAGATCGAACCCCAGTCGTTAAGGATGTCATTGTAAGTATCATCCGCGTCCGCATGTCTCGTTCAGTCCGATGGACCCCCAGACGGCTCGTCACTTTGCTGCCAGTGACTGTTCCGGCCAGCGCTTTGCCTTTCGTGTCGTGCCACCTAGATATTATTTCCCATAACTTCCTCTAATCTCCGTGCCGTCGTCAACTGCAAAGCTTGCCAGAGTCAGTACTGAAGATGACTTTAAAACAAAAGCAAGTTAGTTTGATGTCATTCTACACATGCTCGATGTAAGTTGAAAGTAGGAGGCTCTGGCTTCATGTTTTCTCAACGAAAAACAGCAACTAAATTGCAGCTGACACAGTTATGGAGTCTGCAGTGTTTTGCTCCCTTAGGAAAGCGCAATAAAAAAAATTATCAAGACGTCGGAAAAGAGCACAATATCTTACAATTCTTCCTTTCATACGTGGTTTACCTTTATGTGGAATATTAGCTTTGTTGGTAATATTGTTATTAAAACCCATTAGCGAGCAAAAGTTCTGTCCCCTAGTGACGGACCCATTAAATAAACCAAGCATGTTATAGCGGGTATGCTGAATAAAACAAGAGCAAAAAATTACAAACGGTATAAAAGACTGCGGCAGCACCTTATCGGTATTCTATTTGATCAAGGTAAGTCAATCTGAGCTTTGGCTCTTCTTTTTTCTACAAATCAATCTAGAGCAGTGCGAAACGCTTTACGTCCCGTATGCACCAGCAGTCCTGTCGTGGATCGAACCCCAGTCGTTAAGAATGTCATTGTAAGTATTATCCGCGTCCGCATGTCTCGTTCAGTCCGATGGACAACCTGACGGATCATCACTTTGCTGCCGGTGACTGTTCCGGCCAGCGCTTTGCTTTTCGTCTCGTTCCACCTAGATATTAATTCCCATACCTTACTCTAAGCTCCGTGCCGTCGTCAACTGTAAAGCTTGCCAAAGTCAGTACTGAAGATGACTTTAAAACAAAAGCAAGTTAGTTTGATGTCATTCTACACATGCTCGAGGTAAGTTGAAAGTAGGAGGCTCTGGCTTCATGTTTTCTCAACGAAAAACAGCAACTAAATTGCAGCTGACACAGTTATGGAGTCTGCAGTGTTTTGCTCCCTTAGGAAAGCGCAATAAAAAAAATTATCAAGACGTCGGAAAAGAGCACTATATCTTACGATTCTTCCTTTCATACGTGGTTTACCATTATGTGGAATATTAGCTTTGATGGTAATATTGTTATTAAAACCCATTAGCCAGCAAAAGTTCTGTCCAATAATGGCGGACCCATTAAAAAAACCTAGCATGTTATAGCGGGTATGCTGAATGAATCAAGAGCAAAAAATGACAAACGGTATAAAAGACTGCGGCAGCACCTAATCGGTATTCTATTTGAATAAGGTAAGTCAATCTGAGCTTTGGCTCTTCTTTTTTCTACAAATCAATTTAGAGCAGTGCGAAACGCTTTACGTCCCGTATGCACCAGCAGTGCCGTCGTGGATCGAACCCCAGTCGTTAAGGATGTCATTGTAAGTATCATCCGCGTCCGCATGTCTCGTTCAGTCCGATGGACAACCTGACGGCTCGTCACTTTGCTGCCGGTGACTGTTCCGGCCAGCGCTTTTCCTTTCGTGTCGTTCCACCTAGATATTAATTCCCATACCTTCCTCTAAGTTCCGTGCCGTCGTCAACTGTAAAGCTTGCCAAAGTCAGTACTGAAGATGACTTTAAAACAAAAGCAAGTTAGTTTGATATCATTCTACACATGCTCGATGTAAGTTGAAAGTAGGAGGCTCTGGCTTCATGTTTTCTCAACGAAAAACAGCAACTAAATTGCAGCTGACACAGTTATGGAGTCTGCATTGTTTTGCTCTCTTAGGAAAGCGCAATAAAAAAAATTATCAAGAAGACGGAAAAGAGCACAATATCTTACGATTCTTCCTTTCATACGTGGTTTACCTTTATGTGGAATATTAGCTTTGTTGGTAATATTGTTATTAAAACCCATTAGCCAGCAAAAGTTCTGTCCCCTAATGGCGGACCCATTAAATAAACCTAGCATGTTATAGCGGGTATGCTGAATGAAACAAGAGCAAAAAATGACAAACGGTATAAAAGACTGCGGCAGCACCTTATCAGTATTCTATTTGAATAAGGTAAGTCAATCTGAGCTTTGGCTCTTCTTATTTCTACAAATCAATCTAGAGCAGTGCGAAACGCTTTACGTCCCGTATGCACCAGCAGTGCCGTCGTGGATCGAACCCCAGTCGTTAAGGATGTCATTGTAAGTATTTTCCCCGTCCGCATGTCTCGTTCAGTCCGATGGACAATCTTACGGCTCGTCACTTTGCTGCCGGTGACTGTTCCGAACAGCGCTTTGCTTTTCGTGTCGTGCCACCTAGATATTAATTCCCATAACTTCCTCTAATCTCCGTGCCGTCGTCAACTGCAAAGCTTGCCAGAGTCAGTACTGAAGATGACTTTAAAACAAAAGCAAGTTAGTTTGATGTCATTCTACACATGCTCGAGGTAAGTTGAAAGTAAGAGGCTGTAGCTTCATGTTTTCTCAACGAAAAACAGCAACTAAATTGCAGCTGACACAGTTATGGAGTCTGCAGTGTTTTGCTCCCTTAGGAAAGCGCAATAAAAAAAATTATCAAGACGTCAGAAAAGAGCACAATATCTTACGATTCTTCCTTTCATACGTGGTTTACCTTTATGTGGAATATTAGCTTTGTTGGTAATATTGTTATTGAAACCCATTAGCCAGCAAAAGTTCTGTCCCCTAATGGCGGACCCATTAAATAAACCTAGCATGTTATAGCGGGTATGCTGAATGAAACAAGAGCAAAAAATGATAAACGGTATAAAAGACTGCGGCAGCACCTTATCAGTATTCTATTTGAATAAGGTAAGTCAATCTGAGCTTTGGCTCTTCTTTTTTCTACAAATCTATCAAGAGCAGTGCGAAACGCTTTACGTCCCGTATGCACCAGCAGTCCTGTCGTAGATCGAACCCCAGTCGTTAAGGATGTCATTGTAAGTATCATCCGCGTCCGCATGTCTCGTTCAGTCCGATGGACCCCCAGACGGCTCGTCACTTTGCTGCCAGTGACTGTTCCGGCCAGCGCTTTGCCTTTCGTGTCGTGCCACTTAGATATTATTTCCCATAACTTCCTCTAATCTCCGTGTCGTCGTCAACTGCAAAGCTTGCCAGAGTCAGTACTGAAGATGACTTTAAAACAAAAGCAAGTTAGTTTGATGTCATTCTACACATGCTCGATGTAAGTTGAAAGTAGGAGGCTCTGGCTTCATGTTTTCTCAACGAAAAACAGCAACTAAATTGCAGCTGACACAGTTATGGAGTCTGCAGTGTTTTGCTCCCTTAGGAAAGCGCAATAAAAAAAATTATCAAGACGTCGGAAAAGAGCACAATATCTTACAATTCTTCCTTTCATACGTGGTTTACCTTTATGTGGAATATTAGCTTTGTTGGTAATATTGTTATTAAAACCCATTAGCGAGCAAAAGTTCTGTCCCCTAGTGACGGACCCATTAAATAAACCTAGCATGTTATAGCGGGTATGCTGAATGAAACAAGAGCAAAAAATGACAAACGGTATAAAAGACTGCGGCAGCACCTTATCGGTATTCTATTTGATCAAGGTAAGTCAATCTGAGCTTTGGCTCTTCTTTTTTCTACAAATCAATCTAGAGCAGTGCGAAACGCTTTACGTCCCGTATGCACCAGCAGTCCTGTTGTGGATCGAACCCCAGTCGTTAAGGATGTCATTGTAAGTATTATCCGCGTCCGCATGTCTCGTTCAGTCCGATGGACAACCTGACGGATCATCACTTTGCTGCCGGTGACTGTTCCGGCCAGCGCTTTGCTTTTCGTCTCGTTCCACCTAGATATTAATTCCAATACCTTCCTCTAAGCTCCGTGCCGTCGTCAACTGTAAAGCTTGCCAAAGTCAGTACTGAAGATGACTTTAAAACAAAAGCAAGTTAGTTTGATGTCATTCTACACATGCTCGAGGTAAGTTGAAAGTAGGAGGCTCTGGCATCATGTTTTCTCAACGAAAAACAGCAACTAAATTGCAGCTGACACAGTTATGGAGTCTGCAGTGTTTTGCTCCCTTAGGAAAGCGCAATAAAAAAAATGATCAAGACGTCGGAAAAGAGCACTATATCTTACGATTTTTCCTTTCATACGTGGTTTACCATTATGTGGAATATTAGCTTTGATGGTAATACTGTTATTAAAACCCATTAGCCAGCAAAAGTTCTGTCCAATAATGGCGGACCCATTAAAAAAACCTAGCATGTTATAGCGGGTATGCTGAATGAAACAAGAGCAAAAAATGACAAACGGTATAAAAGACTGCGGCAGCACCTAATCAGTATTCTATTTGAATAAGGTAAGTCAATCTGAGCTTTGGCTCTTCTTTTTTCTACAAATCAATTTAGAGCAGTGCGAAACGCTTTACGTCCCGTATGCACCAGCAGTGCCGTCGTGGATCGAACCCCAGTCGTTAAGGATGTCATTGTAAGTATCATCCGCGTCCGCATGTCTCGTTCAGTCCGATGGACAACCTGACGGCTCGTCACTTTGCTGCCGGTGACTGTTCCGGCCAGCGCTTTTCCTTTCGTGTCGTTCCACCTAGATATTAATTCCCATACCTTCCTCTAAGCTCCGTGCCGTCGTCAACTGTAAAGCTTGCCAAAGTCAGTACTGAAGATGACTTTAAAACAAAAGCAAGTTAGTTTGATATCATTCTACACATGCTCGAGGTAAGTTGAAAGTAGGAGGCTCTGGCTTCATGTTTTCTCAACGAAAAACAGCAACTAAATTGCAGCTGACACAGTTATGGAGTCTGCATTGTTTTGCTCCCTTAGGAAAGCGCAATAAAAAAAATTATCAAGAAGACGGAAAAGAGCACAATATCTTACGATTCTTCCTTTCATACGTGGTTTACCTTTATGTGGAATATTAGCTTTGTTGGTAATATTGTTATTAAAACCCATTAGCCAGCAAAAGTTCTGTCCCCTAATGGCGGACCCATTAAATAAACCAAGCATGTTATAGCGGGTATGCTGAATGAAACAAGAGCAAAAAATGACAAACGGTATAAAAGACTGCGGCAGCACCTTATCGGTATTCTATTTGAATAAGGTAAGTCAATCTGAGCTTTGGCTCTTCTTTTTTCTACAAATCAATCTAGAGCAGTGCGAAACGCTTTACGTCCCGTATGCAACAGCAGTGCCGTCGTGGATCGAACACCAGTCGTTAAGGATGTCATTGTAAGTATCATCCGCGTCCGCATGTCTCGTTCAGTCCGATGAACCCCCTGACGGCTCGTCACTTTGCTGCCGGTGACTGTTCCGGCCAGCGCTTTGCCTTTCGTTTTGTGCCACCTAGATATTATTTCCCATAACTTCCTCTAATCTCCGTGCCGTCGTTAACTGCAAAGCTTGCCAGAGTCAGTACTGAAAATGACTTTAAAGCAAAAGCAAGTTAGTTTGATGTCATTCTACACATGCTCGATATAAGTTGAAAGTAGGAGGCTCTGGCTTCATGTTTTCTCAACGAAAAACAGCAACTAAATTGCAGCTGACACAGTTATGGAGTCTGCAGTCTTTTGCTCCCTTAGGAAAGCGCAATAAAAAAAATTATCAAGAAGACGGAAAAGAGCACAATATCTTACGATTCTTCCTTTCATACGTGGTTTACCATTATGTGGAATATTAGCTTTGTTGGTAATATTGTTATTGAAACCCATTAGCCAGCAAAAGTTCTGTCCCCTAGTGGCGGACCCATTAAATAAACCTAGCATGTTATAGCGGGTATGCTGAATGAAACAAGAGCAAAAAATGACAAACGGTATAAAAGACTGCGGCAGCACCTTATCAGTATTCTATTTGAATAAGGTAAGTCAATCTGAGCTTTGGCTCTTCTTTTTTCAACAAATCAATTTAGAGCAGTGCGAAACGCTTTACGTCCCGTATGCACCAGCATTGCCGTCGTGGATCGAACCCCAGTCGTTAAGGATGTCATTGTAAGTATCATCCGCGTCCGCATGTCTCGTTCAGTCCGATGGACAACCTGACGGCTCGTCACTTTGCTGCCGGTGACTGTTCCAGACAGCGCTTTGCTTTTCGTGTCGTTCCACCTAGATATTAATTCCCATACCTTCCTCTAATCTCCGTGCCTTCGTCAACTGCAAAGCTTGCCAGAGTCAGTACTGAAGATGACTTTAAAACAAAAGCAAGTTAGTTTGATGTCATTCTACACATGCTCGAGGTAAGTTGAAAGTAGGAGGCTCTGGCTTCATGTTTTCTAAACGAAAAACAGCAACTAAATTGCAGCTGACACAGTTATGGAGTCTGCAGTGTTTTGCTCCCTTAGGAAAGCGCAATAAAAAAAATTATCAAGACGTCGGAAAAAAGCACAATATTTTACCATTCTTCCTTTCATACGTGGTTTACCTTTATGTGGAATATTAGCTTTGTTGGTAATATTGTTATTAAAACCCATTAGCCAGCAAAAGTTCTGTCCCCTAATGGCGGACCCATTAAATAAACCTAGCATGTTATAGCGGGTATGCTGAATGAAACAAGAGCAAAAAATGACAAACGGTATAAAAGACTGCGGAAGCACCTTATCAGTATTCTATTTGAATAAGGTAAGTCAATCTGAGCTTTGGCTCTTCTTATTTCTACAAATCAATCTAGAGCAGTGCGAAACGCTTTACGTCCCGTATGCACCAGCAGTGCCGTCGTGGATCGAACCCCAGTCGTTAAGGATGTCATTGTAAGTATTTTCCCCGTCCGCATGTCTCGTTCAGTCCGATGGACAATCTTACGGCTCGTCACTTTGCTGCCGGTGACTGTTCCGGACAGCGCTTTGCTTTTCGTGTCGTGCCACCTAGATATTAATTCCCATATTTTCCTCTAATCTCCGTGCCGTCGTCAACTGCAAAGCTTGCCAGAGTCAGTACTGAAGATGACTTTAAAACAAAAGCAAGTTAGTTTGATGTCATTCTACACATGCTCGAGGTAAGTTAAAAGTAGGAGGCTGTAGCTTCATGTTTTCTCAACGAAAAACAGCAACTAAATTGCAGCTGACACAGTTATGGAGTCTGCAGTGTTTTGCTCCCTTAGGAAAGCGCAATAAAAAAAATTATCAAGACGTCGGAAAAGAGCACAATATCTTACGATTCTTCCTTTCATACGTGGTTTACCTTTATGTGGAATATTAGCTTTGTTGGTAATATTGTTATTAAAACCCATTAGCCAGCAAAAGTTCTGTCCCCTAATGGCGGACCCATTAAATAAACCTAGCATGTTATAGCGGGTATGCTGAATGAAACAAGAGCAAAAAATGATAAACGGTATAAAAGACTGCGGCAGCACCTTATCAGTATTCTATTTGAATAAGGTAAGTCAGTCTGAGCTTTGGCTCTTCTTTTTTCTACAAATCAATCAAGAGCAGTGCGAAACGCTTTACGTCCCGTATGCACCAGCAGTCCTGTCGTAGATCGAACCCCAGTCGTTAAGGATGTCATTGTAAGTATCATCCGCGTCCGCATGTCTCGTTCAGTCCGATGGACCCCCAGACGGCTCGTCACTTTGCTGCCAGTGACTGTTCCGGCCAGCGCTTTGCCTTTCGTGTCGTGCCACCTAGATATTATTTCCCATAACTTCCTCTAATCTCCGTGCCGTCGTCAACTGCAAAGCTTGCCAGAGTCAGTACTGAAGATGACTTTAAAACAAAAGCAAGTTAGTTTGATGTCATTCTACACATGCTCGATGTAAGTTGAAAGTAGGAGGCTCTGGCTTCATGTTTTCTCAATGAAAAACAGCAACTAAATTGCAGCTGACACAGTTATGGAGTCTGCAGTCTTTTGCTCCCTTAGGAAAGCGCAATAAAAAAAATTATCAAGAAGACGGAAAAGAGCACAATATCTTACGATTCTTCCTTTCATACGTGGTTTACCTTTATGTGGAATATTAGCTTTGTTGGTAATATTGTTATTAAAACCCATTAGCCAGCAAAAGTTCTGTCCCCTAATGGCGGACCGATTAAAAAAACCTAGCATGTTATAGCGGGTATGCTGAATGAAACAAGAGCAAAAAATGACAAACGGTATAAAAGACTGCGGCAGCACCTTATCAGTATTCTATTTGAATAAGGTAAGTCAATCTGAGCTTTGGCTCTTCTTTTTTCTACAAATCAATTTAGAGCAGTGCGAAACGCTTTACGTCCCGTATGCACCAGCAGTGCCGTCGTGGATCGAACCCCAGTCGTTAAGGATGTCATTGTAAGTATCATCCGCGTCCGCATGTCTCGTTCAGTCCGATGGACAACCTGACGGCTCGTCACTTTGCTGCCGGTGACTGTTCCAGACAGCGCTTTGCTTTTCGTGTCGTTCCACCTAGATATTAATTCCCATACCTTCCTCCTCTAATCTCCGTGCCTTCGTCAACTGCAAAGCTTGCCAGAGTCAGTATTGAAGATGACTTTAAAACAAAAGCAAGTTAGTTTGATGTCATTCTACACATGCTCGAGGTAAGTTGAAAGTAGGAGGCTCTGGCTTCATGTTTTCTAAACGAAAAACAGCAACTAAATTGCAGCTGACACAGTTATGGAGTCTGCAGTGTTTTGCTCCCTTAGGAAAGCGCAATAAAAAAAATTATCAAAACGTCGGAAAAAAGCACAATATCTTACGATTCTTCCTTTCATACGTGGTTTACCTTTATGTGGAATATTAGCTTTGTTGGTAATATTGTTATTAAAACCCATTAGCCAGCAAAAGTTCTGTCCCCTAATGGCGGACCCATTAAATAAACCTAGCATGTTATAGCGGGTATGCTGAATGAAACAAGAGCAAAAAATGACAAACGGTATAAAAGACTGCGGCAGCACCTTATCAGTATTCTATTTGAATAAGGTAAGTCAGTCTGAGCTTTGGCTCTTCTTTTTTCTACAAATCAATCAAGAGCAGTGCGAAACGCTTTACGTCCCGTATGCACCAGCAGTCCTGTCGTAGATCGAACCCCAGTCGTTAAGGATGTCATTGTAAGTATCATCCGCGTCCGCATGTCTCGTTCAGTCCGATGGACAACCTGACGGCTCGTCACTTTGCTGCCGGTGACTGTTCCAGACAGCGCTTTGCTTTTCGTGTCGTTCCAGCTATATATTAATTCCCATAACTTCCTCTAAGCTCCGTGCCGTCGTCAACTGTAAAGCTTGCCAAAGTCAGTACTGAAGATGACTTTAAAACAAAAGCAAGTTAGTTTGATGTCATTCTACACATGCTCGAGGTAAGTTGAAAGTAGGAGGCTCTGGCTTCATGTTTTCTCAACGAAAAACAGAAACTAAATTGCAGCTGACACAGTTATGGAGTCTGCAGTGTTTTGCTCCCTTAGGAAAGCGCAATAAAAAAAATTATCAAGAAGACGGAAAAGAGCACAATATCTTACGATTCTTCCTTTCATACGTGGTTTACCTTTATGTGGAATATTAGCTTTGTTGGTAATATTGTTATTAAAACCCATTAGCCAGCAAAAGTTCTGTCCAATAATGGCGGACCATTAAAAAAACCTAGCATGTTATAGCGGGTATGCTGAATGAAACAAGAGCAAAAAATGACAAACGGTATAAAAGACTGCGGCAGCACCTTATCAGTATTCTAGTTGAATAAGGTAAGTCAATCTGAGCTTTGGCTCTTCTTTTTTCTACAAATCAATTTAGAGCAGTGCGAAACGCTTTACGTCCCGTATGCACCAGCATTGCCGTCGTGGATCGAACCCCAGTCATTAAGGATGTCATTGTAAGTATCATCCGCGTCCGCATGTCTCGTTCAGTCCGATGGACAACCTGACGGCTCGTCACTTTGCTGCCGGTGACTGTTCCAGACAGCGCTTTGCTTTTCGTGTCGTTCCACCTAGATATTAATTCCCATACCTTCCTCTAATCTCCGTGCCTTCGTCAACTGCAAAGCTTGCCAGAGTCAGTACTGAAGATGACTTTGAAACAAAAGCAAGTTAGTTTGATGTCATTCTACACATGCTCGAGGTAAGTTGAAAGTAGGAGGCTCTGGCTTCATGTTTTCTAAACGAAAAACAGCAACTAAATTGCAGCTGACACAGTTATGGAGTCTGCAGTGTTTTGCTCCCTTAGGAAAGCGCAATAAAAAAAATTATCAAGACGTCGGAAAAAAGCACAATATTTTACGATTCTTCCTTTCATACGTGGTTTACCTTTATGTGGAATATTAGCTTTGTTGGTAATATTGTTATTAAAACCCATTAGCCAGCAAAAGTTCTGTCCCCTAATGGCGGACCCATTAAATAAACCTAGCATGTTATAGCGGGTATGCTGAATGAAACAAGAGCAAAAAATGACAAACGGTATAAAAGACTGCGGCAGCACCTTATCAGTATTCTATTTGAATAAGGTAAGTCAATCTGAGCTTTGGCTCTTCTTAATTCTACAAATCAATCTAGAGCAGTGCGAAACGCTTTACGTCCCGTATGCACCAGCAGTGCCGTCGTGGATCGAACCCCAGTCGTTAAGGATGTCATTGTAAGTATTTTCCCCGTCCGCATGTCTCGTTCAGTCCGATGGACAATCTTACGGCTCGTCACTTTGCTGCCGGTGACTGTTCCGGACAGCGCTTTGCTTTTCGTGTCGTGCCACCTAGATATTAATTCCCATATTTTCCTCTAATCTCCGTGCCGTCGTCAACTGCAAAGCTTGCCAGAGTCAGTACTGAAGATGACTTTAAAACAAAAGCAAGTTAGTTTGATGTCATTCTACACATGCTCGAGGTAAGTTAAAAGTAGGAGGCTGTAGCTTCATGTTTTCTCAACGAAAAACAGCAACTAAATTGCAGCTGACACAGTTATGGAGTCTGCAGTGTTTTGCTCCCTTAGGAAAGCGCAATAAAAAAAATTATCAAGACGTCGGAAAAGAGCACAATATCTTACGATTCTTCCTTTCATACGTGGTTTACCTTTATGTGGAATATTAGCTTTGTTGGTAATATTGTTATTAAAACCCATTAGCCAGCAAAAGTTCTGTCCCCTAATGGCGGACCCATTAAATAAACCTAGCATGTTATAGCGGGTATGCTGAATGAAACAAGAGCAAAAAATGATAAACGGTATAAAAGACTGCGGCAGCACCTTATCAGTATTCTATTTGAATAAGGTAAGTCAGTCTGAGCTTTGGCTCTTCTTTTTTCTACAAATCAATCAAGAGCAGTGCGAAACGCTTTACGTCCCGTATGCACCAGCAGTCCTGTCGTAGATCGAACCCCAGTCGTTAAGGATGTCATTGTAAGTATCATCCGCGTCCGCATGTCTCGTTCAGTCCGATGGACAACCTGACGGCTCGTCACTTTGCTGCCGGTGACTGTTCCAGACAGCGCTTTGCTTTTCGTGTCGTTCCAGCTATATATTAATTCCCATAACTTCCTCTAAGCTCCGTGCCGTCGTCAACTGTAAAGCTTGCCAAAGTCAGTACTGAAGATGACTTTAAAACAAAAGCAAGTTAGTTTGATGTCATTCTACACATGCTCGAGGTAAGTTGAAAGTAGGAGGCTCTGGCTTCATGTTTTCTCAACGAAAAACAGAAACTAAATTGCAGCTGACACAGTTATGGAGTCTGCAGTCTTTTGCTCCCTTAGGAAAGCGCAATAAAAAAAATTATCAAGAAGACGGAAAAGAGCACAATATCTTACGATTCTTCCTTTCATACCTGGTTTACCTTTATGTGGAATATTAGCTTTGTTGGTAATATTGTTATTAAAACCCATTAGCCAGCAAAAGTTCTGTCCAATAATGGCGGACCATTAAAAAAACCTAGCATGTTATAGCGGGTATGCTGAATGAAACAAGAGCAAAAAATGACAAACGGTATAAAAGACTGCGGCAGCACCTTATCAGTATTCTATTTGAATAAGGTAAGTCAATCTGAGCTTTGGCTCTTCTTTTTTCTACAAATCAATTTAGAGCAGTGCGAAACGCTTTACGTCCCGTATGCACCAGCATTGCCGTCGTGGATCGAACCCCAGTCGTTAAGGATGTCATTGTAAGTATCATCCGCGTCCGCATGTCTCGTTCAGTCCGATGGACAACCTGACGGCTCGTCACTTTGCTGCCGGTGACTGTTCCAGACAGCGCTTTGCTTTTCGTGTCGTTCCACCTAGATATTAATTCCCATACCTTCCTCTAATCTCCGTGCCTTCGTCAACTGCAAAGCTTGCCAGAGTCAGTACTGAAGATGACTTTGAAACAAAAGCAAGTTAGTTTGATGTCATTCTACACATGCTCGAGGTAAGTTGAAAGTAGGAGGCTCTGGCTTCATGTTTTCTAAACGAAAAACAGCAACTAAATTGCAGCTGACACAGTTATGGAGTCTGCAGTGTTTTGCTCCCTTAGGAAAGCGCAATAAAAAAAATTATCAAGACGTCGGAAAAAAGCACAATATTTTACGATTCTTCCTTTCATACGTGGTTTACCTTTATGTGGAATATTAGCTTTGTTGGTAATATTGTTATTAAAACCCATTAGCCAGCAAAAGTTCTGTCCCCTAATGGCGGACCCATTAAATAAACCTAGCATGTTATAGCGGGTATGCTGAATGAAACAAGAGCAAAAAATGACAAACGGTATAAAAGACTGCGGCAGCACCTTATCAGTATTCTATTTGAATAAGGTAAGTCAATCTGAGCTTTGGCTCTTCTTAATTCTACAAATCAATCTAGAGCAGTGCGAAACGCTTTACGTCCCGTATGCACCAGCAGTGCCGTCGTGGATCGAACCCCAGTCGTTAAGGATGTCATTGTAAGTATTTTCCCCGTCCGCATGTCTCGTTCAGTCCGATGGACAATCTTACGGCTCGTCACTTTGCTGCCGGTGACTGTTCCGGACAGCGCTTTGCTTTTCGTGTCGTGCCACCTAGATATTAATTCCCATATTTTCCTCTAATCTCCGTGCCGTCGTCAACTGCAAAGCTTGCCAGAGTCAGTACTGAAGATGACTTTAAAACAAAAGCAAGTTAGTTTGATGTCATTCTACACATGCTCGAGGTAAGTTAAAAGTAGGAGGCTGTAGCTTCATGTTTTCTCAACGAAAAACAGCAACTAAATTGCAGCTGACACAGTTATGGAGTCTGCAGTGTTTTGCTCCCTTAGGAAAGCGCAATAAAAAAAATTATCAAGACGTCGGAAAAGAGCACAATATCTTACGATTCTTCCTTTCATACGTGGTTTACCTTTATGTGGAATATTAGCTTTGTTGGTAATATTGTTATTAAAACCCATTAGCCAGCAAAAGTTCTGTCCCCTATTGGCGGACCCATTAAATAAACCTAGCATGTTATAGCGGGTATGCTGAATGAAACAAGAGCAAAAAATGATAAACGGTATAAAAGACTGCGGCAGCACCTTATCAGTATTCTATTTGAATAAGGTAAGTCAGTCTGAGCTTTGGCTCTTCTTTTTTCTACAAATCAATCAAGAGCAGTGCGAAACGCTTTACGTCTCGTATGCACCAGCAGTCCTGTCGTAGATCGAACCCCAGTCGTTAAGGATGTCATTGTAAGTATCATCCGCGTCCGCATGTCTCGTTCAGTCCGATGGACCCCCAGACGGCTCGTCACTTTGCTGCCAGTGACTGTTCCGGCCAGCGCTTTGCCTTTCGTGTCGTGCCACCTAGATATTATTTCCCATAACTTCCTCTAATCTCCGTGCCGTCGTCAACTGCAAAGCTTGCCAGAGTCAGTACTGAAGATGACTTTAAAACAAAAGCAAGTTAGTTTGATGTCATTCTACACATGCTCGATGTAAGTTGAAAGTAGGAGGCTCTGGCTTCATGTTTTCTCAATGAAAAACAGCAACTAAATTGCAGCTGACACAGTTATGGAGTCTGCAGTCTTTTGCTCCCTTAGGAAAGCGCAATAAAAAAAATTATCAAGAAGACGGAAAAGAGCACAATATCTTACGATTCTTCCTTTCATACGTGGTTTACCTTTATGTGGAATATTAGCTTTGTTGGTAATATTGTTATTAAAACCCATTAGCCAGCAAAAGTTCTGTCCCCTAATGGCGGACCCATTAAAAAAACCTAGCATGTTATAGCGGGTATGCTGAATGAAACAAGAGCAAAAAATGACAAACGGTATAAAAGACTGCGGCAGCACCTTATCAGTATTCTATTTGAATAAGGTAAGTCAGTCTGAGCTTTGGCTCTTCTTTTTTCTACAAATCAATCAAGAGCAGTGCGAAACGCTTTACGTCCCGTATGCACCAGCAGTCCTGTCGTAGATCGAACCCCAGTCGTTAAGGATGTCATTGTAAGTATCATCCGCGTCCGCATGTCTCGTTCAGTCCGATGGACAACCTGACGGCTCGTCACTTTGCTGCCGGTGACTGTTCCAGACAGCGCTTTGCTTTTCGTGTCGTTCCAGCTATATATTAATTCCCATAACTTCCTCTAAGCTCCGTGCCGTCGTCAACTGTAAAGCTTGCCAAAGTCAGTACTGAAGATGACTTTAAAACAAAAGCAAGTTAGTTTGATGTCATTCTACACATGCTCGAGGTAAGTTGAAAGTAGGAGGCTCTGGCTTCATGTTTTCTCAACGAAAAACAGAAACTAAATTGCAGCTGACACAGTTATGGAGTCTGCAGTCTTTTGCTCCCTTAGGAAAGCGCAATAAAAAAAATTATCAAGAAGACGGAAAAGAGCACAATATCTTACGATTCTTCCTTTCATACCTGGTTTACCTTTATGTGGAATATTAGCTTTGTTGGTAATATTGTTATTAAAACCCATTAGCCAGCAAAAGTTCTGTCCAATAATGGCGGACCATTAAAAAAACCTAGCATGTTATAGCGGGTATGCTGAATGAAACAAGAGCAAAAAATGACAAACGGTATAAAAGACTGCGGCAGCACCTTATCAGTATTCTATTTGAATAAGGTAAGTCAATCTGAGCTTTGGCTCTTCTTTTTTCTACAAATCAATTTAGAGCAGTGCGAAACGCTTTACGTCCCGTATGCACCAGCATTGCCGTCGTGGATCGAACCCCAGTCGTTAAGGATGTCATTGTAAGTATCATCCGCGTCCGCATGTCTCGTTCAGTCCGATGGACAACCTGACGGCTCGTCACTTTGCTGCCGGTGACTGTTCCAGACAGCGCTTTGCTTTTCGTGTCGTTCCACCTAGATATTAATTCCCATACCTTCCTCTAATCTCCGTGCCTTCGTCAACTGCAAAGCTTGCCAGAGTCAGTACTGAAGATGACTTTGAAACAAAAGCAAGTTAGTTTGATGTCATTCTACACATGCTCGAGGTAAGTTGAAAGTAGGAGGCTCTGGCTTCATGTTTTCTAAACGAAAAACAGCAACTAAATTGCAGCTGACACAGTTATGGAGTCTGCAGTGTTTTGCTCCCTTAGGAAAGCGCAATAAAAAAAATTATCAAGACGTCGGAAAAAAGCACAATATTTTACGATTCTTCCTTTCATACGTGGTTTACCTTTATGTGGAATATTAGCTTTGTTGGTAATATTGTTATTAAAACCCATTAGCCAGCAAAAGTTCTGTCCCCTAATGGCGGACCCATTAAATAAACCTAGCATGTTATAGCGGGTATGCTGAATGAAACAAGAGCAAAAAATGACAAACGGTATAAAAGACTGCGGCAGCACCTTATCAGTATTCTATTTGAATAAGGTAAGTCAATCTGAGCTTTGGCTCTTCTTAATTCTACAAATCAATCTAGAGCAGTGCGAAACGCTTTACGTCCCGTATGCACCAGCAGTGCCGTCGTGGATCGAACCCCAGTCGTTAAGGATGTCATTGTAAGTATTTTCCCCGTCCGCATGTCTCGTTCAGTCCGATGGACAATCTTACGGCTCGTCACTTTGCTGCCGGTGACTGTTCCGGACAGCGCTTTGCTTTTCGTGTCGTGCCACCTAGATATTAATTCCCATATTTTCCTCTAATCTCCGTGCCGTCGTCAACTGCAAAGCTTGCCAGAGTCAGTACTGAAGATGACTTTAAAACAAAAGCAAGTTAGTTTGATGTCATTCTACACATGCTCGAGGTAAGTTAAAAGTAGGAGGCTGTAGCTTCATGTTTTCTCAACGAAAAACAGCAACTAAATTGCAGCTGACACAGTTATGGAGTCTGCAGTGTTTTGCTCCCTTAGGAAAGCGCAATAAAAAAAATTATCAAGACGTCGGAAAAGAGCACAATATCTTACGATTCTTCCTTTCATACGTGGTTTACCTTTATGTGGAATATTAGCTTTGTTGGTAATATTGTTATTAAAACCCATTAGCCAGCAAAAGTTCTGTCCCCTATTGGCGGACCCATTAAATAAACCTAGCATGTTATAGCGGGTATGCTGAATGAAACAAGAGCAAAAAATGATAAACGGTATAAAAGACTGCGGCAGCACCTTATCAGTATTCTATTTGAATAAGGTAAGTCAGTCTGAGCTTTGGCTCTTCTTTTTTCTACAAATCAATCAAGAGCAGTGCGAAACGCTTTACGTCTCGTATGCACCAGCAGTCCTGTCGTAGATCGAACCCCAGTCGTTAAGGATGTCATTGTAAGTATCATCCGCGTCCGCATGTCTCGTTCAGTCCGATGGACCCCCAGACGGCTCGTCACTTTGCTGCCAGTGACTGTTCCGGCCAGCGCTTTGCCTTTCGTGTCGTGCCACCTAGATATTATTTCCCATAACTTCCTCTAATCTCCGTGCCGTCGTCAACTGCAAAGCTTGCCAGAGTCAGTACTGAAGATGACTTTAAAACAAAAGCAAGTTAGTTTGATGTCATTCTACACATGCTCGATGTAAGTTGAAAGTAGGAGGCTCTGGCTTCATGTTTTCTCAATGAAAAACAGCAACTAAATTGCAGCTGACACAGTTATGGAGTCTGCAGTCTTTTGCTCCCTTAGGAAAGCGCAATAAAAAAAATTATCAAGAAGACGGAAAAGAGCACAATATCTTACGATTCTTCCTTTCATACGTGGTTTACCTTTATGTGGAATATTAGCTTTGTTGGTAATATTGTTATTAAAACCCATTAGCCAGCAAAAGTTCTGTCCCCTAATGGCGGACCCATTGAAAAAACCTAGCATGTTATAGCGGGTATGCTGAATGAAACAAGAGCAAAAAATGACAAACGGTATAAAAGACTGCGGCAGCACCTTATCAGTATTCTATTTGAATAAGGTAAGTCAATCTGAGCTTTGGCTCTTCTTTTTTCTACAAATCAATTTAGAGCAGTGCGAAACGCTTTACGTCCCGTATGCACCAGCAGTGCCGTCGTGGATCGAACCCCAGTCGTTAAGGATGTCATTGTAAGTATCATCCGCGTCCGCATGTCTCGTTCAGTCCGATGGACCCCCAGACGGCTCGTCACTTTGCTGCCAGTGACTGTTCCGGCCAGCGCTTTGCCTTTCGTGTCGTGCCACCTAGATATTATTTCCCATAACTTCCTCTAATCTCCGTGTCGTCGTCAACTGCAAAGCTTGCCAGAGTCAGTACTGAAGATGACTTTAAAACAAAAGCAAGTTAGTTTGATGTCATTCTACACATGCTCGATGTAAGTTGAAAGTAGGAGGCTCTGGCTTCATGTTTTCTCAACGAAAAACAGCAACTAAATTGCAGCTGACACAGTTATGGAGTCTGCAGTGTTTTGCTCCCTTAGGAAAGCGCAATAAAAAAAATTATCAAGACGTCGGAAAAGAGCACAATATCTTACAATTCTTCCTTTCATACGTGGTTTACCTTTATGTGGAATATTAGCTTTGTTGGTAATATTGTTATTAAAACCCATTAGCGAGCAAAAGTTCTGTCCCCTAGTGACGGACCCATTAAATAAACCTAGCATGTTATAGCGGGTATGCTGAATGAAACAAGAGCAAAAAATGACAAACGGTATAAAAGACTGCGGCAGCACCTTATCGGTATTCTATTTGATCAAGGTAAGTCAATCTGAGCTTTGGCTCTTCTTTTTTCTACAAATCAATCTAGAGCAGTGCGAAACGCTTTACGTCCCGTATGCACCAGCAGTCCTGTCGTGGATCGAACCCCAGTCGTTAAGGATGTCATTGTAAGTATTATCCGCGTCCGCATGTCTCGTTCAGTCCGATGGACAACCTGACGGATCATCACTTTGCTGCCGGTGACTGTTCCGGCCAGCGCTTTGCTTTTCGTCTCGTTCCACCTAGATATTAATTCCAATACCTTCCTCTAAGCTCCGTGCCGTCGTCAACTGTAAAGCTTGCCAAAGTCAGTACTGAAGATGACTTTAAAACAAAAGCAAGTTAGTTTGATGTCATTCTACACATGCTCGAGGTAAGTTGAAAGTAGGAGGCTCTGGCTTCATGTTTTCTCAACGAAAAACAGCAACTAAATTGCAGCTGACACAGTTATGGAGTCTGCAGTGTTTTGCTCCCTTAGGAAAGCGCAATAAAAAAAATGATCAAGACGTCGGAAAAGAGCACTATATCTTACGATTTTTCCTTTCATACGTGGTTTACCATTATGTGGAATATTACCTTTGATGGTAATACTGTTATTAAAACCCATTAGCCAGCAAAAGTTCTAACCAATAATGGCGGACCCATTAAAAAAACCTAGCATGTTATAGCGGGTATGCTGAATGAAACAAGAGCAAAAAATGACAAACGGTATAAAAGACTGCGGCAGCACCTAATCAGTATTCTATTTGAATAAGGTAAGTCAATCTGAGCTTTGGCTCTTCTTTTTTCTACAAATCAATTTAGAGCAGTGCGAAACGCTTTACGTCCCGTATGCACCAGCAGTGCCGTCGTGGATCGAACCCCAGTCGTTAAGGATGTCATTGTAAGTATCATCCGCGTCCGCATGTCTCGTTCAGTCCGATGGACAACCTGACGGCTCGTCACTTTGCTGCCGGTGACTGTTCCGGCCAGCGCTTTTCCTTTCGTGTCGTTCCACCTAGATATTAATTCCCATACCTTCCTCTAAGCTCCGTGCCGTCGTCAACTGTAAAGCTTGCCAAAGTCAGTACTGAAGATGACTTTAAAACAAAAGCAAGTTAGTTTGATATCATTCTACACATGCTCGAGGTAAGTTGAAAGTAGGAGGCTCTGGCTTCATGTTTTCTCAACGAAAAACAGCAACTAAATTGCAGCTGACACAGTTATGGAGTCTGCATTGTGTTGCTCCCTTAGGAAAGCGCAATAAAAAAAATTATCAAGAAGACGGAAAAGAGCACAATACCTTACGATTCTTCCTTTCATACGTGGTTTACCTTTATGTGGAATATTAGCTTTGTTGGTAATATTGTTATTAAAACCCATTAGCCAGCAAAAGTTCTGTCCCCTAATGGCGGACCCATTAAATAAACCAAGCATGTTATAGCGGGTATGCTGAATGAAACAAGAGCAAAAAATGACAAACGGTATAAAAGACTGCGGCAGCACCTTATCGGTATTCTATTTGAATAAGGTAAGTCAATCTGAGCTTTGGCTCTTCTTTTTTCTACAAATCAATCTAGAGCAGTGCGAAACGCTTTACGTCCCGTATGCAACAGCAGTGCCGTCGTGGATCGAACACCAGTCGTTAAGGATGTCATTGTAAGTATCATCCGCGTCCGCATGTCTCGTTCAGTCCGATGGACCCCCTGACGGCTCGTCACTTTGCTGCCGGTGACTGTTCCGGCCAGCGCTTTGCCTTTCGTTTTGTGCCACCTAGATATTATTTCCCATAACTTCCTCTAATCTCCGTGCCGTCGTTAACTGCAAAGCTTGCCAGAGTCAGTACTGAAAATGACTTTAAAGCAAAAGCAAGTTAGTTTGATGTCATTCTACACATGCTCGATATAAGTTGAAAGTAGGAGGCTCTGGCTTCATGTTTTCTCAACGAAAAACAGCAACTAAATTGCAGCTGACACAGTTATGGAGTCTGCAGTCTTTTGCTCCCTTAGGAAAGCGCAATAAAAAAAATTATCAAGAAGACGGAAAAGAGCACAATATCTTACGATTCTTCCTTTCATACGTGGTTTACCATTATGTGGAATATTAGCTTTGTTGGTAATATTGTTATTGAAACCCATTAGCCAGCAAAAGTTCTGTCCCCTAGTGGCGGACCCATTAAATAAACCTAGCATGTTATAGCGGGTATGCTGAATGAAACAAGAGCAAAAAATGACAAACGGTATAAAAGACTGCGGCAGCACCTTATCAGTATTCTATTTGAATAAGGTAAGTCAATCTGAGCTTTGGCTCTTCTTTTTTCTACAAATCAATTTAGAGCAGTGCGAAACGCTTTACGTCCCGTATGCACCAGCATTGCCGTCGTGGATCGAACCCCAGTCGTTAAGGATGTCATTGTAAGTATCATCCGCGTCCGCATGTCTCGTTCAGTCCGATGGACAACCTGACGGCTCGTCACTTTGCTGCCGGTGACTGTTCCAGACAGCGCTTTGCTTTTCGTGTCGTTCCACCTAGATATTAATTCCCATACCTTCCTCTAATCTCCGTGCCGTCGTCAACTGCAAAGCTTGCCAGAGTCAGTACTGAAGATGACTTTAAAACAAAAGCAAGTTAGTTTGATGTCATTCTACACATGCTCGAGGTAAGTTGAAAGTAGGAGGCTCTGGCTTCATGTTTTCTAAACGAAAAACAGCAACTAAATTGCAGCTGACACAGTTATGGAGTCTGCAGTGTTTTGCTCCCTTAGGAAAGCGCAATAAAAAAAATTATCAAGACGTCGGAAAAAAGCACAATATTTTACCATTCTTCCTTTCATACGTGGTTTACCTTTATGTGGAATATTAGCTTTGTTGGTAATATTGTTATTAAAACCCATTAGCCAGCAAAAGTTCTGTCCCCTAATGGCGGACCCATTAAATAAACCTAGCATGTTATAGCGGGTATGCTGAATGAAACAAGAGCAAAAAATGACAAACGGTATAAAAGACTGCGGCAGCACCTTATCAGTATTCTATTTGAATAAGGTAAGTCAATCTGAGCTTTGGCTCTTCTTATTTCTACAAATCAATCTAGAGCAGTGCGAAACGCTTTACGTCCCGTATGCACCAGCAGTGCCGTCGTGGATCGAACCCCAGTCGTTAAGGATGTCATTGTAAGTATTTTCCCCGTCCGCATGTCTCGTTCAGTCCGATGGACAATCTTACGGCTCGTCACTTTGCTGCCGGTGACTGTTCCGGCCAGCGCTTTTCCTTTCGTGTCGTTCCACCTAGATATTAATTCCCATACCTTCCTCTAAGCTCCGTGCCGTCGTCAACTGTAAAGCTTGCCAAAGTCAGTACTGAAGATGACTTTAAAACAAAAGCAAGTTAGTTTGATATCATTCTACACATGCTCGAGGTAAGTTGAAAGTAGGAGGCTCTGGCTTCATGTTTTCTCAACGAAAAACAGCAACTAAATTGCAGCTGACACAGTTATGGAGTCTGCATTGTTTTGCTCCCTTAGGAAAGCGCAATAAAAAAAATTATCAAGAAGACGGAAAAGAGCACAATACCTTACGATTCTTCCTTTCATACGTGGTTTACCTTTATGTGGAATATTAGCTTTGTTGGTAATATTGTTATTAAAACCCATTAGCCAGCAAAAGTTCTGTCCCCTAATGGCGGACCCATTAAATAAACCAAGCATGTTATAGCGGGTATGCTGAATGAAACAAGAGCAAAAAATGACAAACGGTATAAAAGACTGCGGCAGCACCTTATCGGTATTCTATTTGAATAAGGTAAGTCAATCTGAGCTTTGGCTCTTCTTTTTTCTACAAATCAATCTAGAGCAGTGCGAAACGCTTTACGTCCCGTATGCAACAGCAGTGCCGTCGTGGATCGAACACCAGTCGTTAAGGATGTCATTGTAAGTATCATCCGCGTCCGCATGTCTCGTTCAGTCCGATGGACCCCCTGACGGCTCGTCACTTTGCTGCCGGTGACTGTTCCGGCCAGCGCTTTGCCTTTCGTTTTGTGCCACCTAGATATTATTTCCCATAACTTCCTCTAATCTCCGTGCCGTCGTTAACTGCAAAGCTTGCCAGAGTCAGTACTGAAAATGACTTTAAAGCAAAAGCAAGTTAGTTTGATGTCATTCTACACATGCTCGATATAAGTTGAAAGTAGGAGGCTCTGGCTTCATGTTTTCTCAACGAAAAACAGCAACTAAATTGCAGCTGACACAGTTATGGAGTCTGCAGTCTTTTGCTCCCTTAGGAAAGCGCAATAAAAAAAATTATCAAGAAGACGGAAAAGAGCACAATATCTTACGATTCTTCCTTTCATACGTGGTTTACCATTATGTGGAATATTAGCTTTGTTGGTAATATTGTTATTGAAACCCATTAGCCAGCAAAAGTTCTGTCCCCTAGTGGCGGACCCATTAAATAAACCTAGCATGTTATAGCGGGTATGCTGAATGAAACAAGAGCAAAAAATGACAAACGGTATAAAAGACTGCGGCAGCACCTTATCAGTATTCTATTTGAATAAGGTAAGTCAATCTGAGCTTTGGCTCTTCTTTTTTCTACAAATCAATTTAGAGCAGTGCGAAACGCTTTACGTCCCGTATGCACCAGCATTGCCGTCGTGGATCGAACCCCAGTCGTTAAGGATGTCATTGTAAGTATCATCCGCGTCCGCATGTCTCGTTCAGTCCGATGGACAACCTGACGGCTCGTCACTTTGCTGCCGGTGACTGTTCCAGACAGCGCTTTGCTTTTCGTGTCGTTCCACCTAGATATTAATTCCCATACCTTCCTCTAATCTCCGTGCCGTCGTCAACTGCAAAGCTTGCCAGAGTCAGTACTGAAGATGACTTTAAAACAAAAGCAAGTTAGTTTGATGTCATTCTACACATGCTCGAGGTAAGTTGAAAGTAGGAGGCTCTGGCTTCATGTTTTCTAAACGAAAAACAGCAACTAAATTGCAGCTGACACAGTTATGGAGTCTGCAGTGTTTTGCTCCCTTAGGAAAGCGCAATAAAAAAAATTATCAAGACGTCGGAAAAAAGCACAATATTTTACCATTCTTCCTTTCATACGTGGTTTACCTTTATGTGGAATATTAGCTTTGTTGGTAATATTGTTATTAAAACCCATTAGCCAGCAAAAGTTCTGTCCCCTAATGGCGGACCCATTAAATAAACCTAGCATGTTATAGCGGGTATGCTGAATGAAACAAGAGCAAAAAATGACAAACGGTATAAAAGACTGCGGCAGCACCTTATCAGTATTCTATTTGAATAAGGTAAGTCAATCTGAGCTTTGGCTCTTCTTATTTCTACAAATCAATCTAGAGCAGTGCGAAACGCTTTACGTCCCGTATGCACCAGCAGTGCCGTCGTGGATCGAACCCCAGTCGTTAAGGATGTCATTGTAAGTATTTTCCCCGTCCGCATGTCTCGTTCAGTCCGATGGACAATCTTACGGCTCGTCACTTTGCTGCCGGTGACTGTTCCGGCCAGCGCTTTGCTTTTCGTGTCGTGCCACCTAGATATTAATTCCCATATTTTCCTCTAATCTCCGTGCCGTCGTCAACTGCAAAGCTTGCCAGAGTCAGTATTGAAGATGACTTTAAAACAAAAGCAAGTTAGTTTGATGTCATTCTACACATGCTCGAGGTAAGTTAAAAGTAGGAGGCTGTAGCTTCATGTTTTCTCAACGAAAAACAGCAACTAAATTGCAGCTGAAACAGTTATGGAGTCTGCAGTGTTTTGCTCCCTTAGGAAAGCGCAATAAAAAAAATTATCAAGACGTCGGAAAAGAGCACAATATCTTACGATTCTTCCTTTCATACGTGGTTTACCTTTATGTGGAATATTAGCTTTGTTGGTAATATTGTTATTAAAACCCATTAGCCAGCAAAAGTTCTGTCCCCTAATGGCGGACCCATTAAATAAACCTAGCATGTTATAGCGGGTATGCTGAATGAAACAAGAGCATAAAATGATAAACGGTATAAAAGACTGCGGCAGCACCTTATCAGTATTCTATTTGAATAAGGTAAGTCAGTCTGAGCTTTGGCTCTTCTTTTTTCTACAAATCAATCAAGAGCAGTGCGAAACGCTTTACGTCCCGTATGCACCAGCAGTCCTGTCGTAGATCGAACCCCAGTCGTTAAGGATGTCATTGTAAGTATCATCCGCGTCCGCATGTCTCGTTCAGTCCGATGGACCCCCAGACGGCTCGTCACTTTGCTGCCAGTGACTGTTCCGGCCAGCGCTTTGCCTTTCGTGTCGTGCCACCTAGATATTATTTCCCATAACTTCCTCTAATCTCCGTGCCGTCGTCAACTGCAAAGCTTGCCAGAGTCAGTACTGAAGATGACTTTAAAACAAAAGCAAGTTAGTTTGATGTCATTCTACACATGCTCGATGTAAGTTGAAAGTAGGAGGCTCTGGCTTCATGTTTTCTCAATGAAAAACAGCAACTAAATTGCAGCTGACACAGTTATGGAGTCTGCAGTCTTTTGCTCCCTTAGGAAAGCGCAATAAAAAAAATTATCAAGAAGACGGAAAAGAGCACAATATCTTACGATTCTTCCTTTCATACGTGGTTTACCTTTATGTGGAATATTAGCTTTGTTGGTAATATTGTTATTAAAACCCATTAGCCAGCAAAAGTTCTGTCCCCTAATGGCGGACCCATTAAAAAAACCTAGCATGTTATAGCGGGTATGCTGAATGAAACAAGAGCAAAAAATGACAAACGGTATAAAAGACTGCGGCAGCACCTTATCAGTATTCTATTTGAATAAGGTAAGTCAATCTGAGCTTTGGCTCTTCTTTTTTCTACAAATCAATCTAGAGCAGTGCGAAACGCTTTACGTCCCGTATGCACCAGCAGTGCCGTCGTGGATCGAACCCCAGTCGTTAAGGATGTCATTGTAAGTATCATCCGCGTCCGCATGTCTCGTTCAGTCCGATGGACAACCTGACGGCTCGTCACTTTGCTGCCGGTGACTGTTCCAGACAGAGCTTTGCTTTTCGTGTCGTTCCACCTAGATATTAATTCCCATACCTTCCTCCTCTAATCTCCGTGCCTTCGTCAACTGCAAAGCTTGCCAGAGTCAGTATTGAAGATGACTTTAAAACAAAAGCAAGTTAGTTTGATGTCATTCTACACATGCTCGAGGTAAGTTGAAAGTAGGAGGCTCTGGCTTCATGTTTTCTAAACGAAAAACAGCAACTAAATTGCAGCTGACACAGTTATGGAGTCTGCAGTGTTTTGCTCCCTTAGGAAAGCGCAATAAAAAAAATTATCAAAACGTCGGAAAAAAGCACAATATCTTACGATTCTTCCTTTCATACGTGGTTTACCTTTATGTGGAATATTAGCTTTGTTGGTAATATTGTTATTAAAACCCATTAGCCAGCAAAAGTTCTGTCCCCTAATGGCGGACCCATTAAATAAACCTAGCATGTTATAGCGGGTATGCTGAATGAAACAAGAGCAAAAAATGACAAACGGTATAAAAGACTGCGGCAGCACCTTATCAGTATTCTATTTGAATAAGGTAAGTCAGTCTGAGCTTTGGCTCTTCTTTTTTCTACAAATCAATCAAGAGCAGTGCGAAACGCTTTACGTCCCGTATGCACCAGCATTGCCGTCGTGGATCGAACCCCAGTCGTTAAGGATGTCATTGTAAGTATCATCCGCGTCCGCATGTCTCGTTCAGTCCGATGGACAACCTGACGGCTCGTCACTTTGCTGCCGGTGACTGTTCCAGACAGCGCTTTGCTTTTCGTGTCGTTCCACCTAGATATTAATTCCCATACCTTCCTCTAATCTCCGTGCCTTCGTCAACTGCAAAGCTTGCCAGAGTCAGTACTGAAGATGACTTTGAAACAAAAGCAAGTTAGTTTGATGTCATTCTACACATGCTCGAGGTAAGTTGAAAGTAGGAGGCTCTGGCTTCATGTTTTCTAAACGAAAAACAGCAACTAAATTGCAGCTGACACAGTTATGGAGTCTGCAGTGTTTTGCTCCCTTAGGAAAGCGCAATAAAAAAAATTATCAAGACGTCGGAAAAAAGCACAATATTTTACGATTCTTCCTTTCATACGTGGTTTACCTTTATGTGGAATATTAGCTTTGTTGGTAATATTGTTATTAAAACCCATTAGCCAGCAAAAGTTCTGTCCCCTAATGGCGGACCCATTAAATAAACCTAGCATGTTATAGCGGGTATGCTGAATGAAACAAGAGCAAAAAATGACAAACGGTATAAAAGACTGCGGCAGCACCTTATCAGTATTCTATTTGAATAAGGTAAGTCAATCTGAGCTTTGGCTCTTCTTATTTCTACAAATCAATCTAGAGCAGTGCGAAACGCTTTACGTCCCGTATGCACCAGCAGTGCCGTCGTGGATCGAACCCCAGTCGTTAAGGATGTCATTGTAAGTATTTTCCCCGTCCGCATGTCTCGTTCAGTCCGATGGACAATCTTACGGCTCGTCACTTTGCTGCCGGTGACTGTTCCGGCCAGCGCTTTGCTTTTCGTGTCGTGCCACCTAGATATTAATTCCCATATTTTCCTCTAATCTCCGTGCCGTCGTCAACTGTAAAGCTTGCCAGAGTCAGTATTGAAGATGACTTTAAAACAAAAGCAAGTTAGTTTGATGTCATTCTACACATGCTCGAGGTAAGTTAAAAGTAGGAGGCTGTAGCTTCATGTTTTCTCAACGAAAAACAGCAACTAAATTGCAGCTGACACAGTTATGGAGTCTGCAGTGTTTTGCTCCCTTAGGAAAGCGCAATAAAAAAAATTATCAAGACGTCGGAAAAGAGCACAATATCTTACGATTCTTCCTTTCATACGTGGTTTACCTTTATGTGGAATATTAGCTTTGTTGGTAATATTGTTATTAAAACCCATTAGCCAGCAAAAGTTCTGTCCCCTAATGGCGGACCCATTAAATAAACCTAGCATGTTATAGCGGGTATGCTGAATGAAACAAGAGCATAAAATGATAAACGGTATAAAAGACTGCGGCAGCACCTTATCAGTATTCTATTTGAATAAGGTAAGTCAGTCTGAGCTTTGGCTCTTCTTTTTTCTACAAATCAATCAAGAGCAGTGCGAAACGCTTTACGTCCCGTATGCACCAGCAGTCCTGTCGTAGATCGAACCCCAGTCGTTAAGGATGTCATTGTAAGTATCATCCGCGTCCGCATGTCTCGTTCAGTCCGATGGACCCCCAGACGGCTCGTCACTTTGCTGCCAGTGACTGTTCCGGCCAGCGCTTTGCCTTTCGTGTCGTGCCACCTAGATATTATCTCCCATAACTTCCTCTAATCTCCGTGCCGTCGTCAACTGCAAAGCTTGCCAGAGTCAGTACTGAAGATGACTTTAAAACAAAAGCAAGTTAGTTTGATGTCATTCTACACATGCTCGATGTAAGTTGAAAGTAGGAGGCTCTGGCTTCATGTTTTCTCAATGAAAAACAGCAACTAAATTGCAGCTGACACAGTTATGGAGTCTGCAGTCTTTTGCTCCCTTAGGAAAGCGCAATAAAAAAAATTATCAAGAAGACGGAAAAGAGCACAATATCTTACGATTCTTCCTTTCATACGTGGTTTACCTTTATGTGGAATATTAGCTTTGTTGGTAATATTGTTATTAAAACCCATTAGCCAGCAAAAGTTCTGTCCCCTAATGGCGGACCCATTAAAAAAACCTAGCATGTTATAGCGGGTATGCTGAATGAAACAAGAGCAAAAAATGACAAACGGTATAAAAGACTGCGGCAGCACCTTATCAGTATTCTATTTGAATAAGGTAAGTCAATCTGAGCTTTGGCTCTTCTTTTTTCTACAAATCAATTTAGAGCAGTGCGAAACGCTTTACGTCCCGTATGCACCAGCAGTGCCGTCGTGGATCGAACCCCAGTCGTTAAGGATGTCATTGTAAGTATCATCCGCGTCCGCATGTCTCGTTCAGTCCGATGGACAACCTGACGGCTCGTCACTTTGCTGCCGGTGACTGTTCCAGACAGAGCTTTGCTTTTCGTGTCGTTCCACCTAGATATTAATTCCCATACCTTCCTCCTCTAATCTCCGTGCCTTCGTCAACTGCAAAGCTTGCCAGAGTCAGTATTGAAGATGACTTTAAAACAAAAGCAAGTTAGTTTGATGTCATTCTACACATGCTCGAGGTAAGTTGAAAGTAGGAGGCTCTGGCTTCATGTTTTCTAAACGAAAAACAGCAACTAAATTGCAGCTGACACAGTTATGGAGTCTGCAGTGTTTTGCTCCCTTAGGAAAGCGCAATAAAAAAAATTATCAAAACGTCGGAAAAGAGCACAATATCTTACGATTCTTCCTTTCATACGTGGTTTACCTTTATGTGGAATATTAGCTTTGTTGGTAATATTGTTATTAAAACCCATTAGCCAGCAAAAGTTCTGTCCCCTAATGGCGGACCCATTAAATAAACCTAGCATGTTATAGCGGGTATGCTGAATGAAACAAGAGCAAAAAATGACAAACGGTATAAAAGACTGCGGCAGCACCTTATCAGTATTCTATTTGAATAAGGTAAGTCAGTCTGAGCTTTGGCTCTTCTTTTTTCTACAAATCAATCAAGAGCAGTGCGAAACGCTTTACGTCCCGTATGCACCAGCAGTCCTGTCGTAGATCGAACCCCAGTCGTTAAGGATGTCATTGTAAGTATCATCCGCGTCCGCATGTCTCGTTCAGTCCGATGGACAACCTGACGGCTCGTCACTTTGCTGCCGGTGACTGTTCCAGACAGCGCTTTGCTTTTCGTGTCGTTCCAGCTATATATTAATTCCCATAACTTCCTCTAAGCTCCGTGCCGTCGTCAACTGTAAAGCTTGCCAAAGTCAGTACTGAAGATGACTTTAAAACAAAAGCAAGTTAGTTTGATGTCATTCTACACATGCTCGAGGTAAGTTGAAAGTAGGAGGCTCTGGCTTCATGTTTTCTCAACGAAAAACAGAAACTAAATTGCAGCTGACACAGTTATGGAGTCTGCAGTCTTTTGCTCCCTTAGGAAAGCGCAATAAAAAAAATTATCAAGAAGACGGAAAAGAGCACAATATCTTACGATTCTTCCTTTCATACGTGGTTTACCTTTATGTGGAATATTAGCTTTGTTGGTAATATTGTTATTAAAACCCATTAGCCAGCAAAAGTTCTGTCCAATAATGGCGGACCATTAAAAAAACCTAGCATGTTATAGCGGGTATGCTGAATGAAACAAGAGCAAAAAATGACAAACGGTATAAAAGACTGCGGCAGCACCTTATCAGTATTCTATTTGAATAAGGTAAGTCAATCTGAGCTTTGGCTCTTCTTTTTTCTACAAATCAATTTAGAGCAGTGCGAAACGCTTTACGTCCCGTATGCACCAGCATTGCCGTCGTGGATCGAACCCCAGTCGTTAAGGATGTCATTGTAAGTATCATCCGCGTCCGCATGTCTCGTTCAGTCCGATGGACAACCTGACGGCTCGTCACTTTGCTGCCGGTGACTGTTCCAGACAGCGCTTTGCTTTTCGTGTCGTTCCACCTAGATATTAATTCCCATACCTTCCTCTAATCTCCGTGCCTTCGTCAACTGCAAAGCTTGCCAGAGTCAGTACTGAAGATGACTTTGAAACAAAAGCAAGTTAGTTTGATGTCATTCTACACATGCTCGAGGTAAGTTGAAAGTAGGAGGCTCTGGCTTCATGTTTTCTAAACGAAAAACAGCAACTAAATTGCAGCTGACACAGTTATGGAGTCTGCAGTGTTTTGCTCCCTTAGGAAAGCGCAATAAAAAAAATTATCAAGACGTCGGAAAAAAGCACAATATTTTACGATTCTTCCTTTCATACGTGGTTTACCTTTATGTGGAATATTAGCTTTGTTGGTAATATTGTTATTAAAACCCATTAGCCAGCAAAAGTTCTGTCCCCTAATGGCGGACCCATTAAATAAACCTAGCATGTTATAGCGGGTATGCTGAATGAAACAAGAGCAAAAAATGACAAACGGTATAAAAGACTGCGGCAGCACCTTATCAGTATTCTATTTGAATAAGTTAAGTCAATCTGAGCTTTGGCTCTTCTTAATTCTACAAATCAATCTAGAGCAGTGCGAAACGCTTTACGTCCCGTATGCACCAGCAGTGCCGTCGTGGATCGAACCCCAGTCGTTAAGGATGTCATTGTAAGTATTTTCCCCGTCCGCATGTCTCGTTCAGTCCGATGGACAATCTTACGGCTCGTCACTTTGCTGCCGGTGACTGTTCCGGACAGCGCTTTGCTTTTCGTGTCGTGCCACCTAGATATTAATTCCCATATTTTCCTCTAATCTCCGTGCCGTCGTCAACTGCAAAGCTTGCCAGAGTCAGTACTGAAGATGACTTTAAAACAAAAGCAAGTTAGTTTGATGTCATTCTACACATGCTCGAGGTAAGTTAAAAGTAGGAGGCTGTAGCTTCATGTTTTCTCAACGAAAAACAGCAACTAAATTGCAGCTGACACAGTTATGGAGTCTGCAGTGTTTTGCTCCCTTAGGAAAGCGCAATAAAAAAAATTATCAAGACGTCGGAAAAGAGCACAATATCTTACGATTCTTCCTTTCATACGTGGTTTACCTTTATGTGGAATATTAGCTTTGTTGGTAATATTGTTATTAAAACCCATTAGCCAGCAAAAGTTCTGTCCCCTAATGGCGGACCCATTAAATAAACCTAGCATGTTATAGCGGGTATGCTGAATGAAACAAGAGCAAAAAATGATAAACGGTATAAAAGACTGCGGCAGCACCTTATCAGTATTCTATTTGAATAAGGTAAGTCAGTCTGAGCTTTGGCTCTTCTTTTTTCTACAAATCAATCAAGAGCAGTGCGAAACGCTTTACGTCTCGTATGCACCACCAGTCCTGTCGTAGATCGAACCCCAGTCGTTAAGGATGTCATTGTAAGTATCATCCGCGTCCGCATGTCTCGTTCAGTCCGATGGACCCCCAGACGGCTCGTCACTTTGCTGCCAGTGACTGTTCCGGCCAGCGCTTTGCCTTTCGTGTCGTGCCACCTAGATATTATTTCCCATAACTTCCTCTAATCTCCGTGCCGTCGTCAACTGCAAAGCTTGCCAGAGTCAGTACTGAAGATGACTTTAAAACAAAAGCAAGTTAGTTTGATGTCATTCTACACATGCTCGATGTAAGTTGAAAGTAGGAGGCTCTGGCTTCATGTTTTCTCAATGAAAAACAGCAACTAAATTGCAGCTGACACAGTTATGGAGTCTGCAGTCTTTTGCTCCCTTAGGAAAGCGCAATAAAAAAAATTATCAAGAAGACGGAAAAGAGCACAATATCTTACGATTCTTCCTTTCATACGTGGTTTACCTTTATGTGGAATATTAGCTTTGTTGGTAATATTGTTATTAAAACCCATTAGCCAGCAAAAGTTCTGTCCCCTAATGGCGGACCCATTAAAAAAACCTAGCATGTTATAGCGGGTATGCTGAATGAAACAAGAGCAAAAAATGACAAACGGTATAAAAGACTGCGGCAGCACCTTATCAGTATTCTATTTGAATAAGGTAAGTCAATCTGAGCTTTGGCTCTTCTTTTTTCTACAAATCAATTTAGAGCAGTGCGAAACGCTTTACGTCCCGTATGCACCAGCAGTGCCGTCGTGGATCGAACCCCAGTCGTTAAGGATGTCATTGTAAGTATCATCCGCGTCCGCATGTCTCGTTCAGTCCGATGGACAACCTGACGGCTCGTCACTTTGCTGCCGGTGACTGTTCCAGACAGCGCTTTGCTTTTCGTGTCGTTCCACCTAGATATTAATTCCCATACCTTCCTCCTCTAATCTCCGTGCCTTCGTCAACTGCAAAGCTTGCCAGAGTCAGTATTGAAGATGACTTTAAAACAAAAGCAAGTTAGTTTGATGTCATTCTACACATGCTCGAGGTAAGTTGAAAGTAGGAGGCTCTGGCTTCATGTTTTCTAAACGAAAAACAGCAACTAAATTGCAGCTGACACAGTTATGGAGTCTGCAGTGTTTTGCTCCCTTAGGAAAGCGCAATAAAAAAAATTATCAAAACGTCGGAAAAAAGCACAATATCTTACGATTCTTCCTTTCATACGTGGTTTACCTTTATGTGGAATATTAGCTTTGTTGGTAATATTGTTATTAAAACCCATTAGCCAGCAAAAGTTCTGTCCCCTAATGGCGGACCCATTAAATAAACCTAGCATGTTATAGCGGGTATGCTGAATGAAACAAGAGCAAAAAATGACAAACGGTATAAAAGACTGCGGCAGCACCTTATCAGTATTCTATTTGAATAAGGTAAGTCAGTCTGAGCTTTGGCTCTTCTTTTTTCTACAAATCAATCAAGAGCAGTGCGAAACGCTTTACGTCCCGTATGCACCAGCAGTCCTGTCGTAGATCGAACCCCAGTCGTTAAGGATGTCATTGTAAGTATCATCCGCGTCCGCATGTCTCGTTCAGTCCGATGGACAACCTGACGGCTCGTCACTTTGCTGCCGGTGACTGTTCCAGACAGCGCTTTGCTTTTCGTGTCGTTCCAGCTATATATTAATTCCCATAACTTCCACTAAGTTCCGTGCCGTCGTCAACTGTAAAGCTTGCCAAAGTCAGTACTGAAGATGACTTTAAAACAAAAGCAAGTTAGTTTGATGTCATTCTACACATGCTCGAGGTAAGTTGAAAGTAGGAGGCTCTGGCTTCATGTTTTCTCAACGAAAAACAGAAACTAAATTGCAGCTGACACAGTTATGGAGTCTGCAGTCTTTTGCTCCCTTAGGAAAGCGCAATAAAAAAAATTATCAAGAAGACGGAAAAGAGCACAATATCTTACGATTCTTCCTTTCATACGTGGTTTACCTTTCTGTGGAATATTAGCTTTGTTGGTAATATTGTTATTAAAACCCATTAGCCAGCAAAAGTTCTGTCCCCTAATGGCGGACCCATTAAATAAACCTAGCATGTTATAGCGGGTATGCTGAATGAAACAAGAGCAAAAAATGACAAACGGTATAATAGACTGCGGCAGCACCTTATCAGTATTCTATTTGAATAAGGTAAGTCACTCTGAGCTTTGGCTCTTCTTTTTTCTACAAATCAATCTAGAGCAGTGCGAAACGCTTTACGTCCCGTATGCACCAGCAGTCCTGTCGTGGATCGAACCCCAGTCGTTAAGGATGTCATTGTAAGTATCATCCGCGTCCGCATGTCTCGTTCAGTCCGATGGACAACCTGACGGCTCGTCACTTTGCTGCCGGTGACTGTTCCAGACAGCGCTTTGCTTTTCGTGTCGTTCCACCTAGATATTAATTCCCATACCTTCCTCTAATCTCCGTGCCTTCGTCAACTGCAAAGCTTGCCAAAGTCAGTACTGAAGATGACTTTAAAACAAAAGCAAGTTAGTTTGATGTCATTCTACACATGCTCGAGGTAAGTTGAAAGTAGGAGGCTCTGGCTTCATGTTTTCTAAACGAAAAACAGCAACTAAATTGCAGCTGACACAGTTATGGAGTCTGCAGTGTTTTGCTCTCTTAGGAAAGCGCAATAAAAAAAATTATCAAGACGTCGGAAAAGAGCACAATATCTTACGATTCTTCCTTTCGTACGTGGTATACTTTTATGTGGAATATTAGCTTTGTTAGTAATACTTTTATTACAACCCATTAGCCAGCAAAAGTTCTGTCCCCTAATGGCGGACCCATTAAATAAACCTAGCATGTTATAGCGGGTATGCTGAATGAAACCAGAGCAAAAAATGACAAACGGTATAAAAGACTGCGGCAGCACCTTATCGGTATTCTATTTGAATAAGGTAAGTCAATCTGAGCTTTGGCTCTTCTTTTTTCTACAAATGAATCTAGGGCAGTGCGAAACGCTTTACGTCCCGTATGCACCAGCAGTGCCGTCGTGGATCGAACCCCAGTCGTTAAGGATGTCATTGTAAGTATCATCCGCGTCCGCATGTCTCGTTCAGTCCGATGGACCCCCTGACGGCTCGTCACTTTGCTGCCGGTGACTGTTCCGGCCAGCGCTTTGCCTTTCGTGTCGTGCCACCTAGATATTATTTCCCATAACTTCCTCTAATCTCCGTGCCGTCGTCAACTGCAAAGCTTGCCAGAGTCAGTACTGAAGATGACTTTAAAACAAAAGCAAGTTAGTTTGATGTCATTCTACACATGCTCGATGTAAGTTGAAAGTAGGAGGCTCTGGCTTCATGTTTTCTCAACGAAAAACAGCAACTAAATTGCAGCTGACACAGTTATGGAGTCTGCAGTCTTTTGCTCCCTTAGGAAAGCGCAATGAAAAAAATTATCAAGAAGACGGAAAAGAGCACAATATCTTACGATTCTTCCTTTCATACGTGGTTTACCTTTATGTGGAATATTAGCTTTGTTGGTAATATTGTTATTAAAACCCATTAGCCAGCAAAAGTTCTGTCCCCTAATGGCGGACCCATTAAAAAAACCTAGCATGTTATAGCGGGTATGCTGAATGAAACAAGAGCAAAAAATGACAAACGGTATAAAAGACTGCGGCAGCACCTTATCAGTATTCTATTTGAATAAGGTAAGTCAATCTGAGCTTTGGCTCTTCTTTTTTCTACAAATCAATTTAGAGCAGTGAGAAACGCTTTACGTCCCGTATGCACCAGCAGTGCCGTCGTGGATCGAACCCCAGTCGTTAAGGATGTCATTGTAAGTATCATCCGCGTCCGCATGTCTCGTTCAGTCCGATGGACAACCTGACGGCTCGTCACTTTGCTGCCGGTGACTGTTCCAGACAGCGCTTTGCTTTTCGTGTCGTTCCACCTAGATATTAATTCCCATACCTTCCTCTAATCTCCGTGCCTTCGTCAACTGCAAAGCTTGCCAGAGTCAGTACTGAAGATGACTTTAAAACAAAAGCAAGTTAGTTTGATGTCATTCTACACATGCTCGAGGTAAGTTGAAAGTAGGAGGCTCTGGCTTCATGTTTTCTAAACGAAAAACAGCAACTAAATTGCAGCTGACACAGTTATGGAGTCTGCAGTGTTTTGCTCCCTTAGGAAAGCGCAATAAAAAAACATTATCAAGACGTCGGAAAAAAGCACAATATCTTACGATTCTTCCTTTCATACGTGGTTTACTTTTATGTGGAATATTAGCTTTGTTGGTAATATTGTTATTAAAACCCATTAGCCAGCAAAAGTTCTGTCCCCTAATGGCGGACCCATTAAATAAACCTAGCATGTTATAGCGGGTATGCTGAATGAAACAAGAGCAAAAAATGACAAACGGTATAAAAGACTGCGGCAGCACCTTATCAGTATTCTATTTGAATAAGGTAAGTCAGTCTGAGCTTTGGCTCTTCTTTTTTCTACAAATCAATCAAGATCAGTGCGAAACGCTTTACGTCCCGTATGCACCAGCAGTCCTGTCGTAGATCGAACCCCAGTCGTTAAGGATGTCATTGTAAGTATCATCCGCGTCCGCATGTCTCGTTCAGTCCGATGGACAACCTGACGGCTCGTCACTTTGCTGCCGGTGACTGTTCCAGACAGCGCTTTGCTTTTCGTGTCGTTCCAACTAGATATTAATTCCCATACCTTCCTCTAATCTCCGTGCCTTCGTCAACTGCAAAGCTTGCCAAAGTCAGTACTGAAGATGACTTTAAAACAAAAGCAAGTTAGTTTGATGTCATTCTACACATGCTCGAGGTAAGTTGAAAGTAGGAGGCTCTGGGTTCATGTTTTCTAAAACGAAAAACAGCAACTAAATTGCAGCTGACACAGTTATGGAGTCTGCAGTGTTTTGCTCTCTTAGGAACGCGCAATAAAAAAAATTATCAAGACGTCGGAAAAGAGCACAATATCTTACGATTCTTCCTTTCGTACCTGGTTTACTTTTATGTGGAATATTAGCTTTGTTGGTAATACTTTTATTAAAACCCATTAGCCAGCAAAAGTTCTGTCCCCTAATGGCGGACCCATTAAATAAACCTAGCATGTTATAGCGGGTATGCTGAATGAAAGAAGAACAAAAAATGACAAACGGTATAAAAGACTGCGGCAGCACCTTATCGGTATTCTATTTGAATAAGGTAAGTCAATCTGAGCTTTGGCTCTTCTTTTTTCTACAAATGAATCTAGAGCAGTGCGAAACGCTTTACGTCCCGTATGCACCAGCAGTGCCGTCGTGGATCGAACCCCAGTCGTTAAGGATGTCATTGTAAGTATCATCCGCGTCCGCATGTCTCGTTCAGTCCGATGGACCCCCTGACGGCTCGTCACTTTGCTGCCGGTGACTGTTCCGGCCAGCGCTTTGCCTTTCGTGTCGTGCCACCTAGATATTATTTCCCATAACTTCCTCTAATCTCCGTGCCGTCGTCAACTGCAAAGCTTGCCAGAGTCAGTACTGAAGATGACTTTAAAACAAAAGCAAGTTAGTTTGATGTCATTCTACACATGCTCGATGTAAGTTGAAAGTAGGAGGCTCTGGCTTCATGTTTTCTCAACGAAAAACAGCAACTAAATTGCAGCTGACACAGTTATGGAGTCTGCAGTCTTTGCTCCCTTAGGAAAGCGCAATGAAAAAAATTATCAAGAAGACGGAAAAGAGCACAATATCTTACGATTCTTCCTTTCATACGTGGTTTACCTTTATGTGGAATATTAGCTTTGTTGGTAATATTGTTATTAAAACCCATTAGCCAGCAAAAGTTCTGTCCCCTAATGGCGGACCCATTAAAAAAACCTAGCATGTTATAGCGGGTATGCTGAATGAAACAAGAGCAAAAAATGACAAACGGTATAAAAGACTGCGGCAGCACCTTATCAGTATTCTATTTGAATAAGGTAAGTCAATCTGAGCTTTGGCTCTTCTTTTTTCTACAAATCAATTTAGAGCAGTGCGAAACGCTTTACGTCCCGTATGCACCAGCAGTGCCGTCGTGGATCGAACCCCAGTCGTTAAGGATGTCATTGTAAGTATCATCCGCGTCCGCATGTCTCGTTCAGTCCGATGGACAACCTGACGGCTCGTCACTTTGCTGCCGGTGACTGTTCCAGACAGCGCTTTGCTTTTCGTGTCGTTCCACCTAGATATTAATTCCCATACCTTCCTCTAATCTCCAAGCCGTCGTCAACTGCAAAGCTTGTCAAAGTCAGTACTGAAGATGACTTTAAAACAAAAGCAAGTTAGTTTGATGTCATTCTACACATGCTCGAGGTAAGTTGAAAGTAGGAGGCTCTGGCTTCATGTTTTTTCAACGAAAAACAGCAACTAAATTGCAGCTGACACAGTTATGGAGTCTGCAGTGTTTTGCTCCCTTAGGAAAGCGCAATAAAAAAAATTATCAAGACGTCGGAAAAGAGCACAATATCTTACGATTCTTCCTTTCATACGTGGTTTACCTTTATGTGGAATATTAGCTTTGATGGTAATATTGTTATTAAAACCCATTAGCCAGCAAAAGTTCTGTCCCCTAATGGCGGACCCATTAAATAAACCTAGCATGTTATAGCGGGTATGCTGAATGAAACAAGAGCAAAAAATGACAAACGGTATAAAAGACTGCGGCAGCACCTTATCAGTATTCTATTTGAATAAGGTAAGTCACTCTGAACTTTGGCTCTTCTTTTTTCTACAAATCAATCTAGAGCAGTGCGAAACTCTTTACGTCCCGTATGCACCAGCAGTCCTGTCGTGGATCGAACCCCAGTCGTTAAGGATGTCATTGTAAGTATCATCCGCCTCCGCATGTCTCGTTCAGTCCGATGGACAACCTGACGGCTCGTCACTTTGCTGCCGGTGACTGTTCCAGACAGCGCTTTGCTTTTCGTGTCGTTCTACCCAGATATTAATTCCCATACCTTCCTCTAATCTCCGTGCCTTCGTCAACTGCAAAGCTTGCCAAAGTCAGTACTGAAGATGACTTTAAAACAAAAGCAAGTTAGTTTGATGTCATTCTACACATGCTCGAGGTAAGTTGAAAGTAGGAGGCTGTGGCTTCATGTTTTCTAAAAGAAAAACAGCAACTAAATTGCAGCTGACACAGTTATGGAGTCTGCAGTGTTTTGCTCTCTTAGGAAAGCGCAATAAAAAAAATTATCAAGACGTCGGAAAAGAGCACAATATCTTACGATTCTTCCTTTCGTACGTGGTTTACTTTTATGTGGAATATTAGCTTTGTTGGTAATACTTTTATTGAAACCCATTAGCCAGCAAAAGTTCTGTCCCCTAATGGCGGACCCATTAAATAAACCTAGCATGTTTTAGCGGGTATGCTGAATGAAAGAAGAGCAAAAAATGACAAACGGTATAAAAGACTGCGGCAGCACCTTATCGGTATTCTATTTGAATAAGGTAAGTCAATCTGAGCTTTGGCTCTTCTTTGTCTACAAATCAATTTAGAGCAGTGCGAAACGCTTTACGTCCCGTATGCACCAGCAGTGCGGTCGTGGATCGAACCCCAGTCGTTAAGGATGTCATTGTAAGTATCATCCGCGTCCGCATGTCTCGTTCAGTCCGATGGACCCCCTGACGGCTCGTCACTTTGCTGCCGGTGACTGTTCCAGACAGCGCTTTGCTTTTCGTGTCGTTCCACCTAGATATTAATTCCCATACTTTCCTCTAATCTCCAAGACGTCGTCAACTGCAAAGCTTGCCAAAGTCAGTACTGAAGATGACTTTAAAACAAAAGCAAGTTAGTTTGATGTCATTCTACACATGCTCGAGGTAAGTTGAAAGTAGGAGGCTCTGGCTTCATGTTTTCTAAACGAAAAACAGCAACTAAATTGCAGCTGACACAGTTATGGAGTCTGCAGTGTTTTGCTCCCTTAGGAAAGCGCAATAAAAAAAATTATCAAGACGTCGGAAAAGAGCACAATATCTTACGATTCTTTCTTTCATACGTGGTTTACTTTTATGTGGAATATTAGCTTTGTTGGTAATACTGTTATTAAAACCCATTAGCCAGCAAAAGTTCTGTCCCCTAATGGCGGACCCATTAAATAAACCTAGCATGTTATAGCGGGTATGCTGAATGAAACAAGAGCAAAAAATGACAAACGGTATAAAAGACTGCAGCAGCACCTTATCGGTATTCTATTTGAATAAGGTAAGTCAATCTGAGCTTTGGCTCTTCTTTTTTCTACAAATGAATCTAGAGCATTGCGAAACGCTTTACGTCCCGTATGCACCAGCAGTGCCGTCGTGGATCGAACCCCAGTCGTTAAGGATGTCATTGTAAGTATAATCCGCGTCCGCATGTCTCGTTCAGTCCGATGGACCACCTGACGGCTCGTCAGTTTGCTGACGGTGACTGTTCCGGCCAGCGCTTTGCCTTTCGTGTCGTGCCACCTAGATATTAATTCCCATAACTTCCTCTAATCTCCGTGCCGTCGTCAACTGCAAAGCTTGCCAGAGTCAGTACTGAAGATGACTTTAAAACAAAAGCAAGTTAGTTTGATGTCATTCTACACATGCTCGATGTAAGTTGAAAGTAGGAGGCTGTGGCTTCATGTTTTCTCAACGAAAAACAGCAACTAAATTGCAGCTGACACGGTTATGGAGTCTGCAGTGTTTTGCTCCCTTAGGAAAGCGCAATAAAAAAAATTATCAAGAAGACAGAAAAGAGCACAATATCTTACGATTCTTCCTTTCTTACGTGGTTTACCTTTATGTGGAATATTAGCTTTATTGGTAATATTGTTATTAAAACCCATTAGCCAGCAAAAGTTCTGTCCCCTAATGGCGGACCCATTAAATAAACCTAGCATGTTATAGCGGGTATGCAGAATGAAACAAGAGCAAAAAATGACAAACGGTATAAAAGACTGCGGCAGCACCTTATCAGTATTCTATTTGAATAAGGTAAGTCAATCTGAGCTTTGGCTCTTCTTTTTTCTACAAATCAATTTAGAGCAGTTCGAAACGCTTTACGTCCCGTATGCACCAGCAGTGCCGTCGTGGATCGAACCCCAGTCGTTAAGGATGTCATTGTAAGTATCATCCGCGTCCGCATGTCTCGTTCAGTCCGATGGACAACCTGACGGCTCGTCACTTTGCTGCCGGTGACTGTTCCAGACAGCGCTTTGCTTTTCGTGTCGTTCCACCTAGATATTAATTCCCATACCTTCCTCTAATCTCCGTGCCTTCGTCAACTGCAAAGCTTGCCAAAGTCAGTACTGAAGATGACTTTAAAACAAAAGCAAGTTAGTTTGATGTCATTCTACACATGCTCGAGGTAAGTTGAAAGTAGGAGGCTCTGGCTTCATGTTTTCTAAACGAAAAACAGCAACTAAATTGCAGCTGACACAGTTATGGAGTCTGCAGTGTTTTGCTCCCTTAGGAAAGCGCAATAAAAAAAATTATCACGACGTCGGAAAAAAGCACAATATCTTACAATTCTTCCTTTCATACGTGGTTTACCTTTATGTGGAATATTAGCTTTGTTGGTAATATTGTTATTAAAACCCATTAGCCAGCAAAAGTTCTGTCCCCTAATGGCGGACCCATTAAATAAACCTAGCATGTTATAGCGGGTATGCTGAATAAAACAAGAGCAAAAAATGACAAACGGTATAAAAGACTGCGGCAGCACCTTATCAGTATTCTATTTGAATAAGGTAAGTCACTCTGAGCTTTGGCTCTTCTTTTTTCTACAAATCAATCAAGAGCAGTGCGAAACGCTTTACGTCCCGTATGCACCAGCAGTCCTGTCGTAGATCGAACCCCAGTCGTTAAGGATGTCATTGTAAGTATCATCCGCGTCCGCATGTCTCGTTCAGTCCGATGGACAACCTGACGGCTCGTCACTTTGCTGCCGGTGACTGTTCCAGACAGCGCTTTGCTTTTCGTGTCGTTCCAGCTATATATTAATTCCCATAACTTCCTCTAAGCTCCGTGCCGTCGTCAACTGTAAAGCTTGCCAAAGTCAGTACTGAAGATGACTTTAAAACAAAAGCAAGTTAGTTTGATGTCATTCTACACATGCTCGAGGTAAGTTGAAAGTAGGAGGCTCTGGCTTCATGTTTTCTCAACGAAAAACAGAAACTAAATTGCAGCTGACACAGTTATGGAGTCTGCAGTCTTTTGCTCCCTTAGGAAAGCGCAATAAAAAAAATTATCAAGAAGACGGAAAAGAGCACAATATCTTACGATTCTTCCTTTCATACGTGGTTTACCTTTCTGTGGAATATTAGCTTTGTTGGTAATATTGTTATTAAAACCAATTAGCCAGCAAAAGTTCTGTCCCCTAATGGCGGACCCATTAAATAAACCTAGCATGTTATAGCGGGTATGCTGAATGAAACAAGAGCAAAAAATGACAAACGGTATAATAGACTGCGGCAGCACCTTATCAGTATTCTGTTTGAATAAGGTAAGTCAATCTGAGCTTTGGCTCTTCTTTTTTCTACAAATCAATCTAGAGCAGTGCGAAACGCTTTACGTCCCGTATGCACCAGCAGTCCTGTCGTGGATCGAACCCCAGTCGTTAAGGATGTCATTGTAAGTATCATCCGCGTCCGCATGTCTCGTTCAGTCCGATGGACAACCTGACGGCTCGTCACTTTGCTGCCGGTGACTGTTCCAGACAGCGCTTTGCTTTTCGTGTCGTTCCACCTAGATATTAATTCCCATACCTTCCTCTAATCTCCGTGCCTTCGTCAACTGCAAAGCTTGCCAAAGTCAGTACTGAAGATGACTTTAAAACAAAAGCAAGTTAGTTTGATGTCATTCTACACATGCTCGAGGTAAGTTGAAAGTAGGAGGCTCTGGCTTCATGTTTTCTAAACGAAAAACAGCAACTAAATTGCAGCTGACACAGTTATGGAGTCTGCAGTGTTTTGCTCTCTTAGGAAAGCGCAATAAAAAAAATTATCAAGACGTCGGAAAAGAGCACAATATCTTACGATTCTTCCTTTCGTACTTGGTTTACTTTTATGTGGAATATTAGCTTTGTTGGTAATACTTTTATTGAAACCCATTAGCCAGCAAAAGTTCTGTCCCCTAATGGCGGACCCATTAAATAAACCTAGCATGTTATAGCGGGTATGCTGAATGAGAGAAGAGCAAAAAATGACAAACGGTATAAAAGACTGCGGCAGCACCTTATCGGTATTCTATTTGAATAAGGTAAGTCAATCTGAGCTTTGGCTCTTCTTTTTTCTACAAATCAATTTAGAGCAGTGCGAAACGCTTTACGTCCCGTATGCACCAGCAGTGCGGTCGTGGATCGAACCCCAGTCGTTAAGGATGTCATTGTAAGTATCATCCGCGTCCGCATGTCTCGTTCAGTCCGATGGACAACCTGACGGCTCGTCACTTTGCTGCCGGTGACTGTTCCAGACAGCGCTTTGCTTTTCGTGTCGTTCCACCTAGATATTAATTCCCATACCTTCCTCTAATCTCCGTGCCTTCGTCAACTGCAAAGCTTGCCAAAGTCAGTACTGAAGATGACTTTAAAACAAAAGCAAGTTAGTTTGATGTCATTCTACACATGCTCGAGGTAAGTTGAAAGTAGGAGGCTCTGGCTTCATGTTTTCTAAACGAAAAACAGCAACTAAATTGCAGCTGACACAGTTATGGAGTCTGCAGTGTTTTGCTCTCTTAGGAAAGCGCAATAAAAAAAATTATCAAGACGTCGGAAAATAGCACAATATCTTACGATTCTTCCTTTCGTACGTGGTTTACTTTTATGTGGAATATTAGCTTTGTTGGTAATACTGTTATTAAAACCCATTAGCCAGCAAAAGTTCTGTCCCCTAATGGCGGACCCATTAAATAAACCTAGCATGTTATAGCGGGTATGCTGAATGAAACAAGAGCAAAAAATGACAAACGGTATAAAAGGCTGCAGCAGCACCTTATCGGTATTCTATTTGAATAAGGTAAGTCAATCTGAGCTTTGGCTCTTCTTTTTTCTACAAATGAATCTAGAGCAGTGCGAAACGCTTTACGTCCCGTATGCACCAGCAGTGCCGTCGTGGATCGAACCCCAGTCGTTAAGGATGTCATTGTAAGTATAATCCGCGTCCGCATGTCTCGTTCAGTCCGATGGACCCCCTGACGGCTCGTCACTTTGCTGCCGGTGACTGTTCCGGCCAGCGCTTTGCCTTTCGTGTCGTGCCACCTAGATATTATTTCCCATAACTTCCTCTTATCTCCGTGCCGTCGTCAACTGCAAAGCTTGCCAGAGTCAGTACTGAAGATGACTTTAAAACAAAAGCAAGTTAGTTTGATGTCATTCTACACATGCTCGATGTAAGTTGAAAGTAGGAGGCTGTGGCTTCATGTTTTCTCAACGAAAAACAGCAACTAAATTGCAGCTGACACAGTTATGGAGTCTGCAGTGTTTTGCTCCCTTAGGAAAGCGCAATAAAAAAAATTATCAAGAAGACGGAAAAGAGCACAATATCTTACGATTCTTCCTTTCATACGTGGTTTACCTTTATGTGGAATATTAGCTTTATTGGTAATATTGTTATTAAAACCCATTAGCCAGCAAAAGTTCTGTCCCCTAATGGCGGACCCATTAAATAAACCTAGCATGTTATAGCGGGTATGCAGAATGAAACAAGAGCAAAAAATGACAAACGGTATAAAAGACTGCGGCAGCACCTTATCAGTATTCTATTTGAATAAGGTAAGTCAATCTGAGCTTTGGCTCTTCTTTTTTCTACAAATCAATTTAGAGCAGTTCGAAACGCTTTTCGTCCCGTATGCACCAGCAGTGCCGTCGTGGATCGAACCCCAGTCGTTAAGGATGTCATTGTAAGTATCATCCGCGTCCGCATGTCTCGTTCAGTCCGATGGACAACCTGACGGCTCGTCACTTTGCTGCCGGTGACTGTTCCAGACAGCGCTTTGCTTTTCGTGTCGTTCCACCTAGATATTAATTCCCATACCTTCCTCTAATCTCCGTGCCTTCGTCAACTGCAAAGCTTGCCAAAGTCAGTACTGAAGATGACTTTAAAACAAAAGCAAGTTAGTTTGATGTCATTCTACACATGCTCGAGGTAAGTTGAAAGTAGGAGGCTCTGGCTTCATGTTTTCTAAACGAAAAACAGCAACTAAATTGCAGCTGACACAGTTATGGAGTCTGCAGTGTTTTGCTCCCTTAGGAAAGCGCAATAAAAAAAATTATCACGACGTCGGAAAAAAGCACAATATCTTACGATTCTTCCTTTCATACGTGGTTTACCTTTATGTGGAATATTAGCTTTGTTGGTAATATTGTTATTAAAACCCATTAGCCAGCAAAAGTTCTGTCCCCTAATGGCGGACCCATTAAATAAACCTAGCATGTTATAGCGGGTATGCTGAATAAAACAAGAGCAAAAAATGACAAACGGTATAAAAGACTGCGGCAGCACCTTATCAGTATTCTATTTGAATAAGGTAAGTCACTCTGAGCTTTGGCTCTTCTTTTTTCTACAAATCAATCAAGAGCAGTGCGAAACGCTTTACGTCCCGTATGCACCAGCAGTCCTGTCGTAGATCGAACCCCAGTCGTTAAGGATGTCATTGTAAGTATCATCCGCGTCCGCATGTCTCGTTCAGTCCGATGGACAACCTGACGGCTCGTCACTTTGCTGCCGGTGACTGTTCCAGACAGCGCTTTGCTTTTCGTGTCGTTCCACCTAGATATTAATTCCCATACCTTCCTCTAATCTCCGTGCCTTCGTCAACTGCAAAGCTTGCCAAAGTCAGTACTGAAGATGACTTTAAAACAAAAGCAAGTTAGTTTGATGTCATTCTACACATGCTCGAGGTAAGTTGAAAGTAGGAGGCTCTGGCTTCATGTTTTCTAAACGAAAAACAGCAACTAAATTGCAGCTGACACAGTTATGGAGTCTGCAGTGTTTTGCTCTCTTAGGAAAGCGCAATAAAAAAAATTATCAAGAAGACGGAAAAGAGCACAATATCTTACGATTCTTCCTTTCATACGTGGTTTACCTTTATGTGGAATATTAGCTTTATTGGTAATATTGTTATTAAAACCCATTAGCCAGCAAAAGTTCTGTCCCCTAATGGCGGACCCATTAAATAAACCTAGCATGTTATAGCGGGTATGCAGAATGAAACAAGAGCAAAAAATGACAAACGGTATAAAAGACTGCGGCAGCACCTTATCAGTATTCTATTTGAATAAGGTAAGTCAATCTGAGCTTTGGCTCTTCTTTTTTCTACAAATCAATTTAGAGCAGTTCGAAACGCTTTTCGTCCCGTATGCACCAGCAGTGCCGTCGTGGATCGAACCCCAGTCGTTAAGGATGTCATTGTAAGTATCATCCGCGTCCGCATGTCTCGTTCAGTCCGATGGACAACCTGACGGCTCGTCACTTTGCTGCCGGTGACTGTTCCAGACAGCGCTTTGCTTTTCGTGTCGTTCCACCTAGATATTAATTCCCATACCTTCCTCTAATCTCCGTGCCTTCGTCAACTGCAAAGCTTGCCAAAGTCAGTACTGAAGATGACTTTAAAACAAAAGCAAGTTAGTTTGATGTCATTCTACACATGCTCGAGGTAAGTTGAAAGTAGGAGGCTCTGGCTTCATGTTTTCTAAACGAAAAACAGCAACTAAATTGCAGCTGACACAGTTATGGAGTCTGCAGTGTTTTGCTCCCTTAGGAAAGCGCAATAAAAAAAATTATCACGACGTCGGAAAAAAGCACAATATCTTACGATTCTTCCTTTCATACGTGGTTTACCTTTATGTGGAATATTAGCTTTGTTGGTAATATTGTTATTAAAACCCATTAGCCAGCAAAAGTTCTGTCCCCTAATGGCGGACCCATTAAATAAACCTAGCATGTTATAGCGGGTATGCTGAATAAAACAAGAGCAAAAAATGACAAACGGTATAAAAGACTGCGGCAGCACCTTATCAGTATTCTATTTGAATAAGGTAAGTCACTCTGAGCTTTGGCTCTTCTTTTTTCTACAAATCAATCAAGAGCAGTGCGAAACGCTTTACGTTCCGTATGCACCAGCAGTCCTGTCGTGGATCGAACCCCAGTCGTTAAGGATGTCATTGTAAGTATCATCCGCGTCCGCATGTCTCGTTCAGTCCGATGGACAACCTGACGGCTCGTCACTTTGCTGCCGGTGACTGTTCCGGACAGCGCTTTGCTTTTCGTGTCGTGCCACCCAGATATTAATTCCCATACCTTCCTCTAATCTCCGTGCCGTCGTCAACTGCAAAGCTTGCCAGAGTCAGTACTGAAGATGACTTTAAAACAAAAGCAAGTTAGTTTGATGTCATTCTATTCATGCTCGATGTAAGTTGAATGTAGGAGGATCTGGCTGCATGTTTTCTCAACGAAAAACAGCAACTAAATTGCAGCTGACACAGTTATGGAGTCTGCAGTGTTTTGCTCCCTTAGGAAAGCGCAATAAAAAAAATTATCAAGACGTCGGAAAAGAGCACAATATCTTACGATTCTTCCTTTAATACGTGGTTTACCATGATATGGAATATTAGCTTTGTTGTTAATATTGTTATTGAAACCCATTAGCCAGCAAATTTTCTGTCCCCTAGTGGCGGACCCATTAAATAAACCTAGCATATTATAGCGGGTATGCTGAATGAAACAAGAGCAAAAAATGACAAACGGTATAAAAGGCTGCGGCAGCACCTTATCGGTATTCTATTTGAATAAGGTAAGTCAATCTGAGCTTTGGCTCTTCTTATTTCTACAAATCAATCTAGAGCAGTGCGAAACGCTTTACGTCCCGTATGCACCAGCAGTCCTGTCGTAGATCGAACCCCAGTCGTTAAGGATGTCATTGTAAGTATCATCCGCGTCCGCATGTCTCGTTCAGTCCGATTAACAACCTGACGGCTCATCACTTTGCTGCCGGTGACTGTTCCGGCCAGCGCTTTGCCTTTCGTGTCGTTCCACCTAGATATTAATTCCCATACCTTCCTCTAAGCTCCGTGCCGTCGTCAACTGTAAAGCTTGCCAAAGTCAGTACTGAAGATGACTTTAAAACAAAAGCAAGTTAGTTTGATGTCATTCTACACATGCTCGAGGTAAGTTGAAAGTAGGAGGCTCTGGCTTCATGTTTTCTAAACGAAAAACAGCAACTAAATTGCAGCTGACACAGTTATGGAGTCTGCAGTGTTTTGCTCTCTTAGGAAAGCGCAATAAAAAAAATTATCAAGACGTCGGAAAAGAGCACAATATCTTACGATTCTTCCTTTCGTACGTGGTTTACCTTTATGTGGAATATTAGCTTTGTTGGTAATACTGTTATTGAAACCCATTAGCCAGCAAAAGTTCTGTCCCCTAGTGGCGGACCCATTAAAAAAACCTAGCATGTTATAGCGGGTATGCTGAATGAAACAAGAGCAAAAAATGACAAACGGTATAAAAGACTACGGCAGCACCTTATCGGTATTCTATTTGAATAAGGTAAGTCAATCTGAGCTTTGGCTCTTCTTTTTTCTACAAATCAATCTAGAGCAGTGCGAAACGCTTTACGTTCCGTATGCACCAGCAGTCCTGTCGTGGATCGAACCCCAGTCGTTTAGGATGTCATTGTAAGTATCATCCGCGTCCGCATGTCTCGTTAAGTCCGATGGACAACCTGACGGCTCGTCACTTTGCTGCCGGTGACTGTTCCGGACAGCGCTTTGCTTTTCGTGTCGTGCCACCCAGATATTAATTCCCATAACTTCTTCTAATCTCCGTGCCTTCGTCAACTGCAAAGCTTGCCAAAGTCAGTACTGAAGATGACTTTAAAACAAAAGCAAGTTAGTTTGATGTCATTCTACACATGCTCGAGGTAAGTTGAAAGTAGGAGGCTCTGGCTTCATGTTTTCTAAACGAAAAACTGCAACTAAATTGCAGCTGACACAGTTATGGAGTCTGCAGTGTTTTGCTCCCTTAGGAAAGCGCAATAAAAAAAATTATCAAAACGTCGGAAAAAAGCACAATATCTTACGATTCTTCCTTTAATACGTGGTTTACCATGATATGGAATATTAGCTTTGTTGTTAATATTGTTATTGAAACCCATTAGCCAGCAAATTTTCTGTCCCCTAGTGGCGGACCCATTAAATAAACCTAGCATATTATAGCGGGTATGCTGAATGAAACAAGAGCAAAAAATGACAAACGGTATAAAAGGCTGCGGCAGCACCTTATCGGTATTCTATTTGAATAAGGTAAGTCAATCTGAGCTTTGGCTCTTCTTATTTCTACAAATCAATCTAGAGCAGTGCGAAACGCTTTACGTCCCGTATGCACCAGCAGTCCTGTCGTAGATCGAACCCCAGTCGTTAAGGATGTCATTGTAAGTATCATCCGCGTCCGCATGTCTCGTTCAGTCCGATTAACAACCTGACGGCTCATCACTTTGCTGCCGGTGACTGTTCCGGCCAGCGCTTTGCCTTTCGTGTCGTTCCACCTAGATATTAATTCCCATACCTTCCTCTAAGCTCCGTGCCGTCGTCAACTGTAAAGCTTGCCAAAGTCAGTACTGAAGATGACTTTAAAACAAAAGCAAGTTAGTTTGATATCATTCTACACATGCTCGAGGTAAGTTGAAAGTAGGAGGCTCTGGCTTCATGTTTTCTCAACGAAAAACAGCAACTAAATTGCAGCTGACACAGTTATGTGGTCTGCAGTGTTTTGCTCCCTTAGGAAAGCGCAATAAAAAAAATTATCAAGAAGACGGAAAAGAGCACAATATCTTACGATTCTTGCTTTCATACGTGGTTTATCTTTATGTGGAATATTAGCTTTGTTGGTAATATTGTTATTAAAACCCATTAGCTAGAAAAAGTTCTGTCCCCTAATGGCGGACCCATTAAATAAACCTAGCATGTTATAACGAGTATGCTGAATGAAAGAAGAGCAAAAAATGACAAACGGTATAAAAGACTGCGGAAGCACCTTATCAGTATTCTATTTGAATAAGGTAAGTCAATCTGAGCTTTGGCTCTACTTTTTTCTACAAATCAATCTAGAGCAGTGCGAAACGCTTTACGTTCCGTATGCACCAGCAGTCCTGTCGTGGATCGAACCCCAGTCGTTAAGGATGTCATTGTAAGTATCATCCGCGTCCGCATGTCTCGTTTAGTCCGATGGACAACCTGACGGCTCGTCACTTTGCTGCCAGTGACTGTTCCGGACAGCGCTTTGCTTTTCGTGTCGTGCCACCCAGATATTAATTCCCATACCTTCCTCTAATCTCCGTGCCGTCGTCAACTGCAAAGCTTGCCAGAGTCAGTACTGAAGATGACTTTAAAACAAAAGCAAGTTAGTTTGATGTCATTCTACACATGCTCGATGTAAGTTGAATGTAGGAGGATCTGGCTTCATGTTTTTTCAACGAAAAACAGCAACTAAATTGCAGCTGACACAGTTATGGAGTCTGCAGTGTTTTGCTCCCTTAGGAAAGCGCAATAAAAAAAATTATCAAGACGTCGGAAAAGAGCACAATATCTTACGATTCTTCCTTTCATACGTGGTTTACCATTATATGGAATATTAGCTTTGTTGTTAATATTGTTATTGAAACCCATTAGCCAGCAAAAGTTCTGTCCCCTAGTGGCGGACCCATTAAATAAACCTAGCATATTATAGCGGGTATGCTGAATGAAACAAGAGCAAAAAATGACAAACGGTATAAAAGGCTGCGGCAGCACCTTATAGGTATTCTATTTGAATAAGGTAAGTCAATCTGAGCTTTGGCTCTTCTTATTTCTACAAATCAATCTAGAGCAGTGCGAAACGCTTTACGTCCCGTATGCACCAGCAGTCCTGTCGTAGATCGAACCCCAGTCGTTAAGGATGTCATTGTAAGTATCATCCGCGTCCGCATGTCTCGTTCAGTCCGATTAACAACCTGACGGCTCATCACTTTGCTGCCGGTGACTGTTCCGCCCAGCGCTTTGCCTTTCGTGTCGTTCCACCTAGATATTAATTCCCATACCTTCCTGTAAGCTCCGTGCCGTCGTCAACTGTAAAGCTTGCCAAAGTCAGTACTGAAGATGACTTTAAAACAAAAGCAAGTTAGTTTGATATCATTCTACACATGCTCGAGGTAAGTTGAAAGTAGGAGGCTCTGGCTTCATGTTTTCTCAACGAAAAACAGCAACTAAATTGCAGCTGACACAGTTATGGGGTCTGCAGTGTTTTGCTCCCTTAGGAAAGCGCAATAAAAAAAATTATCAAGAAGACGGAAAAGAGCACAATATCTTACGATTCTTCCTTTCATACGTGGTTTACCTTTATGTGGAATATTAGCTTTGTTGGTAATATTGTTATTAAAACCCATTAGCCAGAAAAAGTTCTGTCCCCTAATGGCGGACCCATTAAATAAACCTAGCATGTTATAACGGGTATGCTGAATGAAAGAAGAGCAAAAAATGACAAACGGTATAAAAGACTGCGGCAGCACCTTATCGGTATTCTATTTGAATAAGGTAAGTCAATCTGAGCTTTGGCTCTACTTTTTTCTACAAATCAATCTAGAGCAGTGCGAAACGCTTTACGTCCCGTATGCACCAGCAGTGCCGTCGTGGATCGAACCCCAGTCGTTAAGGATGTCATTGTAAGTATTATCCGCGTCCGCATGTCTCGTTCAGTCCGATGGACAACCTGACGGCTCGTCACTTTGCTGCCGGTGACTGTTCCGGCCAGCGCTTTGCTTTTCGTGTCGTTCCACCTAGATATTAATTCCCATACCTTCCTCTAATCTCCGTGCCTTCGTCAACTGCAAAGCTTGCCAAAGTCAGTACTGAAGATGACTTTAAAACAAAAGCAAGTTAGTTTGATGTCATTCTACACATGCTCGAGGTAAGTTGAAAGTAGGAGGCTCTGGCTTCATGTTTTCTAAACGAAAAACAGCAACTAAATTGCAGCTGACACAGTTATGGAGTCTGCAGTGTTTTGCTCTCTTAGGAAAGCGCAATAAAAAAAATTATCAAGACGTCGGAAAAGAGCACAATATCTTACGATTCTTCCTTTCGTACGTGGTTTACCTTTATGTGGAATATTAGCTTTGTTGGTAATACTGTTATTGAAACCCATTAGCCAGCAAAAGTTCTGTCCCCTAGTGGCGGACCCATTAAAAAAACCTAGCATGTTATAGCGGGTATGCTGAATGAAACAAGAGCAAAAAATGACAAACGGTATAAAAGACTACGGCAGCACCTTATCGGTATTCTATTTGAATAAGGTAAGTCAATCTGAGCTTTGGCTTTTCTTTTTTCTACAAATCAATCTAGAGCAGTGCGAAACGCTTTACGTTCCGTATGCACCAGCAGTCCTGTCGTGGATCGAACCCCAGTCGTTAAGGATGTCATTGTAAGTATCATCCGCGTCCGCATGTCTCGTTAAGTCCGATGGACAACCTGACGGCTCGTCACTTTGCTGCCGGTGACTGTTCCGGACAGCGCTTTGCTTTTCGTGTCGTGCCACCCAGATATTAATTCCCATAACTTCTTCTAATCTCTGTGCCTTCGTCAACTGCAAAGCTTGCCAAAGTCAGTACTGAAGATGACTTTAAAACAAAAGCAAGTTAGTTTGATGTCATTCTACACATGCTCGAGGTAAGTTGAAAGTAGGAGGCTCTGGCTTCATGTTTTCTAAACGAAAAACAGCAACTAAATTGCAGCTGACACAGTTATGGAGTCTGCAGTGTTTTGCTCCCTTAGGAAGCGCAATAAAAAAAATTATCAAGACGTCGGAAAAGAGCACAATATCTTACGATTCTTCCTTTCATACGTGGTTTACCAATACAGTATGTGAAATATTAGCTTTGTTGGTAATATTGTTATTAAAACCCATTAGCCAGCAAAAGTTCTGTCCCCTAATGGCGGACCCATTAAATAAACCTAGCATGTTATAGCGGGTATGCTGAATGAAACAAGAGCAAAAAATGACAAACGGTATAAAAGACTGCGGCAGCACCTTATTAGTATTCTATTTGAATAAGGTAAGTCAATCTAAGCTTTGGCTCTTCTTTTTTCTACAAATCAATCAAGAGCAGTGCGAAACGCTTTACGTTCCGTATGCACCAGCAGTCCTGTCGTGGATCGAACCCCAGTCGTTAAGGATGTCATTGTAAGTATCATCCGCGTCCGCATGTCTCGTTCAGTCCGATGGACAACCTGACGGCTCGTCACTTTGCTGCCGGTGACTGTTCCAGACAGCGCTTTGCTTTTCGTGTCGTTCCACCTAGATATTAATTCCCATAACTTCCTCTAATCTCCGTGCCTTCGTCAACTGCAAAGCTTGCCAAAGTCAGTACTGAAGATGACTTTAAAACAAAAGCAAGTTAGTTTGATGTCATTCTACACATGCTCGAGGTAAGTTGAAAGTAGGAGGTTCTGGCTTCATGTTTTCTCAACGAAAAACAGCAACTAAATTGCAGCTGACACAGTTATGGAGTCTGCAGTGTTTTGCTCCCTTAGGAAAGCGCAATAAAAAAAATTATCAAGAAGACGGAAAAGAGCACAATATCTTAAGATTCTTCCTTTCATACGTGGTTTACCTTTATGTGGAATATTAGCTTTGTTGGTAATACTGTTATTAAAACCCATTAGCCAGCAAAAGTTCTGTCCCCTAATGGCGGACCCATTAAATAAACCTAGCATGTTATAGCGGGTATGCTGAATGAAAGAAGAGCAAAAAATGACAAACGGTATAAAAGACTGCGGCAGCACCTTATAGGTATTCTATTTAAATAAGGTAAGTCATTCTGAGCTTTGGCTCTTCTTATTTCTACAAATGAATCTGGAGCAGTGCGAAACGCTTTACGTCCCGTATGCACCAGCAGTGCCGTCGTGGATCGAACCCCAGTCGTTAAGGATGTTATTGTAAGTATCATCCGCGTCCGCATGTCTCGATCAGTCCGATGGACAATCTTACGGCTCGTCACATTGCTGCCGGTGACTGTTCCGGACAGCGCTTTGCTTTTCGTGTCGTGCCACCTAGATATTATTTCCCATAACTTCCTCTAATCTCCGTGCCGTCGTCAACTGCAAAGCTTGCCAGAGTCAGTACTGAAGATGACTTTAAAACAAAAGCAAGTTAGTTTGATGTCCTTCTACACATGCTCAAGGTAAGTTGAAAGTAGGAGGCTCTGGCTTCATGTTTTCTCAACGAAAAACAGCAACTAAATTGCAGCTGACACAGTTATGGAGTCTGCAGTGTTTTGCTCCCTTAGGAAGCGCAATAAAAAAAATTATCAAGACGTCGGAAAAGAGCACAATATCTTACGATTCTTCCTTTCATACGTGGTTTACCAATACAGTATGTGAAATATTAGCTTTGTTGGTAATATTGTTATTAAAACCCATTAGCCAGCAAAAGTTCTGTCCCCTAATGGCGGACCCATTAAATAAACCTAGCATGTTATAGCGGGTATGCTGAATGAAACAAGAGCAAAAAATGACAAACGGTATAAAAGACTGCGGCAGCACCTTATTAGTATTCTATTTGAATAAGGTAAGTCAATCTAAGCTTTGGCTCTTCTTTTTTCTACAAATCAATCAAGAGCAGTGCGAAACGCTTTACGTCCCGTATGCACCAGCAGTCCTGTCGTGGATCGAACCCCAGTCGTTAAGGATGTCATTGTAAGTATCATCCGCGTCCGCATGTTTCGTTCAGTCCGATGGACAACCTGACGGCTCGTCACTTTGCTGCCGGTGACTGTTCCAGACAGCGCTTTGCTTTTCGTGTCGTTCCACCTAGATATTAATTCCCATACCTTCCTCTAATCTCCGTGCCATCGTCAACTGCAAAGCTTGCCAAAGTCAGTACTGAAGATGACTTTAAAACAAAAGCAAGTTAGTTTGATGTCATTCTACACATGCTCGAGGTAAGTTGAAAGTAGGAGGCTGTGGCTTCATGTTTTCTCAACGAAAAACAGCAACTAAATTGCAGCTGACACAGTTATGGAGTCTGCAGTGTTTTGCTCCCTTAGGAAAGCGCAATAAAAAAAATTATCAAGAAGACGGAAAAGAGCACAATATCTTACGATTCTTCCTTTCATACGTGGTTTACCTTTATGTGGAATATTAGCTTTGTTGGTAATATTGTTATTAAAACCCATTAGCCAGCAAAAGTTCTGTCCCCTAATGGCGGACCCATTAAATATACCTAGCATGTTATAGCGGATATGCTGAATGAGACAAGAGCAAAAAATGACAAACGGTATAAAAGACTGCGGCAGCACCTTATCGGTATTCTATTTGAATAAGGTAAGTCAATCTGAGCTTTGGCTCTTCTTATTTTTACAAATCAATCTAGAGCAGTGCGAAACGTTTTACGTCCCGTATGCACCAGCATTCCTGTCGTAGATCGAACCCCAGTCGCTAAGGATGTCATTGTAAGTATTATCCGCGTCCGCATGTCTCGTTCAGTCCGATGGACAACCTGACGGATCATCACTTTGCTGCCGGTGACTGTTCCGGCCAGCGCTTTGTTTTTCGTGTCGTTCCACCTAGATATTAATTCCCATACCTTCCTCTAAGCTCCGTGCCGTCGTCAACTGTAAAGCTTGCCAAAGTCAGTACTGAAGATGACTTTAAAACAAAAGCAAGTTAGTTTGATGTCATTCTACACATGCTCGAGGTAAGTTGAAAGTAGGAGGCTCTGGCTTCATGTTTCTCAACGAAAAACAGCAACTAAATTGCAGCTGACACAGTTATGGAGTCTGCAGTGTTTTGCTCCCTTAGGAAAGCGCAATAAAAAAAATTATCAAGACGTCGGAAAAGAGCACAATATCTTACGATTCTTCCTTTCATACGTGGTTTACCATTATGTGGAATATTAGCTTTGATGGTAATATTGTTATTGAAACCCATTAGCCAGCAAAAGTTCTGTCTCCTAGTGGCGGACCTATTAAATAAACCTAGCATGTTATAGCGGGTATGCTGAATGAAACAAGAGCAAAAAATGACAAACGGTAAAAAACACTGCGGCAGCACCTTATCGGTATTCTATTTGAATAAGGTAAGTCAACCTGAGCTTTGGCTCTTCTTATTTCTACAAATCAATCTAGAGCAGTGCGAAACGCTTTACGTCCCGTATGCACCAGCAGTGCCGTCGTGGATCGAACCCCAGTCGTTAAGGATGTCATTGTAAGTATTATCCGCGTCCGCATGTCTCGTTTAGTCCGATGGACAATCTTACGGCTCGTCACTTTGCTGCCGGTGACTGTTCCGGCCAGCGCTTTGCTTTTCGTGTCGTGCAACCTAGATATTAATTCCCATACCTTCCTCTAATCTCCGTGCCGTCGTCAACTGCAAAGCTTGCCAGAGTTAGTACTGAAGATGACTTTAAAACAAAAGCAAGTTAGTTTGATGTCAGTCTACACATGCTCGAGGTAAGTTGAAAGTAGGAGGCTCTGGCTTCATGTTTTCTCAACGAAAAACAGAAACTAAATTGCAGCTGACACAGTTATGGAGTCTGCAGTGTTTTGCTCCCTTAGGAAAGCGCAATAAAAAAAATTATCAAGACGTCGGAAAAGAGCACAATACCTTACGATTCTTCCTTTCATACGTGGTTTACCATCATGTGGAATATTAGCTTTGTTGGTAATATTGTTATTGAAACCCATTAGCCAGTAAAAGTTCTGTTCCCTAGTGGCGGACCTATTTAATGAACCTAGCATGTTATAGCGGGTATGCTGAATGAAACCAGAGCAAAAAATGACAAACGGTATAAAAGACTGCGGCAGCACCTTATCGGTATTCTATTTGAATAAGGTAAGTCAATCTGAGCTTTGGCTCTTCTTATTTCTACAAATCAATCTAGAGCAGTGCGAAAAGCTTTACGTCCTGTATGCACCAGCAGTCCTGTCGTGGATCGAACCCCAGTCGTTAAGGATGTCATTGTAAGTATTATCCGCGTCCGCATGTCTCGTTCAGTCCGATGGACAACCTGACGGCTCGACACTTTTCTGCCGGTGACTGTTCCGGCCAGCGCCTTGCTTTTCGTGTCGTGCCACCTAGATATTAATTCCCATACCATCCTCTAAGCTCCGTGCCGTCGTCAACTGTAAAGCTTGCCAAAGTCAGTACTGAAGATGACTTTAAAACAAAAGCAAGTTAGTTTGATGTCATTCTACACATGCTCGATGTAAGTTGAAAGTAGGAGGCTCTGGCTTCATGTTTTCTCAACGAAAAACAGCAACTAAATTGCAGCTGACACAGTTATGGAGTCTGCAGTGTTTTGCTCCCTTAGGAAAGCGCAATAAAAAAAATTATCAAGACGTCGGAAAAGAGCACAATATCTTACGATTCTTCCTTTCATACGTGGTTTACCATTATGTGGAATATTAGCTTTGTTGGTAATATTGTTATTGAAACCCATTAGCCAGCAAAAGTTCTGTCCCCTAGTGGCGGACCCATTAAATAAACCTAGCATGTTATAGCGGGTATGCTGAATGAAACAAGAGCAAAAAATGACAAACGGTATAAAAGACTGCGGCAGCACCTTATCGGTATTCTATTTGAATAAGGTAAGTCAATCTGAGCTTTGGCTCTTCTTATTTCTACAAATCAATCTAGAGCAGTGCGAAACGCTTTACGTCCCGTATGCACCAGCAGTGCCGTCGTGGATCGAACCCCAGTCGTTAAGGATGTCATTGTAAGTATTATCCGCGTCCGCATGTCTCGTTCAGTCCGATGGACAACCTGACGGATCGTCATTTTGCTGCCGGTGACTGTTCCGGCAAGCGCTTTGCTTTTCGTGTCGTTCCACCTAGATATTAATTCCCATAACTTCCTCTAAGCTCCGTGCCGTCGTCAACTGTAAAGCTTGCCAAAGTCAGTACTGAAGATGACTTTAAAACAAAAGCAAGTTAGTTTGATGTCATTCTACACATGCTCGAGGTAAGTTGAAAGTAGGAGGCTGTGGCTTCATGTTTTCTCAACGAAAAACAGCAACTAAATTGCAGCTGACACAGTTATGGAGTCTGCAGTGCTTTGCTCCCTTAGGAAAGCGCAATAAAAAAAATTATCAAGAAGACGGAAAAGAGCACAATATCTTACGATTCTTCCTTTCATACGTGGTTTACCAATACAGTATGTGAAATATTAGCTTTGTTGGTAATATTGTTATTAAAACCCATTAGCCAGCAAAAGTTCTGTCCCCTAATGGCGGACCCATTAAATAAACCTAGCATGTTATAGCGGGTATGCTGAATGAAACAAGAGCAAAAAATGACAAACGGTATAAAAGACTGCGGCAGCACCTTATTAGTATTCTATTTGAATAAGGTAAGTCAATCTAAGCTTTGGCTCTTCTTTTTTCTACAAATCAATCAAGAGCAGTGCGAAACGCTTTACGTCCCGTATGCACCAGCAGTGCCGTCGTGGATCGAACCCCAGTCGTTAAGGATGTCATTGTAAGTATTATCCGCGTCCGCATGTCTCGTTCAGTCCGATGGACAACCTGACGGATCGTCATTTTGCTGCCGGTGACTGTTCCGGCAAGCGCTTTGCTTTTCGTGTCGTTCCACCTAGATATTAATTCCCATAACTTCCTCTAAGCTCCGTGCCGTCGTCAACTGTAAAGCTTGCCAAAGTCAGTACTGAAGATGACTTTAAAACAAAAGCAAGTTAGTTTGATGTCATTCTACACATGCTCGAGGTAAGTTGAAAGTAGGAGGCTCTGGCTTCATGTTTTCTCAACGAAAAACAGAAACTAAATTGCAGCTGACACAGTTATGGTGTCTGCAGTGTTTTGCTCCCTTAGGAAAGCGCAATAAAAAAAATTATCAAGACGTCGGAAAAGAGCACAATACCTTACGATTCTTCCTTTCATACGTGGTTTACCATCATGTGGAATATTAGCTTTGTTGGTAATATTGTTATTGAAACCCATTAGCCAGTAAAAGTTCTGTTCCCTAGTGGCGGACCTATTTAATGAACCTAGCATGTTATAGCGGGTATGCTGAATGAAACCAGAGCAAAAAATGACAAACGGTATAAAAGACTGCGGCAGCACCTTATCGGTATTCTATTTGAATAAGGTAAGTCAATCTGAGCTTTGGCTCTTCTTATTTCTACAAATCAATCTAGAGCAGTGCGAAAAGCTTTACGTCCTGTATGCACCAGCAGTCCTGTCGTGGATCGAACCCCAGTCGTTAAGGATGTCATTGTAAGTATTATCCGCGTCCGCATGTCTCGTTCAGTCCGATGGACAACCTGACGGCTCGACACTTTTCTGCCGGTGACTGTTCCGGCCAGCGCCTTGCTTTTCGTGTCGTGCCACCTAGATATTAATTCCCATACCATCCTCTAAGCTCCGTGCCGTCGTCAACTGCAAAGCTTGCCAAAGTCAGTACTGAAGATGACTTTAAAACAAAAGCAAGTTAGTTTGATGTCATTCTACACATGCTCGAGGTAAGTTGAAAATAGGAGGCTGTGGCTTCATGTTTTCTCAACGAAAAACAGCAACTAAATTGCAGCTGACACAGTTATGGAGTCTGCAGTGCTTTGCTCCCTTAGGAAAGCGCAATAAAAAAAATTATCAAGAAGACGGAAAAGAGCACAATATCTTACGATTCTTCCTTTCATACGTGGTTTACCTTTATGTGGAATATTAGCTTTGTTGGTAATATTGTTATTAAAACCCATTAGCCAGCAAAAGTTCTGTCCCCTAATGGCGGACCCATTAAATAAACCTAGCATGTTATAGCGGATATGCTGAATGAGACAAGAGCAAAAAATGACAAACGGTATAAAAGACTGCGGCAGCACCTTATCGGTATTCTATTTGAATAAGGTAAGTCAATCTGAGCTTTGGCTCTTCTTATTTTTACAAATCAATCTAGAGCAGTGCGAAACGTTTTACGTCCCGTATGCACCAGCAGTCCTGTCGTAGATCGAACCCCAGTCGTTAAGGATGTCATTGTAAGTATTATCCGCGTCCGCATGTCTCGTTCAGTCCGATGGACAACCTGACGGATCATCACTTTGCTGCCGGTGACTGTTCCGGCCAGCGCTTTGTTTTTCGTGTCGTTCCACCTAGATATTAATTCCCATACCTTCCTCTAAGCTCCGTGCCTTCGTCAACTGTAAAGCTTGCCAAAGTCAGTACTGAAGATGACTTTAAAACAAAAGCAAGTTAGTTTGATGTCATTCTACACATGCTCGAGGTAAGTTGAAAGTAGGAGGCTCTGGTTTCATGTTTTCTCAACGAAAAACAGCAACTAAATTGCAGCTGACACAGTTATGGAGTCTGCAGTGTTTTGCTCCCTTAGGAAAGCGCAATAAAAAAAATTATCAAGACGTCGGAAAAGAGCACAATATCTTACGATTCTTCCTTTCATACGTGGTTTACCATTATGTGGAATATTAGCTTTGATGGTAATATTGTTATTGAAACCCATTAGCCAGCAAAAGTTCTGTCTCCTAGTGGCGGACCTATTAAATAAACCTAGCATGTTATAGCGGGTATGCTGAATGAAACAAGAGCAAAAAATGACAAACAGTATAAAAGACTGCGGCAGCACCTTATCGGTATTCTATTTGAATAAGGTAAGTCAATCTGAGCTTTGGCTCTTCTTATTTCTACAAATCAATCTAGAGCAGTGCGAAACGCTTTACGTCCCGTATGCACCAGCAGTGCCGTCGTGGATCGAACCCCAGTCGTTAAGGATGTCATTGTAAGTATTATCCGCGTCCGCATGTCTCGTTCAGTCCGATGGACAATCTTACGGCTCGTCACTTTGCTGCCGGTGACTGTTCCGGACAGCGCTTTGCTTTTCGTGTCGTGCCACCTAGATATTAATTCCCATAACTTCCTCTAATCTCCGTGCCGTCGTCAACTGCAAAGCTTGCCAGAGTCAGTACTGAAGATGACTTTAAACTAAAGCAAGTTAGTTTGATGTCATTCTACACATGCTCGAGGTAAATTGAAAGTAGGAGGCTTTGGCTTCATGTTTTCTCAACGAAAAACAGCAACTAAATTGCAGATGACACAGTTATGGAGTCTGCAGTGTTTTGCTCCCTTAGGAAAGCGCAATAAAAAAAATTATCAAGACGTCGGAAAAGAGCACAATATCTTACGATTCTTCCTTTCATACGTGGTTTACCATTATGTGGAATATTAGCTTTGATGGTAATATTGTTATTGAAACCCATTAGCCAGCAAAAGTTCTGTCCCCTAGTGGCGGACCCATTAAATAAACCTAGCATGTTATAGCGGGTATGCTGAATGAAACAAGAGCAAAAAATGACAAACGGTATAAAAGACTGCGGCAGCACCTTACCGGTATTCTATTTGAATAAGGTAAGTCAATCTGAGCTTTGGCTCTTCTTATTTCTACAAATCAATCTAGAGCAGTGCGAAAAGCTTTACGTCCCGTATGCACCAGCAGTCCTGTCGTGGATCGAACCCCAGTCGTTAAGGATGTCATTGTAAGTATTATCCGCGTCCGCATGTCTCGTTCAGTCCGATGGACAACCTGACGGCTCGACACTTTTCTGCCGGTGACTGTTCCGGCCAGCGCCTTGCTTTTCGTGTCGTGCCACCTAGATATTAATTCCCATACCATCCTCTAAGCTCCGTGCCGTCGTCAACTGTAAAGCTTGCCAAAGTCAGTACTGAAGATGACTTTAAAACAAAAGCAAGTTAGTTTGATGTCATTCTACACATGCTCGATGTAAGTTGAAAGTAGGAGGATCTGGCTTCATGTTTTCTCAACGAAAAACAGCAACTAAATTGCAGCTGACACAGTTATGGAGTCTGCAGTGTTTTGCTCCCTTAGGAAAGCGCAATAAAAAAAATTATCAAGACGTCGGAAAAGAGCACAATATCTTACGATTCTTCCTTTCATACGTGGTTTACCATTATGTGGAATATTAGCTTTGATGGTAATATTGTTATTGAAACTCATTAGCCAGCAAAAGTTCTTTCCCCTAGTGGCGGACCTATTAAATAAACCTAGCATGTTATAGCGGGTATGCTGAATGAAACAAGAGCAAAAAATGACAAAGAGTATGAAAGACTGCGGCAGCACCTTATCGGTATTCTATTTGAATAAGGTAAGTCAATCTGAGCTTTGGCTCTTCTTATTTGTACAAATCAATCTAGAGCAGTGCGAAACGCTTTACGTCCCGTATGCACCAGCAGTGCCGTCGTGGATCGAACCCCAGTCGTTAAGGATGTCATTGTAAGTATTATCCGCGTCCGCATGTCTCGTTCAGTCCGATGGACAATCTTACGGCTCGTCACTTTGCTGCCGGTGACTGTTCCGGACAGCGCTTTGCTTTTCGTGTCGTGCCACCTAGATATTAATTCCCATAACTTCCTCTAATCTCCGTGCCGTCGTCAACTGCAAAGCTTGCCAGAGTCAGTACTGAAGATGACTTTAAAACTAAAGCAAGTTAGTTTGATGTCATTCTACACATGCTCGAGGTAAATTGAAAGTAGGAGGCTTTGGCTTCATGTTTTCTCAACGAAAAACAGCAACTAAATTGCAGATGACACAGTTATGGAGTCTGCAGTGTTTTGCTCCCTTAGGAAAGCGCAATAAAAAAAATTATCAAGACGTCGGAAAAGAGCACAATATCTTACGATTCTTCCTTTCATACGTGGTTTACCATTATGTGGAATATTAGCTTTGATGGTAATATTGTTATTGAAACCCATTAGCCAGTAAAACTTTTGTTCCCTAGTGGCGGACCTATTAAATGAACCTAGCATGTTATAGCGGGTATGCTGAATGAAACCAGAGCAAAAAATGACAAACGGTATAAAAGACTGCGGCAGCACCTTATCGGTATTCTATTTGAATAAGGTAAGTCAATCTGAGCTTTGGCTCTTCTTTTTTCTACAAATCAATCTAGAGCAGTGCGAAACGCTTTACGTCCCGTATGCACCAGCAGTGCCGTCGTGGATCGAACCCCAGTCGTTAAGGATGTCATTGTAAGTATTATCCCCGTCCGCATGTCTCGTTCAGTCCGATGGACAGCCTGACGGCTCGTCACTTTGCTGCCGGTGACTGTTCCGGCCAGCGCTTTGCTTTTCGTGTCTTTCCACCTAGATATTATTTCCCATACCTTCCTCTAAGCTCCGTGCCGTCGTCAACTGCAAAGCTTGCCAAAGTCAGTACTGAAGATGACTTTAAAACAAAAACAAGTTAGTTTGATGACATTCTACACATTCTCGAGGTGAGTTGAAAGTAGGAGGCTCTGGCTTCATGTTTTCTCAACGAAAAACAGCAACTAAATTGCAGCTGACACAGTTATGGAGTCTGCAGTGTTTTGCTCCCTTAGAAAAGCGCAATAAAAAAAATTATCAAGACGTCGGAAAAGAGCACAATATCTTACGATTCTTCCTTTCATACGTGGTTTACCATTATGTGGAATATTAGCTTTGATGGTAATATTGTTATTAAAACCCATTAGCCAGCAAAAGTTCTGTCCCCTAATGGCGGACCCATTAAATAAACCAAGCATGTTATAGCGGGTATGCTGAATGAAACCAGAGCAAAAAATGACAAACGGTATAAAAGACTGCGGCAGCACCTTATCAGTATTCTATTTGAATAAAGTAATTCAATCTGAGCTATTAGTTTTGTTGTTCGATTATGTCATGTTAAGGTCTTGTATAGGATCTTTAGAAAGTTGAATCATTCTAGCTAAAGACAGCAATATTTAGTGTTTTGTTTGAAAACTTTAAAACAAGAACCAGTCTTACTTACCAAAAAGTCCTTTTCAGGACTAGTAAGACAATATGACCTACGCAGACAAGGTCAAAAAGAAAAGTCAGTGGGTTTTCAAAGTTCCAGAAAACTACAGCAGAGAATTTGAAGTGACTGCAAAGTTCGCCCAACCAATGAAACGAGGAGAGATATATCAGCTACTCACTTCGATTAAAATGCCACTAAGCGCAATTGAAGGCATAGTTCAACGCCCTGGAAGCATCGTCGATTTCACTGTTGAAAACAAGAAAGGAGCAATAAAATTGGCAAATGCACTAGAACAAGTAGAAGGGATCAACAGTGCAATAGCTCATGGTGACGAACATGCGGAGTTAACTGTCTCATGGGTACCGCCTAACTTCCCCCAAGAAAGTATTAGAGAAGCTCTTGCAAGCCTAGGAATCTCGAAACCAGCCACCTACGGTCGAGATAGAACGAGACAAAAAAAAGACGGAAGGAGAATCTTTACAGTCAAGAAGGCTCTATTAAGAGAATTCAAGCCACCATCTTTCATTTACTTCGGACATTACAGATTCATGCTGAATTATGAAGGTCAAAAAAAAACATGCAGTCGCTGCGCCGAAGACGACCACATCGCAAAAGACTGCCCGTACAGGCAACAACGGAGAGTTGTGACTTCGCAAGCGTGGGAATCAGAAAACTCAAAGACCACAAGAGCATCGGATCAGTCTTCCGATGAAAGCTCGCCAATGCTCGAACGACCGTACATTCCATGTGAAGAGACATTTCCAAAACTTGATAACCCGATGATTCACTCTACGCCAAACGAGGACAAATCCAAAACAGGTAACAAAAATATCAACCAAGAAATTGACCATTTTGACGGTTCAATCAGGGAAACAAAAGAAAACAGAAGCCAACTCACAGCTGAAAGAACAAATAAAGGTCTAAAAAGAAGGGAAAGGGACTCTGGCAGCTCCCAAAACTCGACAAAGGACAAACCTCCCAGCAGGAAACACAAGGACGATGAAGACACCACCGACAACTCAGATGAAGACCCGACAGAATACAGCATTCCAGAGGAACAGGAAAAAGGTACAATACTCTGCGAATGTAACAATTTAATACCGAAACCAGTAGGACGTGAAAAAACATTTTGTCATTCGTGTAAGTTGGTCTACTACAGATGTAACTGTATAGAAAACAACGAAAAATGCGCAAATAGCCTGAGACAAAAAAAGTGTGACAATTGCGATCACCAATACGTGCCAGACGCAACTTTTCTAAACACGACGATTTATTAATGTTTAACTACATCAAAACAATAGCCCATTTAAAAAATGTGTATTTTTGTAAAGTGTTTTGTAATCTGGACATTGTTTTTTATGTTAAAACCTACACCGTTATTTTTTATATCAGTAGAACGAACGTTTTTTTATCTGGAATCAACTTTTATCACTTCAAAAACAATGACTTGCTACCTTAAAATTTGCACCCTAAACTGCCATGGGTTAAATGATAAGGCAAAACGTGCAGAGCTTTTTAGCACCTTAAAGAAAGATAAGGCCCACATTTTTCTACTACAAGAAACCAAATGTCCCCCTGATAAAGAAAATGATTGGTGCAAGGAATGGGGTGAGTCAAAAGCGCTTTTTAATTCGGCACCCAAAAAGAAATTCCAAGACAAGGGAGTCGCAATTCTAATCAATCACCCTGCAATTACATTCAAAGAAGTAAATCACGACGTAGAGGGTAGAATAATCAGTGCGGTTTTATCAATACATGGTCACCTTTTAAAAGTAATAAATATTTACGCACCAAACGTAAATTCCGGAGATATTCGCGAAAACGATAGATTTTTTAAACAAATGTACCAGTATGTCGATGGAAAATTGCCCACAGTCCTAGCCGGCGACTTTAATATTGTCGACGACCTGACTTTAGACAAACATCCCCCTCTTCGAAATCGATATAAAAAAACCGAACTAATGAAACTCTGCGAAACATATGATCTAAAAGATCATTTTCGGGAAATATACGGCCAAAAGAAAATTTATACGTGGCAGAACGGAATCAGCAAATCGCGCCTTGACAGATTTTATCTGTCAAAATATCTCCACGCAACAGAAATTAGCCAGCAACCGTCTCATTTGACAGACCACGAAAAAATAACAATAAACTTAAATGTCGCCGCCCCTCCTCCTAGAGGTATCGGCCTCTGGAAGAATAATACGCAAACTTATGCAGATAAGGAATTTCTCGAAGTTTTAGAATGCAAATGGAAACAATGGTGCACGCTGCAAGAATTTTTATATAAAACCCCCAGTGATTGGTGGACGGACACCAAACGTAGGTTAAAAGCATTAATTGTGGAATTTACAAAAGGCCGACACGCTGAAAGAAAAATGTATGAAGATTACTTAGTGACTAATTTGAAATCCGCACAAAGTCGACTCGGTGACAACCCGGCCAACCACTGTAAATATGTTGAAGCGAAACGAGAACTAAGAAATTATAGAAAGAAACGAATTTATGAATCGATCTTAAAAAACAGAGAAAGTAAAGAAAAAATTGGCTCACGGGAATTTTTTGCACATTTTAATAAAAAACGTTCACAAACATATATCGAAGAAATATATGACAAAAACGGCTTGCCCACCAGCGTACCGGGAGAAATGCTACGAACCACAAAAAATTATTATACCAAGTTATACTCGTCAAGAAAAACAGATGTAGAAATACAAGATTTTTTCATTTCGAGCAATCTGCGCCATATTTCGCACGAAAGTGCTCTAAAATTAGATTGTGAAATAAGCAATGCCGAAATCCAAAACGTTGTCAAGACTCTTGCAAATGGGAAATCGCCTGGGCCGGACGGACTAAGCGGTGAATTTTATAAAACCTGTTGGAATATAATAGGTGACAAAATGAGCGAAATCTTTAAACACTGGTTTAAAGAGAAAAAAATCCCCAAAGAAATTAAGAAAGGTGCCATAACTCTAATTTATAAAAAAGGCGATGATGCAGACCTAGACAACTACCGACCAATTACCCTGTTAAACTTAGACTACAAAATATATACAAAAATACTGGCAAATAGAATAAGGGAAACTCTCAAAGAAGTGATACATGAGCATCAGTACGCCACAAAAGGTAAACAATTATCAGAAGCCACGATCCTTTTAAGAGATTTACATGATAATGCGAAAAGAAAAATGCAAAACCTGTATTTTTTATCCCTTGATTTTAAAAAAGCCTTCGATTCAATAGAACATAATTGGTTAATGAGAGTGTTGACTGAAATGCGGTTCCCAGAAACACTATGTGCATGCATAAGAGATCTGTATAGCGATAGCGTCGCGAAAATAATTTTAAACGGACACCTGTCAAAAGATTTTAAATTGAACCGAGGCGTGAGACAAGGAGACCCCTTAAGCCTGCACTTGTTTTTAATAGCGGTAGAGCCTTTAATGTCTAAGCTCAATGACACTGCACATATCAAAGGTCCTCAGTTAAGCGACAGAAAAGAAGTAAAATGCGTAAATTACGCTGATGACACAACGTTGTGTTTTAAAAACCCTGCTGATATCCATCTCGCGCTCGATTTAGTCGACAGATTTTCAAAAGCATCTGGCTTAACCTTAAACGAAGCTAAAACCAAAGGATTAGCTGTGAATCAGCCGGTAGACAACCCACTCTTGCCCAAACTATCCTGGACAAACACAAGTATAGAGTTATTGGGATATGAAATCGGAAATGTTATAGAACGCCAACAATGGGAAAACTTAATTCCAAAGGTAAAAGAGCAACTAAAAAGTTTGAGCACAAACTATGCCACCTATGAAGCTAAAGCAGTTTTATTAAAATCAAAAATCCTGCCAGTAATTACTCAGGTTGCCAAAACATACCCCCCAGACCAAGACATAATTGGGAAATTAAATAATCATGTTCTGCAGTACGTGCAAGGCAAAGAAACAACTGTTTCTATCGATATTTTACAACGCAATAATTTAGAAGGCGGCTACCGAATGCCAAACATCCAAGTCTACGCCGATCTGACTTATGTCAAATCGATACAAAAGTATTGCCTCGGCAGAGTGATGAACGAGCCAATGTCAACACACGATAGATATGTGGAGTACCAATTAGGACACGTTTTAGCTAATGTACTCGATGTCCAGAAACTAAACAGTATCCCGCACATCGCACAACCAAGTCCCTATTATTGGAAAATCCGGGAAATTGTTGAAAAATACAAACTAAGTAAAGTTGAATTAGCCAGTCCAAAACTAGGAAACACGTATAGACGAATAATCAAAGAAAGCACTCCAGAAACGCAGTCGAGTGAAAAAAACCGAGTTAAATGGGCTAGGATTCATAACCCGTTTTTACCAAATTATTTGAAAACCTTCAACTACAGATGCGCATGGAATCTACTACCCTTTAGGGGAAAATGCGGTTTTTTCCAAATAAACTCTGATACATCGTGCGCATTTTGCGGCATTGGTCCAGATACCGACTACCACACTTTCCGAAAATGCGACAAGATAAAGCGACTTTGGGATACAGTAAAAACGTTTGCGCAAAAATTCGCCAACCTCAACCCGGCTATGACAAAAATCGAGGACTTGGAAAGTTTTAACTTTAAACGGATCGAAAACGAAATAATGGACCAGACTTTGAGCACATTGATCACCATGGTTAAACACCAAATATGGAAAATTAGGAACAAATCTATATATGAGAACAAATCTCCTCCAACCCTTGACAAATTGGTGACAAGCATAGACCGGGCATTTAAATACAGATTCAATCAAATGGTAGAAGGTGGGAGGCTCGAATTGCGTTTGGACCCCGCTTTTAAACTGAATGATTTAATGCCACCGTAATCGTATAAACTCAATCGTAGTGTAATTTGTATTGTATATTGTCTTTACATCGCTATGTTCGTGCCTTTAAAGTTTTTTCGACTATGTATATATCTTGTCAAGCATTGCCGCATGGCACATAAACAAATGGTGTATTTCGTAATTGATTGCGATTATGTTGCTATGTGTGATTATTAGAAGTGAAGGTGGGTCACCTTTGGTATCAATTTGAAAATCATGAACCGAAAAACTATACTGTGTAAATAGTTGTTTTTCGTGTATTCTCATATTTTGTTCCGTGTACCTTTTGTTTGTTTTTTTTTATTATTTGCGTGTTAAGAACTAGCGTGCAAATAAACAAACCAATTGGCTCTTCTTATTTCTACAAATCAATCTAGAGCAGTGCGAAAAGCTTTACGTCCTGTATGCACCAGCAGTCCTGTCGTGGATCGAACCCCAGTCGTTAAGGATGTCATTGTAAGTATTATCCGCGTCCGCATGTCTCGTTCAGTCCGATGGACAACCTGACGGCTCGACACTTTTCTGCCGGTGACTGTTCCGGCCAGCGCCTTGCTTTTCGTGTCGTGCCACCTAGATATTAATTCCCATACCATCCTCTAAGCTCCGTGCCGTCGTCAACTGTAAAGCTTGCCAAAGTCAGTACTGAAGATGACTTTAAAACAAAAGCAAGTTAGTTTGATGTCATTCTACACATGCTCGATGTAAGTTGAAAGTAGGAGGCTCTGGCTTCATGTTTTCTCAACGAAAAACAGCAACTAAATTGCAGCTGACACAGTTATGGAGTCTGCATTGTTTTGCTCCCTTAGGAAAGCGCAATAAAAAAAATTATCAAGACGTCGGAAAAGAGCACAATATCTTACGATTCTTCCTTTCATACGTGGTTTACCATTATGTGGAATATTAGCTTTGTTGGTAATATTGTTATTGAAACCCATTAGCCAGCAAAAGTTCTGTCCCCTAGTGGCGGACCCATTAAATAAACCTAGCATGTTATAGCGGGTATGCTGAATGAAACAAGAGCAAAAAATGACAAACGGTATAAAAGACTGCGGCAGCACCTTATCGGTATTCTATTTGAATAAGGTAAGTCAATCTGAGCTTTGGCTCTTCTTTTTTCTACAAATCAATCTAGAGCAGTGCGAAACGCTTTACGTCCCGTATGCACCAGCAGTGCCGTCGTGGATCGAACCCCAGTCGTTAAGGATGTCATTGTAAGTATTATCCGCGTCCGCATGTCTCGTTCAGTCCGATGGGCAACCTGACGGATCGTCATTTTGCTGCCGGTGACTGTTCCGGCAAGCGCTTTGCTTTTCGTGTCGTTCCACCTAGATATTAATTCCCATAACTTCCTCTAAGCTCCGTGCCGTCGTCAACTGTAAAGCTTGCCAAAGTCAGTACTGAAGATGACTTTAAAACAAAAGCAAGTTAGTTTGATGTCATTCTACACATGCTCCAGGTAAGTTGAAAGTAGGAGGCTGTGGCTTCATGTTTTCTCAACGAAAAACAGCAACTAAATTGCAGCTGACACAGTTATGGAGTCTGCAGTGCTTTGCTCCCTTAGGAAAGCGCAATAAAAAAAATTATCAAGAAGACGGAAAAGAGCACAATATCTTACGATTCTTCCTTTCATACGTGGTTTACCAATACAGTATGTGAAATATTAGCTTTGTTGGTAATATTGTTATTAAAACCCATTAGCCAGCAAAAGTTCTGTCCCCTAATGGCGGACCCATTAAATAAACCTAGCATGTTATAGCGGGTATGCTGAATGAAACAAGAGCAAAAAATGACAAACGGTATAAAAGACTGCGGCAGCACCTTATTAGTATTCTATTTGAATAAGGTAAGTCAATCTAAGCTTTGGCTCTTCTTTTTTCTACAAATCAATCAAGAGCAGTGCGAAACGCTTTACGTCCCGTATGCACCAGCAGTCCTGTCGTGGATCGAACCCCAGTCGTTAAGGATGTCATTGTAAGTATCATCCGCGTCCGCATGTTTCGTTCAGTCCGATGGACAACCTGACGGCTCGTCACTTTGCTGCCGGTGACTGTTCCAGACAGCGCTTTGCTTTTCGTGTCGTTCCACCTAGATATTAATTCCCATACCTTCCTCTAATCTCCGTGCCTTCGTCAACTGCAAAGCTTGCCAAAGTCAGTACTGAAGATGACTTTAAAACAAAAGCAAGTTAGTTTGATGTCATTCTACACATGCTCGAGGTAAGTTGAAAGTAGGAGGCTGTGGCTTCATGTTTTCTCAACGAAAAACAGAAACTAAATTGCAGCTGACACAGTTATGGAGTCTGCAGTGTTTTGCTCCCTTAGGAAAGCGCAATAAAATAAATTATCAAGACGTCGGAAAAGAGCACAATATCTTACGATTCTTCCTTTCATACGTGGTTTACCATTATGTGGAATATTAGCTTTGATGGTAATATTGTTATTGAAACCCATTAGCCAGTAAAACTTTTGTTCCCTAGTGGCGGACCTATTAAATGAACCTAGCATGTTATAGCGGGTATGCTGAATGAAACCAGAGCAAAAAATGACAAACGGTATAAAAGACTGCGGCAGCACCTTATCGGTATTCTATTTGAATAAGGTAAGTCAATCTGAGCTTTGGCTCTTCTTTTTTCTACAAATCAATCTAAAGCAGTGCGAAACGCTTTACGTCCCGTATGCACCAGCAGTGCCGTCGTGGATCGAACCCCAGTCGTTAAGGATGTCATTGTAAGTATTATCCCCGTCCGCATGTCTCGTTCAGTCCGATGGACAACCTGACGGCTCGTCACTTTGCTGCCGGTGGCTGTTCCGGCCAGCGCTTTGCTTTTCGTGTCTTTCCACCTAGATATTATTTCCCATACCTTCCTCTAAGCTCCGTGCCGTCGTCAACTGCAAAGCTTGCCAAAGTCAGTACTGAAGATGACTTTAAAACAAAAACAAGTTAGTTTGATGACATTCTACACATTCTCGAGGTGAGTTGAAAGTAAGAGGCTCTGGCTTCATGTTTTCTCAACGAAAAACAGCAACTAAATTGCAGCTGACACAGTTATGGAGTCTGCAGTGCTTTGCTCCCTTAGGAAAGCGCAATAAAAAAAACTATCAAGACGTCGGAAAAGAGCACAATATCTTACGATTCTTAATTTCATTGGTGGTTTACCTTTATGTGGAATATTAACTTTGTTGGTAACATTGTTATTAAAACCCATTAGCCAGCAAAAGTGCTGTCCCCTAGTGGCAGTCCCATTAAATATACCTAGCATGTTATAGCGGGTATGCTGAATGAAACAAGAGCAAAAAATGACAAACGTTATAAAAGACTGCGGCAGCACCTTGTCGATATTCTATTTGAATAAGGTAAGTCAATCTGAGCTTTGGCTCTTCTTTTTTCCAGAAACACTATGTGCATGCATAAGAGATCTGTATAGCGATAGCGTCGCGAAAATAATTTTAAACGGACACCTGTCAAAAGATTTTAAATTGAACCGAGGCGTGAGACAAGGAGACCCCTTAAGCCTGCACTTGTTTTTAATAGCGGTAGAGCCTTTAATGTCTAAGCTCAATGAGACTGGATATATCAAAGGTCCTCAGTTAAGCGACAGAAAAGAAGTAAAATGCGTAAATTACGCTGACGACACAACGTTGTGTCTTAAAAACCCTGCTGATATCCATCTCGCGCTCGATTTAGTCGACAGATTTTCAAAGGCATCTGGCTTAACCTTAAATGAAGCTAAAACCAAAGGATTAGCTGTGAATCAGCCGGTAGACAACCCACTCTTGCCCAAACTATCCTGGACAAACACAAGTATAGAGTTATTGGGATATGAAATCGGAAACGTTATAGAACGCCAACAATGGGAAAACTTAATTCCAAGGGTAAAAGAGCAACTAAAAAGTTTGAGCACAAACTATGCCACCTATGAAGCTAAAGCAGTTTTATTAAAATCAAAAATCCTGCCAGTAATTACTCAGGTTGCCAAAACATACCCTCCAGATCGAGATATAATTGGGAAATTAAATAATCATGTTCTGCAATACGTGCAAGGCAAAGAAAGAGTTGTTTCCATCGATATTTTACAACGCAATAAGTTAGAAGGCGGCTACCGAATGCCAAACATACAAGTCTACGCCGATCTGACTTATGTCAAATCTATACAAAAGTATTGCCTCGGCAGGGTAATGAACGAACCAATGTCAACACATGATAGATATGTGGAGTACCAATTAGGACACGTTTTAGCTAATGTACTTGATGTTCAAAAACTAAACAATATCCCGCACATCGCACAACCAAGTCCCTATTATTGGAAAATCCGGGAAATTGTTGAAAAATACAAACTAAGTAAAGTTGATTTAGCCAGTCCAAAATTAGGAAACACGTATAGACGAATAACACTGTGCTGCGTTAATTTTTAGGTTACTAAAGTATTGACGGTTCTTAGTGTACTTTTTGATGCTGAATCCAAAACTGTTATCCGTTTTCTTCAATCAGGTCTAGTTTTTTTGCAAATTGCATTTGAAATTTTTGACAACTTCAGCTTTCAGCGTTTGCGATTGAGATTTGTGGTGTCATAAAAATGATTTAGCTTTTGAATTAAGTTTTGATGAAACTTGAGTGACATCACAATGAGAAGAACATAACGAATGCACCTGGTGCTTGAAAAGTTAAACTTCTGAACTTGTTTTTACAGGCTAGTTTAGTGTGCAGTTTAGATGATTTGTTTTTACAGTACTGTACAATGAGAAAGTGCAAAAACGATCCAGACAGGTTCTGTTACATATGTGGCAAGGTCACCCTGCGCAGTCGCCAAGCAAAAATTACGCAGTTTGTTAAGAAAGCATATTATGCGTATTTTGGAGTAAAACTAGGCGATCAGGACAAGGCATTTGCTCCGCACATATGTTGTAAAGCCTGCGTTAAAAACTTGAGATTATGGAGCCTAAAGAAAATAAAGAGCCTTCCTTTTGGTATTCCTATGGTATGGAGAGAAGGAAAAGACCATGTCACTGATTGTTATTTTTGCATGACCAACTTACAAGGTATGCTGATACTTGCACTGTATGGAGGCATTTTCATTAATTGCTTGATTTAAGAGTAAAAGTGTTCTTTTTCATTTTAGGAATAAACCGGAAGAACAAACAACATGTGAAGTACCCTGATGTTTCTTCAGCCATGAAACCAGTACCACATGGCCCTGGTATTCCTGTTCCAGAACCACCTGGAGAAATAAGTGAAATGGAGTGTTCTTCATCTGCAGAGAGCAAAGCAAGTGAACAAGACACATGGGATGCAGAGCAAAGTACAAGCCAACCGAAGCCTCTTACACAGCCTGAGCTGAATGACCTAACACGAGATTTAAATCTCACCAAAGAATCCGCTCAGCTCCTAGGATCACGACTACGTGAGAACAACTTGCTAGCTCCATGCACCACATATTTCTGGTATCGGTATAGAGATAAAGAGTTTAGAAAATATTTCAATTATGACGAAGACCATTCCCTAGTATACTGTCAAGATGTTTCAGGATTAATATTATCTTTGGGCATAGTCTACAGTTCGGCAGAATGGCGATTGTTTTTGGACTCATCTGTAAAGAGTTTGAAGGTAGTATTACTACACAATGGCAATAAGATTGGTTCTGTTCCTGTTGGACATTCAGTGAAGCTCACTGAATGCTATGAAGACATGAAATTCCTTTTGAAATCTCTTCAGTATAGCCAACACAAATGGAAAATATGTGGAGACTTAAAAATGATTTCAATACTTCTTGGGTTACAGGCCGGTTACACTAAACATCCATGTTTTTTGTGTCTGTGGGACTCGAGGGCTGATGATCGCCACTACACACAAATTAGCTGGCCACCCAGAACAAGTTTTACACCTGGTTTTAAAAATGTCAAATTTGCTTACTTAGTTGATCCACAAAATATTCTTTTGCCACCTCTCCACATTAAACTTGGTCTCATGAAAAACTATACCAAAGCACTTGATAAGGATGGCCCAACCTTCAAGTTCTTACAAATGAAATTTCCCCGTATCTCTGAAGCGAAGCTACGAGCAGGAGTCTTTGATGGGCCACAGATCCGTGAGCTGATGAAAGACGAAGGTTTTACTGCACACATGAGTGCAGTAGAAAAAAGAGCATGGACAGGATTTCGAGCAGTAATTTCAAACTTCCTTGGAAAGCATAGAAGCCCTGATTATGAAGCACAGGTTAAAGAGCTGCTTGAAAGTTTTCAATCCCTTGGAGCCCGGATGTCTGTAAAAATGCACTTTCTGAGTTCGCATTTAGATTACTTTCCTGACAACTGTGGTGACTACAGCGAAGAACAGGGAGAGAGATTCCACCAAGACCTTCGCCATATGGAAGAAAGGTACCAAGGATACTGGGATGTAAACATGCTTGCAGATTACTGTTGGTGCTTAAAAAGAGATCTTCCCAATACCACACATAGAAGAAAATCTTTGAAGCAACACTTTTTGTCAGCATAAATCATTTGTATTTATATTGTTATTGCATTTAACGTCGTAATATCATCATGTGCCGCACAACGCTTTCTGTGTTAAGCTATTTCGAACACTTCATTTTTATTTCACACATTGATGTTGGCAAGTATTTCACATTTAAAACACATTTGTGATGTGAAGTGTTTACGTGTCTATAGTGTAACATATTAACTTCTACTTTTAAGTTGAGCGCCGTTGAACAAAATTATGTGTTAGGAAGCTTTCTTGGTTAGTTGTAAGTGCCTTTATTTCAACTGTGTCATTATATTTTTTTAGTATTTAAAATGGCTGTCATTGCAAAAACCTTACATTCAAATAAAAATACCATCTTGCGAAAATTGACAACATGCATGACCAATTAAGCTACCCCAGAAATTAGTTTCTTTGTGCACAATAATGACCAAAGCTAGCATAATTAAATATGTGATAGAAAAAAAACTTGACCTGATTGAAAAAAACTGGTTGCATTTTTGAGTTCAGCGCAAAAAATCGATTCAGAAACAGTTAAAACATCTTTGACCTATGAAAAAAAATTTTCAAACGCAGCACAGTGTAATCAAAGAAAGCACTCCAGAAACGCAGTCGAGTGAAAAAAACCGAGTTAAATGGACTAGGATTCATAACCCGTTTTTACCAAATTATTTGAAAACCTTCAACTACAGATGCGCATGGAATCTACTACCCTTTAGGGGAAAATGCGGTATTTTCCAAATTAACTCTGATACATCGTGCGCATTTTGCGGCATTGGTCCAGATACCGACTACCACACTTTCCGAAAATGCGAAAAGATAAAGCGACTTTGGGTTACAGTAAAAATGTTTGCGCAAAAATTCGCCAACCTCAACCCGGCTATGACAAAAGTCGAAGACTTGGAAAGTTTTAACTTTAAACGGATCGAAAACGAAATAACGGACCAGACTTTGAGCACATTAATCACCATGGTTAAACACCAATTATGGAAAAGTAGAAACAAATTTATATATGAGAACAAATCTCCTCCACCCCTTGACAAATTGGTGACAAGCATAGACCGGGCCTTTAAATACAGAATAAATCAAATGGTAGAAGGTGGGAGGCTCGAATTGCGTTTGGACCCCGCTTTTAAATTGAATGATTTAATGCCACCGTAATCTTGTAAACTCAATCGTAGTTTAATTTGTGCTGTATATTGTCTTTACATCGCTATGCTCGTGCCTTTAAAGTTTTTTCGACTATGTATATATTTTGTCAAGCATTGCCGCATGGCACATAAACAAATGGTGTTTTTCGTAATTGATTGCGATCATGTTGCTATGTGTGATTATAAAAAGTGAAGGTGGGTCACCTTTGGTATCAATTTGAAAATCATGAACCGAAAAGCTATACTGTTCAAATAATTGTTTTTCGTGTGTTTTCATATTTTGCTCCGTGTATTTTTTGTTTGTTTTTTTCATTATTTGCGTGTTAAGAATTAGCGTGCAAATAAACAAACCAATTGGCTCTTCTTTTATCTTCAAATCAATCTAAAGCAGTGCGAAAAGCTTTACGTCCCGTATGCACCAGCAGTCTTGTCGTGGATCGATCTCCAGTCGTTAAGGATGTCATTGTGAGTATCATCCGCGTCGGGATGTCTCGTTCAGTCCGATGAACCCCCTGACGGCTCGTCACTTTGCTGCCGGTGACTGTTCCGGCCAGCGCTTTGCTTTTCGTGTCTTTCCACCTAGATATTATTTCCCATACCTTCCTCTAAGCCCCGTGCCGTCGTCAACTGCAAAGCTTGCCAAAGTCAGTACTGAAGATGACTTTAAAACAAAAGCAAGTTAGTTTGATGTCATTCTACACATTCTCGAGGTAAGTTGAAAGTAGGAGGCTCTGGCTTCATGTTTTCTCAACGAAAAACAATAACTAAATTGCAGCTGACACAGTTATGGAGTCTGCAGTGTTTTGCTCCCTTAGAAAAGGGCAATAAAAAAAATTATCAAGACGTCGGAAAAGAGCACAATATCTTACGATTCTTCCTTTCATTCGTGGTTTACCTTTATGTGGAATATTAGCATTGTTGGTAATATTGTTATTAAAACCCATTAGCCAGCAAAAGTGCTGTCTCCTAGTAGCAGTCCCATTAAATAAACCTAGCATGTTATAGCGGGTATGCTGAATGAAACAAGAGCAAAAAATGACAAACGTTATAAAAGACTGCGGCAGCACCTTGTCGGTATTCTATTTGAATAAGGTAAGTCAATCTGAGCTTTGGCTCTTCTTTTTTCTACAAATCAATCTAGAGCAGTGCGAAAAGCTTTACGTCTCGTATGCACCAACAGTCCTGTCATGGATCGATCTCCAGTCGTTAAGGATGTCATTGTGAGTATCATCCGCGTCGGGATGTCTCGTTCAGTCCGATGAACCCCCTGACGGCTCGTCACTTTGCTGCCGGTGACTGTTCCGGCCAGCGCTTTGCTTTTCGTGTCTTTCCACCTAGATATTATTTCCCATACCTTCCTCTAAGCCCCGTGCCGTCGTCAACTGCAAAGCTTGCCAAAGTCAGTACTGAAGATGACTTTAAAACAAAAGCAAGTTAGTTTGATGTCATTCTACACATTCTCGAGGTAAGTTGAAAGTAGGAGGCTCTGGCTTCATGTTTTCTCAACGAAAAACAATAACTAAATTGCAGCTGACACAGTTATGGAGTCTGCAGTGTTTTGCTTCCTTAGAAAAGGGCAATAAAAAAAATTATCAAGACGTCGGAAAAGAGCACAATATCTTACGATTCTTCCTTTCATTCGTGGTTTACCTTTATGTGGAATATTAGCATTGTTGGTAATATTGTTATTAAAACCCATTAGCCAGCAAAAGTGCTGTCTCCTAGTAGCAGTCCCATTAAATAAACCTAGCATGTTATAGCGGGTATGCTGAATGAAACAAGAGCAAAAAATGACAAACGTTATAAAAGGCTGCGGCAGCACCTTGTCGGTATTCTATTTGAGTAAGGTAAGTCAATCTGAGCTTTGCACTTTCTTTTTTCTTCAAATCAATCTAAAGCAGTGGGAAAAGCTTTACGTTTCGTATGCACCAGCAGTCCTGTCGTGTATCGAACCCCAGTCGTTAAGGATGTCATTGTAAGTATCATCCGCGTCCGCATATCTCGTTCAGTCCGATGGACCCCCTGACGGCTTGTCACTTTGCTGCCGGTGACTGTTCCGGACAGCGCTTTGCTTTTCGTGTCGTGCCACCTAGATATTAATTCCCATACCTTCCTCTAAGCTCCGTGCCGTCGTCAACTGCAAAGCTTGCCAAAGTCAGTACTGAAGATGACTTTAAAACAAAAGCAAGTTAGTTTGATGACATTCTACACATTTTCGAGGTAAGTTGAAAGTAGGAGGCTCTGGCTTCATGTTTTCTCAACGAAAAACAGCAACTATATTGCAGCTGACACAGTTATGGAGTCTGCAGTGTTTTGCTCCCTTAGGAAAGCGCAATAAAAAAAATTATCAAGACGTCGGAAAAGAGCACAATATCTTACGATTCTTCCTTTCATTCGTGGTTTACCTTTATGTGGAATATTAACTTTGTTGGTTATATTGTTATTAAAACCCATTAGCCAGCAAAAGTGCTGTCCCCTAGTGGCAGTCTCATTAAATAAACCTAGCATGTTATAGCGGGTATGCTGAATGAAACAAGAGCAAAAAATGACAAACGTTATAAAAGACTGCGGCAGCACCTTGTCGGTATTCTACTTGAATAAGGTAAGTCAATCTGAGCTTTGGCTCTTCTTATTTCTACAAATCAATCTAGAGCAGTGCGAAACGCTTTACGTCCCGTATGCACCAGCAGTGCCGTCGTGGATCGAACCCCAGTCGTTAAGGATGTCATTGTAAGTATTATCCCCGTCCGCATGTCTCGTTCAGTCCGATGGACAATCTTACGGCTCGTCACTTTGCTGCCGGTGACTGTTCCGGACAGCACTTTGATTTTCGTGTCGTGCCACCTAGATATTAATTCCTATAACTTCCTCTAATCTCCGTGCCGACGTCAACTGCAAAGCTTGCCAGAGTCAGTACTGAAGATGACTTTAAAACAAAAGCAAGTTAGTTTGATGTCATTCTACACATGCTCGAGGTAAGTTGAAAGTAGGAGGCTCTGGCTTCATGTTTTCTCAACGAAAAACAGCAACTAAATTGCAGCTGACACTGTTATGGAGTCTGCAGTGTTTTCCTCCCTTAAGAAAGCGCAATAAAAAAAATTATCAAGAAGACGGAAAAGAGCACAATATCTTACGATTCTTCCTTTCATACGTGGTTTACTTTATGTGGAATATTAGCTTTGTTGGTAATATTGTTATTAAAACCCATTAGCCAGCAAAAGTTCTGTCCCCTATTGGCGGACCCATTAAATAAACCTAGCATGTTATAGCGGGTATGCTGAATGAAACAAGAGCAAAAAATGACAAACAGTATAAAAGACTGCGGCAGCACCTTATCAGTATTCTATTTGAATAAGGTAAGTCAATCTGAGCTTTGGCTTTTCTCTTTTCTACAAATGAATCTAGAGCAGTGCGAAACGCTTTACGTCCCGTATGCACCAGCAGTGCCGTCGTGGATCGAACCCCAGTCGTTAAGGATGTTATTGTAAGTATTATCCGCGTCCGCATGTCTCGTTCAGTCCGATGGACAATCTTACGGCTCGTCACTTTGCTGCCGGTGACTGTTCCGGACAGCGCTTTGCTTTTCGTGTCGTGCCACCTAGATATTATTTCCCATAACTTCCTCTAATCTCCGTGCCGTCGTCAAATGCAAAGCTTGCCAGAGTCAGTACTGAAGATGACTTTAAAACAAAAGCAAGTTAGTTTGATGACATTCTACACATGCTCGAGGTAAGTTGAAAGTAGGAGGCTCTGGCTTCATGTTTTCTCAACGAAAAACAGCAACTAAATTGCAGCTGACATAGTTATGGAGTCTGCAGTGTTTTGCTCCCTTAGGAAAGCGCAATAAAAAAAATTATCAAGACGTCGGAAAAGAGCACAATATCTTACGATTCTTCCTTTCATACGTGGTTTACCATTATGTGGAATATTAGCTTTGTTGGTAATATTGTTATTGAAACCCATTAGCCAGCAAAAGTTCTGTCCCCTAGTGGCGGACCCATTAAATAAACCTAGCATGTTATAGCGGGTATGCTGAATGAAACAAGAGCAAAAAATGACAAACGGTATAAAAGACTGCGGCAGCACCTTATCGGTATTCTATTTGAATAAGGTAAGTCAATCTGAGCTTTGGCTCTTCTTATTTCTACAAATCAATCTAGAGCAGTGCGAAAAGCTTTACGTCCTGTATGCACCAGCAGTCCTGTCGTGGATCGAACCCCAGTCGTTAAGGATGTCATTGTAAGTATTATCCGCGTCCGCATGTCTCGTTCAGTCCGATGGACAACCTGACGGCTCGACACTTTTCTGCCGGTGACTGTTCCGGCCAGCGCCTTGCTTTTCGTGTCGTGCCACCTAGATATTAATTCCCATACCATCCTCTAAGCTCCGTGCCGTCGTCAACTGTAAAGCTTGCCAAAGTCAGTACTGAAGATGACTTTAAAACAAAAGCAAGTTAGTTTGATGTCATTCTACACATGCTCGTTGTAAGTTGAAAGTAGGAGGCTCTGGCTTCATGTTTTCTCAACGAAAAACAGCAACTAAATTGCAGCTGACACAGTTATGGAGTCTGCAGTGTTTTGCTCCCTTAGGAAAGCGCAATAAAAAAAATTATCAAGACGTCGGAAAAGAGCACAATATCTTACGATTCTTCCTTTCATACGTGGTTTACCATTATGTGGAATATTAGCTTTGTTGGTAATATTGTTATTGAAACCCATTAGCCAGCAAAAGTTCTGTCCCCTAGTGGCGGACCCATTAAATAAACCTAGCATGTTATAGCGGGTATGCTGAATGAAACAAGAGCAAAAAATGACAAACGGTATAAAAGACTGCGGCAGCACCTTATCGGTATTCTATTTGAATAAGGTAAGTCAATCTGAGCTTTGGCTCTTCTTTTTTCTACAAATCAATCTAGAGCAGTGCGAAACGCTTTACGTCCCGTATGCACCAGCAGTGCCGTCGTGGATCGAACCCCAGTCGTTAAGGATGTCATTGTAAGTATTATCCGCGTCCGCATGTCTCGTTCAGTCCGATGGACAACCTGACGGATCGTCATTTTGCTGCCGGTGACTGTTCCGGCAAGCGCTTTGCTTTTCGTGTCGTTCCACCTAGATATTAATTCCCATAACTTCCTCTAAGCTCCGTGCCGTCGTCAACTGTAAAGCTTGCCAAAGTCAGTACTGAAGATGACTTTAAAACAAAAGCAAGTTAGTTTGATGTCATTCTACACATGCTCGAGGTAAGTTGAAAGTAGGAGGCTGTGGCTTCATGTTTTCTCAACGAAAAACAGCAACTAAATTGCAGCTGACACAGTTATGGAGTCTGCAGTGCTTCGCTCCCTTAGGAAAGCGCAATAAAAAAAATTATCAAGAAGACGGAAAAGAGCACAATATCTTACGATTCTTCCTTTCATACGTGGTTTACCAATACAGTATGTGAAATATTAGCTTTGTTGGTAATATTGTTATTAAAACCCATTAGCCAGCAAAAGTTCTGTCCCCTAATGGCGGACCCATTAAATAAACCTAGCATGTTATAGCGGGTATGCTGAATGAAACAAGAGCAAAAAATGACAAACGGTATAAAAGACTGCGGCAGCACCTTATTAGTATTCTATTTGAATAAGGTAAGTCAATCTAAGCTTTGGCTCTTCTTTTTTCTACAAATCAATCAAGAGCAGTGCGAAACGCTTTACGTCCCGTATGCACCAGCAGTCCTGTCGTGGATCGAACCCCAGTCGTTAAGGATGTCATTGTAAGTATCATCCGCGTCCGCATGTTTCGTTCAGTCCGATGGACAACCTGACGGCTCGTCACTTTGCTGCCGGTGACTGTTCCGGCCAGCGCTTTGCTTTTCGTGTCGTTCCACCTAGGTATTAATTCCCATACCTTCCTCTAATCTCCGTGCCTTCGTCAACTGCAAAGCTTGCCAAAGTCAGTACTGAAGATGACTTTAAAACAAAAGCAAGTTAGTTTGATGTCATTCTACACATGCTCGAGGTAAGTTGAAAGTAGGAGGCTGTGGCTTCATGTTTTCTCAACGAAAAACAGAAACTAAATTGCAGCTGACACAGTTATGGAGTCTGCAGTGTTTTGCTCCCTTAGGAAAGCGCAATAAAAAAAATTATCAAGACGTCGGAAAAGAGCACAATATCTTACGATTCTTCCTTTCATACGTGGTTTACCATTATGTGGAATATTAGCTTTGATGGTAATATTGTTATTGAAACCCATTAGCCAGTAAAACTTTTGTTCCCTAGTGGCGGACCTATTAAATGAACCTAGCATGTTATAGCGGGTATGCTGAATGAAACCAGAGCAAAAAATGACAAACGGTATAAAAGACTGCGGCAGCACCTTATCGGTATTCTATTTGAATAAGGTAAGTCAATCTGAGCTTTGGCTTTTCTTTTTTCTACAAATGAATCTAGAGCAGTGCGAAACGCTTTACGTCCCGTATGCACCAGCAGTGCCGTCGTGGATCGAACCCCAGTCGTTAAGGATGTTATTGTAAGTATTATCCGCGTCCGCATGTCTCGTTCAGTCCGATGGACAATCTTACGGCTCGTCACTTTGCTGCCGGTGACTGTTCCGGACAGCGCTTTGCTTTTCGTGTCGTGCCACCTAGATATTATTTCCCATAACTTCCTCTAATCTCCGTGCCGTCGTCAACTGCAAAGCTTGCCAGAGTCAGTACTGAAGATGACTTTAAAACAAAAGCAAGTTAGTTTGATGACATTCTACACATGCTCGAGGTAAGTTGAAAGTAGGAGGCTGTGGCTTCATGTTTTCTAAACGAAAAACAGCAACTAAATTGCAGCTGACACAGTTATGGAGTCTGCAGTGTTTTGCTCCCTTAGGAAAGCGCAATAAAAAAAATTATCAAGACGTCGGAAAAGAGCACAATATCTTACGATTCTTCCTTTCATACGTGGTTTACCATTATGTGGAATATTAGCTTTGTTGGTAATATTGTTATTGAAACCCATTAGCCAGCAAAAGTTCTGTCCCCTAGTGGCGGACCCATTAAATAAACCTAGCATGTTATAGCGGGTATGCTGAATGAAACAAGAGCAAAAAATGACAAACGGTATAAAAGACTGCGGCAGCACCTTATCGGTATTCTATTTGAATAAGGTAAGTCAATCTGAGCTTTGGCTCTTCTTATTTCTACAAATCAATCTAGAGCAGTGCGAAAAGCTTTACGTCCTGTATGCACCAGCAGTCCTGTCGTGGATCGAACCCCAGTCGTTAAGGATGTCATTGTAAGTATTATCCGCGTCCGCATGTCTCGTTCAGTCCGATGGACAACCTGACGGCTCGACACTTTTCTGCCGGTGACTGTTCCGGCCAGCGCCTTGCTTTTCGTGTCGTGCCACCTAGATATTAATTCCCATACCATCCTCTAAGCTCCGTGCCGTCGTCAACTGTAAAGCTTGCCAAAGTCAGTACTGAAGATGACTTTAAAACAAAAGCAAGTTAGTTTGATGTCATTCTACACATGCTCGATGTAAGTTGAAAGTAGGAGGCTCTGGCTTCATGTTTTCTCAACGAAAAACAGCAACTAAATTGCAGCTGACACAGTTATGGAGTCTGCAGTGTTTTGCTCCCTTAGGAAAGCGCAATAAAAAAAATTATCAAGACGTCGGAAAAGAGCACAATATCTTACGATTCTTCCTTTCATACGTGGTTTACCATTATGTGGAATATTAGCTTTGTTGGTAATATTGTTATTGAAACCCATTAGCCAGCAAAAGTTCTGTCCCCTAGTGGCGGACCCATTAAATAAACCTAGCATGTTATAGCGGGTATGCTGAATGAAACAAGAGCAAAAAATGACAAACGGTATAAAAGACTGCGGCAGCACCTTATCGGTATTCTATTTGAATAAGGTAAGTCAATCTGAGCTTTGGCTCTTCTTTTTTCTACAAATCAATCTAGAGCAGTGCGAAACGCTTTACGTCCCGTATGCACCAGCAGTGCCGTCGTGGATCGAACCCCAGTCGTTAAGGATGTTATTGTAAGTATTATCCGCGTCCGCATGTCTCGTTCAGTCCGATGGACAACCTGACGGATCGTCATTTTGCTGCCGGTGACTGTTCCGGCAAGCGCTTTGCTTTTCGTGTCGTTCCACCTAGATATTAATTCCCATAACTTCCTCTAAGCTCCGTGCCGTCGTCAACTGTAAAGCTTGCCAAAGTCAGTACTGAAGATGACTTTAAAACAAAAGCAAGTTAGTTTGATGTCATTCTACACATGCTCGAGGTAAGTTGAAAGTAGGAGGCTGTGGCTTCATGTTTTCTCAACGAAAAACAGCAACTAAATTGCAGCTGACACAGTTATGGAGTCTGCAGTGCTTTGCTCCCTTAGGAAAGCGCAATAAAAAAAATTATCAAGAAGACGGAAAAGAGCACAATATCTTACGATTCTTCCTTTCATACGTGGTTTACCAATACAGTATGTGAAATATTAGCTTTGTTGGTAATATTGTTATTAAAACCCATTAGCCAGCAAAAGTTCTGTCCCCTAATGGCGGACCCATTAAATAAACCTAGCATGTTATAGCGGGTATGCTGAATGAAACAAGAGCAAAAAATGACAAACGGTATAAAAGACTGCGGCAGCACCTTATAGGTATTCTATTTGAATAAGGTAAGTCAATCTGAGCTTTGGCTCTTCTTATTTCTACAAATGAATCTAGAGCAGTGCGAAACGCTTTACGTCCCGTATGCACCAGCAGTGCCGTCGTGGATCGAACCCCAGTCGTTAAGGATGTTATTGTAAGTATCATCCGCGTCCGCATGTCTCGTTCAGTCCGATGGACAATCTTACGGCTCGTCACTTTGCTGCCGGTGACTGTTCCGGACAGCGCTTTGCTTTTCGTGTCGTGCCACCTAGATATTATTTCCCATAACTTCCTCTAATCTCCGTGCCGTCGTCAACTGCAAAGCTTGCCAGAGTCAGTACTGAAGATGACTTTAAAACAAAAGCAAGTTAGTTTGATGTCCTTCTACACATGCTCGAGGTAAGTTGAAAGTAGGAGGCTCTGGCTTCATGTTTTCTAAACGAAAAACAGCAACTAAATTGCAGCTGACACAGTTATGGAGTCTGCAGTGTTTTGCTCCCTTAGGAAGCGCAATAAAAAAAATTATCAAGACGTCGGAAAAGAGCACAATATCTTACGATTCTTCCTTTCATACGTGGTTTACCAATACAGTATGTGAAATATTAGCTTTGTTGGTAATATTGTTATTAAAACTTATTAGCCAGCAAAAGTTCTGTCCCCTAATGGCGGACCCATTAAATAAACCTAGCATGTCATAGCGGGTATGCTGAATGAAACCAGAGCAAAAAATGACAAACGGTATAAAAGACTGCGGGAGCACCTTATCGGTATTCTATTTGAATAAGGTAAGTCAATCTGAACTTTGGCTCTTCTTATTTCTACAAATCAATCTAGAGCAGTGCGAAACGCTTTACGTCCCGTATGCACCAGCAGTGCCGTCGTGGATCGAACCCCAGTCGTTAAGGATGTCATTGTAAGTATTATCCGCGTCCGCATGTCTCGTTCAGTCCGATGGACAATCTTACGGCTCGTAACTTTGCTGCCGGTGACTGTTCCGGCCAGCGCTTTGGTTTTCGTGTCGTGCAACCTAGATATTAATTCCCATACCTTCCTCTAATCTCCGTGCCGTCGTCAACTGCAAAGCTTGCCTGAGTTAGTACTGAAGATGACTTTAAAACAAAAGCAAGTTAGTTTGATGTCAGTCTACACATGCTCGAGGTAAGTTGAAAGTAGGAGGCTCTGGCTTCATGTTTTCTCAACGAAAAACAGAAACTAAATTGCAGCTGACACAGTTATGGAGTCTGCAGTGTTTTGCTCCCTTAGGAAAGCGCAATAAAAAAAATTATCAAGACGTCGGAAAAGAGCACAATATCTTACGATTCTTCCTTTCATACGTGGTTTACCATTATGTGGAATATTAGCTTTGTTGGTAATATTGTTATTGAAACCCATTAGCCAGCAAAAGTTCTGTCCCCTAGTGGCGGACCCATTAAATAAACCTAGCATGTTATAGCGGGTATGCTGAATGAAACAAGAGCAAAAAATGACAAACGGTATAAAAGACTGCGGCAGCACCTTATCGGTATTCTATTTGAATAAGGTAAGTCAATCTGAGCTTTGGCTCTTCTTATTTTTACAAATCAATCTAGAGCAGTGCGAAACGTTTTACGTCCCGTATGCACCAGCAGTGCCGTCGTAGATCGAACCCCAGTCGTTAAGGATGTCATTGTAAGTATTATCCGCGTCCGCATGTCTCGTTCAGTCCGATGGACAACCTGACGGATCATCACTTTGCTGCCGGTGACTGTTCCGGCCAGCGCTTTGTTTTTCGTGTCGTTCCACCTAGATATTAATTCCCATACCTTCCTCTAAGCTCCGTGCCGTCGTCAACTGTAAAGCTTGCCAAAGTCAGTACTGAAGATGACTTTAAAACAAAAGCAAGTTAGTTTGATGTCATTCTACACATGCTCGAGGTAAGTTGAAAGTAGGAGGCTCTGGCTTCATGTTTTCTCAACGAAAAACAGCAACTAAATTGCAGCTGACACAGTTATGGAGTCTGCAGTGTTTTGCTCCCTTAGGAAAGCGCAATAAAAAAAATTATCAAGACGTCGGAAAAGAGCACAATATCTTACGATTCTTCCTTTCATACGTGGTTTACCATTATGTGGAATATTAGCTTTGATGGTTATATTGTTATTGAAACCCATTAGCCAGCAAAAGTTATGTCTCCTAGTGGCGGACAGATTAAATAAACCTAGCATGTTATAGCGGGTATGCTGAATGAAACAAGAGCAAAAAATGACAAACGGTATAAAAGACTACGGCAGCACCTTATCGGTATTCTATTTGAATAAGGTAAGTCAATCTGAGCTTTGGCTTTTCTTTTTTCTACAAATCAATCTAGAGCAGTGCGAAACGCTTTACGTTCCGTATGCACCAGCAGTCCTGTCGTGGATCGAACCCCAGTCGTTAAGGATGTCATTGTAAGTATCATCCGCGTCCGCATGTCTCGTTAAGTCCGATGGACAACCTGACGGCTCGTCACTTTGCTGCCGGTGACTGTTCCGGACAGCGCTTTGCTTTTCGTGTCGTGCCACCCAGATATTAATTCCCATAACTTCCTCTAATCTCCGTGCCTTCGTCAACTGCAAAGCTTGCCAAAGTCAGTACTGAAGATGACTTTAAAACAAAAGCAAGTTAGTTTGATGTCATTCTACACATGCTCGAGGTAAGTTGAAAGTAGGAGGCTCTGGCTTCATGTTTTCTAAACGAAAAACAGCAACTAAATTGCAGCTGACACAGTTATGGAGTCTGCAGTGTTTTGCTCCCTTAGGAAAGCGCAATAAAAAAAATTATCACGACGTCGGAAAAGAGCACAATATCTTACGATTCTTCCTTTCATACGTGGTTTACCTTTATGTGGAATATTAGCTTTGTTGGTAATATTGTTATTAAAACCCATTAGCCAGCAAAAGTTCTGTCCCCTAATGGCGGACCCATTAAATAAACCTAGCATGTTATAGCGGGTATGCTGAATGAAACAAGAGCAAAAAATGACAAACGGTATAAAAGACTGCGGCAGCACCTTATCAGTATTCTATTTGAATAAGGTAAGTCACTCTGAGCTTTGGCTATTCTTTTTTCTACAAATCAATCAAGAGCAGTGCGAAACGCTTTACGTCCCGTATGCACCAGCAGTCCTGTCGAAGATCGAACCCCAGTCGTTAAGGATGTCATTGTAAGTATCATCCGCGTCCGCATGTCTCGTTCAGTCCGATGGACAACCTGACGGCTCGTCACTTTGCTGCCGGTGACTGTTCCGGACAGCGCTTTGCTTTTCGTGTCGTGCCACCCAGATATTAATTCCCATACCTTCCTCTAATCTCCGTGCCGTCGTCAACTGCAAAGCTTGCCAGAGTCAGTACTGAAGATGACTTTAAAACAAAAGCAAGTTAGTTTGATGTCATTCTATTCATGCTCGATGTAAGTTGAATGTAGGAGGATCTGGCTTCATGTTTTCTCAACGAAAAACAGCAACTAAATTGCAGCTGACACAGTTATGGAGTCTGCAGTGTTTTGCTCCCTTAGGAAAGCGCAATAAAAAAAATTATCAAGACGTCGGAAAAGAGCACAATATCTTACGATTCTTCCTTTCCTACGTGGTTTACCATTATATGGAATATTAGCTTTGTTGTTAATATTGTTATTGAAACCCATTAGCCAGCAAAAGTTCTGTCTCCTAGTGGCGGACCCATTAAATAAACCTAGCATATTATAGCGGGTATACTGAATGAAACAAGAGCAAAAAATGACAAACGGTATAAAAGGCTGCGGCAGCACCTTATCGGTATTCTATTTGAATAAGGTAAGTCAATCTGAGCTTTGGCTCTTCTTATTTCTACAAATCAATCTAGAGCAGTGCGAAACGCTTTACGTCCCGTATGCACCAGCAGTCCTGTCGTAGATCGAACCCCAGTCGTTAAGGATGTCATTGTAAGTATCATCCGCGTCCGCATGTCTCGTTCAGTCCGATTAACAACCTGACGGCTCATCACTTTGCTGCCGGTGACTGTTCCGGCCAGCGCTTTGCCTTTCGTGTCGTTCCACCTAGATATTAATTCCCATACCTTCCTCTAAGCTCCGTGCCGTCGTCAACTGTAAAGCTTGCCAAAGTCAGTACTGAAGATGACTTTAAAACAAAAGCAAGTTAGTTTGATATCATTCTACACATGCTCGAGGTAAGTTGAAAGTAGGAGGCTCTGGCTTCATGTTTTTTCAACGAAAAACAGCAACTAAATTGCAGCTGACACAGTTATGGAGTCTGCAGTGTTTTGCTTCCTTAGGAAAGCGCAATAAAAAAAATTATCAAGACGTCGGAAAAGAGCACAATATCTTACGATTCTTCCTTTCATACGTGGTTTACCATTATATGGAATATTAGCTTTGTTGTTAATATTGTTATTGAAACCCATTAGCCAGCAAAAGTTCTGTCCCCTAGTGGCGGACCCATTAAATAAACCTAGCATATTATAGCGGGTATGCTGAATGAAACAAGAGCAAAAAATGACAAACGGTATAAAAGGCTGCGGCAGCACCTTATCGGTATTCTATTTGAATAAGGTAAGTGAATCTGAGCTTTGGCTCTTCTTATTTCTACAAATCAATCTAGAGCAGTGCGAAACGCTTTACGTCCCGTATGCACCAGCAGTCCTGTCGTAGATCGAACCCCAGTCGTTAAGGATGTCATTGTAAGTATCATCCGCGTCCGCATGTCTCGTTCAGTCCGATTAACAACCTGACGGCTCATCACTTTGCTGCCGGTGACTGTTCCGGCCAGCGCTTTGCCTTTCGTGTCGTTCCACCTAGATATTAATTCCCATACCTTCCTGTAAGCTCCGTGCCGTCGTCAACTGTAAAGCTTGCCAAAGTCAGTACTGAAGATGACTTTAAAACAAAAGCAAGTTAGTTTGATATCATTCTACACATGCTCGAGGTAAGTTGAAAGTAGGAGGCTCTGGCTTCATGTTTTCTCAACGAAAAACAGCAACTAAATTGCAGCTGACACAGTTATGGGGTCTGCAGTGTTTTGCTCCCTTAGGAAAGCGCAATAAAAAAAATTATCAAGAAGACGGAAAAGAGCACAATATCTTACGATTCTTCCTTTCATACGTGGTTTACCTTTATGTGGAATATTAGCTTTGTTGGTAATATTGTTATTAAAACCCATTAGCCAGAAAAAGTTCTGTCCCCTAATGGCGGACCCATTAAATAAACCTAGCATGTTATAACGGGTATGCTGAATGAAAGAAGAGCAAAAAATGACAAACGGTATAAAAGACTGCGGCAGCACCTTATCGGTATTCTATTTGAATAAGGTAAGTCAATCTGAGCTTTGGCTCTTCTTTTTTCTACAAATCAATCTAGAGCAGTGCGAAACGCTTTACGTCCCGTATGCACCAGCAGTGCCGTCGTGGATCGAACCCCAGTCGTTAAGGATATCATTGTAAGTATTATCCGCGTCCGCATGTCTCGTTCAGTCCGATGGACAACCTGACGGCTCGTCACTTTGCTGCCGGTGACTGTTCCGGCCAGCGCTTTGCTTTTCGTGTCGTTCCACCTAGATATTAATTCCCATACCTTCCTCTAAGCTCCGTGCCGTCGTCAACTGTAAAGCTTGCCAAAGTCAGTACTGAAGATGACTTTAAAACAAAAGCAAGTTAGTTTGATGTCATTCTACACATGCTCGATGTAAGTTGAAAGTAGGAGGCTCTGGCTTCATGTTTTCTCAACGAAAAACAGCAACTAAATTGCAGCTGACACAGTTATGGAGTCTGCAGTGTTTTGCTCCCTTAGGAAAGCGCAATAAAAAAAATTATCAAGACGTCGGAAAAGAGCACAATATCTTACGATTCTTCCTTTCATACGTGGTTTACCATTATGTGGAATATTAGCTTTGATGGTAATATTGTTATTGAAACCCATTAGCCAGCAAAAGTTATGTCTCCTAGTGGCGGACCTATTAAATAAACCTAGCATGTTATAGCGGGTATGCTGAATGAAACAAGAGCAAAAAATGACAAACGGTAAAAAAGACTGCGGCAGCACCTTATCGGCATTCTATTTCAATAAGGTAAGTCAATCTGAGCTTTGGCTCTTCTTATTTCTAAAATTCAATCTAGAGCAGTGCGAAAAACTTTACGTCCTGTATGCACCAGCAGTCCTGTCGTGGATCGAACCCCAGTCGTTAAGGATGTCATTGTAAGTATTATCCGCGTCCGCATGTCTCGTTCAGTCCGATGGACAACCTGACGGCTCGACACTTTTCTGCCGGTGACTGTTCCGGCCAACGCTTTGCTTTTCGTGTCGTTCCACCTAGATATTAATTCCCATACCTTCCTCTAAGCTCCGTGCCGTCGTCAACTGCAAAGATTGCCAAAGTCAGTACTGAAGATGACTTTAAAACAAAAGCAAGTTAGTTTGATGTCATTCTACACATGCTCGAGGTAAGTTGAAAGTAGGAGGCTCTGGCTTCATGTTTTCTCAACGAAAAACAGCAACTAAATTGCAGCTGACACAGTTATGGAGTCTGCAGTGTTTTGCTCCCTTAGGAAAGCGCAATAAAAAAAATTATCAAGACGTCGGAAAAAAGCACAATACCTTACGATTCTTCCTTTCATACGTGGTTTACCTTTATGTGGAATATTAGCTTTGTTGGTAATATTATTATTAAAACCCATTAGCCAGAAAAAGTTCTGTCCCCTAATGGCGGACCCATTAAATAAACCTAGCATGTTATAGCGGATATGCTGAATGAAAGAAGAGCAAAAAATGACAAACGGTATAAAAGACTGCGGCAGCACCTTATCGGTATTCTATTTGAATAAGGTAAGTCAATCTGAGCTTTGTCTCTTCTTTATTCTACAAATGAATCTAGAGCAGTGCGAAACGCTTTACGTCCCGTATGCACCAGCAGTGCCGTCGTGGATCGAACCCCAGTCGTTAAGGATGTCATTGTAAGTATTATCCCGGTCCGCATGACTCGTTCAGTCCGATTGACAATCTTACGGCTCGTCACTTTGCTGCCGGTGACTGTTCCGGACAGCGCTTTGCTTTTCGTGTCGTGCCACCTAGATATTAATTCCCATAACTTCCTCTAATCTCCGTGCCGTCGTCAACTGCAAAGCTTGCCAGAGTCAGTACTGAAGATGACTTTAAAACAAAAGCAAGTTAGTTTGATGTCATTCTACACATGCTCGAGGTAAGTTGAAAGTAGGAGGCTGTGGCTTCATGTTTTCTCAACGAAAAACAGCAACTAAATTGCAGCTGACACAGTTATGGAGTCTGCAGTGTTTTGCTCCCTTAGGAAAGCGCAATAAAAAAAATTATCAAGACGTCGGAAAAGAGCACAATATCTTACGATTCTTCCTTTCATACGTGGTTTACCTTTATGTGGAATATTAGCTTTGTTGGTAATATTGTTATTAAAACCCATTAGCCAGCAAACGTTCTGTCCCCTAATGGCGGACCCATTAAATAAACCTAGCATGTTATAGCGGGTATGCTGAATGAAACAAGAGCAAAAAATGACAAACGGTATAAAAGACTGCGGCAGCACCTTATCGGTATTCTATTTGAATAAGGTAAGTCAATCTGAGCTTTGGCTCTTCTTTATTCTACAAATGAATCTAGAGCAGTGCGAAACGCTTTACGTCCCGTATGCACCAGCAGTCCTGTCGTGGATCGAACCCCAGTCGTTAAGGATGTCATTGTAAGTATCATCCGCGTCCGCATGTTTCGTTCAGTCCGATGGACAACCTGACGGCTCTTCACTTTGCTGCCGGTGACTGTTCCAGACAGCGCTTTGCTTTTCGTGTCGTTCCACCTAGATATTAATTCCCATACCTTCCTCTAATCTCCGTGCCTTCGTCAACTGCAAAGCTTGCCAAAGTGGGTACTGAAGATGACTTTAAAACAAAAGCAAGTTAGTTTGATGTCATTCTACACATGTTCGAGGTAAGTTGAAAGTAGGAGGCTGTGGCTTCATGTTTTCTAAACGAAAAACAGCAACTAAATTGCAGCTGACACAGTTATGGAGTCTGCAGTGTTTTGCTCCCTTAGGAAAGCGCAATTAAAAAAATTATCAAGACGTCGGAAAATAGCACAATATCTTACGATTCTTCTTTTCGTACGTGGTTTACCATTATGTGGAATATTAGCTTTGTTGGTAATACTGTTATTAAAACCCATTAGCCAGCAAAAGTTCTGTCCCCTAATGGCGGACCCATTAAATAAACCTAGCATGTTATAGCGGGTATGCTGAATGAAACAAGAGCAAAAAATGACAAACGGTATAAAAGACTGCGGCAGCACCTTATAGGTATTCTATTTGAATAAGGTAAGTCAATCTGAGCTTTGGCTCTTCTTATTTCTACAAATGAATCTAGAGCAGTGCGAAACGCTTTACGTCCCGTATGCACCAGCAGTGCCGTCGTGGATCGAACCCCAGTCGTTAAGGATGTTATTGTAAGTATCATCCGCGTCCGCATGTCTCGTTCAGTCCGATGGACAATCTTACGGCTCGTCACTTTGCTGCCGGTGACTGTTCCGGACAGCGCTTTGCTTTTCGTGTCGTGCCACCTAGATATTATTTCCCATAACTTCCTCTAATCTCCGTGCCGTCGTCAAATGCAAAGCTTGCCAGAGTCAGTACTGAAGATGACTTTAAAACAAAAGCAAGTTAGTTTGATGTCCTTCTACACATGCTCGAGGTAAGTTGAAAGTAGGAGGCTCTGGCTTCATGTTTTCTAAACGAAAAACAGCAACTAAATTGCAGCTGACACAGTTATGGAGTCTGCAGTGTTTTGCTCCCTTAGGAAAGCGCAATAAAAAAATTATCAAGACGTCGGAAAAGAGCACAATATCTTACGATTCTTCCTTTCATACGTGGTTTACCATTATGTGGAATATTAGCTTTGATGGTAATATTGTTATTGAAACCCATTAGCCAGCAAAAGTTATGTCTCCTAGTGGCGGACCTATTAAATAAACCTAGCATGTTATAGCGGGTATGCTGAATGAAACAAGAGCAAAAAATGACAAACGGTAAAAAAGACTGCGGCAGCACCTTATCGGTATTCTATTTGAATAAGGTAAGTCAATCTGAGCTTTGGCTCTTCTTATTTCTAAAATTCAATCTAGAGCAGTGCGAAAAACTTTACGTCCTGTATGCACCAGCAGTCCTGTCGTGGATCGAACCCCAGTCGTTAAGGATGTCATTGTAAGTATTATCCGCGTCCGCATGTCTCGTTCAGTCCGATGGACAACCTGACGGCTCGACACTTTTCTGCCGGTGACTGTTCCGGCCAACGCTTTGCTTTTCGTGTCGTGCCACCTAGATATTAATTCCCATACCTTCCTCTAAGCTCCGTGCCGTCGTCAACTGCAAAGCTTGCCAGAGTCAGTACTGAAGATGACTTTAAAACAAAAGCAAGTTAGTTTGATGTCATTCTACACATGCTCGAGGTAAGTTGAAAGTAGGAGGCTGTGGCTTCATGTTTTCTCAACGAAAAACAGCAACTAAATTGCAGCTGACACAGTTATGGAGTCTGCAGTGTTTTGCTCCCTTAGGAAAGCGCAATAAAAAAAATCATCAAGACGTCGGAAAAGAGCACAATATCTTACGATTCTTCCTTTCATACGTGGTTTACCTTTATGTGGAATATTAGCTTTGTTGGTAATATTGTTATTAAAACCCATTAGCCAGCAAACGTTCTGTCCCCTAATGGCGGACCCATTAAATAAACCTAGCATGTTATAGCGGGTATGCTGAATGAAACAAGAGCAAAAAATGACAAACGGTATAAAAGACTGCGGCAGCACCTTATCGGTATTCTATTTGAATAAGGTAAGTCAATCTGAGCTTTGGCTCTTCTTTATTCTACAAATGAATCTAGAGCAGTGCGAAACGCTTTACGTCCCGTATGCACCAGCAGTCCTGTCGTGGATCGAACCCCAGTCGTTAAGGATGTCATTGTAAGTATCATCCGCGTCCGCATGTTTCGTTCAGTCCGATGGACAACCTGACGGCTCTTCACTTTGCTGCCGGTGACTGTTTCAGACAGCGCTTTGCTTTTCGTGTCGTTCCACCTAGATATTAATTCCCATACCTTCCTCTAATCTCCGTGCCTTCGTCAACTGCAAAGCTTGCCAAAGTGGGTACTGAAGATGACTTTAAAACAAAAGCAAGTTAGTTTGATGTCATTCTACACATGCTCGAGGTAAGTTGAAAGTAGGAGGCTGTGGCTTCATGTTTTCTAAACGAAAAACAGCAACTAAATTGCAGCTGACACAGTTATGGAGTCTGCAGTGTTTTGCTCCCTTAGGAAAGCGCAATTAAAAAAATTATCAAGACGTCGGAAAATAGCACAATATCTTACGATTCTTCTTTTCGTACGTGGTTTACCATTATGTGGAATATTAGCTTTGTTGGTAATACTGTTATTAAAACCCATTAGCCAGCAAAAGTTCTGTCCCCTAATGGCGGACCCATTAAATAAACCTAGCATGTTATAGCGGGTATGCTGAATGAAACAAGAGCAAAAAATGACAAACGGTATAAAAGACTGCGGCAGCACCTTATAGGTATTCTATTTGAATAAGGTAAGTCAATCTGAGCTTTGGCTCTTCTTATTTCTACAAATGAATCTAGAGCAGTGCGAAACGCTTTACGTCCCGTATGCACCAGCAGTGCCGTCGTGGATCGAACCCCAGTCGTTAAGGATGTTATTGTAAGTATCATCCGCGTCCGCATGTCTCGTTCAGTCCGATGGACAATCTTACGGCTCGTCACTTTGCTGCCGGTGACTGTTCCGGACAGCGCTTTGCTTTTCGTGTCGTGCCACCTAGATATTATTTCCCATAACTTCCTCTAATCTCCGTGCCGTCGTCAAATGCAAAGCTTGCCAGAGTCAGTACTGAAGATGACTTTAAAACAAAAGCAAGTTAGTTTGATGTCCTTCTACACATGCTCGAGGTAAGTTGAAAGTAGGAGGCTCTGGCTTCATGTTTTCTAAACGAAAAACAGCAACTAAATTGCAGCTGACACAGTTATGGAGTCTGCAGTGTTTTGCTCCCTTAGGAAAGCGCAATAAAAAAATTATCAAGACGTCGGAAAAGAGCACAATATCTTACGATTCTTCCTTTCATACGTGGTTTACCAATACAGTATGTGAAATATTAGCTTTGTTGGTAATATTGTTATTAAAACCCATTAGCCAGCAAAAGTTCTGTCCCCTAATGGCGGACCCATTAAATAAACCTAGCATGTTATAGCGGGTATGCTGAATGAAACAAGAGCAAAAAATGACAAACGGTATAAAAGACTGCGGCAGCACCTTATTAGTATTCTATTTGAATAAGGTAAGTCAATCTGAGTTTTGGCTCTTCTTTTTTCTACAAATCAATCAAGAGCAGTGCGAAACGCTTTACGTCCCGTATGCACCAGCAGTGCCGTCGTGGATCGAACCCCAGTCGTTAAGGATGTCATTGTAAGTATTATCCGCGTCCGCATGTCTCGTTCAGTCCGATGGACAATCTTACGGCTCGTAACTTTGCTGCCGGTGACTGTTCCGGCCAGCGCTTTGGTTTTCGTGTCGTGCAACCTAGATATTAATTCCCATACCTTCCTCTAATCTCCGTGCCGTCGTCAACTGCAAAGCTTGCCTGAGTTAGTACTGAAGATGACTTTAAAACAAAAGCAAGTTAGTTTGATGTCAGTCTACACATGCTCGAGGTAAGTTGAAAGTAGGAGGCTCTGGCTTCATGTTTTCTCAACGAAAAACAGAAACTAAATTGCAGCTGACACAGTTATGGAGTCTGCAGTGTTTTGCTCCCTTAGGAAAGCGCAATAAAAAAAATTATCAAGACGTCGGAAAAGAGCACAATATCTTACGATTCTTCCTTTCATACGTGGTTTACCATTATGTGGAATATTAGCTTTGTTGGTAATATTGTTATTGAAACCCATTAGCCAGCAAAAGTTCTGTCCCCTAGTGGCGGACCCATTAAATAAACCTAGCATGTTATAGCGGGTATGCTGAATGAAACAAGAGCAAAAAATGACAAACGGTATAAAAGACTGCGGCAGCACCTTATCGGTATTCTATTTGAATAAGGTAAGTCAATCTGAGCTTTGGCTCTTCTTATTTTTACAAATCAATCTAGAGCAGTGCGGAACGTTTTACGTCCCGTATGCACCAGCAGTCCTGTCGTAGATCGAACCCCAGTCGTTAAGGATGTCATTGTAAGTATTATCCGCGTCCGCATGTCTCGTTCAGTCCGATGGACAACCTGACGGATCATCACTTTGCTGCCGGTGACTGTTCCGGCCAGCGCTTTGTTTTTCGTGTCGTTCCACCTAGATATTAATTCCCATACCTTCCTCTAAGCTCCGTGCCGTCGTCAACTGTAAAGCTTGCCAAAGTCAGTACTGAAGATGACTTTAAAACAAAAGCAAGTTAGTTTGATGTCATTCTACACATGCTCGAGGTAAGTTGAAAGTAGGAGGCTCTGGCTTCATGTTTTCTAAACGAAAAACAGCAACTAAATTGCAGCTGACACAGTTATGGAGTCTGCAGTGTTTTGCTCCCTTAGGAAAGCGCAATAAAAAAAATTATGAAGACGTAGGAAAAAAGCACAATATCTTACGATTCTTCCTTTCATACGTGGTTTACCATTATGTGGAATATTAGCTTTGATGGTAATATTGTTATTGAAACCCATTAGCCAGCAAAAGTTATGTCTCCTAGTGGCGGACCTATTAAATAAACCTAGCATGTTATAGCGGGTATGCTGAATGAAACAAGAGCAAAAAATGACAAACGGTAAAAAAGACTGCGGCAGCACCTTATCGGTATTCTATTTGAATAAGGTAAGTCAATCTGAGCTTTGGCTCTTCTTATTTCTACAAATCAATCTAGAGCAGTGCGAAACGCTTTACGTCCCGTATGCACCAGCAGTGCCGTCGTGGATCGAACCCCAGTCGTTAAGGATGTCATTGTAAGTATTATCCGCGTCCGCATGTCTCGTTCAGTCCGATGGACAACCTGACGGCTCGACACTTTTCTGCCGGTGACTGTTCCGGCCAGCGCCTTGCTTTTCGTGTCGTGCCACCTAGATATTAATTCCCATACCATCCTCTAAGCTCCGTGCCTTCGTCAACTGTAAAGCTTGCCAAAGTCAGTACTGAAGATGACTTTAAAACAAAAGCAAGTTAGTTTGATGTCATTCTACACATGCTCGATGTAAGTTGAAAGTAGGAGGCTCTGGCTTCATGTTTTCTCAACGAAAAACAGCAACTAAATTGCAGCTGACACAGTTATGGAGTCTGCAGTGTTTTGCTCCCTTAGGAAAGCGCAATAAAAAAAATTATCAAGACGTCGGAAAAGAGCACAATATCTTACGATTCTTCCTTTCATACGTGGTTTACCATTATGTGGAATATTAGCTTTGATGGTAATATTGTTATTGAAACTCATTAGCCAGCAAAAGTTCTTTCCCCTAGTGGCGGACCTATTAAATAAACCTAGCATGTTATAGCGGGTATGCTGAATGAAACAAGAGCAAAAAATGACAAACAGTATAAAAGACTGCGGCAGCACCTTATCAGTATTCTATTTGAATAAGGTAAGTCAATCTGAGCTTTGGCTCTTCTTATTTCTACAAATCAATCTAGAGCAGTGCGAAACGCTTTACGTCCCGTATGCACCAGCAGTGCCGTCGTGGATCGAACCCCAGTCGTTAAGGATGTCATTGTAAGTATTATCCGCGTCCGCATGTCTCGTTCAGTCCGATGGACAATCTTACGGCTCGTCACTTTGCTGCCGGTGACTGTTCCGGACAGCGCTTTGCTTTTCGTGTCGTGCCACCTAGATATTAATTCCCATAACTTCCTCTAATCTCCGTGCCGTCGTCAACTGTAAAGCTTGCCAGAGTCAGTACTGAAGATGACTTTAAACTAAAGCAAGTTAGTTTGATGTCATTCTACACATGCTCGAGGTAAATTGAAAGTAGGAGGCTTTGGCTTCATGTTTTCTCAACGAAAAACAGCAACTAAATTGCAGATGACACAGTTATGGAGTCTGCAGTGTTTTGCTCCCTTAGGAAAGCGCAATAAAAAAAATTATCAAGACGTCGGAAAAGAGCACAATATCTTACGATTCTTCCTTTCATACGTGGTTTACCATTATGTGGAATATTAGCTTTGATGGTAATATTGTTATTGAAACCCATTAGCCAGCAAAAGTTCTGTCCCCTAGTGGCGGACCCATTAAATAAACCTAGCATGTTATAGCGGGTATGCTGAATGAAACAAGAGCAAAAAATGACAAACGGTATAAAAGACTGCGGCAGCACCTTATCGGTATTCTATTTGAATAAGGTAAGTCAATCTGAGCTTTGGCTCTTCTTATTTCTACAAATCAATCTAGAGCAGTGCGAAAAGCTTTACGTCCTGTATGCACCAGCAGTCCTGTCGTGGATCGAACCCCAGTCGTTAAGGATGTCATTGTAAGTATTATCCGCGTCCGCATGTCTCGTTCAGTCCGATGGACAACCTGACGGCTCGACACTTTTCTGCCGGTGACTGTTCCGGCCAGCGCCTTGCTTTTCGTGTCGTGCCACCTAGATATTAATTCCCATACCATCCTCTAAGCTCCGTGCCGTCGTCAACTGTAAAGCTTGCCAAAGTCAGTACTGAAGATGACTTTAAAACAAAAGCAAGTTAGTTTGATGTCATTCTACACATGCTCGATGTAAGTTGAAAGTAGGAGGCTCTGGCTTCATGTTTTCTCAACGAAAAACAGCAACTAAATTGCAGCTGACACAGTTATGGAGTCTGCAGTGTTTTGCTCCCTTAGGAAAGCGCAATAAAAAAAATTATCAAGACGTCGGAAAAGAGCACAATATCTTACGATTCTTCCTTTCATACGTGGTTTACCATTATGTGGAATATTAGCTTTGATGGTAATATTGTTATTGAAACCCATTAGCCAGCAAAAGTTATGTCTCCTAGTGGCGGACCTATTAAATAAACCTAGCATGTTATAGCGGGTATGCTGAATGAAACAAGAGCAAAAAATGACAAACGGTAAAAAAGACTGCGGCAGCACCTTATCGGTATTCTATTTGAATAAGGTAAGTCAATCTGAGCTTTGGCTCTTCTTATTTCTACAAATCAATCTAGAGCAGTGCGAAACGCTTTACGTCCCGTATGCACCAGCAGTGCCGTCGTGGATCGAACCCCAGTCGTTAAGGATGTCATTGTAAGTATTATCCGCGTCCGCATGTCTCGTTCAGTCCGATGGACAATCTTACGGCTCGTCACTTTGCTGCCGGTGACTGTTCCGGCCAGCGCTTTGCTTTTCGTGTCGTGCAACCTAGATATTAATTCCCATACCTTCCTCTAATCTCCGTGCCGTCGTCAACTGCAAAGCTTGCCTGAGTTAGTACTGAAGATGACTTTAAAACAAAAGCAAGTTAGTTTGATGTCAGTCTACACATGCTCGAGGTAAGTTGAAAGTAGGAGGCTCTGGCTTCATGTTTTCTCAACGAAAAACGGAAACTAAATTGCAGCTGACACAGTTATGGAGTCTGCAGTGTTTTGCTCCCTTAGGAAAGCGCAATAAAAAAAATTATCAAGACGTCGGAAAAGAGCACAATACCTTACGATTCTTCCTTTCATACGTGGTTTACCATCATGTGGAATATTAGCTTTGTTGGTAATATTGTTATTGAAACCCATTAGCCAGTAAAAGTTCTGTCCCCTAGTGGCGGACCTATTTAATGAACCTAGCATGTTATAGCGGGTATGCTGAATGAAACCAGAGCAAAAAATGACAAACGGTATAAAAGACTGCGGCAGCACCTTATCGGTTTTCTAATTGAATAAGGTAAGTCAATCTGAGCTTTGGCTCTTCTTATTTCTACAAATCAATCTAGAGCAGTGCGAAAAGCTTTACGTCCTGTATGCACCAGCAGTCCTGTCGTGGATCGAACCCCAGTCGTTAAGGATGTCATTGTAAGTATTATCCGCGTCCGCATGTCTCGTTCAGTCCGATGGACAACCTGACGGCTCGACACTTTTCTGCCGGTGACTGTTCCGGCCAGCGCCTTGCTTTTCGTGTCGTGCCACCTAGATATTAATTCCCATACCATCCTCTAAGCTCCGTGCCTTCGTCAACTGTAAAGCTTGCCAAAGTCAGTACTGAAGATGACTTTAAAACAAAAGCAAGTTAGTTTGATGTCATTCTACACATGCTCGATGTAAGTTGAAAGTAGGAGGCTGTGGCTTCATGTTTTCTCAACGAAAAACAGCAACTAAATTGCAGCTGACACAGTTATGGAGTTTGCAGTGTTTTGCTCCCTTAGGAAAGCGCAATAAAAAAAATTATCAAGACGTCGGAAAAGAGCACAATATCTTACGATTCTTCCTTTCATACGTGGTTTACCATTATGTGGAATATTAGCTTTGATGGTAATATTGTTATTGAAACTCATTAGCCAGCAAAAGTTCTTTCCCCTAGTGGCGGACCTATTAAATAAACCTAGCATGTTATAGCGGGTATGCTGAATGAAACAAGAGCAAAAAATGACAAACAGTATAAAAGACTGCGGCAGCACCTTATCGGTATTCTATTTGAATAAGGTAAGTCAATCTGAGCTTTGGCTCTTCTTATTTCTACAAATCAATCTAGAGCAGTGCGAAACGCTTTACGTCCCGTATGCACCAGCAGTGCCGTCGTGGATCGAACCCCAGTCGTTAAGGATGTCATTGTAAGTATTATCCGCGTCCGCATGTCTCGTTCAGTCCGATGGACAATCTTACGGCTCGTCACTTTGCTGCCGGTGACTGTTCCGGACAGCGCTTTGCTTTTCGTGTCGTGCCACCTAGATATTAATTCCCATAACTTCCTCTAATCTCCGTGCCGTCGTCAACTGTAAAGCTTGCCAGAGTCAGTACTGAAGATGACTTTAAACTAAAGGAAATTAGTTTGATGTCATTCTACACATGCTCGAGGTAAATTGAAAGTAGGAGGCTTTGGCTTCATGTTTTCTCAACTAAAAACAGCAACTAAATTGCAGATGACACAGTTATGGAGTCTGCAGTGTTTTGCTCCCTTAGGAAAGCGCAATAAAAAAAATTATCAAGACGTCGGAAAAGAGCACAATATCTTACGATTCTTCCTTTCATACGTGGTTTACCATTATGTGGAATATTAGCTTTGATGGTAATATTGTTATTGAAACCCATTAGCCAGCAAAAGTTCTGTCCCCTAGTGGCGGACCCATTAAATAAACCTAGCATGTTATAGCGGGTATGCTGAATGAAACAAGAGCAAAAAATGACAAACGGTATAAAAGACTGCGGCAGCACCTTATCGGTATTCTATTTGAATAAGGTAAGTCAATCTGAGCTTTGGCTCTTCTTATTTCTACAAATCAATCTAGAGCAGTGCGAAAAGCTTTACGTCCTGTATGCACCAGCAGTCCTGTCGTGGATCGAACCCCAGTCGTTAAGGATGTCATTGTAAGTATTATCCGCGTCCGCATGTCTCGTTCAGTCCGATGGACAACCTGACGGCTCGACACTTTTCTGCCGGTGACTGTTCCGGCCAGCGCCTTGCTTTTCGTGTCGTGCCACCTAGATATTAATTCCCATACCATCCTCTAAGCTCCGTGCCGTCGTCAACTGTAAAGCTTGCCAAAGTCAGTACTGAAGATGACTTTAAAACAAAAGCAAGTTAGTTTGATGTCATTCTACACATGCTCGATGTAAGTTGAAAGTAGGAGGCTCTGGCTTCATGTTTTCTCAACGAAAAACAGCAACTAAATTGCAGCTGACACAGTTATGGAGTCTGCAGTGTTTTGCTCCCTTAGGAAAGCGCAATAAAAAAAATTATCAAGACGTCGGAAAAGAGCACAATATCTTACGATTCTTCCTTTCATACGTGGTTTACCATTATGTGGAATATTAGCTTTGATGGTAATATTGTTATTGAAACTCATTAGCCAGCAAAAGTTCTTTCCCCTAGTGGCGGACCTATTAAATAAACCTAGCATGTTATAGCGGGTATGCTGAATGAAACAAGAGCAAAAAATGACAAACAGTATAAAAGACTGCGGCAGCACCTTATCGGTATTCTATTTGAATAAGGTAAGTCAATCTGAGCTTTGGCTCTTCTTATTTGTACAAATCAATCTAGAGCAGTGCGAAACGCTTTACGTCCCGTATGCACCAGCAGTGCCGTCGTGGATCGAACCCCAGTCGTTAAGGATGTCATTGTAAGTATTATCCGCGTCCGCATGTCTCGTTCAGTCCGATGGACAATCTTACGGCTCGTCACTTTGCTGCCGGTGACTGTTCCGGACAGCGCTTTGCTTTTCGTGTCGTGCCACCTAGATATTAATTCCCATAACTTCCTCTAATCTCCGTGCCGTCGTCAACTGCAAAGCTTGCCAGAGTCAGTACTGAAGATGACTTTAAACTAAAGCAAGTTAGTTTGATGTCATTTTACACATGCTCGAGGTGAGTTGAAAGTAGGAGGCTTTGGCTTCATGTTTTCTCAACGAAAAACAGCAACTAAATTGCAGATGACACAGTTATGGAGTCTGCAGTGTTTTGCTCATTAGGAAAGCGCAATAAAAAAAATTATCAAGACGTCGGAAAAGAGCACAATATCTTACGATTCTTCCTTTCATACGTGGTTTACCATTATGTGGAATATTAGCTTTGATGGTAATATTGTTATTGAAACCCATTAGCCAGCAAAAGTTCTGTCCCCTAGTGGCGGACCCATTAAATAAACCTAGCATGTTATAGCGGGTATGCTGAATGAAACAAGAGCAAAAAATGACAAACGGTATAAAAGACTGCGGCAGCACCTTATCGGTATTCTATTTGAATAAGGTAAGTCAATCTGAGCTTTGGCTCTTCTTATTTCTACAAATCAATCTAGAGCAGTGCGAAACGCTTTACGTCCCGTATGCACCAGCAGTTCTGTCGTAGATCGAACCCCAGTCGTTAAGGATGTCATTGTAAGTATTATCCGCGTCCGCATGTCTCGTTCAGTCCGATGGACAACCTGACGGATCATCACTTTGCTGCCGGTGACTGTTCCGGCCAGCGCTTTGCTTTTCGTGTCGTTCCACCTAGATATTAATTCCCATAACTTCCTCTAAGCTCCGTGCCGTCGTCAACTGTAAAGCTTGCCAAAGTCAGTACTGAAGATGACTTTAAAACAAAAGCAAGTTAGTTTGATGTCATTCTACACATGCTCGAGGTAAGTTGAAAGTAGGAGGCTCTGGCTTCATGTTTTCTCAACGAAAAAAAGAAACTAAATTGCAGCTGACACAGTTATGGAGTCTGCAGTGTTTTGCTCCCTTAGGAAAGCGCAATAAAAAAAATTATCAAGAAGACGGAAAAGAGCACAATATCTTACGATTCTTCCTTTCATACGTGGTTTACCTTTATGTGGAATATTAGCTTTGTTGGTAATATTGTTATTAAAACCCATTAGCCAGCAAAAGTTCTGTTCCCTAATGGAGGACCCATTAAATAAACCTAGCATGTTATAGCGGGTATGCTGAATGAAACAAGAGCAAAAAATGACAAACGGTATAAAAGACTGCGGCAGCACCTTATCGGTATTCTATTTGAATAAGGTAAGTCAATCTGAGCTTTGGCTCTTCTTATTTCTACAAATGAATCTAGAGCAGTGCGAAACCCCTTACGTCCCGTATGCACCAGCAGTCCTGTCGTAGATCGAACCCCAGTCGTTAAGGATGTCATTGTAAGTATTATCCGCGTCCGCATGTCTCGTTCAGTCCGATGGACAACCTGACGGATCATCACTTTGCTGCCGGTGACTGTTCCGGCCAGCGCTTTGTTTTTCGTGTCGTGCCACCTAGATATTAATTCCCATACCTTCCTCTAAGTTCCGTGCCGTCGTAAACTGTAAAGCTTGCCAGAGTCAGTACTGAAGATGACTTTAAAACAAAAGCAAGTTAGTTTGATGTCATTCTACACATGCTCGAGGTAAGTTGAAAGTAGGAGGCTCTGGCTTCATGTTTTCTAAACGAAAAACAGCAACTAAATTGCAGCTGACACAGTTATGGAGTCTGCAGTGTTTTGCTCCCTTAGGAAAGCGCAATAAAAAAAATTATCAAGACGTCGGAAAAGAGCACAATATCTTACGATTCTTCCTTTCATACGTGGTTTACCATTATGTGGAATATTAGCTTTGATGGTAATATTGTTATTGAAACCCATTAGCCAGCAAAAGTTCTGTCCCCTAGTGGCGGACCCATTAAATAAACCTAGCATGTTATAGCGGGTATGCTGAATGAAACAAGAGCAAAAAATGACAAACGGTATAAAAGACTGCGGCAGCACCTTATCGGTATTCTATTTGAATAAGGTAAGTCAATCTGAGCTTTGGCTCTTCTTTTTTCTACAAATCAATCTAGAGCAGTGCGAAACGCTTTACGTCCCGTATGCACCAGCAGTGCCGTCGTGGATCGAACCCCAGTCGTTAAGGATGTCATTGTAAGTATTATCCGCGTCCGCATGTCTCGTTCAGTCCGATGGACAACCTGACGGCTCGTCACTTTGCTGCCGGTGACTGTTCCGGCCAGCGCTTTGCTTTTCGTGTCGTTCCACCTAGATATTAATTCCCATACCTTCCTCTAAGCTCCGTGCCGTCGTCAACTGTAAAGCTTGCCAAAGTCAGTACTGAAGATGACTTTAAAACAAAAGCAAGTTAGTTTGATGTCATTCTACACATGCTCGAGGTAAGTTGAAAGTAGGAGGCTCTGGCTTCATGTTTTCTCAACGAAAAACAGCAACTAAATTGCAGCTGACACAGTTATGGAGTCTGCAGTGTTTTGCTCCCTTAGGAAAGCGCAATAAAAAAAATTATGAAGACGTAGGAAAAAAGCACAATATCTTACGATTCTTCCTTTCATACGTGGTTTACCATTATGTGGAATATTAGCTTTGATGGTAATATTGTTATTGAAACCCATTAGCCAGTAAAAGTTCTGTTCCCTAGTGGCGGACCCATTAAATAAACCTAGCATGTTATAGCGGGTATGCTGAATGAAACCAGAGCAAAAAATGACAAACGGTATAAAAGACTGCGGGAGCACCTTATCGGTATTCTATTTGAATAAGGTAAGTCAATCTGAACTTTGGCTCTTCTTATTTCTACAAATCAATCTAGAGCAGTGCGAAACGCTTTACGTCCCGTATGCACCAGCAGTGCCGTCGTGGATCGAACCCCAGTCGTTAAGGATGTCATTGTAAGTATTATCCGCGTCCGCATGTCTCGTTCAGTCCGATGGACAATCTTACGGCTCGTAACTTTGCTGCCGGTGACTGTTCCGGCCAGCGCTTTGGTTTTCGTGTCGTGCAACCTAGATATTAATTCCCATACCTTCCTCTAATCTCCGTGCCGTCGTCAACTGCAAAGCTTGCCTGAGTTAGTACTGAAGATGACTTTAAAACAAAAGCAAGTTAGTTTGATGTCAGTCTACACATGCTCGAGGTAAGTTGAAAGTAGGAGGCTCTGGCTTCATGTTTTCTCAACGAAAAACAGAAACTAAATTGCAGCTGACACAGTTATGGAGTCTGCAGTGTTTTGCTCCCTTAGGAAAGCGCAATAAAAAAAATTATCAAGACGTCGGAAAAGAGCACAATATCTTACGATTCTTCCTTTCATACGTGGTTTACCATTATGTGGAATATTAGCTTTGTTGGTAATATTGTTATTGAAACCCATTAGCCAGCAAAAGTTCTGTCCCCTAGTGGCGGACCCATTAAATAAACCTAGCATGTTATAGCGGGTATGCTGAATGAAACAAGAGCAAAAAATGACAAACGGTATAAAAGACTGCGGCAGCACCTTATCGGTATTCTATTTGAATAAGGTAAGTCAATCTGAGCTTTGGCTCTTCTTATTTTTACAAATCAATCTAGAGCAGTGCGAAACGTTTTACGTCCCGTATGCACCAGCAGTCCTGTCGTAGATCGAACCCCAGTCGTTAAGGATGTCATTGTAAGTATTATCCGCGTCCGCATGTCTCGTTCAGTCCGATGGACAACCTGACGGATCATCACTTTGCTGCCGGTGACTGTTCCGGCCAGCGCTTTGTTTTTCGTGTCGTTCCACTTAGATATTAATTCCCATACCTTCCTCTAAGCTCCGTGCCGTCGTCAACTGTAAAGCTTGCCAAAGTCAGTACTGAAGATGACTTTAAAACAAAAGCAAGTTAGTTTGATGTCATTCTACACATGCTCGAGGTAAGTTGAAAGTAGGAGGCTCTGGCTTCATGTTTTCTCAACGAAAAACAGCAACTAAATTGCAGCTGACACAGTTATGGAGTCTGCAGTGTTTTGCTCCCTTAGGAAAGCGCAATAAAAAAAATTATCAAGACGTCGGAAAAGAGCACAATATCTTACGATTCTTCCTTTCATACGTGGTTTACCATTATGTGGAATATTAGCTTTGATGGTAATATTGTTATTGAAACCCATTAGCCAGCAAAAGTTATTTCTCCTAGTGGCGGACCTATTAAATAAACCTAGCATGTTATAGCGGGTATGCTGAATGAAACAAGAGCAAAAAATGACAAACGGTAAAAAAGACTGCGGCAGCACCTTATCGGTATTCTATTTGAATAAGGTAAGTCAATCTGAGCTTTGGCTCTTCTTATTTCTACAAATCAATCTAGAGCAGTGCGAAACGCTTTACGTCCCGTATGCACCAGCAGTGCCGTCGTGGATCGAACCCCAGTCGTTAAGGATGTCATTGTAAGTATTATCCGCGTCCGCATGTCTCGTTCAGTCCGATGGACAACCTGACGGCTCGACACTTTTCTGCCGGTGACTGTTCCGGCCAGCGCCTTGCTTTTCGTGTCGTGCCACCTAGATATTAATTCCCATACCATCCTCTAAGCTCTGTGCCTTCGTCAACTGTAAAGCTTGCCAAAGTCAGTACTGAAGATGACTTTAAAACAAAAGCAAGTTAGTTTGATGTCATTCTACACATGCTCGATGTAAGTTGAAAGTAGGAGGCTCTGGCTTCATGTTTTCTCAACGAAAAACAGCAACTAAATTGCAGCTGACACAGTTATGGAGTCTGCAGTGTTTTGCTCCCTTAGGAAAGCGCAATAAAAAAAATTATCAAGACGTCGGAAAAGAGCACAATATCTTACGATTCTTCCTTTCATACGTGGTTTACCATTATGTGGAATATTAGCTTTGATGGTAATATTGTTATTGAAACTCATTAGCCAGCAAAAGTTCTTTCCCCTAGTGGCGGACCTATTAAATAAACCTAGCATGTTATAGCGGGTATGCTGAATGAAACAAGAGCAAAAAATGACAAACAGTATAAAAGACTGCGGCAGCACCTTATCAGTATTCTATTTGAATAAGGTAAGTCAATCTGAGCTTTGGCTCTTCTTTTTTCTACAAATCAATCTAGAGCAGTGCGAAACGCTTTACGTCCCGTATGCACCAGCAGTGCCGTCGTGGATCGAACCCCAGTCGTTAAGGATGTCATTGTAAGTATTATCCGCGTCCGCATGTCTCGTTCAGTCCGATGGACAATCTTACGGCTCGTCACTTTGCTGCCGGTGACTGTTCCGGACAGCGCTTTGCTTTTCGTGTCGTGCCACCTAGATATTAATTCCCATAACTTCCTCTAAGCTCCGTGCCGTCGTCAACTGTAAAGCTTGCCAGAGTCAGTACTGAAGATGACTTTAAACTAAAGCAAGTTAGTTTGATGTCATTCTACACATGCTCGAGGTAAATTGAAAGTAGGAGGCTTTGGCTTCATGTTTTCTCAACGAAAAACAGCAACTAAATTGCAGATGACACAGTTATGGAGTCTGCAGTGTTTTGCTCCCTTAGGAAAGCGCAATAAAAAAAATTATCAAGACGTCGGAAAAGAGCACAATATCTTACGATTCTTCCTTTCATACGTGTTTTACCATTATGTGGAATATTAGCTTTGATGGTAATATTGTTATTGAAACCCATTAGCCAGCAAAAGTTCTGTCCCCTAGTGGCGGACCCATTAAATAAACCTAGCATGTTATAGCGGGTATGCTGAATGAAACAAGAGCAAAAAATGACAAACGGTATAAAAGACTGCGGCAGCACCTTATCGGTATTCTATTTGAATAAGGTAAGTCAATCTGAGCTTTGGCTCTTCTTATTTCTACAAATCAATCTAGAGCAGTGCGAAAAGCTTACGTCCTGTATGCACCAGCAGTCCTGTCGTGGATCGAACCCCAGTCGTTAAGGATGTCATTGTAAGTATTATCCGCGTCCGCATGTCTCGTTCAGTCCGATGGACAACCTGACGGCTCGACACTTTTCTGCCGGTGACTGTTCCGGCCAGCGCCTTGCTTTTCGTGTCGTGCCACCTAGATATTAATTCCCATACCATCCTCTAAGCTCCGTGCCGTCGTCAACTGTAAAGCTTGCCAAAGTCAGTACTGAAGATGACTTTAAAACAAAAGCAAGTTAGTTTGATGTCATTCTACACATGCTCGATGTAAGTTGAAAGTAGGAGGCTCTGGCTTCATGTTTTCTCAACGAAAAACAGCAACTAAATTGCAGCTGACACAGTTATGGAGTCTGCAGTGTTTTGCTCCCTTAGGAAAGCGCAATAAAAAAAATTATCAAGACGTCGGAAAAGAGCACAATATCTTACGATTCTTCCTTTCATACGTGGTTTACCATTATGTGGAATATTAGCTTTGATGGTAATATTGTTATTGAAACCCATTAGCCAGCAAAAGTTATGTCTCCTAGTGGCGGACCTATTAAATAAACCTAGCATGTTATAGCGGGTATGCTGAATGAAACAAGAGCAAAAAATGACAAACGGTAAAAAAGACTGCGGCAGCACCTTATCGGTATTCTATTTGAATAAGGTAAGTCAATCTGAGCTTTGGCTCTTCTTATTTCTACAAATCAATCTAGAGCAGTGCGAAACGCTTTACGTCCCGTATGCACCAGCAGTGCCGTCGTGGATCGAACCCCAGTCGTTAAGGATGTCATTGTAAGTATTATCCGCGTCCGCATGTCTCGTTCAGTCCGATGGACAATCTTACGGCTCGTCACTTTGCTGCCGGTGACTGTTCCGGCCAGCGCTTTGCTTTTCGTGTCGTGCCACCTAGATATTAATTCCCATACCTTCCTCTAAGCTCCGTGCCGTCGTCAACTGCAAAGCTTGCCTGAGTTAGTACTGAAGATGACTTTAAAACAAAAGCAAGTTAGTTTGATGTCAGTCTACACATGCTCGAGGTAAGTTGAAAGTAGGAGGCTCTGGCTTCATGTTTTCTCAACGAAAAACAGAAACTAAATTGCAGCTGACACAGTTATGGAGTCTGCAGTGTTTTGCTCCCTTAGGAAAGCGCAATAAAAAAAATTATCAAGACGTCGGAAAAGAGCACAATATCTTACGATTCTTCCTTTCATACGTGGTTTACCATTATGTGGAATATTAGCTTTGTTGGTAATATTGTTATTGAAACCCATTAGCCAGCAAAAGTTCTGTTCCCTAGTGGCGGACCCATTAAATAAACCTAGCATGTTATAGCGGGTATGCTGAATGAAACAAGAGCAAAAAATGACAAACGGTATAAAAGACTGCGGCAGCACCTTATCGGTATTCTATTTGAATAAGGTAAGTCAATCTGAGCTTTGGCTCTTCTTATTTTTACAAATCAATCTAGAGCAGTGCGAAACGTTTTACGTCCCGTATGCACCAGCAGTGGCGTCGTAGATCGAACCCCAGTCGTTAAGGATGTCATTGTAAGTATTATCCGCGTCCGCATGTCTCGTTCAGTCCGATGGACAACCTGACGGATCATCACTTTGCTGCCGGTGACTGTTCCGGCCAGCGCTTTGTTTTTCGTGTCGTTCCACCTAGATATTAATTCCCATACCTTCCTCTAAGCTCCGTGCCGTCGTCAACTGTAAAGCTTGCCAAAGTCAGTACTGAAGATGACTTTAAAACAAAAGCAAGTTAGTTTGATGTCATTCTACACATGCTCGAGGTAAGTTGAAAGTAGGAGGCTCTGGCTTCATGTTTTCTCAACGAAAAACAGCAACTAAATTGCAGCTGACACAGTTATGGAGTCTGCAGTGTTTTGCTCCCTTAGGAAAGCGCAATAAAAAAAATTATCAAGACGTCGGAAAAGAGCACAATATCTTACGATTCTTCCTTTCATACGTGGTTTACCATTATGTGGAATATTAGCTTTGATGGTAATATTGTTATTGAAACCCATTAGCCAGCAAAAGTTATGTCTCCTAGTGGCGGACCTATTAAATAAACCTAGCATGTTATAGCGGGTATGCTGAATGAAACAAGAGCAAAAAATGACAAACGGTAAAAAAGACTGCGGCAGCACCTTATGGGTATTCTATTTGAATAAGGTAAGTCAATCTGAGCTTTGGCTCTTCTTATTTCTACAAATCAATCTAAAGCAGTGCGAAACGCTTTACGTCCCGTATGCACCAGCAGTGCCGTCGTGGATCGAACCCCAGTCGTTAAGGATGTCATTGTAAGTATTATCCGCGTCCGCATGTCTCGTTCAGTCCGATGGACAATCTTACGGCTCGTCACTTTGCTGCCGGTGACTGTTCCGGCCAGCGCTTTGCTTTTCGTGTCGTGCAACCTAGATATTAATTCCCATACCTTCCTCTAATCTCCGTGCCGTCGTCAACTGCAAAGCTTGCCTGAGTTAGTACTGAAGATGACTTTAAAACAAAAGCAAGTTAGTTTGATGTCAGTCTACACATGCTCGAGGTAAGTTGAAAGTAGGAGGCTCTGGCTTCATGTTTTCTCAACGAAAAACAGAAACTAAATTGCAGCTGACACAGTTATGGAGTCTGCAGTGTTTTGCTCCCTTAGGAAAGCGCAATAAAAAAAATTATCAAGACGTCGGAAAAGAGCACAATACCTTACGATTCTTCCTTTCATACGTGGTTTACCATCATGTGGAATATTAGCTTTGTTGGTAATATTGTTATTGAAACCCATTAGCCAGTAAAAGTTCTGTCCCCTAGTGGCGGACCTATTTAATGAACCTAGCATGTTATAGCGGGTATGCTGAATGAAACCAGAGCAAAAAATGACAAACGGTATAAAAGACTGCGGCAGCACCTTATCGGTATTCTATTTGAATAAGGTAAGTCAATCTGAGCTTTGGCTCTTCTTATTTCTACAAATCAATCTAGAGCAGTGCGAAAAGCTTTACGTCCTGTATGCACCAGCAGTCCTGTCGTGGATCGAACCCCAGTCGTTAAGGATGTCATTGTAAGTATTATCCGCGTCCGCATGTCTCGTTCAGTCCGATGGACAACCTGACGGCTCGACACTTTTCTGCCGGTGACTGTTCCGGCCAGCGCCTTGCTTTTCGTGTCGTGCCACCTAGATATTAATTCCCATACCATCCTCTAAGCTCCGTGCCTTCGTCAACTGTAAAGCTTGCCAAAGTCAGTACTGAAGATGACTTTAAAACAAAAGCAAGTTAGTTTGATGTCATTCTACACATGCTCGATGTAAGTTGAAAGTAGGAGGCTGTGGCTTCATGTTTTCTCAACGAAAAACAGCAACTAAATTGCAGCTGACACAGTTATGGAGTTTGCAGTGTTTTGCTCCCTTAGGAAAGCGCAATAAAAAAAATTATCAAGACGTCGGAAAAGAGCACAATATCTTACGATTCTTCCTTTCATACGTGGTTTACCATTATGTGGAATATTAGCTTTGATGGTAATATTGTTATTGAAACTCATTAGCCAGCAAAAGTTCTTTCCCCTAGTGGCGGACCTATTAAATAAACCTAGCATGTTATAGCGGGTATGCTGAATGAAACAAGAGCAAAAAATGACAAACAGTATAAAAGACTGCGGCAGCACCTTATCAGTATTCTATTTGAATAAGGTAAGTCAATCTGAGCTTTGGCTCTTCTTATTTCTACAAATCAATCTAGAGCAGTGCGAAACGCTTTACGTCCCGTATGCACCAGCAGTTCCGTCGTGGATCGAACCCCAGTCGTTAAGGATGTCATTGTAAGTATTATCCGCGTCCGCATGTCTCGTTCAGTCCGATGGACAATCTTACGGCTCGTCACTTTGCTGCTGGTGACTGTTCCGGACAGCGCTTTGCTTTTCGTGTCGTGCCACCTAGATATTAATTCCCATAACTTCCTCTAATCTCCGTGCCGTCGTCAACTGTAAAGCTTGCCAGAGTCAGTACTGAAGATGACTTTAAACTAAAGGAAATTAGTTTGATGTCATTCTACACATGCTCGAGGTAAATTGAAAGTAGGAGGCTTTGGCTTCATGTTTTCTCAACGAAAAACAGCAACTAAATTGCAGATGACACAGTTATGGAGTCTGCAGTGTTTTGCTCCCTTAGGAAAGCGCAATAAAAAAAATTATCAAGACGTCGGAAAAGAGCACAATATCTTACGATTCTTCCTTTCATACGTGGTTTACCATTATGTGGAATATTAGCTTTGATGGTAATATTGTTATTGAAACCCATTAGCCAGCAAAAGTTCTGTCCCCTAGTGGCGGACCCATTAAATAAACCTAGCATGTTATAGCGGGTATGCTGAATGAAACAAGAGCAAAAAATGACAAACGGTATAAAAGACTGCGGCAGCACCTTATCGGTATTCTATTTGAATAAGGTAAGTCAATCTGAGCTTTGGCTCTTCTTATTTCTACAAATCAATCTAGAGCAGTGCGAAAAGCTTTACGTCCTGTATGCACCAGCAGTCCTGTCGTGGATCGAACCCCAGTCGTTAAGGATGTCATTGTAAGTATTATCCGCGTCCGCATGTCTCGTTCAGTCCGATGGACAACCTGACGGCTCGACACTTTTCTGCCGGTGACTGTTCCGGCCAGCGCCTTGCTTTTCGTGTCGTGCCACCTAGATATTAATTCCCATACCATCCTCTAAGCTCCGTGCCGTCGTCAACTGTAAAGCTTGCCAAAGTCAGTACTGAAGATGACTTTAAAACAAAAGCAAGTTAGTTTGATGTCATTCTACACATGCTCGATGTAAGTTGAAAGTAGGAGGCTCTGGCTTCATGTTTTCTCAACGAAAAACAGCAACTAAATTGCAGCTGACACAGTTATGGAGTCTGCAGTGTTTTGCTCCCTTAGGAAAGCGCAATAAAAAAAATTATCAAGACGTCGGAAAAGAGCACAATATCTTACGATTCTTCCTTTCATACGTGGTTTACCATTATGTGGAATATTAGCTTTGATGGTAATATTGTTATTGAAACTCATTAGCCAGCAAAAGTTCTTTCCCCTAGTGGCGGACCTATTAAATAAACCTAGCATGTTATAGCGGGTATGCTGAATGAAACAAGAGCAAAAAATGACAAACAGTATAAAAGACTGCGGCAGCACCTTATCGGTATTCTATTTGAATAAGGTAAGTCAATCTGAGCTTTGGCTCTTCTTATTTGTACAAATCAATCTAGAGCAGTGCGAAACGCTTTACGTCCCGTATGCACCAGCAGTGCCGTCGTGGATCGAACCCCAGTCGTTAAGGATGTCATTGTAAGTATTATCCGCGTCCGCATGTCTCGTTCAGTCCGATGGACAATCTTACGGCTCGTCACTTTGCTGCCGGTGACTGTTCCGGACAGCGCTTTGCTTTTCGTGTCGTGCCACCTAGATATTAATTCCCATAACTTCCTCTAAGCTCCGTGCCGTCGTCAACTGTAAAGCTTGCCAAAGTCAGTACTGAAGATGACTTTAAAACAAAAGCAAGTTAGTTTGATGTCATTCTACACATGCTCGAGGTAAGTTGAAAGTAGGAGGCTCTGGCTTCATGTTTTCTCAACGAAAAAAAGAAACTAAATTGCAGCTGACACAGTTATGGAGTCTGCAGTGTTTTGCTCCCTTAGGAAAGCGCAATAAAAAAAATTATCAAGAAGACGGAAAAGAGCACAATATCTTACGATTCTTCCTTTTATACGTGGTTTACCTTTATGTGGAATATTAGCTTTGTTGGTAATATTGTTATTAAAACCCATTAGCCAGCAAAAGTTCTGTTCCCTAAAGGAGGACCCATTAAATAAACCTAGCATGTTATAGCGGGTATGCTGAATGAAACAAGAGCAAAAAATGACAAACGGTATAAAAGACTGCGGCAGCACCTTATCGGTATTCTATTTGAATAAGGTAAGTCAATCTGAGCTTTGGCTCTTCTTATTTCTACAAATGAATCTAGAGCAGTGCGAAACCCCTTACGTCCCGTATGCACCAGCAGTCCTGTCGTAGATCGAACCCCAGTCGTTAAGGATGTCATTGTAAGTATTATCCGCGTCCGCATGTCTCGTTCAGTCCGATGGACAACCTGACGGATCATCACTTTGCTGCCGGTGACTGTTCCGGCCAGCGCTTTGTTTTTCGTGTCGTTCCACCTAGATATTAATTCCCATACCTTCCTCTAAGTTCCGTGCCGTCGTAAACTGTAAAGCTTGCCAGAGTCAGTACTGAAGATGACTTTAAAACAAAAGCAAGTTAGTTTGAAGTCATTCTACACATGCTCGATGTAAGTTGAAAGTAGGAGGCTCTGGCTTCATGTTTTCTCAACGAAAAACAGCAACTAAATTGCAGCTGACACAGTTATGGAGTCTGCAGTGTTTTGCTCCCTTAGGAAAGCGCAATAAAAAAAATTATCAAGACGTCGGAAAAGAGCACAATATCTTACGATTCTTCCTTTCATACGTGGTTTACCATTATGTGGAATATTAGCTTTGATGGTAATATTGTTATTGAAACTCATTAGCCAGCAAAAGTTCTTTCCCCTAGTGGCGGACCTATTAAATGAACCTAGCATGTTATAGCGGGTATGCTGAATGAAACAAGAGCAAAAAATGACAAACGGTATAAAAGACTGCGGCAGCACCTTATCGGTATTCTATTTGAATAAGGTAAGTCAATCTGAGCTTTGGCTCTTCTTATTTCTACAAATCAATCTAGAGCAGTGCGAAACGCTTTACGTCCCGTATGCACCAGCAGTGCCGTCGTGGATCGAACCCCAGTCGTTAAGGATGTCATTGTAAGTATTATCCCCGTCCGCATGTCTCGTTCAGTCCGATGGACAACCTGACGGCTCGTCACTTTGCTGCCGGTGACTGTTCCGGCCAGCGCTTTGCTTTTCGTGTCTTTCCACCTAGATATTATTTCCCATACCTTCCTCTAAGCTCCGTGCCGTCGTCAACTGCAAAGCTTGCCAAAGTCAGTACTGAAGATGACTTTAAAACAAAAACAAGTTAGTTTGATGACATTCTACACATTCTCGAGGTGAGTTGAAAGTAAGAGGCTCTGGCTTCATGTTTTCTCAACGAAAAACAGAAACTAAATTGCAGCTGACACAGTTATGGAGTCTGCAGTGCTTTGCTCCCTTAGGAAAGCGCAATAAAAAAAACTATCAAGACGTCCGAAAAGAGCACAATATCATACGATTCTTAATTTCATTGGTGGTTTACCTTTATGTGGAATATTAACTTTGTTGGTAATATTGTTATTAAAACCCATTAGCCAGCAAAAGTGCTGTCCCCTAGTGGCAGTCCCATTAAATAAACCTAGCATGTTATAGCGGGTATGCTGAATGAAACAAGAGCAAAAAATGACAAACGTTATAAAAGACTGCGGCAGCACCTTATCGGTATTCTATTTGAATAAGGTAAGTCAATCTGAGCTTTGGCTCTTCTTTTATCTACAAATCAATCTAGAGCAGTGCGAAAAGCTTTACGTCCCGTATGCACCAGCAGTGCCGTCGTAGATCGAACCCCAGTCGTTAAGGATGTCATTGTAAGTATTATCCGCGTCCGCATGTCTCGTTCAGTCCGATGGACAACCTGACGGATCATCACTTTTCTGCCGGTGACTGTTCCGGCCAGCGCTTTGCTTTTCGTGTCGTTCCACCTAGATATTAATTCCCATAACTTCCTCTAAGCTCCGTGCCGTCGTCAACTGTAAAGCTTGCCAAAGTCAGTACTGAAGATGACTTTAAAACAAAAGCAAGTTAGTTTGATGACATTCTACACATGCTCGAGGTAAGTTGAAAGTAGGAGGCTCTGGTTTCATGTTTTCTCAACGAAAAACAGAAACTAAATTGCAGCTGACACAGTTATGGAGTCTGCAGTGTTTTGCTCCCTTAGGAAAGGGCAATAAAAAAAATTATCAAGAAGACGGAAAAGAGCACAATATCTTACGATTCTTCCTTTCATACGTGGTTTACCTTTATGTGGAATATTAGCTTTGTTGGTAATATTGTTATTAAAACCCATTAGCCAGCAAAAGTTCTGTCCCCTAATGGAGGACCCATTAAATAAACCTAGCATGTTATAGCGGGTATGCTGAATGAAACAAGAGCAAAAAATGACAAACGGTATAAAAGACTGCGGCAGCACCTTATCGGTATTCTATTTGAATAAGGTAAGTCAATCTGAGCTTTGGCTCTTCTTATTTCTACAAATGAATCTAGAGCAGTGCGAAAAGCTTTACGTCCCGTATGCACCAGCAGTCCTGTCGTAGATCGAACCCCAGTCGTTAAGGATGTCATTGTAAGTATTATCCGCGTCCGCATGTCTCGTTCAGTCCGATGGACAACCTGACGGATCATCACTTTGCTGCCGGTGACTGTTCCGGCCAGCGCTTTGTTTTTCGTGTCGTTCCACCTAGATATTATTTCCCATACCTTCCTCTAAGTTCCGTGCCGTCGTAAACTGTAAAGCTTGCCAGAGTCAGTACTGAAGATGACTTTAAAACAAAAGCAAGTTAGTTTGAAGTCATTCTACACATGCTCGATGTAAGTTGAAAGTAGGAGGCTCTGGCTTCATGTTTTCTCAACGAAAAACAGCAACTAAATTGCAGCTGACACAGTTATGGAGTCTGCAGTGTTTTGCTCCCTTAGGAAAGCGCAATAAAAAAAATTATCAAGACGTCGGAAAAGAGCACAATATCTTACGATTCTTCCTTTCATACGTGGTTTACCATTATGTGGAATATTAGCTTTGATGGTAATATTGTTATTGAAACCCATTAGCCAGTAAAACTTTTGTTCCCTAGTGGCGGACCTATTAAATGAACCTAGCATGTTATAGCGGGTATGCTGAATGAAACCAGAGCAAAAAATGACAAACGGTATAAAAGACTGCGGCAGCACCTTATCGGTATTCTATTTGAATAAGGTAAGTCAATCTGAGCTTTGGCTCTTCTTTTTTCTACAAATCAATCTAGAGCAGTGCGAAACGCTTTACGTCCCGTATGCACCAGCAGTGCCGTCGTGGATCGAACCCCAGTCGTTAAGGATGTCATTGTAAGTATTATCCCCGTCCGCATGTCTCGTTCAGTCCGATGGACAACCTGACGGCTCGTCACTTTGCTGCCGGTGACTGTTCCGGCCAGCGCTTTGCTTTTCGTGTCTTTCCACCTAGATATTATTTCCCATACCTTCCTCTAAGCTCCGTGCCGTCGTCAACTGCAAAGCTTGCCAAAGTCAGTACTGAAGATGACTTTAAAACAAAAACAAGTTAGTTTGATGACATTCTACACATTCTCGAGGTGAGTTGAAAGTAAGAGGCTCTGGCTTCATGTTTTCTCAACGAAAAACAGCAACTAAATTGAAGCTGACACAGTTATGGAGTCTGCAGTGCTTTGCTCCCTTAGGAAAGCGCAATAAAAAAAACTATCAAGACGTCCGAAAAGAGCACAATATCTTACGATTCTTAATTTCATTGGTGGTTTACCTTTATGTGGAATATTAACTTTGTTGGTAATATTGTTATTAAAACCCATTAGCCAGCAAAAGTGCTGTCCCCTAGTGGCAGTCCCATTAAATAAACCTAGCATGTTATAGCGGGTATGCTGAATGAAACAAGAGCAAAAAATGACAAACGTTATAAAAGACTGCGGCAGCACCTTGTCGGTATTCTATTTGAATAAGGTAAGTCAATCTGAGCTTTGGCTCTTCTTTTTTCTACAAATCAATCTAGAGCAGTGCGAAAAGCTTTACGTCTCGTATGCACCAACAGTCCTGTCATGGATCGATCTCCAGTCGTTAAGGATGTCATTGTGAGTATCATCCGCGTCGGGATGTCTCGTTCAGTCCGATGAAACCCCTGACGGCTCGTCACTTTGCTGCCGGTGACTGTTCCGGCCAGCGCTTTGCTTTTCGTGTCTTTCCACCTAGATATTATTTCACATAACTTCCTCTAAGCCCCGTGCCGTCGTCAACTGCAAAGCTTGCCAAAGTCAGTACTGAAGATGACTTTAAAACAAAAGCAAGTTAGTTTGATGACATTCTACACATTCTCGAGGTAAGTTGAAAGTAGGAGGCTCTGGCTTCATGTTTTCTCAACGAAAAACAGCAACTAAATTGCAGCTGACACAGTTATGGAGTCTGCAGTGTTTTGCTCCCTTAGAAAAGCGCAATAAAAAAAATTATCAAGACGTTGGAAAAGAGCACAATATCTTACGATTCTTCCTTTCATACGTGGTTTACCATTATGTGGAATATTAGCTTTGATGGTAATATTGTTATTGAAACCCATTAGCCAGCAAAAGTTCTGTCTCCTAGTGGCGGACCTATTAAATAAACCTAGCATGTTATAGCGGGTATGCTGAATGAAACAAGAGCAAAAAATGACAAACGGTAAAAAAAACTGCGGCAGCACCTTATCGGTATTCTATTTGAATAAGGTAAGTCAATCTGAGCTTTGGCTCTTCTTATTTCTACAAATCAATCTAGAGCAGTGCGAAACGCTTTACGTCCCGTATGCACCAGCAGTGCCGTCGTGGATCGAACCCCAGTCGTTAAGGATGTCATTGTAAGTATTATCCGCGTCCGCATGTCTCGTTCAGTCCGATGGACAATCTTACGGCTCGTCACTTTGCTGCCGGTGACTGTTCCGGACAGCGCTTTGCTTTTCGTGTCGTGCCACCTAGATATTAATTCCCATAACTTCCTCTAATCTCCGTGCCGTCGTCAACTGCAAAGCTTGCCAGAGTCAGTACTGAAGATGACTTTAAACTAAAGCAAGTTAGTTTGATGTCATTCTACACATGCTCGAGGTAAATTGAAAGTAGGAGGCTTTGGCTTCATGTTTTCTCAACGAAAAACAGCAACTAAATTGCAGATGACACAGTTATGGAGTCTGCAGTGTTTTGCTCCCTTAGGAAAGCGCAATAAAAAAAATTATCAAGACGTCGGAAAAGAGCACAATATCTTACGATTCTTCCTTTCATACGTGGTTTACCATTATGTGGAATATTAGCTTTGATGGTAATATTGTTATTGAAACCCATTAGCCAGCAAAAGTTCTGTCCCCTAGTGGCGGACCCATTAAATAAACCTAGCATGTTATAGCGGGTATGCTGAATGAAACAAGAGCAAAAAATGACAAACGGTATAAAAGACTGCGGCAGCACCTTATCGGTATTCTATTTGAATAAGGTAAGTCAATCTGAGCTTTGGCTCTTCTTATTTCTACAAATCAATCTAGAGCAGTGCGAAAAGCTTTACGTCCTGTATGCACCAGCAGTCCTGTCGTGGATCGAACCCCAGTCGTTAAGGATGTCATTGTAAGTATTATCCGCGTCCGCATGTCTCGTTCAGTCCGATGGACAACCTGACGGCTCGACACTTTTCTGCCGGTGACTGTTCCGGCCAGCGCCTTGGTTTTCGTGTCGTGCCACCTAGATATTAATTCCCATACCATCCTCTAAGCTCCGTGCCGTCGTCAACTGTAAAGCTTGCCAAAGTCAGTACTGAAGATGACTTTAAAACAAAAGCAAGTTAGTTTGATGTCATTCTACACATTCTCGAGGTAAGTTGAAAGTAGGAGGCTCTGGCTTCATGTTTTCTCAACGAAAAACAGCAACTAAATTGCAGCTGACACAGTTATGGGGTCTGCAGTGTTTTGCTCCCTTAGAAAAGCGCAATAAAAAAAATTATCAAGACGTCGGAAAAGAGCACAATATCTTACGATTCTTCCTTTCATACGTGGTTTACCATTATGTGGAATATTAGCTTTGATGGTAATATTGTTATTGAAATTCATTAGCCAGCAAAAGTTCTTTCCCCTAGTGGCGGACCTATTAAATAAACCTAGCATGTTATAGCGGGTATGCTGAATGAAACAAGAGCAAAAAATGACAAACAGTATAAAAGACTGCGGCAGCACCTTATCGGTATTCTATTTGAATAAGGTAAGTCAATCTGAGCTTTGGCTCTTCTTATTTGTACAAATCAATCTAGAGCAGTGCTAAACGCTTTACGTCCCGTATGCACCAGCAGTGCCGTCGTGGATCGAACCCCAGTCGTTAAGGATGTCATTGTAAGTATTATCCGCGTCCGCATGTCTCGTTCAGTCCGATGGACAATCTTACGGCTCGTCACTTTGCTGCCGGTGACTGTTCCGGACAGCGCTTTGCTTTTCGTGTCGTGCCACCTAGATATTAATTCCCATAACTTCCTCTAATCTCCGTGCCGTCGTCAACTGCAAAGCTTGCCAGAGTCAGTACTGAAGATGACTTTAAACTAAAGCAAGTTAGTTTGATGTCATTCTACACATGCTCGAGGTAAATTGAAAGTAGGAGGCTTTGGCTTCATGTTTTCTCAACGAAAAACAGCAACTAAATTGCAGATGACACAGTTATGGAGTCTGCAGTGTTTTGCTCCCTTAGGAAAGCGCAATAAAAAAAATTATCAAGACGTCGGAAAAGAGCACAATATCTTACGATTCTTCCTTTCATACGTGGTTTACCATTATGTGGAATATTAGCTTTGATGGTAATATTGTTATTGAAACCCATTAGCCAGCAAAAGTTCTGTCCCCTAGTGGCGGACCCATTAAATAAACCTAGCATGTTATAGCGGGTATGCTGAATGAAACAAGAGCAATAAATGACAAACGGTATAAAAGACTGCGGCAGCACCTTATCGGTATTCTATTTGAATAAGGTAAGTCAATCTGAGCTTTGGCTCTTCTTATTTCTACAAATCAATCTAGAGCAGTGCGAAACGCTTTACGTCCCGTATGCACCAGCAGTTCTGTCGTAGATCGAACCCCAGTCGTTAAGGATGTCATTGTAAGTATTATCCGCGTCCGCAAGTCTCGTTCAGTCCGATGGACAACTTGACGGATCATCACTTTGCTGCCGGTGACTGTTCCGGCCAGCGCTTTGCTTTTCGTGTCGTTCCACCTAGATATTAATTCCCATAACTTCCTCTAAGCTCCGTGCCGTCGTCAACTGTAAAGCTTGCCAAAGTCAGTACTGAAGATGACTTTAAAACAAAAGCAAGTTAGTTTGATGTCATTCTACACATGCTCGAGGTAAGTTGAAAGTAGGAGGCTCTGGCTTCATGTTTTCTCAACGAAAAACAGAAACTAAATTGCAGCTGACACAGTTATGGAGTCTGCAGTGTTTTGCTCCCTTAGGAAAGCGCAATAAAAAAAATTATCAAGAAGACGGAAAAGAGCACAATATTTTACGATTCTTCCTTTCATACGTGGTTTACCTTTATGTGGAATATTAGCTTTGTTGGTAATATTGTTATTAAAACCCATTAGCCAGCAAAAGTTCTGTCCCCTAATGGAGGACCCATTAAATAAACCTAGCATGTTATAGCGGGTATGCTGAATGAAACAAGAGCAAAAAATGACAAACGGTATAAAAGGCTGCGGCAGCACCTTATCGGTATTCTATTTGAATAAGGTAAGTCAATCTGAGCTTTGGCACTTCTTATTTCTACAAATGAATCTAGAGCAGTGCGAAACCCCTTACGTCCCGTATGCACCAACAGTCCTGTCGTAGATCGAACCCCAGTCGTTAAGGATGTCATTGTAAGTATTATCCGCGTCCGCATGTCTCGTTCAGTCCGATGGACAACCTGACGGATCATCACTTTGCTGCCGGTGACTGTTCCGGCCAGCGCTTTGTTTTTCGTGTCGTTCCACCTAGATATTAATTCCCATACCTTCCTCTAAGTTCCGTGCCGTCGTCAACTGTAAAGCTTGCCAGAGTCAGTACTGAAGATGACTTTAAAACAAAAGCAAGTTAGTTTGAAGTCATTCTACACATGCTCGATGTAAGTTGAAAGTAGGAGGCTCTGGCTTCATGTTTTCTCAACGAAAAACAGCAACTAAATTGCAGCTGACACAGTTATGGAGTCTGCAGTGTTTTGCTCCCTTAGGAAAGCGCAATAAAAAAAATTATCAAGACGTCGGAAAAGAGCACAATATCTTACGATTCGTCCTTTCATACGTGGTTTACCATTATGTGGAATATTAGCTTTGATGGTAATATTGTTATTGAAACCCATTAGCCAGTAAAACTTTTGTTCCCTAGTGGCGGACCTATTAAATGAACCTAGCATGTTATAGCGGGTATGCTGAATGAAACCAGAGCAAAAAATGACAAACGGTATAAAAGACTGCGGCAGCACCTTATCGGTATTCTATTTGAATAAGGTAAGTCAATCTGAGCTTTGGCTCTTCTTTTTTCTACAAATCAATCTAGAGCAGTGCGAAACGCTTTACGTCCCGTATGCACCAGCAGCGCCGTCGTGGATCGAACCCCAGTCGTTAAGGATGTCATTGTAAGTATTATCCCCGTCCGCATGTCTCGTTCAGTCCGATGGACAACCTGACGGCTCGTCACTTTGCTGCAGGTGACTGTTCCGGCCAGCGCTTTGCTTTTCGTGTCTTTCCACATAGATATTATTTCCCATACCTTCCTCTAAGCTCCGTGCCGTCGACAACTGCAAAGCTTGCCAAAGTCAGTAGTGAAGATGACTTTAAAACAAAAACAAGTTAGATTGATGACATTCTACACATTCTCGAGGTGAGTTGAAAGTAAGAGGCTCTGGCTTCATGTTTTCTCAACGAAAAACAGCAACTAAATTGCAGATGACACAGTTATGGAGTCTGCAGTGCTTTGCTCCCTTAGGAAAGCGCAATAAAAAAAACTATCAAGACGTCCGAAAAGAGCACAATATCTTACGATTCTTAATTTCATTGGTGGTTTACCTTTATGTGGAATATTAACTTTGTTGGTAACATTGTTATTAAAACCCATTAGCCAGCAAAAGTGCTGTCCCCTAGTGGCAGTCCCATTAAATAAACCTAGCATGTTATAGCGGGTATGCTGAATGAAACAAGAGCAAAAAATGACAAACGTTATAAAAGACTGCGGCAGCACCTTGTCGGTATTCTATTTGAATAAGGTAAGTCAATCTGATCTTTGGCTCTTCTTTTTTCTACAAATCAATCTAGAGCAGTGCGAAAAGCTTTACGTCTCGTATGCACCAACAGTCCTGTCATGGATCGATCTCCAGTCGTTAAGGATGTCATTGTGAGTATCATCCGCGTCGGGATGTCTCGTTCAGTCAGATGAACCCCCTGAGGGCTCGTCACTTTGCTGCCGGTGACTGTTCCTGCCAGCGCTTTGCTTTTCGTGTCTTTCCACCTAGATATTATTTCCCATACCTTCCTCTAAGCCCCGTGCCGTCGTCAACTGCAAAGCTTGCCAAAGTCAGTACTGAAGATGACTTTAAAACAAAAGCAAGTTAGTTTGATGACATTCTACACATTCTCGAGGTAAGTTGAAAGTAGGAGGCTCTGGCTTCATGTTTTCTCAACGAAAAACAGCAACTAAATTGCAGCTGACACAGTTATGGAGTCTGCAGTGTTTTGCTCCCTTAGGAAAGCGCAATAAAAAAAATTATCAAGACGTCGGAAAAGAGCACAATATCTTACGATTCTTAATTTCATTGGTGGTTTACCTTTATGTGGAATATTAACTTTGTTGGTAACATTGTTATTAAAACCCATTAGCCAGCAAAAGTGCTGTCCCCTAGTGGCAGTCCCATTAAATAAACCTAGCATGTTATAGCGGGTATGCTGAATGAAACAAGAGCAAAAAATGACAAACGTTATAAAAGACTGCGGCAGCACCTTGTCGGTATTCTATTTGAATAAGGTAAGTCAATCTGATCTTTGGCTCTTCTTTTTTCTACAAATCAATCTAGAGCAGTGCGAAAAGCTTTACGTCTCGTATGCACCAACAGTCCTGTCATGGATCGATCTCCAGTCGTTAAGGATGTCATTGTGAGTATCATCCGCGTCGGGATGTCTCGTTCAGTCAGATGAACCCCCTGAGGGCTCGTCACTTTGCTGCCGGTGACTGTTCCTGCCAGCGCTTTGCTTTTCGTGTCTTTCCACCTAGATATTATTTCCCATACCTTCCTCTAAGCCCCGTGCCGTCGTCAACTGCAAAGCTTGCCAAAGTCAGTACTGAAGATGACTTTAAAACAAAAGCAAGTTAGTTTGATGACATTCTACACATTCTCGAGGTAAGTTGAAAGTAGGAGGCTCTGGCTTCATGTTTTCTCAACGAAAAACAGCAACTAAATTGCAGCTGACACAGTTATGGAGTCTGCAGTGTTTTGCTCCCTTAGGAAAGCGCAATAAAAAAAATTATCAAGACGTCGGAAAAGAGCACAATATCTTACGATTCTTCCTTTCATACGTGGTTTACCTTTATGTGGAATATTAGCTTTGTTGGTAATATTGTTATTAAAACCCATTAGCCAGCAAAAGTTCTGTCCCCTAATGGCGGACCCATTAAATAAACCTAGCATGTTATAGCGGGTATGCTGAATGAAACAAGAGCAAAAAATGACAAACGGTATAAAAGACTGCGGCAGCACCTTATCGGTATTCTATTTGAATAAGGTAAGTCAATCTGAGCTTTGGCTCTTCTTATTTGTACAAATCAATCTAGAGCAGTGCGAAACGCTTTACGTCCCGTATGCACCAGCAGTGCCGTCGTGGATCGAACCCCAGTCGTTAAGGATGTCATTGTAAGTATTATCCGCGTCCGCATGTCTCGTTCAGTCCGATGGACAATCTTACGGCTCGTCACTTTGCTGCCGGTGACTGTTCCGGACAGCGCTTTGCTTTTCGTGTCGTGCCACCTAGATATTAATTCCCATAACTTCCTCTAATCTCCGTGCCGTCGTCAACTGCAAAGCTTGCCAAAGTCAGTACTGAAGATGACTTTAAAACTAAAGCAAGTTAGTTTGATGTCATTCTACACATGCTCGAGGTAAATTGAAAGTAGGAGGCTTTGGCTTCATGTTTTTTCAACGAAAAACAGCAACTAAATTGCAGATGACACAGTTATGGAGTCTGCAGTGTTTTGCTCCCTTAGGAAAGCGCAATAAAAAAAATTATCAAGACGTCGGAAAAGAGCACAATATCTTACGATTCTTCCTTTCATACGTGGTTTACCATTATGTGGAATATTAGCTTTGATGGTAATATTGTTATTGAAACCCATTAGCCAGCAAAAGTTCTGTCCCCTAGTGGCGGACCCATTAAATAAACCTAGCATGTTATAGCGGGTATGCTGAATGAAACAAGAGCAAAAAATGACAAACGGTATAAAAGACTGCGGCAGCACCTTATCGGTATTCTATTTGAATAAGGTAAGTCAATCTGAGCTTTGGCTCTTCTTATTTCTACAAATCAATCAAGAGCAGTGCGAAAAGCTTTACGTCCTGTATGCACCAGCAGTCCTGTCGTGGATCGAACCCCAGTCGTTAAGGATGTCATTGTAAGTATTATCCGCGTCCGCATGTCTCGTTCAGTCCGATGGACAACCTGACGGCTCGACACTTTTCTGCCGGTGACTGTTCCGGCCAGCGCCTTGGATTTCGTGTCGTGCCACCTAGATATTAATTCCCATACCATCCTCTAATCTCCGTGCCGTCGTCAACTGCAAAGCTTGCCAGAGTCAGTACTGAAGATGACTTTAAAACTAAAGCAAGTTAGATTGATGACATTCTACACATTCTCGAGGTGAGTTGAAAGTAAGAGGCTCTGGCTTCATGTTTTCTCAACGAAAAACAGCAACTAAATTGCAGCTGACACAGTTATGGAGTCTGCAGTGCTTTGCTCCCTTAGGAAAGCGCAATAAAAAAAACTATCAAGACGTCCGAAAAGAGCACAATATCTTACGATTCTTAATTTCATTGGTGGTTTACCTTTATGTGGAATATTAACTTTGTTGGTAACATTGTTATTAAAACCCATTAGCCAGCAAAAGTGCTGTCCCCTAGTGGCAGTCCCATTAAATAAACCTAGCATGTTATAGCGGGTATGCTGAATGAAACAAGAGCAAAAAATGACAAACGGTATAAAAGACTGCGGCAGCACCTTGTCGGTATTCTATTTGAATAAGGTAAGTCAATCTGATCTTTGGCTCTTCTTTTTTCTACAAATCAATCTAGAGCAGTGCGAAAAGCTTTACGTCTCGTATGCACCAACAGTCCTGTCATGGATCGATCTCCAGTCGTTAAGGATGTCATTGTGAGTATCATCCGCGTCGGGATGTCTCGTTCAGTCCGATGAACCCCCTGAGGGCTCGTCACTTTGCTGCCGGTGACTGTTCCTGCCAGCGCCTTGCTTTTCGTGTCTTTCCACCTAGATATTATTTCCCATACCTTCCTCTAAGCCCCGTGCCGTCGTCAACTGCAAAGCTTGCCAAAGTCAGTACTGAAGATGACTTTAAAACAAAAGCAAGTTAGTTTGATGACATTCTACACATTCTCGAGGTAAGTTGAAAGTAGGAGGCTCTGGCTTCATGTTTTCTCAACGAAAAACAGCAACTAAATTGCAGCTGACACAGTTATGGAGTCTGCATTGTTTTGCTCCCTTAGGAAAGCGCAATAAAAAAAATTATCAAGACGTCGGAAAAGAGCACAATATCTTACGATTCTTCCTTTCATACGTGGTTTACCTTTATGTGGAATATTAGCTTTGTTGGTAATATTGTTATTAAAACCCATTAGCCAGCAAAAGTTCTGTCCCCTAATGGCGGACCCATTAAATAAACCTAGCATGTTATAGCGGGTATGCTGAATGAAACAAGAGCAAAAAATGACAAACGTTATAAAAGACTGCGGCAGCACCTTGTCGGTATTCTATTTGAATAAGGTAAGTCAATCTGAGCTTTGGCTCTTCTTTTTTCTACAAATCAATCTAGAGCAGTGTGAAAAGCTTTACGTCTCGTATGCACCAACAGTCCTGTCATGGATCGATCTCCAGTCGTTAAGGATGTCATTGTGAGTATCATCCGCGTCGGGATGTCTCGTTCAGTCCGATGAACCCCCTGACGGCTCGTCACTTTGCTGCCGGTGACTGTTCCGGCCAGCGCTTTGCTTTTCGTGTCTTTCCACCTAGATATTATTTCCCATACCTTCCTCTAAGCCCCGTGCCGTTGTCAACTGCAAAGCTTGCCAAAGTCAGTACTGAAGATGACTTTAAAACAAAAACAAGTTAGTTTGATGACATTCTACACATTCTCGAGGTAAGTTGAAAGTAGGAGGCTCTGGCTTCATGTTTTCTCAACGAAAAACAGCAACTAAATTGCAGCTGACACAGTTATGGAGTCTGCAGTGTTTTGCTCCCTTAGAAAAGCGCAATAAAAAAAATTATCAAGACGTCGGAAAAGAGCACAATATTTTACGATTCTTCCTTTCATTCGTGGTTTACCTTTATGTGGAATATTAGCATTGTTGATAATATTGTTATTAAAACCCATTAGCCAGCAAAAGTGCTGTCTCCTAGTAGCAGTCCCATTAAATAAACCTAGCATGTTATAGCGGGTATGCTGAATGAAACAAGAGCAAAAAATGACAAACGTTATAAAAGGCTGCGGCAGCACCTTGTCGGTATTCTATTTGAGTAAGGTAAGTCAATCTGAGCTTTGCACTTTCTTTTTTCTTCAAATCAATCTAAAGCAGTGGGAAAAGCTTTACGTTTCGTATGCACCAGCAGTCCTGTCGTGTATCGAACCCCAGTCGTTAAGGATGTCATTGTAAGTATCATTCGCGTCCGCATGTCTCGTTCAGTCCGATGGATCCCCTGACTGATTGTCACTTTGCTGCCGGTGACTGTTCCGGCCAGCGCTTTGCTTTTCGTGTCGTGCCACCTAGATATTAATTCCCATACCTTCCTCTAAGCTCCGTGCCGTTGTCAACTGCAAAGCTTGCCAAAGTCAGTACTGAAGATGACTTTAAAACAAAAGCAAGTTAGTTTGATGACATTCTACACATTCTCGAGATAAGTTGAAAGTAGGAGGCTGTGGCTTCATGTTTTCTCAACGAAAAACAGCAACTAAATTGCAGCTGACACAGTTATGGAGTCTGCAGTGTTTTGCTCCCTTAGGAAAGCGCAATAAAAAAAATTATCAAGACGTCGGAAAAGAGCACAATATCTTACGATTCTTCCTTTCATTCGTGGTTTACCTTTATGTGGAATATTAACTTTGTTGGTTATATTGTTATTAAAACCCATTAGCCAGCAAAAATGCTGTCCTCTAGTGGCAGTCTCATTAAATAAACCTAGCATGTTATAGCGGGTATGCTGAATGAAACAAGAGCAAAAAATGACAAACGTTATAAAAGACTGCGGCAGCACCTTGTCGGTATTCTATTTGAATAAGGTAAGTCAATCTGAGCTTTGGCTCTTCTTTTTTCTACAAATCAATCTAAAGCAGTGCGAAACGCTTTACGTTTCGTATGCACCAACAGTCCTGTCGTGGATCGAACCCCAGTCGTTAAGGATGTCATTGTAAGTATCATCCGCGTCCGCATGTCTCGTTCAGTCCGATGGACCCTCTGACGGCTCGACACTTTGCTGCCGGTGACTGTTCCGGCCAGCGCTTTGCTTTTCGTGTCGTGCCACCTAGATATTATTTCCCATACCTTCCTCTAAGTTCCGTGCCGTCGTCAACTGCAAAGCTTGCCAAAGTCAGTACTGAAGATGACTTTAAAACAAAAGCAAGTTAGTTTGATATCAATCTACACATGCTCGAGGTAAGTTGAAAGTAGGAGGCTCTGGCTTCATGTTTTCTCAACGAAAAACAGCAAATGAATTGCAGCTGACACAGTTATGGAGTCTGCAGTGTTTTGCTCCCTTAGGAAAGCGCAATAAAAAAAACTATCAAGACGTCCGAAAAGAGCACAATATCTTACGATTCTTCCTTTCATTCGTGGTTTACCTTTATGTGGAATATTAGCTTTGTTGGTAATATTGTTATTAAAACCCATTAGCCAGCAAAAGTTCTGTCCCCTAATGGCGGACCCATTAAATAAACCTAGCATGTTATAGCGGGTATGCTGAATGAAACAAGAGCAAAAAATGACAAACGTTATAAAAGACTGCGGCAGCACCTTGTCGGTATTCTATTTGAATAAGGTAAGTCAATCTGAGCTTTGGCTCTTCTTTTTTCTACAAATCAATCTAGAGCAGTGTGAAAAGCTTTACGTCTCGTATGCACCAACAGTCCTGTCATGGATCGATCTCCAGTCGTTAAGGATGTCATTGTGAGTATCATCCGCGTCGGGATGTCTCGTTCAGTCCGATGAACCCCCTGACGGCTCGTCACTTTGCTGCCGGTGACTGTTCCGGCCAGCGCTTTGCTTTTCGTGTCTTTCCACCTAGATATTATTTCCCATACCTTCCTCTAAGCCCCGTGCCGTCGTCAACTGCAAAGCTTGCCAAAGTCAGTACTGAAGATGACTTTAAAACAAAAACAAGTTAGTTTGATGACATTCTACACATTCTCGAGGTAAGTTGAAAGTAGGAGGCTCTGGCTTCATGTTTTCTCAACGAAAAACAGCAACTAAATTGCAGCTGACACAGTTATGGAGTCTGCAGTGTTTTGCTCCCTTAGAAAAGCGCAATAAAAAAAATTATCAAGACGTCGGAAAAGAGCACAATATTTTACGATTCTTCCTTTCATTCGTGGTTTACCTTTATGTGGAATATTAGCATTGTTGATAATATTGTTATTAAAACCCATTAGCCAGCAAAAGTGCTGTCTCCTAGTAGCAGTCCCATTAAATAAACCTAGCATGTTATAGCGGGTATGCTGAATGAAACAAGAGCAAAAAATGACAAACGTTATAAAAGGCTGCGGCAGCACCTTGTCGGTATTCTATTTGAGTAAGGTAAGTCAATCTGAGCTTTGCACTTTCTTTTTTCTTCAAATCAATCTAAAGCAGTGGGAAAAGCTTTACGTTTCGTATGCACCAGCAGTCCTGTCGTGTATCGAACCCCAGTCGTTAAGGATGTCATTGTAAGTATCATCCGCGTCCGCATGTCTCGTTCAGTCCGATGGACCCCCTGACGGCTTGTCACTTTGCTGCCGGTGACTGTTCCGGCCAGCGCTTTGCTTTTCGTGTCGTGCCACCTAGATATTAATTCCCATACCTTCCTCTAAGCTCCGTGCCGTTGTCAACTGCAAAGCTTGCCAAAGTCAGTACTGAAGATGACTTTAAAACAAAAGCAAGTTAGTTTGATGACATTCTACACATTCTCGAGATAAGTTGAAAGTAGGAGGCTCTGGCTTCATGTTTTCTCAACGAAAAACAGCAACTAAATTGCAGCTGACACAGTTATGGAGTCTGCAGTGTTTTGCTCCCTTAGGAAAGCGCAATAAAAAAAATTATCAAGACGTCGGAAAAGAGCACAATATCTTACGATTCTTCCTTTCATTCGTGGTTTACCTTTATGTGGAATATTAACTTTGTTGGTTATATTGTTATTAAAACCCATTAGCCAGCAAAAGTGCTGTCCTCTAGTGGCAGTCTCATTAAATAAACCTAGCATGTTATAGCGGGTATGCTGAATGAAACAAGAGCAAAAAATGACAAACGTTATAAAAGACTGCGGCAGCACCTTGTCGGTATTCTATTTGAATAAGGTAAGTCAATCTGAGCTTTGGCTCTTCTTTTTTCTACAAATCAATCTAAAGCAGTGCGAAACGCTTTACGTTTCGTATGCACCAACAGTCCTGTCGTGGATCGAACCCCAGTCGTTAAGGATGTCATTGTAAGTATCATCCGCGTCCGCATGTCTCGTTCAGTCCGATGGACCCTCTGACGGCTCGACACTTTGCTGCCGGTGACTGTTCCGGCCAGCGCTTTGCTTTTCGTGTCGTGCCACCTAGATATTATTTCCCATACCTTCCTCTAAGTTCCGTGCCGTCGTCAACTGCAAAGCTTGCCAAAGTCAGTACTGAAGATGACTTTAAAACAAAAACAAGTTAGTTTGATGACATTCTACACATTCTCGAGGTAAGTTGAAAGTAGGAGGCTCTGGCTTCATGTTTTCTCAACGAAAAACAGCAAATGAATTGCAGCTGACACAGTTATGGAGTCTGCAGTGGTTTGCTCCCTTAGGAAAGCGCAATAAAAAAAACTATCAAGACGTCCGAAAAGAGCACAATATCTTACGATTCTTCCTTTCATTCGTGGTTTACCTTTATGTGGAATATTAGCTTTGTTGGTAATATTGTTATTAAAACCCATTAGCTAGCAAAAGATCTGTCCCCTAGTGGCGGTCCCATTAAATAAACCTAGCATGTTATAGCGGGTATACTGAATGAAACAAGAGCAAAAATTGACAAACGGTATAAAAGACTGCGGCAGCACCTTATCGGTATTCTATTTGAATAAGGTAAGTCAATCTGAGCTTTGGCTCTTCTTTTTTCTACAAATCAATCTAGAGCAGTGCGAAAAGCTTTACGTCTCGTATGCACCAACAGTCCTGTCATGGATCGATCTCCAGTCGTTAAGGATGTCATTGTGAGTATCATCCGCGTCGGGATGTCTCGTTCAGTCCGATGAACCCCCTGACGGCTCGTCACTTTGCTGCCGGTGACTGTTCCGGCCAGCGCTTTGCTTTTCCGGTCTTTCCACCTAGATATTATTTCCCATAACTTCCTCTAAGCCCTGTGCCGTCGTCAACTGCAAAGCTTGCCAAAGTCAGTACTGAAGATGACTTTAAAACAAAAGCAAGTTAGTTTGATGACATTCTACCCATTCTCGAGGTAAGTTGAAAGTAGGAGGCTCTGGCTTCATGTTTTCTCAACGAAAAACAGCAACTAAATTGCAGCTGACACAGTTATGGAGTCTGCAGTGTTTTGCTCCCTTAGGAAAGCGCAATAAAAAAAATTATCAAGACGTCGGAAAAGAGCACAATATCTTACGATTCTTCCTTTCATACGTGGTTTACCTTTATGTAGAATATTAGCTTTGTTGGTAATATTGTTATTAAAACCCATTAGCCAGCAAAAGTTCTGTCCCCTAATGGCGGACCCATTAAATAAACCTAGCATGTTATAGCGGGTATGCTGAATGAAACAAGAGCAAAAAATGACAAACGGTATAAAAGACTGCGGCAGCAACTTATCAGTATTCTATTTGAATAAGGTAAGTCAATCTGAGCTTTGGCTCTTCTTATTTCTTCTACAAATCAATTTAGAGCAGTGCGAATCGCTTTACGTCCCGTATGCACCAGCAGTCCTGTCGTGAATCGAACCCCAGTCGTTAAGGATGTCATTGTAAGTATCATCCGCGTCCGCATGTCTCGTTCAGTCCGATGGACAACCTGACGGCTCGTCACTTTGCTGCCGGTGACTGTTCCAGACAGCGCTTTGCTTTTCGTGTCGTGCCACCTAGATATTAATTCCCATAACTTCCTCTAAGCTCCGTGCCTTCGTCAACTGCAAAGCTTGCCAGAGTCAGTACTGAAGATGACTTTAAAACAAAAGCAAGTTAGTTTGATGTCATTCTACACATGCTCGAGGTAAGTTGAAAGTAGGAGGCTGTGGCTTCATGTTTTCTCAACGAAAAACAGCAACTAAATTGCAGCTGACACAGTTATGGAGTCTGCAGTGTTTTGCTCCCTTAGGAAAGCGCAATAAAAAAAATTATCAAGACGTCGGAAAAGAGCACAATATCTTACGATTCTTCCTTTCATACGTGGTTTACCTTTATGTGGAATATTAGCTTTGTTGGTAATATTGTTATTAAAACCCATTAGCCAGCAAAAGTTCTGTCCCCTAATGGCGGACCCATTAAATAAACCTAGCATGTTATAGCGGGTATGCTGAATGAAACAAGAGCAAAAAATGACAAACGGTATAAAAGACTGCGGCAGCACCTTATCAGTATTCTATTTGAATAAGGTAAGTCAGTCTGAGCTTTGGCTCTTCTTTTTTCTACAAATCAATCAAGAGCAGTGCGAAACGCTTTACGTCCCGTATGCACCAGCAGTCCTGTCGTAGATCGAACCCCAGTCGTTAAGGATGTCATTGTAAGTATCATCCGCGTCCGCATTTCTCGTTCAGTCCGATGGACAACCTGACGGCTCGTCACTTTGCTGCCGGTGACTGTTCCAGACAGCGCTTTGCTTTTCGTGTCGTTCCACCTAGATATTAATTCCCATACCTTCCTCTAATCTCCGTGCTTTCGTCAACTGCAAAGCTTGCCAAAGTCAGTACTGAAGATGACTTTAAAACAAAAGCAAGTTAGTTTGATGTCATTCTACACATGCTCGAGGTAAGTTGAAAGTAGGAGGCTCTGGCTTCATGTTTTCTAAACGAAAAACAGCAACTAAATTGCAGCTGACACAGTTATGGAGTCTGCAGTGTTTTGCTCCCTTAGGAAAGCGCAATAAAAAAAATTATCAAGACGTCGGAAAAGAGCACAATATCTTACGATTCTTCCTTTCGTACGTGAATTACTTTTATGTGGAATATTAGCTTTGTTGGTAATATTGTTATTAAAACCCATTAGCTAGCAAAAGTGTTGTCCCCTAGTGGCGGTCCCATTAAATAAACCTAGCATGTTATAGCGGGTATACTGAATGAAACAAGAGCAAAAATTGACAAACGGTATAAAAGACTGCGGCAGCACCTTATCGGTATTCTATTTGAATAAGGTAAGTCAATCTGAGCTTTGGCTCTTCTTTTTTCTACAAATCAATCTAGAGCAGTGCGAAAAAGCTTTACGTCTCGTATGCACCAACAGTCCTGTCATGGATCGATCTCCAGTCGTTAAGGATGTCATTGTGAGTATCATCCGCGTCGGGATGTCTCGTTCAGTCCGATGAACCCCCTGACGGCTCGTCACTTTGCTGCCGGTGACTGTTCCGGCCAGCGCTTTGCTTTTCCGGTCTTTCCACCTAGATATTATTTCCCATAACTTCCTCTAAGCCCCGTGCCGTCGTCAACTGCAAAGCTTGCCAAAGTCAGTACTGAAGATGACTTTAAAACAAAAGCAAGTTAGTTTGATGACATTCTACCCATTCTCGAGGTAAGTTGAAAGTAGGAGGCTCTGGCTTCATGTTTTCTCAACGAAAAACAGCAACTAAATTGCAGCTGACACAGTTATGGAGTCTGCAGTGTTTTGCTCCCTTAGGAAAGCGCAATAAAAAAAATTATCAAGACGTCGGAAAAGAGCACAATATCTTACGATTCTTCCTTTCATACGTGGTTTACCTTTATGTAGAATATTAGCTTTGTTGGTAATATTGTTATTAAAACCCATTAGCCAGCAAAAGTTCTGTCCCCTAATGGCGGACCCATTAAATAAACCTAGCATGTTATAGCGGGTATGCTGAATGAAACAAGAGCAAAAAATGACAAACGGTATAAAAGACTGCGGCAGCACCTTATCAGTATTCTATTTGAATAAGGTAAGTCAATCTGAGCTTTGGCTCTTCTTTTTTCTACAAATCAATTTAGAGCAGTGCGAATCGCTTTACGTCCCGTATGCACCAGCAGTCCTGTCGTGAATCGAACCCCAGTCGTTAAGGATGTCATTGTAAGTATCATCCGCGTCCGCATGTCTCGTTCAGTCCGATGGACAACCTGACGGCTCGTCACTTTGCTGCCGGTGACTGTTCCAGACAGCGCTTTGCTTTTCGTGTCGTGCCACCTAGATATTAATTCCCATAACTTCCTCTAAGCTCCGTGCCTTCGTCAACTGCAAAGCTTGCCAGAGTCAGTACTGAAGATGACTTTAAAACAAAAGCAAGTTAGTTTGATGTCATTCTACACATGCTCGAGGTAAGTTGAAAGTAGGAGGCTGTGGCTTCATGTTTTCTCAACGAAAAACAGCAACTAAATTGCAGCTGACACAGTTATGGAGTCTGCAATGTTTTGCTCCCTTAGGAAAGCGCAATAAAAAAAATTATCAAGACGTCGGAAAAGAGCACAATATCTTACGATTCTTCCTTTCATACGTGGTTTACCTTTATGTGGAATATTAGCTTTGTTGGTAATATTGTTATTAAAACCCATTAGCCAGCAAAAGTTCTGTCCCCTAATGGCGGACCCATTAAATAAACCTAGCATGTTATAGCGGGTATGCTGAATGAAACAAGAGCAAAAAATGACAAACGGTATAAAAGACTGCGGCAGCACCTTATCAGTATTCTATTTGAATAAGGTAAGTCAGTCTGAGCTTTGGCTCTTCTTTTTTCTACAAATCAATCAAGAGCAGTGCGAAACGCTTTACGTCCCGTATGCACCAGCAGTCCTGTCGTAGATCGAACCCCAGTCGTTAAGGATGTCATTGTAAGTATCATCCGCGTCCGCATTTCTCGTTCAGTCCGATGGACAACCTGACGGCTCGTCACTTTGCTGCCGGTGACTGTTCCAGACAGCGCTTTGCTTTTCGTGTCGTTCCACCTAGATATTAATTCCCATACCTTCCTCTAATCTCCGTGCTTTCGTCAACTGCAAAGCTTGCCAAAGTCAGTACTGAAGATGACTTTAAAACAAAAGCAAGTTAGTTTGATGTCATTCTACACATGCTCGAGGTAAGTTGAAAGTAGGAGGCTCTGGCTTCATGTTTTCTAAACGAAAAACAGCAACTAAATTGCAGCTGACACAGTTATGGAGTCTGCAGTGTTTTGCTCCCTTAGGAAAGCGCAATAAAAAAAATTATCAAGACGTCGGAAAAGAGCACAATATCTTACGATTCTTCCTTTCGTACGTGAATTACTTTTATGTGGAATATTAGCTTTGTTGGTAATATTGTTATTAAAACCCATTAGCTAGCAAAAGTGTTGTCCCCTAGTGGCGGTCCCATTAAATAAACCTAGCATGTTATAGCGGGTATACTGAATGAAACAAGAGCAAAAATTGACAAACGGTATAAAAGACTGCGGCAGCACCTTATCGGTATTCTATTTGAATAAGGTAAGTCAATCTGAGCTTTGGCTCTTCTTTTTTCTACAAATCAATCTAGAGCAGTGCGAAAAGCTTTACGTCTCGTATGCACCAACAGTCCTGTCATGGATCGATCTCCAGTCGTTAAGGATGTCATTGTGAGTATCATCCGCGTCGGGATGTCTCGTTCAGTCCGATGAACCCCCTGACGGCTCGTCACTTTGCTGCCGGTGACTGTTCCGGCCAGCGCTTTGCCTTTCGTGTCGTTCCACCTAGATATTAATTCCCATACCTTCCTCTAAGCTCCGTGCCGTCGTCAACTGTAAAGCTTGCCAAAGTCAGTACTGAAGATGACTTTAAAACAAAAGCAAGTTAGTTTGATATCATTCTACACATGCTCGAGGTAAGTTGAAAGTAGGAGGCTCTGGCTTCATGTTTTCTCAACGAAAAACAGCAACTAAATTGCAGCTGACACAGTTATGGAGTCTGCAGTGTTTTGCTCCCTTAGGAAAGCGCAATAAAAAAATTATCAAGAAGACGGAAAAGAGCACAATATCTTACGATTCTTCCTTTCATACGTGGTTTACCTTTATGTGGAATATTAGCTTTATTGGTAATATTGTTATTAAAACCCATTAGCCAGCAAAAGTTCTGTCCCCTAATGGCAGACCCATTAAATAAACCTAGCATGTTATAGCGGGTATGCTGAATGAAACAAGAGCAAAAAATGACAAACGGTATAAAAGACTGCGGCAGCACCTTATCAGTATTCTATTTGAATAAGGTAAGTCAATCTGAGCTTTGGCTCTTCTTTTTTCTACAAATCAATCTAGAGCAGTGCGAAACGCTTTACGTTCCGTATGCACCAGCAGTCCTGTCGTGGATCGAACCCCAGTCGTTAAGGATGTCATTGTAAGTATCATCCGCGTCCGCATGTCTCGTTCAGTCCGATGGACAACCTGACGGCTCGTCACTTTGCTGCCGGTGACTGTTCCGGACAGCGCTTTGCTTTTCGTGTCGTGCCACCCAGATATTAATTCCCATACTTTCCTCTAATCTCCGTGCCGTCGTCAACTACGAAGCTTGCCAGAGTCAGTACTGAAGATGACTTTAAAACAAAAGCAAGTTAGTTTGATGTCATTCTACACATGCTCGATGTAAGTTGAATGTAGGAGGATCTGGCTTCATGTTTTCTCAACGAAAAATAGCAACTAAATTGCAGCTGACACAGTTATGGAGTCTGCAGTGTTTTGCTCCCTTAGGAAAGCGCAATAAAAAAAATTATCAAGACGTCGGAAAAGAGCACAATATCTTACGATTCTTCCTTTCATTCGTGGTTTACCTTTATGTGGAATATTAGCTTTGTTGGTAATATTGTTATTAAAACCCATTAGCTAGCAAAAGTGTTGTCCCCTAGTGGCGGTCCCATTAAATAAACCTAGCATGTTATAGCGGGTATACTGAATGAAACAAGAGCAAAAATTGACAAACGGTATAAAAGACTGCGGCAGCACCTTATCGGTATTCTATTTGAATAAGGTAAGTCAATCTGAGCTTTGGCTCTTCTTTTTTCTACAAATCAATCTAGAGCAGTGCGAAAAGCTTTACGTCTCGTATGCACCAACAGTCCTGTCATGGATCGATCTCCAGTCGTTAAGGATGTCATTGTGAGTATCATCCGCGTCGGGATTTCTCGTTCAGTCCGATGAACCCCCTGACGGCTCGTCACTTTGCTGCCGGTGACTGTTCCGGCCAGCGCTTTGCCTTTCGTGTCGTTCCACCTAGATATTAATTCCCATACCTTCCTCTAAGCTCCGTGCCGTCGTCAACTGTAAAGCTTGCCAAAGTCAGTACTGAAGATGACTTTAAAACAAAAGCAAGTTAGTTTGTTATCATTCTACACATGCTCGAGGTAAGTTGAAAGTAGGAGGCTCTGGCTTCATGTTTTCTCAACGAAAAACAGCAACTAAATTGCAGCTGACACAGTTATGGGGTCTGCAGTGTTTTGCTCCCTTAGGAAAGCGTAATAAAAAAAATTATCAAGAAGAAGGAAAAGAGCACAATATCTTACGATTCTTCCTTTCATTCGTGGTTTACCTTTATGTGGAATATTAGCTTTGTTGGTAATATTGTTATTAAAACCCATTAGCCAGCAAAAGTGTTGTCCCCTAGTGGCGGTCCCATTAAATAAACCTAGCATGTTATAGCGGGTATACTGAATGAAACAAGAGCAAAAATTGACAAACGGTATAAAAGACTGCGGCAGCACCTTATCGGTATTCTATTTGAATAAGGTAAGTCAATCTGAGCTTTGGCTCTTCTTTTTTCTCCCACTCAATCTAGAGCAGTGCGAAAAGCTTTACGTCTCGTATGCACCAACAGTCCTGTCATGGATCGATCTCCAGTCGTTAAGGATGTCATTGTGAGTATCATCCGCGTCGGGATGTCTCGTTCAGTCCGATGAACCCCCTGACGGCTCGTCACTTTGCTGCCGGTGACTGTTCCGGCCAGCGGTTTGCTTTTCCGGTCTTTCCACCTAGATATTATTTCCCATACCTTCCTCTAAGCCCCGTGCCGTCGTCAACTGCAAAGCTTGCCAAAGTCAGTACTGAAGATGACTTTAAAACAAAAGCAAGTTAGTTTAATGACATTCTACACATTCTCGAGGTAAGTTGAAAGTAAGAGGCTCTGGCTTCATGTTTTCTCAACGAAAAACAGCAACGAAATTGCAGCTGACACAGTTATGGAGTCTGCAGTGTTTTGCTCCCTTAGGAAAGCGCAATAAAAAAAATTATCAAGACGTCGGAAAAGAGCACAATATCTTACGATTCTTCCTTTCATTCGTGGTTTACCTTTATGTGGAATATTAGCTTTGTTGGTAATATTGTTATTAAAACCCATTAGCCAGCAAAAGTTCTGTCCCCTAATGGCGGACCCATTAAATAAACCTAGCATGTTATAGCGGGTATGCTGAATGAAACAAGAGCAAAAAATGACAAACGGTATAAAAGACTGCGGCAGCACCTTATCAGTATTCTATTTGAATAAGGTAAGTCAATCTGAGCTTTGGCTCTTCTTTTTCTACAAATCAATTTAGAGCAGTGCGAATCGCTTTACGTCCCGTATGCACCAGCAGTCCTGTCGTGAATCGAACCCCAGTCGTTAAGGATGTCATTGTAAGTATCATCCGCGTCCGCATGTCTCGTTCAGTCCGATGGACAACCTGACGGCTCGTCACTTTGCTGCCGGTGACTGTTCCAGACAGCGCTTTGCTTTTCGTGTCGTTCCACCTAGATATTAATTCCCATACCTTCCTCTAGTCTCCGTGCCTTCGTCAACTGCAAAGCTTGCCAAAGTCAGTACTGAAGATGACTTTAAAACAAAAGCAAGTTAGTTTGATGTCATTCTACACATGCTCGAGGTAAGTTGAAAGTAGGAGGCTGTGGCTTCATGTTTTCTCAACGAAAAACAGCAACTAAATTGCAGCTGACACAGTTATGGAGTCTGCAGTGTTTTGCTCCCTTAGGAAAGCGCAATAAAAAAAATTATCAAGACGTCGGAAAAGAGCACAATATCTTACGATTCTTCCTTTCGTACGTGAATTACTTTTATGTGGAATATTAGCTTTGTTGGTAATATTGTTATTAAAACCCATTAGCTAGCAAAAGTGTTGTCCCCTAGTGGCGGTCCCATTAAATAAACCTAGCATGTTATAGCGGGTATACTGAATGAAACAAGAGCAAAAATTGACAAACGGTATAAAAGACTGCGGCAGCACCTTATCGGTATTCTATTTGAATAAGGTAAGTCAATCTGAGCTTTGGCTCTTCTTTTTTCTACAAATCAATCTAGAGCAGTGCGAAACGCTTTACGTTCCGTATGCACCAGCAGTCCTGTCGTGGATCGAAACCCAGTCGTTAAGGATGTCATTGTAAGTATCATCCGCGTCCGCATGTCTCGTTCAGTCCGATGGACAACCTGACGGCTCGTCACTTTGCTGCCGGTGACTGTTCCGGACAGCGCTTTGCTTTTCGTGTCGTGCCACCCAGATATTAATTCCCATACCTTCCTCTAATCTCCGTGCCGTCGTCAACTACAAAGCTTGCCAGAGTCAGTACTGAAGATGACTTTAAAACAAAAGCAAGTTAGTTTGATGTCATTCTACACATGCTCGATGTAAGTTGAATGTAGGAGGATCTGGCTTCATGTTTTCTCAACGAAAAATAGCAACTAAATTGCAGCTGACACAGTTATGGAGTTGGCAGTGTTTTGCTCCCTTAGGAAAGCGCAATAAAAAAAATTATCAAGACGTCGGAAAAGAGCACAATATCTTACGATTCTTCCTTTCATTCGTGGTTTACCTTTATGTGGAATATTAGCTTTGTTGGTAATATTGTTATTAAAACCCATTAGCTAGCAAAAGTGTTGTCCCCTAGTGGCGGTCCCATTAAATAAACCTAGCATGTTATAGCGGGTATACTGAATGAAACAAGAGCAAAAATTGACAAACGGTATAAAAGACTGCGGCAGCACCTTATCGGTATTCTATTTGAATAAGGTAAGTCAATCTGAGCTTTGGCTCTTCTTTTTTCTACAAATCAATCTAGAGCAGTGCGAAACGCTTTACGTCCCATATGCACCAGCAGTCCTGTTGTAGATCGAACCCCAGTCGTTAAGGATGTCATTGTAAGTATCATCCGCGTCCGCATGTCTCGTTCAGTCCGATTAACAACCTGACGGCTCATCACTTTGCTGCCGGTGACTGTTCCGGCCAGCGCTTTGCCTTTCGTGTCGTTCCACCTAGATATTAATTCCCATACCTTCCTCTAAGCTCCGTGCCGTCGTCAACTGTAAAGCTTGCCAAAGTCAGTACTGAAGATGACTTTAAAACAAAAGCAAGTTAGTTTGATATCATTCTACACATGCTCGAGGTAAGTTGAAAGTAGGAAGCTCTGGCTTCATGTTTTCTCAACGAAAAACAGCAACTAAATTGCAGCTGACACAGTTATGGGGTCTGCAGTGTTTTGCTCCCTTAGGAAAGCGCAATAAAAAAAATTATCAAGAAGACGGAGAAGAGCACAATATCTTACGATTCTTCCTTTCATTCGTGGTTTACCTTTATGTGGAATATTAGCTTTGTTGGTAATATTGTTATTAAAACCCATTAGCTAGCAAAAGTGTTGTCCCCTAGTGGCGGTCCCATTAAATAAACCTAGCATGTTATAGCGGGTATACTGAATGAAACAAGAGCAAAAATTGACAAACGGTATAAAAGACTGCGGCAGCACCTTATCGGTATTCTATTTGAATAAGGTAAGTCAATCTGAGCTTTGGCTCTTCTTTTTTCTACAAATCAATCTAGAGCAGTGCGAAAAGCTTTACGTCTCGTATGCACCAACAGTCCTGTCATGGATCGATCTCCAGTCGTTAAGGATGTCATTGTGAGTATCATCCGCGTCGGGATTTCTCGTTCAGTCCGATGAACCCCCTGACGGCTCGTCACTTTGCTGCCGGTGACTGTCCCGGCCAGCGCTTTGCCTTTCGTGTCGTTCCACCTAGATATTAATTCCCATACCTTCCTCTAAGCTCCGTGCCGTCGTCAACTGTAAAGCTTGCCAAAGTCAGTACTGAAGATGACTTTAAAACAAAAGCAAGTTAGTTTGATATCATTCTACACATGCTCGAGGTAAGTTGAAAGTAGGAGGCTCTGGCTTCATGTTTTCTCAACGAAAAACAGCAACTAAATTGCAGCTGACACAGTTATGGGGTCTGCAGTGTTTTGCTCCCTTAGGAAAGCGTAATAAAAAAAATTATCAAGAAGACGGAAAAGAGCACAATATCTTACGATTCTTCCTTTCATTCGTGGTTTACCTTTATGTGGAATATTAGCTTTGTTGGTAATATTGTTATTAAAACCCATTAGCTAGCAAAAGTGTTGTCCCCTAGTGGCGGTCCCATTAAATAAACCTAGCATGTTATAGCGGGTATACTGAATGAAACAAGAGCAAAAATTGACAAACGGTATAAAAGACTGCGGCAGCACCTTATCGGTATTCTATTTGAATAAGGTAAGTCAATCTGAGCTTTGGCTCTTCTTTTTTCTCCCACTCAATCTAGAGCAGTGCGAAAAGCTTTACGTCTCGTATGCACCAACAGTCCTGTCATGGATCGATCTCCAGTCGTTAAGGATGTCATTGTGAGTATCATCCGCGTCGGGATGTCTCGTTCAGTCCGATGAACCCCCTGACGGCTCGTCACTTTGCTGCCGGTGACTGTTCCGGCCAGCGGTTTGCTTTTCCGGTCTTTCCACCTAGATATTATTTCCCATACCTTCCTCTAAGCCCCGTGCCGTCGTCAACTGCAAAGCTTGCCAAAGTCAGTACTGAAGATGACTTTAAAACAAAAGCAAGTTAGTTTAATGACATTCTACACATTCTCGAGGTAAGTTGAAAGTAGGAGGCTCTGGCTTCATGTTTTCTCAACGAAAAACAGCAACTAAATTGCAGCTGACACAGTTATGGAGTCTGCAGTGTTTTGCTCCCTTAGGAAAGCGCAATAAAAAAAATTATCAAGACGTCGGAAAAGAGCACAATATCTTACGATTCTTCCTTTCATTCGTGGTTTACCTTTATGTGGAATATTAGCATTGTTGGTAATATTGTTATTAAAACCCATTAGCCAGCAAAAGTGCTGTCTCCTAGTAGCAGTCCCATTAAATAAACCTAGCATGTTATAGCGGGTATGCTGAATGAAACAAGAGCAAAAAATGACAAACGTTATAAAAGGCTGCGGCAGCACCTTGTCGGTATTCTATTTGAGTAAGTTAAGTCAATCTGAGCTTTGCACTTTCTTTTTTCTTCAAATCAATCTAAAGCAGTGCGAAACGCTTTACGTCCCGTATGCACCAGCAGTCCTGTCGTGTATCGAACCCCAGTCGTTAAGGATGTCATTGTAAGTATCATCCGCGTCCGCATGTCTCGTTCAGTCCGATGGACAACCTGACGGCTCGTCACTTTGCTGCCGGTGACTGTTCCAGACAGCGCTTTGCTTTTCGTGTCGTTCCACCTAGATATTAATTCCCATACCTTCCTTTAATCTCCGTGCCTTCGTCAACTGCAAAGCTTGCCAAAGTCAGTACTGAAGATGACTTTAAAACAAAAGCAAGTTAGTTTGATGTCATTCTACACATGCTCGAGGTAAGTTGAAAGTAGGAGGCTCTGGCTTCATGTTTTCTAAACGAAAAACAGCAACTAAATTGCAGCTGACACAGTTATGGAGTCTGCAGTGTTTTGCTCCCTTAGGAAAGCGCAATAAAAAAATTATCACGACGTCGGAAAAAAGCACAATATCTTACGATTCTTCCTTTCATACGTGGTTTACCTTTATGTGGAATATTAGCTTTGTTGGTAAAATTGTTATCAAAACCCATTAGCCAGCAAAAGTTCTGTCCCCTAATGGCGGACCCATTAAATAAACCTAGCATGTTATAGCGGGTATGCTGAATGAAACAAGAGCAAAAAATGACAAACGGTATAAAAGACTGCGGCAGCACCTTATCAGTATTCTATTTGAATAAGGTAAGTCACTCTGAGCTTTGGCTCTTCTTTTTTCTACAAATCAATCAAGAGCAGTGCGAAACGCTTTACGTCCCGTATGCACCAGCAGTCCTGTCGTAGATCGAACCCCAGTCGTTAAGGATGTCATTGTAAGTATCATCCGCGTCCGCATGTCTCGTTCAGTCCGATGGACAACCTGACGGCTCGTCACTTTGCTGCCGGTGACTTTTCCAGACAGCGCTTTGCTTTTCGTGTCGTTCCACCTAGATATTAATTCCCATACCTTCCTCTAATCTCCGTGCCGTCGTCAACTGCAAAGCTTGCCAAAGTCAGTACTGAAGATGACTTTAAAACAAAAGCAAGTTAGTTTGATGTCATTCTACACATGCTCGAGGTAAGTTGAAAGTAGGAGGCTCTGGCTTCATGTTTTCTAAACGAAAAACAGCAACTAAATTGCAGCTGACACAGTTATGGAGTCTGCAGTGTTTTGCTCTCTTAGGAAAGCGCAATAAAAAAAATTATCAAGACGTCGGAAAAGAGCACAATATCTTACGATTCTTCCTTTCGTACGTGGTTTACCTTTATGTGGAATATTAGCTTTGTTGGTAATACTGTTATTGAAACCCATTAGCCAGTAAAAGTTCTGTCCCCTAGTGGCGGACCCATTAAATAAACCTAGCATGTTATAGCGGGTATGCTGAATGAAACAAGAGCAAAAAATGACAAACGGTATAAAAGACTGCGACAGCAACTTATCGGTATTCTATTTGAATAAGGTAAGTCAATCTGAGCTTTGGCTCTTCTTTTTTCTACAAATCAATCTAGAGCAGTGCGAAACGCTTTACGTTCCGTATGCACCAGCAGTCCTGTCGTGGATCGAACCCCAGTCGTTAAGGATGTCATTGTAAGTATCATCCGCGTCCGCATGTCTCGTTCAGTCCGATGGACAACCTGACGGCTCGTCACTTTGCTGCCGGTGACTGTTCCGGACAGCGCTTTGCTTTTCGTGTCGTGCCACCCAGATATTAATTCCCATACCTTCCTCTAATCTCCGTGCCGTCGTCAACTGCAAAGCTTGCCAGAGTCAGTACTGAAGATGACTTTAAAACAAAAGCAAGTTAGTTTGATGTCATTCTACACATGCTCGATGTAAGTTGAATGTAGGAGGATCTGGCTTCATGTTTTCTCAACGAAAAACAGCAACTAAATTGCAGCTGACACAGTTATGGAGTCTGCAGTGTTTTGCTCCCTTAGGAAAGCGCAATAAAAAAAATTATCAAGACGTCGGAAAAGAGCACAATATCTTACGATTCTTCCTTTCATACGTGGTTTACCATTATATGGAATATTAGCATTGCTGTTAATATTGTTATTGAAACCCATTAGCCAGCAAAAGTTCTGTCCCCTAGTGGCGGACCCATTAAATAAACCTAGCATATTATAGCGGGTATGCTGAATGAAACAAGAGCAAAAAATGATAAACGGTATAAAAGGCTGCGGCAGCACCTTATCGGTATTCTATTTGAATAAGGTAAGTCAATCTGAGCTTTGGCTCTTCTTATTTCTACAAATCAATCTAGAGCAGTGCGAAACGCTTTACGTCCCGTATGCACCAGCAGTCCTGTCGTAGATCGAACCCCAGTCGTTAAGGATGTCATTGTAAGTATCATCCGCGTCCGCATGTCTCGTTCAGTCCGATTAACAACCTGACGGCTCATCACTTTGCTGCCGGTGACTGTTCCGGCCAGCGCTTTGCTTTTCGTGTCGTGCCACCTAGATATTATTTCCCATACCTTCCTCTAAGCTCCGTGCCGTCGTCAACTGCAAAGCTTGCCAAAGTCAGTACTGAAGATGACTTTAAAACAAAAGCAAGTTAGTTTGATGACATTCTACACATTCTCGAGGTAAGTTGAAAGTAGGAGGCTCTGCCTTCATGTTTTCTCAACGAAAAACAGCAACTAAATTGCAGCTGACACAGTTATGGAGTCTGCAGTGTTTTGCTCCCTTAGGAAAGCGCAATAAAAAAAATTATCAAGACGTCGGAAAAGAGCACAATATCTTACGATTCTTCCTTTCATTCGTGGTTTACCTCTATGTGGAATATTAGCTTTGTTGGTAATATTGTTATTAAAACCCATTAGCCAGCAAAAGTGCTGTCCCCTAGTGGCAGTCCCATTAAATAAACCTAGCATGTTATAGCGGGTATGCTGAATGAAACAAGAGCAAAAAATGACAAACGTTATAAAAGGCTGCGGCAGCACCTTGTCGGTATTCTATTTGAATAATGTAAGTCAATCTGAGCTTTGGCTCTTCTTTTATCTTCAAATCAATCTAAAGCAGTGCGAAAAGCTTTACGTCCCGTATACACCAGCAGTCTTGTCGTGTATCGAACCCCAGTCGTTAAGGATGTCATTGTAAGTATCATCCGCGTCCGCATGTCTCGTTCAGTCCGATGGACCCTCTGACGGCTCGACACTTTGCTGCCGGTGACTGTTCCGGCCAGCGCTTTGCTTTTCGTGTCTTTCCACCTAGATATTATTTCCCATAACTTCCTCTAAGCTCCGTGCCGTCGTCAACTGCAAAGCTTGCCAAAGTCATTACTGAAGATGACTTTAAAACAAAAGCAAGTTAGTTTGATGACATTCTACACATTCTCGATGTAAGTTGAAAGTAGGAGGCTCTGGCTTCATGTTTTCTCAACGAAAAACAGCAACTAAATTGCAGCTGACACAGTTATGGAGTCTTCAGTGTTTTGCTCCCTTAGGAAAGCGCAATAAAAAAAACTATCAAGACGTCCGAAAAGAGCACAATATCTTACGATTCTTCCTTTCATACGTGGTTTACCTTTATGTGGAATATTAGCTTTTTGGTAATATTGTTATTAAAACCCATTAGCCAGCAAAAGTGCTGTCCCCTAGTGGCGGTCCAATTAAATAAACCTAGCATGTTTTAGCGGGTATACTGAATGAAACAAGAGCAAAAATTGAGAAACGGTTTAAAAGACTGCGGCAGCACCTTGTCGGTATTCTATTTGAATAACGTAAGTAAACCTGAGCTTTGGCTCTTCTTTTTTCTTCAAATCAATCTAAAGCAGTGGGAAAAGCTTTACGTTTCGTATGCACCAGCAGTCCTGTCGTGTATCGAACCCCAGTCGTTAAGGATGTCATTGTAAGTATCATCCGCGTCGGCATGTCTCGTTCAGTCCGATGAAACCCCTGACGGCTCGTCACTTTGCTGCCGGTGACTGTTCTGGACAGCGCTTTGCTTTTCGTGTCTTTCCACCTAGATATTATTTCCCATACCTACTTCTAAGCTCCGTGCCGTCGTCAACTGCAAAGGTTGCCAAAGTCAGTACTGAAGATGACTTTAAAACAAAAGCAAGTTAGTTTGATGACATTCTACACATTCTCGATGTAAGTTGAAAGTAGGAGGCTCTGGCTTCATGTTTTCTCAACGAAAAACAGCAACTAAATTGCAGCTGACACAGTTATGGAGTCTTCAGTGTTTTGCTCCCTTAGGAAAGCGCAATAAAAAAAACTATCAAGACGTCCGAAAAGAGCACAATATCTTACGATTCTTCCTTTCATACGTGGTTTACCTTTATGTGGAATATTAGCTTTTTGGTAATATTGTTATTAAAACCCATTAGCCAGCAAAAGTGCTGTCCCCTAGTGGCGGTCCAATTAAATAAACCTAGCATGTTTTAGCGGGTATACTGAATGAAACAAGAGCAAAAATTGAGAAACGGTTTAAAAGACTGCGGCAGCACCTTGTCGGTATTCTATTTGAATAACGTAAGTAAACCTGAGCTTTGGCTCTTCTTTTTTCTTCAAATCAATCTAAAGCAGTGGGAAAAGCTTTACGTTTCGTATGCACCAGCAGTCCTGTCGTGTATCGAACCCCAGTCGTTAAGGATGTCATTGTAAGTATCATCCGCGTCGGCATGTCTCGTTCAGTCCGATGAAACCCCTGACGGCTCGTCACTTTGCTGCCGGTGACTGTTCTGGACAGCGCTTTGCTTTTCGTGTCTTTCCACCTAGATATTATTTCCCATACCTACTTCTAAGCTCCGTGCCGTCGTCAACTGCAAAGGTTGCCAAAGTCAGTACTGAAGATGACTTTAAAACAAAAGCAAGTTAGTTTGATGACATTCTACACATTCTCGAGGTAAGTTGAAAGTAGGAGGCTCTGGCTTCATGTTTGCTCAACGAAAAACAGCAAATGAATTGCAGCTGACACAGTTATGGAGTCTGCAGTGTTTTGCTCCCTTAGGAAAGCGCAATAAAAAAAATTATCAAGACGTCGGAAAAGAGCACAATATCTTACGATTCTTCCTTTCATACGTGGTTTACCTTTATGTGGAATATTAGCTTTGTTGGTAATATTGTTATTAAAACCCATTAGCCAGCAAAAGTGCTGTCCCCTAGTGGCGGTCCCATTAAATAAATCTAGAATGCTATAGCGGGTATGATGAATGAAACAAGAGCAAAAATTGACAAACGGTATAAAACACTGCGGCAGCACCTTATCGGTATTCTATTTGAATAAGGTAATTCAATCTGAGCTATTAATTTTGTTGTTCGATTATGTCATGTTAAGGTCTTGTATAGGATCTTTAGAAAGTTGAATCAATCTAGCTAAAGACAGCAATATTTAGTGTTTTATTTGAAAACTTTAAAACAAGAACCAGTCTTACTTACCAAAAAGTCCTTTTCAGGACTAGTAAGACAATATGACCTACGCAGACAAGGTCAAAAAGAAAAGTCAGTGGGTTTTCAAAGTTCCAGAAAACTACAGCAGAGAATGCGAAGTGACTGCAAAGTTCGCCCAACCAATGAAACGAGGAGAGATATATCAGCTACTCACTTCGATTAAAATGCCACTAAGCGCAATTGAAGGCATAGTTCAACGCCCTGGAAGCATCGTCGATTTCACTGTTGAAAACAAGAAAGGAGCAATAAAATTGGCAAATGCACTAGAACAAGTAGAAGGGATCAACAGTGCAATAGCTCATGGTGACGAACATGCGGAGTTAACTGTCTCATGGGTACCGCCTAACTTCCCCCAAGAAAGTATTAGAGAAGCTCTTGCAAGCCTAGGAATCTCGAAACCAGCCACCTACGGTCGAGATAGAACGAGACAAAAAAAAGACGGAAGGAGAATCTTTACAGTCAAGAAGGCTCTATTAAGAGAATTCAAGCCACCATCTTTCATTTACTTCGGACATTACAGATTCATGCTGAATTATGAAGGTCAAAAAAAAACATGCAGTCGCTGCGCCGAAGACGACCACATCGCAAAAGACTGCCCGTACAGGCAACAACGGAGAGTTGTGACTTCGCAAGCGTGGGAATCAGAAAACTCAAAGACCACAAGAGCATCGGATCAGTCTTCCGATGAAAGCTCGCCAATGCTCGAACGACCGTACATTCCATGTGAAGAGACATTTCCAAAACTTGATAACCCGATGATTCACTCTACGCCAAACGAGGACAAATCCAAAACAGGTAACAAAAATATCAACCAAGAAATTGACCATTTTGACGGTTCAATCAGGGAAACAAAAGAAAACAGAAGCCAACTCACAGCTGAAAGAACAAATAAAGGTCTAAAAAGAAGGGAAAGGGACTCTGGCAGCTCCCAAAACTCGACAAAGGACAAACCTCCCAGCAGGAAACACAAGGACGATGAAGACACCACCGACAACTCAGATGAAGACCCGACAGAATACAGCATTCCAGAGGAACAGGAAAAAGGTACAATACTCTGCGAATGTAACAATTTAATACCGAAACCAGTAGGACGTGAAAAAACATTTTGTCATTCGTGTAAGTTGGTCTACTACAGATGTAACTGTATAGAAAACAACGAAAAATGCGCAAATAGCCTGAGACAAAAAAAGTGTGACAATTGCGATCACCAATACGTGCCAGACGCAACTTTTCTAAACACGACGATTTATTAATGTTTAACTACATCAAAACAATAGCCCATTTAAAAAATGTGTATTTTTGTAAAGTGTTTTGTAATCTGGACATTGTTTTTTATGTTAAAACCTACACCGTTATTTTTTATATCAGTAGAACGAACGTTTTTTTATCTGGAATCAACTTTTATCACTTCAAAAACAATGACTTGCTACCTTAAAATTTGCACCCTAAACTGCCACGGGTTAAATGATAAGGCAAAACGTGCAGAGCTTTTTAGCACCTTAAAGAAAGATAAGGCCCACATTTTTCTACTACAAGAAACCAAATGTCCCCCTGATAAAGAAAATGATTGGTGCAAGGAATGGGGTGAGTCAAAAGCGCTTTTTAATTCGGCACCCAAAAAGAAATTCCAAGACAAGGGAGTCGCAATTCTAATCAATCACCCTGCAATTACATTCAAAGAAGTAAATCACGACGTAGAGGGTAGAATAATCAGTGCGGTTTTATCAATACATGGTCACCTTTTAAAAGTAATAAATATTTACGCACCAAACGTAAATTCCGGAGATATTCGCGAAAACGATAGATTTTTTAAACAAATGTACCAGTATGTCGATGGAAAATTGCCCACCGTCCTAGCCGGCGACTTTAATATTGTCGACGACCTGACTTTAGACAAACATCCCCCTCTTCGAAATCGATATAAAAAAACCGAACTAATGAAACTCTGCGAAACATATGATCTAAAAGATCATTTTCGGGAAATATACGGCCAAAAGAAAATTTATACGTGGCAGAACGGAATCAGCAAATCGCGCATTGACAGATTTTATCTGTCAAAATATCTCCACGCAACAGAAATTAGCCAGCAACCGTCTCATTTGACAGACCACGAAAAAATAACAATAAACTTAAATGTCGCCGCCCCTCCTCCTAGAGGTATCGGCCTCTGGAAGAATAATACGCAAACTTATGCAGATAAGGAATTTCTCGAAGTTTTAGAATGCAAATGGAAACAATGGTGCACGCTGCAAGAATTTTTATATAAAACCCCCAGTGATTGGTGGACGGACACCAAACGTAGGTTAAAAGCATTAATTGTGGAATTTACAAAAGGCCGACACGCTGAAAGAAAAATGTATGAAGATTACTTAGTGACTAATTTGAAATCCGCACAAAGTCGACTCGGTGACAACCCGGCCAACCACTGTAAATATGTTGAAGCGAAACGAGAACTAAGAAATTATAGAAAGAAACGAATTTATGAATCGATCTTAAAAAACAGAGAAAGTAAAGAAAAAATTGGCTCACGGGAATTTTTTGCACATTTTAATAAAAAACGTTCACAAACATATATCGAAGAAATATATGACAAAAACGGCTTGCCCACCAGCGTACCGGGAGAAATGCTACGAACCACAAAAAATTATTATACCAAGTTATACTCGTCAAGAAAAACAGATGTAGAAATACAAGATTTTTTCATTTCGAGCAATCTGCGCCATATTTCGCACGAAAGTGCTCTAAAATTAGATTGTGAAATAAGCAATGCCGAAATCCAAAACGTTGTCAAGACTCTTGCAAATGGGAAATCGCCTGGGCCGGACGGACTAAGCGGTGAATTTTATAAAACCTGTTGGAATATAATAGGTGACAAAATGAGCGAAATCTTTAAACACTGGTTTAAAGAGAAAAAAATCCCCAAAGAAATTAAGAAAGGTGCCATAACTCTAATTTATAAAAAAGGCGATGATGCAGACCTAGACAACTACCGACCAATTACCCTGTTAAACTTAGACTACAAAATATATACAAAAATACTGGCAAATAGAATAAGGGAAACTCTCAAAGAAGTGATACATGAGCATCAGTACGCCACAAAAGGTAAACAATTATCAGAAGCCACGATCCTTTTAAGAGATTTACATGATAATGCGAAAAGAAAAATGCAAAACCTGTATTTTTTATCCCTTGATTTTAAAAAAGCCTTCGATTCAATAGAACATAATTGGTTAATGAGAGTGTTGACTGAAATGCGGTTCCCAGAAACACTATGTGCATGCATAAGAGATCTGTATAGCGATAGCGTCGCGAAAATAATTTTAAACGGACACCTGTCAAAAGATTTTAAATTGAACCGAGGCGTGAGACAAGGAGACCCCTTAAGCCTGCACTTGTTTTTAATAGCGGTAGAGCCTTTAATGTCTAAGCTCAATGACACTGCACATATCAAAGGTCCTCAGTTAAGCGACAGAAAAGAAGTAAAATGCGTAAATTACGCTGATGACACAACGTTGTGTTTTAAAAACCCTGCTGATATCCATCTCGCGCTCGATTTAGTCGACAGATTTTCAAAAGCATCTGGCTTAACCTTAAACGAAGCTAAAACCAAAGGATTAGCTGTGAATCAGCCGGTAGACAACCCACTCTTGCCCAAACTATCCTGGACAAACACAAGTATAGAGTTATTGGGATATGAAATCGGAAATGTTATAGAACGCCAACAATGGGAAAACTTAATTCCAAAGGTAAAAGAGCAACTAAAAAGTTTGAGCACAAACTATGCCACCTATGAAGCTAAAGCAGTTTTATTAAAATCAAAAATCCTGCCAGTAATTACTCAGGTTGCCAAAACATACCCCCCAGACCAAGACATAATTGGGAAATTAAATAATCATGTTCTGCAGTACGTGCAAGGCAAAGAAACAACTGTTTCTATCGATATTTTACAACGCAATAATTTAGAAGGCGGCTACCGAATGCCAAACATCCAAGTCTACGCCGATCTGACTTATGTCAAATCGATACAAAAGTATTGCCTCGGCAGAGTGATGAACGAGCCAATGTCAACACACGATAGATATGTGGAGTACCAATTAGGACACGTTTTAGCTAATGTACTCGATGTCCAGAAACTAAACAGTATCCCGCACATCGCACAACCAAGTCCCTATTATTGGAAAATCCGGGAAATTGTTGAAAAATACAAACTAAGTAAAGTTGAATTAGCCAGTCCAAAACTAGGAAACACGTATAGACGAATAATCAAAGAAAGCACTCCAGAAACGCAGTCGAGTGAAAAAAACCGAGTTAAATGGGCTAGGATTCATAACCCGTTTTTACCAAATTATTTGAAAACCTTCAACTACAGATGCGCATGGAATCTACTACCCTTGAGGGGAAAATGCGGTTTTTTCCAAATAAACTCTGATACATCGTGCGCATTTTGCGGCATTGGTCCAGATACCGACTACCACACTTTCCGAAAATGCGACAAGATAAAGCGACTTTGGGATACAGTAAAAACGTTTGCGCAAAAATTCGCCAACCTCAACCCGGCTATGACAAAAATCGAGGACTTGGAAAGTTTTAACTTTAAACGGATCGAAAACGAAATAATGGACCAGACTTTGAGCACATTGATCACCATGGTTAAACACCAAATATGGAAAATTAGGAACAAATCTATATATGAGAACAAATCTCCTCCAACCCTTGACAAATTGGTGACAAGCATAGACCGGGCATTTAAATACAGATTCAATCAAATGGTAGAAGGTGGGAGGCTCGAATTGCGTTTGGACCCCGCTTTTAAACTGAATGATTTAATGCCACCGTAATCGTATAAACTCAATCGTAGTGTAATTTGTATTGTATATTGTCTTTACATCGCTATGTTCGTGCCTTTAAAGTTTTTTCGACTATGTATATATCTTGTCAAGCATTGCCGCATGGCACATAAACAAATGGTGTATTTCGTAATTGATTGCGATTATGTTGCTATGTGTGATTATTAGAAGTGAAGGTGGGTCACCTTTGGTATCAATTTGAAAATCATGAACCGAAAAACTATACTGTGTAAATAGTTGTTTTTCGTGTATTCTCATATTTTGTTCCGTGTACCTTTTGTTTGTTTTTTTTTATTATTTGCGTGTTAAGAACTAGCGTGCAAATAAACAAACCAATTGGCTCTTCTTTTTTCTACAAATCAATCTAGAGCAGTGCGAAAAGCTTTACGTCTCGTATGCACCAACAGTCCTGTCATGGATCGATCTCCAGTCGTTAAGGATGTCATTGTGAGTATCATCCGCGTCCGCATGTCTCGTTCAGTCCGATGAACCCCCTGACGGCTCGTCTTTTTGCTGCCGGTGACTGTTCCGGACAGCGCTTTGCTTTTCGTGTCTTTCCACCTAGATATTATTTCCCATACCTTCCTCTAAGCTCCGTGCCGTCGTCAACTGCAAAGGTTGCCAAAGTCAGTACTGAAGATGACTTTAAAACAAAAGCAAGTTAGTTTGATGACATTCTACACATGCTCGAGGTAAGTTGAAAGAAGTAGGCTCTGGCTTCATTTTATCTCAACGAAAAAAGCAACTAAATTGCAGCTGACACAGTTATGGAGTCTGCAGTGTTTTGCTCCCTTAGGAAAGCTCAAAAAAATTATCAAGACGTCGGAAAAGAGCACAATATCTTACGATTCTTCCTTTCATACGTGGTTTACCTTTATGTGGAATATTAGCTTTGTTGGTAATATTATTATTAAAACCCATTAGCCAGCAAAAGTTCTGTCCCCTTGTGGCGGTCCCATTAAATAAACCTAGCATGTTATAGCGGGTATGCTGAATGAAACAAGAGCAAAAAATGACAAACGGTATAAAACACTGCGGCAGCACCTTGTCGGTATTCTATTTGAATAAGGTAAGTCAATCTGAGCTTTGGCTCTTCTTTTTAAGCAGTTAGTTTCAGTTGGATCAGCGAGCTATAGTTAATCTTCAGACAAGACAAAGGTACCCTGCAAAGAGTCCTTTTTAGGACTACCTTTTCGTCAGTTACAAAGTAGACTTCAGTTTCCGGCCTACTTTGAAGTTATGGAAGACCCGACGTCTTCTAATATGACTTATGCAGAAAGAGTTGCAAAACAGTGGCGGTTTCCAGCCCCAACGAATTACAACCGAGACAGAGAGGTTTCAATCAAATTGAAAGAAAATGTGCGAAGAGGCAGCATCTATGAACTGCTAGAGAAAACGGGCATACCTTTACAGTATATTGAAGGAATTGTACAAAGGCCCGGCCGAAACGTCGAAGTGACTTGCAGAAGCAAGGATATAGCCATAAAATTAGCTGGCAAATTAAGAAATTTTGAAGGCGTCGTCAACGTTATTGCACAAGGAGATGCATACACCAATTTAACAATCGGATGGGTACCGATAGATTTCCCACGAAGTAGCATCGAAGAAGCAATGAAAACAGTCGGTATTGTGCTATCCGAAGCTCATGGCCGCGACAGAATACGAGGTGTAAAAGACGGCCGCAGAATTTTCAGAGTTTTAAAAGAAGACCTTCTGAAAGCCAAACCGCCATCTTTCGTCTATTTTGGGCATTACAAATGCACCGTTGAGTACGAAGGTCAAGCAAAAACTTGTCACTACTGTGCAGAATCAACACATTTGGTGAAAGATTGCCCCTACAAAACCCGAAACCAGGAAGTAGTCAACGAGTCGTGGGAGAAGGTCTCTGGAAATAAGCGCAGTATAGGCAAAGTAACCTTCCGAAAATTCAATAGCGCCGAAGAAGAAAGACCATACTCTCCTTCTAAAGAAATTTATCCAAGCTTGCCGATCTCGGCCGACGAAACAAACAAACATCGCCATTCAACACCCAAGAATGGAAACAAATCGCATGTCAAAAAAACAATGGAAAATAGTCAACATGAGCATAGCTACTATGATAACAACGACAGCTTAGATGAAATAAACAGCACAAAAGGAGAACAATTCGATGACATTGATGCACTATCACAAGAAAACGAAAGGTACAAAAGAGAAAGAAGTGATGATTCTTCTGTCACTATCGATATTCCTCCAGGACAAAAGGTTAAAGAAGACGCGGAGAGCGAACGATCTGCTGAACCCGATGAAAGTGAGGTGTTTGACGACATTGAACCGACAGGGGTGGAATGCCAATGCGGCGAAAAAGTTCTAAAACCGACAGCAAACATGTACGTTTTCTGCCACGTGTGCCCACTGGTATATTACAGATGTGATTGCATCACGAACAACATAAAGTTTGTACACAAGCTAAGACAAGGTATGTGTGATAAATGTAATTGTAGGTATGTACCGGATGTCTTAGACATGAATGCCACCGCGATGGTCTAAGTAAAGTCATAAATTTGAATAATATTACGAGTTTCATTCTTTTTTGTACGCTAGTGTATTTATTTTCAACGTTGCAATTTCCCATGACTGCATACCTCAGTATCACCTCGCTTAATTGTAGAGGCTTGAATGATTCCCTGAAGCGCCGCGATTTGTTTGAGGGTTTGAAACGAGATAAAGTGCAATTAATTTTACTTCAAGAAACCAAATGTCCCCCTGATAAAGAAAATGATTGGTGCAAGGAATGGGGTGAGTCAAAAGCGCTTTTCAACTCTGCGCCCAAAAAGAAATTTCAAGATAAGGGAGTCGCAATTCTAATCAATCACCCTGCAATTACATTCAAAGAAGTAGATCACGACGTAGAGGGTAGAATAATCAGTGCGGTTTTATCAATACATGGCCACCTTTTAAAAGTAATAAATATTTACGCACCAAACGTAAATTCCGGGGATATTCGTGAAAACGATAGATTTTTTAAACAAATGTACCAGTATGTCGATGGAAAATTGCCCACAGTCCTAGCCGGCGACTTTAATATTGTCGACGACCTGACTTTAGACAAACATCCCCCTCTTCGAAATCGATATAAAAAAACCGAACTAATGAAACTCTGCGAAACATATGATCTAAAAGATCATTTTCGGGAAATATACGGCCAAAAGAAAATTTTTACGTGGCAGAACGGAATTAGCAAATCGCGCCTTGACAGATTTTACCTGTCAAAATATCTCCAAGCAACAGAAATTAGCCAGCAACCGTCTCATTTGACAGACCACGAAAAAATAACAATAAACTTAAATGTCGCCGCCCCTCCTCCTAGAGGTATCGGCCTCTGGAAGAATAATACGCAAACTTATGCAGATAAAGAATTCCTCGAAGTTTTAGAATGCAAATGGAAACAATGGTGCACGCTGCAAGAATATTTATATAAAACCCCCAGTGATTGGTGGACGGACACCAAACGTAGGTTAAAAGCATTAATTGTGGAATTTACAAAAGGCCGACACGCTGAAAGAAAAATGTATGAAGATTACTTAGTGACTAATTTGAAATCCGCACAAAATCGACTCGGTGACAACCCGGCCAACCACTGTAAATACATTGAAGCGAAACGAGAACTAAGAAATTATAGAAAGAAACGAATTTATGAATCGATCTTAAAAAACAGAGAAAGTAAAGAAAAAATTGGCTCACGGGAATTTTTTGCACATTTTAATAAAAAACGTTCACAAACATATATCGAAGAAATATATGACAAAAACGGCTTGCCCACCAGCGTACCGGGAGAAATGCTACGAACCACTAAAAATTATTATACCAAGTTATACTCGTCAAGAAAAACAGATGTAGAAATACAAGATTTGTTCATTTCGAGCAATCTGCGCCATATTTCGCACGAAAGTGCTCTAAAATTAGATTGTGAAATAAGCAATGCCGAAATCCAAAACGTTGTGAAGACTCTTGCAAATGGGAAATCGCCCGGGCCGGACGGACTAAGCGGTGAATTTTATAAAACCTGTTGGAATATAATAGGTGACAAAATGAGCGAAATCTTTAAACACTGGTTTAAAGAGAAAAAAATCCCCAAAGAAATTAAGAAAGGTGCCATCACTCTAATTTATAAAAAAGGCGATGATGCAGACCTAGACAACTACCGACCAATTACCCTGTTAAATTTAGACTACAAAATATATACAAAAATACTGGCAAATAGAATAAGGGAAACTCTCAAAGAAGTGATACATGAGCATCAGTACGCCACAAAAGGTAAACAATTATCAGAAGCCACGATCCTTTTAAGAGATTTACATGAAAATGCGAAAAGAAAAATGCAAAACCTGTATTTTTTATCCCTTGATTTTAAAAAAGCCTTCGATTCAATAGAACATAATTGGTTAATGAGAGTTTTGACTGAAATGCGGTTCCCAGAAACACTATGTGCATGCATAAGAGATCTGTATAGCGATAGCGTCGCGAAAATAATTTTAAACGGACACCTGTCAAAAGATTTTAAATTGAACCGAGGCGTGAGACAAGGAGACCCCTTAAGCCTGCACTTGTTTTTAATAGCGGTAGAGCCTTTAATGTCTAAGCTCAATGAGACTGGATATATCAAAGGTCCTCAGTTAAGCGACAGAAAAGAAGTAAAATGCGTAAATTACGCTGACGACACAACGTTGTGTCTTAAAAACCCTGCTGATATCCATCTCGCGCTCGATTTAGTCGACAGATTTTCAAAGGCATCTGGCTTAACCTTAAATGAAGCTAAAACCAAAGGATTAGCTGTGAATCAGCCGGTAGACAACCCACTCTTGCCCAAACTATCCTGGACAAACACAAGTATAGAGTTATTGGGATATGAAATCGGAAACGTTATAGAACGCCAACAATGGGAAAACTTAATTCCAAGGGTAAAAGAGCAACTAAAAAGTTTGAGCACAAACTATGCCACCTATGAAGCTAAAGCAGTTTTATTAAAATCAAAAATCCTGCCAGTAATTACTCAGGTTGCCAAAACATACCCTCCAGATCGAGATATAATTGGGAAATTAAATAATCATGTTCTGCAATACGTGCAAGGCAAAGAAAGAGTTGTTTCCATCGATATTTTACAACGCAATAAGTTAGAAGGCGGCTACCGAATGCCAAACATACAAGTCTACGCCGATCTGACTTATGTCAAATCTATACAAAAGTATTGCCTCGGCAGGGTAATGAACGAACCAATGTCAACACATGATAGATATGTGGAGTACCAATTAGGACACGTTTTAGCTAATGTACTTGATGTTCAAAAACTAAACAATATCCCGCACATCGCACAACCAAGTCCCTATTATTGGAAAATCCGGGAAATTGTTGAAAAATACAAACTAAGTAAAGTTGATTTAGCCAGTCCAAAATTAGGAAACACGTATAGACGAATAATCAAAGAAAGCACTCCAGAAACGCAGTCGAGTGAAAAAAACCGAGTTAAATGGACTAGGATTCATAACCCGTTTTTACCAAATTATTTGAAAACCTTCAACTACAGATGCGCGTGGAATCTACTACCCTTTAGGGGAAAATGCGGTATTTTCCAAATTAACTCTGATACATCGTGCGCATTTTGCGGCATTGGTCCAGATACCGACTACCACACTTTCCGAAAATGCGAAAAGATAAAGCGACTTTGGGTTACAGTAAAAATGTTTGCGCAAAAATTCGCCAACCTCAACCCGGCTATGACAAAAGTCGAAGACTTGGAAAGTTTTAACTTTAAACGGATCGAAAACGAAATAACGGACCAGACTTTGAGCACATTAATCACCATGGTTAAACACCAATTATGGAAAAGTAGGAACAAATTTATATATGAGAACAAATCTCCTCCACCCCTTGACAAATTGGTGACAAGCATAGACCGGGCCTTTAAATACAGAATAAATCAAATGGTAGAAGGTGGGAGGCTCGAATTGCGTTTGGACCCCGCTTTTAAATTGAATGATTTAATGCCACCGTAATCTTGTAAACTCAATCGTAGTTTAATTTGTGCTGTATATTGTCTTTACATCGCTATGCTCGTGCCTTTAAAGTTTTTTCGACTATGTATATATTTTGTCAAGCATTGCCGCATGGCACATAAACAAATGGTGTTTTTCGTAATTGATTGCGATTATGTTGCTATGTGTGATTATTAGAAGTGAAGGAGGGTCACCTTTAGTATCAATTTGAAAATCATGAACCGAAAAGCTATACTGTTTAAATAGTTGTCTTTCGTGTGTTTTCATATTTTGTTCCGTGTATTTTTTGTTTGTTTTTTTTTCATTATTTGCGTGTTAAGAATTAGCGTGCAAATAAACAAACCTTGGCTCTTCTTTATCTTCAAATCAATCTAAAGCAGTGCGAAAAGCTTTACGTCCCGTATACACCAGCAGTCTTGTCGTGTATCGAACCCCAGTCGTTAAGGATGTCATTGTAAGTATCATCCGCGTCCGCATGTCTCGTTCAGTCCGATGGACCCCCTGACGGCTCGTCACTTTGCTGCCGGTGACTGTTCCGGCCAGCGCTTTGCTTTTCGTGTCGTTCCACCTAGATATTATTTCCCATACCTTCCTCTAAGCTCCGTGCCGTCGTCAACTGCAAAGATTGCCAAAGTCAGTACTGAAGATGACTTTAAAACAAAAGCAAGTTAGTTTGATGACATTCTACACATTCTCGAGGTAAGTTGAAAGTAGGAGGCTCTGGCTTCATGTTTTCTCAACGAAAAACAGCAACTAAATTGCAGCTGACACAGTTATGGAGTCTGCAGTGTTTTGCTCCCTTAGGAAAGCGCAATAAAAAAAATTATCAAGACGTCGAAAAAGAGCACAATATCTTACGATTCTTCCTTTCATACGTGGTTTACCTCTATGTGGAATATTAGCTTTGTTGGTAATATTGTTATTAAAACCCATTAGCCAGCAAAAGTGCTGTCCCCTAGTGGCAGTCCCATTAAACAAACCTAGCATGTTATAGCGGGTATGCTGAATGAAACAAGAGCAAAAAATGACAAACGTTATAAAAGGCTGCGGCAGCACCTTGTCGGTATTCTATTTGAATAAGGTAAGTCAATCTGAGCTTTGGCTCTTCTTTTTAAGCAGTTAGTTTCAGTTGGATCAGCGAGCTATAGTTAATCTTCAGACAAGACAAAGGTACCCTGCAAAGAGTCCTTTTTAGGACTACCTTTTCGTCAGTTACAAAGTAGACTTCAGTTTCCGGCCTACTTTGAAGTTATGGAAGACCCGACGTCTTCTAATATGACTTATGCAGAAAGAGTGGCAAAACAGTGGCGGTTTCCAGCCCCAACGAATTACAACCGAGACAGAGAGGTTTCAATCAAATTGAAAGAAAATGTGCGAAGAGGCAGCATCTATGAACTGCTAGAGAAAACGGGCATACCTTTACAGTATATTGAAGGAATTGTACAAAGGCCCGGCCGAAACGTCGAAGTGACTTGCAGAAGCAAGGATATAGCCATAAAATTAGCTGGCAAATTAAGAAATTTTGAAGGCGTCGTCAACGTTATTGCACAAGGAGATGCATACACCAATTTAACAATCGGATGGGTACCGATAGATTTCCCACGAAGTAGCATCGAAGAAGCAATGAAAACAGTCGGTATTGTGCTATCCGAAGCTCATGGCCGCGACAGAATACGAGGTGTAAAAGACGGCCGCAGAATTTTCAGAGTTTTAAAAGAAGACCTTCTGAAAGCCAAACCGCCATCTTTCGTCTATTTTGGGCATTACAAATGCACCGTTGAGTACGAAGGTCAAGCAAAAACTTGTCACTACTGTGCAGAATCAACACATTTGGTGAAAGATTGCCCCTACAAAACCCGAAACCAGGAAGTAGTCAACGAGTCGTGGGAGAAGGTCTCTGGAAATAAGCGCAGTATAGGCAAAGTAACCTTCCGAAAATTCAATAGCGCCGAAGAAGAAAGACCATACTCTCCTTCTAAAGAAATTTATCCAAGCTTGCCGATCTCGGCCGACGAAACAAACAAACATCGCCATTCAACACCCAAGAATGGAAACAAATCGCATGTCAAAAAAACAATGGAAAATAGTCAACATGAGCATAGCTACTATGATAACAACGACAGCTTAGATGAAATAAACAGCACAAAAGGAGAACAATTCGATGACATTGATGCACTATCACAAGAAAACGAAAGGTACAAAAGAGAAAGAAGTGATGATTCTTCTGTCACTATCGATATTCCTCCAGGACAAAAGGTTAAAGAAGACGCGGAGAGCGAACGATCTGCTGAACCCGATGAAAGTGAGGTGTTTGACGACATTGAACCGACAGGGGTGGAATGCCAATGCGGCGAAAAAGTTCTAAAACCGACAGCAAACATGTACGTTTTCTGCCACGTGTGCCCACTGGTATATTACAGATGTGATTGCATCACGAACAACATAAAGTTTGTACACAAGCTAAGACAAGGTATGTGTGATAAATGTAATTGTAGGTATGTACCGGATGTCTTAGACATGAATGCCACCGCGATGGTCTAAGTAAAGTCATAAATTTGAATAATATTACGAGTTTCATTCTTTTTTGTACGCTAGTGTATTTATTTTCAACGTTGCAATTTCCCATGACTGCATACCTCAGTATCACCTCGCTTAATTGTAGAGGCTTGAATGATTCCCTGAAGCGCCGCGATTTGTTTGAGGGTTTGAAACGAGATAAAGTGCAATTAATTTTACTTCAAGAAACCAAATGTCCCCCTGATAAAGAAAATGATTGGTGCAAGGAATGGGGTGAGTCAAAAGCGCTTTTCAACTCTGCGCCCAAAAAGAAATTTCAAGATAAGGGAGTCGCAATTCTAATCAATCACCCTGCAATTACATTCAAAGAAGTAGATCACGACGTAGAGGGTAGAATAATCAGTGCGGTTTTATCAATACATGGCCACCTTTTAAAAGTAATAAATATTTACGCACCAAACGTAAATTCCGGGGATATTCGTGAAAACGATAGATTTTTTAAACAAATGTACCAGTATGTCGATGGAAAATTGCCCACAGTCCTAGCCGGCGACTTTAATATTGTCGACGACCTGACTTTAGACAAACATCCCCCTCTTCGAAATCGATATAAAAAAACCGAACTAATGAAACTCTGCGAAACATATGATCTAAAAGATCATTTTCGGGAAATATACGGCCAAAAGAAAATTTTTACGTGGCAGAACGGAATTAGCAAATCGCGCCTTGACAGATTTTACCTGTCAAAATATCTCCAAGCAACAGAAATTAGCCAGCAACCGTCTCATTTGACAGACCACGAAAAAATAACAATAAACTTAAATGTCGCCGCCCCTCCTCCTAGAGGTATCGGCCTCTGGAAGAATAATACGCAAACTTATGCAGATAAAGAATTCCTCGAAGTTTTAGAATGCAAATGGAAACAATGGTGCACGCTGCAAGAATATTTATATAAAACCCCCAGTGATTGGTGGACGGACACCAAACGTAGGTTAAAAGCATTAATTGTGGAATTTACAAAAGGCCGACACGCTGAAAGAAAAATGTATGAAGATTACTTAGTGACTAATTTGAAATCCGCACAAAATCGACTCGGTGACAACCCGGCCAACCACTGTAAATACATTGAAGCGAAACGAGAACTAAGAAATTATAGAAAGAAACGAATTTATGAATCGATCTTAAAAAACAGAGAAAGTAAAGAAAAAATTGGCTCACGGGAATTTTTTGCACATTTTAATAAAAAACGTTCACAAACATATATCGAAGAAATATATGACAAAAACGGCTTGCCCACCAGCGTACCGGGAGAAATGCTACGAACCACTAAAAATTATTATACCAAGTTATACTCGTCAAGAAAAACAGATGTAGAAATACAAGATTTGTTCATTTCGAGCAATCTGCGCCATATTTCGCACGAAAGTGCTCTAAAATTAGATTGTGAAATAAGCAATGCCGAAATCCAAAACGTTGTGAAGACTCTTGCAAATGGGAAATCGCCCGGGCCGGACGGACTAAGCGGTGAATTTTATAAAACCTGTTGGAATATAATAGGTGACAAAATGAGCGAAATCTTTAAACACTGGTTTAAAGAGAAAAAAATCCCCAAAGAAATTAAGAAAGGTGCCATCACTCTAATTTATAAAAAAGGCGATGATGCAGACCTAGACAACTACCGACCAATTACCCTGTTAAATTTAGACTACAAAATATATACAAAAATACTGGCAAATAGAATAAGGGAAACTCTCAAAGAAGTGATACATGAGCATCAGTACGCCACAAAAGGTAAACAATTATCAGAAGCCACGATCCTTTTAAGAGATTTACATGAAAATGCGAAAAGAAAAATGCAAAACCTGTATTTTTTATCCCTTGATTTTAAAAAAGCCTTCGATTCAATAGAACATAATTGGTTAATGAGAGTTTTGACTGAAATGCGGTTCCCAGAAACACTATGTGCATGCATAAGAGATCTGTATAGCGATAGCGTCGCGAAAATAATTTTAAACGGACACCTGTCAAAAGATTTTAAATTGAACCGAGGCGTGAGACAAGGAGACCCCTTAAGCCTGCACTTGTTTTTAATAGCGGTAGAGCCTTTAATGTCTAAGCTCAATGAGACTGGATATATCAAAGGTCCTCAGTTAAGCGACAGAAAAGAAGTAAAATGCGTAAATTACGCTGACGACACAACGTTGTGTCTTAAAAACCCTGCTGATATCCATCTCGCGCTCGATTTAGTCGACAGATTTTCAAAGGCATCTGGCTTAACCTTAAATGAAGCTAAAACCAAAGGATTAGCTGTGAATCAGCCGGTAGACAACCCACTCTTGCCCAAACTATCCTGGACAAACACAAGTATAGAGTTATTGGGATATGAAATCGGAAACGTTATAGAACGCCAACAATGGGAAAACTTAATTCCAAGGGTAAAAGAGCAACTAAAAAGTTTGAGCACAAACTATGCCACCTATGAAGCTAAAGCAGTTTTATTAAAATCAAAAATCCTGCCAGTAATTACTCAGGTTGCCAAAACATACCCTCCAGATCGAGATATAATTGGGAAATTAAATAATCATGTTCTGCAATACGTGCAAGGCAAAGAAAGAGTTGTTTCCATCGATATTTTACAACGCAATAAGTTAGAAGGCGGCTACCGAATGCCAAACATACAAGTCTACGCCGATCTGACTTATGTCAAATCTATACAAAAGTATTGCCTCGGCAGGGTAATGAACGAACCAATGTCAACACATGATAGATATGTGGAGTACCAATTAGGACACGTTTTAGCTAATGTACTTGATGTTCAAAAACTAAACAATATCCCGCACATCGCACAACCAAGTCCCTATTATTGGAAAATCCGGGAAATTGTTGAAAAATACAAACTAAGTAAAGTTGATTTAGCCAGTCCAAAATTAGGAAACACGTATAGACGAATAATCAAAGAAAGCACTCCAGAAACGCAGTCGAGTGAAAAAAACCGAGTTAAATGGACTAGGATTCATAACCCGTTTTTACCAAATTATTTGAAAACCTTCAACTACAGATGCGCGTGGAATCTACTACCCTTTAGGGGAAAATGCGGTATTTTCCAAATTAACTCTGATACATCGTGCGCATTTTGCGGCATTGGTCCAGATACCGACTACCACACTTTCCGAAAATGCGAAAAGATAAAGCGACTTTGGGTTACAGTAAAAATGTTTGCGCAAAAATTCGCCAACCTCAACCCGGCTATGACAAAAGTCGAAGACTTGGAAAGTTTTAACTTTAAACGGATCGAAAACGAAATAACGGACCAGACTTTGAGCACATTAATCACCATGGTTAAACACCAATTATGGAAAAGTAGGAACAAATTTATATATGAGAACAAATCTCCTCCACCCCTTGACAAATTGGTGACAAGCATAGACCGGGCCTTTAAATACAGAATAAATCAAATGGTAGAAGGTGGGAGGCTCGAATTGCGTTTGGACCCCGCTTTTAAATTGAATGATTTAATGCCACCGTAATCTTGTAAACTCAATCGTAGTTCAATTTGTGCTGTATATTGTCTTTACATCGCTATGCTCGTGCCTTTAAAGTTTTTTCGACTATGTATATATTTTGTCAAGCATTGCCGCATGGCACATAAACAAATGGTGTTTTTCGTAATTGATTGCGATCATGTTGCTATGTGTGATTATAAAAAGTGAAGGTGGGTCACCTTTGGTATCAATTTGAAAATCATGAACCGAAAAGCTATACTGTTCAAATAATTGTTTTTCGTGTGTTTTCATATTTTGCTCCGTGTATTTTTTGTTTGTTTTTTTCATTATTTGCGTGTTAAGAATTAGCGTGCAAATAAACAAACCAATTGGCTCTTCTTTTATCTTCAAATCAATCTAAAGCAGTGCGAAAAGCTTTACGTCCCGTATGCACCAGCAGTCTTGTCGTGTATCGAACCCCAGTCGTTAAGGATGTCATTGTAAGTATCATCCGCGTCCGCATGTCTCGTTCAGTCCGATGGACCCTCTGACGGCTCGACACTTTGCTGCCGGTGACTGTTCCGGCCAGCGCTTTGCTTTTCGTGTCTTTCCACCTAGATATTATTTCCCATAACTTCCTCTAAGCTCCGTGCCGTCGTCAACTGCAAAGCTTGCCAAAGTCAGTACTGAAGATGACTTTAAAACAAAAGCAAGTTAGTTTGATGACATTCTACATATTCTCGAGGTAAGTTGAAAGTAGGAGGCTCTGGCTTCATGTTTTCTCAACGAAAAACAGCAACTAAATTGCAGCTGACACAGTTATGGAGTCTGCAGTGTTTTGCTCCCTTAGGAAAGCGCAATAAAAAAAATTATCAAGACGTGGGAAAAGAGCACAATATCTTACGATTCTTCCTTTCATACGTGGTTTACCTTTATGTGGAATATTAGTTTTGTTGGTAATATTGTTATTAAAACCCATTAGCCAGCAAAAGTTCTGTCCCCTAGTGGCGGTCCCATTAAATAAACCTAGCATGTTATAGCGGGTATGCTGAATGAAACAAGAGCAAAAAATGACAAACGTTATAAAAGACTGCGGCAGCACCTTGTCGGTATTCTATTTGAGTAAGGTAAGTCAATCTGAGCTTTGCACTTTCTTTTTTCTTCAAATCAATCTAAAGCAGTGGGAAAAGCTTTACGTCCCGTATGCACCAGCAGTCTTGTCGTGTATCGAACCCCAGTCGTTAAGGATGTCATTGTGAGTATCATCCGCGTCCGCATTTCTCGTTCAGTCCGCTGGACCCCCTGACGGCTCGTCACTTTGCTGCCGGTGACTGTTCCGGCCAGCGCTTTGCTTTTCGTGTCGTGCCACCTAGATTTTATTTCCCATACCTTCCTCTAAGCTCCGTGCCGTCGTCAACTGCAAAGATTGCCAAAGTCAGTACTGAAGATGACTTTAAAACCAAAGCAAGTTAGTTTGATGACATTCTACACATTCTCAAGGTAAGTTGAAAGTAGGAGGCTCTGGCTTCATGTTTTCTCAACGAAAAACAGCAACTAAATTGCAGCTGACACAGTTATGGAGTCTGCAGTGTTTTGCTCCCTTAGGAAAGCGCAATAAAAAAAATTATCAAGACGTCGAAAAAGAGCACAATATCTTACGATTCTTCCTTTCATTCGTGGTTTACCTCTATGTGGAATATTAGCTTTGTTGGTAATATTGTTATTAAAACCCATTAGCCAGCAAAAGTGCTGTCCCCTAGTGGCAGTCCCATTAAACAAACCTAGCATGTTATAGCGGGTATGCTGAATGAAACAAGAGCAAAAAATGACAAACGTTATAAAAGGCTGCGGCAGCACCTTGTCGGTATTCTATTTGAATAATGTAAGTCAATCTGAGCTTTGGCTCTTCTTTTATCTTCAAATCAATCTAAAGGAGTGCGAAAAGATTTACGTCCCGTATGCACCAGCAGTCTTGTCGTGTATCGAACCCCAGTCGTTAAGGATGTCATTGTAAGTATCATCCGCGTCCGCATGTCTCGTTCAGTCCGATGGACCCTCTGACGGCTCGACACTTTGCTGCCGGTGACTGTTCCGGCCAGCGCTTTGCTTTTCGTGTCTTTCCACCTAGATATTATTTCCCATAACTTCCTCTAAGCTCCGTGCCGTCGTCAACTGCAAAGCTTGCCAAAGTCAGTACTGAAGATGACTTTAAAACAAAAGCAAGTTAGTTTGATGACATTCTACACATTCTCGAGGTAAGTTGAAAGTAGGAGGCTCTGGCTTCATGTTTTCTCAACGAAAAACAGCAACTAAATTGCAGCTGACACAGTTATGGAGTCTGCAGTGTTTTGCTCCCATAGGAAAGCGCAATAAAAAAAACCATCAAGACGTTCGAAAGAGCACAATATCTTACGATTCTTCCTTTCATACGTGGTTTACCTTTATGTGGAATATTAGCTTTTTGGTAATATTGTTATTAAAACCCATTAGCCAGCAAAAGTGCTGTCCCCTAGTGGCGGTCCAATTAAATAAACCTAGCATGTTTTAGCGGGTATACTGAATGAAACAAGAGCAAAAATTGAGAAACGGTTTAAAAGACTGCGGCAGCACCTTGTCGGTATTCTATTTGAATAAAGTAAGTAAACCTGAGCTTTGGCTCTTCTTTTTTCTTCAAATCAATCTAAAGCAGTGCGAAAAGCTTTACGTCCCGTATGCACCAGCAGTCCTGTCGTGTATCGAACCACAGTCGTAAAGGATGTCATTGTAAGTATCATCCGCGTCCGCATGTCTCGTTCAGTCCGATGGACCCCCTGACGGCTCGTCACTTTGCTGCCGGTGACTGTTCCGGCCAGCGCTTTGCTTTTCGTGTCGTGCCACCTAGATATTATTTCTCATACCTTCCTCTAAGGTCCGTGCCTTCGTCAACTGCAAAGCTTGCCAAAGTCAGTACTGAAGATGACTTTAAAACAAAAGCAAGTTAGTTTGATGACATTCTACACATTCTCGAGGAAAGTTGAAAGTAGGAGGCTCTAGCTTCATGTTTTATCAACGAAAAACAGCAAATGAATTGCAGCTGACACAGTTATGGAGTCTGCAGTGTTTTGCTCCCTTAGGAAAGCGCAATAAAAAAAATTATCAAGACGTCGGAAAAGAGCACAATATCTTACGATTCTTCCTTTCATACGTGGTTTACCTTTATGTGGAATATTAGCTTTGTTGGTAATATTGTTATTAACCCTTTCCTTCCCGAATTATTTTCCCTTACTTCAAAAATTCTGAAATTTAGGCCATGGGTTACTTTTGTTTTCCTTGTACCAAAACTAAAGAAAAAATTCGGAAATTTTGGTTGCCTTGGCAACAGCGTAATGTTGCTAAATGGCAACATTGGTAAGAAATGGTATGGATATCTGTAATCTTTCACAAAACACTTCATAATTTCTTAACACAATTGTAATGTTATCGTTTAGTACATGTTAAAAAAACCAAAATACATATAACTGGCGCCGCAAATTGGCTGTCATAAAACAGAAAAGAACAAGTTATTGCCTTTCAAAACGTACTCTCTGCTGGCCAAAATCACTTGGTGTGAAAGGCCATAAAGCAGTTGTTGCGTTCATTCAAGCATAGTCCTACGAGGCATTTGCTGCATTGCACCCGGGTGTAGCCAGATGGGCAATATCTGCAACGCATTCTTTTTGCAATATGATGAGGCCAGTGGTGCAAACCATCATACCGCACATCTGTAACTGGCAGGGCTTTCTTGGTCTTTTTTGAAGAGCATCTACTTTCATCATTCAGAGATGGTCTACCACGTTTCTTTATCTTTTGCTTTCCTGCCAAAGTTAGAGCAGAAGCGATACTGCTACGGAAATCTTTTAATGGAAGATACCTTGGCTGGTTGTTCTGAGCCAAATGTCTACGATATAACAGCCACGCATTTAGCACTGCTACATCTAAACAATAATACACAATGCGCATGTACCATTTTTTGCTCCGGATGTCTGTGCGATATAATTCCAGCATCATGTCGCACAGGCCTACTCCTCCCATGTGCTGGTTATATTCTTTCACAACGTATGGCCTCTCCACATCGATCCTTTTCTTCTCAGCAACACTCCAGCGCTTGCACTTGTCTGCTGGATCAATGCTGCAGTACGTCGAAATCAAGTGGACAGCTTTGTTGTCGCACCACTTCACAATGCTAACTCCTTCAGTATCTTCACATTTGTAGTCCAGGCTTCCACGTCCGTGCTGTTTCAGTTCTTTATCAGTCTTTAGTGTGCATCCTTTCAGTCTGTTTGATCGGATGGTGCCAACTGACCATATATTTTGCTGTTTGAGTAGACATACAAGATCAACCGAACTGAACCAGTTATCAAAATACACTTTGAAGTTCTTGTCTTCTGGAAGATTGTTTACAAGTCTCATGACAACATTTCCAGCAACGCCTAGGTTTCCAGGCAACTTCATAGCTTTGCCAGTATAAACCATGAAATCGTAAATCATACCAGACATGCCTGCTCTTGCAAATACCTTGAAGCCCCAACGATGAGGCTTATTTTTTATATATTGTTTGATCCCAGAACGCCCTTTGAAAGGGATCATCTGTTCATCAACAGAGTGGCGCTCTTCAGGCTCAAGCTGTGACATGGCATCACGCAGTCTTTTCAAAAGAGGGGACACTTTAAAAAGTGGATCGTAGTCTGGGTGGTCACGGGCCTTCATTTCGGCATTATTATTGAAGTGAATATATCTGAGATGATCTTGAAAGCGATTTCTTGACATTATGTCCGCTATCAAAGGAAAGCGAGAAAAATTGGACCAGTATGTGGTATATGCTCTGCAGGGAAAAATTCCTGTAAATAGCAATATTCCAAAGAACTGTTCTATTTCCTTTGCCGATGTACCAACAACTTTTCCATCTTTAGCCAGAGCATAACAGTTCGTTTGCTCTGCTATGTACGCCATGCAATCATCGTTTAAAAATAATTTAAAATACTGCAATGGTGTCGGGATTTCATCTGGTGGAGTTGAAAATTCACCTTTAAAAGAAACGTCTGGAAATGTGTATGCCTTTTTCCTCCATCTGTACTTTTTTTTCTGCTGTGTATTAGTTTGGTCCTCCCCCGCGTCCGTTTCAGAAGAGATGCAACTTAACAATACTTGATCTTCTTCCTCGTCGATTGAGCCACTTTCCTCCACTTCAATTTCTAATGGCCCAGCATTTATATCTTGAGCTGGAGTATAATCTGGATCAACGAGATCATCATCAACATACATTTTCTCTTCATCGTCATCGCCATCCTCTAGATCTGACTCAATTCCATCCGGCAGAAAAATATACTTAATCACGTCATCAACTCCAAATCTCTTAGCCATCTTATATAACAGGAACACAAGGAACTATAAACAGTAATTTTTAACAGATAAGCAGCAATAATCAAAGCTAAAATCAATCCTTCAAATCACACCAAATCACTTACACTCACTCGCCTAACTTACCATTGTTGCCGATTGGCAACAACGAAAATTAAAAAATTCTGAAAAGCGAAGTACTTGAAATGGAAGTCTGACCTTCTGGTTATAAGCTGTGCCATTCCTAACCAACATGTTCTCAAACAAAATTGAGGAATATAATCTGTCTATCCCTTATAAACTCTCACTAAACATGTTGCACTTTTAGCAGTTTCTACCAGCTCTCTGAGCACGAGTGTTAGTCAAAGCAAACCAAGAAAACTAAAAATTAGTCAAGCGAAACAAAAGTCTCAGAGCAGTCTGATAAGATTATATTTATGACCTAATCTTCCCATTGTTGCTGAATGGCAGCGGATAAGGGAGAAAAGCATCACAAAAGTTGATGTTGCCGAATGGCATCGCTGGGAAGGAAAGGGTTAAAACCCATTAGCCAGCAAAAGTGCTCTCCCCTAGTGGCGGTCCCATTAAATAATCCTAGCATGTTATAGCGGGTATGTTGAATGAAACAAGAGCAAAAAATGACAAACGTTATAAAAGACTGCGGCAGCACCTTGTCGGTATTCTATTTGAGTAAGGTAAGTCAATCTGAGCTTTGGCTCTTCTTTTTTCTTCAAATCAATCTAAAGCAGTGGAAAAAGCTTTACGTTTCGTATGCACCAGCAGTCCTGTCGTGTATCGAACCCCAGTCGTTAAGGATGTCATTGTAAGTTTCATCCGCATGTCTCGTTCAGTCCGATGGACCCCCTGACGGCTCGTCACTTTGCTGCCGGTGACTGTTCCGGCCAGCGCTTTGCTTTTCCGGTCTTTCCAGCTTGATATTATTTCCCATACCTTCCTCTAAGATCCGTGCCGTCGTCAACTGCAAAGCTTGCCAAAGTCAGTACTGAAGATGACTTTAAAACAAAAGCAAGTTAGTTTGATGACATTCTACACATGCTCGAGGTAAGTTGAAAGTAGGAGGCTCTGGCTTCATGTTTTCTCAACGAAAAACAGCAACTAAATTGCAGCTGACACAGTTATGAAGTCTGCAGTGTTTTGCTCCCTTAGGAAAGCGCAATAGAAAAAATTATCAAGACGTCGGAAAAGAGCACAATATCTTACGATTCTTTCTTTCATACAAGGTTTATCTTTATGTGGAATATTAGCTTTGTTGGTAATATTGTTATTAAAACCCATTAGCCAGCAAAAGTTCTGTCCCCTAGTGGCGGACCCATTAAATAAACGTAGCATGTTATAGCGGGTATGCTGAATGAAACAAGAGCAAAAAATGACAAACGGTATAAAAAACTGCGGCAGCACCTTGTCGGTATTCTATTTGAATAAAGTAAGTCAATCTGAGCTTTGTCTTTTCTGTTTTCTACAAATCAATCTAAAGCAGTGCGAAAGGCTTTACGTCCCGTATGCACCAGCAGTCCTGTCATGGATCGATTCCCAGTTGTTAAGGATGTCATTGTAAGTATCAACCGGGTCCGCATGTCTCGTTCAGTCCGATGGACCCCCTGACGGCTCGTCACTTTGCTGCCGGTGACTGTTCCGGCCAGCGCTTTGCTTTTCGTGTCGTGCCACCTAGATATTTTTTCCCATACCTTCCTCTAAGATCCGTGCCGTCGTCAACTGCAAAGCTTGCCAAAGTCAGTACTGAAGATGACTTTAAAACAAAAGCAAGTTAGTTTGATGACATTCTACACATTCTCGAGGTAAGTTGAAAGTAGGAGGCTATTGTTTCATGTTTTCTCAACGAAAAACAGCAAATGAGTTGCAGCTGACACAGTTATGGAGTCTGCAGTCTTTTGCTCCCTTAGGAAAGCGCAATAAAAAAAATTATCAAGACGTCGGAAAAGAGCACAATATCTTACGATTCTTCCTTTCATTCGTGGTTTACCTTTATGTGGAATATTAGCTTTGTTGGTAATATTGTTATTAAAACCCATTAGCCAGCAAAAGTTCTTTCCCCTAATGGCGGTCCCATTAAATAAACCTAGCATGTTTTAGCGGGTATACTGAATGAAACAAGAGCAAAAATTGACAAACGGTATAAAAGACTGCGGCAGCACCTTGTCGGTATTCTATTTGAATAAGGTAAGTCAATCTGAGCTTTGGCTCTTCTTTTTTCTACAAATCAATCTAAAGCAGTGCGAAACGCTTTACGTTTCGTATGCACCAACGGTCCCTTCGTGGATCGAACCCCAGTCGTTAAGGATGTCATTGTAAGTATCATCCGCGTCGGCATGTCTCGTTCAGTCCGATGAACCCCCTGACGGCTCGTCACTTTGCTGCCGGTGACTGTTCCGGACTGCGCTTTGCTTTTCGTGTCTTTCCACCTAGATATTATTTCCCATACCTTCCTCTAAGCTCCGTGCCGTCGTCAAGTGCAAAGCTTGCCAAAGTCAGTACTGAAGATGACTTTAAAACAAAAGCAAGTTAGTTTGATGACATACTACACATTCTCGAGGAAAGTTGAAAGTAGGAGGCTCTGGCTTCATGTTTTATCAACGAAAAACAGCAAATGAATTGCAGCTGACACAGTTATGGAGTCTGCAGTGTTTTGCTCCCTTAGGAAAGCGCAATAAAAAAAATTATCAAGACGTCGGAAAAGAGCACAATATCTTACGATTCTTCCTTTCATACGTGGTTTACCTTTATGTGGAATATTAGCTTTGTTGGTAATATTGTTATTAAAACCCATTAGCCAGCAAAAGTGCTCTCCCCTAGTGGCGGTCCCATTAAATAATCCTAGCATGTTTTAGCGTGTATACTGAATGAAACAAGAGCAAAAATTGACAAAGAGTATAAAAGACTGCGACAGCAACTTGTCGGTATTCTATTTGAATAAAGTAAGTCAATCTGAGCTTTGGCTCTTCTTTTTTCTTCAAATCAATCTAAAGCAGTGCGAAAAGCTTTACGTTTCGTATGCACCAGCAGTCCTGTCGTGTATCGAACCCCAGTCTTTAAGGATGTCATTGTAAGTTTCATCCGCATCCGCATGTCTCGTTCAGTACGATGGACCCCCTGACGGCTCGTCACTTTACTGCCGGTGACTGTTCCGGCCAGCGCTTTGATTTTCCGACTTTCCGCCTTGATATTATTTCCCATACCTTCCTCTAAGCTCCGTGCCGTCGTCAACTGCAAAGCTTGCCAAAGTCAGTACTGAAGATGACTTTAAAACAAAAGCAAGTTAGTTTGATGACATTCTACACATTCTCGAGGTAAGTTGAAAGTAGGAGGCTCTGGCTTCATTTTATCTCAACGAAAAAAGCAACTAAATTGCAGCTGACACAGTTATGGAGTCTGCAGTGTTTTGCTCCCTTAGGAAAGCGCAAAAAAAATTTTTATCAAGACGTCGGAAAAGAGCACAATATCTTACGATTCTTCCTTTCATAAGTGGTTTACCTTTATGTGGAATATTAGCTTTGTTGGTAATATTATTATTAAAACCCATTAGCCAGCAAAAGTTCTGTCCCCCAGTGGCGGTCCCATTAAATAAACCTAGCATGTTATAGCGGGTATGCTGAATGAAACAAGAGCAAAAAATGACAAACGTTATAAAAGACTGCGGCAGCACCTTGTCGGTATTCTATTTGAGTAAGGTAAATCAATCTGAGCTTTGGCTCTTCTTTTTTCTTCAAATCAATCTAAAGCAGTGGGAAAAGCTTTACGTTTCGTATGCACCAGCAGTCCTGTCGTGTATCGAACCCCAGTCTTTAAGGATGTCATTGTAAGTTTCATCCGCATCCGCATGTCTCGTTCAGTCCGATGGACCCCCTGACGGCTCGTCACTTTGCTGCCGGTGACTGTTCCGGCCAGCGCTTTGCTTTTCGTGTCGTGCCACCAAGATATTTTTTCCCATACCTTCTTCTAAGATCCGTGCCTTCGTCAACTGCAAAGCTTGCCAAAGTCAGTACTGAAGATGACTTTAAAACAAAAGCAAGTTAGTTTGATGACATTCTACACATTCTCGAGGTAAGTTGAAAGTAGGAGGCTATTGTTTCATGTTTTCTCAACGAAAAACAGCAAATGAGTTGCAGCTGACACAGTTATGGAGTCTGCAGTCTTTTGCTCCCTTAGGAAAGCGCAATAAAAAAAATTGTCAAGACGTCGGAAAAGAGCACAATATCTTACGATTCTTCCTTTCATTCGTGGTTTACCTTTATGTGGAATATTAGCTTTGTTGGTAATATTGTTATTAAAACCCATTAGCCAGCAAAAGTTCTTTCCCCTAATGGCGGTCCCATTAAATAAACCTAGCATGTTTTAGCGGGTATACTGAATGAAACAAGAGCAAAAATTGACAAACGGTATAAAAGACTGCGGCAGCACCTTGTCGGTATTCTATTTGAATAAGGTAAGTCAATCTGAGCTTTGGCTCTTCTTTTTTCTACAAATCAATCTAAAGCAGTGCGAAACGCTTTACGTTTCGTATGCACCAACGGTCCCTTCGTGGATCGAACCCCAGTCGTTAAGGATGTCATTGTAAGTATCATCCGCGTCGGCATGTCTCGTTCAGTCCGATGAACCCCCTGACGGCTCGTCACTTTGCTGCCGGTGACTGTTCCGGACTGCGCTTTGCTTTTCGTGTCTTTCCACCTAGATATTATTTCCCATACCTTCCTCTAAGCTCCGTGCCGTCGTCAAGTGCAAAGCTTGCCAAAGTCAGTACTGAAGATGACTTTAAAACAAAAGCAAGTTAGTTTGATGACATACTACACATTCTCGAGGAAAGTTGAAAGTAGGAGGCTCTGGCTTCATGTTTTATCAACGAAAAACAGCAAATGAATTGCAGCTGACACAGTTATGGAGTCTGCAGTGTTTTGCTCCCTTACGAAAGCGCAATAAAAAAATTATGAAGACTTCGGAAAAGAGCACAATATCTTACGATTCTTCCTTTCATACGTGGTTTACCTTTATGTGGAATATTGGCTTTGTTGGTAAAATTGTTATTAAAACCCATTAGCCAGCAAAAGTGCTGTCCCCTAGTGGCGGTCCCATTAAATAAACCTAGCATGCTATAGCGGGTATGCTGAATGAAACAAGAGCAAAAATTGACAATCGGTATAAAAGACTGCGGCAGCACCTTGTCGGTATTCTATTTGAATAAGGTAAGTCAATCTGAGCTTTGGCTCTTCTTTTTTCTACAAATCAATCTAAAGCAGTGCGAAACGCTTTACGTTTCGTATGCACCAACAGTCCTGTCGTGGATCGAACCCCAGTCGTTAAGGATGTGATTGTAAGTATCATCCGCGTCCGCATGTCTCGTTCAGTCCGATGGACCCTCTGACGGCTCGCCACTTTGCTGCCGGTGACTGTTCCGGCCAGCGCTTTGCTTTTCGTGTCTTTCCACCTAGATAATATTTCCCATACCTTCCTCTAAGCTCCGTGCCGTCGTCAACTGCAAAGATTGCCAAAGTCAGTACTGAAGATGACTTTAAAACAAAAGCAAGTTAGTTTGATGACATTCTACACATTCTCGAGGTAAGTTGAAAGTAGGAGGCTCTGGCTTCATGTTTTCTCAACGAAAAACAGCAACTAAATTGCAGCTGACACAGTTATGGAGTCTGCAGTGTTTTGCTCCCTTAGGAAAGCGCAATAAAAAAAATTATCAAGACGTCGGAAAAGAGCACAATATCTTACGATTCTTCCTTTCATTCGTGGTTTACCTTTATGTGGAATATTAGCTTTGTTGGTAATATTGTTATTAAAACCCATTAGCCAGCAAAAGTGCTGTCCCCTAGTGGCAGTCCCATTAAATGAACCTAGCATGTTATAGCGGGTATGCTGAATGAAACAAGAGCAAAAAATGACAAACGTTATAAAAGGCTGCGGCAGCACCTTGTCGGTATTCTATTTGAATAATGTAAGTCAATCTGAGCTTTGGCTCTTCTTTTATCTTCAAATCAATCTAAAGCAGTGCGAAAAGCTTTACGTCCCGTATGCACCAGCAGTCTTGTCGTGTATCGAACCCCAGTTGTTAAGGATGTCATTGTAAGTATCATCCGGGTCCGCATGTCTCGTTCAGTCCGATGGACCCCCTGACGGCTCGTCACTTTGCTGCCGGTGACTGTTCCGGCCAGCGCTTTGCTTTTCCGGTCTTTCCAGCTTGATATTAATTCCCATACCTTCCTCTAAGATCCGTGCCGTCGTCAACTGCAAAGCTTGCCAAAGTCAGTACTGAAGATGACTTTAAAACAAAAGCAAGTTAGTTTGATGACATTCTACACATGCTCGAGGTAAGTTGAAAGTAGGAGGCTCTGGCTTCATGTTTTCTCAACGAAAAACAGCAACTAAATTGCAGCTGACACAGTTATGAAGTCTGCAGTGTTTTGCTCCCTTAGGAAAGCGCAATAGAAAAAATTATCAAGACGTCGGAAAAGAGCACAATATCTTACGATTCTTTCTTTCATACAAGGTTTATCTTTATGTGGAATATTAGCTTTGTTGGTAATATTGTTATTAAAACCCATTAGCCAGCAAAAGTTCTGTCCCCTAGTGGCGGACCCATTAAATAAACGTAGCATGTTATAGCGGGTATGCTGAATGAAACAAGAGCAAAAAATGACAAACGGTATAAAAGACTGCGGCAGCACCTTGTCGGTATTCTATTTGAATAAAGTAAGTCAATCTGAGCTTTGGCTCTTCTTTTTTCTTCAAATCAATCTAAAGCAGTGGGAAAAGCTTTACGTTTCGTATGCACCAGCAGTCCTGTCGTGTATCGAACCCCAGTCGTTAAGGATGTCATTGTAAGTATCATCCGCATCCGCATGTCTCGTTCAGTCCGATGGACCCCCTGACGGCTCGTCACTTTACTGCCGGTGACTGTTCCGGCCAGCGCTTTGATTTTCCGACTTTCCGCCTTGATATTATTTCCCATACCCATAAAAAAAATTATCAAGACGTCGGAAAAGAGCACAATATCTTACGATTCTTCCTTTCATACGTGGTTTACCTTTATGTGGAAAATTAGCTTTGTTGGTAATATTGTTATTAAAACCCATTAGCCAGCAAAAGTTCTGTCCCCTAGTGGCGGTCCCATTAAATAAACCTAGCATGTTATAGCGGGTATGCTGAATGAAACAAGAGCAAAAAATGACAAACGTTATAAAAGACTGCGGCAGCACCTTGTCGGTATTCTATTTGAGTAAGGTAAGTCAATCTGAGCTTTGCACTTTCTTTTTTCTTCAAATCAATCTAAAGCAGTGGGAAAAGATTTACGTCCCGTATGCACCAGCAGTCTTGTCGTGTATCGAACCCCAGTCGTTAAGGATGTCATTGTGAGTATCATCCGCGTCCGCATTTCTCGTTCAGTCCGCTGGACCCCCTGACGGCTCGTCACTTTGCTGCCGGTGACTGTTCCGGCCAGCGCTTTGCTTTTCGTGTCGTGCCACCTAGATTTTATTTCCCATACCTTCCTCTAAGCTCCGTGCCGTCGTCAACTGCAAAGATTGCCAAAGTCAGTACTGAAGATGCTTACGATTCTTCCTTTCATTCGTGGTTTACCTTTATGTGGAATATTAGCTTTGTTGGTAATATTGTTATTAAAACCCATTAGCCAGCAAAAGTTCTTTCCCCTAATGGCGGTCCCATTAAATAAACCTAGCATGTTTTAGCGGGTATACTGAATGAAACAAGAGCAAAAATTGACAAACGGTATAAAAGACTGCGGCAGCACCTTGTCGGTATTCTATTTGAATAAGGTAAGTCAATCTGAGCTTTGGCTCTTCTTTTTTCTTCAAATCAATCTAAAGCAGTGCGAAACGCTTTACGTTTCGTATGCACCAACGGTCCCTTCGTGGATCGAACCCCAGTCGTTAAGGATGTCATTGTAAGTATCATCCGCGTCGGCATGTCTCGTTCAGTCCGATGAACCCCCTGACGGCTCGTCACTTTGCTGCCGGTGACTGTTCCGGACTGCGCTTTGCTTTTCGTGTCTTTCCACCTAGATATTATTTCCCATACCTTCCTCTAAGCTCCGTGCCGTCGTCAAGTGCAAAGCTTGCCAAAGTCAGTACTGAAGATGACTTTAAAACAAAAGCAAGTTAGTTTGATGACATACTACACATTCTCGAGGAAAGTTGAAAGTAGGAGGCTCTGGCTTCATGTTTTATCAACGAAAAACAGCAAATGAATTGCAGCTGACACAGTTATGGAGTCTGCAGTGTTTTGCTCCCTTAGGAAAGCGCAATAAAAAAAATTATCAAGACGTCGGAAAAGAGCACAATATCTTACGATTCTTCCTTTCATACGTGGTTTACCTTTATGTGGAATATTAGCTTTGTTGGTAATATTGTTATTAAAACCCATTAGCCAGCAAAAGTGCTCTCCCCTAGTGGCGGTCCCATTAAATAATCCTAGCATGTTTTAGCGTGTATACTGAATGAAACAAGAGCAAAAATTGACAAAGAGTATAAAAGACTGCGACAGCAACTTGTCGGTATTCTATTTGAATAAAGTAAGTCAATCTGAGCTTTGGCTCTTCTTTTTTCTTCAAATCAATCTAAAGCAGTGGGAAAAGCTTTACGTTTCGTATGCACCAGCAGTCCTGTCGTGTATCGAACCCCAGTCTTTAAGGATGTCATTGTAAGTTTCATCCGCATCCGCATGTCTCGTTCAGTACGATGGACCCCCTGACGGCTCGTCACTTTACTGCCGGTGACTGTTCCGGCCAGCGCTTTGATTTTCCGACTTTCCGCCTTGATATTATTTCCCATACCTTCCTCTAAGCTCCGTGCCGTCGTCAACTGCAAAGCTTGCCAAAGTCAGTACTGAAGATGACTTTAAAACAAAAGCAAGTTAGTTTGATGACATTCTACACATTCTCGAGGTAAGTTGAAAGTAGGAGGCTCTGGCTTCATTTTATCTCAACGAAAAAAGCAACTAAATTGCAGCTGACACAGTTATGGAGTCTGCAGTGTTTTGCTCCCTTAGGAAAGCGCAAAAAAAATTTTTATCAAGACGTCGGAAAAGAGCACAATATCTTACGATTCTTCCTTTCATAAGTGGTTTACCTTTATGTGGAATATTAGCTTTGTTGGTAATATTATTATTAAAACCCATTAGCCAGCAAAAGTTCTGTCCCCCAGTGGCGGTCCCATTAAATAAACCTAGCATGTTATAGCGGGTATGCTGAATGAAACAAGAGCAAAAAATGACAAACGTTATAAAAGACTGCGGCAGCACCTTGTCGGTATTCTATTTGAGTAAGGTAAGTCAATCTGAGCTTTGGCTCTTCTTTTTTTTCAAATCAATCTAAAGCAGTGGGAAAAGCTTTACGTTTCGTATGCACCAGCAGTCCTGTCGTGTATCGAACCCCAGTCTTTAAGGATGTCATTGTAAGTTTCATCCGCATCCGCATGTCTCGTTCAGTCCGATGGACCCCCTGACGGCTCGTCACTTTGCTGCCGGTGACTGTTCCGGCCAGCGCTTTGCTTTTCGTGTCGTGCCACCAAGATATTTTTTCCCATACCTTCTTCTAAGATCCGTGCCTTCGTCAACTGCAAAGCTTGCCAAAGTCAGTACTGAAGATGACTTTAAAACAAAAGCAAGTTAGTTTGATGACATTCTACACATTCTCGAGGTAAGTTGAAAGTAGGAGGCTATTGTTTCATGTTTTCTCAACGAAAAACAGCAAATGAGTTGCAGCTGACACAGTTATGGAGTCTGCAGTCTTTTGCTCCCTTAGGAAAGCGCAATAAAAAAAATTATCAAGACGTCGGAAAAGAGCACAATATCTTACGATTCTTCCTTTCATTCGTGGTTTACCTTTATGTGGAATATTAGCTTTGTTGGTAATATTGTTATCAAAACCCATTAGCCAGCAAAAGTTCTTTCCCCTAATGGCGGTCCCATTAAATAAACCTAGCATGTTTTAGCGGGTATACTGAATGAAACAAGAGCAAAAATTGACAAACGGTATAAAAGACTGCGGCAGCACCTTGTCGGTATTCTATTTGAATAAGGTAAGTCAATCTGAGCTTTGGCTCTTCTTTTTTCTACAAATCAATCTAAAGCAGTGCGAAACGCTTTACGTTTCGTATGCACCAACGGTCCCTTCGTGGATCGAACCCCAGTCGTTAAGGATGTCATTGTAAGTATCATCCGCGTCGGCATGTCTCGTTCAGTCCGATGAACCCCCTGACGGCTCGTCACTTTGCTGCCGGTGACTGTTCCGGACTGCGCTTTGCTTTTCGTGTCTTTCCACCTAGATATTATTTCCCATACCTTCCTCTAAGCTCCGTGCCGTCGTCAAGTGCAAAGCTTGCCAAAGTCAGTACTGAAGATGACTTTAAAACAAAAGCAAGTTAGTTTGATGACATACTACACATTCTCGAGGAAAGTTGAAAGTAGGAGGCTCTGGCTTCATGTTTTATCAACGAAAAACAGCAAATGAATTGCAGCTGACACAGTTATGGAGTCTGCAGTGTTTTGCTCCCTTACGAAAGCGCAATAAAAAAATTATGAAGACTTCGGAAAAGAGCACAATATCTTACGATTCTTCCTTTCATACGTGGTTTACCTTTATGTGGAATATTGGCTTTGTTGGTAAAATTGTTATTAAAACCCATTAGCCAGCAAAAGTGCTGTCCCCTAGTGGCGGTCCCATTAAATAAACCTAGCATGCTATAGCGGGTATGCTGAATGAAACAAGAGCAAAAATTGACAATCGGTATAAAAGACTGCGGCAGCACCTTGTCGGTATTCTATTTGAATAAGGTAAGTCAATCTGAGCTTTGGCTCTTCTTTTTTCTACAAATCAATCTAAAGCAGTGCGAAACGCTTTACGTTTCGTATGCACCAACAGTCCTGTCGTGGATCGAACCCCAGTCGTTAAGGATGTGATTGTAAGTATCATCCGCGTCCGCATGTCTCGTTCAGTCCGATGGACCCTCTGACGGCTCGCCACTTTGCTGCCGGTGACTGTTCCGGCCAGCGCTTTGCTTTTCGTGTCTTTCCACCTAGATAATATTTCCCATACCTTCCTCTAAGCTCCGTGCCGTCGTCAACTGCAAAGATTGCCAAAGTCAGTACTGAAGATGACTTTAAAACAAAAGCAAGTTAGTTTGATGACATTCTACACATTCTCGAGGTAAGTTGAAAGTAGGAGGCTCTGGCTTCATGTTTTCTCAACGAAAAACAGCAACTAAATTGCAGCTGACACAGTTATGGAGTCTGCAGTGTTTTGCTCCCTTAGGAAAGCGCAATAAAAAAAATTATCAAGACGTCGGAAAAGAGCACAATATCTTACGATTCTTCCTTTCATTCGTGGTTTACCTTTATGTGGAATATTAGCTTTGTTGGTAATATTGTTATTAAAACCCATTAGCCAGCAAAAGTGCTGTCCCCTAGTGGCAGTCCCATTAAATGAACCTAGCATGTTATAGCGGGTATGCTGAATGAAACAAGAGCAAAAAATGACAAACGTTATAAAAGGCTGCGGCAGCACCTTGTCGGTATTCTATTTGAATAATGTAAGTCAATCTGAGCTTTGGCTCTTCTTTTATCTTCAAATCAATCTAAAGCAGTGCGAAAAGCTTTACGTCCCGTATGCACCAGCAGTCTTGTCGTGTATCGAACCCCAGTTGTTAAGGATGTCATTGTAAGTATCATCCGGGTCCGCATGTCTCGTTCAGTCCGATGGACCCCCTGACGGCTCGTCACTTTGCTGCCGGTGACTGTTCCGGCCAGCGCTTTGCTTTTCCGGTCTTTCCAGCTTGATATTATTTCCCATACCTTCCTCTAAGATCCGTGCCGTCGTCAACTGCAAAGCTTGCCAAAGTCAGTACTGAAGATGACTTTAAAACAAAAGCAAGTTAGTTTGATGACATTCTACACATGCTCGAGGTAAGTTGAAAGTAGGAGGCTCTGGCTTCATGTTTTCTCAACGAAAAACAGCAACTAAATTGCAGCTGACACAGTTATGAAGTCTGCAGTGTTTTGCTCCCTTAGGAAAGCGCAATAGAAAAAATTATCAAGACGTCGGAAAAGAGCACAATATCTTACGATTCTTTCTTTCATACAAGGTTTATCTTTATGTGGAATATTAGCTTTGTTGGTAATATTGTTATTAAAACCCATTAGCCAGCAAAAGTTCTGTCCCCTAGTGGCGGACCCATTAAATAAACGTAGCATGTTATAGCGGGTATGCTGAATGAAACAAGAGCAAAAAATGACAAACGGTATAAAAGACTGCGGCAGCACCTTGTCGGTATTCTATTTGAATAAAGTAAGTCAATCTGAGCTTTGGCTCTTCTTTTTTCTTCAAATCAATCTAAAGCAGTGGGAAAAGCTTTACGTTTCGTATGCACCAGCAGTCCTGTCGTGTATCGAACCCCAGTCGTTAAGGATGTCATTGTAAGTATCATCCGCATCCGCATGTCTCGTTCAGTCCGATGGACCCCCTGACGGCTCGTCACTTTACTGCCGGTGACTGTTCCGGCCAGCGCTTTGATTTTCCGATCTTCCGCCTTGATATTATTTCCCATACCCATAAAAAAAATTATCAAGACGTCGGAAAAGAGCACAATATCTTACGATTCTTCCTTTCATACGTGGTTTACCTTTATGTGGAAAATTAGCTTTGTTGGTAATATTGTTATTAAAACCCATTAGCCAGCAAAAGTTCTGTCCCCTAGTGGCAGTCCCATTAAATAAACCTAGCATGTTATAGCGGGTATGTTGAATGAAACAAGAGCAAAAAATGACAAACGTTATAAAAGGCTGCGGCAGCACCTTGTCGGTATTCTATTTGAATAATTTAAGTCAATCTGATCTTTGGCTTTTCTTTTTTCTTCAAATCAATCTAAAGCAGTGCGAAAAGCTTTACGTCCCGTATCCACCAGCAGTCCTGTCGTGTATCGAACCACAGTCGTTAATGATGTCATTGTAAGTATCATCCGCGTCCGCATGTCTCGTTCAGTCCGATGGACCCCCTGACGGCTCGTCACTTTGCTGCCGGTGACTGTTCCGCCCAGCGCTTTGCTTTTCGTGTCGTGCCACCTAGATATTATTTCCCATACCTTTTTCTAAGCTCCGTGCCGTCGTCAACTGCAAAGCTTGCCAAAGTCAGTATTGAAGATGACTTTAAAACAAAAGCAAGTTAGTTTGATGTCATTCTACACATTCTCGAGGTAAGTTGAAAGTAGGAGGCTCTGGCTTCATGTTTTCTCAACGAAGAATAGCAACTAAAATGCAGCTGGCACAGTTTTGGAGTCTTCAGTGTTTTGCTCCCTTAGGAAAGCGCAATAAAAAAAATTATCAAGACGTCGGAAAAGAACACAATATCTTACGATTTTTCCTTTCATACGTGGTTTACCTTTATGTGGAATATTAGCTTTTTTGGTAATATTGTTATTAAAACCCATTAGCCAGCAAAAGTGCTGTTCCCTAGTGGCGGTTCCAATAAATAAACCTAGCATGTTATAGCGGGTATGCTGAATGAAACAAGAGCAAAAAATGACAAACGTTATAAAAGGCTGCGGCAGCACCTTGTCGGTATTCTATTTGAATAAGGTAAGTCAATCTGATCTTTGGCTCTTCTTTTTTCTACAAATCAATCTAAAACAGTACGAAAAGCTTTACGTTTCGTATGCACCAGCAGTCCTGTCATGTATCGAACCCCAGTCGTTAAGGATGTCATTGTAAGTATCATCCGCGTCCGCATGTCTCGTTCAGTCCGCTGGCCCCCTGACGGCTCGTCACTTTTTTGCCGGTGACTGTTCCGGCCAGCGCTTTGCTTTTCGTGTCGTGCCACCTAGATATTATTTCCCATACCTTCCTCTAAGCTCCGTGCCGTCGTCAACTGCAAAGCTTGCCAAAGTCAGTACTGAAGATGACTTTAAAACCAAAGCAAGTTAGTTTGATGACATTCTACACATTCTCGAGGTAAGTTGAAAGTAGGAGGCTCTGGCTTCATGTTTTCTCAACGAAAAACAGCAAATGAATTGCAGCTGACACAGTTATGGAGTCTGCAGTGTTTTGCTCCCTTAGGAAAGCGCAATAAAAAAAATTATCAAGACGTCGGAAAAGAGCACAATATCTTACGATTCTTCCTTTCATACGTGGTTTACCTTTATGTGGAATATTAGCTTTGTTGGTAATATTGTTATTAAAACCCATTAGCCAGCAAAAGTTCTCTCCCCTAGTGGCGGTCCCATTAAATAATCCTAGCATGTTTTAGCGTGTATACTGAATGAAACAAGAGCAAAAATTGACAAACAGTATAAAAGACTGCGACAGCAACTTGTCGGTATTCTATTTGAATAAAGTAAGTCAATCTGAGCTTTGGCTCTTCTTTTTTCTTCAAATCAATCTAAAGCAGTGGGAAAAGCTTTACGTTTCGTATGCACCAGCAGTCCTGTCGTGTATCGAACCCCAGTCGTTAAGGATGTCATTGTAAGTTTCATCCGCATCCGCATGTCTCGTTCAGTCCGATGGACCCCCTGACGGCTCGTCACTTTACTGCCGGTGACTGTTCCGGCCAGCGCTTTGCTTTTCCGACTTTCCGCCTTGATATTATTTCCCATACCTTCCTCTAAGCTCCGTGCCGTCGTCAACTGCAAAGCTTGCCAAAGTCAGTACTGAAGATGACTTTAAAACAAAAGCAAGTTAGTTTGATGACATTCTACACATTCTCGAGGTAAGTTGAAAGTAGTAGGCTCTGGCTTCATTTTATCTCAACGAAAAAACCTACTAAATTGCAGCTGACACAGTTATGGAGTCTGCAGTGTTTTGCTCCCTTAGGAAAGCGCAAAAAAAAAATTTATCAAGACGTCGGAAAAGAGCACAATATCTTACGATTCTTCCTTTCATACGTGGTTTACCTTTATGTGGAATATTAGCTTTGTTGGTAATATTATTATTAAAACCCATTAGCCAGCAAAAGTTCTGTCCCCTAGTGGCGGTCCCATTAAATAAACCTAGCATGTTATAGCGGGTATGCTGAATGAAACAAGAGCAAAAAATGACAAACGGTATAAAACACTGCGGCAGCACCTTGTCGGTATTCTATTTGAATAATGTAAGTCAATCTGAGCTTTAGCTCTTCTTTTTTCTTCAAATCAATCTAAAGCAGTGCGAAAAGCTTTACTTCCCGTATGCACCAGCAGTCCTGTCGTGTATCGAACCACAGTCGTTAAGGATGTCATTGTAAGTATCATCCGCGTCCGCATGTTTCGTTCAGTCCGATGGACCCCCTGACGGCTCGTCACTTTGCTGCCGGTGACTTTTCCGGCCAGCGCTTTGCTTTTCGTGTCGTGCCACCAAGATATATTTTCCCATACCTTCTTCTAAGATCCGTGCCTTCGTCAACTGCATAGCTTGCCAAAGTCAGTACTGAAGATGACTTTAAAACAAAAGCAAGTTAGTTTGATGACATTCTACACATTCTCGAGGTAAGTTGAAAGTAGGAGGCTATGGTTTCATGTTTTCTCAACGAAAAACAGCAAATGAATTGCAGCTGACACAGTTATGGAGTCTGCAGTCTTTTGCTACCTTAGGAAAGCGCAATAAAAAAAATTATCAAGACGTCGGAAAAGAGCACAATATCTTACGATTCTTCCTTTCATTCGTGGTTTACCTTTATGTGGAATATTAGCTTTGTTGGTAATATTGTTATTAAAACCCATTAGCCAGCAAAAGTTCTTTCCCCTAGTGGCGGTCCCATTAAATAAACCTAGCATGTTTTAGCGGGTATACTGAATGAAACAAGAGCATAAATTGACAAACGGTATAAAAGACTGCGGCAGCACTTTGTCGGTATTCTATTTGAATAAAGTAAGTCAATCTGAGCTTTGGCTCTTCTTTTTTCTACAAATCAATCTAAAGCAGTGCGAAACGCTTTACGTTTCGTATGCACCAACGGTCCTGTCGTGGATCGAACCCCAGTCGTTAAAGATGTCATTGTAAGTATCATCCGCGTCGGCATGTCTCGTTCAGTCCGATGAACCCCCTTACTGCTCGTCACTTTGCTGCCGGTGACTGTTCCGGCCAGCGCTTTGCTTTTCGTGTCTATCCACCTAGATATTATTTCCCATACCTTCCTCTAAGCTCCGTGCCGTCGTCAAGTGCAAAGCTTGCCAAAGTCAGTACTGAAGATGACTTTAAAACAAAAGCAAGTTAGTTTGATGACATTCTACACATTCTCGAGGTAAGTTGAAAGTAGTAGGCTCTGGCTTCATGTTTTCTCAACGAAAAACAGCAACTAAATTGCAGCTGACACAGTTATGGAGTCTGCAGTGTTTTGCTCCCTTAGGAAAGCGCAATAAAAAAAATTATCAAGACGTCGGAAAAGAGCACAATATCTTACGATTCTTCCTTTCATTCGTGGTTTACCTTTATGTGGAAAATTAGCTTTGTTGGTAATATTGTTATTAAAACCCATTAGCCAGCAAAAGTTCTGTCTCCTAGTAGCGGACCCATTAAATAAACCTAGCATGTTATAGCGGGTATGCTGAATGAAACAAGAGCAAAAAATGACAAACGGTATAAAAGACTGCGGCAGCACCTTGTCGGTATTCTATTTGAATAAAGTAAGTCAATCTGAGCTTTGGCTTTTCTTTTTTCTACAAATCAATCTAAAGCAGTGCGAAAGGCTTTACGTCCCGTATGCACCAGCAGTCCTGTCATGGATCGATTCCCAGTTGTTAAGGATGTCATTGTAAGTATCATCCGGGTCGGCATGTCTCGTTCAGTCCGATGGACCCCCTGACGGCTCGTCACTTTGCTGCCGGTGACTGTTCCGGCCAGCGCTTTGCTTTTCGTGTCGTGCAACCTAGATAATTTTTCCCATACCTTCCTCTAAGATCCGTGCCGTCGTCAACTGCAAAGCTTGCCAAAGTCAGTACTGAAGATGACTTTAAAACAAAAGCAAGTTAGTTTGATGACATTCTACACATTCTCGAGGTAAGTTGAAAGTAGGAGGCTCTGGCTTCATGTTTTATCAACGAAAAACAGCAAATGAATTGCAGCTGACACAGTTATGGAGTCTGCAGTGTTTTGCTCCCTTAGGAAAGCGCAATAAAAAAAATTATCAAGACGTCGGAAAAGAGCACAATATCTTACGATTCTTCCTTTCATACGTGGTTTACCTTTATGTGGAATATTAGCTTTGTTGGTAATATTGTTATTAAAACCCATTAGCCAGCAAAAGTTCTCTCCCCTAGTGGCGGTCCCATTAAATAATCCTAGCATGTTTTAGCGTGTATACTGAATGAAACAAGAGCAAAAATTGACAAACAGTATAAAAGACTGCGACAGCAACTTGTCGGTATTCTATTTGAATAAAGTAAGTCAATCTGAGCTTTGGCTCTTCTTTTTTCTTCAAATCAATCTAAAGCAGTGGGAAAAGCTTTACGTTTCGTATGCACCAGCAGTCCTGTCGTGTATCGAACCCCAGTCGTTAAGGATGTCATTGTAAGTTTCATCCGCATCCGCATGTCTCGTTCAGTCCGATGGACCCCCTGACGGCTCGTCACTTTACTGCCGGTGACTGTTCCGGCCAGCGCTTTGCTTTTCCGACTTTCCGCCTTGATATTATTTCCCATACCTTCCTCTAAGCTCCGTGCCGTCGTCAACTGCAAAGCTTGCCAAAGTCAGTACTGAAGATGACTTTAAAACAAAAGCAAGTTAGTTTGATGACATTCTACACATTCTCGAGGTAAGTTGAAAGTAGTAGGCTCTGGCTTCATTTTATCTCAACGAAAAAACCTACTAAATTGCAGCTGACACAGTTATGGAGTCTGCAGTGTTTTGCTCCCTTAGGAAAGCGCAAAAAAAAAATTTATCAAGACGTCGGAAAAGAGCACAATATCTTACGATTCTTCCTTTCATACGTGGTTTACCTTTATGTGGAATATTAGCTTTGTTGGTAATATTATTATTAAAACCCATTAGCCAGCAAAAGTTCTGTCCCCTAGTGGCGGTCCCATTAAATAAACCTAGCATGTTATAGCGGGTATGCTGAATGAAACAAGAGCAAAAAATGACAAACGGTATAAAACACTGCGGCAGCACCTTGTCGGTATTCTATTTGAATAATGTAAGTCAATCTGAGCTTTGGCTCTTCTTTTTTCTTCAAATCAATCTAAAGCAGTGCGAAAAGCTTTACTTCCCGTATGCACCAGCAGTCCTGTCGTGTATCGAACCACAGTCGTTAAGGATGTCATTGTAAGTATCATCCGCGTCCGCATGTTTCGTTCAGTCCGATGGACCCCCTGACGGCTCGTCACTTTGCTGCCGGTGACTTTTCCGGCCAGCGCTTTGCTTTTCGTGTCGTGCCACCAAGATATATTTTCCCATACCTTCTTCTAAGATCCGTGCCTTCGTCAACTGCATAGCTTGCCAAAGTCAGTACTGAAGATGACTTTAAAACAAAAGCAAGTTAGTTTGATGACATTCTACACATTCTCGAGGTAAGTTGAAAGTAGGAGGCTATGGTTTCATGTTTTCTCAACGAAAAACAGCAAATGAATTGCAGCTGACACAGTTATGGAGTCTGCAGTCTTTTGCTACCTTAGGAAAGCGCAATAAAAAAAATTATCAAGACGTCGGAAAAGAGCACAATATCTTACGATTCTTCCTTTCATTCGTGGTTTACCTTTATGTGGAATATTAGCTTTGTTGGTAATATTGTTATTAAAACCCATTAGCCAGCAAAAGTTCTTTCCCCTAGTGGCGGTCCCATTAAATAAACCTAGCATGTTTTAGCGGGTATACTGAATGAAACAAGAGCATAAATTGACAAACGGTATAAAAGACTGCGGCAGCACTTTGTCGGTATTCTATTTGAATAAAGTAAGTCAATCTGAGCTTTGGCTCTTCTTTTTTCTACAAATCAATCTAAAGCAGTGCGAAACGCTTTACGTTTCGTATGCACCAACGGTCCTGTCGTGGATCAAACCCCAGTCGTTAAAGATGTCATTGTAAGTATCATCCGCGTCGGCATGTCTCGTTCAGTCCGATGAACCCCCTTACGGCTCGTCACTTTGCTGCCGGTGACTGTTCCGGCCAGCGCTTTGCTTTTCGTGTCTATCCACCTAGATATTATTTCCCATACCTTCCTCTAAGCTCCGTGCCGTCGTCAAGTGCAAAGCTTGCCAAAGTCAGTACTGAAGATGACTTTAAAACAAAAGCAAGTTAGTTTGATGACATTCTACACATTCTCGAGGTAAGTTGAAAGTAGTAGGCTCTGGCTTCATGTTTTCTCAACGAAAAACAGCAACTAAATTGCAGCTGACACAGTTATGGAGTCTGCAGTGTTTTGCTCCCTTAGGAAAGCGCAATAAAAAAAATTATCAAGACGTCGGAAAAGAGCACAATATCTTACGATTCTTCCTTTCATTCGTGGTTTACCTTTATGTGGAAAATTAGCTTTGTTGGTAATATTGTTATTAAAACCCATTAGCCAGCAAAAGTTCTGTCCCCTAGTAGCGGACCCATTAAATAAACCTAGCATGTTATAGCGGGTATGCTGAATGAAACAAGAGCAAAAAATGACAAACGGTATAAAAGACTGCGGCAGCACCTTGTCGGTATTCTATTTGAATAAAGTAAGTCAATCTGAGCTTTGGCTTTTCTTTTTTCTACAAATCAATCTAAAGCAGTGCGAAAGGCTTTACGTCCCGTATGCACCAGCAGTCCTGTCATGGATCGATTCCCAGTTGTTAAGGATGTCATTGTAAGTATCATCCGGGTCGGCATGTCTCGTTCAGTCCGATGGACCCCCTGACGGCTCGTCACTTTGCTGCCGGTGACTGTTCCGGCCAGCGCTTTGCTTTTCGTGTCGTGCCACCTAGATAATTTTTCCCATACCTTCCTCTAAGATCCGTGCCGTCGTCAACTGCAAAGCTTGCCAAAGTCAGTACTGAAGATGACTTTAAAACAAAAGCAAGTTAGTTTGATGACATTCTACACATTCTCGAGGTAAGTTGAAAGTAGGAGGCTCTGGCTTCATGTTTTATCAACGAAAAACAGCAAATGAATTGCAGCTGACACAGTTATGGAGTCTGCAGTGTTTTGCTCCCTTAGGAAAGCGCAATAAAAAAAATTATCAAGACGTCGGAAAAGAGCACAATATCTTACGATTCTTCCTTTCATACGTGGTTTACCTTTATGTGGAATATTAGCTTTGTTGGTAATATTGTTATTAAAACCCATTAGCCAGCAAAAGTTCTCTCCCCTAGTGGCGGTCCCATTAAATAATCCTAGCATGTTTTAGCGTGTATACTGAATGAAACAAGAGCAAAAATTGACAAACAGTATAAAAGACTGCGACAGCAACTTGTCGGTATTCTATTTGAATAAAGTAAGTCAATCTGAGCTTTGGCTCTTCTTTTTTCTTCAAATCAATCTAAAGCAGTGGGAAAAGCTTTACGTTTCGTATGCACCAGCAGTCCTGTCGTGTATCGAACCCCAGTCGTTAAGGATGTCATTGTAAGTTTCATCCGCATCCGCATGTCTCGTTCAGTCCGATGGACCCCCTGACGGCTCGTCACTTTACTGCCGGTGACTGTTCCGGCCAGCGCTTTGCTTTTCCGACTTTCCGCCTTGATATTATTTCCCATACCTTCCTCTAAGCTCCGTGCCGTCGTCAACTGCAAAGCTTGCCAAAGTCAGTACTGAAGATGACTTTAAAACAAAAGCAAGTTAGTTTGATGACATTCTACACATTCTCGAGGTAAGTTGAAAGTAGTAGGCTCTGGCTTCATTTTATCTCAACGAAAAAACCTACTAAATTGCAGCTGACACAGTTATGGAGTCTGCAGTGTTTTGCTCCCTTAGGAAAGCGCAAAAAAAAAATTTATCAAGACGTCGGAAAAGAGCACAATATCTTACGATTCTTCCTTTCATACGTGGTTTACCTTTATGTGGAATATTAGCTTTGTTGGTAATATTATTATTAAAACCCATTAGCCAGCAAAAGTTCTGTCCCCTAGTGGCGGTCCCATTAAATAAACCTAGCATGTTATAGCGGGTATGCTGAATGAAACAAGAGCAAAAAATGACAAACGGTATAAAACACTGCGGCAGCACCTTGTCGGTATTCTATTTGAATAATGTAAGTCAATCTGAGCTTTGGCTCTTCTTTTTTCTTCAAATCAATCTAAAGCAGTGCGAAAAGCTTTACTTCCCGTATGCACCAGCAGTCCTGTCGTGTATCGAACCACAGTCGTTAAGGATGTCATTGTAAGTATCATCCGCGTCCGCATGTTTCGTTCAGTCCGATGGACCCCCTGACGGCTCGTCACTTTGCTGCCGGTGACTGTTCCGGCCAGCGCTTTGCTTTTCGTGTCGTGCCACCAAGATATATTTTCCCATACCTTCTTCTAAGATCCGTGCCTTCGTCAACTGCATAGCTTGCCAAAGTCAGTACTGAAGATGACTTTAAAACAAAAGCAAGTTAGTTTGATGACATTCTACACATTCTCGAGGTAAGTTGAAAGTAGGAGGCTATGGTTTCATGTTTTCTCAACGAAAAACAGCAAATGAATTGCAGCTGACACAGTTATGGAGTCTGCAGTCTTTTGCTACCTTAGGAAAGCGCAATAAAAAAAATTATCAAGACGTCGGAAAAGAGCACAATATCTTACGATTCTTCCTTTCATTCGTGGTTTACCTTTATGTGGAATATTAGCTTTGTTGGTAATATTGTTATTAAAACCCATTAGCCAGCAAAAGTTCTTTCCCCTAGTGGCGGTCCCATTAAATAAACCTAGCATGTTTTAGCGGGTATACTGAATGAAACAAGAGCATAAATTGACAAACGGTATAAAAGACTGCGGCAGCACTTTGTCGGTATTCTATTTGAATAAGGTAAGTCAATCTGAGCTTTGGCTCTTCTTTTTTCTACAAATCAATCTAAAGCAGTGCGAAACGCTTTACGTTTCGTATGCACCAACGGTCCTGTCGTGGATCGATTCCCAGTTGTTAAGGATGTCATTGTAAGTATCATCCGGGTCGGCATGTCTCGTTCAGTCCGATGGACCCCCTGACGGCTCGTCACTTTGCTGCCGGTGACTGTTCCGGCCAGCGCTTTGCTTTTCGTGTCGTGCCACCTAGATAATTTTTCCCATACCTTCCTCTAAGATCCGTGCCGTCGTCAACTGCAAAGCTTGCCAAAGTCAGTACTGAAGATGACTTTAAAACAAAAGCAAGTTAGTTTGATGACATTCTACACATTCTCGAGGTAAGTTGAAAGTAGGAGGCTCTGGCTTCATGTTTTATCAACGAAAAACAGCAAATGAATTGCAGCTGACACAGTTATGGAGTCTGCAGTGTTTTGCTCCCTTAGGAAAGCGCAATAAAAAAAATTATCAAGACGTCGGAAAAGAGCACAATATCTTACGATTCTTCCTTTCATACGTGGTTTACCTTTATGTGGAATATTAGCTTTGTTGGTAATATTGTTATTAAAACCCATTAGCCAGCAAAAGTTCTCTCCCCTAGTGGCGGTCCCATTAAATAATCCTAGCATGTTTTAGCGTGTATACTGATTGAAACAAGAGCAAAAATTGACAAACAGTATAAAAGACTGCGACAGCAACTTGTCGGTATTCTATTTGAATAAAGTAAGTCAATCTGAGCTTTGGCTCTTCTTTTTTCTTCAAATCAATCTAAAGCAGTGGGAAAAGCTTTACGTTTCGTATGCACCAGCAGTCCTGTCGTGTATCGAACCCCAGTCGTTAAGGATGTCATTGTAAGTTTCATCCGCATCCGCATGTCTCGTTCAGTCCGATGGACCCCCTGACGGCTCGTCACTTTACTGCCGGTGACTGTTCCGGCCAGCGCTTTGCTTTTCCGACTTTCCGCCTTGATATTATTTCCCATACCTTCCTCTAAGCTCCGTGCCGTCGTCAACTGCAAAGCTTGCCAAAGTCAGTACTGAAGATGACTTTAAAACAAAAGCAAGTTAGTTTGATGACATTCTACACATTCTCGAGGTAAGTTGAAAGTAGTAGGCTCTGGCTTCATTTTATCTCAACGAAAAAACCTACTAAATTGCAGCTGACACAGTTATGGAGTCTGCAGTGTTTTGCTCCCTTAGGAAAGCGCAAAAAAAAAATTTATCAAGACGTCGGAAAAGAGCACAATATCTTACGATTCTTCCTTTCATACGTGGTTTACCTTTATGTGGAATATTAGCTTTGTTGGTAATATTATTATTAAAACCCATTAGCCAGCAAAAGTTCTGTCCCCTAGTGGCGGTCCCATTAAATAAACCTAGCATGTTATAGCGGGTATGCTGAATGAAACAAGAGCAAAAAATGACAAACGGTATAAAACACTGCGGCAGCACCTTGTCGGTATTCTATTTGAATAATGTAAGTCAATCTGAGCTTTGGCTCTTCTTTTTTCTTCAAATCAATCTAAAGCAGTGCGAAAAGCTTTACTTCCCGTATGCACCAGCAGTCCTGTCGTGTATCGAACCACAGTCGTTAAGGATGTCATTGTAAGTATCATCCGCGTCCGCATGTTTCGTTCAGTCCGATGGACCCCCTGACGGCTCGTCACTTTGCTGCCGGTGACTTTTCCGGCCAGCGCTTTGCTTTTCGTGTCGTGCCACCAAGATATATTTTCCCATACATTCTTCTAAGATCCGTGCCTTCGTCAACTGCATAGCTTGCCAAAGTCAGTACTGAAGATGACTTTAAAACAAAAGCAAGTTAGTTTGATGACATTCTACACATTCTCGAGGTAAGTTGAAAGTAGGAGGCTATGGTTTCATGTTTTCTCAACGAAAAACAGCAAATGAATTGCAGCTGACACAGTTATGGAGTCTGCAGTCTTTTGCTACCTTAGGAAAGCGCAATAAAAAAAATTATCAAGACGTCGGAAAAGAGCACAATATCTTACGATTCTTCCTTTCATTCGTGGTTTACCTTTATGTGGAATATTAGCTTTGTTGGTAATATTGTTATTAAAACCCATTAGCCAGCAAAAGTTCTTTCCCCTAGTGGCGGTCCCATTAAATAAACCTAGCATGTTTTAGCGGGTATACTGAATGAAACAAGAGCATAAATTGACAAACGGTATAAAAGACTGCGGCAGCACTTTGTCGGTATTCTATTTGAATAATGTAAGTCAATCTGAGCTTTGGCTCTTCTTTTTTCTTCAAATCAATCAAAAACAGTGCGAAAAGCTTTACGTTTCGTATGCATCAGCAGTCCTGTCGTGTATCGAACCCCAGTCGTTAAGGATGTCATTGTAAGTATCATCCGCGTCCGCATGTCTCGTTCAGTCCGCTGGCCCCCTGACGGCTCGTCACTTTTTTGCCGGTGACTGTTCCGGCCAGCGCTTTGCTTTTCGTGTCGTGCCACCTAGATATTATTTCCCATACCTTCCTCTAAGCTCCGTGCCGTCGTCAACTGCAAAGCTTGCCAAAGTCAATACTGAAGATGACTTTAAAACCAAAGCAAGTTAGTTTGATGACATTCTACACATGCTCGAGGTAAGTTGAAAGTAGGAGGCTCTGGCTTCATGTTTTCTCAACGAAAAACAGCAACTAAATTGCAGCTGACACAGTTATGGAGTCTGCAGTGTTTTGCTCTCTTAGGAAAGCGCAATAAAAAAAATTATCAAGACGTCGGAAAAGAGCACAATATTTTACGATTCTTCCTTTCATACGTGGTTTACCTCTATGTGGAATATTAGCTTTGTTGGTAATATTGTTATTAAAACCCATTAGCCAGCAAAAGTTTTCTCCCCTAGTGGCGGACCCATTAAATAAACCTAGCATGTTATAGCGGGTATACTGAATGAAACAAGAGCAAAAAATGACAAACGGTATAAAAGACTGCGGCAGCAACTTGTCGGTATTCTATTTGAATAAGGTAAGTCAATCTGAGCTTTGGCTCTTCTTTTTTCTACAAATCAATCTAAAGCAGTGCGAAAGGCTTTACGTCCCGTATGCACCAGCAGTCCTGTCGTGGATCGATTCCCAGTCGTTAAGGATGTCATTGTAAGTATCATCCGCGTCCGCATGTCTCGTTCAGTCCGATGGACCCCCTGACGGCTCGTCACTTTGTTGCCGGTGACTGTTCCGGCCAGCGCTTTGCTTTTCGGGTCGTGCCACCTAGATATTATTTACCATACCTTCCTCTAAGCTCCGTGCCGTCGTCAACTGCAAAGCTTGCCAAAGTCAGTACTGAAGATGACTTTAAAACAAAAGCAAGTTAGTTTGATGACATTCTACACATTCTCGAGGTAAGTTGAAAGTAGTAGGCTCTGGCTTCATTTTATCTCAACGAAAAAAGCAACTAAATTGCAGCTGACACAGTTATGGAGTCTGCAGTGTTTTGCTCCCTTAGGAAAGCGCAATAAAAAAAATTATCAAGACGTCGGAAAAGAGCACAATATCTTACGATTCTTCCTTTCATTCGTGGTTTACCTTTATGTGGAAAATTAGCTTTGTTGGTAATATTGTTATTAAAACCCATTAGCCAGCAAAAGTGCTGTTCCCTAGTGGCGGTTCCAATAAATAAACCTAGCTAGTTATAGCAGGTATGCTGAATGAAACAAGAGCAAAAAATGACAAACGTTATAAAAGGCTGCGGCAGCACCTTGTCGGTATTCTATTTGAATAATTTAAATCAATCTGTTCTTTGGCTCTTCTTTTTTCTTCAAATTAATCTAAAGCAGTGCGAAAAGCTTTACGTCCCGTATGCACCAGCAGTCCTGTCGTGTATCGAACCACAGTCGTTAATGATGTCATTGTAAGTATCATCCGCGACCGCATGTCTCGTTCAGTCCGATGGACTTCCTGACGGCTCGTCACTTTGCTGCAGGTGACTGTTCCGGCAAGCGCTTTGCTTTTCGTGTCGTGCCACCTAGATATTATTTCCCATACCTTTTTCTAAGCTCCGTGCCGTCGTCAACTGCAAAGCTTGCCAAAGTCAGTATTGAAGATGACTTTAAAACAAAAGCAAGTTAGTTTGATGTCATTCTACACATTCTCGAGGTAAGTTGAAAGTAGGAGGCTCTGGCTTCATGTTTTCTCAACGAAAAATAGCAACTAAAATGCAGCTGGCACAGTTTTGGAGTCTGCAGTGTTTTGCTCCCTTAGGAAAGCGCAATAAAAAAAATTATCAAGACGACGGAAAAGAACACAATATCTTACGATTTTTCCTTTCATACGTGGTTTACCTTTATGTGGAATATTAGCTTTTTTGGTAATATTGTTATTAAAACCCATTAGCCAGCAAAAGTGCTGTTCCCTAGTGGCGGTTCCAATAAATAAACCTAGCATGTTATAGCGGGTATGCTGAATGAAACAAGAGCAAAAAATGACAAACGTTATAAAAGGCTGCGGCAGCACCTTGTCGGTATTCTATTTGAATAAGGTAAGTCAATCTGAGCTTTGGCTCTTCTTTTTTCTACAAATCAATCTCAAACAGTGCGAAAAGTTTTACGTTTCGTATGCACCAGCAGTCCTGTCGTGTATCGAACCCCAGTCGTTAAGGATGTCATTGTAAGTATCATCCGCGTCCGCATGTCTCGTTCAGTCCGCTGGCCCCCTGACGGCTCGTCACTTTTTTGCCGGTGACTGTTCCGGCCAGCGCTTTGCTTTTCGGGTCGTGCCACCTAGATATTATTTACCATACCTTCCTCTAAGCTCCGTGCCGTCGTCAACTGCAAAGCTTGCCAAAGTCAGTACTGAAGATGACTTTAAAACAAAAGCAAGTTAGTTTGATGACATTCTACACATTCTCGAGGTAAGTTGAAAGTAGTAGGCTCTGGCTTCATTTTATCTCAACGAAAAAAGCAACTAAATTGCAGCTGACACAGTTATGGAGTCTGCAGTGTTTTGCTCCCTTAGGAAAGCGCAATAAAAAAAATTATCAAGACGTCGGAAAAGAGCACAATATCTTACGATTTTTCCTTTCATACGTGGTTTACCTTTATGTGGAATATTAGCTTTGTTGGTAATATTATTATTAAAACCCATTAGCCAGCAAAAGTGCTGTCCCCTAGTGGCGGTCCCATTAAATAAACCTAGCATGTTATAGCGGGTATGCTGAATGAAACAAGAGCAAAAAATGACAAAGGGTATAAAAGACTGCGGCAGCACCTTGTCGGTATTCTATTTGAATAATGTAAGTCAATCTGAGCTTTGGCTCTTCTTTTTTCTTCAAATCAATCAACAGCAGTGCGAAAAGCTTTACGTCCCGTATGCACCAGCAGTCCTGTCGTGGATCGAACCCCAGTCGTTAAGGATGTCATTGTAAGTATCATCCGCGTCCGCATGTCTCGTTCAGTCCGATGGACCCCCTGACGGCTCGTCACTTTGCTGCCGGTGACTGTTCCGGCCAGCGCTTTGCTTTTCGTGTCGTGCCACCTAGATTTTTTTCCCATACCTTCCTCTAAGCTCCGTGCTGTCGTCAACTGCAAAGCTTGCCAAAGTCAGTACTGAAGATGACTTTAAAACAAAAGCAAGTTAGTTTGATGACATTCTACACATTCTCGAGGTAAGTTGAAAGTAGGAGGCTCTGGCTTCATGTTTTCTCAACGAAAAACAGCAACTAAATTGCAGCTGACACAGTTATGGAGTCTGCAGTGTTTTGCTCCCTTAGGAAAGCGCAATAAAAAAAATTATCAAGACGTCGGAAAAGAGCACAATATCTTACGATTCTTCCTTTCATTCGTGGTTTACCTTTATGTGGAAAATTAGCTTTGTTGGTAATATTGTTATTAAAACCCATTAGCCAGCAAAAGTGCTGTCCCCTAGTGGCAGTCCCATTAAATAAACCTAGCATGTTATAGCGGGTATGTTGAATGAAACAAGAGCAAAAAATGACAAACGTTATAAAAGGCTGCGGCAGCACCTTGTCGGTATTCTATTTGAATAATTTAAGTCAATCTGATCTTTGGCTCTTCTTTTTTCTTCAAATCAATCTAAAGCAGTGCGAAAAACTTTACGTCCTGTATGCACCAGCAGTCCTGTCGTGTATCGAACCCCAGTCGTTAAGGATGTCATTGTAAGTATCATCCGCGTCCGCATGTCTCGTTCAGTCCGATGGACTTCCTGACGGCTCGTCACTTTGCTGCAGGTGACTGTTCCGGCAAGCGCTTTGCTTTTCGTGTCGTGCCACCTAGATATTATTTCCCATAATTTTTCTAAGCTCCGTGCCGTCGTCAACTGCAAAGCTTGCCAAAGTCAGTATTGAAGATGACTTTAAAACAAAAGCAAGTTAGTTTGATGTCATTCTACACATTCTCGAGGTAAGTTGAAAGTAGGAGGCTCTGGCTTCATGTTTTCTCAACGAAAAATAACAACTAAAATGCAGCTGGCACAGTTTTGGAGTCTGCAGTGTTTTGCTCCCTTAGGAAAGCGCAATAAAAAAAATTATCAAGACGTCGGAAAAGAGCACAATATCTTACGATTCTTCCTTTCATTCGTGGTTTACCTTTATGTGGAATATTAGCTTTGTTGGTAATATTGTTATTAAAACCCATTAGCCAGCAAAAGTGCTGTCCCCTAGTGGCAGTCCCATTAAATAAACCTAGCATGTTATAGCGGGTATGCTGAATGAAACAAGAGCAAAAAATGACAAACGTTATAAAAGGCTACGGCAGCACCTTGTCGGTATTCTATTTGAGTAATGTAAGTCAATCTGAGCTTTGGCTCTTCTTTTTTCTACAAATCAATCTAAAGCAGTGCGAAAGGCTTTACGTCCCGTATGCACCAGCAGTCCTGTCGTGGATCGATTCCCAGTTGTTAAGGATGTGATTGTAAGTATCATCCGCGTCCGCATGTCTCGTTCAGTCCGATGGACCCCCTGACGGCTCGTCACTTTGCTGCCGGTGACTGTTTCGGCCAGCGCTTTGCTTTTCGGGTCGTGCCACCTAGATATTATTTACCATACCTTCCTCTAAGCTCCGTGCCGTCGTCAACTGCAAAGCTTGCCAAAGTCAGTACTGAAGATGACTTTAAAACAAAAGCAAGTTAGTTTGATGACATTCTACACATTCTCGAGGTAAGTTGAAAGTAGTAGGCTCTGGCTTCATTTTATCTCAACGAAAAAAGCAACTAAATTGCAGCTGACACAGTTATGGAGTCTGCAGTGTTTTGCTCCCTTAGGAAAGCGCAATAAAAAAAATTATCAAGACGTCGGAAAAGAGCACAATATCTTACGATTTTTCCTTTCATACGTGGTTTACCTTTATGTGGAATATTAGCTTTGTTGGTAATATTATTATTAAAACCCATTAGCCAGCAAAAGTGCTGTCCCCTAGTGGCGGTCCCATTAAATAAACCTAGCATGTTATAGCGGGTATGCTGAATGAAACAAGAGCAAAAAATGACAAACGGTATAAAAGACTGCGGCAGCACCTTGTCGGTATTCTATTTGAATAATGTAAGTCAATCTGAGCTTTGGCTCTTCTTTTTTCTTCAAATCAATCAACAGCAGTGCGAAAAGCTTTACGTCCCGTATGCACCAGCAGTCCTGTCGTGGATCGAACCCCAGTCGTTAAGGATGTCATTGTAAGTATCATCCGCGTCCGCATGTCTCGTTCAGTCCGATGGACCTCCTGACGGCTCGTCACTTTGCTGCCGGTGACTGTTCCGGCCAGCGCTTTGCTTTTCGTGTCGTGCCACCTAGATTTTTTTCCCATACCTTCCTCTAAGCTCCGTGCTGTCGTCAACTGCAAAGCTTGCCAAAGTCAGTACTGAAGATGACTTTAAAACAAAAGCAAGTTAGTTTGATGACATTCTACACATGCTCGAGGTAAGTTGAAAGTAGGAGGCTCTGGCTTCATGTTTTCTCAACGAAAAACAGCAACTAAATTGCAGCTGACACAGTTATGGAGTCTGCAGTGTTTTGCTCCCTTAGGAAAGCGCAATAAAAAAAATTATCAAGACGTCGGAAAAGAGCACAATATCTTACGATTCTTCCTTTCATTCGTGGTTTACCTTTATGTGGAAAATTAGCTTTGTTGGTAATATTGTTATTAAAACCCATTAGCCAGCAAAAGTGCTGTCCCCTAGTGGCAGTCCCATTAAATAAACCTAGCATGTTATAGCGGGTATGTTGAATGAAACAAGAGCAAAAAATGACAAACGTTATAAAAGGCTGCGGCAGCACCTTGTCGGTATTCTATTTGAATAATTTAAGTCAATCTGATCTTTGGCTCTTCTTTTTTCTTCAAATCAATCTAAAGCAGTGCGAAAAACTTTACGTCCTGTATGCACCAGCAGTCCTGTCGTGTATCGAACCACAGTCGTTAAGGATGTCATTGTAAGTATCATCCGCGTCCGCATGTTTCGTTCAGTCCGATGGACTTCCTGACGGCTCGTCACTTTGCTGCAGGTGACTGTTCCGGCAAGCGCTTTGCTTTTCGTGTCGTGCCACCTAGATATTATTTCCCATAATTTTTCTAAGCTCCGTGCCGTCGTCAACTGCAAAGCTTGCCAAAGTCAGTATTGAAGATGACTTTAAAACAAAAGCAAGTTAGTTTGATGTCATTCTACACATTCTCGAGGTAAGTTGAAAGTAGGAGGCTCTGGCTTCATGTTTTCTCAACGAAAAATAGCAACTAAAATGCAGCTAGCACAGTTTTGGAGTCTGCAGTGTTTTGCTCCCTTAGGAAAGCGCAATAAAAAAAATTATCAAGACGACGGAAAAGAACACAATATCTTACGATTTTTCCTTTCATACGTGGTTTACCTTTATGTGGAATATTAGCTTTTTTGGTAATATTGTCATTAAAACCCATTAGCCAGCAAAAGTGCTGTTCCCTAGTGGCGGTTCCAATAAATAAACCTAGCATATTATAGCGGGTATGCTGAATGAAACAAAAGCAAAAAATGACAAACGTTATAAAAGGCTGCGGCAGCACCTTGTCGGTATTCTATTTGAATAAGGTAACTCAATCTGAGCTTTGGCTCTTCTTTTTTCTACAAATCAATCTCAAACAGTGCGAAAAGTTTTACGTTTCGTATGCACCAGCAGTCCTGTCGTGTATCGAACCCCAGTCGTTAAGGATGTCATTGTAAGTATCATCCGCGTCCGCATGTCTCGTTCAGTCCGCTGGCCCCCTGACGGCTCGTCACTTTTTTGCCGGTGACTGTTCCGGCCAGCGCTTTGCTTTTCGTGTCGTGCCACCTAGATATTTTTTCCCATACCTTCCTCTAAGCTCCGTGCCGTCGTCAACTGCAAAGCTTGACAAAGTCAGTACTGAAGATGACTTTAAAACCAAAGCAAGTTAGTTTTATGACATTCTACACATTCTCGAGGTAAGTTGAAAGTAGGAGGCTCTGGCTTCATGTTTTCTCAACGAAAAACATCAAATGAATTGCAGCTGACACAGTTATGGAGTCTGCAGTGTTTTGCTCCCTTAGGAAAGCGCAATAAAAAAAATTATCAAGACGTCGGAAAAGAGCACAATATCTTACGATTCTTCCTTTCATTCGTGGTTTACCTTTATGTGGAATATTAGCTTTGTTGGTAATATTGTTATTAAAACCCATTAGCCAGCAAAAGTGCTGTCCCCTAGTGGCAGTCCCATTAAATAAACCTAGCATGTTATAGCGGGTATGCTGAATGAAACAAGAGCAAAAAATGACAAACGTTATAAAAGGCTGCGGCAGCACCTTGTCGGTATTCTATTTGAGTAAGGTAAGTCAATCTGAGCTTTGTCTCTTCTTTTTTCTACAAATCAATCTAAAGCAGTGCGAAAGGCTTTACGTCCCGTATGCACCAGCAGTCCTGTCGTGGATCGATTCCCAGTTGTTAAGGATGTGATTGTAAGTATCATCCGCGTCCGCATGTCTCGTTCAGTCCGATGGACCCCCTGACGGCTCGTCACTTTGCTGCCGGTGACTTTTCCGGCCAGCGCTTTGCTTTTCGGTTCGTGCCACCTAGATATTATTTACCATACCTTCCTCTAAGCTCCGTGCCGTCGTCAACTGCAAAGCTTGCCAAAGTCAGTACTGAAGATGACTTTAAAACAAAAGCAAGTTAGTTTGATGACATTCTACACATTCTCGAGGTAAGTTGAAAGTAGTAGGCTCTGGCTTCATTTTATCTCAACGAAAAAAGCAACTAAATTGCAGCTGACACAGTTATGGAGTCTGCAGTGTTTTGCTCCCTTAGGAAAGCGCAATAAAAAAAATTATCAAGACGTCGGAAAAGAGCACAATATCTTACGATTCTTCCTTTCATACGTGGTTTACCTTTATGTGGAATATTAGCTTTGTTGGTAATATTATTATTAAAACCCATTAGCCAGCAAAAGTGCTGTCCCCTAGTGGCGGTCACATTAAATAAACCTAGCATGTATAGCGGGTATGCTGAATGAAACAAGAGCAAAAAATGACAAAGGGTATAAAAGACTGCGGCAACACCTTGTCGGTATTCTGTTTGAATAATGTAAATCAATCTGAGCTTTGGCTCTTCTTTTTTCCGGATGGGCCGGACGGACTAAGCGGTGAATTTTATAAAACCTGTTGGAATATAATAGGTGACAAAATGAGCGAAATCTTTAAACACTGGTTTAAAGAGAAAAAAATCCCCAAAGAAATTAAGAAAGGTGCCATCACTCTAATTTATAAAAAAGGCGATGATGCAGACCTAGACAACTACCGACCCATTACCCTGTTAAATTTAGACTACAAAATATATACAAAAATACTGGCAAATAGAATAACGGAAACTCTCAAAGAAGTGATACATGAGCATCAGTACGCCACAAAAGGTAAACAATTATCAGAAGCCACGATCCTTTTAAGAGATTTACATGAAAATGCGAAAAGAAAAATGCAAAACCTGTATTTTTTATCCCTTGATTTTAAAAAAGCCTTCGATTCAATAGAACATAATTGGTTAATGAGAGTTTTGACTGAAATGCGGTTCCCAGAAACACTATGTGCATGCATAAGAGATCTGTATAGCGATAGCGTCGCGAAAATAATTTTAAACGGACATCTGTCAAAAGATTTTAAATTGAACCGAGGCGTGAGACAAGGAGACCCCTTAAGCCTGCACTTGTTTTTAATAGCGGTAGAGCCTTTAATGTCTAAGCTCAATGAGACTGGATATATCAAAGGTCCTCAGTTAAGCGACAGAAAAGAAGTAAAATGCGTAAATTACGCTGACGACACAACGTTGTGTCTTAAAAACCCTGCTGATATCCATCTCGCGCTCGATTTAGTCGACAGATTTTCAAAGGCATCTGGCTTAACCTTAAATGAAGCTAAAACCAAAGGATTAGCTGTGAATCAGCCGGTAGACAACCCACTCTTGCCCAAACTATCCTGGACAAACACAAGTATAGAGTTATTGGGATATGAAATCGGAAACGTTATAGAACGCCAACAATGGGAAAACTTAATTCCAAGGGTAAAAGAGCAACTAAAAAGTTTGAGCACAAACTATGCCACCTATGAAGCTAAAGCAGTTTTATTAAAATCAAAAATCCTGCCAGTAATTACTCAGGTTGCCAAAACATACCCTCCAGATCGAGATATAATTGGGAAATTAAATAATCATGTTCTGCAATACGTGCAAGGCAAAGAAAGAGTTGTTTCCATCGATATTTTACAACACGATAAGTTAGAAGGCGGCTACCGAATGCCAAACATCCAAGTCTACGCCGATCTGACTTATGTCAAATCGATACAAAAGTATTGCCTCGGCAGGGTAATGAACGAACCAATGTCAACACATGATAGATATGTGGAGTACCAATTAGGACACGTTTTAGCTAATGTACTTGATGTTCAAAAACTAAACAATATCCCGCACATCGCACAACCAAGTCCCTATTATTGGAAAATCCGGGAAATTGTTGAAAAATACAAACTAAGTAAAGTTGATTTAGCCAGTCCAAAATTAGGAAACACGTATAGACGAATAATCAAAGAAAGCACTCCAGAAACGCAGTCGAGTGAAAAAAACCGAGTTAAATGGACTAGGATTCATAACCCGTTTTTACCAAATTATTTGAAAACCTTCAACTACAGATGCGCGTGGAATCTACTACCCTTTAGGGGAAAATGCGGTATTTTCCAAATTAACTCTGATACATCGTGCGCATTTTGCGGCATTGGTCCAGATACCGACTACCACACTTTCCGAAAATGCGAAAAGATAAAGCGACTTTGGGTTACAGTAAAAATGTTTGCGCAAAAATTCGCCAACCTCAACCCGGCTATGACAAAAGTCGAAGACTTGGAAAGTTTTAACTTTAAACGGATCGAAAACGAAATAATGGACCAGACTTTGAGCACATTGATCACCATGGTTAAACACCAAATATGGAAAATTAGGAACAAATCTATATATGAGAACAAATCTCCTCCAACCCTTGACAAATTGGTGACAAGCATAGACCGGGCATTTAAATACAGATTCAATCAAATGGTAGAAGGTGGGAGGCTCGAATTGCGTTTGGACCCCGCTTTTAAACTGAATGATTTAATGCCACCGTAATCGTATAAACTCAATCGTAGTGTAATTTGTATTGTATATTGTCTTTACATCGCTATGTTCGTGCCTTTAAAGTTTTTTCGACTATGTATATATCTTGTCAAGCATTGCCGCATGGCACATAAACAAATGGTGTATTTCGTAATTGATTGCGATTATGTTGCTATGTGTGATTATTAGAAGTGAAGGTGGGTCACCTTTGGTATCAATTTGAAAATCATGAACCGAAAAACTATACTGTGTAAATAGTTGTTTTTCGTGTATTCTCATATTTTGTTCCGTGTACCTTTTGTTTGTTTTTTTTATTATTTGCGTGTTAAGAACTAGCGTGCAAATAAACAAACCAATTGGCTCTTCTTATTTCTTCTACAAATCAATCTAGAGCAGTGCGAAACGCTTTACGTCCCGTATGCACCAGCAGTCCTGTCGTGGATCGAACCCCAGTCGTTAAGGATGTCATTGTAAGTATCATCCGCGTCCGCATGTCTCGTTCAGTCCGATTGACCCCCTGACGGCTCGTCACTTTGCTGCTTGTGACTGTTCTGTCCAGCGCTTTGCTTTTCGTGTCGTGCCACCTAGATATTATTTCCCATACCTTCCTCTAAGCTCCGTGCCGTCGTCAACTGCAAAGGTTGCCAAAGTCAGTACTGAAGATGACTTTAAAACAAAAGCAAGTTAGTTTGATGACATTCTACACATTCTCGAGGTAAGTTGAAAGAAGGAGGCTCTGGCTTTATGTTTTATCAACGAAAACAGCAACTAAATTGCAGATGATACAGTTATGGAGTCTGCAGTGTTTTGCTCCCTTAGGAAAGCGCAATAAAAAAAACTATCAAGACGTCGGAAAAGAGTACAATATCTTACGATTCTTCCTTTCATACGTGGTTTACCTTTATGTGGAATATTAGCTTTGTTGGTAATATTGTTATTAAAACCCATTAGCCAGCAAAAGTGCTGTCCCCTAGTGGCGGTCCCATTAAATAAACCTAGCATGTTATAGCGGGTATGCTGAATGAAACAAGAGCAAAAATTGACAAACGGTATAAAAGACTGCGGCAGCACCTTGTCGGTATTCTATTTGAATAAGGTAAGTCAATCTGAGCTTTGGCTCTTCTTTTTTCTACAAATCAATCTAGAGCAGTGCGAAACGCTTTACGTCCCGTATGCACCAGCAGTCCTGTCGTGGATCGAACCCCAGTCGTTAAGGATGTCATTGTAAGTATCATCCGCGTCCGCATGTCTCCTTCAGTCCGATGGACCCCCTGACGGCTCGTCACTTTGCTGCCGGTGACTGTTCCGACCAGCGCTTTGCTTTTCGTGTCGTGCCACCTAGATATTATTTCCCATACCTTCCTCTAAGCTCCGTGCCGTCGTCAACTGCAAAGCTTGCCAAAGTCAGTACTGAAGATGACTTTAAAACAAAAGCAAGTTAGTTTGATGACATTCTACACATTCTCGAGGTAAGTTGAAAGTAGGAGGCTCTGGCTTCATGTTTTCTCAACGAAAAACAGCAACTAAATTGCAGCTGACACAGTTATGGAGTCTGCAGTGTTTTGCTCCCTTAGGAAAGCGCAATAAAAAAAATTATCAAGATGTCGGAAAAGAGCACAATATCTTACGATTCTTCCTTTCATACGTGGTTTACTTTATGTGGAATATTAGCTTTGTTGGTAATATTGTTATTTAAACCCATTAGCCAGCAAAAGTGCTGTCCCCTAGTGGCGGACCCATTAAATAAACCTAGCATGTTATAGCGGGTATGCTGAATGAAACAAGAGCAAAAAATAACAAACGGTATAAAAGACTGCGGCAGCACCTTGTCGGTATTCTATTTAAATAAGTTAAGTCAATCTGAACTTTGGCTCTTCTTTTTTATACAAATCAATCTAGAGCAGTTTGAAACGCTTTACGTCCTGTATGCACCAGCAGTGCCGTCGTGGATCGAACCCCAGTCGTTAAGGATGTCATTGTAAGTAACATCCGCGTTCGCATGTCTCGTTCAGTCCGATGGACCCCCTGACGGCTCGTCACTTTGCTGACGGTGACTGTTCCGGCCAGCGCTTTGCTTTTCGTGTCGTACCACCTAGATATTAATTCCCATACCTTCCTCTAAGCTCCGTGCCGTCGTCAAATGTAAAGCTTGCCAAAGTCAGTACTGAAGATGACTTTAAAACAAAAGCAAGTTAGTTTGATGTCATTCTACACATGCTCGAGGTAAGTTGAAAGTAGGAGACTCAGGCTTCATGTTTTCTCAACGAAAAACAGCAACAAAATTGCAGCTGACACAGTTATGGAGTCTGTAATGTGTTGCTCCCTTAGGAAAGCGCAATAAAAGAACATATCAAGACGTCGGGAAAGAGCACAATATCTTACGATTCTTCCTTTCATACGTGGTTTAACTTTATGTGGAATATTAGCTTTGTTGGTAATATTGTTATTAAATCCCATTAGCCAGCAAAAGTGCTGTCCCATAGTGGCGGACCCATTAAATAATCCTAGCAGGTTATAGCGGGTATGCTTAATGAAACAAGAGCTAAAAATGACAAACGGTATAAAAGACTGCGGCAGCACCTTGTCTTTTTTCTACAAATGATTCTAGAGCATTGCGAAACGCTTTATGTCCCGTATGCACCAGCAGTGACGTCGTGGATCGAACCCCAGTCGTTAAGGATGTCATTGTAAGTATCAACCGCGTTCGCATGTCTCGTTCAGTCCGATGAACCACCTCGCGGCTCGTCACTTTGCTGCCGGTGACTGTTCTGGCCAGAGTCTTGCTTTTCGTGTCGTACCACCTAGATATTAACTCCCATACCTTCCTCTAAGCTCCGTGCCGTCGACAACTGTAAAGCTTGCCAAAGTCAGTACTGAAGATGACTTTAAAACAAAAGCAAGTTAGTTTGATGTCATTCTACACCACGTATGAAAGGAAGAATCGTAAGATATTGTGCTCTTTTCCGACGTCTTGATAATTTTTTTTATTGCGCTTTCCTAAGGGAGCAAAACACTGCAGACTCCATAACAGTGTCAGCTGCAATTTAGTTGCTGTTTTTCGTTGAGAAAACATGAAGCCAGAGCCTCCTACTTTCAACTTACCTCGAGAATGTGTAGATTGTCATCAAACTAACTTGCTTTTGTTTTAAAGTCATCTTCATTACTGACTTTGGCAAGCTTTGCAGTTGACGACGGCACAGAGCTTAGAGGAAGGTATGGGAAATAATATCTAGGTGGCACGACACGATAAGCATAGCGCTGGCCGGTACAGTCACCGGCAGCAAAGTGACGAGCCGTAAGGGGGTCCATCGGACTGAACGAGAAATGCGGACGCGGATGATACTTACAATGACATCCTTAACGACTGGGGTTCGATCCATGACAGGACTGCTGGTGCATACGGGACGTAAAGCGTTTCGCACTGCTTTAGATTGATTTGTAGAAAAAAGAAGAGCCAAAGCTCAGATTGACTTACCTTATTCAAATAGAATACCGATAAGGTGCTGCCGCAGTCTTTTATACCCTTTGTCATTGTTTGCTCTTGTTTCATTCAGCATACCCGCTATAACATGCTAGGTTTATTTAATGGGTCCGCCACTAGGGGACAGAACTTTTGCTGGCTAATGGGTTTTAATAACAATATTACCAACAAAACTATTATTCCACATAAAGGTAAACCACGTATGAAAGGAAGAATCGTAAGATATAGTGCTCTTTTCCGACGTCTTGATAATTTTTTTTATTGCGCTTTCCTAAGGGAGCAAAACACTGCAGACTCCATAACTGTGTCAGCTGCAATTTAGTTGCTGTTTTTCGTTGAGAAAACATGAAGCCAGAGCCTCCTACTTTCAACTTACCTCGAGAATGTGTAGATTGTCATCAAACTAACTTGCTTTTGTTTTAAAGTCATCTTCAGTACTGACTTTGGCAAGCTTTGCAGTTGACGACGGCAAGGAGCTTAAAGGAAGGTATGGGAAATAATATCTAGGTGGCACGACACGAAAAGCAAAGCGCTGGCCGGTACAGTCACCGGCAGCAAAGTGACGAGCCGTTAGGGGGTCCATCGGACTGAACGAGACATGAGGACGCGGATGATACTTACAATGACATCCTTAACGACTGGGGTTCGATCCACGACGCCACTGCTGGTGCATACGGGACGAAAAACGTTTCGCACTGCTTTAGATTGATTTGTAGAAAAAAGAAGAGCCAAAGCTCAGATTGACTTACCTTATTCAAATAGAATACCGATAAGGTGCTGCCGCAGTCTTTTATACCGTTTGTCATTGTTTGCTCTTGTTTCATTCAGCATACCCGCTATAACATGCTAGGTTTATTTAATGAGTCCGCCACTAGGGGAGAGCACTTTTGCTGCCTAATGGGTTTTAATAACAATATTACCAACAAAGCTAATATTCCACATAAAGGTAAACCACGTATGAAAGGAAGAATCGTAAGATATTGTGCTCTTTTCCGACGTCTTGATAATTTTTTTTATTGCGTATTCCTAAGGGAGCAAAACACTGCAGACTCCATAACTGTGTCAGCTGCAATTTAGTTGCTGTTTTTCGTTGAGAAAACATGAAGCCAGAGCCTCCTACTTTCAACTTACCTCGAGCATGTGTAAAATGACATCAAACTAACTTGCTTTTGTTTTAAAGTCATCTTCAGTACTGACTTTGGCAAGCTTTGCAGTTGACGATGGCACGGAGATTAGAGGAAGTTATGGGAATTAATATCTAGGTGGCACGACACGAAAAGTAAAGCGTTGTCCGGAACAGTTACCGGCAACAAAGTGACGAGCCGTAAGATTGTCCATCGGACTGAACGAGACATGCGGACGCGGATAATACTTACAATGATATCCTTAACGACTGGGGTTCGATCCACGACGGCACTGCTGGTGCATACGGGACGTAAAGCGTTTCACACTGCTTTAGATTCATTTGTAGAAAAACGAAGAGCCAAAGCTCAGATTGACTTACCTTATTCAAATAGAATACCGATAAGGTGCTGCCGCAGTCTTTTATACCGTTTGTCATTGTTTGCTCTTGTTTCATTCAGCATACCCGCTATAACATGCTAGGTTTATTTAATGAGTCCGTCACTAGGGGAGAGCACTTTTGCTGCCTAATGGGTTTTAATAACAATATTACCAACAAAGCTAATATTCCATATAAAGGTAAACCACGTATGAAAGGAAGAATCGTAAGATATTGTGCTCTTTTCCGACGTCTTGATAATTTTTTTTATTGCGTATTCCTAAGGGAGCAAAACACTGCAGACTCCATAACTGTGTCAGCTGCAATTTAGTTGCTGTTTTTCGTTGAGAAAACATGAAGCCAGAGCCTTCTACTTTCAACTTACCTCGAGAATGTGTAGAATGTCATCAAACTAACTTGCTTTTGTTTTAAAGTCATCTTCAGTACTGACTTAGGCAAGCTTTGCAGTTGACGACGGCACGGAGCTTAGAGGAAGGTATGGGAAATAATATCTAGGTGGCATGACACGAAAAGCAAAGCGCTGGCCGGTACAGTCACCGGCAGCAAAGTGACGAGCCGTCAGGGGGTCCATCGGATTGAACGAGAAATGCGGACGCGGATGATACTTACAATGACATCCTTAACGACTGGGGTTCGATCCACGACGGCACTGCTGGTGCATACGGGACGAAAAACGTTTCGCACTGCTTTAGATTGATTTGTAGAAAAAAGAAGAACCAAAGCTCAGATTGACTTACCTTATTCAAATAGAATTCCGATAAAGTGCTGCCGCAGTCTTTTATACCCTTTGTCATTTTTTGCTCTTGTTTCATTCAGCATACCCGCTATAACATGCTAGGTTTATTTAATGGGTCCGCCACTAGGGGACAGCACTTTTGCTGGCTAATTGGTTTTAATAACAATATTACCAACAAAGCTAATATTCCACATAAAGGTAAACCACGTATGAAAGGAAGAATCGTAAGATATTGTGCTCTTTTCCGACGTCTTGATAATTTTTTTATTGCGCTTTCCTAAGGGAGCAAAACACTGCAGACTCCATAACTGTGTCAGCTGCAATTTAGTTGCTGTTTTTCGTTGAGAAAACATGAAGCCAGAGCCTCCTACTTTCAACTTACCTCGAGAATGTGTAGATTGTCATCAAACTAACTTGCTTTTGTTTTAAAGTCATCTTCAGTACTTACTTTGGCAAGCTTTGCAGTTGACGACGGCACGGAGCTTAAAGGAAGGTATGGGAAATAATATCTAGGTGGCACGACACGAAAAGCAAAGCGCTGGCCGGTACAGTCACCGGCAGCAAAGTGACGAGCCGTTAGGGGGTCCATCGGACTGAACGAGACATGAGGATGCGGATGATACTTACAATGACATCCTTAACGACTGGGGTTCGATCCACGACGGCACTGCTGGTGCATACGGGACGAAAAGCGTTTCGCACTGCTTTAGATTGATTTGTAGAAAATAGAAGAGCCAAAGCTCAGATTGACTTACCTTATTCAAATAGAATACCGATAAGGTGCTGCCGCAGTCTTTTATACCCTTTATCATTTTTTGCTCTTGTTTCATTCAGCATAACCGCTATAACATGCTAGGTTTATTTAATGGGTCCGCCACTAGGGGACAGCACTTTTGCTGGCTAATGGGTTTTAATAACAATATTACCAACAAAGCTAATATTCCACATAAAGGTAAACCACGTATGAAAGGAAGAATCGTAAGATATTGTGCTCTTTTCCGACGTCTTGATAATTTTTTTTATTGCGCTTTCCTAAGGGAGCAAAACACTGCAGACTCCATAACTGTGTCAGCTGCAATTTAGTTGCTGTTTTTCGATGAGAAAACATGAAGCCAGAGCCTCCTACTTTCAACTTACCTCGAGCATGTGTAAAATGACATCAAACTGACTTGCTTTTGTTTTAAAGTCATCTTCAGTACTGACTTTGGCAAGCTTTGCAGTTGACGAAGGCACGGATATTAGAGAAAGGTATGGGAATTAATATCTAGATGGCACGACACGAAAAGCAAAGCGCTGGCCGGTACAGTCACCGGCAGCAAAGTGACGACCCGTTAGGGGGTCCATCGGACTGAACGAGACATGCGAACGCGGATGATACTTACAATGACATCCTTAACGACTGGGGTTCGATCCACGACGCCACTGCTGGTGCATACGGGACGAAAAACGTTTCGCACTGCTTTAGATTGATTTGTAGAAAAAAGAAGAGCCAAAGCTCAGATTGACTTACCTTATTCAAATAGAATACCGATAAGGTGCTGCCGGAGACCTTTATACCCTTTGTCATTATTTGCTCTTGTTTCATTCAGCATACCCGCTATAACATTCTAGATTTATTTAATGGGTCCGCCACTAGGGGACAGAACTTTTGCTGGCTAATGGGTTTTAATAACAATATTACCAACAAAACTATTATTCCACATAAAGGTAAACCACGTATGAAAGGAAGAATCGTAAGATATAGTGCTCTTTTCCGACGTCTTGATAATTTTTTTTATTGCGCTTTCCTAAGGGAGCAAAACACTGCAGACTCCATAACTGTGTCAGCTGCAATTTAGTTGCTGTTTTTCGTTGAGAAAACATGAAGCCAGAGCCTCCTACTTTCAACTTACCTCGAGAATGTGTAGATTGTCATCAAACTAACTTGCTTTTGTTTTAAAGTCATCTTCAGTACTGACTTTGGCAAGCTTTGCAGTTGACGACGGCAAGGAGCTTAAAGGAAGGTATGGGAAATAATATCTAGGTGGCACGACACGAAAAGCAAAGCGCTGGCCGGTACAGTCACCGGCAGCAAAGTGACGAGCCGTTAGGGGGTCCATCGGACTGAACGAGACATGAGGACGCGGATGATACTTACAATGACATCCTTAACGACTGGGGTTCGATCCACGACGCCACTGCTGGTGCATACGGGACGAAAAACGTTTCGCACTGCTTTAGATTGATTTGTAGAAAAAAGAAGAGCCAAAGCTCAGATTGACTTACCTTATTCAAATAGAATACCGACAAGGTGCTGCCGCAGTCTTTTATACCGTTTGTCATTGTTTGCTCTTGTTTCATTCAGCATACCCGCTATAACATGCTAGGTTTATTTAATGAGTCCGCCACTAGGGGAGAGCACTTTTGCTGCCTAATGGGTTTTAATAACAATATTACCAACAAAGCTAATATTCCACATAAAGGTAAACCACGTATGAAAGGAAGAATCGTAAGATATTGTGCTCTTTTCCGACGTCTTGATAATTTTTTTTATTGCGTATTCCTAAGGGAGCAAAACACTGCAGACTCCATAACTGTGTCAGCTGCAATTTAGTTGCTGTTTTTCGTTGAGAAAACATGAAGCCAGAGCCTCCTACTTTCAACTTACCTCGAGCATGTGTAAAATGACATCAAACTAACTTGCTTTTGTTTTAAAGTCATCTTCAGTACTGACTTTGGCAAGCTTTGCAGTTGACGATGGCACGGAACTTAGAGGAAGTTATGGGAATTAATATCTAGGTGGCACGACACGAAAAGTAAAGCGTTGTCCGGAACAGTTACCGGCAACAAAGTGACGAGCCGTAAGATTGTCCATCGGACTGAACGCGACATGCGGACGCGGATAATACTTACAATGATATCCTTAACGACTGGGGTTCGATCCACGACGGCACTGCTGGTGCATACGGGACGTAAAGCGTTTCACACTGCTTTAGATTCATTTGTAGAAAAAAGAAGAGCCAAAGCTCAGATTGACTTACCTTATTCAAATAGAATACCGATAAGGTGCTGCCGCAGTATTTTATACCGTTTGTCATTGTTTGCTCTTGTTTCATTCAGCATACCCGCTATAACATGCTAGGTTTATTTAATGAGTCCGTCACTAGGGGAGAGCACTTTTGCTGCCTAATGGGTTTTAATAACAATATTACCAACAAAGCTAATATTCCATATAAAGGTAAACCACGTATGAAAGGAAGAATCGTAAGATATTGTGCTCTTTTCCGACGTCTTGATAATTTTTTTTATTGCGTATTCCTAAGGGAGCAAAACACTGCAGACTCCATAACTGTGTCAGCTGCAATTTAGTTGCTGTTTTTCGTTGAGAAAACATGAAGCCAGAGCCTTCTACTTTCAACTTACCTCGAGAATGTGTAGAATGTCATCAAACTAACTTGCTTTTGTTTTAAAGTCATCTTCAGTACTGACTTTGGCAAGCTTTGCAGTTGACGACGGCACGGAGCTTAGAGGAAGGTATGGGAAATAATATCTAGGTGGCATGACACGAAAAGCAAAGCGCTGGCCGGTACAGTCACCGGCAGCAAAGTGACGAGCCGTCAGGGGGTCCATCGGATTGAACGAGAAATGCGGACGCGGATGATACTTACAATGACATCCTTAACGACTGGGGTTCGATCCACGACGGCACTGCTGGTGCATACGGGACGAAAAGCGTTTCGCACTGCTTTAGATTGATTTGTAGAAAATAGAAGAGCCAAAGCTCAGATTGACTTACCTTATTCAAATAGAATACCGATAAGGTGCTGCCGCAGTCTTGTATACCCTTTATCATTTTTTGCTCTTGTTTCATTCAGCATAACCGCTATAACATGCTAGGTTTATTTAATGGGTCCGCCACTAGGGGACAGCACTTTTGCTGGCTAATGGGTTTTAATAACAATATTACCAACAAAGCTAATATTCCACATAAAGGTAAACCACGTATGAAAGGAAGAATCGTAAGATATTGTGCTCTTTTCCGACGTCTTGATAATTTTTTTTATTGCGCTTTCCTAAGGGAGCAAAACACTGCAGACTCCATAACTGTGTCAGCTGCAATTTAGTTGCTGTTTTTCGATGAGAAAACATGAAGCCAGAGCCTCCTACTTTCAACTTACCTCGAGCATGTGTAAAATGACATCAAACTAACTTGCTTTTGTTTTAAAGTCATCTTCAGTACTGACTTTGGCAAGCTTTGCAGTTGACGAAGGCACGGATATTAGAGAAAGGTATGGGAATTAATATCTAGATGGAACGACACGAAAAGCAAAGCGCTGGCCGGTACAGTCACCGGCAGCAAAGTGACGACCCGTTAGGGGGTCCATCGGACTGAACGAGACATGCGAACGCGGATGATACTTACAATGACATCCTTAACGACTGGGGTTCGATCCACGACGCCACTGCTGGTGCATACGGGACGAAAAACGTTTCGCACTGCTTTAGATTGATTTGTAGAAAAAAGAAGAGCCAAAGCTCAGATTGACTTACCTTACTCAAATAGAATACCGATAAGGTGCTGCCGCAGTCTTTTATACCGTTTGTCATTTTTTGCTCTTGTTTCTTTCAGCATACCCGCTATAACATGCTAGGTTTATTTAATGGGTCCGCCACTAGGGGACAGAACTTTTGCTGGCTAATGGGTTTTAATAACAATATTACCAACAAAGCTAATATTCCACATAAAGGTAAACCACGTATGAAAGGAAGAATCGTAAGATATTGTGCTCTTTTCCGACGTCTTGATAATTTTTTTTATTGCGTATTCCTAAGGGAGCAAAACACTCCAGACTCCAAAACTTTGTCAGCTGCAATTTAGTTGCTGTTTTTCGTTGAGAAAACATGAAGCCAGAGCCCCCTACTTTCAACTTACCTCGAGCATGTGTAGAATGACATCAAACTAACTTGCTTTTGTTTAAAGTCATATTCAGTACTGACTTTGGCAACCTTTGCAGTTGACGACGGCACGGAGATTAGAGGAAGGTATGGGAATTAATATCTAGGTGGCACGACACGAAAAGCAAAGCGCTGTCCGGAACAGTTACCGGCAGCAAAGTGACGAGCCGTAAAATTGTCCATCGGACTGAACGAGACATGCGGACGCGGATAATACTTACAATGATATCCTTAACGACTGGGGTTCGATCCACGACGGCACTGCTGGTGCATACGGGACGTAAAGCGTTTCACACTGCTCTAGATTCATTTGTAGAAAAAAGAAGAGCCAAAGCTCAGATTGACTTACCTTATTCAAATAGAATACCGATAAGGTGCTGCCGCAGTCTTTTATACCGTTTGTCATTTTTTGATCTTGTTTCTTTCAGCATACCCGCTATAACATGCTAGGTTTATTTAATGGGTCCGCCATTAGGGGACAGAACTTTTGCTGGCTAATGGGTTTTAATAACAATATTACCAACAAAGCTTATATTCCACATAAAGGTAAACTACGTATGAAAGGAAGAATCGTAAGATATTGTGCTCTTTTCCGACGTCTTGATAATTTTTTTTATTGCGCTTTCCTAAGGGAGCAAAACACTGCAGACTCCATAACTGTGTCAGCTGCAATTTAGTTGCTGTTTTTCGTTGAGAAAACATGAAGCCAGAGCCTCCTACTTTCAACTTACCTCGAGAATGTGTAGATTGTCATCAAACTAACTTGCTTTTGTTTTAAAGTCATCTTCAGTACTGACTTTGGCAAGCTTTGCAGTTGACGACGGCACGGAGCTTAGAGGAAGGTATGGGAAATAATATCTAGGTGGCATGACACGAAAAGCAAAGCGCTGGCCGGTACAGTCACCGGCAGCAAAGTGACGAGCCGTCAGGGGGTCCATCGGACTGAACGAGACATGCGGACGCGGATGATACTTACAATGACATCCTTAACGACTGGGGTTCGATCCACGACAGGACTGCTGGTGCATACGGGACGTAAAGCGTTTCGCACTGCTTTAGATTGATTTGTAGAAAAAAGAAGAGACATAGCTCAGATTGACTTACCTTATTCAAATAGAATACCGATAAGGTGCTGCCGCACTCTTTTATACCGTTTGTCATTTATTGCTCTTGTTTCTTTCAGCATACACGCTATAACATGCTAGGTTTATTTATTGGATCCGCCACTAGGGAACAGTGCTTTTGCTGGCTAATGGGTTTTAATAACAATATTACCAACAAAGCTAATATTCCACATAAAGGTAAACCACGTATGAAAGGAAGAATCGTAAGATATTGTGCTCTTTTCCGACGTCTTGATAATTTTTTTTATTGCGATTTCCTAAAGGAGCAAAACACTGCAGACTCCATAACTGTGTCAGCTGCAATTTCGTTGCTGTTTTTCGTTGAGAAAACATGAAGCCAGAGCCTCCTACTTTCAACTTACCTCGAGAATGTGTAGATTGTCATCAAACTAACTTGCTTTTGTTTTAAAGTCATCTTCAGTACTGACTTTGGCAAGCTTTGCAGTTGACGACGGCACGGAGCTTAGAGGAAGGTATGGGAAATAATATCTAGGTGGCACGACACGAAAAGCAAAGTGCTGGCCTGTACAGTCACCGGCAGCAAAGTGACGAGCCGTTAGGGGTCCATCGGACTGAACGAGACATGCGGACGCGGATGATACTTACAATGACATCCTTAATGACTGGGGTTCGATTCACGACGGCAATGCTGGTGCATACGGGACGAAAAACGTTTCGCACTGCTTTAGATTGATTTGTAGAAAAAAGAAGAACAAAAGCTCAGATTGACTTACCTTATTCAAATAGAATACCGATAAGGTGCGGCCGTACTCTTTTATACCGTTTGTCATTGTTTGCTCTTGTTTCATTCAGCATACCCGCTATAACATGCTAGGTTTATTTAATGGGTCCGCCACTAGGGGACAGCACTTTTGCTGGCTAATGGGTTTTAATAACAATATTACCAACAAAGCTAATATTCCACATAAAGGTAAACCACGTATGAAAGGAAGAATCGTAAGATATTGTGCTCTTTTCCGACGTCTTGATAATTTTTTTTATTGCGCTTTCCTAAGGGAGCAAAACACTGCAGACTCCATAACTGTGTCAGCTGCAATTTAGTTGCTGTTTTTCGATGAGAAAACATGAAGCCAGAGCCTCCTACTTTCAACTTACCTCGAGCATGTGTAAAATGACATCAAACTAACTTGCTTTTGTTTTAAAGTCATCTTCAGTACTGACTTTGGCAAGCTTTGCAGTTGACGACGGCACGGAGATTAGAGAAAGGTATGGAAATTAATATCTAGATGGAACGACACGAAAAGCAAAGCGCTGGCCGGTACAGTCACCGGCAGCAAATTGACGACCCGTTAGGGGGTCCATCGGACTGAACGAGACATGCGAACGCGGATGATACTTACAATGACATCCTTAACGACCGGGGTTCGCTCCACGACGCCACTGCTGGTGCATACGGGACGAAAAACGTTTCGTACTGCTTTAGATTGATTTGTAGAATAAAGAAGAGCCAAAGCTCAGATTGACTTACCTTATTCAAATAGAATACCGATAAGGTGCTGCCGCAGTCTTTTATACCGTTTGTCATTTTTTGCTCTTGTTTCATTCAGCATACCCGCTATAACATGCTAGGTTTATTTAATGAGTCCGCCACTAGCGGAGAGCACTTTTGCTGCCTAATGTGTTTTAATAACAATATTACCAACAAAGCTAATATTCCACATAAAGGTAAACCAAGTATGAAAGGAAGAATCGTAAGATATTGTGCTCTTTTCCGACGTCTTGATAATTATTTTTATTGCGTATTCCTAAGGGAGCAAAACACTGCAGACTCCATAACTGTGTCAGCTGCAATTTAGTTGCTGTTTTTCGTTGAGAAAACATGAAGCCAGAGCCTTCTACTTTCAACTTACCTCGAGAATGTGTAGAATGTCATCAAACTAACTTGCTTTTGTTTTAAAGTCATCTTCAGTACTTACTTTGGCAAGCTTTGCAGTTGACGACGGCACGGAGCTTAGAGGAAGGTATGGGAATTAATATCTAGGTGGCACGACACGAAAAGCATAGCGCTGGCCGGTACAGTCACAAGAAGCAAAGTGACGAGCCGTCAGGGGGTCCATCGGACTAAACGAAACATGCGGACGCGGATGATACTTACAATGACATCCTTAACGACTGGGGTTCGATCCACGACGCCACTGCTGGTGCATACGGGACGAAAAACGTTTCGCACTGCTTTAGATTGATTTGTAGAAAAAAGAAGAGCCAAAGCTCAGATTGACTTACCTTACTCAAATAGAATACCGATAAGGTGCTGCCGCAGTCTTTTATACCGTTTGTCATTTTTTGCTCTTGTTTCTTTCAGCATACCCGCTATAACATGCTAGGTTTATTTAATGGGTCCGCCACTAGGGGACAGAACTTTTGCTGGCTAATGGGTTTTAATAACAATATTACCAACAAAGCTAATATTCCACATAAAGGTAAACCACGTATGAAAGGAAGAATCGTAAGATATTGTGCTCTTTTCCGACGTCTTGATAATTTTTTTTATTGCTCTTTCCTAAGGGAGCAAAACACTGCAGACTCCATAACTGTGTCAGCTGCAATTTAGTTGCTGTTTTTCGATGAGAAAACATGAAGCCAGAGCCTCCTACTTTCAACTTACCTCGAGCATGTGTAAAATGACATCAAACTAACTTGCTTTTGTTTTAAAGTCATCTTCAGTACTGACTTTGGCAAGCTTTGCAGTTGACGACGGCACGGAGATTAGAGAAAGGTATGGAAATTAATATCTAGATGGAACGACACGAAAAGCAAAGCGCTGGCCGGTACAGTCACCGGCAGCAAATTGACGACCCGTTAGGGGGTCCATCGGACTGAACGAGACATGCGAACGCGGATGATACTTACAATGACATCCTTAACGACCGGGGTTCGCTCCACGACGCCACTGCTGGTGCATACGGGACGAAAAACGTTTCGTACTGCTTTAGATTGATTTGTAGAAAAAAGAAGAACCAAAGCTCAGATTGACTTAACTTATTTAATTAGAATACCGATAAGGTGCTGCCGCAGTCTTTTATACCCTTTGTCATTGTTTGCTCTTGTTTCATTCAGCATACCCGCTATAACATGCTAGGTTTATTTAATGGGTCTGCCACTAGGGGACAGAACTTTTGCTGGCTAATGGGTTTTAATAACAATATTACCAACAAAGCTAATATTCCAAATAAAGGTAAATCACGTATGAAAGGAAGAATCGTAAGATATAGTGCTCTTTTCCGACGTCTTGATAATTTTTTTTATTGCGCTTTCCTAAGGGAGCAAAACACTGCAGACTCCATAACTGTGTCAGCTGCAATTTAGTTGCTGTTTTTCGTTGAGAAAACATGAAGCCAGAGCCTCCTACTTTCAACTTACCTCGAGAATGTGTAGAATGACATCAAACTAACTTGCTTTTGTTTTAAAGTCATATTCAGTACTGACTTTGGCAAGCTTTGCAGTTGACGACGGCACGGAGCTTAAAGGAAGGTATGGGAAATAATATCTAGGTGGCACGACACGAAAAGCAAAGCGCTGGCCGGAACAGTCACCGGCAGCAAAGTGACGAGCCGTTAGGGGGTCCATCGGACTGAACGAGACATGATGACGCGGATGATACTTACAATGACATCCTTAACGACTGGGGTTCCATCCACGACGGCACTGCTGGTGCATACGGGACGAAAAGTGTTTCGCACTGCTTTAGATTGATTTGTAGAAAAAAGAAGAGCCAAAGCTCAGATTGACTTACCTTATTCAAATAGAATACCGATAAGGTGCTGCCGCAGTCTTTTATACCGTTTGTCATTTTTTGCTCTTGTTTCATTCAGCATACCCGCTATAACATGCTAGGTTTATTTAATGAGTCCGCCACTAGGGGAGAGCACTTTTGCTGCCTAATGTGTTTTAATAACAATATTACCAACAAAGCTAATATTCCACATAAAGGTAAACCACGTATGAAAGGAAGAATCGTAAGATATTGTGCTCTTTTCCGACGTCTTGATAATTTTTTTTATTGCGTATTCCTAAGGGAGCAAAACACTGCAGACTCCATAACTGTGTCAGCTGCAATTTATTTGCTGTTTTTCGTTGAGAAAACATGAAGCCAGAGCCTCCTACTTTCAACTTACCTCGAGAATGTGTAGAATGACATCAAACTAACTTGCTTTTGTTTTAAAGTCATATTCAGTACTGACTTTGGCAAGCTTTGCAGTTGACGACGGCACGGAGCTTAAAGGAAGGTATGGGAAATAATATCTAGGTGGCACGACACGAAAAGCAAAGCGCTGGCCGGAACAGTCACCGGCAGCAAAGTGACGAGCCGTTAGGGGGTCCATCTGACTGAACGAGACATGAGGACGCGGATGATACTTACAATGACATCCTTAACGACTGGGGTTCCATCCACGACGGCACTGCTGGTGCATACGGGACGAAAAGTGTTTCGCACTGCTTTAGATTGATTTGTAGAAAAAAGAAGAGCCAAAGCTCAGATTGACTTACCTTATTCAAATAGAATACCGATAAGGTGCTGCCGCAGTCTTTTATACCGTTTGTCATTGTTTGCTCTTGTTTCTTTCAACATACCCGATATAACATGCTAGGTTTATTTAATGGGTCTGCCACTAGGGGACAGAACTTTTGCTGGCTAATGGGTTTTAATAACAATATTACCAAAAAAGCTAATATTCCAAATAAAGGTAAATCACGTATGAAAGGAAGAATCGTAAGATATAGTGCTCTTTTCCGACGTCTTGATAATTTTTTTTATTGCGCTTTCCTAAGGGAGCAAAACACTGCAGACTCCATAACTGTGTCAGCTGCAATTTAGTTGCTGTTTTTCGTTGAGAAAACATGAAGCCAGAGCCTCCTACTTTCAACTTACCTCGAGAATGTGTAGAATGACATCAAACTAACTTGCTTTTGTTTTAAAGTCATATTCAGTACTGACTTTGGCAAGCTTTGCAGTTGACGACGGCACGGAGCTTAAAGGAAGGTATGGGAAATAATATCTAGGTGGCACGACACGAAAATCAAAGCGCTGGCCGGAACAGTCACCAGCAGCAAAGTGACGAGCCGTTAGGGGGTCCATCGGACTGAACGAGACATGCGGACGCGGATGATACTTACAATGACATCCTTAACGACTGGGGTTCGATCCACGACGGCACTGCTGGTGCATACAGGACGAAAAACGTTTCGCACTGCTTTAGATTGATTTGTAGAAAAAAGAAGAGCCAAAGCTCAGATTGACTTACCTTATTCAAATAGAATACCGATAAGGTGCTGCCGCAGTCTTTTATACCGTTTGTCATTGTTTGCTCTTGTTTCATTCAGCATACTCGCTATAACATGCTAGGTTTATTTAATGAGTCCGACACTAGGAGACAGAACTTTTGCCGGCTAATGGGTTTTAATAACAATATTACCAACAAAGCTAATATTCCACATAAAGGTAAACCACGTATGAAAGGAAGAATCGTAAGATATTGTGCTCTTTTCCGACGTCTTGATAATTTTTTTTATTGCGCTTTCCTAAGGGAGCAAAACACTGCAGACTCCATAACTGTGTCAGCTGCAATTTAGTTGCTGTTTTTCGTTGAGAAAACATGAAGCCAGAGCCTCCTACTTTCAACTTACCTCGAGAATGTGTAGAATGTCGTCAAACTAACTTGCTTTTGTTTTAAAGTCATCTTCAGTACTGACTTTGGCAAGCTTTGCAGTTGACGACGGCACGGAGCTTAGAGGAAGGTATGGGAAATAATATCTAGGTGGCACGACACGAAAAGCAAAGCGCTGGCCGGTACAGTCACCGACAGCAAAGTGACGAGCCGTCAGGGGGTCCATCGGATTGAACGAGACATGCGGACGCGGATGATACTTACAATGACATCCTTAACGATTGGGGTTCGATCCACGACGGCACTGCTGGTGCATACGTGACGAAAAGCGTTTCGCACTGCTTTAGATTGATCTGTAGAAAAAAGAAGAGCCAAGGCTCAGATTGACTTACCTTATTCAAATAGAACACGGTGCTGCCGCAGTCTTTTATACCGTTTGTCATTTTTCGTTCTTGTTTCTTTCAGCATACCCGCTATAACATGCTAGGTTTATTTAATGAGTCCACCACTAGGGGACAGAACTTTTGCTGGCTAATGGGTTTTAATAACAATATTACCAACAAAGCTAATATTCCACATAAAGGTAAACCACGTATGAAAGGAAGAATCGTAAGATATTGTGCTCTTTTCCGACGTCTTGATAATTTTTTTTATTGCGCTTTCCTAAGGGAGCAAAACACTGCAGACTCCATAACTGTGTCAGCTGCAATTTAGTTGCTGTTTTTCGTTGAGAAAACATGAAGCCAGAGCCTCCTACTTTCAACTTACCTCGAGCATGTGTAAAATGACATCAAACTAACTTGCTTTTGTTTTAAAGTCATCTTCAGTACTGACCTAGGCAAGCTTTGCAGTTGACGACGGCACGGAGCTTAGAGGAAGGTATGGGAAATAATATCTATGTGGCACGACACGAAAAGCATAGCGCTGGCCGGTACAGTCACCGGCAGCAAAGTGACGAGCCGTCAGGGGGTCCATCGTATTGAACGAGACATGCGGACGCGGATGATACTTACAATGACATCTTTAACGATTGGGGTTCGATCCACGACAGGACTGCTGGTGCATACGGGACGTAAAGCGTTTCGCACTGCTTTAGATTAATTTGTAGAAAAAAGAAGAGCCAATGCTCAGATTGACTTACCTTATTCAAATAGAATACCGATAAGGTGCTGCCGCAGTCTTTTATACCGTTTGTCATTGTTTGTTCTTGTTTTATTCAGCATACCCGCTATAACATGCTAGGTTTATTTAATGAGTCCGCCACTAGGGGACAGAACTTTTGCTGGCTAATGGGTTTTAATAACAATATTACCAACAAAGCTAATATTCCACATAAAGGTAAACCACGTATGAAAGGAAGAATCGTAAGATATTGTGCTCTTTTCCGACGTCTTGATAATTTTTTTTATTGCGCTTTCCTAAGGGAGCAAAACACTGCAGACTCCATAACTGTGTCAGCTGCAATTTAGTTGCTGTTTTTCGTTGAGAAAACATGAAGCCAGAGCCTCCTACTTTAAACTTACCTCGAGCATGTGTAAAATGACATCAAACTAACTTGCTTTTGTTTTAAAGTCATCTTCAGTACTGACTTTGGCAAGCTTTGCAGTTGACGACGGCACGGAGCTTAGAGAAAGGTATGGGAATTAATATCTAGGTGGAACGACACGAAAAGCAAAGCGCTCTCCGGAACAGTCACCGGCAGCAAAGTGACGAGCCGTCAGGTTGTACATCGGACTGAACGAGACATGCGGACACGGATGATACTTACAATGACATCCTTAACGACTGGGGTTCGATCCACGACGGGACTGCTGGTGCATACGGGACGAAAAACGTTTCGCACTGCTGTTGATTGATTTGAAGAAAAAAGAAGAGCCAAAGCTCAGATTGACTTAACTTATTCAAATAGAATACCGATAAGGTGCTGCTGCAGTCTTTTATACCGTTTGTCATTTATTGCTCTTGTTTCTTTCAGCATACCCGCTATAACATGCTAGGTTTATTTAATGGGTCCGCCATTAGGGGACAGAACTTTTGCTGGCTAATGGGTTTTAATAACAATATTACCAACAAAGCTAATATTCCACATAAAGGTAAACCACGTATGAAAGGAAGAATCGTAAGATATTGTGCTCTTTTCCGACGTCTTGATAATTTTTTTTATTGCGAATTCCTAAGGGAGCAAAACACAGCAGACTCCATAACTGTGTCAGCTGCAATTTAGTTGCTGTTTTTCGTTGAGAAAACATGAAGCCAGAGCCTCCTACTTTCAACTTACCTCGAGAATGTGTAGATTGTCATCAAACTAACTTGCTTTTGTTTTAAAGTCATCTTCAGTACTGACTTTGGCAAGCTTTGCAGTTGACGACGGCACGGAGCTTAGAGGAAGGTATGGGAAATAATATCTATGTGGCACGACACGAAAAGCAAAGCGCTGGCCGGTACAGTCACCGGCAGCAAAGTGACGAGCCGTCAGGGGGTCCATCGGATTGAACGAGACATGCGGACGCGGATGATACTTACAATGACATCCTTAACGATTGGGGTTTGATCCACGACGGCACTGCTGGTGCATACGTGACGAAAAGCGTTTCGCACTGCTTTAGATTGATTTGTAGAAAAAAGAAGTGCCAAAGCTCAGATTGACTTACCTTATTCAAATAGAATACCGATAAGGTGCTGCCGCAGTCTTTTATACCGTTTGGCATTTTTTGTTCTTGTTTCTTTCAGCATACCCGCTATAACATGCTAGGTTTATTTAATGAGTCCGCCACTAGGGGACAGAACTTTTGCTGGCTAATGAGTTTTAATAACAATATTACCAACAAAGCTAATATTCCACATAAAGGTAAACCACGTATGAAAGGAAGAATCGTAAGATATTGTGCTCTTTTCCGACGTCTTGATAATTTTTTTTATTGCGCTTTCCTAAGGGAGCAAAACACTGCAGAATCCATAACTGTGTCAGCTGCAATTTAGTTGCTGTTTTTCGTTGAGAAAACATGAAGCCAGAGCCTCCTACTTTCAACTTACCTCGAGCATGTGTAAAATGACATCAAACTAACTTGCTTTTGTTTTAAAGTCATATTCAGTACTGACTTTGGCAAGCTTTGCAGTTGACGACGGCACGGAGCTTAGAGAAAGGTATGGGAAATAATATCTAGGTGGCACGACACGAAAAGCAAAGCGCTGGCCGGTACAGTCACCGGCAGCAAAGTGAAGAGCCGTTAGGGGGTCCATCGGACTGAACGAGACATGAGGACGCGGATGATACTTACAATGACATCGTAAACGACTGGGGTTCGATCCACGACGGCACTGCTGGTGCATACGGGACGAAAAGCGTTTCGCACTGCTTTAGATTGATCTGTAGAAAAAAGAAGAGCCAAAGCTCAGATTGACTTACCTTATTCAAATAGAATACCGATAAGGTGCTGCCGCAGTCTTTTATACCGTTTGTCATTTTTTGTTCTTGTTTCTTTCAGCATACCCGCTATAACATGCTAGGTTTATTTAATGAGTCCGCCACTAGGGGACAGAACTTTTGCTGGCTAATGGGTTTTAATAACAATATTACCAACAAAGCTAATATTCCACATAAAGGTAAACCACGTATGAAAGGAAGAATCGTAAGATATTGTGCTCTTTTCCGACGTCTTGATAATTTTTTTTATTGCGCTTTCCTAAGGGAGCAAAACACTGCAGACTCCATAACTGTGTCAGCTGCAATTTAGTTGCTGTTTTTCGTTGAGAAAACATGAAGCCAGAGCCTCCTACTTTCAACTTACCTCGAGCATGTGTAAAATGACATCAAACTAACTTGCTTTTGTTTTAAAGTCATCTTCAGTACTGACTTTGGCAAGTTTTGCAGTTGACGACGGCACGGAGCTTAGAGAAAGGTATGGGAATTAATATCTAGGTGGCACGACACGAAAAGCAAAGCGCTGTCCGGAACAGTCATAGGCAGCAAAGTGACGAGCCGTCAGGTTGTACATCGGACTGAACGAGACATGCGGACGCGGATGATACTTACAATGACATCCTTAACGACTGGGGTTCGATCCACGACGGCACTGCTGGTGCATACGGGACGAAAAGCGTTTCGCACTGCTTTAGATTGATTTGTAGAAAAAAGAAGAGCCAAAGCTCAGATTGACTTACCTTATTCAAATAGAATACCGATAAGGTGCTGCCGCAGTCTTTTATACCGTTTGTCATTGTTTGCTCTTGTTTCTTTCAGCATACCCGATATAACATGCTAGGTTTATTTAATGGGTCCGCCATTATAGGACAGAACTTTTGCTGGCTAATGGGTTTTAATAACAATATTACCAACAAAGCTAATATTCCACATAAAGGTAAACCACGTATGAAAGGAAGAATCGTAAGATATTGTGCTCTTTTCCGACGTCTTGATAATTTTTTTTATTGCGCTTTCCTAAGGGAGCAAAACACTGCAGACTCCATAACTGTGTCAGCTGCAATTTAGTTGCTGTTTTTCGATGAGAAAACATGAAGCCAGAGCCTCCTACTTTCAACTTACCTCGAGCATGTGTAAAATGACATCAAACTAACTTGCTTTTGTTTTAAAGTCATCTTCAGTACTGACCTAGGCAAACTTTACAGTTGACGACGGCACGGAGCTTAGAGGAAGGTATGGGAAATAATATCTAGGTGGCACGACACGAAAAGCATAGCGCTGGCCGGAACAGTCACCGGTAGCAAAGTGACGAGCCGTCAGGGGGTCCATCGTATTGAACGAGACATGCGGACGCGGATGATACTTACAATGACATCCTTAACGACTGGGGTTCGATCCACGACAGGACTGCTGGTGCATACGGGACGTAAAGCGTTTCGCACTGCTTTAGATTTATTTGTAGAAAAAAGAAGAGCCAAAGCTCAGATTGACTTACCTAATTCAAATAGAATACCGATAAGGTGCTGCCGCAGACTTTTATACCGTTTGTCATTGTTTGCTCTTGTTTCATTCAGCATACCCGCTATAACATGCTAGGTTTATTTAATGGGTCCACCACTAGGGGACAGAACTTTTTCTGGCTAATGGGTTTTAATAACAATATTACCAACAAAGCTAATATTCCACATAAAGGTAAACCACGTATGAAAGGAAGAATCGTAAGATATTGTGCTCTTTTCCGACGTCTTGATAATTTTTTTTATTGCGCTTTCCTAAGGGAGCAAAATACTGCAGACTCATTAACTGTGTCAGCTGCAATTTAGTTGCTGTTTTTCGTTGAGAAAACATGAAGCCAGAGCCTCCTACTTTAAACTTACCTCGAGAATGTGTAGATTGTCATCAAACTAACTTGCTTTTGTTTTAAAGTCATCTTCAGTACTTACTTTGGCAAGCTTTGCAGTTGACGACGGCACGGAGCATAGAGGAAGGTATGGCAAATAATATCTAGGTGGCACGACACGAAAAGCAAAGCGCTGTCCGGTACAGTCACCGGCAGCAAAGTGACGAGCCGTCAGGGGGTCCATCGGATTGAACGAGACATGCGGACGCGGATGATACTTACAATGACATCCTTAACGACCGGGGTTCGATCCACGACAGGACTGCTGGTGCATACGGGACGAAAAGCGTTTCGCACTGCTTTAGATTTATTTGTAGAACGAAGAAGAGCCAAAGCTCACATTGACTTACCTTATTCAAATAGAATACCGATAAGGTGCTGCCGCAGTCTTTTTTAGCCTTCGTCATTTTTTGCTCTTATTTCATTCAGCATATCCGCTATAACATGCTAGGTTTATTTAATGAGTCCGACACTAGGGGACAGAACTTTTGCTGGCTAATGGGTTTTAATAACAATATTACCAACAAACAATATTCCACATAAAGGTAAACCACGTATGAAAGGAAGAATCGTAAGATATTGTGCTCTTTTCCGACGTCTTGATAATTTTTTTATTGCGCTTTCCTAAGGGAGCAAAACACTGCAGACTCCATAACTGTGTCAGCTGCAATTTAGTTGCTGTTTTTCGTTGAGAAAACATGAAGCCAGAGCCTCCTACTTTCAACTTACCTCGAGCATGTGTAAAATGACATCAAACTAACTTGCTATTGTTTTAAAGTCATCTTCAGTACTGACTTTGGCAAGCTTTGCAGTTGACGACGGCACGGAGATTAGAGAAAGGTATGGGAATTAATATCTAGGAAAGGTATGGGAATAATATAATAGAACGACACGAAAAGCAAAGCGCTCTCCGGAACATTCACCGGCAGCAAAGTGACGAGCCGTCAGGTTGTCCATCGGACTGAACGAGACATGCGGACGCGGATGATACTTACAATGACATCCTTAACGACTGAGGTTCCATCCACGACAGGACTGCTGGTGCATACGGGACGTAAAGCGTTTCGCACTGCTTTAGATTGATTTGTAGAAAAAAGAAGAGCCAATGGTTTGTTTATTTGCACGCTAATTCATAACACGCAAATAATGAAAAGAAAAACAAAAAGTACACGGATAAGTTATGAAACACACGAAAAACAATTATTTAAACAGTATAACTTTTCGGTTCATGATTTTTAAATTGATACTAGAGGTGATTCACCTTCACTTCTTTTATATCACATAGTAACATGATCGCAATCAATCACGAAAAACACCATTTGTTTATACACCATGCGGCAATGCTTGACATAATACATGTATGTTCGAAAAAACTTTAATGAAACGAACATAGCAATATAAAGACAAATGCATATTAAACTACGATTGTGTTTATCAAACTACGGTGGCATCAAATCATTCAACTTAAAAGCGGGGTCCAAACGCAATTCGAGCCTCCCACCTTCTACCATTTGATTTAATCTGTATTTAAAGGCCCGGTCTATGCTTGTCACCAATTTGTCAAGGGTTGGAGGAGATTTGTTCTCATATATAAATTTGTTTCTAAGTTTCCATACTTGATGTTTAACCATGGTGATTAATGTGCTCAAAGTCTGGTCCGTTACTTCGTTTTCGATCCGTTTAAAGTTAAAACTTTCTAAATCTTCGATTTTTGTCATAGCCGGGTTGAGGTTGGCGAATTTTTGTGCAAACATTTTCACTGTAACCCAAAGTCGCTTTATCTTGTCACATTTTCGGAAAGTGTGGTAGTCGGTGTCAGGACCGATGCCGCAAAATGCGCACGATGTATCCGAGTTAATTTGGAAGATACCGTATTTTCCCCTAAAGGGTAGTAGATTCCACGCGCATCTGTAATTAAAGGTTTTCAAGTAATTCGGTAAAAGCGGATTATGAATCCTAGCCCATTTTATTCGGTTTTTTTCACTCGACTGCGTTTCTGGAGTGCTTTCTTTGATTATTCGGCTGTACGTGTTTCCTAATTTTGGACTGGCTAATTCAACTTTACTTAGTTTGTATTTTTCAACAATTTCCCAGATTTTCCAATAGTAGGGACTTGGTTGTGCGATGTGCGGGATATTGTTTAGTTTCTGAACATCAAGTACATTAGCTAAAACGTGTCCTAATTGGTACTCCACATATTGATCGTGTGTCGACATTGGTTCGTTCATTACTCTACCGAGGCAATACTTTTGTATCGATTTGACATAAGTCAGATCGGCGTAGACTTGGATGTTTGGCATTCGGTAGCCGCCTTCTAACTTATTGCGTTGTAAAATAACGATAGAAACAGCTGTTTCTTTGCCTTGCACGTATTGCAGAACATGATTATTTAATTTCCCAATTATATCTTGGTCTGGAGGGTATGTTTTCGCAACCTGAGTAATTACTGGCAGGATTTTTGATTTTAATAAAACTGCTTTAGCTTCATAAGTGGCATAGTTTGTGCTCAAAATTTTTAGTTGCTCTTTTACCTTTGGAATTAAGTTTTCCCATTGTTGGCGTTCTATAACGTTTCCGATTTCATATCCCAATAACTCTATACTTGTGTTTGTCCAGGATAATTTGGGGAAAAGTGGGTTGTCTATCGGTTGATTCACAGCTAATCTTTTGGTTTTAGCTTCGTTTAAGGTTAAGCCAGATGCCATGTGTAGAATGACATCAAACTAACTTGCTTTTGTTTAAAGTCATATTCAGTACTGACTTTGGCAAGCTTTGCAGTTGACGACGGCACGGAGCTTAGAGGAAGGTATGGGAAATAATTTCTAGGTGGCACGACACGAAAACAAAGCGCTGGCCGGTACAGTCACCGGCAGCAAAGTGACGAGCCGTCAGGGGGTTCATCGGACTGAACGAGACATGCGGACGCGGATGATACTTACAATGACATCCTTAACGACTGGGGTTCGATCCACGACAGGACTGCTGGTGCATACGGGACGAAAACCGTTTCGCACTGCTTTAGATTGATTTGTAGAAAAAAGAAGAGCCAAAGCTCAGATTGACTTACCTTATTCAAATAGAATACCGATAAGGTGCTGCCGCAGTCTTTTTTACCGTTTGTCATTGTTTGCTCTTGTTTCTTTCAGCATACCCGCTATAACATGCTAGGTTTATTTATTGGGTCCGCCATTAGGGGACAGAACTTTTGCTGGCTAATGGGTTTTAATAACAATATTACCAACAAAGCTAATATTCCACATAAAGGTAAACCACGTATGAAAGGAAGAATCGTAAGATATTGTGCTCTTTTCCGACGTCTTGATAATTTTATTTTTTTTATTGCGCTTTCCTAAGGGAGCAAAACACTGCAGACACCATAACTGTGTCAGCTGCAATTTAGTTGCTGTTTTTCGTTGAGAAAACATGCAACCAGAGCCTCCTAACTTTCAACTTACCTCGAGAATGTGTAGAATGTCATCAAACTAACTTGCTTTTGTTTTAAAGTCATCTTCAGTACTGACTTTGGCAAGCTTTGCAGTTGACGATGGCACGGAGCTTAGAGGAAGGTATGGGAAATAATATCTAGGTGGCACGACACGAAAATCAAAGCGCTGGCCGGAACAGTCACCGGCAGCAAAGTGACGTGCCGTCAGGGGGTCCATCGGATTGAACGAGACATGCGGACGCGGATGATACTTACAATGACATCCTTAACGACCGGGGTTCGATCCACGACAGGACTGCTGGTGCATACGGGACGAAAAGCGTTTCGCACTGCTTTAGATTTATTTGTAGAACGAAGAAGAGCCAAAGCTCACATTGACTTACCTTATTCAAATAGAATACCGATAAGGTGCTGCCGCAGTCTTTTTTAGCCTTCGTCATTTTTTGCTCTTATTTCATTCAGCATATCCGCTATAACATGCTAGGTTTATTTAATGAGTCCGACACTAGGGGACAGAACTTTTGCTGGCTAATGGGTTTTAATAACAATATTACCAACAAACAATATTCCACATAAAGGTAAACCACGTATGAAAGGAAGAATCGTAAGATATTGTGCTCTTTTCCGACGTCTTGATAATTTTTTTATTGCGCTTTCCTAAGGGAGCAAAACACTGCAGACTCCATAACTGTGTCAGCTGCAATTTAGTTGCTGTTTTTCGTTGAGAAAACATGAAGCCAGAGCCTCCTACTTTCAACTTACCTCGAGCATGTGTAAAATGACATCAAACTAACTTGCTATTGTTTTAAAGTCATCTTCAGTACTGACTTTGGCAAGCTTTGCAGTTGACGACGGCACGGAGATTAGAGAAAGGTATGGGAATTAATATCTAGGAAAGGTATGGGAATAATATAATAGAACGACACGAAAAGCAAAGCGCTCTCCGGAACATTCACCGGCAGCAAAGTGACGAGCCGTCAGGTTGTCCATCGGACTGAACGAGACATGCGGACGCGGATGATACTTACAATGACATCCTTAACGACTGAGGTTCCATCCACGACAGGACTGCTGGTGCATACGGGACGTAAAGCGTTTCGCACTGCTTTAGATTGATTTGTAGAAAAAAGAAGAGCCAATGGTTTGTTTATTTGCACGCTAATTCATAACACGCAAATAATGAAAAGAAAAACAAAAAGTACACGGATAAGTTATGAAACACACGAAAAACAATTATTTAAACAGTATAACTTTTCGGTTCATGATTTTTAAATTGATACTAGAGGTGATTCACCTTCACTTCTTTTATATCACATAGTAACATGATCGCAATCAATCACGAAAAACACCATTTGTTTATACACCATGCGGCAATGCTTGACATAATACATGTATGTTCGAAAAAACTTTAATGAAACGAACATAGCAATATAAAGACAAATGCATATTAAACTACGATTGTGTTTATCAAACTACGGTGGCATCAAATCATTCAACTTAAAAGCGGGGTCCAAACGCAATTCGAGCCTCCCACCTTCTACCATTTGATTTAATCTGTATTTAAAGGCCCGGTCTATGCTTGTCACCAATTTGTCAAGGGTTGGAGGAGATTTGTTCTCATATATAAATTTGTTTCTAGTTTTCCATACTTGATGTTTAACCATGGTGATTAATGTGCTCAAAGTCTGGTCCGTTACTTCGTTTTCGATCCGTTTAAAGTTAAAACTTTCTAAATCTTCGATTTTTGTCATAGCCGGGTTGAGGTTGGCGAATTTTTGTGCAAACATTTTCACTGTAACCCAAAGTCGCTTTATCTTGTCACATTTTCGGAAAGTGTGGTAGTCGGTGTCAGGACCGATGCCGCAAAATGCGCACGATGTATCCGAGTTAATTTGGAAGATACCGTATTTTCCCCTAAAGGGTAGTAGATTCCACGCGCATCTGTAATTAAAGGTTTTCAAGTAATTCGGTAAAAGCGGATTATGAATCCTAGCCCATTTTATTCGGTTGTTTTCACTCGACTGCGTTTCTGGAGTGCTTTCTTTGATTATTCGGCTGTACGTGTTTCCTAATTTTGGACTGGCTAATTCAACTTTACTTAGTTTGTATTTTTCAACAATTTCCCAGATTTTCCAATAGTAGGGACTTGGTTGTGCGATGTGCGGGATATTGTTTAGTTTCTGAACATCAAGTACATTAGCTAAAACGTGTCCTAATTGGTACTCCACATATTGATCGTGTGTCGACATTGGTTCGTTCATTACTCTACCGAGGCAATACTTTTGTATCGATTTGACATAAGTCAGATCGGCGTAGACTTGGATGTTTGGCATTCGGTAGCCGCCTTCTAACTCATTGCGTTGTAAAATAACGATAGAAACAGCTGTTTCTTTGCCTTGCACGTATTGCAGAACATGATTATTTAATTTCCCAATTATATCTTGGTCTGGAGGGTATGTTTTCGCAACCTGAGTAATTACTGGCAGGATTTTTGATTTTAATAAAACTGCTTTAGCTTCATAAGTGGCATAGTTTGTGCTCAAAATTTTTAGTTGCTCTTTTACCTTTGGAATTAAGTTTTCCCATTGTTGGCGTTCTATAACGTTTCCGATTTCATATCCCAATAACTCTATACTTGTGTTTGTCCAGGATAATTTGGGGAAAAGTGGGTTGTCTATCGGTTGATTCACAGCTAATCTTTTGGTTTTAGCTTCGTTTAAGGTTAAGCCAGATGCCATGTGTAGAATGACATCAAACTAACTTGCTTTTGTTTAAAGTCATATTCAGTACTGACTTTGGCAAGCTTTGCAGTTGACGACGGCACGGAGCTTAGAGGAAGGTATGGGAAATAATTTCTAGGTGGCACGACACGAAAACAAAGCGCTGGCCGGTACAGTCACCGGCAGCAAAGTGACGAGCCGTCAGGGGGTTCATCGGACTGAACGAGACATGCGGACGCGGATGATACTTACAATGACATCCTTAACGACTGGGGTTCGATCCACGACAGGACTGCTGGTGCATACGGGACGAAAACCGTTTCGCACTGCTTTAGATTGATTTGTAGAAAAAAGAAGAGCCAAAGCTCAGATTGACTTACCTTATTCAAATAGAATACCGATAAGGTGCTGCCGCAGTCTTTTTTACCGTTTGTCATTGTTTGCTCTTGTTTCTTTCAGCATACCCGCTATAACATGCTAGGTTTATTTATTGGGTCCGCCATTAGGGGACAGAACTTTTGCTGGCTAATGGGTTTTAATAACAATATTACCAACAAAGCTAATATTCCACATAAAGGTAAACCACGTATGAAAGGAAGAATCGTAAGATATTGTGCTCTTTTCCGACGTCTTGATAATTTTATTTTTTTTATTGCGCTTTCCTAAGGGAGCAAAACACTGCAGACACCATAACTGTGTCAGCTGCAATTTAGTTGCTGTTTTTCGTTGAGAAAACATGCAACCAGAGCCTCCTAACTTTCAACTTACCTCGAGAATGTGTAGAATGTCATCAAACTAACTTGCTTTTGTTTTAAAGTCATCTTCAGTACTGACTTTGGCAAGCTTTGCAGTTGACGATGGCACGGAGCTTAGAGGAAGGTATGGGAAATAATATCTAGGTGGCACGACACGAAAATCAAAGCGCTGGCCGGAACAGTCACCGGCAGCAAAGTGACGTGCCGTCAGGGGGTCCATCGGATTGAACGAGACATGCGGACGCGGATGATACTTACAATGACATCCTTAACGACCGGGGTTCGATCCACGACGGCACTGCTGGTGCATATGGGACGTAAAGCGTTTCACACTGCTCTAGATTCATTTGTAGAAAAAAGAAGAGCCAAAGCTCAGATTGACTTACCTTATTCAAATAGAATACCGAAAAGGTTCTGCCGCAGTCTTTTACACCCTTTGTCATTTTTTGCTCTTGTTTCTTTCAGCATACCCGCTATAACATGCTAGGTTTATTTAATGGGTCCGCCATTAGGGGACAGAACTTTTGCTGGCTAATTGGTTTTAATAACAATATTACCAACAAAGCTAATATTCCACATAAAGGTAAACCACGTATGAAAGGAAGAATTGTAAGATATTGTGCTCTTTTCCGACGTCTTGATAATTTTTTTTATTGCGCTTTCCTAAGGGAGCAAAACACTGCAGACTCCATAACTGTGTCAGCTGCAATTTAGTTGCTGTTTTTCGTTGAGAAAACATGAAGCCAGAACCTCCTACTTTCAACTTACCACGAGCATGTGTAAAATGACATCAAACTAACTTGCTTTTGTTTTAAAGTCATCTTCAGTACTGACTTTGGCAAGCTTTGCAGTTGACGACGGCACGGAGCTTAGAGAAAGGTATGGGAATTAATATCTAGGTGGAACGACACGAAAAGCAAAGCGCTGTCCGGAACAGTCACCGGCAGCAAAGTGACGAGCCGTCAGGTTGTCCATCGGACTGAACGAGACATGCGGACGCGGATGATACTTACAATGACATCCTTAACGACTGGGGTTCGATCCACGACGGCACTGCTGGTGTATACGGGACGAAATACGTTTCGCACTGCTCTAGATTGATTTGTAGAAAAAATAAGAGCCAAAGCTCAGATTGACTTACCTTATTCAAATAGAATACCGATAAGGTGCTGCCGCAGTCTTTTATACCGTTTGTCATTTTTTGCTCTTGTTTCATTCAGCATACCCCCAATAACATGCTAGGTTTATTTAATGGGTCCGCCACTAGGGGACAGAACTTTTGCTGGCTAATGGGTTTTAATATCAATATTACCAACAAAGCTTATATTCCACATAAAGGTAAACCACGTATGAAAGGAAGAATCGTAAGATTTTGTGTCCTTTTCCGACGTCTTGATAATTTTTTTTATTGCGCTTTCCTAAGGGAGCAAAACACTGCAGACTCCATAACTGTGTCAGCTGCAATTTAGTTGCTGTTTTTCGTTGAGAAAACATGAAGCCAGAGCCTCCTACTTTCAACTTACCTCGAGAATGTGTAGAATGTCATCAAACTAACTTGCTTTTATTTTAAAGTCATCTTCAGTACTGACTTTGGCAAGCTTTGCAGTTGACGACGGCACGGAGCTTAGAGAAAGGTATGGGAATTAATATCTAGGTGGAACGACACGAAAAGCATAGCGCTGTCCGGATCAGTCACCGGCAGCAAAGTGACGAGCCGTCAGGTTGTCCATCGGACTGAACGAGACATGCGGACGAGGATAATACTTACAATGACATCCTTAACGACTGTGGTTCGATTCACGACGGCACTGCTGGTGCATACGTGACGAAAAACCTTTGGCACTGCTTTGTTTTTGTTTTATTCGCATAACACACTTGTTAAAAGTAAATGTAAACGCGAATAAATAGATAAATAAAAAAACGATCGTATAAATCTCGTGAAAAACACAGAGTACTTCAATATTTGGAATAGACACAAAGTATGACGACGTAATGCTTTTTCGTAATTTTGGCCTAGGCCACGTTACAAACCAGGAAAGATCATAGAGGTTGCTCTCTTAATTTACAGTTGAATTAAGATCGTCGGGATTTGGTTCGTATGTATATTCGCATGTTCCGTAATGGAACGGCTTAAGTCTGTCGTTAAGGTGTAGGATCGAAAATTTGGTACATTTACATCGTACAATAACTGTTGTACAACCTGCACAGTAAATCGGATGCTCAAAGTCTGGGATTGAACCTCGTGAGTCCCTGCTTCTCTTGACTCGGAGGGAGTATCTACAGAGGCATGCGAGGTCGCCCGCTGTCCAGGGTGGCCAACTGGAAAAGTCGAATTTGCGGTTTGCGTTCCAGTGTTGTCGTACTTCAGTTTCCTCTTTGTCTTCGTTTGACTCTCCGCTGATGTTCTTTCGTTTGTGTCCTCGGCTCTCGTTCTCCTCCCGTTCCGAGGATCGTCCATCAAAGTCGGGCTCCGGGCTCTCCTCCGATGGGGTCTCCATTTTTGCTCGGCTCCTATTCACGCGCCATCCGCTCCTTTCTTTTGCTCGTCGTCGTGGCTCATCTGTTTCTGCAGGAGCAGAAACCTCTTTGTGATTTTCACTGGCGGATGGTGTTGATCCCTCCACGTCCGCTTCTACAGTCTGAGCAGTCGTCATCGGGATATCTCGTTCGTCCGCACTGTTGTTACCTACTTGCATTCTCTTTGGGCATTCCTTGAATTTATGTCCCTGTTCTGCACAATAAGAGCATGTTTGAACCTGACCGTCGTAACTCACCGCACATCGAATCTTTCCCAAGTACAGGTATGAGAGGAGTTGAAGTTGTTTCGTCGTTTGTTTGTGTATTTTATAGATCCTTCTGCCGTCTTTGATTCCGTGTTTGTCCGTTCCCAGCTGGGCTGGGCCTTTGATTTCGAATTTCGCAAGGATTTCGTCCAAATGTTGCTGGGGGTAATCGATTGGATCCCATCCGATGGTTAGATCTGTTCTGTCGTCACCATGAGCTGTGGCAGATTTCACTTCTGGTCGCTTCCGAAGTATGTCCGCTAAACGTATTGCATTTTTTTTGCTTTCTATCGTTATATTTACCACGTTCCCAGGTTTTTGGATGATCCCTTCAATGTAGCTAATCGGTATTTGGGTTTCCTTTATCAGTTTGTAGACATCCTCCCTCTTACTTTCGTTTGCCAACTAGATTGTCACTTCTCGATGATTGCTGTACTCAGCCGCGATGTCGTTGTTCCACTGTCGCTTCACTCGGTCTGCATATGTGAGATGCGCGGCCATTTTTCACCTCTGCTTTCCAGAGATCTAATCTTCACTTTTTTTTCTGCACCTTTTTTTCACTTTTCAGCAGTCATCAATCTACGCCTTTCCAAGACCTTTTCCTGTTTTTGTTTTATTCGCATAACACACTTGTTAAAAGTAAATGTACACGCGAATAAATAGATAAATAAAAAAAACGATCGTATAAATCTCGGGAAAAACACAGAGTACTTCAATATTCGGAATAGACATTTATATATATTCATACATCATCATACATCATACATCAATATTCGAATTTCGCAAGGATTTCGTCCAAATGTTGCTGGGGGTAATCGATTGGCACCCATCGGATGGTTAGATCTGTTCTGTCGTCACCATGAGCTGTGGCAGATTTCACTTCTGGTCGCTTCCGAAGTATGTCCGCTAAACGTTTTGCATTTTTTTTGCTTTCTATCGTTATATTTACCACGTTCCCATGTTTTTGGATGATCCCTTCAATGTAGCTAATCGGTATTTGGGTTTCCTTTATCAGTTTGTAGACATCCTCCCTCTTACTTTCGTTTGCCAACTGGATTGTCACTTCTCGATGATTGCTGTATTCTAAAGCCACGTCATTGTTCCATTGTCTTTTGACTCTCTCTGCGTATGTCAAGGTCTCGGCCATGATTCACCTACGCGTTCCCGAGTACTAATTCTTAACTTTCTTAACTTAACTTCCGGTCGATTTTCTTGCAGTCTGCTTGGTTCGTGCCATTTTTCTTCAATATCATAGGGTTTAGAAGACCTTTTCCTTCTTTTCCTCGTCCGGACATGATCTGTTTTTACTTTTGCTTTTAGGAATAAAAACTACGATTTTCGTTTTAAAACTACGTTTCGCACTGCTTTAGATTGATTTGTAGAAAAAAGAAGAGCCAAAGTTCAGATTGACTTACCTTATTCAAATAGAATACCGACAAGGTGCTGCCGCAGTCTTTTATACCGTTTGTCATTTTTTGCTCTTGTTTCATTCAGCATACCCGCTATAACATGCTAAGTTTATTTAATGGGACCGCCACTAGGGGACAGAACTTTTGCTGGCTAATGGGTTTCAATAAAAATATTACCACCAAAGCTAATATTCCACATAAAGGTAAACCACGTATGAAAGGAAGAATCGTAAGATATTGAGCTTTGGCTCTTCTTTTTTCTACAAATCAATCTAAAGCAGTGCGAAACACTTTACGTCCCGTATGCACCAGCAGTCCTGTCGTGGATCGAACCCCAGTCGTTAAGGATGTCATTGTAAATATAATCCGCATCCGCATGTCTCGTTCAGTCCGATGGACCCCCTGACGGCTCGTCACTTTGCAGCCGGTGAATATTCCGGCCAGCGCTTTGCTTTTCGTGTCGTGCCACCTAGATATTATTTCCCATACCTTTCTCTAAGCTCCTTGCCGTCGTCAACTGCAAAGCTTGCCAAAGTCAGTACTGAAGATGACTTTAAAACAAAAGCAAGTTAGTTTGATGACATTCTACACATTCTCGAGGTAAGTTGAAAGTAGGAGGCTCTGGTTTCATGTTTTCTCAACGAAAAACAGCAACTAAATTGCAGCTGACACAGTTATGGATTCTGCAGTGTTTTGCTCCCTTAGGAAAGCGCAATAAAAAAAATTATCAAGACTTCGGAAAAGAGCACAATATCTTACGATTCTTCCTTTCATACGTGGTTTACCTTTATGTGGAATTATAGCTTTTTTGGTAATATAGTTATTAAAACCCATTAGGCAGCAAAAGTGCTGTCCGCAAAAGGCGGACCCATTAAATAAACATAGCATGTTATAGCGGGTATGCTGAATTAAACAACAACAGCAAAAAATGACAAACGGTATAAAAGATTGCGGCAGCAACTTATCGGTATTCTATTTGAATAAGGTAAGTCAATCTGAGCTTTGGCTCTTCTTTTTTCTTCAAATCAATCTAAAGCAGTGCGAAACGCTTTACGTCCCGTATGCACCAGCAGTCCTATCTTGGATCGAACCCCAGTCGTTAAGGATGTCATTGTAAGTATCATCCGCGTCCGCATGTCTCGTTCAGTCCGATGGACAACCTGACGGCTCGTCACTTTGCTGCCGGTGACTGTTCCGGCCAGCGCTATGCTTTTCGTGTCGTGCCACCTAGATATTATTTCCCATACCTTCCTCTAAGCTCCGTGCCGTCGTCAACTGCAAAGCTTGCCAAAGTCAGTACTGAAGATGACTTTAAAACAAAAGCAAGTTAGTTTGATGACATTCTACACATTCTCGAGGTAAGTTGAAAGTAGGAGGCTCTGGCTTCATGTTTTCTCAACGAAAAACAGCAACTAAATTGCAGCTGACACAGTTATGGAGTCTGCAGTGTTTTGCTCCCTTAGGAAAGCGCAATAAAAAAAATATCAAGACGTCGGAAAAGAACACAATATCTTACGATTCTTCCTTTCATACGTGGTTTACCATTATGTGGAATATTAGCTTTGTTGGTAATATTGTTATTAAAACCCATTAGCCAGCAAAAGTTCTGTCCCCTAATGGCGGACCCATTAAATAAACATAGCATGTTATAGCGGGTATGCTGAATGAAACAAGAGCAAAAAATGACAAAGGGTATAAAAGACTGAGGCAGCAACTTGTCGGTATTCTATTTGAATAAGGTAAGTCAATCTGAGCTTTGACTCTTCTTTTTTCTAAAAATCAATCTAGAGCAGTGCGAAACGCTTTACGTCCCGTATGCACCAGCAGTCCTGTCGTGGATCGAACCCCAGTCGTTAAGGATGTCATTGTAAGTATCATCCGCGTCCGCATGTCTCGTTCAGTCCGATGGACAACCTGACGGCTCGTCACTTTGCTGTCGGTGACTGTTCCGGTCAGCACTTTGCTTTTCGTGTCGTTCCACCTAGATATTATTTCCCATACCTTGCTCTAAGCTCCGTGCCGTCGTCAACTGCAAAGCTTGCCAAAGTCAGTACTGAAGATGACTTTAAAACAAAAGCAAGTTAGTTTGATGACATTCTACACATTCTCGAGGTAAGTTGAAAGGAGGGGGCTCTGGCTTCATGTTTTCTCAACGAAATACAGCAACTAAATTGCAGCTGACACAGTTATGGAATCTGCAGTCTTTTGCTCCATTAGGAATGCGCAATAAAAAAAATTATCAAGAAGTCGGAAAAGAACACAATATCTTACGATTCTTCCTTTCATACGTGGTTTACCTTTATGTGGAATATTAGTATTGTTGGTAATATTGTTATTAAAACCCATTAGCCAGCAAAAGTTCTGTCCTCTAGTGGCGGTCCCATTAAATAAACCTAGCATGTTATAGCGGGTATGCTGAATGAAACAAGAGCAAAAAATGATAAACGGTATAAAAGACTGCGGCAGCACCTTGTCGGTATTCTATTTGAATAAGGTAAGTCAATCTGAGCTTTGGCTCTTCTTTTTTCTACAAATCAATCTAAAGCAGTGCGAAACGCTTTACGTCCCGTATGCACCAGCAGTCCTGTCGTGGATCGAACCCCAGTCGTTAAGGATGTCATTGTAAGTATTATCCGCTTCCGCATGTCTCGTTCAGTCCGATGGACAATCTTACGGCTCGTCACTTTGCTGCCGTTGACTGTTCCGGCCAGCGCTTTGCTTTTCGTGTCGTTCCACCTAGATATTAATTCCCATACCTTCCTCTAAGCTCCGTGCCGTCGTCAACAGCAAAGCTTGCCAAAGTCAGTACTGAAGATGACTTTAAAACAAAAGCAAGTTAGTTTGATGTCATTCTACACATGCTCGAGGTAAGTTGAAAGTAGGAGGCTCTGGCTTCATGTTTTATCAACGAAACACAGCAACTAAATTGCAGCTGACACAGTTATGGAGTCTGCAGTGTTTTGTTCCCTTAGGAAAGCGTAATAAAAAAAATTATCAAGACGTCGGAAAAGAGCACAATATCTTACGATTCTTCCTTTCATACGTGGTTTACCTTTATGTGGAATATTAGCTTTGTTGGTAATATTGTTATTAAAACCCATTAGCCAGCAAAAGTTCTGTCCCCTAATGGCGGACCCATTAAATAAACATAGCATGTTATAGCGGGTATGCTGAATGAAACAAGAGCAAAAAATGACAAACGGTATAAAAGACTGCGGCAGCACCTTATCGGTATTCTATTTGAATAAGGTAAGTCAATCTGAGCTTTGGCTCTTCTTTTTTCTACAAATCAATCTAGAGCAGTGCGAAACGCTTTACGTCCCGTATGCACCAGCAGTCCTGTCGTGGATCGAACCCCAGTCGTTAAGGATGTCATTGTAAGTATCATCCGCGTCCGCATGTCTCGTTCAGTCCGATGGACCCCTTGACGGCTCGTCACTTTGCTGCCGGTGACTGTTCCGGCCAGCGCTATGCTTTTCGTGTCGTGCCACCTAGATATTATTTCCCATACCTTCCTCTAAGCTCCGTGACGTCGTCAACTGTAAAGTTTGCATGGGGACAGAACTTTTGCTGGCTAATGGGTTTTAATAACAATATTACCAACAAAGCTAATATTCCACATAAAGGTAAACCACGTATGAAAGGAAGAATCGTAAAATATTGTGCTCTTTTCAGACGTCTTGATAATTTTTTTTATTGCGCTTTCCTAAGGGAGCAAAACACTGAAGACTCCATAACTGTGTCAGCTGCAATTTAGTTGCTGTTTTTCGTTCAGAAAACTTGAAGCCAGAGCCTCCTACTTTCAACTTACCTCAAGCATGTGTAGAATGTGATCAAACTAACTTGCTTTTGTTTTAAAGTCATCTTCAGTACTGACTTTGGCAAGCTTTGCAGTTGACGACGGCACGGAGATTAGAGGAAGGTATGGGAAATAATATCTAGGTGGCACGACACGAAAGGCAAAGCGCTGGCCGAAACAGTCACCGGCAGCATAGTGACGAGCCGTCAGGGGGTCCATCGGACTGAACGAGACATGCGGACGCGGATGATACTTACAATGACATCCTTAACGACTGGTGTTCGATCCACGACAGGACTGCTGGTGCATACGGGACGTAAAGCGTTTCGCACTGCTCTAGATTGATTTGTAGAAAAAAGAAGAGCCAAAGCTCACATTGACTTACCTTATTCAAATAGAATACCGATAAGGTGCTGCAGCAGTCTTTTATACCGTTTGTCATTTTTTGCTCTTGTTTCATTCAGCATACCCGCTATAACATGCTAGGTTTATTTAATGGGTCCGCCATTAGGGGACAGAACTTTTGCTGGCTAATGGGTTTTAATAACAATATTACCAACAAAGCTAATATTCCACATAAAGGTAAACCACGTATGAAAGGAAGAATCGTAAGATATTGTGCTCTTTTCCGTCGTCTTGATAATTTTTTTTATAGCGCTTTCCTAAGAGAGCAAAACACTGCAGACTCCACAACTGTGTCAGCTGCAATTTAGTTGCTGTTTTTCGTTGAGAAAACATGAAGCAAGAGTCTCCTACTTTCAACTTACCTCGAGCATGTGTAGAATGACATCAAACTAACTTGCTTTTGTTTTAAAGTCATCTTCAGTACTGACTTTGGCAAGCTTTGCAGTTGACGACGGCAGGGAGATTAGAGGAAGGTATGGGAATTAATATCTTGGTGGCACGACACGAAAAGCAAAGCGATGGCCGGAACAGTCACCGGCAGCAAAGTGATGAGTCGTCAGGTTGTCCATCGGACTGAACGAGACATGCGGACGCGGATAATACTTACAATGACATCCTTAACGACTGGGGTTCGATCCACGAGAGGACTGCTAGTGCATACGAGACGTAAAGCGTTTCGCACTGCTCTAGATTGATATGTAGAAAAAAAAGAGGCATAGCTCAGATTTACTTACCTTATTCAAATAGAATACCGATAAGGTGCTGCCGAAGTCTTTTATACCGTTTGTCATTTTTTGTTTTTGTTTCATTCAGCATACCCGCTTTAACATGCTAAGTTTATTTAATGGGTCCGCCATTAGGGGACAGAACTTTTGCTGGCTAATGGGTTTTAATAACAATATTACCAACAAAGCTAATATTCCACAAGAAGGTAAACCACGTATGAAAAGAAGAATCGTAAGATATTGTGCTCTTTTCCGACGTCTTGATAATTTTTTTTATTGCGCTTTCCTAAGGGAGCAAAACACTGCAGACTCCATAACTGTGTCAGCTGCAATTTAGTTGCTGTTTTTCGTTGAGAAAGCAAGAAGCCAGAGCCTCCTACTTTCAACTTACCTCGAGCATGTGTAGAATGTCATCAAACTAACTTGCTTTTGTTTTAAAGTCATCTTCAGTACTGACATTGGCAAGCTTTACAGTTGACGACGGCACGGAGATTAGAGGAAGGTATGGGAAAGAATATCTAGGTGGCACGACACCAAAGGCAAAGCGCTGGTCGGAACAGTCACCGGCAGCAAAGTGACGAGCCGTCAGGGGGTCCATCGGACTGAACGAGACATGCGGACGCGGATGATACTTACAATGACATCCTTAACGACTGGGGTTCGATCCACGACAGGACTGCTGGTGCATACGGGACGAAAAACGTTTCGCACTGCTTTAGATTGATTTGTAGAAAAAAGAAGAGCCAAAGCTCAGATTGAGTTACCTTATTCAAATAGAATACCGATAAGGTGCTGCAGCAGACTTTTATACCGTTTGTCATTTTTTGCTCTTGTTTCATTCAGCATACCCGCTATAATATGCTAGGTTTATTTAATGGGTCCGCCATTAGGGGACAGAACTTTTGCTGGCTAATGGGTTTCAATAAAAATATTACCAACAAAGCTAATATTCCACAAGAAGGTAAACCACGTATGAAAGGAAGAATCGTAAGATATTGTGCTCTTTTCCGACGTCTTGATAATTTTTTTTATTGCGCTTTCCTAAGGGAGCAAAACACTGCAGACTCCATAACTGTGTCAGCTGCAATTTAGTTGCTGTTTTTCGTTGAGAAAGCAAGAAGCCAGAGCCTCCTACTTTCAACTTACCTCGAGCATGTGTAGAATGTCATCAAACTAACTTGCTTTTGTTTTAAAGTCATCTTCAGTACTGACTTTGGCAAGCTTTACAGTTGACGACGGCACGGAGATTAGAGGAAGGTATGGGAAATAATATCTAGGTGGCACGACACCAAAGGCAAAGCGCTGGTCGGAACAGTCACCGGCAGCAAAGTGACGAGCCGTCAGGGGGTCCATCGGACTGAACGAGACATGCGGAAGCGGATGATACTTACAATGACATCCTTAACGACTGGGGTTCGATCCACGACAGGACTGCTGGTGCATACGGGACGAAAAACGTTTCGCACTGCTTTAGATTGATTTGTAGAAAAAAGAAGAGCCAAAGCTCAGATTGACTTACCTCTCTCAAATAGAATACCGATAAGGTGCTGCAGCAGACTTTTATACCGTTTGTCATTTTTTGCTCTTGTTTCATTCAGCATACCCGCTATAATATGCTAGGTTTATTTAATGGGTCCGCCATTAGGGGACAGAACTTTTGCTGGCTAATGGGTTTCAATAAAAATATTACCAACAAAGCTAATATTCCACAAAATGGTAAACCACGTATGAAAGGAAAAATCGTAAGATATTCGAGCATGTGTAGAATGACATCAAACTAACTTGCTTTTGTTTTAAAGTCATCTTCAGTACTGACTTTGGCAAGCTTTGCAGTTGACGACGGCCCGGAGATTAGAGGAAGTTATGGGAATTAATATCTAGGTGGCACGACACGAAAAGCAAAGCGCTGGTCGGAACAATCACCGGCAGCAAAGTGACGAGCCGTAAGATTGTCCATCGGACTGAACGAGACATGCGGACGCGGATAATACTTATAATGACATCCTTAACGACTGGGGTTCGATCCACAACGGCACTGCTGGTGCATACGAGACGTAAAGCGTTTCGCACTGCTTTAGATTGATTTGTAGAAAAAAGAAGAGCCAAAGCACAGATTGACTTACCTTATTCAAATAGAATACCGATAAGGTGCTGCCGCAGTCTTTTATACCGTTTGTCATTTTTTGTTCTTGTTTCATTCAGCATACCCGCTTTAACATGCTAGGTTTATTTAATGGGTCCGCCACTAGGGGACAGAACTTTTTCTGGCTAATGGGTTTTAATAACAATATTACCAACAAAGCTAATATTCCACATAAAGGTAAACCACGTATGAAAGGAAGAATCGTAAGATATTGTGCTCTTTTCCGACGTCTTGATAATTTTATTTATTGCGTTTTCCTAAGGGAGCAAAAGACTGCAGACTCCATAACTGTGTCAGCTGCAATTTAGTTGCGGTTATTCGTTGAGAAAACATGAAGCCAGAGCCTCCTACTTTCAACTTACCTCGAGCATGTGTAGAATGACATCAAACTAACTTGCTTTTGTTTTAAAGTCATCTTCAGTACTGACTTTGGCAAGCTTTGCAATTGACGACGGCACGGAGCTTAGAGGAAGGTATGGGAAATAATATCTAGGTGACACGACACCAAAGGCAAAGCGCTGGCCGAAACAGTAACCGGCAGCATAGTGACGAGCCGTCAGGAAGTCCATCGGACTGAACGAGACATGCGGACGCGGATGATACTTACAATGACATCCTTAACGACTGGGGTTCGATCCACGACAGGACTGCTGGTGCATACGGGACGTAAAGCGTTTCGCACTGCTCTAGATTGATTTGTAGAAAAAAGAAGAGCCAAAGCTCAGATTGACTTGCCTTATTCAAATAGAATACCGATAAGGTGCTGCCGCAGACTTTTATACCGTTTGTCATTTTTTGCTCATGTTTCATTCAGCATACCCGCTATAACATGCTAGGTTTATTCAATGGGTCCGCCATTAGGGGACAGAACTTTTGCTGGCTAATGGGTTTTAATAACAATATTAACAACAAAGCTAATATTCCACATAAAGGTAAACCACGTATAAAAGGAAGAATCGTAAGATATTGTGCTCTTTTCCGACGTCATGATAATTTTTTTTATTGCGCTTTCCTAAGGGAGCAAAACACTGCAGACTCCATAACTGTGTCAGCTGCAATTTAGTTGCTGATTTTCGTTGAGAAAACATGAAGCCAGAGCCTCCTACTTTCAACTTACCTCGAGCATGTGTAGAATGACATCAAACTAACTTGCTTTGGTTTTAAAGTCAATTTCAGTGCTGACTTTGGCAAGCTTTGCAGTTGACGACGGCACGGAGCTTAGAGGAAGGTATGGGAAATAATATCTAGGTGGCACGACACGAAAAGCAAAGCGCTGGCCGGAACAGTCACCGGCAGCAAAGTGACGAGCCGTCAGGGGGTCCATCGGACTGAACGAGACATGCGGACGCGGATGATATTTACAATGACATCCTTAACGACTGGGGTTCGATACACGACGGCACTGCTGGTGCATACGAAACTTTAAGCGTTTTGCACTGTTTTAGATTGATTTGTAGAAAAAAGAAGAGCAAAAGCTCACATTGACTTACCTTATTCAAATAGAATACCGATAAGGTGCTGCCGCAGTCTTTTATACCGTTTGTCATTTTTTGCTTTTGTTTCATTCAGCATACCCGCTATAACATACAAGGTTTATTTAATAGGTCCGCCATTAGGGGACAGAAATTTTGCTGGCTAATGGGTTTTAATAACAATATTACCAACAAAGCTAATATTTCACATAAAGGTAAACCACGTATGAAAGGAAGAATCGTAAGATATTGTGCTATTTTCCGTCGTCTTGATAATTTTTTTATTGCGCTTTCCTAAGGGAGCAAAACACTGCAGACTCCATAACTGTGTCAGCTGCAATTTAGTTGCTGTTTTTCGTTGAGAAAACATGAAGCCAGAGCCTCCTACTTTCAACTTACCTGGAGCATGTGTAGAATGACATCAAACTGACTTGCTTTTGTTTTAAAGTCATCTTCAGTACTGACTTTGGCAAGCTTTGCAGTTGACGACGGCACGAAGCTTAGAGGAAGGTATGGGAAATAATATCTAGGTGGCACGACACGAAAGGCAAAGCGCTGGCCGAAACAGTCACCGGCAGCATAGTGACGAGCCGTCAGGGGGTCCATCGGACTGAACGAGACATGCGGACGCGGATGATACTTACAATGACATCCTTATCGACTGGGGTTCGATCCACGACAGGACTGCTGGTGCATACGGGACGTAAAGCGTTTCGCACTGCTCTAGATTGATTTGTAGAAAAAAGTAGAGCCAAAGCTCAGATTGACTTACCTTATTCAAATAGAATACCGATAAGGTGCTGCAGCAGTCTTTTATACCGTTTGTCATTTTTTGCTCTTGTTTCATTCAGCATACCCGCTATAACATGCTAGGTTTATTTAATGGGTCCGCCATTAGGGGACAGAACTTTTGCTGGCTAATGGGTTTTAATAACAAAAGGTTTTTATGTACGAAAGGTTTTTATGTGTTTATAAAGGTCTATAATTCTATATCCTATACACAAAATGGTATGGTATGGGATCTGGTTCGGGTAGGGTTATCCAAGGGAAACGTTTTTTATTCCATGATCATATTATGGTAGTTTGTATACCTGCCCCATTTTGTTTTTGTTACGAGACGTCAATAATAATAAATATTCTTATACATGTGAAGCAAAATGCAAATGAATACGTTGTGTACAAACGATGCAACGTCTGAAACATACAGAACTTACTTTAAACATGTTGCACTATCTTTCTAACTATATACGAAATATATTATAAAAATAATGTATATAAAATCAAGAACACAAAGCTCACTCAAAAAATGCAATACGAAAGGATTTTTATGTGTTTATAAAGGTCTATATCCTATGCTAAAAATGGTATGGTATGGGATCTGGTATGGATAGGGCTATCCAGGGGGGAACTTTTTCTGTTCCATGATCATATTATGCTAGTTTATATACCTGCCCCATTTTGTTTTTGTTACGTGACGTCAATAATAGTAAATATTCTTATACATGTGAATCAAAATGCAAATGTAACGTAGCAAAGTTTTCTAATTCAAATGTGTTATTATGTAAAAAAAAACGAACTATCCACTGGAATATGGCACAAATCACACGTTGGAATTCCTTGGATAATCCTGTGTATCAAAGTATTTACCTTTAGACTGATGGTTCTTCATTCCTCACCGCTGAAGCTCGTTTTTTCGAAATATTCTTTTGTATGTTATTCCACTAATACCTCTTTATTTGATTTCTTGAACTATTATTATGGTATTAAACGACATGGAAACTGTTTATTGGAATCAATAAATAGGAATAAACGTCGTTAATAACTGGTCCAAGAGCGTTGCATGGTTTCATGGCTGACGTTTTTAACCCTGACTACACTTCATTTCTTTTGACTGTTTGTTTTATAAAGTCATGTATAAACAAATATACTGCATTTGACATAAGTAATATTTTTTACAAAAATAACTATAGATGATAAAACACCCACTTATGAACTGAAGAGTTACCTAATAACCTATATCAATGCAATCATAGTTTTCGAGTTGACACATTTTTATGTCAACTATGATTATCACAAAATATGGAAGAGATAAAGGTACCATTTGACCCTATACCTTTTCCCATATCACATCCGTGATCATAAAACTATAGAAAATATCTCGTATAGAAAAAAATCATTTTAAAACCTTAGTCATGTGCTTTAAAAAATTTTATTTTATCAGATACTTGTTACAAGAAAGGATGCATATGCATGACCTATGTATTTATTATTGCTGTTATGGTATACTTACCTTGACTTTATAGTTTACATCTATCAAGTTATACAGAAATAGCATTAGGGCATTTACCATCTCGAGATATAGCGCGATAACATATTTCCAAATGTTATGGGAGATATGATTCATGAGCTTCTGAACACGTAAATACATAATACACAATAAAAGAATAACATGAAAAACTATTTTTACAACAAGTTATACTCTTCTAGTTTCTTGACAGTGATTCAGCGATATTTTGATGCTTCCAGTAGTTATGTTACATAATTTTTCACTTAAGTTGTTTCATATTATTTTTTAGATTACGCACAACACAAAACTTTTTGTGTTTATTGCTTTGATTTCTATTGATTCTCATCTTTAGATTCGTAAAGAACGTTTTCATTACACTGAAATAGGTATTTTTATTTGGTATCACTTTAATTGTGTCGTATAGTTTTGTATTGTTTTACAAATTTTTTTATCCTAGTATTTATTTGTCAGTTGAAGTTTTTATTTTGCTTCCACTCTTTCCATTTGTTTGAGCCTAAGCCTTTTCCCCTTCGTTCCACTTTATTCCAATTCCCCGCTGGGCCATAATTGATTTTGTGTTTCACGGAGTGACGTATTAATTGCGGAGTACATGGTGAGTTTATTGTTTGAGGTACGATTCATTCTATATACTTGGCCGGGTGGGGGACAATTTTTTTTTATCTTTTGACTGAAAAATAAGTACTTTTAGTGAACCCCTGGCTAGTTTTGATTTTGTTTATAGGTTACTGCTTTTCAATATATAAAACATCCGCAAAGTTTGTGCGAGTCACGGAATTGCAGTCATAATTTAGTCAACCATTGTCTCTAGAGCCAGGTAATAGCTGACAAACTTATTTGTATCACTTATAAAAAACTACATTTCAATGTGAATGATTTTAGAAGATCTTCATTTTTATTTTTTGAATTAATGATTCTATAAAACTGGACGATAAATTTATTCAGATAAGTTTTCCGATACATTTTCTGTGTCTGTTTGAAAATGTGCTTCATTTTCCTACTTTTAGGATTCTGACACCGACAAGGTGCTGCCGCAGCGTTTTATAACGTTTGTCATTTTTTGCTCTTGTTTCATTCAGCATACCCGCTATAACATGCTAGGTTTATTTAATGGAACAGCCACTAGGGGACAGCACTTTTGCTGGCTAATGGGTTTTAATAACAATATTACCAAAAAAGCTAATATTCCACATAAAGGTAAACCACGTATGAAAGGAAAAATTGTAAGATATTGTGTTCTTTTCCGACGTCTTGATAATTTTTTTTATTGCGCTTTCCTAAGGGAGCAAAACACTGCAGACTCCAAAACTGTGTCAGCTGGAATTTAGTTGCTATTTTTCGTTGGGAAAACACGAAGCCAGAGCCTTCATACTTTCAACTTACCTCGAAAATGTGTAGAATGACATCAAACTAACTTGCTTTTGTTTTAAAGTCATCTTCAATACTGAATTTGGCAAGCTTTGCAGTTGACGACGGCACGGAGCTTAGAAGAAGGTATGGGAAATAATATCTAGGTGGCACGACACGAAAAGCAAAGCGCTGGCCGGAACAGTCACCCGCAGCAAAGTGACGAGCCGTCAGGGGGTTCATCAGACTGAACGAGACATGCCGACGCGGATGATACTTACAATGACATCCTTAACGACTGTGGTTCGATACACGACAGGACTGCTGGTGCATACGGGACGTAAAGCTTTTCGCACTGCTTTAGAATGATTTGAAGAAAAAAGAAGAGCCAAAGCTCAGATTGACTTACATTATTCAAATAGAATACCGACAAGGTGCTGCCGCAGTCTTTTATACCGTTTGTCATTTTTTGCTCTTGTTTCATTCAGCATACCCGCTATAACATGCTAGGTTTATTTAATGGGACCGCCACTAGGGCAAAGCACTTTTGATGGCTAATGGGTATTAATAATAATATTACCAACAAAGCTAATATTCCATATAAAGGTAAACCACGTATGAAACGAAGAATCGTAAGATATTGTGCTCTTTTCCGACGTCTTGATATTTTTTTTTGCGCTTTCCTAAGGGAGCAAAACACTGCAGACTCCATAATTGTGTCAGCTGCAATTTAGTTGCTTTTTTCGTTGAGATAAAATGAAGCCAGAGCCTACTACTTTCAACTTACCTCGAGAATGTGTAGAATGTCATCAAGCTAACTTGCTTTTGTTTTAAAGTCATCTTCAGTACTGACTTTGGCAAGCTTTGCAGTTGACGACGGCACGGAGCTTAGAGGAATGTATGGGAAATAATATCTAGGTGGAAAGACACGAAAAGCAAAGCGCTGGCCGGAACAGTCACCGGCAGCAAAGTGACGAGCCTTCAGGAGGTTCATCGGACTGAACGAGACATGCCGACGCGGATGATACTTACAATGACATCCTTAACGACTGGGGTTCGATACACGACAGGACTGCTGGTGCATACGGGACGTAAAGCTTTTCGCACTGCTTTAGATTGATATGTAGAAAAAAGAAGAGCCAAAGCTCACATTGACTTACCTTACTCAAATAGAATACCGACAAGGTGCTGCCGCAGTGTTTTATACCGTTTGTCATTTTTTGCTCTTGTTTCATTCAGCATACCCGCTATAACATGCTAGGTTTATTTAATGTGACCGCCACTAGGGGACAGAACCATTGCTGGCTAATGGGTTTTAATAATAATATTACCAACAAAGCTAATATTCCACATAAAGGTAAACCACGTATGAAAGGAAGAATCGTAAGATATTGTGCTCTTTTCCGACGTCTTGATAATTTTTTTTTTTTGCGCTTTTCTAAGGGAGCAAAACACTGCAGACTCCATAACTGTGTCAGCTGCAATTTAGTTGCTGTTTTTCGTTGAGATAAAATGAAGCCAGAGCCTCCTACTTTCAACTTACCTCGAGAATGTGTAGAATGTCATCAAACTAACTTGCTTTTGTTTTAAAGTCATCTTCAGTACTGACTTTGGCAAGCTTTGCCGTTGACGAAGGCACGGATCTTAGAGGAAGGTATGGGAAAAAAATCTAGGTGGCACGACACGAAAAGCAAAGCGCTGGCCGGAACAGTCATAGGCAGCAAAGTGACGAGCCGTCAGGGGGTCCATCGGACTGAACGAGACATGCGGACGCGGATGATACTTACAATGACATCCTTAACGACTGTGGTTCGATGCACGACAGGACTGCTGGTGCATACGGGACGTAAAGCTTTTCCCACTGCTGTAGATTGATTTGAAGAAAAAAGAAGAGCCAATGCTCAGATTGACTTACATTATTCAAATAGAATACCGACAAGGTGCTGCCGCAGTGTTTTATACCCTTTGTCATTTTTTGCTCTTGTTTCATTCAGCATACCCGCTATAACATGCTAGGTTTATTTAATGGGACCGCCACTAGGGGACAGCACTTTTGCTGGCTAATGGGTTTTAATAATAATATTACCAACAAAGCTAATATTCCACATAAAGGTAAACCACGTATGAAAGGAAGAATCGTAAGATATTGTGCTCTTTTCCGACGTCTTGATAATTTTTTTTTTTGCGCTTTCCTAAGGGAGCAAAACACTGCAGACTCCATAACTGTGTCAGCTGCAATTTAGTTGCTTTTTTCGTTGAGATAAAATGATGCCAGAACCTACTACTTTCAACTTAACTCGAGAATGTGTAGAATGTCATCAAACTAACTGGCTTTTGTTTTAAAGTCATCTTCAGTACTGACTTTGGCAAGCTTTGCAGTTGACGACGGCACGGAGCTTAGAGGAAGTTATGGGAAATAATATCTAGGTGGAAAGACCGGAAAAGCAAAGCGCTGGCCGGAACAGTCACCGGAAGCAAAGTGACGAGCCGTCAGGGGGTCCATCGGACTGAACGAGACATGCGGATGCGGATGAAACTTACAATGACATCCTTAACGACTGGGGTTCGATACACGACAGGACTGCTGGTGCATACGAAACGTAAAGCTTTTCCCACTGCTTTAGATTTATTTGAAGAAAAAACAAGAGTCAAACCTCAGATTGACTTACCTTACTCAAATAGAATACCGACAAGGTGCTGCCGCAGTGTTTCATAACGTTTGTCATTTTTTGCTCTTGTTTCATTCAGCATACCTGCTATAACATGCTAGGTTTATTTAATGGGACTGCCACTAGGGGACAGCACTTTTGCTGGCTAATGGGTTTTAATAACAATATTACCAACAAAGCTAATATTCCACATAAAGGTAAACCACGTATGAAAGGAAAAATCGTAAGATATTGTGCTCTTTTCCGTCGTCTTGATAATTTTTTTTATTGCGCTTTCCTAAGGGAGCAAAACACTGCAGACTCCAAAACTGTGCCAGCTGCATTTTAGTTGCTATTTTACGTTGAGAAAACATGAAGCCAGAGCCTCCTACTTTCAACTTAACTCGAGAATGTGTAGAATGACATCAAACTAACTTGCTTTTGTTTTAAAGTCATCTTCAATACTGACTTTGGCAAGCTTTGCAGTTGACGACGGCACGGAGCTTAGAAAAAGGTATGGGAAATAATATCTAGGTGGCACGACACGAAAAGCAAAGCGCTTGCCGGAACAGTCACCGGCAGCAAAGTGACGAGCCGTCAGGAGGTCCATCGGACTGAACGAGACATGCGGACGCGGATGATACTTACAATGACATCATTAACGACCGGGGTTCGATCCACGACAGGACTGCTGGTGCATACGGGACGTAAAGCGTTTCGCACTGCTTTAGATTGATTTGTAGAAAAAAGAAGAGCCAAAGCTCAGATTGACTTACCTTATTCAAATAGAATACCGACAAGGTGCTGCCGCAGTCTTTTATACCGTTTGTCATTTTTTGCTCTTGTTTCATTCAGTATACCCGCTATAACATGCTAGGTTTATTTAATGGGTCCGCCACTAGGGGAGAAAACTTTTGCTGGCTAATGGGTTTTAATAACAATATTACCAACAAAGCTAATATTCCACATAGAGGTAAACCACGTATGAAAGGAAGAATCGTAAGATATTGTGCTCTTTTCCGACGTCTTGATAATTTTTTTTATTGCGCTTTCCTAAGAGAGCAAAACACTGCAGACTCCATAACTGTGTCAGCTGCAATTTAGTTGCTGTTTTTCGTTGAGAAAACATGAAGCCAGAGCCTCCTACTTTCAACTTACCTCGAGAATGTGTAGAATGTCATCAAACTAACTTGCTTTGGTTTTAAAGTCATCTTCAGTACTGACTTTGGCAAGCTTTGCAGTTAACGACGGCACGGAGCTTAGAGGAAGGTATGGGAAATTATATCTAGGTAGCACGACACGAAAAGCAAAGCGCAGTCCGGAACAGTCACCGGCAAAAAAGTGACGAGCCGTCAGGGGGCCAGCGGACTGAACGAGACATGCGGTCGCGGATGATACTTACAATGACATCCTTAACGACTGGGGTTCGATACACGAAAGGACTGCTGGTGCATACGAAACGTAAAGCTTTTCGCACTGTTTTAGATTGATTTGAAGAAAAAAGAAGAGCCAAAGCTCAGATTGACTTACATTATTCAAATAGAATATCGACAAGGTGCTGCCGCAGTGTTTTATAACGTTTGTCATTTTTTGCTCTTGTTTCATTCAGCATACCCGCTATAACATGCTAGGTTTATTTAATGGGACCGCCACTAGGGGACAGAACTTTTGCTGGCTAATGGGTTTTAATAATAATATTACCAACAAAGCTAATATTCCACATAAAGGTAAACCACGTATGAAAGGAAGAATCGTAAGATATTGTGCTCTTTTCCGACGTCTTGATAATTTTTTTTTTTGCGCTTTTCTAAGGGAGCAAAACACTGCAGACTCCATAACTGTGTCAGCTGCAATTTAGTTGCTTTTTTCGTTGAGATAAAATGAAGCCAGAGCCTACTACCTTCAACTTACCTCGAGAATGTGTAGAATGTCATCAAACTAACTTGCTTTTGTTTTAAAGTCATCTTCAGTACTGACTTTGGCAAGCTTTGCAGTTGACGACGGCACGGAGCTTAGAGGAAGGTATAGGAAATAATATCTAGGTGGAAAGACCGGAAAAGCAAAGCGCTGGCCGGAACAGTCACCGGCAGCAAAGTGACGAGCCGTCAGGGGGTCCAACGGACTGAACGAGACATGCGGATGCGGATGAAACTTACAATGACATCCTTAACGACTGGGGTTCGATACACGACAGGACTGCTGGTGCATACGAAACGTAAAGCTTTTCCCACTGCTTTAGATTGATTTGTAGAAAAAAGAAGAGCCAAAGCTCAGATTGACTTACCTTACTCAAATAGAATACCGACAAGGTGCTGCCGCAGCCTTTTATAACGTTTGTCATTTTTTGCTCTTGTTTCATTCAGCATACCCGCTATAACATGCTAGGTTTATTTAATGGGACCGCCACTAGGGGACAGCACTTTTGCTGGCTAATGGGTTTTAATAATAATATTACCAACAAAGCTAATATTCCACATAAAGGTAAACCACGTATGAAAGGAAGAATCGTAAGATATTGTGCTCTTTTCCGACGTCTTGATAATTTTTTTTTTTGCGCTTTCCTAAGGGAGCAAAACACTGCAGACTCCATAACTGTGTCAGCTGCAATTTAGTTGCTTTTTTCGTTGAGATAAAATGATGCCAGAACCTACTACTTTCAACTTAACTCGAGAATGTGTAGAATGTCATCAAACTAACTGGCTTTTGTTTTAAAGTCATCTTCAGTACTGACTTTGGCAAGCTTTGCAGTTGACGACGGCACGGAGCTTAGAGGAAGTTATGGGAAATAATATCTAGGTGGAAAGACCGGAAAAGCAAAGCGCTGGCCGGAACAGTCACCGGAAGCAAAGTGACGAGCCGTCAGGGGGTCCATCGGACTGAACGAGACATGCGGATGCGGATGAAACTTACAATGACATCCTTAACGACTGGGGTTCGATACACGACAGGACTGCTGGTGCATACGAAACGTAAAGCTTTTCCCACTGCTTTAGATTTATTTGAAGAAAAAACAAGAGTCAAACCTCAGATTGACTTACCTTACTCAAATAGAATACCGACAAGGTGCTGCCGCAGCCTTTCATAACGTTTGTCATTTTTTGCTCTTGTTTCATTCAGCATACCTGCTATAACAGCGGTTCTTAAACTTTTTTGAGCGCGACCCAAATCTGAGTTTCATGATCACCTCACGACCCAAACCTATGTCGCGACCCATTTTAATGTCCTATAGACCTATATTATATTATATTAACCTATGTCGCGACCCACCTATGTCACTATGTCGCGACCCATTTTCTGACCCTCCGCGACCCATGTTTGGGTCGCGACCCATACTTTAAGAACCCCTGTGCTATAACATGCTAGGTTTATTTAATGGGACTGCCACTAGGGGACAGCACTTTTGCTGGCTAATGGGTTTTAATAACAATATTACCAACAAAGCTAATATTCCACATAAAGGTAAACCACGTATGAAAGGAAAAATCGTAAGATATTGTGCTCTTTTCCGTCGTCTTGATAATTTTTTTTATTGCGCTTTCCTAAGGGAGCAAAACACTGCAGACTCCAAAACTGTGCCAGCTGCATTTTAGTTGCTATTTTACGTTGAGAAAACATGAAGCCAGAGCCTCCTACTTTCAACTTAACTCGAGAATGTGTAGAATGACATCAAACTAACTTGCTTTTGTTTTAAAGTCATCTTCAATACTGACTTTGGCAAGCTTTGCAGTTGACGACGGCACGGAGCTTAGAAAAAGGTATGGGAAATAATATCTAGGTGGCACGACACGAAAAGCAAAGCGCTTGCCGGAACAGTCACCGGCAGCAAAGTGACGAGCCGTCAGGAGGTCCATCGGACTGAACGAGACATGCGGACGCGGATGATACTTACAATGACATCATTAACGACCGGGGTTCGATCCACGACAGGACTGCTGGTGCATACGGGACGTAAAGCGTTTCGCACTGCTTTAGATTGATTTGTAGAAAAAAGAAGAGCCAAAGCTCAGATTGACTTACCTTATTCAAATAGAATACCGACAAGGTGCTGCCGCAGTCTTTTATACCGTTTGTCATTTTTTGCTCTTGTTTCATTCAGTATACCCGCTATAACATGCTAGGTTTATTTAATGGGTCCGCCACTAGGGGAGAAAACTTTTGCTGGCTAATGGGTTTTAATAACAATATTACCAACAAAGCTAATATTCCACATAGAGGTAAACCACGTATGAAAGGAAGAATCGTAAGATATTGTGCTCTTTTCCGACGTCTTGATAATTTTTTTTATTGCGCTTTCCTAAGAGAGCAAAACACTGCAGACTCCATAACTGTGTCAGCTGCAATTTAGTTGCTGTTTTTCGTTGAGAAAACATGAAGCCAGAGCCTCCTACTTTCAACTTACCTCGAGAATGTGTAGAATGTCATCAAACTAACTTGCTTTGGTTTTAAAGTCATCTTCAGTACTGACTTTGGCAAGCTTTGCAGTTAACGACGGCACGGAGCTTAGAGGAAGGTATGGGAAATTATATCTAGGTAGCACGACACGAAAAGCAAAGCGCAGTCCGGAACAGTCACCGGCAAAAAAGTGACGAGCCGTCAGGGGGCCAGCGGACTGAACGAGACATGCGGTCGCGGATGATACTTACAATGACATCCTTAACGACTGGGGTTCGATACACGAAAGGACAGCTGGTGCATACGAAACGTAAAGCTTTTCGCACTGTTTTAGATTGATTTGAAGAAAAAAGAAGAGCCAAAGCTCAGATTGACTTACATTATTCAAATAGAATATCGACAAGGTGCTGCCGCAGTGTTTTATAACGTTTGTCATTTTTTGCTCTTGTTTCATTCAGCATACCCGCTATAACATGCTAGGTTTATTTAATGGGACCGCCACTAGGGGACAGAACTTTTGCTGGCTAATGGGTTTTAATAATAATATTACCAACAAAGCTAATATTCCACATAAAGGTAAACCACGTATGAAAGGAAGAATCGTAAGATATTGTGCTCTTTTCCGACGTCTTGATAATTTTTTTTTTTGCGCTTTTCTAAGGGAGCAAAACACTGCAGACTCCATAACTGTGTCAGCTGCAATTTAGTTGCTTTTTTCGTTGAGATAAAATGAAGCCAGAGCCTACTACCTTCAACTTACCTCGAGAATGTGTAGAATGTCATCAAACTAACTTGCTTTTGTTTTAAAGTCATCTTCAGTACTGACTTTGGCAAGCTTTGCAGTTGACGACGGCACGGAGCTTAGAGGAAGGTATAGGAAATAATATCTAGGTGGAAAGACCGGAAAAGCAAAGCGCTGGCCGGAACAGTCACCGGCAGCAAAGTGACGAGCCGTCAGGGGGTCCAACGGACTGAACGAGACATGCGGATGCGGATGAAACTTACAATGACATCCTTAACGACTGGGGTTCGATACACGACAGGACTGCTGGTGCATACGAAACGTAAAGCTTTTCCCACTGCTTTAGATTGATTTGTAGAAAAAAGAAGAGCCAAAGCTCAGATTGACTTACCTTACTCAAATAGAATACCGACAAGGTGCTGCCGCAGCCTTTTATAACGTTTGTCATTTTTTGCTCTTGTTTCATTCAGCATACCCGCTATAACATGCTAGGTTTATTTAATGGGACTGCCACTAGGGGACAGCACTTTTGCTGGCTAATGGGTTTTAATAACAATATTACCAACAAAGCTAATATTCCACATAGAGGTAAACCACGAATGAAAGGAAGAATCGTAAGATATTGTGCTCTTTTCCGACGTCTTGATAATTTTTTTTATTGCGCTTTCCTAAGGGAGCAAAACACTGCAGACTCCATAACTGTGTCAGCTGCAATTCATTTGCTGTTTTTCGTTGAGAAAACATGAAGCCAGAGCCTCCTACTTTCAACTTACCTCGAGAATGTGTAGAATGTCATCAAACTAACTTGCTTTGGTTTTAAAGTCATCTTCAGTACTGACTTTGGCAAGCTTTGCAGTTGACGACGGCACGGAGCTTAGAGGAAGGTATGGGAAATAATATCTAGGTGGCACGACACGAAAAGCAAAGCGCTGGTCGGAACAGTCACCGGCAAAAAAGTGACGAGCCGTCAGGCGGCCAGCGGACTGAACGAGACATGCGGACGCGGATGATACTTACAATGACATCCTTAACGACTGGGGTTCGATCCACGACAAGACTGTTGGTGCATACGAAACGTAAAGTGTTTCGCACTGCTTTAGATTGATTTGTAGAAAAAAGAAGAGCCAAAGCTCAGATTGACTTACCTTATTCAAATAGAATACCGACAAGTTGCTGTCGCAGTCTTTTATACCGTTTGGCAATTTTTGCTCTTGTTTCATTCAGTATACCCGCTAAAACATGCTAGGTTTATTTAATGGGACCGCCACTAGGGGAGAGAACTTTTGCTGGCTAATGGGTTTTAATAACAATATTACCAACAAAGCTAATATTCCACATAAAGGTAAACCTTGTATGAAAGGAAGAATCGTAAGATATTGTGCACTTTTCCGACGTCTTGATAATTTTTTTTATTGCGCTTTCCTAAGGGAGCAAAACACTGCAGACTCCATAACTGTGTCAGCTGCAATTTAGTTGCTGTTTTTCGTTGAGAAAACATGAAGCCAGAGCCTCCTACTTTCAACTTACCTCGAGCATGTGTAGAATGTCATCAAACTAACTTGCTTTTGTTTTAAAGTCATCTTCAGTACTGACTTTGGCAAGCTTTGCAGTTGACGACGGCACGGACCTTAGAGGAAGGTATGGGAAAAAATATCTAGGTGGCACGACACGAAAAGCAAAGCGCTGGCCGGAACAGTCACCGGCAGCAAAGTGACGAGCCGTCAGGGGGTCCATCGGACTGAACGAGACATGCGGACGCGGATGATACTTACAATGACATCCTTAACGACTGTGGTTCGATACACGACAGGACTGCTGGTGCATACGGGAAGTAAAGCCTTTCGCACTGCTTTAGCTTGATTTGAAGAAAAAAGAAGAGCCAAAGCTCAGATTGACTTACATTATTCAAATAGAATACCGACAAGGTGCTGCCGCAGTGTTTTATACCGTTTGTCATTTTTTGCTTTTGTTTCATTCAGCATACCCGCTATAACATGCTAGGTTTATTTAATGTGACCGCCACTAGGGGACAGAACTTTTACTGGCTAATGGGTTTTAATAATAATATTACCAACAAAGCTAATATTCCACATAAAGGTAAACCACCTATGAAAGGAAGAATCGTAAGATATTGTGCTCTTTTCCGACGTCTTGATAATTTTTTTTTTTTGCGCTTTCCTAAGGGAGCAAAACACTGCAGACTCCATAACTGTGTCAGCTGCAATTTAGTTGCTGTTTTTCGTTGAGAAAACATGAAGCCAGAGCCTCCTACTTTCAACTTACCTCGAGAATGTGTAGAATGTCATCAAACTAACTTGCTTTTGTTTTAAAGTCATCTTCAGTACTGACTTTGGCAAGCTTTGCAGTTGACGAAGGCACGGATCTTAGAGGAAGGTATGGGAAAAAAATCTAGGTGGCACGACACGAAAAGCAAAGCGCTGGCCGGAACAGTCACCGGCAGCAAAGTGACGAGCCGTCAGGGGGTCCATCGGACTGAACGAGACATGCGGACGCGGATGATACTCACAATGACATCCTTAACGACCGGGGTTCGATGCACGACAGGACTGCTGGTGCATACGGGACGTAAAGCTTTTCCCACTGCTGTTGATTGATTTGAAGAAAAAAGAAGAGCCAAAGCTCAGATTGACTTACATTATTCAAATAGAATACCGACAAGGTGCTGCCGCAGTCTTTTATACCCTTTGTCATTTTTTGCTCTTGTTTCATTCAGCATACCCGCTATACATGCTAGGTTTATTTAATGGAACCGCCACTAGGGGACAGCACTTTTGCTGGCTAATGGGTTTTAATAATAATATTACCAACAAAGCTAATATTCCACCATAAAGGTAAACCACGTATGAAAGGAAGAATCGTAAGATATTGTGCTCTTTTCCGACGTCTTGATAATTTTTTTTATTGCGCTTTCCTAAGGGAGCAAAACACTGCAGACTCCATAACTGTGTCAGCTGCAATTTAGTTGCTTTTTTCGTTGAGATAAAATGAAGCCAGAGCCTACTACTTTCAACTTACCTCGAGAATGTGTAGAATGTCATCAAACTAACTTGCTTTTGTTTTAAAGTCATCTTCAGTACTGACTTTGGCAAGCTTTGCAGTTGACGACGGCACGGAGCTTAGAGGAAGGTATGGTAAATAATATCTAGGTGGCACGAACCGAAAAGCAAAGCGCTGGCCGGAACAGTCACCGGCAGCAAAGTGACGAGCCGTCAGGGGGTCCATCGGACTGAACGAGACATGCGGACGCGGATGATACTTGCAATGACATCCTTAACGACTGGGGTTCGATACACGACAAGACTGCTGGTGCATACGAAACGTAAAACTTTTCGCACTGTTTGAGATTGATTTGTAGAAAAAAGAAGAGCCAAAGCTCAGATTGAGTTACCTTATTCAAATAGAATACCGACAAGGTGCTGCCGCAGCCTTTTATAACGTTTGTCATTTTTTGCTTTTGTTTCATTCAGCATACCCGCTATAATATGCTAGGTTTATTTATTGGAACCGCCACTAGGGAACAGCACTTTTGCTGGCTAATGGGTTTTAATGACAATATTACCAAAAAAGCTAATATTCCACATAAAGGTAAACCACGTATGAAAGGAAAAATCGTAAGATATTGTGTTCTTTTCCGTCGTCTTGATAATTTTTTTTATTGCGCTTTCCTAAGGGAGCAAAACACTGCAGACTCCAAAACTGTGCCAGCTGCATTTTAGTTGCTATTTTTCGTTGAGAAAACATGAAGCCAGAGCCTCCTACTTTCAACTTACCTCGAGAATGTGTAGAATGACATCAAACTAACTTGCTTTTGTTTTAAAGTCATCTTCAATACTGACTTTGGCAAGCTTTGCAGTTGACGACGGCACGGAGCTTAGAAAAATTATGGGAAATAATATCTAGGTGGCACGACACGAAAAGCAAAGCGCTTGCCGGAACAGTCACCTGCAGCAAAGTGACGAGCCGTCAGGAAGTCCATCGGACTGAACGAGACATGCGGACGCGGATGATACTTACAATGACATCCTTAACGACTGTGGTTCGATACACGACAGGACTGCTGGTGCATACAGGACGTAAAGTTTTTCGCACTGCTTTAGATTGATTTGAAGAAAAAAGAAGAGCCAAAGATCAGATTGACTTAAATTATTCAAATAGAATACCGACAAGGTGCTGCCGCAGCCTTTTATAACGTTTGTCATTTTTTGCTCTTGTTTCATTCAACATACCCGCTATAACATGCTAGGTTTATTTAATGGGACTGCCACTAGGGGACAGCACTTTTGCTGGCTAATGGGTTTTAATAACAATATTACCAACAAAGCTAATATTCCACATAAAGGTAAACCACGAATGAAAGGAAGAATCGTAAGATATTGTGCTCTTTTCCGACGTCTTGATAATTTTTTTTTTTTGCGCTTTCCTAAGGGAGCAAAACACTGCAGACTCCATAACTGTGTCAGCTGCAATTTAGTTGCTGTTTTTCGTTGAGATAAAATGAAGCCAGAGCCTCCTACTTTCAACTTACCTCGAGAATGTGTAGAATGTCATCAAACTAACTTGCTTTTGTTTTAAAGTCATCTTCAGTACTGACTTTGGCAAGCTTTGCAGTTGACGACGGCACGGAGCTTAGAGGAAGGTATGGGAAATAATATCTAGGTGGAACGACACGAAAAGCAAAGCGCTGGCCGGAACAGTCACCGGCAGCAAAGTGACGAGCCGTCAGGGGGTTCATCGAACTGAACGAGACATGCCGAAGCGGATGATACTCACCATGACATCCTTAACGACTGGAGATCGATCCACGACAGGACTGTTGGTGCATACGAGACATAAAGCTTTTCGCACTGCTCTAGATTGATTTGTAGAAAAAAGAAGAGCCAAAGCTCAGATTGACTTACCTTATTCAAATAGAATACCGATAAGGTGCAGCCGCAGTCTTTCATACCGTTTGTCAATTTTTGCTCTTGTTTCATTCAGTATTCCCGCTAAAACATGCTAGGTTTATTTAATGAGACCGTCACTAGGGGACAGAACTTTTGCTGGCTAATGGGTTTTAATAACAATATTACCAACAAAGCTAATATTCCACATAAAGGTAAACCACGTATGAAAGGAAGAATCGTAAGATATTGTGCTCTTTTCCGACGTCTTGATAATTTTTTTTATTGCGCTTTCCTAAGGGAGCAAAACACTGCAGACTCCATAACTGTGTCAGCTGCAATGCATTTGCTGTTTTTCGTTGAAAAAACATGAAGTCAGAGCCTCCTACTTTCAACTTACCTCGAGAATGTGTAGAATGTCATCAAACTAACTTGTTTTTGTTTTAAAGTCATCTTCAGTACTGACTTTGGCAAGCTTTGCAGTTGACGAAGGCACGGATCTTAGAGGAAGGTATGGGAAATAATATCTAGGTGGCACGACACGAAAAGCAAAGCGCTGGCAGGAACAGTCACCGGCAGCAAAGTGACGAGCCGTCAGAGGGTCCATCGGACGGAAAGAGACATGCGGACGCGGATGATACTTACAATGACATCCTTAACGACTGGGGTTCGATCCACGACAGGACTGTTGGTGCATACGGGACGTAAAGCCTTTCGCACTGCTTTAGATTGATTTGTAGAAAAAAGAAGAGCCAAAGCTCAGATTGACTTACCTTACTCAAATAGAATACCGACAAGGTGCTGCCGCAGCCTTTTATAACGTTTGTCATTTTTTGCTCTTGTTTCATTCAGCATACCCGCTATATATGCTAGGTTTATTTAATGGAACCGCCACTAGGGGACAGCACTTTTGCTGGCTAATGGGTTTTAATAACAATATTACCAAAAAAGCTAATATTCCACATAAAGGTAAACCACGTATGAAAGGAAGAATCGTAAGATATTGTGCTCTTTTCCGACGTCTTGATAATTTTTTTTATTGCGCTTTCCTAAGGGAGCAAAACACTGCAGACTCCATAACTGTGTCAGCTGCAATTTAGTTGCTGTTTTTCGTTGAGAAAACATGAAGCCAGAGCCTCCTACTTTCAACTTACCTCGAGAATGTGTAGAATGTCATCAAACTAACTTGCTTTTGTTTTAAAGTCATCTTCAGTACTGACTTTGGCAAGCTTTGCAGTTGACGAAGGCACGGATCTTAGAGGAAGGTATGGGAAAAAAATCTAGGTGGCACGACACGAAAAGCAAAGCGCTGGCCGGAACAGTCACCGGCAGCAAAGTGACGAGCCGTCAGGGGGTCCATCGGACTGAACGAGACATGCGGACGCGGATGATACTTACAATGACATCCTTAACGACTGGGGTTCGATGCACGACAGGACTGCTGGTGCATACGGGACGTAAAGCTTTTCCCACTGCTGTTGATTGATTTGAAGAAAAAAGAAGAGCCAAGGTTTGTTTATTTGCACGCTAATTCTTAACACGCAAATAATGAAAAAAAAAACAAACAAAAAATACACGGAACAAAATATGAAAACACACGAAAAACAACTATTTAAACAGTATAGCTTTTCGGTTAATGATTTTCAAATTGATACTAAAGGTGACCCTCCTTCACTTCTAATAATCACACATAGCAACATAATCGCAATCAATTACGAAAAACACCATTTGTTTATGTGCCATGCGGCAATGCTCGACAAAATATATACATAGTCGAAAAAACTTTAAAGGCACGAGCATAGCGATGTAAAGACAATATACAACACAAATTAAACTACGATTGAGTTTATAAGATTACGGTGGCATTAAATCATTCAATTTAAAAGCGGGGTCCAAACGCAATTCGAGCCTCCCACCTTCTACCATTTGATTTATTCTGTATTTAAAGGCCCGGTCTATGCTTGTCACCAATTTGTCAAGGGTTGGAGGAGATTTGTTCTCATATATAAATTTGTTCCTAGTTTTCCATATTTGGTGTTTAACCATGGTGATCAATGTGCTCAAAGTCTGGTCCGTTATTTCGTTTTCGATCCGTTTAAAGTTAAAACTTTCTAAGTCTTCGACTTTTGTCATAGCCGGGTTGAGGTTGGCGAATTTTTGCGCAAACATTTTTACTGTAACCCAAAGTCGATTTATCTTTTCGCATTTTCGGAAAGTGTGGTAGTCGGTATCTGGACCAATGCCGCAAAATGCGCACGATGTATCCGAGTTAATTTGGAAAATACCGCATTTTCCCCTAAAGGGTAGTAGATTCCACGCGCATCTGTAGTTGAAGGTTTTCAAATAATTTGGTAAAATCGGGTTATGAATCCTAGCCCATTTAACTCGGTTTTTTTCACTCGACTGCGTTTCTGGAGTGCTTTCTTTGATTATTCGTCTGTACGTGTTTCCTAATTTTGGACTGGCTAATTCAACTTTACTTAGTTTGTATTTTTCAACAATTTCCCGGATTTTCCAATAATAGGGACTTGGTTGTGCGATGTGCGGGATATTGTTTAGTTTTTGAACATCAAGTACATTAGCTAAAACGTGTCCTAATTGGTACTCCACATATCTATCGTGTGTTGACATTGGTTCGTTCATTACTCTGCCGAGGCAATACTTTTGTATCGATTTGACATAAGTCAGATCGGCGTAGACTTGGATGTTTGGCATTCGGTAGCCGCCTTCTAACTTATCGTGTTGTAAAATATCGATGGAAACAACTCTTTCTTTGCCTTGCACGTATTGCAGAACATGATTATTTAATTTCCCAATTATATCTCGATCTGGAGGGTATGTTTTGGCAACCTGAGTAATTACTGGCAGGATTTTTGATTTTAATAAAACTGCTTTAGCTTCATAGGTGGCATAGTTTGTGCTCAAACTTTTTAGTTGCTCTTTTACCCTTGGAATTAAGTTTTCCCATTGTTGGCGTTCTATAACGTTTCTGATTTCATATCCCAATAACTCTATACTTGTGTTTGTCCAGGATAGTTTGGGCAAGAGTGGGTTGTCTACCGGCTGATTCACAGCTAATCCTTTGGTTTTAGCTTCATTTAAGGTTAAGCCAGATGCCTTTGAAAATCTGTCGACTAAATCGAGCGCGAGATGGATATCAGCAGGGTTTTTAAGACACAACGTTGTGTCGTCAGCGTAATTTACGCATTTTACTTCTTTTCTGTCGCTTAACTGAGGACCTTTGATATATCCAGTCTCATTGAGCTTAGACATTAAAGGCTCTACCGCTATTAGAAACAAGTGTAGACTTAAGGGGTCTCCTTGTCTCACGCCTCGGTTCAATTTAAAATCTTTTGACAGATGTCCGTTTAAAATTATTTTCGCGACGCTATCGCTATACAGATCTCTTATGCATGCACATAGTGTTTCTGGGAACCGCATTTCAGTCAAAACTCTCATTAACCAATTATGTTCTATTGAATCGAAGGCTTTTTTAAAATCAAGGGATAAAAAATACAGGTTTTGCATTTTTCTTTTCGCATTTTCATGTAAATCTCTTAAAAGGATCGTGGCTTCTGATAATTGTTTACCTTTTGTGGCGTACTGATGCTCATGTATCACTTCTTTGAGAGTTTCCCTTATTCTATTTGCCAGTATTTTTGTATATATTTTGTAGTCTAAATTTAACAGGGTAATGGGTCGGTAGTTGTCTAGGTCTGCATCATCGCCTTTTTTATAAATTAGAGTGATGGCACCTTTCTTAATTTCTTTGGGGATTTTTTTTTCTTTAAACCAGTGTTTAAAGATTTCGCTCATTTTGTCACCTATTATATTCCAACAGGTTTTATAAAATTCACCGCTTAGTCCGTCCGGCCCAGGCGATTTCCCATTTGCAAGAGTCTTCACAACGTTTTGGATTTCGGCATTGCTTATTTCACAATCTAATTTTAGAGCACTTTCGTGCAAAATATGGCGCAGATTGCTCGAAATGAACAAATCTTGTATTTCTACATCTGTTTTTCTTGACGAGTATAACTTGGTATAATAATTTTTAGTGGTTCGTAGCATTTCTCCCGGTACGCTGGTGGGCAAGCCGTTTTTGTCATATATTTCTTCAATATATGTTTGTGAACGTTTTTTATTAAAATGTGCAAAAAATTCCCGTGAGCCAATTTTTTCTTTACTTTCTCTGTTTTTTAAGATCGATTCATAAATTCGTTTCTTTCTATAATTTCTTAGTTCTCGTTTCGCTTCAATGTATTTACAGTGGTTGGCCGGGTTGTCACCGAGTCGATTTTGTGCGGATTTCAAATTAGTCACTAAGTAATCTTCATACATTTTTCTTTCAGCGTGTCGGCCTTTTGTAAATTCCACAATTAATGCTTTTAACCTACGTTTGGTGTCCGTCCACCAATCACTGGGGGTTTTATATAAATATTCTTGCAGCGTGCACCATTGTTTCCATTTGCATTCTAAAACTTCGAGAAAATCTTTATCTGCATAAGTTTGCGTATTATTCTTCCAGAGGCCGATACCTCTAGGAGGAGGGGCGTCGACATTTAAGTTTATTGTTATTTTTTCGTGGTCTGTCAAATGAGACGGTTGCTGGCTAATTTCTGTTGCTTGGAGATGTTTTGACAGGTAAAATCTGTCAAGGCGCGATTTGCTAATTCCGTTCTGCCACGTAAAAATTTTCTTTTGGCCGTATATTTCCCGAAAATGATCTGTTAGATCATATGTTTCGCAGAGTTTCATTAGTTCGGTTTTTTTATATCGATTTCGAAGAGGGGGATGTTTGTCTAAAGTCAGGTCGTCGACAATATTAAAGTCGCCGGCTAGGACTGTGGGCAATTTTCCATCGACATACTGGTACATTTGTTTAAAAAATCTATCGTTTTCACGGATATCCCCGGAATTTACGTTTGGTGCGTAAATATTTATTACTTTTAAAAGGTGGCCATGTATTGATAAAACCGCACTGATTATTCTACCCTCTACGTCGTGATCTACTTCTTTGAATGTAATTGCAGGGTGATTGATGAGAATTGCGACTCCCTTATCTTGAAATTTCTTTTTGGGCGCAGAGTTGAAAAGCGCTTTTGACTCACCCCATTCCTTGCACCAATCATTTTCTTTATCAGGGGGACATTTGGTTTCTTGAAGTAAAATTATTTGCACTTTATCTCGTTTCAAACCCTCAAACAAATCGCGGCGCTTCAGGGAATCATTCAAGCCTCTACAATTAAGCGAGGTGATACTGAGGTATGCAGTCATGGGAAATTGCAACGTTGAAAATAAATACACTAGCGTACAAAAAAGAATCAAACTCGTAATATTATTCAAATCTATGACTTTACTTAGACCATCGCGGTGGCATTCATGTCTAAGACATCCGGTACATATCTACAATTACATTTATCACACATACCTTGTCTTAGCTTGTGTACAAACTTTATGTTGTTCGTGATGCAATCACATCTGTAATATACCATTGGGCACACGTGGCAGAAAACGTACATGTTTGCTGTCGGTTTTAGAACTTTTTCGCCGCATTGGCATTCCACCCCTGTCGGTTCAATGTCGTCAAACACCTCACTTTCATCGGGTTCAGCAGATCGTTCGCTCTCCGCGTCTTCTTTAACCTTTTGTCCTGGAGGAATATCGATAGTGACAGAAGAATCATCACTTCTTTCTCTTTTGTACCTTTCGTTTTCTTGTGATAGTGCATCAATGTCATCGAATTGTTCTCCTTTTGTGCTGTTGATTTCATCTAAGCTGTCGTTGTTATCATAGTAGCTATGCTCATGTTGACTATTTTCCATTGTTTTTTTGACATGCGATTTGTTTCCATTCTTGGGTGTTGAATGGCGATGTTTGTTTGTTTCGTCGGCCGAGATCGGCAAGCTTGGAAAAATTTCTTTTGAAGGAGAGTATGGTCTTTCTTCTTCGGCGCTATTTAATTGTCGGAAAGTTACTTTGCCTATACTGCGCTTATTTCCAGAGACCTTCTCCCACGAATCGTTGACTACTTCCTGGTTTCGGGTTTTGTAGGGGCAATCTTTCACCAAATGTGTTGATTCTGCACAGTAGTGACAAGTTTTTGCTTGACCTTCATACTCAACGGTGCATTTGTAATGCCCAAAATAGACGAAAGATGGCGGTTTGGCTTTCAGAAGGTCTTCTTTTAAAACTCTGAAAATTCTGCGGCCGTCTTTTACACCTCGTATTCTGTCGCGGCCATGAGCTTCGGATAGCACAATACCGACTGTTTTCATTGCTTCTTCGATGCTACTTCGTGGGAAATCTATCGGTACCCATCCGATTGTTAAATTGGTGTATGCATCTCCTTGTGCAATAACGTTGACGACGCCTTCAAAATTTCTTAATTTGCCAGCTAATTTTATGGCTATATCCTTGCTTCTGCAAGTCACTTCGACGTTTCGGCCGGGCCTTTGTACAATTCCTTCAATATACTGTAAAGGTATGCCCGTTTTCTCTAACAGTTCATAGATGCTGCTTCTTCGCACATTTTCTTTCAATTTGATTGAAACCTCTCTGTCTCGGTTGTAGTTCGTTGGGGCTGGAAACCGCCACTGTTTTGCAACTCTTTCAGCATAAGTCATATTAGAAGACATCGGGTCTTCCATTACTTCAAAGTAGGCCGGACACTGAAGTCTACTTTGTAACTGACGAAAAGGTAGTCCTAAAAAGGACTCTTTGCAGGGTACCTTTGTCTTGTCTGAAGATTAACTATCGCTCGCTGATCCAACTGATACTAACTGTATAGAGAAGAGCCAAAGCTCAGATTGACTTACCTTATTCAAATAGAATAAGAAGAAGAAAAAAGAAGAGCCAAAGCTCAGATTGACTTAACTTATTCAAATAGAATACCGACAAGGTGCTGCCGCAGTCTTTTATACCGTTTGTCATTTTTTACTCTTGTTTCATTCAGCATACCCGCTATAACATGCTAGGTTTATTTAATGGGACCGCCACTAGGGGACAGCACTTTTGCTGGCTAATGGGTTTTAATAACAATATTACCAACAAAGCTAAAATTCCACATAAAGGTAAACCAAGTATGAAAGGAAGAATCGTAAGATATTGTGCTCTTTTCCGACGTCTTGATAATTTTTTTATTGCGCTTTCCTAAGGGAGCAAAACACTGCAGACTCCATAACTGTGTCAGCTGCAATTTAGTTGCTGTTTTTCGTTGAGAAAACATGAAGCCAGATCCTCCTACTTTCAACTTACCTCGAGAATGTGTAGAATGTCATCAAACTAACTTGCTTTTGTTTTAAAGTCATCTTCAGTACTGACTTTGGCAACCTTTGCAGTTGACGACGGCACGGAACTTAGAGGAAGGTATGGAAAATAATATCTAGGTGGCACGACACGAAAAGCAAAGCGCTGGCCGGAACAGTCACCGGCAGCAAAGTGACGAACCGTCAGGGGGTCCATCGGACTGAACGAGACATGCGGACGCGGATAATACTTACAATGCCATCCTTAACGACTGGGGTTCGGTCCACGACAGGACTGCTGGTGCATACGAAACGTAAAGCGTTTCGCACTGCTCTAGATTTATTTGTAGAAAAAAGAAGAGCCAAAGCTCAGATTGACTTACCTTATTCAAATAGAATACCGACAAGGTCCTGCCGCAGTCTTTTATACCGTTTGTCATTTTTTGCTCTTGTTTCATTCAGCATACCCGCTATAACATGCTAGGTTTATTTAATGGGACCGCCACTAGGGGACAGAACTTTTGCTGGCTAATGGGTTTTAATAACAATATTACCAACAAAGCTAATATTCCACATAAAGGTAAACCACGTATGAAAGGAAGAATCGTAAGATATTGTACTCTTTTCCGACGTCTTGATAGTTTTTTTTATTGCGCTTTCCTAAGGGAGCAAAACACTGCAGACTCCATAACTGTGTCAGCTGCAATTTAGTTGCTGTTTTCGTTGAGAAAACATAAAGCCAGAGCCTCCTACTTTCAACTTACCTCGAGAATGTGTAGAATGTCATCAAACTAACTTGCTTTTGTTTTAAAGTCATCTTCAGTACTGACTTTGGCAACCTTTGCAGTTGACGACGGCACGGAGCTTAGAGGAAGGTATGGGAAATAATATCTAAGTGGCACGACACGAAAAGCAAAGCGCTGGCCAGAACAGTCACCGGCAGCAAAGTGACGAGCCGTCAGGGGGTCCATCGGACTGAACGAGACATGCGGACGCGGATGATACTTACAATGACATCCTTAACGACTGGGGTTCGATCCACAACAGGACTGCTGGTGCATACGGGACGTAAAGAGTTTCGCACTGCTTTAGATTAATTTTTAGAAGAAATAAGAAGAGCCAAAGCTCAGATTGACTTACCTTATTCAAATAGAATACCGACAAGGTGCTGCCGCAGTCTTTTATACCGTTTGTCATTTTTTGCTCTTGTTTCATTCAGCATACCCGCTATAACATGCTAGGTTTATTTAATGGGACCGCCACTAGGGGACAGCACTTTTGCTGGCTAATGGGTTTTAATAACAATATTACCAACAAAGCTAATATTCCACATAAAGGTAAACCACGTATGAAAGGAAGAATCGTAAGATATTGTACTCTTTTTCGACGTCTTGATAGTTTTTTTTATTGCGCTTTCCTAAGGGAGCAAAACACTGCAGACTCCATAACTGTGTCAGCTGCAATTTAGTTGCTGTTTTCGTTGAGAAAACATAAAGCCAGAGCCTCCTACTTTCAACTTACCTCGAGAATGTGTAGAATGTCATCAAACTAACTTGCTTTTGTTTTAAAGTCATCTTCAGTACTGACTTTGGCAACCTTTGCAGTTGACGACGGCACGGAGCTTAGAGGAAGGTATGGGAAATAATATCTAAGTGGCACGACACGAAAAGCAAAGCGCTGGCCAGAACAGTCACCGGCAGCAAAGTGACGAGCCGTCAGGGGGTCCATCGGACTGAACGAGACATGCGGACGCGGATGATACTTACAATGACATCCTTAACGACTGGGGTTCGATCCACAACAGGACTGCTGGTGCATACGGGAGGTAAAGAGTTTCGCACTGCTTTAGATTAATTTTTAGAAGAAATAAGAAGAGCCAAAGCTCAGATTGACTTACCTTATTCAAATAGAATACCGACAAGGTGCTGCCGCAGTCTTTTATACCGTTTGTCATTTTTTGCTCTTGTTTCATTCAGCATACCCGCTATAACATGCTAGGTTTATTTAATGGGACCGCCACTAGGGGACAGCACTTTTGCTGGCTAATGGGTTTTAATAACAATATTACCAACAAAGCTAATATTCCACATAAAGGTAAACCACGTATGAAAGGAAGAATCGTAAGATATTGTACTCTTTTTCGACGTCTTGATAGTTTTTTTTATTGCGCTTTCCTAAGGGAGCAAAACACTGCAGACTCCATAACTGTGTCAGCTGCAATTTAGTTGCTGTTTTCGTTGAGAAAACATAAAGCCAGAGCCTCCTACTTTCAACTTACCTCGAGAATGTGTAGAATGTCATCAAACTAACTTGCTTTTGTTTTAAAGTCATCTTCAGTACTGACTTTGGCAAGCTTTGCAGTTGACGACGGCACGGAGCTTAGAGGAAGGTATGGGAAATAATATCTAAGTGGCACGACACGAAAAGCAAAGCGCTGGCCAGAACAGTCACCGGCAGCAAAGTGACGAGCCGTCAGGGGGTCAATCGGACTGAACGAGACATGCGGACGCGGATGATACTTACAATGACATCCTTAACGACCGGGGTTCGATCCACGACAGGACTGCTGGTGCATACGGGACGTAAAGCGTTTCGCACTGCTCTAGATTGATTTGTAGAAAAAAGAAGAGCCAAAGCTCAGATTGACTTACCTTATTCAAATAGAATACCGACAAGGTGCTGCCGCAGTCTTTTATACCGTTTGTCATTTTTTGCTCTTGTTTCATTCAGCATACCCGCTATAACATGCTAGGTTTATTTAATGGGACCGCCACTAGGGGACAGCACTTTTGCTGGCTAATGGGTTTTAATAACAATATTACCAACAAAGCTAATATTCCACATAAAGGTAAACCACGTATGAAAGGAAGAATCGTAAGATATTGTGCTCTTTTCCGACGTCTTGATAATTTTTTTTATTGCGCTTTCCTAAGGGAGCAAAACACTGCAGACTCCATAACTGTGTCAGCTGCAATTTAGTTGCTGTTTTTCGTTGAGAAAACATGAAGCCAGAGCCTCCTACTTTCAACTTACCTCGAGCATGTGTAGAATGACATCAAACTAACTTGCTTTTGTTTAAAAGTCATCTTCAGTACTGACTTTGGCAAGCTTTGCAGTTGACGACGGCACGGAGCTTAGAGGAAGGTATGGGAAATAATATCTAAGTGGCACGACACGAAAAGCAAAGCGCTGGCCAGAACAGTCAACGTCAGCAAAGTGACGAGCCGTCAGACGGTCCATCGGACTGAACGAGACATGCGGACGCGGATGATACTTACAATGACATCCTTAACGACTGGGGTTCGATCCACGACGGCACTGCTGGTGCCTACGGGACGTAAAGCGTTTCGCACTGCTTTAGATTGATTTGTAGAAAAAAGAAGAGCCAAAGCTCAGATTGACTTACCTTATTCAAATAGAATACCGACAAGGTGCTGCCGCAGTCTTTTATACCGTTTGTCATTTTTTGCTCTTCTTTCATTCAGCATACCCGCTATAACATGCTAGGTTTATTTAATGGGACCGCCACTAGGGGACAGCACTTTTGCCGGCTAATGGGTTTTAATAACAATATTACCAACAAAGCTAATATTCCACATAAAGGTAAACCACGTATGAAAGGAAGAATCGTAAGATATTGTACTCTTTTCCGACGTTTTGATAGTTTTTTTTATTGCGCTTTTCTAAGGGAGCAAAACACTGCAGACTCCATAACTGTGTCAGCTGCAATTTAGTTGCTGTTTTTCGTTGAGAAAACATGAAGCCAGAGCCTCCTACATTCAACTTACCTCGAGAATGTGTAGAATGTCATCAAACTAACTTGCTTTTGTTTTAAAGTCATCTTCAGTACTGACTTTGGCAACCTTTGCAGTTGACGACGGCACGGAGCTTAGAGGAAGGTATGGGAAATAATATCTAGGTGGCACGACACGAAAAGCAAAGCGCTGGCCAGAACAGTCACCGGCAGCAAAGTGACGAGCCGTCAGGGAGTCAATCGGACTGAACGAGACATGCGGACGCGGATGATACTTACAATGACATCCTTAACGACTGGGGTTCGATCCACGACAGGACTGCTGGTGCATACGGGACGTAAAGCGTTTCGCAATGCTTTAGATTGATTTGTAGAAAAAAGAAGAGCCATGGTTTGTTTATTTGCACGCTAATTCGTAACACGCAAATAATGAAAAGAAAAACAAAAAGTACACGGAACAAAATATGAAAACACACGAAAAACAACTATTTAAACAGTATAACTTTTCGGTTCATGATTTTTAAGTTGATACCAAAGGTGACCCACCTTCACTTCTATTATATCACATAGCAACATAATCGCAATCAATCACGAAAAACACCATTTGCCTATGCGCCATGCGGCAATGCTTGACACAACACATATATAGTCGCAAAAACTTTAAAGACACGAACATAGCGATGTAAAGACAATATACAACACATATTAAACTACGATTGAGTTTATCAAATTACGGTGGCATCAAATCATTCAATTTAAAAGCGGGTTCTAAGCGCAGCTCCAGTCTCCCACCTTCTGCCATTTGATTTAATCTGTATTTAAAGGCCCGGTCTATGCTTGTCACCAATTTGTCAAGGGTTGGAGGAGATTTGTTCTCATATATAAATTTGTTTCTAGTTTTCCATATTTGGTGTTTAACCATGGTGATCAATGCGCTCAAAGTCTGGTCCGTTACTTCGCTTTCAATCTGTTTAAAGTTAAAACTTTCTAAATCTTCGATTTTTGTCATAGCCGGGTTGAGGTTGGCGAATTTTTGCGCAAACATTTTCACTGTAACCCAAAGTCGTTTTATCTTGTCGCATTTTCGGAAAGTGTGGTAGTCGGTATCTGGACCAATGCCGCAAAATGCGCACGATGTATCCGAGTTAATTTGGAAAATACCGCATTTTCCCCTAAAGGGTAGTAGATTCCACGCGCATCTGTAATTGAAGGTTTTCAAGTAATTTGGTAAAAGCGGATTGTGAATCCTAGCCCATTTAATTCGGTTTTTTTCACTCGACTGCGTTTCTGGAGTGCTTTCTTTGATTATTCGGCTGTACGTGTTTCCTAATTTTGGACTGGCTAATTCAACTTTACTTAGTTTGTATTTTTCAACAATTTCCCGGATTTTCCTATAGTAGGGACTTGGTTGTGCGATGTGCGGGATATTGTTTAGTTTCTGAACATCAAGTACATTAGCTAAAACGTGTCCTAATTGGTACTCCACATATCGATCGTGTGTCGACATTGGTTCGTTCATTACTCTACCGAGGCAATACTTTTGTATCGATTTGACATAAGTCATATCGGCGTAGACTTGGATGTTTGGCATTCGGTAGCCGCCTTCTAACTTATTGCGTTGTAAAATATCGATAGAAACAGCTGTTTCTTTGCCTTGCACGTATTGCAGAACATGATTATTTAATTTCCCAATTATATCTTGGTCTGGAGGGTATGTTTTCGCAACCTGAGTAATTACTGGCAGGATTTTTGATTTTAATAAAACTGCTTTAGCTTCATAAGTGGCATAGTTTGTGCTCAAAATTTTTAGTTGCTCTTTTACCTTTGGAATTAAGTTTTCCCATTGTTGGCGTTCTATAACGTTTCCGATTTCATATCCCAATAACTCTATACTTGTGTTTGTCCAGGATAATTTGGGGAAAAGTGGGTTGTCTATCGGTTGATTCACAGCTAATCTTTTGGTTTTAGCTTCGTTTAAGGTTAAGCCAGATGCCTTTGAAAATCTGTCGACTAAATCGAGCGCGAGATGGATATCAGCAGGGTTTTTAAGACACAACGTTGTGTCGTCAGCGTAATTTACGCATTTTACTTCTTTTCTGTCGCTTAACTGAGGACCTTTGATATATGCAGTCTCGTTGAGCTTAGACATTAAAGGCTCTACCGCTATTAGAAACAAGTGTAGACTTAAGGGGTCTCCTTGTCTCACGCCTCGGTTCAATTTAAAATCTTTTGACAGGTGTCCGTTTAAAATTATTTTCGCAACGCTATCGCTATACAAATCTCTTATGCATGCACATAGTGTTTCTGGGAACCGCATTTCAGTCAAGACTCTCATTAACCAATTATGTTCTATTGAATCAAAAGCTTTTTTAAAATCAAGGGATAAAAAATACAGGCTTTGCATTTTTCTTTTCGCATTTTCATGTAAATCTCTTAAAAGGATCGTGGCTTCTGATAATTGTTTACCGTTTGTGGCGTACTGATGCTCATGTATCACTTCTTTGAGAGTTTCCCTTATTCTATTTTCCAGTATTTTTGTATATATTTTGTAGTGCAAATTTAACAGGGTAATTGGTCGGTAGTTATCTAGGTCCGCATCATCGCCTTTTTTATAAATTAGAGTGATGGCGCTTTTCTTAATTTCTTTGGGGATTTTTTTCTCTTTAAACCAGTGTTTAAAGATTTCACTCATTTTGTCACTTATTATATTCCAACAGGTTTTATAAAATTCACCGCTTAGTCCGTCCGGCCCAGGCGATTTCCCATTTGCAAGAGTCTGCACAACGTTTTGGATTTCGGCGTTACTTATTTCACAATCTAATTTTAGAACACTTTCGGGCGAAATATGGCGCAGATTGCTCGAAATGAACAAATCTTGTATTTCTACATCTGTCTTTCTTGACGAGTATAATTTGGTATAATAATTTTTAGTGGTCCGTAGCATTTCCCCCGGTACGCTGGTGGGCAAGCCGTTTTTGTCATATATTTCTTCGATATATGTTTGTGAACGTTTTTTATTAAAATGTGCAAAAAATTCCCGTGAGCCAATTTTTTCTTTACTTTCTCTGTTTTTTAAGATCGATTCATAAATTCGTTTCTTTCTATAATTTCTTAGTTCTCGTTTCGCTTCAACGTATTTACAGTGGTTGGCCGGGTTGTCACCGAGTCGTATTTGTGCGGATTTTAAATTAGTCATTAAGTAATCTTCATACATTTTTCTTTCAGCGTGTCGACCTTTTGTAAATTCCACAATTAATGTTTTTAACCTACGTTTGGTGTCCGTCCACCAATCACTGGGGGTTTTATATAAAAATTCTTGCAGCGTGCACCATTGTTTCCATCTGCATTCTAAAACTTCGAGAAATTCCTTATCTGTATAAGTTTGCGTATTATTTTTCCAGAGGCCGATACCTCTAGGGGGAGGGGCGACGACATTTAAGTTTATTGTTATTTTTTCGTGGTCTGTCAAATGAGACGGTTGCTGGCTAATTTCTGTTGCGTGGAGATATTTTGACAGATAAAATCGGTCAAGGCGCGATTTACTAATTCCGTTCTGCCACGTATAAATTTTCTTTTGGCCGTATATTTCCCTAAAATGGTCTTTTAGATCATATGTTTCGCAAAGTTTCATCAGTTCAGTTTTCCTATATCGGTTTCGAAAGGGAGGATATTTGTCTAAAGTCAGGTCGTCGACAATATTAAAGTCACCGGCTAGAACTGTGGGCAATTTTCCATCGACATACTGGTACATTTGTTTAAAAAATTTATCGTTTTCACGAATATCCCCGGAATTTACGTTTGGTGCGTAAATATTTATTACTTTTAAAAGGTGGCTATGTATTGATAAAACCGCGCTAATTATCCTTCCCTCTATGTCGTAATCTGTTTCTTTAAAGCTAACGGCGGGGTGATTGATCAAAACTGCAACTCCCCCAACCTGGTATTTTTTTTTGGGCGCGGAATTAAAAAGCGCTTTTGTCTCGCCCCATTCTCTGCGCCAATCGTTTTCTTTCTCCGGGGGACATTTGGTTTCTTGCAGTAAAATTACTTGCGCTTTATCATTTTTTAAACACTCAAATAATTCGCGGCGTTTTATGGCATTATTTAAGCCTCTACAATTAAGCGATGTGATACTGAGGTATGCAGTCATGGGAGATTGGAAAGCCGAAAACAAACACACCAGCATTCCTCTCTTCACAGCCACGTTTGCAACAGGCCACCCCGCAGGTGTGGCAAAAACGACAATCACGCATCCCACGCTTTTGCAATCCGTTGATTACAGTAATCAAGAAACGGTGGCAGAGTGCGAGTTTCAACACGTAAAATTCCATCTCATTATCAGAGAATGCACGCTTTAGCAATTTAGAGTAATTAAGTTTTTTAACTTCACACACTAACATTCCAAAAGAATGATCAGGAAATTGTTCAAACATTTGCGGTTGCGTTTAATTTCAAATTATCCGGTACATATGTGTAATCACAGGTTTCACAGGTTTGCTGTTTAAATCTGTGCGTGCCTCTTAAATTGTTATCCGGACAATGACATAAGTAATATACTTTACTACAGTTTGTACACTGAACAATTTCATTGCAGCCTGGTTGCTGTAAAGTTTCATTGCAAGAACACACAATCTCACCTTCGTAAATTTGTTCACTGTAATTATTGGTGTTTTCATTGTAGGTCCTTTCTTCTTCCAATCCATCTTCTTGTGGTTTCTGTGTTTGGGGGTATTCGTCGTCCGAGTCTGTGGAGTTGGTTTCGTAGTCTTCGTCTTCTTTTTGCTTTTGGTGTGGGGGTTTTTCATCACTGGAGTTGTTTGGTGTTCGGATTCGTCTTTTGGTGATCTTTTTTCTTAGGAGATTGGTTTCCCGGTTCGGTTGGGGGGTGTCACTGTCTCCTTTTGGTGCTGTTGTTTCAATCATAGATTCATCATAATAATCAATTTTTGGTTTTGCCATAGCATTACCTTTATCGTGTTTCTTTGCCGTTGGTGTCGAATGTTGTGGCTGTCGATATCTTTCCAGTAGAGATTCGGCTGGGTTTGGGGCGAGTTCTTCCGTATCAGCGTCAGAATGTCTGCTTTGTGAGAATTTTATTCCATCCGTCGTTGAGTGGCTTGATGATTCTAGAGAAAAAGTTTCCGAGTGTAGGTTTTCTTTCCTTATTCTGTATTCGCATTCTCTGGCTAGATGCCCCGTTTCGCAGCAGTAACCACATGACCACAGCTTGACCCTCGTATTCTATTAAAAACCTGTAGTGTCCGAAGTATATGAACGACGGTGGTCTGGCCTTAATGAGATCTTCTCTTTTGACGGTATAGATTCTTCTGCCATCTTTTTTCTGTTGCAGCCTGTCGGTCCCAATCTTTGCCTTGCTGAATGGTCCAATTTTTGCAACAAATTGATCTATCGCGTGCGGGGGGAAGTTGATTGGAACCCACGCGACGGTTATGTTGGTAAACTCATCTCCCTGGGCTATAGCACTCTGTACATTTGGTACACTTCTCAATGCTTGGGCCATTTTCACGGCTGTATTTTTGCTGTTGAAGGCCAATTCCACTTGTTGTCCCGGGCGCTGGACAACACCTTCCAAAGAAAGCAGTGGAATTCTCGCCTTTCTCAGTACTTCGTAAATCTCTTGACGTTTTAGAGCGGTTTTAAACTTGACGGAAACTTCTCTTTCTCGGTTGTAGTCTTTGGGTAGGTCAAAAGACCATATACCCTGTCTTTTAACTCGATCTGCGTACGTGAGTACCATAATATCTTGTGAGCTAGCCCTAAAGAGGGCTCCTTGCGGTGTAGCTCTGCTAATAGTTTCAGTAACTGTGGGAAAGGTAGTCCTAAAAAGGACTCTTTGCAGTGTACCTTTGCCTTTACTGAACAAGAACTAAAGCTAACTGATCAAACCGTAACTAACTGCATAAAGAAGAGCCAAAGCTCAGATTGACTTACCTTTTTCAAATAGAATACCGACAAGGTGCTGCCGCAGTCTTTTATACCGTTTGTCATTTTTTGCTCTTGTTTCATTCAGCATACCCGCTATAACATGCTAGGTTTATTTAATGGGTCCGCCACTAGGGGGCAGTACTTTTGCTGGCTAATGGGCTTTAATAACAATATTACCAACAAAGCTAATATTCCACATAAAGGTAAACCACGTATGAAAGGAAGAATCGTAAGATATTGTGCTCTTTTCCGACGTCTTGATAATTTTATTTATTGCGCTTTCCTAAGGGAGCAAAACACTGCAGGCTCCATAACTGTGTCAGCTGCAATTTAGTTGCTGTTTTTCGTTGAGATAACATGAAGCCAGAGCCTCCTACTTTCAACTTACCTCGAGCATGTGTAGAATGACATCAAACTAACTTGCTTTTGTTTTAAAGTCATCTTCAGTACTGACTTTGGCAAGCTTTGCACTTTACGACGGCACGGAGCTTAGAGGAAGGTATGGGAATTAATATCTAGGTGGTACGACACGAAAAGCAAAGCGCTGGCCGGAACAGTCACCGGCAGCAAAGTGACGAGCCGTCAGGTGGTCCATCGGACTGAACGAGACATGCGAACGCGAATAATACTTACAATGACATCCTTAACGACTGGGGTTCGATCTACGACGGCACTACTGGTGCATACGGGACGTAAAGCGTTTCGCACTGCTCTAGATTGATTTGTAGAAAAAAGAAGAGCCAAAGCTCAGATTGACTTACCTTATTCAAATAGAATACCGATGAGGTGCTGCCGCAGTATTTTATACCGTTTGTCATTTTTTGCTCTTGTTTCATTCAGCATACCCGCTATAACATGCTATGTTTATTTAATGGGTCCGCCATTAGGGTACAGAATATTTGCTGGCTAATGGGTTTTAATAACAATATTACCAACAAAGCTAATATTCCACATAATGTAAACCACGTATGAAAGGAAGAATCGTAAGATATTGTGCTCTTTTCCGACGTCTTGATAATTTTATTTATTGCGCTTTCCTAAGGGAGCAAAACACTGCAGGCTCCATAACTGTGTCAGCTGCAATTTAGTTGCTGTTTTTCGTTGAGATAACATGAAGCCAGAGCCTCCTACTTTCAACTTACCTCGAGCATGTGTAGAATGACATCAAACTAACTTGCTTTTGTTTTAAAGTCATCTTCAGTACTGACTTTGGCAACCTTTGCAGTTGACGACGGCACGGAGCTTAGAGGAAGGTATGGGAAATAATATCTAAGTGGCACGACACGAAAAGCAAAGCGCTGGCCAGAACAGTCACCGGCAGCAAAGTGACGAGCCGTCAGGGGGTCAATCGGACTGAACGAGACATGCGGACGCGGATGATACTTACAATGACATCCTTAACGACTGGGGTTCGATCCACGACAGGACTGCTGGTGCATACGGGACGTAAAGCGTTTCGCACTGCTCTAGATTGATTTGTAGAAAAAAGAAGAGCCAAAGCTCAGATTGACTTACCTTATTCAAATAGAATACCGACAAGGTGCTGCCGCAGTCTTTTATACCGTTTGTCATTTTTTGCTCTTGTTTCATTCAGCATACCCGCTATAACATGCTAGGTTTATTTAATGGGACCGCCACTAGGGGACAGCACTTTTGCTGGCTAATGGGTTTTAATAACAATATTACCAACAAAGCTAATATTCCACATAAAGGTAAACCACGTATGAAAGGAAGAATCGTAAGATATTGTGCTCTTTTCCGACGTCTTGATAATTTTTTTTATTGCGCTTTCCTAAGGGAGCAAAACACTGCAGACTCCATAACTGTGTCAGCTGCAATTTAGTTGCTGTTTTTCGTTGAGAAAACATGAAGCCAGAGCCTCCTACTTTCAACTTACCTCGAGCATGTGTAGAATGACATCAAACTAACTTGCTTTTGTTTTAAAGTCATCTTCAGTACTGACTTTGGCAAGCTTTGCAGTTGACGACGGCACGGAGCTTAGAGGAAGGTATGGGAAATAATATCTAAGTGGCACGACACGAAAAGCAAAGCGCTGGCCAGAACAGTCAACGTCAGCAAAGTGACGAGCCGTCAGACGGTCCATCGGACTGAACGAGACATGCGGACGCGGATGATACTTACAATGACATCCTTAACGACTGGGGTTCGTTCCACGACAAGACTGCTGGTGCATACGGGACGTAAAGCGTTTCGCACTGCTTTAGATTGATTTTTAGAAGAAATAAGGAAAGCCAAAGCTCAGATTGACTTACCTTATTCAAATAGAATACAGACAAGGTGCTGCCGCAGTCTTTTATACCGTTTGTCATTTTTTGCTCTTGTTTCATTCAGCATACCCGCTATAACATGCTAGGTTTATTTAATGGGACCCCCACTAGGGGACAACACTTTTGCTGGCTAATGGGTTTTAATAACAATATTACCAACAAAGCTAAAATTCCACATAAAGGTAAACCACGTATGAAAGGAAGAATCGTAAGATATTGTGCTCTTTTCCGAAGTCTTGATAATTTTTTTTATTGCGCTTTCCTAAAGGAGCAAAACACTGCAGACTCCATAACTGTGTCAGCTGCAATTTAGTTGCTGTTTTTCGTTGAGAAAACATGAAGCCAGAGCCTCCTACATTCAACTTAACTCGAGAATGTGTAGAATGTCATCAAACTAACTTGCTTTTGTTTTAAAGTCATCTTCAGTTCTGACTTTGGCAAGCTTTGCAGTTGACTACGGCACGGAGCTTAGAGGAAGGTATGGGAAATAATATCTAGGTAGCACGACACGAAAGGCAAAGCGTTGGCCGGAACAGTCAACGGCAGCAAAGTGACGAGCCGTCAGGGGGTCCATCGGACTGAACGAGACATGCGGACGCGGATGATACTTACAATGACATCCTTAACGACTGGGGTTCGTTCCACGACAGGACTGCTGGTGCATACGGGACGTAAAGCGTTTCGCACTGCTTTCGATTGATTTTTAGAAGAAATAAGAAGAGCCAAAGCTCAGATTGACTTACCTTATTCAAATAGAATACCGACAAGGTGCTGCCGCAGTCTTTTATACCGTTTGTCATTTTTTGCTCTTGTTTCATTCAGCATACCCGCTATAACATGCTAGGTTTATTTAATGGGACCGCCACTAGGGGACAGCACTTTTGCTGGCTAATGGGTTTTAATAACAATATTACCAACAAAGCTAATATTCAACATAAAGGTAAACTACGTATGAAAGGAAGAATCGTAAGATATTGTACTCTTTTCCGACGTTTTGATAGTTTTTGTTATTGCGCTTTTCTAAGGGAGCAAAACACTGCAGACTCCATAACTGTGTCAGCTGCAATTTAGTTGCTGTTTTTCGTTGAGAAAACATAAAGCCAGAGCCTCCTACTTTAAACTTACCTCGACAATGTGTAGAATGTCATCAAACTAACTTGCTTTTGTTTTAAAGTCATCTTCAGTACTGACTTTGACAACCTTTGCAGTTGACGACGGCACGGAGCTTAGAGGAAGGTATGAGAAATAATATCTAGGTGGCACGACACGAAAAGCAAAGCGCTGGCCAGAACAGTCACCGGCAGCAAAGTGACGAGCCGTCAGACGGTCCATCGGACTGAACGAGACATGCGGATGCGGATGATACTTACAATGACATCCTTAACGACTGGGGTTCGATCCACGACGGGACTGCTGGTGCATACGGGACGTAAAGCGTTTCGCACTGCTCTAGATTCATTTGTAGAAAAAGAAGAGCCAAAGCTCAGATTGACTTACCTTATTCAAATAGAATACCGATAAGGTGCTGCCGCAGTCTTTTATACCGTTTGTCATTTTTTGCTCTTGTTTCATTCAGCATACTATACCTTAACTATATCACTGCCCAGTCCATTGTTACGGCACATTACAGCCAGGCATCGTACTTTGAAAATTTCGACCTTTTGGCAAAGTCGTTGACAGTGTAGCGTTAACACTTTCAAACTTATTTGTATTTCTGCCAAGACGTATTCTTGACAGAATTGGTTTACTGGGATATTTGACTATTGCCCGCTTACTAGTTAGTTTCGCCTGCTCCGTCAAGCACAAGTTGCATCCTGCGGCTGTTCCAAGTTACTGGCTCTTCTTTACCGTAACAGACAAATCACAACAGCTTGTAGCCTATGGTCACTTTGTAGGCAGCCTGGCATGGCGTCAGCTGTGCCGAGCAGTTTCGCGGTCATTGCATCAATGTCTCTCTCCGTATTTTGATAGGCACTCTTTGTATTCAGCGAAAAGTCTGCTTTGACGCTCCATTGCAAACTTTTGTCGGGATCGCACCGCTACGGTTCTCGTCGTGACTCTTGACGGTATTTTTGCAATTTTTTTTTGTTAGACTGTCGCCAATATCTATACGGAAGTTGCTTTCAAATTTTTTTTTTTTTGGTTTCTCGAGCGCTTCCGTAGAGTCCTTGTATAACGAGAAAAAATACGTTGTTTTTTGCGCCATCTAGCGGCAAACGACTTTTTTGCGTTTCGATTAGAGATTCTGCTCTTTAGGATAACGATGATGGCAATCGCACGCATAATGCCTATTTACTGTCCTTAAAGCGAAAAAGAGTTGTGCGTGATAGCCAAGTCAACTTGACAATTTGCCTTTAAAGGGCCTGTAGTACCATTTTGAGCAGTATTAAAACGGCAACACGGCGATTGTGACGAAGGTCGCATGCAAGACGTCACTATAGAAAAAGTATCAATGGTTCCGGTCCAGTGCGCACGTGACCTTAATCTGTGAAGGTTTGAATCAAAATCTGTGAGGTGCTGCCGCAGTATTTTATACCGTTTGTCATTTTTTGCTCTTGTTTCATTCAGCATACCCGCTATAACATGCTAGGTTTATTTAATGGGACCGCCACTAGGGGACAGCACTTTTGCCGGCTAATGGGTTTTAATAACAATATTACCAACAAAGCTAATATTCCACATAAAGGTAAACCACGTATGAAAGGAAGAATCGTAAGATATTGTACTCTTTTCCGACGTTTTGATAGTTTTTTTTATTGCGCTTTTCTAAGGGAGCAAAACACTGCAGACTCCATAACTGTGTCAGCTGCAATTTAGTTGCTGTTTTTCGTTGAGAAAACATAAAGCCAGAGCCTCCTACATTCAACTTACCTCGAGAATGTGTAGAATGTCATCAAACTAACTTGCTTTTGTTTTAAAGTCATCTTCAGTACTGACTTTGGCAACCTTTGCAGTTGACGACGGCACGGAGCTTAGAGGAAGGTATGGGAAATAATATCTAGGTGGCACGACACGAAAAGCAAAGCGCTGGCCAGAACAGTCACCGGCAGCAAAGTGACGAGCCGTCAGGGAGTCAATCGGACTGAACGAGACATGCGGACGCGGATGATACTTACAATGACATCCTTAACGACTGGGGTTCGATCCACGACAGGACTGCTGGTGCATACGGGACGTAAAGCGTTTCGCAATGCTTTAGATTGATTTGTAGAAAAAAGAAGAGCCATGGTTTGTTTATTTGCACGCTAATTCGTAACACGCAAATAATGAAAAGAAAAACAAAAAGTACACGGAACAAAATATGAAAACACACGAAAAACAACTATTTAAACAGTATAACTTTTCGGTTCATGATTTTTAAGTTGATACCAAAGGTGACCCACCTTCACTTCTATTATATCACATAGCAACATAATCGCAATCAATCACGAAAAACACCATTTGCCTATGCGCCATGCGGCAATGCTTGACACAACACATATATAGTCGCAAAAACTTTAAAGACACGAACATAGCGATGTAAAGACAATATACAACACATATTAAACTACGATTGAGTTTATCAAATTACGGTGGCATCAAATCATTCAATTTAAAAGCGGGTTCTAAGCGCAGCTCCAGTTTCCCACCTTCTGCCATTTGATTTAATCTGTATTTAAAGGCCCGGTCTATGCTTGTCACCAATTTGTCAAGGGTTGGAGGAGATTTGTTCTCATATATAAATTTGTTTCTAGTTTTCCATATTTGGTGTTTAACCATGGTGATCAATGCGCTCAAAGTCTGGTCCGTTACTTCGCTTTCAATCTGTTTAAAGTTAAAACTTTCTAAATCTTCGATTTTTGTCATAGCCGGGTTGAGGTTGGCGAATTTTTGCGCAAACATTTTCACTGTAACCCAAAGTCGTTTTATCTTGTCGCATTTTCGGAAAGTGTGGTAGTCGGTGTCTGGACCAATGGCGCAAAATGCGCACGATGTATCCGAGTTAATTTGGAAAAGACCGCATTTTCCCCTAAAGGGTAGTAGATTCCACGCGCATCTGTAATTAAAGGTTTTCAAGTAATTTGGTAAAAACGGGTTATGAATCCTAGCCCATTTTATTCGGTTTTGTTCACTCGGCTGCGTTTCTGGAGTGCTTTCTTTGATTATTCGACTGTACGTGTTTCCTAATTTTGGACTGGCTAATTCAACTTTACTTATTTTGTATTTTTCAACAATTTCCCGGATTTTCCTATAGTAGGAACTTGGTTGTGCGATGTGCGGGATATTGTTTAATTTCTGAACATCAAGTACATTAGCCAAAACGTGTCCTAATTGGTACTCCACATATCGATCGTGTGTTGACATTGATTCATTCATTACTCTACCGAGGCAATACTTTTGTATCGATTTGACATAAGTCAGATCAGCGTAGACTTGAATGTTTGGCATTCGGTAACCACCTTTTAACTTATCGCGTTGTAAAATATCGATAGAAACAGCTGTTTCTTTGCCTTGCACGTATTGCAGAACATGATTATTTAGTTTCCCAATTATATCTTGGTCTGGAGGGTATGTTTTTGCAACCTGAGTGATTACTGGCAGAATTTTTTATTTTAATAAAACTGCTTTATCTTCATAGGTGGCATAGTTTGTGCTCAAACTTTTTAGTTGCTCTTTTACCTTTGGAATTAAGTTTTCCCATTGTTGGCGTTCTATAACGTTTCCGATTTCATATCCTAATAACTCTATATTTATGTTTGTCCAGGATAAGTTGGGCAAGAGTGGGTTGTCTATCGGCTGATTCACAGCTAATCCTTTGGTTTTAGCTTCGTTTAAGGTTAAGCCAGATGCCTTTGAAAATCTGTCGACCAAATCGAGCGCGAGATGGATATCAGCAGGGTTTTTAAGACACAACGTTGTGTCGTCAGCGTAATTTACACATTTTACTTCTTTTCTGTCGCTTAACTGAGGACCTTTGATATATGCAGTCTCATTGAGCTTGGACATTAAAGGCTCTACCGCTATTAGAAACAAGTGTAGACTTAAGGGGTCTCCTTGTCTCACGCCTCGGTTCAATTTAAAATCTTTTGACGAGTGTCCGTTTAAGATTATTTTCGCAACGCTATCGCTATACAAATCTCTTATGCATGCACATAGTGTTTCTGGGAACCGCATTTCAGTCAAGACTCTCATTAACCAATTATGTTCTATTGAGTCAAAAGCTTTTTTAAAATCAAGGGATAAAAAGTACAGGCTTTGCATTTTTCTTTTCGCATTTTCATGTAAATCTCTTAAAAGGATCGTGGCTTCTGACAATTGCTTACCTTTTGTGGCGTGCTGATGCTCATGTATGACCTCTTTGAGAGTTTCCCTTATTCTATTTGCCAGTATTTTTGTATATATTTTGTAGTGCAAATTTAACAGGGTAATTGGTCGGTAATTGTCTAGGTCCGCATCATCGCCTTTTTTATAAATTAGAGTGATGGCGCCTTTCTTAATCTCTTTGGGGATTTTTTTTTCATTAAACCAGTGTTTAAAGATTTCACTCATTTTGTTACCTATTATATTCCAACAAGTTTTATAAAATTCTCCGCTTAGTCCGTCCGGCCCAGGCGATTTCCCATTTGCAAGAGTCTGCACAACGTTTTGGACTTCGGCGTTACTTATTTCACAATTTAATTTTAGAACACTTTCGAGCGAAATATGGCGCAGATTGCTCGAAATGAACAAATCTTGTATTTCTACATCTGTCTTTCTTGACGAGTATAATTTGGTATAATAATTTTTAGTGGTCCGTAGCATTTCCCCCGGTACGCTGGTGGGCAAGCCGTTTTTGTCATATATTTCTTCGATATATGTTTGTGAACGTTTTTTATTAAAATGTGCAAAAAATTCCCGTGAGCCAATTTTTTCTTTACTTTCTCTGTTTTTTAAGATCGATTCATAAATTCGTTTCTTTCTATAATTTCTTAGTTCTCGTTTCGCTTCAACGTATTTACAGTGGTTGGCCGGGTTGTCACCGAGTCGTATTTGTGCGGATTTTAAATTAGTCATTAAGTAATCTTCATACATTTTTCTTTCAGCGTGTCGACCTTTTGTAAATTCCACAATTAATGTTTTTAACCTACGTTTGGTGTCCGTCCACCAATCACTGGGGGTTTTATATAAAAATTCTTGCAGCGTGCACCATTGTTTCCATCTGCATTCTAAAACTTCGAGAAATTCCTTATCTGTATAAGTTTGCGTATTATTTTTCCAGAGGCCGATACCTCTAGGGGGAGGGGCGACGACATTTAAGTTTATTGTTATTTTTTCGTGGTCTGTCAAATGAGACGGTTGCTGGCTAATTTCTGTTGCGTGGAGATATTTTGACAGATAAAATCGGTCAAGGCGCGATTTACTAATTCCGTTCTGCCACGTATAAATTTTCTTTTGGCCGTATATTTCCCTAAAATGGTCTTTTAGATCATATGTTTCGCAAAGTTTCATCAGTTCAGTTTTCCTATATCGGTTTCGAAAGGGAGGATATTTGTCTAAAGTCAGGTCGTCGACAATATTAAAGTCACCGGCTAGAACTGTGGGCAATTTTCCATCGACATACTGGTACATTTGTTTAAAAAATTTATCGTTTTCACGAATATCCCCGGAATTTACGTTTGGTGCGTAAATATTTATTACTTTTAAAAGGTGGCTATGTATTGATAAAACCGCGCTAATTATCCTTCCCTCTATGTCGTAATCTGTTTCTTTAAAGCTAACGGCGGGGTGATTGATCAAAACTGCAACTCCCCCAACCTGGTATTTTTTTTTGGGCGCGGAATTAAAAAGCGCTTTTGTCTCGCCCCATTCTCTGCGCCAATCGTTTTCTTTCTCCGGGGGACATTTGGTTTCTTGCAGTAAAATTACTTGCGCTTTATCATTTTTTAAACACTCAAACAATTCGCGGCGTTTTATGGCATTATTTAAGCCTCTACAATTAAGCGATGTGATACTGAGGTATGCAGTCATGGGAGATTGGAAAGCCGAAAACAAACACACCAGCATTCCTCTCTTCACAGCCACGTTTGCAACAGGCCACCCCGCAGGTGTGGCAAAAACGACAATCACGCATCCCACGCTTTTGCAATCCGTTGATTACAGTAATCAAGAAACGGTGGCAGAGTGCGAGTTTCAACACGTAAAATTCCATCTCATTATCAGAGAATGCACGCTTTAGCAATTTAGAGTAATTAAGTTTTTTAACTTCACACACTAACATTCCAAAAGAATGATCAGGAAATTGTTCAAACATTTGCGGTTGCGTTTAATTTCAAATTATCCGGTACATATGTGTAATCACAGGTTTCACAGGTTTGCTGTTTAAATCTGTGCGTGCCTCTTAAATTGTTATCCGGACAATGACATAAGTAATATACTTTACTACAGTTTGTACACTGAACAATTTCATTGCAGCCTGGTTGCTGTAAAGTTTCATTGCAAGAACACACAATCTCACCTTCGTAAATTTGTTCACTGTAATTATTGGTGTTTTCATTGTAGGTCCTTTCTTCTTCCAATCCATCTTCTTGTGGTTTCTGTGTTTGGGGGTATTCGTCGTCCGAGTCTGTGGAGTTGGTTTCGTAGTCTTCGTCTTCTTTTTGCTTTTGGTGTGGGGGTTTTTCATCACTGGAGTTGTTTGGTGTTCGGATTCGTCTTTTGGTGATCTTTTTTCTTAGGAGATTGGTTTCCCGGTTCGGTTGGGGGGTGTCACTGTCTCCTTTTGGTGCTGTTGTTTCAATCATAGATTCATCATAATAATCAATTTTTGGTTTTGCCATAGCATTACCTTTATCGTGTTTCTTTGCCGTTGGTGTCGAATGTTGTGGCTGTCGATATCTTTCCAGTAGAGATTCGGCTGGGGTTGGGGCGAGTTCTTCCGTATCAGCGTCAGAATGTCTGCTTTGTGAGAATTTTATTCCATCCGTCGTTGAGTGGCTTGATGATTCTAGAGAAAAAGTTTCCGAGTGTAGGTTTTCTTTCCTTATTCTGTATTCGCATTCTCTGGCTAGATGCCCCGTTTCGCAGCAGTAACCACATGACCACAGCTTGACCCTCGTATTCTATTAAAAACCTGTAGTGTCCGAAGTATATGAACGACGGTGGTCTGGCCTTAATGAGATCTTCTCTTTTGACGGTATAGATTCTTCTGCCATCTTTTTTCTGTTGCAGCCTGTCGGTCCCAATCTTTGCCTTGCTGAATGGTCCAATTTTTGCAACAAATTGATCTATCGCGTGCGGGGGGAAGTTGATTGGAACCCACGCGACGGTTATGTTGGTAAACTCATCTCCCTGGGCTATAGCACTCTGTACATTTGGTACACTTCTCAATGCTTGGGCCATTTTCACGGCTGTATTTTTGCTGTTGAAGGCCAATTCCACTTGTTGTCCCGGGCGCTGGACAACACCTTCCAAAGAAAGCAGTGGAATTCTCGCCTTTCTCAGTACTTCGTAAATCTCTTGACGTTTTAGAGCGGTTTTAAACTTGACGGAAACTTCTCTTTCTCGGTTGTAGTCTTTGGGTAGGTCAAAAGACCATATACCCTGTCTTTTAACTCGATCTGCGTACGTGAGTACCATAATATCTTGTGAGCTAGCCCTAAAGAGGGCTCCTTGCGGTGTAGCTCTGCTAATAGTTTCAGTAACTGTGGGAAAGGTAGTCCTAAAATAGACTCTTTGCAGTGTACCTTTGCCTTTACTGAACAAGAACTAAAGCTAACTGATCAAACCGTAACTAACTGCATAAAGAAGAGCCAAAGCTCAGATTGACTTACCTTATTCAAATAGAATACCGACAAGGTGCTGCCGCAGTCTTTTATACCGTTTGTCATTTTTTGCTCTTGTTTCATTCAGCATACCCGCTATAACATGCTAGGTTTATTTAATGGGACCGCCACTAGGGGACAGCACTTTTGCTGGCTAATGGGTTTTAATAACAATATTACCAACAAAGCTAATATTCAACATAAAGGTAAACTACGTATGAAAGGAAGAATCGTAAGATATTGTACTCTTTTCCGACGTTTTGATAGTTTTTGTTATTGCGCTTTTCTAAGGGAGCAAAACACTGCAGACTCCATAACTGTGTCAGCTGCAATTTAGTTGCTGTTTTTCGTTGAGAAAACATAAAGCCAGAGCCTCCTACATTCAACTTACCTCGAGAATGTGTAGAATGTCATCAAACTAACTTGCTTTTGTTTTAAAGTCATCTTCAGTACTGACTTTGGCAACCTTTGCAGTTGACGACGGCACGGAGCTTAGAGGAAGGTATGGGAAATAATATCTAGGTGGCACGACACGAAAAGCAAAGCGCTGGCCAGAACAGTCACCGGCAGCAAAGTGACGAGCCGTCAGACGGTCCATCGGACTGAACGAGACATGCGGACGCGGATGATACTTACAATGACATCCTTAACGACTGGGGTTCGATCCACGACGGGACTGCTGGTGCATACGGGACGTAAAGCGTTTCGCACTGCTCTAGATTCATTTGTAGAAAAAGAAGAGCCAAAGCTCAGATTGACTTACCTTATTCAAATAGAATACCGATAAGGTGCTGCCGCAGTCTTTTATACCGTTTGTCATTTTTTGCTCTTGTTTCATTCAGCATACTATACCTTAACTATATCACTGCCCAGTCCATTGTTACGGCACATTACAGCCAGGCATCGTACTTTGAAAATTTCGACCTTTTGGCAAAGTCGTTGACAGTGTAGCGTTAACACTTTCAAACTTATTTGTATTTCTGCCAAGACGTATTCTTGACAGAATTGGTTTACTGGGATATTTGACTATTGCCCGCTTACTAGTTAGTTTCGCCTGCTCCGTCAAGCACAAGTTGCATCCTGCGGCTGTTCCAAGTTACTGGCTCTTCTTTACCGTAACAGACAAATCACAACAGCTTGTAGCCTATGGTCACTTTGTAGGCAGCCTGGCATGGCGTCAGCTGTGCCGAGCAGTTTCGCGGTCATTGCATCAATGTCTCTCTCCGTATTTTGATAGGCACTCTTTGTATTCAGCGAAAAGTCTGCTTTGACGCTCCATTGCAAACTTTTGTCGGGATCGCACCGCTACGGTTCTCGTCGTGACTCTTGACGGTATTTTTGCAATTTTTTTTTGTTAGACTGTCGCCAATATCTATACGGAAGTTGCTTTCAAATTTTTTTTTTTTTGGTTTCTCGAGCGCTTCCGTAGAGTCCTTGTATAACGAGAAAAAATACGTTGTTTTTTGCGCCATCTAGCGGCAAACGACTTTTTTGCGTTTCGATTAGAGATTCTGCTCTTTAGGATAACGATGATGGCAATCGCACGCATAATGCCTATTTACTGTCCTTAAAGCGAAAAAGAGTTGTGCGTGATAGCCAAGTCAACTTGACAATTTGCCTTTAAAGGGCCTGTAGTACCATTTTGAGCAGTATTAAAACGGCAACACGGCGATTGTGACGAAGGTCGCATGCAAGACGTCACTATAGAAAAAGTATCAATGGTTCCGGTCCAGTGCGCACGTGACCTTAATCTGTGAAGGTTTGAATCAAAATCTGTGAGGTGCTGCCGCAGTATTTTATACCGTTTGTCATTTTTTGCTCTTGTTTCATTCAGCATACCCGCTATAACATGCTAGGTTTATTTAATGGGACCGCCACTAGGGGACAGCACTTTTGCCGGCTAATGGGTTTTAATAACAATATTACCAACAAAGCTAATATTCCACATAAAGGTAAACCACGTATGAAAGGAAGAATCGTAAGATATTGTACTCTTTTCCGACGTTTTGATAGTTTTTTTTATTGCGCTTTTCTAAGGGAGCAAAACACTGCAGACTCCATAACTGTGTCAGCTGCAATTTAGTTGCTGTTTTTCGTTGAGAAAACATAAAGCCAGAGCCTCCTACATTCAACTTACCTCGAGAATGTGTAGAATGTCATCAAACTAACTTGCTTTTGTTTTAAAGTCATCTTCAGTACTGACTTTGGCAACCTTTGCAGTTGACGACGGCACGGAGCTTAGAGGAAGGTATGGGAAATAATATCTAGGTGGCACGACACGAAAAGCAAAGCGCTGGCCAGAACAGTCACCGGCAGCAAAGTGACGAGCCGTCAGACGGTCCATCGGACTGAACGAGACATGCGGACGCGGATGATACTTACAATGACATCCTTAACGACTGGGGTTCGATCCACGACGGGACTGCTGGTGCATACGGGACGTAAAGCGTTTCGCACTGCTCTAGATTCATTTGTAGAAAAAGAAGAGCCAAAGCTCAGATTGACTTACCTTATTCAAATAGAATACCGATAAGGTGCTGCCGCAGTCTTTTATACCGTTTGTCATTTTTTGCTCTTGTTTCATTCAGCATACTATACCTTAACTATATCACTGCCCAGTCCATTGTTACGGCACATTACAGCCAGGCATCGTACTTTGAAAATTTCGACCTTTTGGCAAAGTCGTTGACAGTGTAGCGTTAACACTTTCAAACTTATTTGTATTTCTGCCAAGACGTATTCTTGACAGAATTGGTTTACTGGGATATTTGACTATTGCCCGCTTACTAGTTAGTTTCGCCTGCTCCGTCAAGCACAAGTTGCATCCTGCGGCTGTTCCAAGTTACTGGCTCTTCTTTACCGTAACAGACAAATCACAACAGCTTGTAGCCTATGGTCACTTTGTAGGCAGCCTGGCATGGCGTCAGCTGTGCCGAGCAGTTTCGCGGTCATTGCATCAATGTCTCTCTCCGTATTTTGATAGGCACTCTTTGTATTCAGCGAAAAGTCTGCTTTGACGCTCCATTGCAAACTTTTGTCGGGATCGCACCGCTACGGTTCTCGTCGTGACTCTTGACGGTATTTTTGCAATTTTTTTTTGTTAGACTGTCGCCAATATCTATACGGAAGTTGCTTTCAAATTTTTTTTTTTTTGGTTTCTCGAGCGCTTCCGTAGAGTCCTTGTATAACGAGAAAAAATACGTTGTTTTTTGCGCCATCTAGCGGCAAACGACTTTTTTGCGTTTCGATTAGAGATTCTGCTCTTTAGGATAACGATGATGGCAATCGCACGCATAATGCCTATTTACTGTCCTTAAAGCGAAAAAGAGTTGTGCGTGATAGCCAAGTCAACTTGACAATTTGCCTTTAAAGGGCCTGTAGTACCATTTTGAGCAGTATTAAAACGGCAACACGGCGATTGTGACGAAGGTCGCATGCAAGACGTCACTATAGAAAAAGTATCAATGGTTCCGGTCCAGTGCGCACGTGACCTTAATCTGTGAAGGTTTGAATCAAAATCTGTGAGGTGCTGCCGCAGTATTTTATACCGTTTGTCATTTTTTGCTCTTGTTTCATTCAGCATACCCGCTATAACATGCTAGGTTTATTTAATGGGACCGCCACTAGGGGACAGCACTTTTGCCGGCTAATGGGTTTTAATAACAATATTACCAACAAAGCTAATATTCCACATAAAGGTAAACCACGTATGAAAGGAAGAATCGTAAGATATTGTACTCTTTTCCGACGTTTTGATAGTTTTTTTTATTGCGCTTTTCTAAGGGAGCAAAACACTGCAGACTCCATAACTGTGTCAGCTGCAATTTAGTTGCTGTTTTTCGTTGAGAAAACATAAAGCCAGAGCCTCCTACATTCAACTTACCTCGAGAATGTGTAGAATGTCATCAAACTAACTTGCTTTTGTTTTAAAGTCATCTTCAGTACTGACTTTGGCAACCTTTGCAGTTGACGACGGCACGGAGCTTAGAGGAAGGTATGGGAAATAATATCTAGGTGGCACGACACGAAAAGCAAAGCGCTGGCCAGAACAGTCACCGGCAGCAAAGTGACGAGCCGTCAGACGGTCCATCGGACTGAACGAGACATGCGGACGCGGATGATACTTACAATGACATCCTTAACGACTGGGGTTCGATCCACGACGGGACTGCTGGTGCATACGGGACGTAAAGCGTTTCGCACTGCTCTAGATTCATTTGTAGAAAAAGAAGAGCCAAAGCTCAGATTGACTTACCTTATTCAAATAGAATACCGATAAGGTGCTGCCGCAGTCTTTTATACCGTTTGTCATTTTTTGCTCTTGTTTCATTCAGCATACTATACCTTAACTATATCACTGCCCAGTCCATTGTTACGGCACATTACAGCCAGGCATCGTACTTTGAAAATTTCGACCTTTTGGCAAAGTCGTTGACAGTGTAGCGTTAACACTTTCAAACTTATTTGTATTTCTGCCAAGACGTATTCTTGACAGAATTGGTTTACTGGGATATTTGACTATTGCCCGCTTACTAGTTAGTTTCGCCTGCTCCGTCAAGCACAAGTTGCATCCTGCGGCTGTTCCAAGTTACTGGCTCTTCTTTACCGTAACAGACAAATCACAACAGCTTGTAGCCTATGGTCACTTTGTAGGCAGCCTGGCATGGCGTCAGCTGTGCCGAGCAGTTTCGCGGTCATTGCATCAATGTCTCTCTCCGTATTTTGATAGGCACTCTTTGTATTCAGCGAAAAGTCTGCTTTGACGCTCCATTGCAAACTTTTGTCGGGATCGCACCGCTACGGTTCTCGTCGTGACTCTTGACGGTATTTTTGCAATTTTTTTTTGTTAGACTGTCGCCAATATCTATACGGAAGTTGCTTTCAAATTTTTTTTTTTTTGGTTTCTCGAGCGCTTCCGTAGAGTCCTTGTATAACGAGAAAAAATACGTTGTTTTTTGCGCCATCTAGCGGCAAACGACTTTTTTGCGTTTCGATTAGAGATTCTGCTCTTTAGGATAACGATGATGGCAATCGCACGCATAATGCCTATTTACTGTCCTTAAAGCGAAAAAGAGTTGTGCGTGATAGCCAAGTCAACTTGACAATTTGCCTTTAAAGGGCCTGTAGTACCATTTTGAGCAGTATTAAAACGGCAACACGGCGATTGTGACGAAGGTCGCATGCAAGACGTCACTATAGAAAAAGTATCAATGGTTCCGGTCCAGTGCGCACGTGACCTTAATCTGTGAAGGTTTGAATCAAAATCTGTGAGGTGCTGCCGCAGTATTTTATACCGTTTGTCATTTTTTGCTCTTGTTTCATTCAGCATACCCGCTATAACATGCTAGGTTTATTTAATGGGACCGCCACTAGGGGACAGCACTTTTGCCGGCTAATGGGTTTTAATAACAATATTACCAACAAAGCTAATATTCCACATAAAGGTAAACCACGTATGAAAGGAAGAATCGTAAGATATTGTACTCTTTTCCGACGTTTTGATAGTTTTTTTTATTGCGCTTTTCTAAGGGAGCAAAACACTGCAGACTCCATAACTGTGTCAGCTGCAATTTAGTTGCTGTTTTTCGTTGAGAAAACATAAAGCCAGAGCCTCCTACATTCAACTTACCTCGAGAATGTGTAGAATGTCATCAAACTAACTTGCTTTTGTTTTAAAGTCATCTTCAGTACTGACTTTGGCAACCTTTGCAGTTGACGACGGCACGGAGCTTAGAGGAAGGTATGGGAAATAATATCTAGGTGGCACGACACGAAAAGCAAAGCGCTGGCCAGAACAGTCACCGGCAGCAAAGTGACGAGCCGTCAGACGGTCCATCGGACTGAACGAGACATGCGGACGCGGATGATACTTACAATGACATCCTTAACGACTGGGGTTCGATCCACGACGGGACTGCTGGTGCATACGGGACGTAAAGCGTTTCGCACTGCTCTAGATTCATTTGTAGAAAAAGAAGAGCCAAAGCTCAGATTGACTTACCTTATTCAAATAGAATACCGATAAGGTGCTGCCGCAGTCTTTTATACCGTTTGTCATTTTTTGCTCTTGTTTCATTCAGCATACTATACCTTAACTATATCACTGCCCAGTCCATTGTTACGGCACATTACAGCCAGGCATCGTACTTTGAAAATTTCGACCTTTTGGCAAAGTCGTTGACAGTGTAGCGTTAACACTTTCAAACTTATTTGTATTTCTGCCAAGACGTATTCTTGACAGAATTGGTTTACTGGGATATTTGACTATTGCCCGCTTACTAGTTAGTTTCGCCTGCTCCGTCAAGCACAAGTTGCATCCTGCGGCTGTTCCAAGTTACTGGCTCTTCTTTACCGTAACAGACAAATCACAACAGCTTGTAGCCTATGGTCACTTTGTAGGCAGCCTGGCATGGCGTCAGCTGTGCCGAGCAGTTTCGCGGTCATTGCATCAATGTCTCTCTCCGTATTTTGATAGGCACTCTTTGTATTCAGCGAAAAGTCTGCTTTGACGCTCCATTGCAAACTTTTGTCGGGATCGCACCGCTACGGTTCTCGTCGTGACTCTTGACGGTATTTTTGCAATTTTTTTTTGTTAGACTGTCGCCAATATCTATACGGAAGTTGCTTTCAAATTTTTTTTTTTTTGGTTTCTCGAGCGCTTCCGTAGAGTCCTTGTATAACGAGAAAAAATACGTTGTTTTTTGCGCCATCTAGCGGCAAACGACTTTTTTGCGTTTCGATTAGAGATTCTGCTCTTTAGGATAACGATGATGGCAATCGCACGCATAATGCCTATTTACTGTCCTTAAAGCGAAAAAGAGTTGTGCGTGATAGCCAAGTCAACTTGACAATTTGCCTTTAAAGGGCCTGTAGTACCATTTTGAGCAGTATTAAAACGGCAACACGGCGATTGTGACGAAGGTCGCATGCAAGACGTCACTATAGAAAAAGTATCAATGGTTCCGGTCCAGTGCGCACGTGACCTTAATCTGTGAAGGTTTGAATCAAAATCTGTGAGGTGCTGCCGCAGTATTTTATACCGTTTGTCATTTTTTGCTCTTGTTTCATTCAGCATACCCGCTATAACATGCTAGGTTTATTTAATGGGACCGCCACTAGGGGACAGCACTTTTGCCGGCTAATGGGTTTTAATAACAATATTACCAACAAAGCTAATATTCCACATAAAGGTAAACCACGTATGAAAGGAAGAATCGTAAGATATTGTACTCTTTTCCGACGTTTTGATAGTTTTTTTTATTGCGCTTTTCTAAGGGAGCAAAACACTGCAGACTCCATAACTGTGTCAGCTGCAATTTAGTTGCTGTTTTTCGTTGAGAAAACATAAAGCCAGAGCCTCCTACATTCAACTTACCTCGAGAATGTGTAGAATGTCATCAAACTAACTTGCTTTTGTTTTAAAGTCATCTTCAGTACTGACTTTGGCAACCTTTGCAGTTGACGACGGCACGGAGCTTAGAGGAAGGTATGGGAAATAATATCTAGGTGGCACGACACGAAAAGCAAAGCGCTGGCCAGAACAGTCACCGGCAGCAAAGTGACGAGCCGTCAGACGGTCCATCGGACTGAACGAGACATGCGGACGCGGATGATACTTACAATGACATCCTTAACGACTGGGGTTCGATCCACGACGGGACTGCTGGTGCATACGGGACGTAAAGCGTTTCGCACTGCTCTAGATTCATTTGTAGAAAAAGAAGAGCCAAAGCTCAGATTGACTTACCTTATTCAAATAGAATACCGATAAGGTGCTGCCGCAGTCTTTTATACCGTTTGTCATTTTTTGCTCTTGTTTCATTCAGCATACTATACCTTAACTATATCACTGCCCAGTCCATTGTTACGGCACATTACAGCCAGGCATCGTACTTTGAAAATTTCGACCTTTTGGCAAAGTCGTTGACAGTGTAGCGTTAACACTTTCAAACTTATTTGTATTTCTGCCAAGACGTATTCTTGACAGAATTGGTTTACTGGGATATTTGACTATTGCCCGCTTACTAGTTAGTTTCGCCTGCTCCGTCAAGCACAAGTTGCATCCTGCGGCTGTTCCAAGTTACTGGCTCTTCTTTACCGTAACAGACAAATCACAACAGCTTGTAGCCTATGGTCACTTTGTAGGCAGCCTGGCATGGCGTCAGCTGTGCCGAGCAGTTTCGCGGTCATTGCATCAATGTCTCTCTCCGTATTTTGATAGGCACTCTTTGTATTCAGCGAAAAGTCTGCTTTGACGCTCCATTGCAAACTTTTGTCGGGATCGCACCGCTACGGTTCTCGTCGTGACTCTTGACGGTATTTTTGCAATTTTTTTTTGTTAGACTGTCGCCAATATCTATACGGAAGTTGCTTTCAAATTTTTTTTTTTTTGGTTTCTCGAGCGCTTCCGTAGAGTCCTTGTATAACGAGAAAAAATACGTTGTTTTTTGCGCCATCTAGCGGCAAACGACTTTTTTGCGTTTCGATTAGAGATTCTGCTCTTTAGGATAACGATGATGGCAATCGCACGCATAATGCCTATTTACTGTCCTTAAAGCGAAAAAGAGTTGTGCGTGATAGCCAAGTCAACTTGACAATTTGCCTTTAAAGGGCCTGTAGTACCATTTTGAGCAGTATTAAAACGGCAACACGGCGATTGTGACGAAGGTCGCATGCAAGACGTCACTATAGAAAAAGTATCAATGGTTCCGGTCCAGTGCGCACGTGACCTTAATCTGTGAAGGTTTGAATCAAAATCTGTGAGGTGCTGCCGCAGTATTTTATACCGTTTGTCATTTTTTGCTCTTGTTTCATTCAGCATACCCGCTATAACATGCTAGGTTTATTTAATGGGACCGCCACTAGGGGACAGCACTTTTGCCGGCTAATGGGTTTTAATAACAATATTACCAACAAAGCTAATATTCCACATAAAGGTAAACCACGTATGAAAGGAAGAATCGTAAGATATTGTACTCTTTTCCGACGTTTTGATAGTTTTTTTTATTGCGCTTTTCTAAGGGAGCAAAACACTGCAGACTCCATAACTGTGTCAGCTGCAATTTAGTTGCTGTTTTTCGTTGAGAAAACATAAAGCCAGAGCCTCCTACATTCAACTTACCTCGAGAATGTGTAGAATGTCATCAAACTAACTTGCTTTTGTTTTAAAGTCATCTTCAGTACTGACTTTGGCAACCTTTGCAGTTGACGACGGCACGGAGCTTAGAGGAAGGTATGGGAAATAATATCTAGGTGGCACGACACGAAAAGCAAAGCGCTGGCCAGAACAGTCACCGGCAGCAAAGTGACGAGCCGTCAGACGGTCCATCGGACTGAACGAGACATGCGGACGCGGATGATACTTACAATGACATCCTTAACGACTGGGGTTCGATCCACGACGGGACTGCTGGTGCATACGGGACGTAAAGCGTTTCGCACTGCTCTAGATTCATTTGTAGAAAAAGAAGAGCCAAAGCTCAGATTGACTTACCTTATTCAAATAGAATACCGATAAGGTGCTGCCGCAGTCTTTTATACCGTTTGTCATTTTTTGCTCTTGTTTCATTCAGCATACTATACCTTAACTATATCACTGCCCAGTCCATTGTTACGGCACATTACAGCCAGGCATCGTACTTTGAAAATTTCGACCTTTTGGCAAAGTCGTTGACAGTGTAGCGTTAACACTTTCAAACTTATTTGTATTTCTGCCAAGACGTATTCTTGACAGAATTGGTTTACTGGGATATTTGACTATTGCCCGCTTACTAGTTAGTTTCGCCTGCTCCGTCAAGCACAAGTTGCATCCTGCGGCTGTTCCAAGTTACTGGCTCTTCTTTACCGTAACAGACAAATCACAACAGCTTGTAGCCTATGGTCACTTTGTAGGCAGCCTGGCATGGCGTCAGCTGTGCCGAGCAGTTTCGCGGTCATTGCATCAATGTCTCTCTCCGTATTTTGATAGGCACTCTTTGTATTCAGCGAAAAGTCTGCTTTGACGCTCCATTGCAAACTTTTGTCGGGATCGCACCGCTACGGTTCTCGTCGTGACTCTTGACGGTATTTTTGCAATTTTTTTTTGTTAGACTGTCGCCAATATCTATACGGAAGTTGCTTTCAAATTTTTTTTTTTTTGGTTTCTCGAGCGCTTCCGTAGAGTCCTTGTATAACGAGAAAAAATACGTTGTTTTTTGCGCCATCTAGCGGCAAACGACTTTTTTGCGTTTCGATTAGAGATTCTGCTCTTTAGGATAACGATGATGGCAATCGCACGCATAATGCCTATTTACTGTCCTTAAAGCGAAAAAGAGTTGTGCGTGATAGCCAAGTCAACTTGACAATTTGCCTTTAAAGGGCCTGTAGTACCATTTTGAGCAGTATTAAAACGGCAACACGGCGATTGTGACGAAGGTCGCATGCAAGACGTCACTATAGAAAAAGTATCAATGGTTCCGGTCCAGTGCGCACGTGACCTTAATCTGTGAAGGTTTGAATCAAAATCTGTGAGGTGCTGCCGCAGTATTTTATACCGTTTGTCATTTTTTGCTCTTGTTTCATTCAGCATACCCGCTATAACATGCTAGGTTTATTTAATGGGACCGCCACTAGGGGACAGCACTTTTGCCGGCTAATGGGTTTTAATAACAATATTACCAACAAAGCTAATATTCCACATAAAGGTAAACCACGTATGAAAGGAAGAATCGTAAGATATTGTACTCTTTTCCGACGTTTTGATAGTTTTTTTTATTGCGCTTTTCTAAGGGAGCAAAACACTGCAGACTCCATAACTGTGTCAGCTGCAATTTAGTTGCTGTTTTTCGTTGAGAAAACATAAAGCCAGAGCCTCCTACATTCAACTTACCTCGAGAATGTGTAGAATGTCATCAAACTAACTTGCTTTTGTTTTAAAGTCATCTTCAGTACTGACTTTGGCAACCTTTGCAGTTGACGACGGCACGGAGCTTAGAGGAAGGTATGGGAAATAATATCTAGGTGGCACGACACGAAAAGCAAAGCGCTGGCCAGAACAGTCACCGGCAGCAAAGTGACGAGCCGTCAGACGGTCCATCGGACTGAACGAGACATGCGGACGCGGATGATACTTACAATGACATCCTTAACGACTGGGGTTCGATCCACGACGGGACTGCTGGTGCATACGGGACGTAAAGCGTTTCGCACTGCTCTAGATTCATTTGTAGAAAAAGAAGAGCCAAAGCTCAGATTGACTTACCTTATTCAAATAGAATACCGATAAGGTGCTGCCGCAGTCTTTTATACCGTTTGTCATTTTTTGCTCTTGTTTCATTCAGCATACTATACCTTAACTATATCACTGCCCAGTCCATTGTTACGGCACATTACAGCCAGGCATCGTACTTTGAAAATTTCGACCTTTTGGCAAAGTCGTTGACAGTGTAGCGTTAACACTTTCAAACTTATTTGTATTTCTGCCAAGACGTATTCTTGACAGAATTGGTTTACTGGGATATTTGACTATTGCCCGCTTACTAGTTAGTTTCGCCTGCTCCGTCAAGCACAAGTTGCATCCTGCGGCTGTTCCAAGTTACTGGCTCTTCTTTACCGTAACAGACAAATCACAACAGCTTGTAGCCTATGGTCACTTTGTAGGCAGCCTGGCATGGCGTCAGCTGTGCCGAGCAGTTTCGCGGTCATTGCATCAATGTCTCTCTCCGTATTTTGATAGGCACTCTTTGTATTCAGCGAAAAGTCTGCTTTGACGCTCCATTGCAAACTTTTGTCGGGATCGCACCGCTACGGTTCTCGTCGTGACTCTTGACGGTATTTTTGCAATTTTTTTTTGTTAGACTGTCGCCAATATCTATACGGAAGTTGCTTTCAAATTTTTTTTTTTTGGTTTCTCGAGCGCTTCCGTAGAGTCCTTGTATAACGAGAAAAAATACGTTGTTTTTTGCGCCATCTAGCGGCAAACGACTTTTTTGCGTTTCGATTAGAGATTCTGCTCTTTAGGATAACGATGATGGCAATCGCACGCATAATGCCTATTTACTGTCCTTAAAGCGAAAAAGAGTTGTGCGTGATAGCCAAGTCAACTTGACAATTTGCCTTTAAAGGGCCTGTAGTACCATTTTGAGCAGTATTAAAACGGCAACACGGCGATTGTGACGAAGGTCGCATGCAAGACGTCACTATAGAAAAAGTATCAATGGTTCCGGTCCAGTGCGCACGTGACCTTAATCTGTGAAGGTTTGAATCAAAATCTGTGAGGTGCTGCCGCAGTATTTTATACCGTTTGTCATTTTTTGCTCTTGTTTCATTCAGCATACCCGCTATAACATGCTAGGTTTATTTAATGGGACCGCCACTAGGGGACAGCACTTTTGCCGGCTAATGGGTTTTAATAACAATATTACCAACAAAGCTAATATTCCACATAAAGGTAAACCACGTATGAAAGGAAGAATCGTAAGATATTGTACTCTTTTCCGACGTTTTGATAGTTTTTTTTATTGCGCTTTTCTAAGGGAGCAAAACACTGCAGACTCCATAACTGTGTCAGCTGCAATTTAGTTGCTGTTTTTCGTTGAGAAAACATAAAGCCAGAGCCTCCTACATTCAACTTACCTCGAGAATGTGTAGAATGTCATCAAACTAACTTGCTTTTGTTTTAAAGTCATCTTCAGTACTGACTTTGGCAACCTTTGCAGTTGACGACGGCACGGAGCTTAGAGGAAGGTATGGGAAATAATATCTAGGTGGCACGACACGAAAAGCAAAGCGCTGGCCAGAACAGTCACCGGCAGCAAAGTGACGAGCCGTCAGACGGTCCATCGGACTGAACGAGACATGCGGACGCGGATGATACTTACAATGACATCCTTAACGACTGGGGTTCGATCCACGACGGGACTGCTGGTGCATACGGGACGTAAAGCGTTTCGCACTGCTCTAGATTCATTTGTAGAAAAAGAAGAGCCAAAGCTCAGATTGACTTACCTTATTCAAATAGAATACCGATAAGGTGCTGCCGCAGTCTTTTATACCGTTTGTCATTTTTTGCTCTTGTTTCATTCAGCATACTATACCTTAACTATATCACTGCCCAGTCCATTGTTACGGCACATTACAGCCAGGCATCGTACTTTGAAAATTTCGACCTTTTGGCAAAGTCGTTGACAGTGTAGCGTTAACACTTTCAAACTTATTTGTATTTCTGCCAAGACGTATTCTTGACAGAATTGGTTTACTGGGATATTTGACTATTGCCCGCTTACTAGTTAGTTTCGCCTGCTCCGTCAAGCACAAGTTGCATCCTGCGGCTGTTCCAAGTTACTGGCTCTTCTTTACCGTAACAGACAAATCACAACAGCTTGTAGCCTATGGTCACTTTGTAGGCAGCCTGGCATGGCGTCAGCTGTGCCGAGCAGTTTCGCGGTCATTGCATCAATGTCTCTCTCCGTATTTTGATAGGCACTCTTTGTATTCAGCGAAAAGTCTGCTTTGACGCTCCATTGCAAACTTTTGTCGGGATCGCACCGCTACGGTTCTCGTCGTGACTCTTGACGGTATTTTTGCAATTTTTTTTTGTTAGACTGTCGCCAATATCTATACGGAAGTTGCTTTCAAATTTTTTTTTTTTTGGTTTCTCGAGCGCTTCCGTAGAGTCCTTGTATAACGAGAAAAAATACGTTGTTTTTTGCGCCATCTAGCGGCAAACGACTTTTTTGCGTTTCGATTAGAGATTCTGCTCTTTAGGATAACGATGATGGCAATCGCACGCATAATGCCTATTTACTGTCCTTAAAGCGAAAAAGAGTTGTGCGTGATAGCCAAGTCAACTTGACAATTTGCCTTTAAAGGGCCTGTAGTACCATTTTGAGCAGTATTAAAACGGCAACACGGCGATTGTGACGAAGGTCGCATGCAAGACGTCACTATAGAAAAAGTATCAATGGTTCCGGTCCAGTGCGCACGTGACCTTAATCTGTGAAGGTTTGCTGTTGTTATGGCGTGTGCGGAGTGTAGGTTCAGGCTAAAGTTGACGTTTTGTGTTGGTTCAAAGATAAGGCTTTTTGGCTGATTTTTTGGAAAAATACAAGGAAAAAAGTTGTTAAAAAGTTGAAGCATTTGGTGTGAGAATTCCAGATACGAGAATTTGTTCAAAATACTGCATTAAGTCCTTTTGTCCTACATCTCGGCGGATACAAAAACTCAGCGAGGTGACCGGGCTTGTTTAGAAGCAAATTCAAATTGAAAAGTGGTACTTTGCATTGTTTTAGATAGGGCTTCGGATGGGTCTACAGCCCCTTAAGGACGACTGAGTCGAAACTCGAAATGCGAACTAATAAAGTAGAGCAGTGGTTCTCAACCGGTGGTCCGCGGACCCCTGGGGGTCCGCGAAACGTTTTTAGGGGGTCCTTGAGAACTTCGAAATTTGCAACATAAAGTACGAGTTTTAAAAATTTTTTGCTGTTTATCATTGCTTTTTGAAATAGGCTGGAACATTTGCTTAATTGCCTATTGTGATGGGACAATACAAAAGCTTATTGAGATTTATCACCCGCAGGGAAGGCCTATTGTGATGCACAAGATTGCGGATTATACGAGAAGACAGCTGGATACAGTGATTTTAAGTTGCTGGAGATTACACATAATCGCTTTCTCAGTTTTAGCTTGTAACTAGCAGCTTGTTGTGAGCAAGGTATAGATAACGCTTTGAAATAAATAAAAATATCCGCATAGTTTGATGTTATTGTGAATGAATAGCGCAGTTGTGCACCAAGACTATTAAGTAAAGTAAAACTAAGCAAAGCAACATTTAAGTGCAGTCTCAGAACCCTTAGTTTGCTTCAACTTCAGGGGTCCGCCAACTGCTTTGACAGCACCAAAAGGGGTCCGCCAAGATCAGAAGGTTGAGAACCACTGAAGTAGAGTAAAATACAATAACTTTTTTTTGCAAATAAACGTTGTTCCCTGCCGCCACATAGTGGACAGGCAAAGCAAAACGTAACGGGTGTAACGCTAGTGTAACGGGCAAAACAATCTTTTAACGATGTGAATTGTGAGATACATGTAGTCAAAGCTGACACATTGAGACATAGTCTACATAGATAAATAATTAAACAATGTTAAAGTTGAGAAGCGGACATTTCCAATAAAGACTTCTTATCAGCCCAGATGCTGAAAAAAAAACGGGGAACATACTAAAAAGAGTGTTCACACGAAGTTATTAAGAGCAAGTTTCCAAATATCAAACGACAGTTGAAGTTGAAGTTGAAGTGTATGTCAAAAAGCAAATTCATAAAGTTCGAGCAAAACTAGAAAACACACTTGCAAGAAATGCCGTAATGGTATTAAAAATACCACCCAGGCCGATGCAGTTCTTTGCGTGAAGTTTTAACTGGCTCATAGCAGATTCATATAAATCCAGGGGCATCAAATTATGCTTGTACGCCATTTGCACACGACTTATTTAGGGCTGTGATCAGGGAAAATACACAAAATGAGATAAATCAAAAAATTTCAAGATTTTACCCTCAAAATATTGTATCTTATTTTAATGTATGGTACTTGTTATTACACCAAAACCACTTTCTTTCACGGTTATGTAAACAATCCAGGCAAAAAGGTTGGCAATTTATGGCATGCAAGTTAGAAACAATGCTTGCAAAGTGAAACGATTTTGTAATGTTGTATAACCCGCTTATCATGTATTGTGCAAGGTCAAGGACCAGTTAAGTTTTCTAATTATAAACAAAGCTTGTACGGCATTGTAAAGGGCTCGTGATCATACTGAAGTCGTAATGAGTTTTCAGGTTTTATGAGTAGGGTATATTTCATCCCAGTAGCTATCTTGGAACGCATGGTTAACGTAAGCTTGCTTCTGCAATTTGATTAGACAACAAACGACCCAGTATTACCAAATACAATGCCCAAATTGTCAATTTTTGACCACCAAGAATGTGACAATCATTCTGTTGTGATTGACTGTCCTTTAATTGTAACCTGAAACAATTCTGTCTGTACAGCAATGGTTATAGTCAATTAATTGTTCCAAAAAGAAACTGTGATAAATGGACAGGAAGAAAGACGTAAAATCGTTTATGGTTACGAAAAATGTGGCTAGGCCTAGTGATCATGTGCAATGTATCTATCCTGATCTCTATCATATATCAGACACTGACTCACAAAACCCCAGTGGTTTGATCAAACCCATTTTAATAATCTCTGATGTAAAGTAAGTATTAGCTAACGCCATAATGTACATAGCATTGTGATGTGAAGCTATGATAATAGAACATAATGTGTAGCTTGTTCGAAACACGGAAAGCATCAATCAGGTACACGGAAAGCATGTATTTTGCGTAGTTGATGCGTAGCATCTATATTGAAGGTTGTACTACATGCTTAAAGTAAAATTGCTTTTTCTTCCATGCTAGTGTAGTGGCCTGGGTGGCATTTTTAATACCATTATATCATTCTTGGGAAAGTGTTCGCCAGTTATTTATTGAAGTATTGTTTATTGATAACACTGCAATTGTCGTTTAATATTTGGAAACTTGCTCTAAATAACTTTATGTGAAAACGCCGTTTAGTACGTTACCAGGTGATTTCATAACGTCCTAGTTTTAACTGAATGTAATCCCCATTGCCAACGCTTATTTTTATCGTTCGTACGTTCTGAAATGTTCGTGTATTTTATGTTGGTTATTTCCGCTCACACCGCTCCACGCTGTTATAACCTCAAACTTCTACGCAAGTAACCGCTCAGACGGAGAGATACAGAATTGTACGAACGTACTACGTTAGTCGTGTTAATTGCAATTCTTTAGACCTGTTTTAAATGGTGAATACTAAGTTTGTGATTGTGTGTAATATTCGGAACCTGTACAGTTCCTACAATAAAGGACCGTTTCTGATAAACTGTATCTGTAATATCGTAAGAGCTTTCGGCTAGCAAGAGGTTAGAGAATTCTAACCGCACGCAACCACGGAGTCAGATCATTAATTCGGCAGGTAAACTAAGTCCAAATAACATAAGTTAAGACTGATAAACTGTGCATCAACCTCTGCACTAGTATATTTTTTTTCAAAATCAGGATTGTCTACATAGCTAGAATGCACTACAATGTGGGTTATTGTATTTGGTTTTATGTTAAGCTTGATTTAGTTCTAATATAACATGAACTGTAACTTGTAAAATATCCAAGATGGACAGGAAAGTCGAAAATATGTCAAGCCTTGAGATGAGAAGGAATTCTAATGCAAGTGAACATGAAGAAAGTAATTCTTTAGGAAACCTAAATTCTGATCGCATCAAGAAAAAGAAAAAAAATATTGAAGACTTAATGGCTTTACGACAAATGAAAGCTTTTCAAAATAGCCGTTTGCATTTTGGGGGTGTGCTTGGTAGTGTTGGCACTTCGTTGACCACCAGTGAGTTACAGCCATATTTAGAAAGGACTATTTTGAAACATGAACTTGATGCAACCTATGGTAAGCATGGTGTTACCAAAGCTGCTGAACATTTTACTTCATTATCCAAAAAGCTTCAAAGGCCAAATAATGGAGAAGAAGTGGAAGTTCAACGAAAAGAATTTATTGATAAACTTAACCAGAGACGAAAAAGCAAACTAAATGCAAATCGAACTTTACGCCTTCGTAAACAGCAAATTCTTGTCGATAAACAGTTGGAATTAAGTCAACACACCAGTTATATTTCTGAAGACACTTTAGGTGAAAATTTACCAAAATTGATTTTTGAAACTAAAAAGAATTTGCCCGCAATGGAACAGTCACTCAAACTCATGAAACTTAAACATGCCAGGGATTTATCCACAACTACAACAAATCTTATTCGGTCAAGATCATTTGAGGATTTTTTGTTGACCCACAAGCATGAAGTAGAAGTTGTACAATGGATATTAAATCTTGTAATTGAAAACGTTTCTAAGCAATGTGCTTCGAGTAATCTTGCAGATGCTCAGCTCTTAGAATTACTTTTATTATCAGATCAAGAACAGCATGATGAATTACAACTACAACTTATTAGATCCGATGTCGCACTGGATATTTTGAATGAAATAATTACAGACACATGTGCTACGTTGACCAAGAATTTCTGTGAAGAATGTATTCATCTGGCTCAGATAGCTTTTGTATTTAGTGAAGATGCGTTTATTAATGGTGTACTTGCTAGTGTTAAGAAATCCAAAAAGCCACCTGAAAAGAAACTTGAAAGTTCCTTTCTCAGCATTAAGTCGAGTCGTAATTACTTTAGACATGATATCTGGAGCCACACGCAACCTACCAAGAAAGAAGAATTGTCTCTCCAAATGCCAACTTCTGAAGCTACCCCTGCTCCTGTTTTTTTGGACGCTACTGTAGATTCCGAAATAATTTCTTCAGAAAAAGCTTCTCCCAAATTGGAGACAAAGTTTGGTAATTCATCTGATATGCTTAGATATTTTAATTCAGAAAGTGCATTTTGGAAAGACATGTTAGTTGAAACAACAACTTCTTCAATCTCCAAACTAACACTTAAAGTTAGCTATTCATGCATTACGAGCGACCATAGCTTATTGGCAATAGGATCAAGCAGAGGTGACATACTTATATACAACATGACCTGGGATCCACCATATCTGGCATGCTGTGTTTCTTACGATGGTAAATATGATGACCCCATTATGTCTATGGACTGGACCTTAGATTACTCAAGATTAGTATCACTGAGTAGTAAAGGTTGCATTATTGTGTGGAGTGTATCACTTACACCATATGTATCAGTAAATAATTTAATTTCATTAGATTATGAAGTCTCATCGACTTCATTTAATAGTCAACAATTGTCTGCACTGTGTGTTTTGGAATCTTCACAAGGTGATTTGCAATTTAAGCAGGGAAACTTGATAGAAACTGTTGGTGGTTCATCGCTGCCTTCATTGGTCAGTTTTCATTATGGACTGTCCTTTGCTGCTACCCAAGACAGTATTATTTTGGCCCTCACCAATGGAGATATAATCAAATGTAACTTGTTTAACATTATCCAACAGCACTGTACAGATAATTTGATGATAAATGCACAGAGTCATGGAGCTTTGGCATATGTGTTGGGGCCACCCTTGAAAGAACAAAGCAACAATAAAATTGGCCAAGAACTTCCGGCAGAGCTTTTTCGGTACCACAAATGCCCACTGTTAAGAGTTAATTTTATCAAGAATACTGATGGCACCATGATTAGCATCGATTCAAACTTCAATATTTGCCAATGGAAAGAAGAATCGAAATATGTAAACAGCTTCGGTTGGTTTATGCCATACAGAAAATGTAACTTGTCATTTGTTGAAGAAATTCTGATTCCGAAAGGTGCTGACCAAATTATTTTTGAAGATATCCAAGCCCTGAAAAAATCTGTGAAAGGAAAGAAGACAAAGAGCAAGCAAGTAGTTGAACAGGAACGAAGGCAAGCCTTAAAAGAGCTTCAAACAATGCAAATTTTAAATATATCCCCATGGCACACGGATGAGCTTTCTGATAATTTAGAGGAAAAGAACCAAGTGAAAAAGCCCTCAAAATTCATTACAAGAATTTATGCTCCATCTGATGACCATCTTTTTGAAGCATCTGCTGGTGGTGCAGTGTTTACTGTGCTTACCCTGATTAGAGATTCTGGAGTGTTGGTTAAATATGCCCTTCGTACATATGAAAGCTCTACTGCACCAGCTATTCATTTGCTGCACAGTGCGCTTGCTCCTTGTGGCGATCGAATGTACTTTATGTTGCTCTATGATGAATATCTCCCTAAAGTACGCAAACATGTTACTTTTATTGATTTGGATATGAAAACAATGCAGTTAGGATTGATTGGACCCATACAAATTAACATTAACTCTGAAACCTTCGATTGTTGCAAAGAAGGAAATTCTGCACATTTTTTTCTGTCAAGAGTTGTTGAAACAAGTGGTACAGACTACATCATTAGTAACATTGCCGGTAAACTTTATGTGCACTCAGTTCTTTCGGGTAGAAAAGTTGCTTTTGTACAGCCATCAAAGAGACTCGAAAGTGAAAAAGAGGTTGGTTTAATTTTACCTTCACGGTTGAGAAAATTAGATCCAGGGTCTTACGTTATGCTCCTAAATCCAGATGGCAATATGATGCATATTGTTACTTTACCATTGGCTGAACCCCGGTCTTCTGCTACAGCATCAATGTTGAAGATTGTTAGCCAAGACACAGAAAGCCACTCATCAGTTACCTTATCCTACAAAACCCTGTTTAGGGTAAAAAAAGAACTTGAAAAATCTTCACTAAACCAAGTTGAGATTGGTTGGCATTATCATGAGCAAAATTCCATGATGAAAGGTATTTGGACTTGCAGACACATGCCATTGAGGTTGTACATGATGCTGATGGTGAATACTGTGGTTGATATTGCTGTTGCTAGGTCAACTGGGCAGAGAATAACTCAAGAAATTCGGAAAAAACTTTGGAAAAATGACTGGTCTCGAATGCAAAATTACTTCAAAGATTCACTGTAATTTAATTTGTGTGCACTTTTGTGCTCAGTTTTGATAAAATTGATAGTTTGCAACTGTTATTGTTTTTTATGCCAAATAAGTTAATTTTACTTTTTTAAATGAAAATACATTGAGAATAATACTTCAGCCAAGGAACTCGCAATCACTTGAACTGCTACTATGGCTGCAAGAGAACTGTACTATCCTTTAACAACTTTATTTTGGTTTGTTTGCAGTTTGTTGTTTGTAAAATATATGATACCTTTCACAAACTGCATTCCGTATTTACATGCAGTTAAACCACATTGTATAAAATATTGATAGACTTTTCAAAATGTTTGGTTGCTTTATGATAAAAGTCTGGTTTTTATGACTGGTTATGTGTAATTTTACGGGGCCCTTTCAGGAAAACTTTTAGGTCTTATTAAATTTTATTTTGTTTACATTTTATAGTATAAGTTTTACTTATTTTATAATTTTTTAAGAAAAGAGGAAATGCTATGCAAACTTTCAATAATTCTGCATTTTTGGTATTTGTGGTTGCATGCTTTTTAATAAGTTTGTGTCAACCTGGATGTTGTTACATTATTTTGTATAAATGAAATTTTTAGTTTTCAATTTTTTTTATAATGAAATGCTGTGTTACTATCTTGCAGATTTTGTGAGACAGTATTGTAAAATCAGTATGCAGAAGTCCTTAATAGGTATATGCCAAATGTCTGTTGGTAATTCCAAGGTTCAAAATTTTGTGCAAGCAAAATTGCTGGTGGAAGAGTGCAAACGACTTGGTGCAGCCATGGCATTTTTACCTGAAGCTTGTGATTATATTGCTGATAAACCAGAAGAAAGCATAGAAATGAGCGAAGACGTTTCCAGCATGAATGATAGCTTGTTAGGTCAATATAGTAACCTTGCCAAAACCAACGAAATTTGGCTGTCATTGGGTGGTCTACATAGAAGATGTGCAACTGATCCTTATGGGAAAATTAGAAACACACATGTAATTTTAGACCAGAATGGAAATATGCAAGGTTGTTACGACAAATGCCATTTGTTCAATGTTGATATCCCTGATAAGGTCGTATTAAAGGAAACCGACATAACCGTACCTGGAAAAACAATTTCTGATCCTGTTACAACACCTGTTGGAAATATTGGCCTTATGATTTGCTATGACATACGATTTCCTCAAATTTCTACAACTTTAAGAGAAAGAGGAGCAGAAATATTAACATATCCGTCAGCCTTCACTGTTCCTACTGGTCATGCCCACTGGGAGGTGTTACTAAGAGCTAGGGCAATTGAAAATCAATGTTATATAGTAGCTGCTGCTCAAGTGGGCAATCACAACGCAAAACGTGTGTCGTTTGGTCACAGCATGGTTGTAGACCCCTGGGGAAAAGTAATTGCATGCAATGCTGACAAAATTGGTGTGATAACTGCAGAAATTGACTTGGACTACTTGAAGAAAATACGAACCAACATGCCGGTTTTTAATCACACCAGACCAGACATTTACTAACTGTTTTTCTTGCTCTAAGATTTCCATATCAGTACGTATAACTGTTTCAACAGAAGTACCCTCTCCCTACGTGGAGATTTTCGTCACATTTGCCCTCAACAGTAGTTTTATGTCTTTTTGAGCTTCTCAACTCCAGCATACGACGTGTACGGATGAAATCTTATATGTTAGCAAAGTTTCCAGACCAATTCAACCCACTGTAATGTTACCCATAATGAGCCACATAAAATGACATTCTTACATGCAATCGCCCATATGTGTTGATTGTAAATACCGTATTTCCTTTGTAGCGAACCGCTACTATATAACTTATTGTGTTATTTAATTGTCCTTGGGCTTACTCTTCTAATCTGACCTTTGCGCTGTCATTTGTTAACCCTTCATTCGACTACTGTACTAAACCTCGTCCAGCGAGGTGGTTAATAGGACTCTATTTCAGCGTACCACGTTTAGTAGGTAGCCGAAGCTAGAGATATTTCCCACAGCCGCAGCTTAGCATGCCTACACTGGTGAACCAGACGTGATTGAACTAACCTGTTCTGACCAAAACCAGCATTCTCATCAGCATCGCAGATCAAACCTAGAAGACACCGAATTCCAACTCTGGAGCAGCCTTGACGAACCTGCTGGAATACACTTTGACGAATTAGGTTAGTGTGCATTGACCCGACCGAGCTCGATTCGGTTAATTTTGTCCGTAAAGTAGCACCGCTTCTTGCTATGTCGAAGAGTAACTATGCTTTAAGGAGTAAAGATTCACACCCACTACCAGTTAAATCCCCAGAATCAGAACCAACCTCCACGACTCCCAGAACTAGTGTATACCAGCTCTTACCGTAGATTGCCAACCTACTACATTGCAGACATTCCCTTTAGCTAATGAAAGAACGCCAGAACTTCCGTAGCCGTTTAATCTCTTTTCTAGGCTCACTCCAATCCATAGCGATTTTTTACAAAAACATTTGTCAAACAGTTTTCAGTTACTTATATTTTAAATATTTAAGCCCATCTATGGTTTGCATTCATAAAACACTGGTTTTATAGGGTCAGTTAAAAATGAAGTTTATGAAATTGCTTTTTGACATACACTTCAACTTCAAGTGTCGTTTGATATTTGGAAACTTGCTCTTAATAACTTCGTGTGAACACTCCTTTTAGTACGTTCCAGGTTGTTTTCCAACATCTGTGCTGATAAGAAGTCTTTATTGGAAATGTCCGCTTCTCAACCTTAACACTGATTATTATTTTTCTATGTCTCAATGTGTCAGCTTTAACTACATGTATTTCCCATTGTCTAAAAATTGTTTTGCCCGTTGAACCTACTAGACTCCCAGCGTTTTTTCATGTCGAACATTCTAACTCCCATTACCTTCACGTAGATAAGCTCGCACTTCTACCAGCGAGCAGGGTTAGCCAAGTGAATCACCGAAATCAGCAGATAAGTTGTCTAAGCTAGACATGGTTATTGCAACTTAATAAACATTTTACAAGCAGTGGTATTATTTATGTTCTTAGTTATTCGTAATATTGAAAAAGTGTGTAATAAAAAGGTTGTAGTATTCTAATTGCAACAAAAGAGTCAGATAATACACGCAACAAAAGAGTCAGATAATGCAACAGGTAAATTAAGTTAAGATACCTCAATAAGTCAAATTATTTCTTCAAATATAACATTTTTGCAGGCTATAAGTCATTATGATCATATATACTGGAATTAAATTTTCCAACTCATTGCCTGACAGATTTCCAGAAGTAAAAAAGCTAGGCTATAGTTTCTACTTACGTCCGGCCCCAGGCTATTGGAACGTTCGCTTTCAGTTTGCCAATAAATTTAATGCCAAAATTTGTGCCCCGCCAACATAGACCTCATACTAATAACATAGAGTATTGTACAAAAAGGCAATTCTGCACGAGAAAGTTGGCGCAAAAGCCGAATTAAATCCGTCGCGTCCTAGAAACTGTGGCCTCCGACAGATCCAAACATACGACATCCGGATTTCACCATGAATTTCTTTTTAAAACTACGCAATTAGAAAACATTCCAGATCTGGCTAAGATTGGCCAAAATAGCGGGCTACTTCGGTTTTGCCCATTTAGTCCATTTTATATAAAATGTTTACAATTTTCGAAGCGTGACGAATGAACACTGCTTCCTTCATCCATTTAGCAATATGTTTGGCTAAATTTCAATAAGAATCGATGGAAATTTATCCGGCCTAAAGGAATTTTTGGTAGGATGTTAGATAAATCTGTAGTTACAAATGTTGATAAATATGTAAATATGCACTGGAGAAAGATTGAATGGTTGCACTCTTGTATTTGATGCGTAGTTTGCCCTTATCAATGCAAGTGACCGTTTATGAGCGGTGAGGATCAAAGTTAAGACACTAATTAGTTTGAGTTTAAAACGAAAAATAATGCCAGCAAGCTTTATATTTTTCTGTTTTAAAGTGATAGAATATTTCATTAACGATTCATTTAGCAGCATATTGAAGATACTATGTGAAATATTTGTATGAAATTAAAGGATGAACCAGCAAGATAAGCCAGATATAATTGATTTAGGATGTTTCATTGCTAACTGATGCATATTTTGCTCTTTCTTTTCATTTCCAGCTTTGTTTAAAGTAATTTTGTGACATGCCACAAATTGCAGACCCACGAAACAAATGAAAAAGTCGGGCTTGCTTTACCTTGGTGTTTCGTACTAATGCTATGTGGTACTTTTGGATATGAATGATGTAAAGTGTAAAAGAATGGACATAGGAGCCAACTTATTTTATTATTTGCAACAGGCTTTAGTAAAAAACTAACCATTGATAAAACAACCATACGATAATCTGCTAATGATACGACATCTTTGGCTTTTTTACAGGTCTTTCTTATGTGACTATGTCTAGTTATCGAACACTGTTGTCATATGGTGAAACACAATCAATCATTAATAAATTGTATTTTTATTCTTAAAAGGATTTGTTTGCTAGGGACGCATGGTTGAAGAATATGGTACAAATTGAGTTGAAAAAATCTGAAAATCTCCAAAACTGGATGGTAATTGAACTGCAAGGTGAATTAAAATCACGCTATGAAACTGGACTTGCCTATAATTTAATCGGAGATTTGCACTTCACCAGAAAAGCTTTTCCTGTCTTAATTGTTGGCCATCATGTTATCTATGGCAAGAAAGTGGATCTTGAAAAACCGATAGCAGTATTGAAGAAAAGTTCAGAACAATGTGATGGCATCAAACCACTTCTTGTTCATGCTATTATTAAAACAAAACTTGTGTTTTCATCAAGACCAAAACCAATTATTCTTCATGTTTCACAGAAAGTTTGATGGTTTAGATATGCTTTAAGTAGCCCTGAAGAGTTCTTGTATATGTAAGCTGTATATTTGTGCATTCTACATTTATCATTGCATTCACACTTCTTTCTCAGTCATGACTGTGAAAGATTTGGGAGGTGGGCAGTGAATCTTGATTTATGGTGATATTATTTGACTTAAAGTCAACATGTTTTTGGACTTGTTCTTGTAAACTTTGATGCTATTTGTATGCTGTGAAAAACAATTTACAAAACCATGCAAAATTAACTTTATCTAAACATGAGCTATATTAAGCTATTAGCTGCTCTGCTATACTCGCTGTGCCACTTTGCAAAAACCAAAAGCCCTCATTCTGATATTAGCTTGTATCACGCAGTATACAAACAGCCACTGCAACTTGTTGCTATGTTGGGCATTGAATTTTGCACAAACAGCTATCACTACATGTCCTATCACAGCTTTTTAATTCAGCGTGTGTATGTCATATGATAAAACTTTTTCTTTTTTTTATTTTCCCAATTTTTTCTCACACAAATGGTTGCAATTGGGATATTTTTTGTTTATAGAACTAGTCACATGACAACTATCGTCTGCTTAACCTGGGTCTTCTATTAACTTTGCCCTCAACCCCTTGAAGTAGGTGACATGTCATAGAATTTAAGCGGAGCACTAGGTTGGGTACAGGGGGTTGTTCACTGTAAACACCCAGGTCTGATTAATATCCATGTCTGAAACTCGGATTGGTGTTTGGTGTGGCATTTCTCTGAAAATAATCACTGCCTACTTTGTTTTTCAAACAATGGCTGTCATGCTTTATACTGTACAGTAATCTACCCTTCAAGTTCTACTTTACAGCGATATTCTAAATGTGCAAGTATAAATTTTATGCAGATACAAAAAATGTTCCCAACACTAGCTATTGGAATGTGTCAGGAAAGAAATAAGTCATTTTTGAATTCACCAGTGATCTCGTCAATTTATGAATTAGTTTTTGCTATTGTATTTAAATTTCTTCCTTTTTTAGAATTGTTTTACACTTAATCTTTTGTTTACAAACTGGTAGCCACTATGGGTAAAATATAGTCCTTCCATTATGTAAATTTTATCTTTTTGGTTGTACAGTAGAACCACTTTGTATGACCAACTTTTTCAGATTTTTATATCAATTTTTCATGTCAGTGCTGCTTAACATTAATGAATTCAGTATTGTTTTCATTTTGTGTATAACTATATTGATCCTTGTGTGGTTTAAACGTTACTGTAGCAATTTCGGTTATTGTGACCATTTGGATATTATTCCCAAAATAGTCTGGTCTCAAGGTGGTCATAATAAACCAAGTCTATTGTTTAAGTGAAACCTGAGGCTATGATTCATTTTGTTTCTTAATGCTGAAAAATGTGCTCCAAAGAAAGTCACCTGTGTGAGGAGCTTATTTGTGAGCATTATGGGAATCTTGTTGCGAAAGTAGCTGGTTATCTTTGCAGAAACGGCTGGCAACTACTACGTTCTATTGCATCTGGCACTAAACTCAAACATGACCAAGTTAGTATTCAATGATTTCACAGTAAAGTCTGATGATTTCTACTGACATGATTTTACAGAAAATTGTCTAGAAAAAAATAATTTTCTTTTATTGAAAACAAGCGTGATGTGTATGCTGCCATATTCTAATCTACATCTGAATCATATTGAATAAGGATCATGTTTTATGTGTTAATTTAGAAATTCTAGTTTTTCAGTTTAAAAAGTTACCACTTACTCTGAATATTGTACAGATACGAAAAGCACTGTGTGTTCTCATCCAACATAAGTTGGTTCAATTTCAAATGAGGAAACAAATAATTGAATACAAAGCAGATATTAAGTCAATTGTCAACTTAATTTTTTATCCACGGATGATTTATACTGCTAAGTTACTTTATGGGGACATTGCAGAACTGATAGTTGAAGAAACACTTTTTCTCGGAATAGTAAGATATTTGCTCATGATACATATGTAAAAATTAATATATACCCTAGTCTGATTTGCTAAGGCTTATTCTAATAACATAATGTACCAAAGCTTTGACACTTCATTAAATAAGCATCTGACTGACAATTATCTTGTGTGATTTACCCTGCTTTGTATTCTCGTGTACTAATATAATATTCCAGGGATTAATGAGTGAAATACTAAAACGGGTGCTAGACAGATGGCAAAATTCTACCCAAGAAGAAAATAAAGTTGATAAAGTTCAAACAGCGTTTCAGGATTTAGTACACACCCATTTCTTGCAAAGGTATATATACTATATGTGAAACAGTATTTGCGTCTACTCAATAGTGTATATTTTTAGTACAGTATTTCACAAACAATATATCTCTATTTCCATTTTGCGCATGAGCACTTTTGAAGTACAGTATTTTGTAAGGTAACAATAATGCCAGTTAAGATGGACTTTTAAGAGGTTACATGCTGAGAACATCCTAAAGATTCTTCACAGTGTGTCATAGTGTTATGCCATGACGACAGTTTTTTTTATACTGACTGACATTGCTGACTGTTGTACTTTTAAATCTTACCAATAAATTGTTGCCACAAATTTTGGCTATGACAAAATTAATTGTGCTTTTCCAAATGTTGGATTTTTAGTTTGCCCTACCAAAAGTAAGCTTGCGGCTTGATTTATTGCTTCATGGCAGTTAAAAATTATTCAAGTTCTCTGGAAAGGTGTGAATATTTAAATAAATATACTGCTTTCAATTGCATTAACTTACAACGACATTTCCTGTTTTCAGTATATTTTGGCTGAAATGGTATTAATATTAGGGATGTTATATTACAAACACAAACTCAAATAAGTCATACTTAGCGAATACTAACAAGTCAGCAACATATGTATTCTTACAAGCAAGGTGTACTATTTATCTGCATATTCCAATATTCCATTTACAAATGATTGCATCACATTACTGCTCTATCAGATCAAATTAAGGTTTTATGTCAAACACAGGGTAAATTTCATTAACAGATTCATCACTTCCCGGCTTTTTATTAAATGAAGAGACTATTTCACCGTATGTAGGTCATGCAGCCTGTTGTTAAAGATAGACGATAGGTTAGGAGAATGGGTATGCAAAATGATTTTGATTTTAGCTATTTGAGGTTTTATTGGCGTTAAATTTATATTAAGAGGTTGATTTAGGTTACTAAGTTATAACATTTAAGTTAGGTTAACATGGAACTGAAAAATAGCTTCGAACACAAGATTTTTTTCTGGTAAAATAGTGGCAGCCTTTATTAAATCGAAAATTTCATTAAATGCTTTTTGTTATTATTACTTTCGTAGCAAAGTGGCAAAACGTAATGGGTTTCACTTATCATCTCCACTCAACATAAGAACGTGATGAAATTATGCATTGTTGTATCACAATGCTGTTAAAATTGAAGATTTTATATTAAAATTTTTTAAATTTTAAGTATAGTGAGACGGACTTGGTCTTAGAACTGCAGTAAAAGGTTTTTTAGTTAGTTATCCCAACACTTTACCGTCATCATTTTGGATTTGTGGCCGAAAGGGTTGGAGTCACTTGTTATAAACAGTAGGCTTAAGAAAATATTTTACTAGCTTTTTGAAAATCATTAATCATAAGTGATAAGTTTCTGGTAAAAATCAGCCCATTTGAAGGTCTCCTTGTGTAGCGTATTTGGCCCAAGGGCCCACAACAGTGGGGACCTCTGCTGTAGGGAATCGTTCTCATAGGCCATTACTAAAAAATGAAAGTTTGTGGAATTGTTAAAAATTTACCACAATACTAGTATGTAAATCAGCAGTCGTCAATGTTTTAGTCTTCACTCACCACTAAATTTATCATTTTAAGCTTGTGGTTAACAACTTGTATAATTAAGAACTTAAAAACATTCATTTTATTGTCAAAGTGTTAAAATGCTTTTCGCTATTGCTTTGAGAGGTACCACAAATCAAAGTCTTTGCCATTCATTCTTAATGATCTACAGTAGACGCTCATTGATGTTTGAGTTGGCTACACCTCTTAAGGTGTATTTGTAAATTGACAAACGAGCCCAAACACTCCAAACTAGTGAAATTAATTCAAGCATTATACATTTTGATCATTAAGTGAGACGTTGTTCCTCATTATTTGAAACTAGTTTATGGATACTTGTCTCCATTGATGTTATTGTAAGCTGGAGGGCTGCTTGAAGTCCAAGACGGTAATGGTACCGTGTTTAAATTGGTGTGACAGATGAAAATGACCTTTTGCACCGTCAAAATTTAGCTTTGCGTCCATAGTGCACGGGCACATTTTAGTATGACTGTTTCCCTCACTTCACTTGTTAGTACATTTCTTTAATTGTAGAAATTATTATGAAGATATTAAGATGAAAAAAATCAAGTTAGAGCTATTAATTGTAAAGTTGCCTTACTTTAGCCTTTAGTTAACATAATAATAACAGATAGTTACAGTGTCTTGCAGACTAGCAAAATATTCTCATGAACCACCGTTTGGGAACCGCTGATGTAGATAATAACTACTATATAGTAAAATTGCCTATTGTAATCTCAGTCTCACGTTTTTTTGTCTGGTGTAGCTGCAGAACTTACTTTTTTATCTGCTGTTTGTCTTAAGTCTTCATAACTTTCTGTAGAGAACCTGAACTGTGGATAACTGATGATAATGGGGATGATGTGATTCCTACATTTTCTAGCACCAAGGAAAATCTCTATCGTATTCCCCTGATCTCAGAAAACAGTAAGCTTTCAATATCATGGTATTTAGCCTCGCAGCCTATCAATTCAATATATATGCCAATGAAGTGTTATACCAATGATATTCAGCGCTATTGCCAATATTATTTTAAGATCATATTTTTTGATGGATTTTAAAAATCCACTGTTACATGGTGTGACACTGAGTATGAAAATAAACTGTGCTCGTGGATAATATCATGCACTATGCACGACAAAAAGTGACAAAGCTTTGGCTTTAAACTTGCATGAAAAAGATGGTGACAACTAGGCACTAGCATGGGTTAGCATTTTAAATTTAAAATTGAAAACAAAAGTTAAAAGTTACATATTTGAAAACAAGTTCTCTTGACTTAGAGTAAGGGGCAAGTGCTAAAACAAGTTGTTTTTCAAGTTAAGAAGAGTTGTCTATAAGTATACTTGAATTTTAGAATAAAAAATAAAAGACTTGAATAAAAGAATTTTTTTAATAATATTTGGTGATTAAATGATTAATGCCAAAAATGTATTTCAACTTCAACACTATTAATGATAGAGGTGGTGGAGATTTTGACAAGATATGAAACCAACATGCTTGATCACTGGCATTTGATTAAAGAAATGGTGTCAGTAGTAGTGTAAGCTGGCTGACAGGACTTAGGGAATAAAACTTTGCAGGCAGGTGGCAGTTGCTTTCAATATAGCTAGCAATGTTACAGAAGACAACAGATGTACAAGTATTAGTGAAGTGTTTACATCTTTATGGCAGTTACCTGTCCGGAATAGGCTAGCACCAACAATAAACTCAATGAACTGTGACTAAGCATATCCGTAAAGCTGCCATACGCTAAACCTGACTAACACATTTATTCCTGTTCTGCATAAAATACAGTATGTATAAACTGTACCCATTTCATATCTTTTATATGAGACATCCTATTCATATTTGATCCGAGCATTAGCGTCATGAAAGTGGATTTTATAGGTTTGTAGTTGCCATGGTGAAAATGTTGGGTGTTAGTGATTAGTCCTAGTTTGTACAACAGAATTGCACACCGATCATGATCTTTGATGAGACATGACAACATTGCTCATTACAGGATGGTGTATCATCTTTGGTAGATAGAGATGAACTTACTGTCCAATAAATAATAATAATGTGAGAAAAACTTTTGGGTACAATTTTGCAAGTTCATTAAAATACTGTAGGAACCTAAAATTTTCCATAAGCATTTACTGAATTATATACGATTATGTCTAAAAAAACACAATTATTTTCATAGAAAAAAGTTATTTCAAAGCACATCTTTTCAAAACAGTGGTGGGACAGAGCCACTCCAAAGGTTGGGGTAATTTTAGCCCACAACTTATTTGCAACAACAAAGCGGTTTGTAATGCCCCTATAACAGTGTTATGGTTGCAGAAGTATAACTTTGGTCCAAATATTTTTTGCTAAATAAAATAGTCTTAAAAACTTGGATGAGTTTTTTGTTTTTATATAAACATTTATACGAAGCTATGAATTTAAATTTGAAAACATATACAGTGCACACCAACAGGCTTGTAATAGTGTAAAACTTGGTAAGTAGTGTAAAACTTAAAAGAATAATTTTTTGTTATCCTTTGTGCTTCACTAACGTAGCAGACTTACTAATAACAGTTTTTCTTGCACTTTGCTTTTTATCTCATTGAAAGTTAAAAGAAGGTTGGCGTTCAATGCCAATTGTGTACATAATGTGTTAGCTAATCTTTGGACTTTTGCTTGCTGGGCACGATTGGACCTCTTTAATGCATTATGATCAGTTAATCCCTAATGTATAATTAATTAATTTAATCAATCTTCTAGATATTGTTTAAGTGTATTTTGTCATTCTGAAAATATATTTCTCACATTGTTGTGGGAGTACAACTATCATGAGTCTTTGGAAATATGTTCAGTTTAGTTAGTTCTGTTCAGTTTAGTTAGCAATATGAAAATTACTTTCCTCATTTTTTGTAATTTTTTTCAAATTGTAGAGTAGCGATACTGATATCATCAAAAAGTTAACTAATTTATTAATGAATTTTTAGAATGGTAACACTTGAGGGAGAAATGTTATGTTAGACCTAAATCATCCCCTAATAAGTACAAACAGGTACTCTTTTTGTGATGACTTTAAAACAACACCACACAAAAGGTCAACTAAACTCACATTGAAATCTGATAACAAATGCTCATATTTCACAATTATAATACCTTTGCTGAAAAGATAGGGGGATAAATCCTTTTAAAATTTTTTGAGGGGTTTTGAACATGTATAGAAAACCAAAAAAAATCATTTATGAAGTAATGTCTTCAGCTATATGCAAAGCTTTAAGAATTAATACAAATTACCAAATTTTATGGTTAAGACAAACAAAGTTTTCTAATTAGGACAAAGTCATCCCTTAGAGGCTAAAGCCATCATAGTTTACAGCAGTTGAAATAAGCTAATTGAACCATTAAAAATAACGAAAAAAGTGAGTAGCATTGATTCCAAAAACTATGTCAAGTAGGATAGATTTTAGAAGCAAAGTGTTGAGAGTTATAAATCATGCGTAGAATGAATACAAGAGCCAAGATATAAAATTAGCAACAGTTAAAGGAGTAATAAAATGTTTTCTGCTGTCTTGATCATTGTATTTGTTCTAGGTAAGAGTCTTGATTTTGGAGAGTGTTTTAAATCTTACAGAATTTTCTGTGGCTCAACTTAGCTCCTAGGTATAGCAGAACTGTGCACTGCGGTCAAAGAAAGCATAAATTCTGAAGGTTTTCTGGCGTAATTTTGGTAATATATGTTTAGTATAATTTCCATCATTGTAAAGGTTTCTTCATACTTTGTTTCTTTTAGCATTAAAGCGGCAGAGATCTGAAGAAAATGAAGGTGAACCACAGGCAAAACGACAGAAGGTTGAAGAAAACTTTAAATCAGTTTTTCTTGTTAATGTTTATGTATACTTTATTTTTTACAGTGCTTGTGTGTGTTGTGATTTTATCCACCTTATAGTTTTTAATTTATTGTGTTACAGAAGTGTGGTGAGGTTGACGATGATGGAATATACTGGTCTATAAATATTCAGAGGTTTGAGCAATACTTTAGAGATCAAGCAATTGTTTCAGCAGCTACACGCAAGCACGGTCAAGCTTGTGGGGAAATTGTGAGAGCCATGTTAAGAATCAGTGAAGTTACTACATTGTCAGATGCGTGGAAAACACAATTAGTATCTGCAGCTGAGATATTTCGAGCCTTGCCCCCAAATTACACCCTTTCAGCAGAGGTGAGAAAAACTCAGAGAGAATCTCTAAAAAAAATTTAAAAATTGTTGAATTTTTAATACCAAAAAACATTTGAACGAATTTAAATTTTAAGTACAATCAAAATACTAAACCTGAAAAATTACTTAGAACAGTTTTAAAAAATCAATGTGTATTTGCAGTAAAGGGTAATTGCAAAGAAAGTTGACCCTATATCAAAAAATTTTTGTCAGAATTGTTGTACATTTATTTCTTTAGCATATCAATCAGTATCTACGAATTCTCTCAAATGATGGCAACAAAATCATTGAGCTTGTTGATGACTCTGGTGGTGGTGGCTCTTATGTTATTAATTTCAAGAATGCAAGCCAAGCTCTTGCTACATCTAGCATCATGTCATATATACAGGAAAGGTGGGCTTCATGTTGCAGTAATATTTGAAGTGGCCTCTGAACAAATTGACTTACTCCAAACAATAGTTGTCACTGTCAGTAAGTATAATGGACATTAGATAATTTCTCAATAATTAATCATTAGTGGTTTAAATAAGCGCAAACATACCACTAATTTTTACATATATGGTGGCAATTATGATGTTATATTGCAAAATGTATGTGCATGCTGCATGCACTGGTGTTTGAATCGAGTATGCGTATTGCGTAACTCTAGTAAGATATGAAGGTATACATAGAAGTAGGTAGAGTGTATGTGTACGTGCATAACTAGAACTTCTTTGGTTAGTTAAGTCTAGCCTAACTTTCAGCTGATGAATTATTACTGCTAAAGCCTAGTCCAGGATATTTATTACTTGGTAATCCTATCACATGATTTATCAGACCATTTTCCTATTTATATTGCAATGTGTAACACAATATATGACTAATCTTAGATAAACCAACAATACGACTAATACAGGAGTGGGCAAACTTGTTCATGATGTACCATCCAAGATCCTAAAAGGTTGCAAATATCTAATCTCTGAACCATTATCACATGCTTTTAACCAAGCCATAAACACTGGTATCTACCCACCAGAACTTAAAATACCATATTTTCTTGAATAGAAACCTCGCATAGAAGCAGCAGAAGACAACGCTGAAATCGCTGATCGGATAGTAATAGAATAAAACCTTTTTGTCAAAAGAGAGCGCAGAATTTTATTGTCACCTAATCAACACTACCGGTACTTCATGAAATAAAAATAGAAGCCGCCTTCGAATAGAAGCCGCCCTCGAATAGAAGCCGCACAAAACGTTCAAAAATAAAAAATAGTAGCCGCGGTTTTTATTCAAGAAAATACGGTAGCCAAAGTGATCCCTGTGTACAAAAAAGGAACGTAGTTGACGGTGAGATCTTTTCACTGCCTCACACCAATCAATTATGTTAAAATTATATTATGATACTTTTTAATTTACTTTAAATGGTGAAATAAACTCTCTCTTTCGCTCTCTCCAGTACTTGTTTGTTGTAAGGACACAAATGCTTCACTGGTAGTGGTACTGTACATTACTTTTTTTTTGCTGAAATTAGACATGAACTGCAACTAATCACTTACCTGCAAGATTAAAGTCAACCCAAAATGTGTTAGCTGGCCTCCCACTTACTACTTTCAGCTGCAAGCACCAGCCATCAAGCATGTTAATTTCACATTGTGGTGCCATAATCGGCGCCACCTTCACGTAGCTAGAGGCGAATCTGCAATACACTTTTGACAATAGCTTCTTAACTATTACGTTGTATTGAACAATTTTTTGTGCATTTTCCAGTATATTTACTGATAACTCTTCTTTGATTTAAGATAAACCTATCTTAGCATTTGCTCCTCACTTTAATTAAAGTTTTGTGTATATCTATGATGAAACTCAAAAGTTAGTGATGTTAATGTGCAACTCTCTAGATTTGGAAGCAAATCATGTCGGATATTTCGACTTCTTCTCATGAAGAAGCATCTTGAGCAAAAACAAGTTGAAGAGTTTGCTATGATCCCAAGCAAAGAAGCAAAGGAGTATTTATACAATGCAAGTTTTTACAAATATTGGTAGTAGTTAAGCCATTCATTCAAAATTGAACCTTTGTCACTCTATGGATCAACTGCTTTTAGGAGGTGTATGGTTTCAAAAAAGTGTCAATTTCTTTGATTATTTATTTCCGGGCTAAAAACAACATCAATCATGCCGCCCTCTGATTGGTCTAAACAGCTTTTTTAAGGTACTACGTAAGATTCTAACAAAATCAGAGAAATGTATTTTTTACCTATACATCTCCTTTATGATTACTGGTCCCTAGAAGATTCTTTTAATTTTGCTAACTTTCTAGACCAACTGTTTTGTTCCACTGCCAGTCATTTTACTTTTTTTAATAAATTGCTTTGCATTACATGACCACAGTTGGATAGCTTTTGTTGCTCGTACATATCATACGTCTCACATCCACTTTATTTAATGTGGAATGGTCCAGTTTTGTGGTAAAGTCCGGCTTTTCTCGCTGTCCCTCTCTCTGCTTTTCCAAATAAGGTTCATATTTATCATATCCAACCATTGCTGACCTCGATTGCAATTGTTATGATCTCAAACCATTTTGAAGCCAAGAGACATACAGCCATTGTTTTGGTTATGTAAACCAGCTATTAGCTGTAGAACTTAGCAAGATCCTGTACTTTGCAGAACAAAACTAGACCACTGCCTTGTTCTGTTCTTGCTTTTTCAACCTGCCTAAAATGTTAGGATCAGAAATGACGCATAACATTATACATGATGTCTTTCCAGGGCAATCAACTTAGGGTTTGTTAGATTTTTTGAGAGAAAATTTATCCAGCGCATCTGCTGTTAGTGTCTGCTGTTAGTGTTTGCTGTTAGTTGTTCTTCATGTAATTTTTTATCACTTTGTCACTTCAACATCTCCCTTTAGAAATTTGGTAGGGTGATGTGGTATGGAGAAAGGACAAAACCTACTGTATTTAGGACAAACCTATTTGTCCTACCAAAATTTGCATCTGCATTCAGAACATAGGTCTTGGGCATAGACTTTTTCATTGGATTGCAAATTACAGTGTTTAATAAAATGTGGCATTTTGGCGGAAAAGAAATTGTATCATGAATTTAATCACTGCTACCCAAACAGAGTAATGTTTTCACAAATCAGTGTTTCTTGAGATGTCTCTCTGATCAGTAAATTGTTTGTTATGTTTTATAAACCTGAACAAAGTGGAAAACTTTGTTTTTAATTGCTAATGAAATGAGCTCTCGAATGATCCACATTAAGTAATGTTTTTGTTTGAATACTTTTCACTTTTCACCTTTTCATCTTGAAAAGACAGCTTTTTTAAATTTTTGTCTGAAAAAAATGCTCCATTTTTTTCCTTTATTCCTAACATTTTCTTTAAAGTGAGATTTTAAGGATAACCGTAAAAGTTTTGGCTGAGATTGCTTATATTTACTTAGAAAAGCATCCCAAAATGAAAATGTTGGTTTAAACGTAGGTTTTCTGTTTAATGTACTTTTCATACACATTTTTTAGTTGTTCTTAATTTTGTTACTGTATTGAGACAATTTTGTTACCAATAGCAAATTTTTACAGTTACGTGTTTTCACAACCTATATTTCAAGAAGTAACTATTTAAGTCTAGTAAATTTTTATACATACCTCTCAATTAAAATTTTAGATGCTTGCTGAAAACATGCTAGTCATGCAAGAGATACCACGAACACCTGATCACGCACCGTCGCGTACTTTCTATCTTTTTTCAGTCAATGTTCAAAAAATTGCAAAGATACTTCTCATCAGGTCTTACAAGGTAACATATATCTTCCACAAGTTTTTAAATTCCTAGTTTTTAATAACATGCAAGTGTATGAATTCTACTTGCAATACTATTCTTTGTATTCTTCAGGCGATCACAAATATGATTATTCGACGAAAGTGCGAAGAAAAAAGCAACACTCGTTTATTAGAAAAACAAGAGAGGATTACTGCAATCAAGGTACTTTAGAACACAAAACTTATAATTGATTAAAAGGCACAGCAATTGTAGCTAACATATGGAGCAGGTCTGCCCAACATTTTGCATATTGTGAGCGACATTTGTTTGGCAAATATCACCACAAATATGAATAATTGCAATGATTGAAACAGTTGTGTTAACCCGTTCTATCTGTCAGTTATCATGTTTTGCAGCAAAGAGTTTTTTAACGTTTTGCTTTTATGGAAAACAACATCTTTTGGTATACAGTACCTATCATTGTTATATTGATAGTCGAAATGATACAAAATGCTTTTGTTAAAGAAACGGTATAAACCGAACTCTACGGCAACCAAAGACATAAAATAGCTGAAGGGAAGCCAAATCATGTCTACTATATTTTTCAACTTTTTTATTGCACGTTACTAAAATTTTAACACTTATTTTGCATCGACTTGGAAATGTTTCGGTGGCCACTTAAGAGCTGGCTGGCATGTGACTCTTTGGCTGGGCAATCTTCATGTAGGATTTAAGCCAGTGGTTCCCTACTTGCCGACCCCTTGCTGCAAAAATGTTTTTGCATATCCCCAGTTTGTTACATAATACGCTATTTATGAGAAATTGTAGTATAACTCACGGACGTTCTGTGCCACCTTCAAAAGTCCGCTGAACCTCGGTTGGGAACCACTGGCCTAAGCTATAAATACAGCTATTTCTTTAGCTGTGTTTATTTCATAAAGCATTTTTATGCGATATGTTAGAACAGTGTTGTCAAGTATCCATTTTAAGGAGATCTAATTCTTAACTATATTGAATTCCGCCAGGAGACTTTACTTGACGCTGATCCCGACCAACTAGATGAGATTGACGAAATGTTGACGTCATCAGAAAGAGCACGCTTGGCAAAGCACGAACATCAAAGTAATAAGTTGCACAATGCTCAGCTACAAATAACCGAAACGGTTTTCATATTGAATGCTTACGTGAAATCCTTGCAAACATTTGCAATATCAATAAAGTAAGACCTTGGCAGCATTTATGCGTTTGATGCTTGTTGACTCAGCTGGAGATAAATAGAGCAAATTACTGGCGTTAATCACAATAACTTTGTTGAAAACTGTTACTGTTCCCCTGTATCATTTAGAAACTTACCAAAACACATCAAGGGTTGCATATTCGATGCGATTGTTGTTCTGAAACCTATTCGCCCGAACCGGTTATTAAATTCTTGGTTAGTTGTAAAGAGGTCGTTTTAAGCGTTTTTACAAAATTCATTCATTCATTTATTTACGTTTTGATTCACTTCCTGTTTGCGACTGTTTATCGGCCATAACCCAGAAAAACATATAATAGGCAAGAATACGGCAATTCAAAATCGTTGTAGCCTATTTACGATGTGGCAACGTGTTACATTAACTAACCGTTACCAAAACATTCTCAGAAGATTGCAGTTTATAATTAAAAATACTTAGTGAAGACTCGACTTGACTCTGGTCGTCGTTTGAAATGACTCGAGTAAGGTCTTTTTGATTACGTTTCAGAATTAAAGTAAAACGAATCTCTATTCTTTGGTCGGAATACTTTAAAATGTAACTTGAAATGATTTTATTTGTCTACAAATGTGTACGTTGCAGCCAAATGAAGCAAATTGTGTAATAATCCTAAACATTTGGAGTTGATGGAAAGGGGTGTTTTTACATTTTGTTTGGCTTGGTTTCGAATATTAATCGACTCGACTTGACTCGAGTCTTAAATGGCAAATGACTTGACTTGCGACTCGAGTTTACTGACTTGGTTACCACTCTGTTAATAGCTAGCAACACATCACAACAATAATTAATGCGTGAGTAGCCTAATATTTTCAACACAATATACCTTGTAAATGGCACACGAAATGACTGACGCACGAAATAGTTTAACGGAATAAGAATGAGGCAAGCACAGGAAAGTATGTGAATATCACCATACTTCTTAATTTATTCTAAATGAGGTGTTACGGGAACCCTTTTTAAAATCATTGTACAGTAGCATAATTCTGGATAATTGCATGATTTGAACTAAGCTAATGTCTATGCACAGGAACGCAGAACATGCTCGACGTAACTCAGTTAACAACTTGGTGTGAAAATTGCAATGCAATTAAGATTGCATTCTAGACTTGATGAATTGGCTCTTGCCACAGCACTCCGTCCGATCGCCCAACATTACACACAAAGATTGCAAAGTGATATTATGTCACAACGTTTATTCCCGGACTCGAGGATTGGCTTGGGCCCTTTGAAAAATAAATGTGTAAAAATGGAATGAGAGGTATTATGACACACTTAACGTGTTCGAAGAGATTTGATACTTGAGAAGCCGCCGCTATACTAAACTAAAGTATGACTCAGTTAAGGTGTCTGACTCCTTAGAAGGGCGTTTTCACACAGTTTCACAAGCAGTTAGAATAATGAGGCGTGATGCAGAGATGTAAATAAATCCGTATGTACTTTATTCTATTCTTAGGACTATGTTGATTCAATAGCTTCAATATTAAGTAAAAGGCCAATGAACAATGACGAAAACGCGCATACCAGAACTCCCTAACTGATTAAGTACAATTAAAAGAAATCTAAAACATATGCCACCGTTCACCACAAACTCTTCAGGCCAGGCAACAGCCTACTAAGGCATTAGGCCCACCCACTAGACTAGCGTATTTTATGGGGTTGGGTTGCATTGCGCCATGCTTACAAACTTCAATTTTTAAACCTAACAAACAGGTAATTAAAATCTGGTCACAAGATTATGAAATCACGAGAGGATATAATAGATAGAGTTATAATAGCGTTAATGTCACAAGATAATGCGCAATTGTTTGCCAAATTTATCAGCTTCATATTCTAGGAAGGAAAAAGAAATTGGAAAGATTTGCATTATAAGGATGATGGTCATAATAATAAGTCGATATGTTTTGTACAAATTTTCTGAGAATGATTGGAGAAAATACACCGAAGCCTGAGAAACCTGGTACTGAAACGTAACCAGATTGTTCAAGAACATCGTTTGTATAGTATATTCACTATATTGTATTGTTTATTTTTCGTCATTAACTGTGTGGGGCTAAAGTTACGATGCTAACCGTTGTAGTTATAGCATAATAAAACTCATTCTCACGAATAGTTGAGAAGCAAGAAAAAGTGGCCAAGCCCAAGGGTTTAACTTTAAAACATGCAAGATAGCAATAAAACAATTGCGCTATTAGGTTGGTAGGTTAGCATTGCCACCAAACCAAGTAATTCCTAAGTTTAACGAATTTAAGGCCAAAATAACTCAAACAAGGAAACAACTACACCGTTGGAAAAATATAAAGTTACATGGTTCGATTAAAATGGCAATGCCTATCTTAAACTATAGCAATCAAAACAATTATGTTTCAAACAAAGAAATGGTTAAAGCCAAGGCAGCTTAAAACATAACATAAACTCATTAAAAAATACGCACTTTTTCAACCATAAATTCATCTAACGCTAACCATATAGTGATTGATTAAATTTATGATGATGAAGTTAATAAACCATGAACTTGTGGACTCTTTTCGGAACAAAAATAAAAATTACAGTTCTGCTGCATGTAGCCTACACTTTGTCTAGCGCTAGCCAATCAGACTAAAGGTTGCTTATATTTACTATTTTATTACTCAAGTCAATTAGTAATTCTTTTATCAAAAACAATATTATGACGAAACACTGACTTAAAAAAAAACAGAAACTGTAGAATTTACTTACTACTCTATTGTACAGTGCCCTGAGCCATCATAACAAAAGTAAAATGTGGATAAAATACAAGTTATTTTTAAGTGGTTTGAAAATTAAATGGTATGTTAGTGCTGTGTTTCGATTCGGCATAGCGCAAGCCAACAAAGTGTTGAATGCTTTATCAGATATTTTTCATGAAAGCACAGCAACCTACATCAGCCTCAGGTACACAAAATAGAAATTACTGTAGATAATATGTAGGCCTATATCTCCTTTAAAATCAAATGACCGTATAAAACATAAAAACAAAATTTCCCTTATCGTTTGGTAAATGGATAACACTAAATTATTTCGAAATGCTTTGCCCAAAAATAGAAAACTCAAGATTTTACGATCGCGGCATGTAGTCATCTTCTTGGATATAATGGCGGTATTTTAAAATTCAAAACAAAATAAGACAAACCAATAAAATAATTTTTTGCACAGACCGTCAGAGATCCTTTATACAAGAGATGTGATATCACCAATATGTTTTGAATCTGAGGGTTTCAAGGTAGGTACTTTCAAATTGTTGAAATATGATAAATGTATCAGTACATGATGCAGCAAACGTTTTAAAACACAAAAACACTTTGGAAATGAAAACTACGAACAAACTTTGCGATTTAAAGCAATATCACCTTTGTAGATTTTCAAGGCTTTTTTTCTGAACATGCAGTGCCGGATATACACGGTGGAGTAACCTGGGGCCCAGCTTTGGTGGAAGGCCTACAGGGCGGGACTTAGGGGGGCCTTCCCCGCCTCACCACTTTTTTGAGTAGCTGCTTTTTGCCAAAAATGAACAAAAATTACAGGGAGTGTAATGCAAATATTTTCTCCGAAGGTAAAGTTTTGTCTCATTTTTTGTCTAATTTTTTATTTATATTTTTTATCCTTTACTTTTTCAAGTAATTCAATTGCATTGTATATTTATTTGGTATGCAACACAAAAGAGAATAGACTATTATTCACTTAAACTAATGCTAGTCGAAAACCGGCTGCACACGTTGATGACTCAAGAAAAACTCGTTAACGCTAGCATGTTTAAGGAGAGAACCATACTTCCCCCTACGTACCCAATTTTTTGTAGGTTGTAAATGATTTTACGTTTTTATTGCTTTTTGTTCGTTGCATTTTCTTCTTTACCAATCCTTAACGATCATTGTTTTTGCAATGTTAAATATAGTAGGACTACCATACCATGAAAGCTCCATCCAAATTGCCATCTAGTGTATATAAGTAACTATAAGAATATACAGTTCATTTTGAGGCGTGATAAACAGTTTTTGAGGAATATTAAGCAAAAGTTTTGCGCCCCGAGCAATTTGGGCGCAGGTGTTCCAGAGCCAGCTTTCAAAAGATTTTGCCCTCGTTCTCCATGCTTATGACCATTAGGTTAACCAGCAGTAGCGGCGCTTTTTGAATTGCGTTGAGGAGCGGGGCAAAATATTTTGAAAGCTGGCTCTGAAACACCCGCGCTCCAACATTTCGGCTTAAAAAGTAAAGATTACTTAAAAAGTGTTTTTCTTGTATTTCTAACTGATAAATGCAAATTTTATTTTTCGAAGGATATCGCATTCCGTGCTTATGAGTAGTTATGACAAGCACGTTAATAACAAAGAGTAGTGTAGCCTATATTTGACACTGGCTCTTAAATAGGCCCGTCTGCTCAGCGCGTCAAAAATGTTTTAAACGCGAATTATTTTGCTTTTTACGCCGGAAAAAAATGTTTAAAACACCTCAAAATGAACATTATGTTGTCATATTTCCTTGTTTTGCAGATAGCAATTTGGATAGAGCTTTCATAGTTAGCCTACAGTATTGCATTTAATATTGCAATAGTTAGAGCCGATAAGGAGATACAAACAGGAAAATACAACAAACAAAAAACAAGATAGACGTAAAAATGCCTACAACCAACAAAAACTTGGGTTCGTGGAAGGGAAGCATAGCCTCCTCCCTAACTATGCTATTTTATACAACTTAACAAGTCTCTCTTGAGTCATCATAGTTGTAGTAAAAAACATTGTCCAATGCATATTGAAGAATTAGGCAATGCAATTCAATAGTTAGAAAGTAAAAGCATATTAAACATAAATAAAAATATAAAACAAAACTTTAACTTTGATGAACATTTTTGCATTATATATTACTGTATTTTTATAGCAAAAAGCAGCTGACCAAAAATGTCGCGGGGGCCCTGGGGCCCTCCCCTAAATCTGGCCGTGTGTAACGATATAAAACTTCATATATAATAAAGCAATTTTCATAACAACGGCGCCTCGAGTAGTAAGTTGTACAAACGTCAAATTAGTTAAATTTCTCTGTTTAAAACATTTTAGAAAGTCTGCAAGTTATCTTTTAATAAATTTCATAAAACTCTGGTCTAGTAAAATGTTATTTTACCAAGAATACACCATTCTTTTATGTAAGATAACATCAATTACAATTTTGCGATATAGTCTATAGAAGTTTATTAAGGCATTTTTCTAAAATGTGGGCCTTCTCTTGAAAATATACATGTTCTTCGTTATACAGTATATATATTATTTTCTAATCAAAGGAAAGTGTCACTGATCTGATACGCGATGCCCTCTGGCGAAGGGTGTCGCCGAAAGAGATTGCTCGCAATGTGACAGTAATAAAAAGACAAGACCGCAGAGGACCTTACTACGACAAAAAGAATGAAGATATACATAAGCTCCCTGGTTGGTGGGCTGTAGAAGGCTTGGGCTTCGTTTGGGTCCTCAAGGCGCTTGAAGAGTTAAACTTTGTTAAACTAACAAAGGTAAGCTGAAAAATTAAGAAGTGTTTTGGTTTGAGAGTGGGAGTAACGCTGTTATAGAGGCTGTTAAACTTTTCATAATGGTAATGACTTTTCATAATAGTTCGATAATGGTTATAGTCTAACAAACTATGAGATGGATGATATTATTGTACAAGTTTTTTGTCTTGAGTCATAAGTTGGACCATTTCTTGACTATATATTTTGATTGAGTTTTAACTTTTTTAACATAATGAATTTAACTAATTTGTTTAGATTAATTTATCCATGAACTGGTAATTGCCTAACTAATGACCGGTATTACCAAACAATGAATGATTTATGGTAAAAATTATTTTAACCCAAGACAGTTTTCCTGTCTTTATCATGTTGATATCTGTGGTCTATTTATAGGATTGCGTTGAGGGGGTAAGGGACAAAGTTTGTTAAAAGCTGGATCTAAAATCCCTGCATTCATCTAACCTGCGTAAAAAACGCAAAGAGAATTTTTTTGAGGTTTTTAGACCACATATAAGCTGCTATTCTCATATGTAAATCCAACAGCTAACGATTTAATGGATTTATGTTGTAGAATTTTGAGACGCCGTATAACTTACAATGATTTTGATTTTTTGATTCTGTATAACCAACCTAATTTCAGTAGGTCTATATTCATTTTTTTAACTTTTATCCGATAAGTATAGTGACAAACAAGAAACTATGATGAATAAAGAAGAAGGAACATGTACAAACGCTTAGCCTATGGCCTAAAAAATGGGTTCTAAGGGGAATGATCATTGATCTTTGTACAAAGCCTTTTACCCCCTAAATACGCTAGTCAAAGCTGATATGATGTAACTTTTTTTATTTTCTTGTTTGCAATACTTTTACGTGTGTTTACAATCAAACGTGATATTTATTGGTATAGAAATGTCATGAAAAGAAAAAAATATTGACAAATTTTTACTCAAGTGTAAATTTTTACTTAATTTTGACCTATTATAGTCTATTCCAGAAAACGAGTTTCCTATCAACTAAAAACAGTGTTGTTGTTTGATTTGGCGCGTGTTAGTAACAACTGGCTTGATTTTTCGTCCCCACTGCGCTTTTTGCGAAAAATTTAAAAATAGAAAATTTCTTTTAAAAGATCTTGATTTTATAGACTGGGGGGGCCCTATATACATAGGTTACTTACAACTCATAAGTGATCCATATAACAAAAAAGTTTAAAATATTTGATTTCACTAACATTACATGAAGTTTTTGCTTATAGGGCATCTGGATACTTTATACGTCAAGTTTCAGAAACCCCATGTCGGAATTTTGAAGTAGTCCTTTTTCCCTAATCTATTTTTGGGCCTGTTACTATAATCTTTAATACAGTATCTTAGTCGTGATAACTTGACATTAACTGCGTCACTTTGGAATTGTTTGAGACCAAAACATTTTCTTCATCCGCAGGTTGTGTACAGAAAATAGGCACTCTTAATCTAGTTTTTAGAAATACTAGATTGCGGTTGTACAAGATCAAAAGTGCATAAAGTGTTGTGCGATTAGTATACGCGTGAGTCCTATAAATGCATTTTTGGACAAGTTTTATTCGAAAAAAATTTAAAGAAGTGATTTCTCAAATTAAGATGAATACGTATTCCCCGCCTTGTGGCCACCTTATTTTTGCTACTTTTTCGTAATTTCGCTGTTAGCATAGTATAGTTGGTGGTACCATTACTGGCAAATATCGTCGTCAGTATTGTAGTTCTACTGCAACTTCTTAAGCATTGGCAAAAAGGTATATCGGTACATTTATGGTTATAATACTGAATTCAAGTCAAAATTTAAAACAAGGAACATATAAAAAGCGTATAAATATTTACCGTATTCCTGTCATTCAATACCTTGCTGTAAACCCAATCATGTAACAAAAACAAGTTGGCCACAAGGCAGGACTTATGTATAATTCGGCACTTTGAGAAATAATTTATTTAAAAGCTTTTTGAATAAAACTTGTTTGAAAATGCAATTATACGAATAAAAAATAAATTAATTTTAATTGCATAGTTGCTGTAGTAATTAATACAACATTTGGTGCAATATTAAACTTTTACAACATCAATCGAGTTTTCAGTGAAAAACTATCTAAGAAGACTTACTTTCTATACGCAACCTGCGGATGAAAAAATATGTGCAACCAAATGTTTTTCTTTCCAATCGATTCCGAAGTGACACAGTTCATGTACACAGTTTTTGCGACTGATAAGGTTTTCGCAACCATTTTAAAGTTTGTGCAACTAATTCCAAGATTCTGCAATCATTTTAAAATTTATGCAACAAATTTAAAGATCTTGCAACCGATTAGTTTGTGCAATTGATTTAACGATTTTGCAACTGATTTAAAGACCGCACGACAGATTTAAAGCTTCTGCAACGGTTTTACACACATACATTGTGTGACCGATTCAAAATTCGCATCGTTGCCCTTGTGGGATAATGTACTATATAGCCTATGTAAAAAGCAAAGACATTTGCCCGTTTTTGTCAAAGTTTGAGTGGTACTGAAGCTAGGAGTAGACATCTGGTTTCTGTATTTGTTTATATCATATTCATTTATTCACTGTAACAATGGACGAGCACAATGATTTGTTTTATATCTGTTATGTATATCACGTAGGTAAGAGTCATTGACTCGATGTCGGAAGAGATGTGGAACTTAATATGCAGTGGGGAAATTTTGGATCAGGGAAGATCAGTGAGCTTTGTTTCTTCTGGAAAAGAATCATTAGAAACAGAAAAGCTTAAAATTTACAAAGAGTGGAGGAAATGTAGGCTTCTGTAAACTCTGGAATGTGTCCCCGCAAATCCATTGATAAAGCTATTTGAACACACTCAGTCACACATCATCTTAATTTATAATATGTGCAAGCACGTATGCTTGATTAATTAAGTATTACATTACGGATAATTGCTTCCCTTATACTTGACATGTTATTTTAGATCTAGGACCACACTGGACTCGAGTAGAAACTTTATTCGAAAAGGAGGGACCAATTCGTATGGTAAGTTACGAGATTGGCGCCAAACGAGCACAAAACACTCACTCGTGCTCAGGATATGGGCTTTGCCACTCCACAAAATTAGATGATACAGACGAGCCTGGGTTATGGCACTCGGATCACAAATGTCACCGACCGTTCGCAACAATCCTTCGACAACCTTCATACCGGTACACAAGGATCTTGGACGAGTTATTAGACTGGAGATTATGGATTAAGTTTTTCATTTTCCTTTCATTCCTTGTCACGCTATCTGTGTGCTACATTCGTTGATGCAGTAAAATAATTGGATGAACGTTCATGCTTGTAAAGCTCATGTAAAGTTTGGCGTTTTGCACAAGGTGTGTTTTTCACAGCACTAGTTTCATGCAGCGAACCAAAAGCCAAAGAATTTTTCTTTTTACTTGTGAAAACCCGATTGTTCTATGACGTGTAGTTTTCGAGTAATAAGCACTACAACCAGGGGTGCGTCACTGCAAGAAATACGTGCCTATGACCGACATGCTGAACATGGTAGAACTTTGTGATAGACAAGTTGAACGACATAGTACTTTAACCAAACTGACAGTGTTCGTGAATATAGTTGTTTATCGAGTTACAACGAAATGACTACTGTTTTCAGAAATCATTGAAAGAGATGCTTTCAATATCACTGCAAACCTAGACTGAACATCAATAGAGCGCTTTGTGCGTTGTGGTTTACGTAATCCTATAACATTCATGCTACGTTTCACTATAAAAATCGCCATAGACAAAAGAATAAAACCAAAGGTAGTGCAACATCAAGCGAAGAATGTTGAAAAAATAGTTACGCTATTATCGATAGCCTACACTTTCTCAGCCTCATGCAACCAAATGTCATGAACTTCACAGAACATATATAGTCTTTTGTGTTGTGGTCTTAATGATAGTGGTGACAAATGTACAAAACGTTACTCTAGCGCAGGCTTTATGAAGCAAAAATTGTCAACGCTTACAGTAATTATGACATCATTGTCGATTCCGTATTTATCATTACGTCACGCTCTGTACCTGGTTGTATCGCATATGTTGAAATCTTCCCCAATTCATTTTTCCTGTATAAGCTATTTCCTTCGCAGCAGTGCAATGATGCACCATTCTACTAAGCGGTATTGTACAGAATATTCACCTGAGTGAAAAGTTATCACGGAAATGTCATACGACCTCTGTACTACAGAAAATCAAACTGAACATGGGTGCAGTGATAAAAGTTAAGCAATATTTAAATCTCACTTACGCTACTGTATCTCTGGTTGGTGTCATGGACAAAATTCCCAGACAAAGCGTATGCAAAAAGTATAATAGTTTCGTAGAATGATATTGAGTTTATCTTCCAATATCAAACACTCATACACAGGTATTGATATTTGGTCAATAAATGACTTGTTATATCTAGAAACCAACAGTAAATGTAAGGCTATATGTATGAAACTTGTTTCAGCTTTTTATAACCGTGTAATGTCTGTGATGAAATATTTCTTTGTCGTTGTTCTTTTATTACATACCAAAAAGTTGTTATCCCCATATTTGTTCATGTATTGCGTATTCCATGCATTTTTGTGGCAATTTTTCCGTATGTATATATACTTTCAAAGTAGTGTGGACGTTAAAATTATAGCTTACACTATAGATTTCCTTGCTTGCTTGTGAAACAATTGGACAAGCCATCAAGTAGGATAGTCATATAGTAATTGGCGCATAGGTCGTGGGCCAGATGGAAATGATAATTATCGTAAATTCAGTATTTGCTATAGAAATGGTAAGAAATATTTCATCCAAAAAAGGTTTCACTTCCGACTTTTCTATTAGCTGTCCCTAACTTAAAACTAATCAATCAACATATTAATGAGCATTGTAAGAAGCTAATTTGAGTGTTTTTTGATTAATAATTTTTACCCTTATCCCTTATAACTTACACAACACCATATACAGGACTCAAATAAAAATCATCTGTGAGGAAAACGTAAATATTTAATAGCGCTAGAGAGCGATTTAAGTTCAACTCAAGTAAAATTTTATGCTTAAAATAGAAACAATTTATTGTTCAAATTACCCCACTAAAAATTAACGCTTAATTATGACGTTACACAAATTATTTTCAATTTCGGAACATTGTATTTTTAATGAAACGTATATATAGGCTAGAGCAAAAATTACCCGAAAGGTCAAAATTATAATTATAACATGGCTTCGTTCACAGCAGCACGACATGATCAGGTCAGCATCGATTATATTATTATTTATTTATCTACCAAACTAAACATGGACATACTAATCAGTTAATTTATATACTGTATAGATCTTACCATTGTTACGTTAACGTTGCCAATTTCTTTACGATGTTGCTGAGTTTAGTACAGAAAAAAGCGTTTTTCAGCTTTTCATTTGGGGGCCTCTTTTGTTTAAAAAACTTTTAAAGTTTTTCCATAGTAAGGTCGATGTAGCATATAATTAGTAAACACAATCTTTCATGTAAGATTATATTGTAAAACCCATCGCATTTGTCCACTTTGTCCTAATCCTTTTATTTAGCAGGTGCCTGTATATTTGCTCCGTACTAGTTAAGCAGTCCAGGTAGGCCTATAGGCCTATCATACAACGTGTTAAACAAAAGTACATACAAAAGTACATACAACAAAAACATACATACATACAACAAAAGTACATACAAGTTAAACAAAACGCTGAGGAATCCATGTTTAAACTGCATAGCGTTATTTATGTTATTCAGTATTATATTGCCGTTTTGAAAATGTCTGTTTTTGCTTACACGCAGTTAACATTCTGAAATAAAATATACTAAGCCCCAATAGCCCCACTTTTAGCGGCTTTCATTCGGTCATGCAGTTAACATTCGCAGTTAACATTCTGAAATAAAATATACTAAGCCCCAATAGCCCCACTTTTAGCGGTCCCATTCGGTCCCATATGGTCCTATACGGTCCCATTCGGTCCCATTCGGTCCTATTCGGTATTTAGTGCTACTGCATACTTCCTGTCATTCGAATGAGAAAATATTACCGCACTCTGGCCCATTTTAATGGGCGGACAGTAGACGAATGGGGTGATTAACGGGTAAAGCATTACTTGGAACTTCAAGTAGATGTGGGGAAAAGTTAAATATTTTACTAAACCAGAAACGATTGGAAAAGGTTTATTGCTCAGTAAATATTCCAAATTTAGGGTTGACTTTATAGTGTTTAATATAAAATGTGCAAACAAAAAAGTTTGCTTTCTAGGTATTACGAATATTTACTCAATTTAACAGAAAATCAAACGAAAAAATTTCAAATGCATATAAAAATAAAACTAACATAAAAGTAAGATTCACACATAAAAATTTATTTGATGGAGACAGTACATTAAAATTAAAAATTTAATAGATTTGAAAAAGCTAAAACTTTTGGACATGGAGTAGAAATAAAGTTTAATAAAACGCAATTACAAAAACAAGAAGATTTCTAAAGTGCTTTACTCAGTTTAGGAAAAATAGTTTTACCGTTTCTAGCTACAAAGGTTATATCAATTCTTGTATTAGCAGCAGCTTCTGGTGCTATTCGAGAGAAAATAATAAGGCTGTACGCCATACATGTCAAACTCCCGGCCCGCTTTACAATAAAACTTGGCCCGCGTAGTTATTTCATACATTGAACTATTTCCGGCCCGCGGGATCATTGTACAGTATAACTTACTTTTTTCAACCAAGAAACAAGATTATAACAAATCGCACAATACAGTAGCACAGCAGTTGCCCCACCATACGATAGAATAAATAGATTTATCCTATCGCTTGTAACCTGGGCTGCAACAGAAGAATAATTAAAAATAGCCCAGTTAAAACTGCTCTTATTCAGCAGCCTCAGTTTAATTTTGGCAAGACTAATAGTACGGCACCTTTCAATGTGGCCAAACTTTCTAACGCAATTTCTAATTTTAACTTTTAAATGCTTGGTTTCATATACATTTTTAGACGCCGGCTACCTGTAGTACGGTCGTCTTTGACAGAATCCTATTGCTGCATTTCTGCGTACGAGCTTAAAGTTATATAGCATACCGTAAGCCGCGTACATTCATTTTTTACATATTCATTTTATCGGTCTACTTTGTGCTCATATTTAAGAGCGGCTTCTTTAAACGGTTCCACGACATATGGCCGCGGGAAAGTGGCCGCGAACAAACTCACCGGGGTCAACTGAACGTGACGTAAATTGACCGCAGACAAACTGATTGTGACATAAACTGGCCGGCGATCAAATTAACCGTCGATAAATTGGCCGGCGATCAAATTAACCGACGACAAATTGGCCGTCAAAAGGTCAAAATTCTAATTCACTATCTAGTCACTATCCAGTATGTGTATTGCAGTCAATGTGTATTGAAATAAAAAACAATTTTGTTAAAAACAAAGGAAATAGTTACAAACAAATATTTACTTTACATATCATATACTACCGAGTTTAAAATTTTGACCTTTTGACGGCCAATTTGTCGCCGGTTAATTTGATCGCCGGCCAATTTATCGACGGTTAATTTGATCGCCGGCCAGTTTATGTCACAGTCAGTTTGTCTGCGGTCAATTTACGTCACGTTCAGTTGACCCCGGTGAGTTTGTTCGCGGCCACTTTCCCGCGGCCATATGTCGTGCTCCCTCTTTAAACATCGAACAATGCAGCACTGACTTAATAAAATATTTTTAAGTTAATGTTGTTCCAACTGATTGTGCAGCCCAATTTCCGTGAAATACACTGGTTTTCCCAAAGCCTTGTTTTCAATAATAAACCTACTTCGTGGTAAGTAAGCTTTTATTTTATTTCATGGTAGGGTATATTATTGAGTGCGACGTATTTTTACTTTTTTTCGTCAATATTTGTTGGACTTGTATTCTAAGAAAAATAATAAACCGAGCTTTAAACATCAAACACTTGGTGTTGTTGGGTTGCCTGTTCCAATTCATGTACGTTCAATCAGTTATCAACTTGTCATCCTTACGGCCCGCGGCGCTAAATAAGTTTTAAGATTTGGCCCCTGGTGCGATTGAGTTTGACACCCCTGATGTATGCAAATGAAATTCGTTTGTTAAGCATAATAATAAATGAAACCTCTATCAAATTTAGATATTGATGAAATTATGAAAAACAATGAATGGGTTCCACGACATATGGCCGCGGGAAAATGACCACGAACAAACTCACCGGGGACAACTGAACGTGACTTAAATTGACCGCGAACAAACTGACTGTGATGTAAATTGACCGCGAACAAACTAACCGGGAACAGACTTACCGGAATGAAAATTGACCGGGAGGTAAATTGACCGTGCAAGTGCTGAATTATTGTGTTTAAGTTGATGGTAGTATATGATATGTAAAGTAAATATTTGTTTGTAACTATTTCCTTTGTTTTTAACAAAATTTTTTTTTTTATTTCAATACACATTGAAACATTTATTGAAATAAACAGAAATATTTCCGGAAATACGAGAAATACGAGTAACAACATTAAAAGAAGTTCACTGCAAAACACATATGACACTACATAATAAGGGCACTAAAATTTACACAAACTGTTATTTGACAAATCAGTCAACCTTGACTGCAATACACATACTTAATTGGCTGAGATTAAAGCTGATGCGCGACTAGATAGTGAATTAGAATTTTGACCTTTTGACGGCCAATTTGTCGACGGTTAATTTGATCGCCGGCCAATTTATCGACGGTTAATTTCATTGCCGGCCAATTTACGTCACGGTTAATTTGATCGCCGGCCAATTTGTTGCCGGTCAGTTGTCCACTACCAGTTGTCGCCGGTGAGTTTGTTCACGGCCATATGTCGTGATCCCCAATGAATGACATTGAGGAACAGTTAGTAAAAACATGTTACCTGAAAATGCATGAAAATGATACAATTATATTATTAATCAACAAGATTATTTTAAAATAAATGGAACTCATTGGGTTTGTTGTTAAAATGCCGAATATTTTGATAGTTTTGGACTTATTCTTTCAAATTAAATTACAAAATATATGAAAACTATACATAAAAATATCATTTATAATTATTCACAAATTCAGAAAACCAGATGAAGTTTTATCGGATTTTCATGAATTACCTGTAATCTTTAATGGAAAATGTTTGCGAGATTTTTCACAAACGTTGTCAGCCATTCTGGTACGGCAAAGTCCGCCTTCGGCACAGTCGAAATCTGTCTTTAGTACTAATTAGTATATACTCATGGAATAAAGATGGAAACGTATTGTGTGAAAAAAAGAAAAACTAAATATATTCCTGGAACTGAAGTAAGTTATAAAACAAAAGGAAATAGAAAACTATTAAAATGTAAATGTGTTAGTTGTGGTATAATGAAACATAGTTTTCTAGGGAGTAAGTCTAGAGCTTCTCTTACCGGAGGAGCTTTGCCTGATATGCATAACTTAATTGGAAAATTACCTTGACCAAAATATGGATTTACTCTACCAAGTCATAAAAATACTGGACCTTATAATCCCCTTGATAAACAACTTGATGCAAATGATATATAATCCTTTACCTGGAAAGGATCATTTTAATTACATTGATACGATTGCAAATGTAATGAAACGTGATATTTGTTATCGCACAATAATAAAGGAAAACCAAAGCTGCATGTTCTACACATCAATCGTGTCACAGAATATCTTCTTTCTGACCAGTAACAATTTGACAACAGTATTTACTTCACAAAACTAGAACATTTCTAAATTTGTAACACTCTACGTAGCCTACTACAAGCACTTGAAAAACAGTTTAATTTCCATATGAATAGGTGTTATAATTAAACGGGACAGCTATGTAGGCCTATAGCCACCCAACTTAACACGCGCCTTTTTAAATATCACATTTTTCTCTAGTCAGAGAACAAACAATCGCTTACTAAAACGCAAATTATCTAAATTATTGTAATTCACTATTAGTCTATTACAATCGCCATAGCATTGTGGCATTTGCATCAACATACCAAATTACAAGTGGTGCATATTATTAAGAAAGTTGTACTGTCCTTCGTTAGTTAACTCAGTCAAACATTTAATTCTTAAAAACGTAACTAGTTGCCGGATTAGAGTGTTACGAATTTAGAAGTGTTCTTGTTGACATAGTTCTGTGACGCAAATAGTGTTATCAAACTGTGAGTGGTTAGAAAGGATATATTCTGGACACATCGATATGTATAACGGGTGGCCTTAGCTAATTGGCTATAGCAAAAGCGATAAATAGAATCGATCTTGGTTTAATTATCATTATTACAGTATTATAAAATCTCTCTTCTGGAAAATGTCGGTCTTATGAACTTATCTGCCTGAAAAGTGTGTTTGTGGAAATGATACATGATAATTTCGTCTAATGTAATTGCGACGACATTTCGGAATACAAGAATTTGGACTTTATGAATGTTGTGCTGACTTATAAGAAGTAATAAGAAATAGCATATGCTACGGAGTTAAAAGTAAAATAAACAAAAGGAGTTCTAAAGGAACAATTAAAGCCTTGGCCTTTAAGCTATATCTTTCAGAAACATTAATAAAGCCTCAGCTATCGCTACAGCGTCATACCCAGGAACATGAAATAAATAAAAAAAATTGTTGTCGGTGTTTAACCGCGATTTCGTATGTCGTTTCCCATGGAAAGTTAAAATTAAACTTTATCATGTTCAACTTGAATTCATATTCGTTAAGTTGAAAGTCGACTACCGTTGTAGAAATCACTAATTTGTGCAGGCAGTCACGATCGTAGTTAACGCTTATAGAATTTTGGGGTTAATTTTCGATCTTTTTACGAAGTTTGACCACAATTTCCGACATCGTTCCCCACCGGAAGTTAAAATTTCACTTCATAGTGCCCTTAAAAAAATCTGTTTGCTAGCAGACAGTGTCTGCTGGCTTGACTCAGTTACCAGCAATTATTACCTTAATTGCTTTGTTCACATTTTAAGCAGTGCACAATTGATACAATCGCCCGCCCGACACCAACAAAAATGGCCAGGCTTAAATAAAGTACACATAGCTATGTATTGTATAGTAGGCTATAGGCCCACCATATTTTCATCGCCAAAAAGGGGACAATTTCGCTAGCAAGTACAATGCAAATAAAGTTTTACGTTTAAAGAATTTATCACATGTTTGTTGATAATTATACGCATATGCATAAGTAATGCATTCAGCTTCAAAATCATTACGTCCTTTTCTGAAACAAGGATACTTTTGCCGCAGTTCATCAGAAAACACGGAGTTCCTCTTTGGCATTATTGCTTAACTTTATTTAGATTTCATGTTTGTCTAAATTAAAACAATGATAATAAAAGTGATTAGACCTCATGCTGTCGCTGAAAAGTCATTTGACTTGACTTAGGCCTCATGCCGAAAAGTCATATAAGCTTAAACATATAATTCTGTTGAAAATAAGTTATAAGCAAGAAAGCGCAAAATACAAAAAAGGAGGACATTTGGGCATTTTTCAATGTCCTCGGAGGACAATTCATTTTTCTTTAGAAAAGAGGACAAATCCTCCTAAAAGAGGACATATGGTAGCCCTAGTATAGTAGGGATGTGCCGTGAGGAAGATTATTCGGGTTCGTGCGAATATCATGGAAGGCTACACGAACGAATCCCGAATCTATTCGTATTAGAACCAAACAATAAAATTTCCTCCAAAAGTTGTCAAGTCTTGCTTCTAAAATGACGTAATCGATAAACAAATCGTTTTCTTTCAAAAAATAGTGTTTAAAACGATCGAAAAAGCAAAATCGTCAGGAAAACGACCTTCATTGTAAGTACTGCTGACTCTGGTTTAGCATTGTCGGGAAAGTAGATAATCATTTTTATGAAAGTCAGTAAGTTTATAAGTAATATTCTATTCGGGTTCGCCATTGTTGGTATTCGTGTTCGCCCGAATCTTCCATAAAGGCGATATTCGGCGAATCTATTCGGGTTTGGGTTCGTATCGGCCCATCCCTATTGTATAGGCCGAGTCCTCATGTGAAAGCAATATACACGATTCTCGGCAAAGATGTTTTTGCAGCGAAATCGGTACAACGCTCTGATCTACGCTATGTCCTGTCCTATATGTGGCAAAGATTTGGTTGTCTGTATAAATCATAGATATCTAATACAGTCGACTCCGCTTAATTCGGACACTTTGGTTCAGCTCACTTTTGGCCGAATTAAGCGGAGAAACGGCTTTGTCCGAATTAAGCGGAACATCAATTGTTCGTTTCATGGTCATGCATAAAGGCAAAAAACGCATTTAAAATACTGTAGTGTTGCGTAATAAATGAATTGCAGCTGCCCTATACTGCAGTAACTGGCACTGATCGCATAAAACGTCTTCGTTTACTTTAGTGAGCAATTTCAATTTTCGTGCTAAACTTTTCTGTACAATTTTGTCCTACAAGATGGACGCAATTGTACCCAAGTAAAAGCGACTATGAAGCTGGCACGGCGTTATATGAGTTCATTGTCGATTGTTACTGCATGGATCGTCATTGTTTCACCATAATCACTCATAATGCAATTGCATCTTGTCTTAAAACGAACGAAGTACTGTTTATTGTGTCATAACCTAACGATAGGAATTGCGAACCTGTGTCCGAATTAAGCGGAAAATTGTCCGAATTAACAGCATTTTTTTACGTTCAATTTTTACTTTTGTTCCGTTCCCGAGCATTTTGGCCGAATAAAGCGGTTGTCCGACCAGTCGAATCCGCTTAATTCGGACACCGGATCACCCGGACAACCGCTTTATTCGGCCAAAATGCTGTATATAACAACATCCTAAACATTGTGTGCTATCTACAACATTGTTATTATATATAAGATATCTATGTTACAAATAGGCCCTGCGCTCTCAGACAACACGGCATTTTTCTTTTTCGTTTAGACAAAAAAGGTTAGTTTTGCCATACGTCAGGATTTTTGCAGACAACTCCGGGATTTTAGTGTTCAAATCTGCGTCAGGGAGAAATGTTGAAAAGTGCTTAAATGTCCTTGGATTTTGAAATAGGCTAGTGCATTTTATGAAACCTAACTGGCAATATTTTGACAGTAAGAATATTTTTAATGCTAAAGATGAAACTTTGTTATTGTTTTGCTATTGAAAAGTGGCTAAGCGAGAATGTAAATTTACTGACGAGATGCAGCCAAGCTCTTCCTCGGAGCAGGCCGACATGTAGGCCTAGCTTCTTCTAGGCCTATCACCTACAAGGTATCGCCCTAACGCCAGTTTAGTGTTATTTTTAGTTAACTTTGCCTGGTGACATGGAAATTTTCATTATTTTGTAATTATGCAAATTGTCTTTTTTTTAAGTCACTAAGCTAGTTTATTTTATGGATCAGTTTTGCTGTTTTATAGAAACCGGACCTATTTTCGTATTTTGTAATTTTTAGGCAGTGAATGTAGCAAAATTGGTGTTATTTTCGTTAAGCAGAAAAAAGGTCTAATTTTAAGAAAACAAAAAGTTGTTGTACCAAAAAAATGTAGCAATTCTGCAATTTTTTTCCTGTGTGACAGTGATGCTGTCTTGCAGAAAAAATAGGCATTTGGATCATTAGGAAGTAAGAACATACTGCAAAATGCCGTATAGTGCCTCTTTGGTGTTGCGAAAGTTGGTCTTCCAGACCAACCAGGAATTTAGCTTTTACAGATATGGTAAACCTATATTAGGTGGTATTATTAGTTGTACCTGGTAAATTTACTGATATGTTTAAAATGGAACTGGTGCACAAAACCAGCTAAAGCCGTTGTACAAGATCGGTTTTGCCTTGAACATCGTTGAATAGATGAATAAATTAATCGAAGAATTAATTGCTAAAATATACTTGCATTGGAATTAAATATACCGCTTTGAAAATATGTGTTGGAAAAAGGTAGTTAGCATGATTAGTGTATCCATCGTCATCTACCAAAACAATGACAAATGTGCTGTGATGATTTTCGCCAACTTAATTCCATGTGAAATGCTAGGCTATATGCGCTTGGTACGTGGTTACATCTCTTTACCTTCTCAATTGACGTTCTAATATGTACTAATAGCCTACTTTGAAGTGACTGGGTAATCATAATCATATTTGACCGAATAGCTTTATACTAATTTACCGCACAAAGAAGTATGACTTGCTTATAATTCCCCAAGTTTTAACTGAAGAATACTACTCGCCTTTATTAAAAAAACCTGTTGCACTTACAACTATGTTTTTACGCTGGGTTAACCTAACTTTAAATGTATGATAACTATGTTAAATCACAATTTGCAAACATGTTTGGCTTTAAGCGTGAGTTAGGTTTTGTGAAGGAGCGTGACTACATGTCCCGTAGTTTTGTGACGCCGAGGTCAGTGGCTATGATGTGTACAGATTTGGGAATTGTGCATATCACTTACTTGAATTTTTGCCTGTAACCTGTGTGATGTGAGAAGTTCAAAATAATCGCATTTCCATGTCGGGGCTAGGTAATAAAATATTAACATAGAACATAAACAAGATGCGGCAAGCCCAAGAACAAAGTAAGTTATCACAACAACGTCACTAACTTGATGATGTCAAATCTTGCCGCACACCCAAAAGTTGGCGCCTGTGTTTCAAAATTAATATTTTATTGGCTTCACTGGTATGGCCAATATTTATATAACATAAAAGGTTATTGCTCTGAGCTATTCTGTGGTTGTTTTCTTATTGTCCCAGTAGTGGTAGGTATTTCATGAATTTCTTTTAATTTTAGGATTATGCTTGAAATACAAAGGACTTGCAGCTTTGTATGCTAATTTATATAATATCAATGTGTGTACGATTTAAACAAAAATATTGGCTACCTTTGCTATATCAATACAGCTATGTAAAGTAATTATAAAATGCATGCAAAACGACAAAATCCCTAGTTGTGAATGGTTAAAATGTTTATTTTCAGAAGCAAAAGTAAAGATTCTATTTATTGGAAGTTATAACCGCATAAAGGGAATTACAAAATTTATCATTTGTGCAGCTGTAATTAGGAATAGAAGTCTGACTAAAAGTGTACTGATCTGTTTGAATTTGTGCTGATAAATATGCAGAATCAAGCCACATCAAATGATGCTTGTTTAAGCATTGTTCACAGCCTTATGTGTCATAGGTATGTGATTGGGTAGTGGTCGGCAAATTGTAAGCCGCAACCCGATTTTGGACCTTACAGCAAATTACAATCGAAATATTATATTCTACAATGAACTGATTGTGATAGCCGCTCCCTGGACTCAGATTGGAAAAAACACCAGGTGTCACACGACCCAATTACTTAGCTCAAACCACTCATTTGAAACTTGGTTAACTTTGACCACTACTTGGCCACATGATTTGTTTTTTCCACATCAGTTTTTGTGATTAACTACTGCCATAGTGGCAAACAGCAAAAAAAATATTTAAATTTCCCTGTGTTAACTTCACTGTAAAGTTTAGCAGTTTTTGGCAAGATCTCGCGTGTGCAGAAGCAAAACTCCGGTGTGGGGAAAATGCTTCCCTCAACAGTTTGGTTTTCAATTTACTTTTTTTTAAAGAATTGAAGGAACAAAAATGCAATTTTTTTAAAAGCCAAGCTTCCCCCATCAAAAAATGGGAAAATAGTTTTGTAATGCTGTTATTCCGGTGAGCAACACGATATGGAAAACAATCTGGGGTGTGCAGGTGCCATACTCTGCAGTCCAGCTAGCCAATTCTTACATATTTAGTGAGAATGTAAGCATATGTTCATCTATAGGGCTAGTTAATTACTCGATCTTATCTTTGATAGTTTTGACTGGGACGAAAGTATTCGTACCAACTGTCGGAAGCAGTGGCAAATCTAGGGGCGGTGTCAGGTTGTCAAGACACCCCCCTTTTTTGCAAGGTAATGTTATTTTGTTTATGTTAAGTTTAGTATGAGATTTTGTGAAATCCAGCTTTCCAAACGTGTTGCAAACAAAGAACACAGTGCAAGCGCTTTGAAAAAGAGGACTCTTTGGGGGTCAAAATTGAAGTTGCATCACCAAAACCATGTGTTGGAAATTTTGTTTTCATTGCATTTGTGTTCACTCGTGTCTTGCAAAACAGTATTCGCGTTCACATAGCTGGCCTGGTTTACAACACACATGTGAAAAAATGCCTTAATTTTAACCTTGCAATGAAACAGTGTTCCTTTTTCATTCCGTTTTTCTCTTCTCTAAAATGCCAACTTCTCTTTCTTTGTGTCTCCTTAGTGTATATTGTGCATGAGACGCTCATTCTTGTAAGATTCCTAACGGTTATTATGTCGGATAACTTGATCGATTTGTGTCATTTACCTGTACATCAAGTGTTTACTGTTGCTATAGCGACGACAACAGACATTGTAATGTTGTTTTCTTTGACTGGTTGAATCACGTTCGAATTTGGTAGCAATTAATTTTGTTTCAAATTTTCATACAAAAACAAGGTGCGCATTGTATTCAGTTCTGCTCTTATTTTAAAAAAACCATCAATCTGTCAATGCTTTTCCTTGCAAAGGCCAACTGCGATAATGATTGTGCAAAACTGTTGTAGGGCAAGATTATAATGCGCTTGCTTAAACTAAAAAATACCGTGCTGCATGAAGATTTGCAAGTGTGCTAAACTAAAGCATCATTAAAAGCAAAGCAAAATAGATGCGACAGGTTGCATTTTACCTTTTGGTTAGTGGTTATCATCATGATTTTCTTCATTTCATTCAATAAATAAATAAATATATTTATTTCTGCACTTATTGCACTGATTACAAATGCATCAAACAGGGTCGCGACCCACGGTTTGAGAAGCTCTGATCTAAATGATGATACTAAGTGCACCATGGTAATTTGATATACCTCCAACTCTAGCTCAATGCCCGTATTTGATTGGCAGGTGGGAGATACTTGCATGAAAGTTCATTTTTTCTCCCTTGCATACTTCAATCGATGGTAGCCAAAGCGGTCATCTCTTTTCTAGTAACCATTAAAAAAGACAAAAAACACATCTAGAGCATATTGTTCTGCTCTATGAAGGAATGTTTTTATTTGAGTTAATAATTGAGAGCAGCAACGTACACAGTTGGCATCATTGTTCGGCATTACGCATGTTCTTATGGTTAAGCTAAAAATAATTAAATAAATATACAGGCAAAAACTGATCAATTTTTAATACTATAAGTGTACTTCTTTATTTGTTGCGTTTTCTTTAAACACGTTTTATCAAAGGTTATATTATCAAAAGTTTATCAAAGGCGCAATACAAATATAGCCTTGCATTTAAGTGCCTCTGTGTGCACCGAAACAGTGTTTGTGTTGTGCTGTAGCAGTTGCTTTTTGGATAACGTTGCCAAGTATTGTTAACGAACGCATTAATCCTGATGACTACCAACTCTTGTAAATTTGCATGTAGCTTTATACTTTGGATAATTTATCAGGGAAAGTAAGTAGCTAATTGAGCTAGACTAAGAACGATTTAGTTTTTTGAAAAAGCGCATATATTTTTAGCTTACAAACCGACACACTATCAATAGGGATATGAAAGCAAATAAACCAATGTACTGTTAACTTGACAGAGTTCTCGTTTTTTGGGAATCCCCATTTTGAAAAGTTAAAATGAACAGGACAGCCCCGTTAAAAATTTTCTATATCTGCCTCTGGTTGGAAAGATAGCCAGCGACACATATCGCAAGTCAAGTTATAGTTAGCAAACAAATGTACTGTACAAAAGAGATTCCTTGTTTATGTTATCAACATCTGCAAGACAATAATTTCTAGTAAATGTTAGAAGCTGAATTTCTATTTTAGACCTTGCTATTAAATCATGAATACTAAGTTATTTTTTGAAGCATGCAATCATGCACAAGGGCCCACCACGGTGTGAGCAAAGGTCATTTCAAGTGCCATGCTTCAGGCATGCCCTGCAAGCTCTTTGTGAGAATAACATTTTTCCATAGCTTGCCACATGGAAATCCCATTAAAGCTGAAAGTTTTCACAAAGTCTGTTTGGCGGATAGCATGCTGGGAGATCTCAACATGTTGCTATGATAAACATTCCGATTTGTTTTTTTACCGCTTTCTGTCAAAGTTCATCTGTGAAGATAAGAAAAAAATACTCCAGAGTTATTTTCATCATTGACAAATATTGAGTTTCACTGTAGGCCTCTGGTGTCCTTCTGCCTTTGCATTAGTGACATATGGTTGGGACGTGACTCGACAGTTAATCGAACGACAGTTTATCGAACGACAGTTTATCGAACGACAGCTGATCGAACCGACAGTTGATCGAACCGACAGTTGATCGAATCGACTGGGTTAGGGTTAGGATTTATCGTTCGATAAATAGTCGTTCGATCAACTGTCGGTTCGATTAGGGTTATTGTTAGGATTTATCGTTCAATAAATTGTCGTTCGATAAACTGTCGTTCGATAAACTGTTGTAGTACCGGTTGGGATGAGTTGGGCAAATTGTCGTATAAGATTGGGCAAATTCCAAAAAGACATAAAGAAGATTTGCTGCATTTTCCTAATTATGATGTGCAATTATTACATAATTATGATGTGCATCTACTAAAATCAAATATAATTGGAATTATTTGGAATTATTGGAACCTGAATATTTGTACTCATGCCCAATTTAGGTTACTTTGCTTAGATCACATAACTTCATGTCCTAACTTTTTGACATGCTGATTTGGAATTAACTGATGCATACTTGATCAAAGTTTGATATTTCCATCTTAAACAGTTTTATATTTGCATTTAAATCCAAAAACTGCAAGTGTTTCCCGAAGTTGTGACCATGTGATCAATTTCAAACTTTTTTATGATAACCACTGTCAGCAAAAGTCAATTCACAAAATTGCAAGAAACATTTTTTGCGCAAAAATATGTTTGGCAAGATCATGTGATTTTTTAAAGATTTTCTAAGTTTCTCTAATATTTTACCTTACATCTTCAAAAGGGAAAGCTTGTTAAAGAAAAAGAAATAGTACTTTGCCCACTTTCTCCAAGAAGATTAAAATATGAGCGCATATCCTTTACTAGCAATAAATTCTCTCAGCAAGGTTTTGATTTGTCATGTAGATCGACAGAGCAGCTGCATTAGATTGCCTGACAAGCCATTTATTGCCTGCATGCGGCTTAGTTTATTCTAGCATGCCGACAGGGATTTTTCTTACACTCGTACAACAAAAGTTTTAAAATTTATTTCAGCAAAAACATGTCAAACAAAAGGAAATGACCTGGAAAGTGTTTAAAGAATTTTCAGCATGTTTAGAAGTTATGGACTGTGCACCGTATTTTACGGACCATAAAGCGCACCCGATTATAAGGCGCACTGTCAATAAATTGCTTTGATTAGTTTTTTGTTCATACATAAGGCGCACGATCAATTTATCTAGACGAGTTTATTTTATCAATTTATGTAAAACGAGTTGCCGATGACAACCGGAAACTGAGAAATAAAAGTTTACTTGTTACGTAATAAATGTAAGCAAGTCACAATAGTACAATGAGCAAAAGAAAAAATGAGCCTAGTGAATATCACAGTTGCTAGTTGCTTTTACCGTAGTTTATTGTGTAGGACGGTGGTTTATTTGTATAATAATAGTATCGGTACTGGTTTTGAGTGTAGGCAATAAAGCACTACTTGATCCATACATTAGGCGCACCGGCTTATAAGGCGCACAATCAATTTATGAGGAAAAAAAAGGATTTCAATTGCGCCTTATGGTCCGTAAAATACGGTAATGTGTATGCTTTCATTTTCACTTCAAACTGTAAAAAACTGATTTTCTGGATTTGTTTTGCAAAGTGAAAGTGGCCTTTTTCTTGTCTTATGGCATTGTGCTCAGTGCCAATTTCAAATTGTCCCACAGTGGAGATGACGCTCAGAAAAGCAAAGTTATGTGATGTTGTGGACCACACCCCGCCTGTACCACACCCCAGTTTGAAACAAGTTTGTGGGCCCCAGGTTAGCCGATATCTGATCAACCTAGTAAAATCCCACTTCGCTCTGGCTTGTGGTGGAATTGACGCTAGGGACATGTGCAGTTTACCTTTTAAAATAAGAAGTACTTTTAAGTTGGTTGTTGAAGCTTTTTCCCACATTTTTGGATCTCGTTGCATGTAGTTTCTTATCATTTGTACAGTTGTTTTAATATTTCTTTTCACCTTGTTGTTCTCAGACGGTTGACAACTTGTAGTGCAACGTTTTCGACCACTAACTAGTCAAGTCAGTTCCGCAATTAACCTTGTATTCAAAATTATTCCACCGTCGCCCTTCGACCCATATGAAACGAATATGTGGGACAATTGAAAAGTTTAAAAAAAATCTGATATTTAATGTGAGAAAAAACATGGTTCAAAGTTCTTAATTTTCTTCAAAACTAACTGATAAGCTTTCCCCGGCTAAAGCAGTTTCTTTATCAATTGTATCCTATTTGTATTATTAAATAGATGTTGGAACTTGGCTTTTGTAGAAACCTAGAGTTGTTTTGTGATGGTTTTATTTATGCTATTTAACCAACCAATTTCTGTTCTTTGTATAATACAGGCAAGGCGGTGAAAGTGAGACATTTGCAAAAAGGGCCATTGAAAGCTTGGTCAAGAAGTTAAAAGAAAAAAAAGATGAGCTAGATAGTCTGATATCAGCTATAACAACAAGTGGTGCACATCCTTCAAAATGTGTCACGATACAAAGAACATTGGATGGTCGTCTTCAGGTGATAAGTGAATGAAAAGTATAAGTCTTCCATAAGCTAAGAGTTTGATTTGAATTTAACCGATTGACTGCCAATGATGAGATAACTCGTGGTTGGAATTCTGGTCTTCGCTTCCAACCACTATTTATCTTGTATTAATCATCTTGTCACTAAAGATAAATCTTTATTGTGGAGTTTTTTAGTTGTCACTAGAGGATTTTTTTGTGTTTTTGGATGCACAGAAACGAACTTTTTTAACGGGAAATGTACTATTGAAAATTTGGGACACACAAACGAAAATACTATAGTAATCTGTGTGAATATTGCTTAACACTTAGGACTAGTTCGCCAAATCAGGCCTGTGCTTTGCGTGTTTGCAGCCTAATTATTGAACTAAGATTTAAGTCACATAACTTCATCAATATATCCACCAAGAATATTTTTATTTCAAGGTATGGGCAAAAATCTGGACACGAAATTGGAAAATTTTTCACATTTGCATTGTCGCACATCTAATACATTCAAAAAGCTCCGTTGCGGTACACTTGCCACATACGGTTTTGTTACATTTCAAACAACGCTTCTTGGTTTTGTTTTTTGTGCAGTTTGCAGCTATTTCACACTGTTTTCGCTTCTTGGAAATTCTGTTTTCACGAGCACTCGGCAGTGTGTGGGGTCTTGCAATCGTAACGTTGATGCTTGATCTTTCAGCGATGTAGTCTTCACGTAGTTCTGTAGCAAGCTTAAAGATGAAATCTCGTCTTGAAACCTTGTCACCTGTTCGTTTTTTATACAGCACATAAGCATTGATGCCTGCTAAATCCAACATGTTATAGAAAACAGCAACGGGCCACCGACGTGTGCCTGCTTTGACTGAATACTGCCTGGCCATTTGATCAGCCACGTCAACTCGTCTTGTAAATTAAATAAAATAAATAAAATTCAACTGTCTCCGGTTTTTTTTTTGTCAGATGTGCCAAGTTCAACAGACTGGTGCAGAGAACTAAGAATGCAAACGCTTTTCTTGGGCTTACACTGATACACAGTCAGAGTTGCCACATCGCCTGACTTCATGAGCTTACTAGAATAGCGTTGAGCTGCAAGCATTTTGCAGATGCAGGCAGCTCACGTCTAACCTTGTTCATAGTTCCAACAAGACTGGTTTTCTTCTTTTTCACCTCTTTGGCAAGTAAAAACAACGTGAAAAAGTTGTCGGTTTTAACATTTCTGCCTTTACCCATAAATGGTTGCATGAGATTCATGACAACGTTATCACTAAGCCTTTGGGTGGGTGGACGTGAGTCATCTTTGCCCAGATATGGAATGACATTTAGGATGTACTTCGATTCCACATCAACCGCCAGCCAGAACTTTATGCCAAACTTGTCTGGTTTGTTTGGCATATACTGGGTGAATCAACAACGAGCTTTAGTTGGAAACAGCTGTTCATCAATCATAATATTTTCTGCAGGTTTGTAACAACTGATACTATTGTTTACAAACCTATTCCAAATATCTGAGATAAGAGCAAATTTGTCAGTTTGCAAGCGTGCTGACCTTGTGCTGCGCAAGTCGAAGCGTAGAAAACGCATAATCTCACAACAACGATTTCTCGACATGGTTTGTTGAAAAAATGATACGCCCCATTCTTTATTCCAAAAATTATAAAGAGGAAAGTTTTTGCCACCATACGCTCCTCGTACATACAGCAATGCTATAAATGCATTCAGCTCAAAAAGTGATACCTCCCAGTCTTCATTTCCTAGGACCCTTCGAGCTTCCACATTGGTACACTGTTGAATGTGTTTGAGCATATGGTTATCAAATAGAGCTTGAAAAGCACCAATGGGGAGGTCTGCCATTCTAACGGCAAAGCGTGATAGACCTGATTGCTCCGTTAGAACATTTGAGCTGCACGCTTTCCTCGTGCTTCCACGCCGAATTCCATAAATTCCCATTGTGTGCCATCTCTTGCTGTCTCGTTTTTGATCAAACTTTCAGCAGCACCCAAACAAGAATCACCATCACAACATGTAGTGGAATGGGATTCAACGTTAGTATTAGCAGATTGTGAATCACCTGCATGAACAATGGGTTGTTGTGTATCACTAAGTTGCTCAGTTTCTTCATCGTCGTCCATCTCATCTGAGGAGCAGAGTTCCCGATCTAACACGTCGCCTTCATCAAATTCACTTTCCCCTCCAGAATCATCCTCGGCTATTGATCTGAGCATAGCAGAAGCTTGTTGTGCAGTGAAGCGCTTTCGTCTATCAGACATGATGTAATAAATTTGACTATGTTTTTTTTTACTCAAGAAGCTTATTTCAACTGTGGAACCAAAATAGATCAGCACTAACTGGACATATCCACAACTCTTTTATTAAAAAAAGTAATGATCGACTAACTTAGGATAAAGGCAAATTGCCTGTGTGCTCCGCTGCGTTTTCTGTCTGAGAGAGCGGCTGTATGTCCACTAAAACTCACAGTTGTCTAAAATATACTTGAGTAAGGCTGCAAAGGTATTCTATTTTTTTTTAGATTCTAGCTAACTTATGCTAAGGTGTTGTAAAAGTATACCTACAAGACTTGGTAAAATAACTGCATGTGTGTTTCACAAAGCCTTTCATAATCTGAAATCAACCTCTTTCCTGTGCTAACTGATAACTGGGAAAATTTATTATAAATTTTTTCTGAATTTTGAATTTCTTTTTCATAAGTGAGACTATGACGTCATAAATAAAATTGATTCATCGGTAAGTATAAAGACAAAGTTTGAGTACAACAAAAGGCTTAAAAACGACATTTTTGTTTAGCGGTCAAAATGACCGCTAACGGCCGTTGGAGGTAAACCACCCTCTAAAATTTTTTTGAAAGAAGTATTCCGCTTGATACTTGGCATGAGCATTTCTGCTTAATACTTAGGAAAACTTAAAAAATTTCACAGTCATGCGATTTCTGTAAAAAAATATATCGCACTTTCAAATTCCAAAACGGTTAAAATGACCGCATCGGCCGTTCTAGTGTTAAATGTTTCTTTACCTGTTGCTGGTTTTTATACTTATCCATTTTATTATTAAAAACAAGCTCCGTTATATCTTTCAATAAACTCTCTGTAAGTGAAAAAATTTCTTTTTAATTATTTAATTTATTCGTGTTCTGTTCTGTTCTTTTTTGCAGCTTGTTATTGAATTTGGCTTCTATTGTTTGCCATAATAAAACTGTTTGACCAGTAATGTATCCGCTAAAATTACTGTGACCGCTAATCCTGTTTATTTGTAGTTATATATGGAACTGTAGTTTCCCAGTCTTTTTTGTTGACAAGACAACAATTTTACACGTCTAAGTCATATGCCCCAATTAAATCGTTGATTTTTTTACATCTTTTCATGCATCTTCTAATCAAAAGTGCCTTTTACTCAAGCAAATTTGATAATCTGTCAAATCTTTTTTAGAACTCTTTAAAAAGTAGCAGGAGCACGAGTGCTATACTTACTATTAGATTTTGTGCTATCCGCTTCAGACACAATTAACTACAGAAAACTAATGAAAAACTATACACTGCTGTTTACATAGGTGTCAAGTTTCTAAAAACATTTTGCAAATTTTCTATTGGTTAATTTATTGGCATATTTTAACAACTTTTTCTGTCGATTTTGCATTCCAGTTCAACTGATCCCATTTAATAACAATGCCACGCAACCCTTCTTGTGATTGCTGTGATTGAGTACTACAAAATTTGTATAGAATTATTTTCTTTTTTAATATTTCTATTAAACACAAGGCTGTTTACTGAAATAATGATTAAATGGAATATATATTTTACCCATGTTATGTCTAGAGCTACCTACTTCTTTGGTTTTCCCCTTGCCCTCTGAATTTGACGCCTATTGCTAGTTCTGCTATTGGCATAGGTGCCGACTTACATGGTTACAGGGTGGCCATGTCACTCTATGGTCGCTACTTCAGGGTGGCAGCCACCCCATTGCTCACAGGAGTAAAGATATTGCTTGCCACAATACAACATGAAGTGAAGATCAAAGCGGTTCACCAATTTTGCCACAAACACATCTTGTCTGGCATCAGTAAACAATTATCCCAAGATTAGGTCCTTAAACAAGATTATGCAACAAATGACTAGAAGTATTTTATTTAAGCCAAGCAACATAATTTTTGGCAGGCGAAATGTGAATCGCTCTGTTCGGCAAAAGTCTGTTTGATGTGTTGTTGAAAATTGTTGTCCTATGACCTTTGACATAATTGAAATGCTTTAGGGCTAGGCGGACATTAACTTCGGTTACTCACATCGTAGAAATCGTAATCTATTTATGTTTAGGTTTGGCATGTTCTCAATGCTAATGAAAGTCATTGTGATTGTTTCAACAATTTTCTTTGCAAAAAAGTTAAGATAAAATGTTATTTAATTTTATCATAGTTCATGAGGTTTTAAATTGTCATGCTTGGTTGAATGTTCCTTATAATACGGTCATTTTAATATAAACAAGGCCTCAGTGAGATACAATGAAGTTTCCTCTGACACAACGCTACTAAGCATTGGATTGTTTCATTGCTAAAAAATTCAGGAAAAAAGACAGACACAATGCAAGGCATAACGGTAATGGAAGACCATATATGTGACTGTAACCATGTGATCCATTTATGTAGAAACGTATCAGATTTGGGTGCAAACGTATCACTGTGCAGCATAATAATTTGTAACTGTGCCAAATAAATATGACTTTAAAAGAACAGGGAATATATGTGATGCTAGAAGTCATATTTTGCCACATGGTTATTCCAGCAGTTGATTATGTTACTTCTTTTGCCAAAAAAGTACCATAAAATCTAAAGACTTGCAACTTTGGTTTATTGCTTGCAATTGATTGATAGCTGGTGGATACATGTGCAAAAGTTTATTTGTTTTTATCGACCACAAACTTTGCGCGATGTTTTCAGCGCTAATGTAAACCACCTGCAATCTAAAGTTATTATCTTTTAAGTTTCATAAGGTATTAAGATAAAGGATCAATAAATTTACACATGTCATTAGCATTTGTTTTGCTATAACTCTTCAACAACTGTGAAGTTGAATGAATGGGATTTGGATGAAATAAATGTGAGGTGGCTGATATGCCGGGTTAACCCATATTTAAACGCCAAGTCCATTTGAAGATTTCATAATCGAGAAAATAGGCAAACAAATCGAAAACGAAATGAAACTGCTAGATGTGTTATCATAAAGTTTTCTGAATATTCGGCTACCAACATTTTCGTGGTGTAAAAACTACCCATCTTGCCTCCTCAATGGGAGTGATTACTTGCTCACCTCAAATTATGAAGGTGAGCACAGATGAGATGAGCTGCTTGAAACAGCCAGGTCTGGAGAAGATGACAATTATGTACGATCGAGTGAACAATCACATTCAAACTCGGCTCAATTTTTTGTGTTAATGCCAGTAGGTTGCCATGCCACTGCCATTCCGTACAAAAATAAAAGTGAGCACTTATCGCTGTAGGTATTTTTATTGCTAAGAATAAAGTCATCTTGTTCATCAAGCATGAGGCATGCAAAATTGTTGGTGTCTGTAAAGAACTAGACAGTTTTCTCACAACTTTGTGCTCGTTTGGAGATTGGTGACAAGGTTGGTTATATTACAATATTTACGATCATGATAACTATTTGATAAAAGCAACTGATAGGGAAAGGCCTTCATGCAAGCACTGGACATTTTCACCAAAACTATGTGTTAGCTAAGAGTTGAGTTAAAATGTTCTACTCGTGTGTTATATTGACAAAATAGGTGCAAATATCTTGAAACAGTACCTTCTAAGGCAATGCTGTAATAGGGTTGTTTTTCCAAAACTAGTGCAACATGAATACCGATGCACTGAAGTTCATTATACAAAAGAATGTGGCAGCACTAACAAGCTAACTAGTGTTTTAGATGTGCATGTAAAATGTATTTTGGGTTATACATGATTGCTAGTTTAAAATGCATTACTGTGTGCCAGACCTAAAATATTCTGACCATGATTACCATGACATGTTCTTGCATTTAGAATAGACCTTGCGACCATTTTTTGCCAGCTCAGGCAGCAATACCTAGCCCAGAAAGATAATGTTGGTATGCATTTGAGCTTCGTACCCGAATATTTCCAACAATGACCATAGTTACGACGAAACAATAAACCAGAACTACAGCAAAACTGATTGTGCTTCAACTAAACTAATGGTTTGGTAATGAGGTACTATTCTACCTTACTGTGGTATGTTTTAAACTGACACAGTCGATCAGTAATAGTAGTAGTAGTGCTAATCAGTGGTTAATATTACCTTTGCTAATAATTGATCTTTGGGATGTATATTTTTACCTAATCCCAATGCTGCTTGCACTTACATTTGCTAGTTGATGAGTTTTATAACCACTGTACAATCGTTTTATCCGAACAAAGTTCAACTGTCCATAATAGGTCTATGGATGACAGCAGATTAGTTATCTACAATGCAACCCTGAATCAGTGGATCAGCGACACAAATTTATAACTATGTATTGATTAATGTGTGCTTTTTTGCCTGAAAACATAACAAAAAACATGTGTATTGAACAAGAAAAATCTGTGATGACTCATTGCCATGGAGGATTGATCAAATATTAAAATTGATTTATGATTATTTACCATGATCAGAAACACAGATCCCATTCTTAGTGTGAAATATTCCATTTATCGCTATAACTTGTTTTTCATGCTTTGTACCATAATGAAATTAAATTAGGCATACGGGTTTAAAAGAAGGACCAATTACTTCGTCTGTTTTGCTATGCAATGAAATTACCCAGAATATGATTTCTCAAACTGATGCATGGTGCTTGCGGAAATTTCCATATAAAATACGCATGGCAGAGGCTGTTTCATATATTGGAATATGACCTTAAAGCAGTGGTTTTCAACCTTTTTCGTACCGCAACCCATTTAACAACCCAATGTAACTAACGACCCCCTTCCAAAACTTTTGATTACTAATATCATTACAGTTAATTTTTTATGGTAATTAATTGGTATTCTCGTAATAGTGATTGGTATTTAATTATCGTCTTCGCGACCCCAAGAGAAAAGGCAAACGACCCATCCGGGGGTCGCGACCGCCAGGTTGAAAACCACTGCCTTAAAGAAATATCTCAAGCTCCCGTTAAATTTACCCAAATTCGTAAGTAGATTTTTTAGGTTAAAAATACATTTTTCAATCATTTTCATGCCAAGTTTTAACTACATTCTGCAAGCGACCCAAAAATTTAAAATACAACGGTTGCTAGCCTGTCAAATTCTGTCAAAATCAGAGAAATTTTAATTTTTCACCCATATGCCTGGTACACCTGGACACCTTAATGGTGTCTTGCAATAAGTTGCCTTCAGATTTTTTTGACTGTTTTTTTTTGTAAAAATTACTTGACCTTTTTTAATTTAAGCTTCTCACTTTTCATTCCTTAACATGCGTCATGTGCAAGTTACTCTGTAGTTTTTGCACATCAGGTTATTTTTGCTCATTTTGTTGGGTATTCCTGCCGGAGATGAGAAAGCGATAATTTTGTAGCATTTATATCATTTCAATGTTTTATTGAAAAAACACTAGAATTTGACTATGCTTTTCTAGTTGCATTTATTAGATAACATGTTACAAAGGTGTAGTCTAGCCTTCTAATAATAAGCATTTTGGATGTTGGTTTATCTATGGTCTTTTTTTGTTGAGATGTCATTACATTAGAATTTTGATGTTAAATAATGTCATATACACTGTCAAGTCGCCAGACTTTTTTTTCATTAGCTTGACTTTTTGTAAAAATATCTTTCATTTTCTGATGGTAATACTATTACCAGGATTTAATTCTTTATCCATTACTTTAATTTTATGATTAATTACCATTGATGCACTCTTATTTAACACGCTAATGTTGCCTTAATTGATTAATTATATGGATCGGTCACTGTGACCAGATAATAGACACCGTAAGTTGTTTGCATGACTATGCAATGACCTACAACACTTTGTAAACTTCAGGGTATTTCCCCATACAGGGGAGTTCCTCGATAGGAAACTGTTTTAAAAACCCTCCTTAAAAATTTCTAGATTTGCCTCTGATACAATCTAATGTTTGCATTAATTCTTTTTGGTGAAGGTTGCAGGGCGAAAAGGCTTCCCCCATGTGATTTATGCAAGATTGTGGAGGTGGCCTGATCTTCATAAAAATGAGTTGAAGCATCTCAAGATTTGCAAGTATGCTTTTGACTTGAAGTGTGATTCAGTGTGCATCAATCCATATCATTACGACAGAGTTGTGTCTCCTGGAATTGATTTATCAGGCTTGACACTTCAGCATACAGGTATGTTTTATGTGTGACTGCTCAGAATGCAATACAGATTAAGACAATGTGAGTGAGAAGTGTCACAGTATTCAATTGGTTCACAGTGTCATATATTTACTGTGAATAATTTATTCCTGAATATGACATATTTGTCACAAATCTATAGCATTAATCCATAGCATTGTTAAATGTTTCTGTATTGCACTTTTTATACAATTTCTGTGAAATCAGAATTTGCAAAAGCAATTTTCCACTTTGATTAAAACCGTGAAGTTGAGTTTAGAGGAAACTTAACACTAATTTCACACTACCATCCTAGAGCGAAGCAGCAGCTAGTCAATCTGCAGTTTATGGAGTGTTTTTCTGCATCAGTGATTTGCGTATCGTTGATCTGGCAGTTGCCACAAGATGAAGTCTGCAGGCAATTAGACATATAAAACTTGATTGCAAATGAGATAGCTCTAACAGTCAAACGCGTCGTTTAATTCAATCACTCGCTAGAGATGAAGATATTCTTTCCCCTATCAGATGTTGGTGTATGGGCACTCACTATGTCATTTAAGTAATCCCCTTTAAGTCCATTGTGGTATGTACTTGCTTTAACTACTTTAAAGATACAATCTTTTCTTAGTAACTTGAAGGTACACAAATATGGACAAACGTCCTAATTAGGAAACACTTTTTTGGAAACTTTCCAATTACAAGTTTGCTTGTGCATCAACTTACAATAAGTCATACTTGGGTGAAAGGTGGTACCTACCTCCACCTTTTAATGAGAACGGTTTTAAATAACAGCAACTCCTTTTCGTGCTATTAGCAATTTGCACTGCGATTTTAATGCGGGCCAAAAATAGACTTGGTTAGTATAGATGTTAACAAAAATAATTCATTCGATATGTTTCATGAGGCACATGCCAAATAAACGGGAAAAAAGGTGTACAACTAAACACAATAACGTACAACCGTACTTTATGACTATTCTCGGCACTTGACTAGCTCAAAAATTCATTAGTCATTCTGGTAAATCTGAAATTGTCCTTGTTTATTACCTAGTAGACCTAATGCTATTAAGTTGCAATACCAGTAATGGTTCGAATTGAGAATCACTACTTCTTATTAATATGTATTATGTTGTACTATCACGTTGTAGAAACAACGTTTAAATTTTTCACTGCTTGGTTTGCCTTGGAAATTTTAGTCTTCACATAGTAATGAATGTTTATCAACACTAGGACCCTGTCTTGTAGATTTGGTGATTGGTTTCAGTGAGCATGTTAATCATTCCTGACATTTTTCTTCTTTAAAACTATTTCCTAATGCTGCTGATAGAAATGAAATCTGTAGGCATTTTTTATAAATTGGCAGTCTTTGATGTAGGTTGTGTGTTATTGTGTATCTTGCATTTTTAACATTTTTGTTTTTGTTGTTAAGCTCCTGCTGCTCCATTGGTCAATAATGAATATGGTGAAATGAAAATGAATAACATTCGCAACAACTGGGTTAATCCAAACAAAGCAGAATCTACAGCTCAAAATGCTGTGCAAACAGTTCAGCATCTTGCACCAGATGACTTCAGATCTTCTGCTACTTCAGGTAAATGATTTTTATTGGTAATTTAATTTGGCTAACTTATCTCACAGTGCTCATGAATTATTCTCATTATAGCTGGAATGACTAGAGATTTAGAAGAAAACATACTACCATTAATTTGTTTAGTACAATTTTCCGTTTTTGAAAATGACAGTAAAACTTGATGTTGTCAAACATATGACTTTGGCATTGTAATAACTGAAATCACATTATTTCTATGCTGTTTACCACTTTTTTTTATAAATTGTAACAAAAATATGCAAGCAAACAAACATACAAACAGACAAACAATCAATCAATCAATTAATCAATCAACAAATAAATTAAGATAACTATAGTAAATGTTCAAGCATAATAAAAAGTAATTATTAAAAGTTTACAATAAACAAACAAACAGAAACCAATCATTCTTTGGTGTTTGATAGTTTAGTAATTCAGGAGGGAATGTACTGCACCCAGTGCTTTGTCCAACACCTGCCATATTTAGTTAGTATTACTATTATTTTTTTTCTGTGAATACTACATATAAAATCGGCATGTTGGGTTCGCGTTGGCCATAGGTAAAATTCAATTGGATAATATGGAGTATTAAGACAATCCAGAATGTTCTCTCTTGCCGGCCATTAGAAAAGGTTTGAACCACTCTCGCTATAGGTTTCTTTATTTATTTTGTCAACTAAAAACAAAATTAAGTCCAGTTTTAATTTACTATACTATACTATTTAATTTACTATATAGTATATACTCAATTCTAACTAAGTATGAAGGTATTAAGTGTTGCCATATCCTAGACTTTATAACTTCTTATGGTAGGTTGTTTGAACTCACACCTTTATTTTTATATCGTGCTATTCGACTCAGTGACCAAGTGGTTAAAGTGCTGGACTCCCAGCATCGTTACTGTTGTAATGCCCTTCGGCAAGAAATTAATGACTCTTGCTCATGTTCCTGTCTTCCCATGTTTGCTCAGTTTTAACCTTGGATGGAATAATATGAAAAGTAAAAAAACAGCTAGCTTCGTAACCAGGTCTCGAGCGGTGACGAGTCATCACCAACTTAAGTCATCCAAAGACTTGCCTTAATCCGAGATTATACCGTATCATACTGTTGTATAGAATATTGTTGTATTAAATTAGTTTTTTGCACTATCGTATTTGAGGTATCAGGAATAATAACTAGCTTAAGGGGTCATTTCCCAATTCAAAGAGATAGACTTTTCAATGCAAACTACATTAAATCAAGAAGCTACCATCGCAAAGCTACATCATAAACCTACCCTGAATTTTGGCTTGCAACGAGACCTAGGTTATGACTGCCTACAGTCTTAATTTGGACAGAATCCATGTACTCAACAAGTTTTTAGCTTAAAATTTCAGGACAAATACTGTACTCCAAAATACCAAAAATTCAAACCCACACCAAAATTACAACTTAGCCTAGACCTGCAACCAGCTTTCGCCAAAATAATAACAAACTACTCCACGTAGACGTCACATGCGCATTGGACTGGAAAATGTCTTAGTTTTTTTAATATGACGCCTTGAGTGCGATACCCTAACAGTTGCTGTGTTGCCGGCTCAAAATTGTCTTTCTATTGGGAAGTGACCCCTTAACTGGAAAAAATCACAGTACCAAAACCAAACTGTCAATGTTTTCAATATTGATATATTGTTGATTATCAACGAAACGATTACTGTTTTCAGAACTCAGAATAGAGTTGCATTCAGTAGACTGTTAATACTAGAATGAACAATTGAGAACTAGCACATTGTGCGCTGTAGTACGAATGACGTAATTCGGAAGTAATCAAAAATGGGTCGTGTATACTAAACACGACCAAAATATAGCCCAGTGCTTACTGTTAAATACAAGTGAAAACAATTAACATTATAATATCATCAGATCTACACAAGAATTCTGTAAGGTTAAGGGCTAATTATGACAGTTAGCACACTATCTCACCCCTCGGGCATTTCAAAAAAAGTATGCTCGTGGTAAAACCTTATGTGACAGAACTATAGCCATCATATAATGTTTGAATTGATTTCATTTTAATAGTGCTGTCAAATGCCATAATCCCGAGACTTATGACATCCCTTAACTACCACGTTGTCGGGACAGAAAACCCCCCAAAAATGTGGGTATTAGTGGAGGTTTGATTACCATGAAAAAGGGGTTATATTACAAATCAAATAATGACAATAGGAAGAAATACATAAAAGGTTTTTTATGGTTGTTATAAAGATTTTGTAACTCCTTTGTTGCATGGAGATAGAAAAGTTGAGCAAAAGGTTACGATTTAACAGAAATTACACCCAAAAAAATTACAGGTACATAGGGGAAATTTTAAGAAATATAACTATGATTGTGCTACAAATAAGTTACGACTGCGATTACAACTTAGCTACAGTTACGTTTGCAAAGAAAATAAGTATATGGTACAATTACGTTACATAAGATACATAGAAGAACTATAAGATACATTGCACAAAGAAATTACTCAGATTGCATTACCCTAAGGAGAGAAGTTATTTATAAGATTGAAGTCGGCCAAAAATTTGTTTTCTGCGGACAATCCTCGACTCATCAGGTTTTGATTCGTTTGCAGCCGAGTCATTAGGAAAGAACTTTACAACAACATTTACTAGCACTACATAAGATAATGATAAGTAAAATAAAACAAAAATGATACTATTTGGCTTTCTGGAAAGGTGAGGTCAGTGTGGTGGGCCAACCTGGCAGTGAGGACAACAAACTGAAATTTGTTCACTTACAGTGGGTGTCGGTCTCTGGCGTTCATCCAATTTTGAATCTTACTCCTTCAGTGACTAAACGACCACCTGTTAAATAGAGTAAAATAAGAAACAGGATATAGTGTGGCGCTCTTAAAGTTAAGAAAAATCAAATTTTCACAGTACTCCTGAAAAAGCAAGCTTATGCTTGCGAAAGCTCTTGTCGAAAAATATAAAGTTAAGCTTTAGAGTGCCAAACTATATCCTGTTTCTTATTTTACTTTAAAACTTGGTTAACACGGTTTAGACAAGATTAACTTGTTAAAAAGAGACTACAGTCAAATCCGGTTAATTGCATTCTGGATAATCTCATAATTCGTTTTATCGCATAAAGAGCGCAAATCCCAAACCATAGTCTATCATTTGTAAAGGTAATACTTCGGTTTATTGTATAATCCACTTAATTGAACAAAAATGAAGGTGATTTATTCGATTATTAAAAATTTTCAAAAGATAAAATTGAAAACAACGTGCACTGGGAACGCACACGCAATGTGTAAGCCTTGCGACTTTACTGCGCTTTGTTACAAAACAATGAAACAGACAGTGCCGAATTTAAGCGTTAACACGTGGCTGTCAATACGCAGACATTTACATTCGCACTGTTTTACTTTCATTTAAGCGTTGCGTAAAGAAAGCGTTAAAGCATTGCGTTAAGATAATGCCGTAATTTGTGAAGAAGTTTTACGAAACAAACAAGTTAAAAAAGACGACATCAACGAAGAAAACTCTGCTAACGAAATTGCTGCGACTACACCATAAATAAAGAAGTTCTGCATGCACTTGATACAATTTGCTGACGACTACAGTTTGAAGGGGCGGACATGGCCACATTTGTTGGTTTAGAAACACAAATGCAAGAAAGCATGCAAAATAAAATTAAACAAATAACAACCATACAGTATTTTCTTCATTAAACAATAAATGTTAGAGTGTTTTGCGTATTAACGTTTTCACATGTGACCAGCTTTGCAGGTCAAGTTAGACTAAGTGGTATTTGCACTTTCGTATAAACGCATAATTCGTTTAATCGCATAAAAAGGCTTGGCAAATTGACTATGCACTTAATCGAATTCAACTGTATATTATATATATTGTCAGCAGTTATATTCGTTATCACCTTGTATGCGCAAACATAATGAAATTTATACTCTGTAGAGCAGATTGGTAAATTATTTTAATTATATCTAAAAATGGTGGCTGTCTTCTTTCCAACGATGTCCGATCCGACTTTGGTTGGATTTAATTTGGCTAGTGCTTTATATGTGAAAGCCGTTCTTCTTGTTGGTGTATTGTCATTGAAATTGATTTCTTCATGAATTCATGGATAACACGTTATTTTGTTGAGGACGCCATTGAGTAGTAACAAGAGAAATCCAATGTCTCTAGGTGTTGGTGGTCGTTTCTTGTTTCCTGTTTTGGGATGGTTGTAGTGACATCATCATAGTTCGTTGCTCGTATGCAGCGTCTTTCTTGTCCACTCAACTTGAGGTGATCAGGGGTAGTGTTTGTGAATGTCAAAAAACGTCCTCTAAGTTTTGTAAGAGAAGACCGTTAACGGTGGAAAGGCCTTTTCATGCATGATTCTACTTAGCAGAATTGGTGGTAAGGTTGTGGCAACCTTGCACTTTGATTACAATCTTTGAAAACTCATCATACAGTGTCGAATTGTCTATGCAGGCTGATGAAAAGCTGTGCACGTGTGCGGTGTGATCGCAGATTGTAAAAGTTCTAGCTGATAGATCTGTTCGACTTCATTAGGGAACTGGAGCTTACTGTTATTTCCAGTTAGTTCGACATATGGTCAATTGCGTTCAACAATGGGTGGGAAAACGAATGTCTTAAAGCAGGGTTTAGCAAAACAGGTCTTCGTATGAGCAATTAAAATAGGGAAAGTCTGTTCTGATCAATTTTCAATGGGTGTGGTTGTACAAATTGTCCAATCACGCCAATCGTACATTGTAAACAGTTACTTGGATGTCTCCTGTCCATTGGTATTCTATATCATCATTTGAGTTTTCTTGTTGTCCAGACTCCGGGCGTGCCAAAGGGGTGTAATTGTCCATAAGGGTTTCCAGCGTCCAAGCTTCTGCTCCACTTGCGACACAGGTATGGAGCTATGGAGGACTGCTGCACTGTGGTTTCCTTTTCGCTTTGAAACCATGTGATATGGTGGGTTGTGGTGGCAGTGATGGAGCATTGGTAGGCGGTAACTGGAATTTTGTGTGACTTCGGCAAGTTCAAATTGATTAAACAGTTCTTATTTGCGACAGACCAGCGCATTTGCATTCTCTGCCATCTTTGATGTAGTAACATTCATGAACGCTATTGCTATCATAAACCTGCAAGGTCTCAATATACTTGGTTATGGAGCTGCCCCATAAGGGGATCACCATTAAGTACTGATAAAGTAACATAACTGCTATGTAAATCATAAATGTACGTTTCTCTAGACCAATTTGTTACTTTCGTAATACTAAAAAATTGTATATACACTACCGTACACAATGAACACAAGAACACAGGATGATAAGAAAATGATTAACAAACTTTTGCAACAAACATATCACGACAACATAATACAGTTTATTTTTCAAGAATGTCTCACGCGGACAAATATTTGGGCTCACACGAATCCAAATATCACAATGCTTGACACGAGTGAATCCCGGATATATTTGTATCAGCACTAGATGATAAAATTTTATCAAAAAGTTGCCAAGTCTTGCTTGTAGCATGACATAATTGCTAAACATTAATGATCAAAAACCAATTGAAAAGCAAAATCCTTAAGTAAATGACCTACATTAAGAAATGTTGACTCTAGTTTAAGTTATCCAGGAAAATATATCATCATATTTGAACAAAGTCGATAAATTGGAAAGAGTTATTGTACTGTATACAAGTATACTGTATACATTGTTAGTGAGTAGGGTCAGAAAGTTAAAATTTTCAAATATTTTTTGCAAATTACGTTTTGGTTGATACAGAATTGGATTAATCTATTTAACTTGAATTTTTTGAACATGGCATGTATATGAAGAACCCTGTAGTAAAGGCAAGCATTTGCCTGCTTCACTACTTTTAACGATCTATACGCAAAATGTCATCAATGCCACTTTTTGTACCATACCAATGAGTTAATTATGTTTGTTGTCTGAAAAGTTTGTGAGTCCTGCAATATTTTCTTTCAGAATAAATACTGTTTTTTTTGTCTCATTCAGTTAACAGTGGCATTAATAAAGAAAGTACCACTGGGTCAAGTTCAATACCTTACTCTGCAAACGTTAATCAGTTTTCTCAACCAAGTGGCAGTGCATCCATTACTTCGAATCAAAGCAGTGGTCCTTCACAACTAAACCAATTTACTCATAGATGTAAGTAAAAAAATGTCATTATGTTTGATTTCTAGAAACCTTGTGCTTTTAAGGATAAACTTCTACAAAAACAATTTAAGCAACACTAATCGAGTTTATTGCTTTACTTGTTACAATGTTGAATGTCAGACATAATAATATAACTTTATGTCAGATCTAACCAGGTACGCATTATGAGATAGAATGGAAATTTACTTCTGAAAAATGTATGATATTGTTAGCCAAGTTACTGGCAGACAAACAGGTTTTCTATCATAACAAACAAAGCTGACGCACCCAGAGGAAGAGGAAAAATAATTTATGAAACCATTAGGTTCGGGTTCGTCAAATATTGAAGCAAGATATTCGGATTCGCACAAACACGAATAATTTTGAGTTCATCACATCCCTAATAGTAACTAAGATTTTTTTGCACATTATAATTTGTCAAATTTTCAAGTTTGCAGGTGTGTGGTGTACTTTGCATTATTATCAATAATATTGTACAGTACTTGTATTATGTAGTTATTATGACCACGCATGTTTAACTTCAAAATTTACGAAGTCAGTTTTGAGTGTGTATTAATTATTATGTAACTGAGTGTTTGTGTTTGCTTGATTTTATATAGAACATTGTAACTTCAAATTTTTTTGCATATTATATTTTTTCAATTTTGTGTACTCTTGGCATCGTCCACAGTCAATTTAGGCATCTGGAGAATCCATGTTGACCTAAAGCATGTCAAAGTAACTTAATACTCTACCATACAAGTTTCCTTACTGGGGTGCATGAACCTCTTGGAGGTGCGTGAGTCTGTAAGGCATGCCTGAAAGTGAAAAATAGATTACTTTAACATGTCTTCATTCCTTTTTTCTTTTCATATTTTCTTGTTTGTTTTACATAATTGCTAAGTACGTACTATAACCAATACAAAAGTAACTGCTAAGAAGGTTTAGAAAATATTATTTTAATACAATGAGGCTAGTCGTGAAACACAGCTAGTTGCTTGTCACTTGGTTATCAAGTGCTAAAAAAAATTTGTTGACTTATTTCTAACTTCCAGCAAAATAGCACATCACTGTTATTGAGATGTAGTTGTTTATTATTCATGGCTTGTTGAACGCATCCAGATACGTTTCACTTAAAATCGGAACTGTAAAAACTTCATTGGCCCAGGATCAGGAGTCCAATTTCTGTTGCAAGAGTTAGATCACTTTTTGGGCCCTGAACAGATTATATGCAATGAAAAATGTAAATTCGATATCTGTAGCATACAATAAATGTAAGCAGTTATTGCTGGTTAAGCAGCTATTCCCAAAATGTATTTCAAAAATGGCAGAAGTACTGTAAATTTGCTCAAGTTTAAGAACTACTGGGCTAGACCAAAGTGAAGCAGCACATCACCATTTCTTGCTCCTCCCACCTCTTCTTGAACCCACTTTATTTTACCAACATTGATGAGTTTTAATTCTAGTTGGGCTGCCTGTAATCTTTATGCAATACTCTTCTTTAAAAGGAGTCAAATCCTGCTTGTTATTTTTTGAACGGGAAAACTGAAAAACATGGATGTTTACACTTTCATGCCCGAGGTTTGAAGTGATATTAAATGATACCAGCTTGAGCCTGATTGACTGCCTCGGTTCTTGCGTTACTGACAGCACTCACAATCATTGTATTGTTGTAATCAGGAACCGAAGTAATATTTGCTGTTTTTGTAAGACTTATGTTTTGAGTTTTTTCCATCATTGACTAAATTCACTATCTGCTTGACAAGGTCTGGAACCTGGGACTTTGAACGACTTGAAAAATTTTGTGATTATGTGTGTGAGCAACTTGCTCGTCCAAGAAGGATATCAGGCATTCCATGGAATCGCAGGTGTCTTTCTTATGAATTACATTAGGAAATAGATTCCTGCTCCGATTAACATAAATGCTCCGGTGATTTGATGAAGCTCAAACTGTCAGGAGGTAACTGAAGGTAAAACATTTTCCTCACAATTTCATCCAACTCTACTTTGAGAACATTATATTTTGTAAAATAACATTGGACTAATGAGGGTAATGGAATTTCAAGGTAGGCAAAAAATGATGCAGACGACAACACATCCTTATGATAATTGTTGCTTTAAAACATCGTCCATAACTGGTGAGTCATCAGTAGATCACAACCACAATCAATCACACAGATCACTTGGTTGTTCCAAACCAAGCCTGGATATTGTCTCTCGGGAATGGTGGAGAAGTTTATCATTGGATTGTAATACGAGGTTGTTAGCTCTACGGGTAAGGGGTAGAAGGTAAATAATGTGAAGAAAAACTCAGTCTTAAAATGAGGTTATATCTTTGTAAACTGTGTTATGTATTGTCAAGAATTTCATCGTTGCTGCCTCTGCTGGAAGAGGGAATGATAACTGTGCTCTGCGGGGTGTTGATCTGATAATCTCTGTTGACGTCAAATATTGATAACAAATCTTCAGCAAGCTCATTCCATGAAATCGGGACCAATATACTTTAAAATTAATGTTGGGTTATGGATTATAACACTAACTTTGTGAAAATGGTATATTTGGAGACATGCCAGTTTAACTCCAACTGATAATACGCTTTCCGTTGACAAGACCCTTTGAAAACATTAGTTTATAACTACAGAGCATGGCTTTCTTGCTTTCCTACTTTCTATATATAATCTCAGTGCAAAAGGAAACCTAGGTGCATGCAAACTAATTGTAAATAGTTCTGTGGTAAGTAGACAAGCATCGTAGGAAACTAAGGTAGAAAACTATAGCTCAGCCAATTACCAGCTGTTTTAAAATTTGTTATTCAAGTGGTTGCACTTCAAGGCGGGATTTTTGCTAATCAACCACCAGGGAGCAGTGCATGCATGTGCAAAAAAGTTTAGTTTTCTACTATTGTAAAATTTGTATAATCTGCCTTAGAGTTAAAACAGGAAAAATTTGGTCTTGTTGAGAACCATTGCTCTACCAATAAATATACTAATATGATTTACCAGAAAACTTAACTTTTTGTGTTTTTTTTTACTTGCCCTTTTACCAATTGAAAATAGTATACTTCACTGAAGTTATTGAAATGTACTTTGCTTTTTTAGCCCAACAGAATATGTCATGGCAGGCAAGCAGTACTGCACAATACACTGCTGATATGAATGCATCAGTTAGTGCAGCTTACTATTCTCCAAATAACGATGTTCCATACTTACCTGTGTCCACTCATCCTGGTATGCTTGTTAACTTCACTTCAGTTCAGTTTTTGTATTGTTTTATGTTAGAGGTTTCTGTTTAGTAAGTTTTTTATGTTTTAAATTTTTAGTAGGTAGTTCTATACACAGTATACTTTTTATGGTAGGTCTAATTTTTAAGTGTGACTTGAAACTTCATTTATTTGTTTTTTTTTTGATGTAATTGTGGGAAAGAAACAATTGTAACACCGATAGCTGCAAACGTTGTAACAACATTGATATCGTTCGCTGCACACATACAGCATTTAACGTTATACAAAAGCGTAGTACGTTTGATGTGCGCTTTGCGATAACATATGACGATACACCCTTGTGGTACATCGTGTACACACAAATACCGTAGGTGATTACGCAACGCGGATTAGGATATCACCCAGAACCAGCAGTGTGTGTGTTCAAAATAGCAAAAAGGCGGCAAAATGACAAAAATTAACTGATTGCTTTATTGAATGGTGAGCATAATTTAAAAACAAGGCTTCTAGATAATTATTATTTTCTAGCAGCCTACTGGTAGAAAAGCATTTCCTGCCCACCCAAATTACTTAAAAATATTTTAGCTGGTGTGTCTCATGCTATGTTTGTAGGGAATGTATACATGAAATTTTTCGTGAATGAGATAAGATAGGAGGATACAGTTTAGTTAAATAGATGAAGTCGGATGAGCAATATTTTCGACAATATTTTCAGATGGATTCGCTAACTTTTGATGAGCTTTTGTCAAAAGTTGAAACCTTTGATTAGCAAGAACTTTACACACTGGAGGAAACCAACAAGTGTGTCAGAAAGATTTGCAATTACTTTGTGGTTGGTGAAATTACTGAACACGTTAAGTTTTCTGCACGTGTCAAATAGGTTAACAATACAAGGTTATAGGTAGCCTACATCATAACATGCAAAGCTATTTATAGATCATTATTCATAACGCTTTGTAGCACAAAAAGCACTTTACAGTGTATTGCCTGTGAAAATAACTTTAATATAATATGAAACAGGTATTTGGCAACTGGGGACTCACAAAATGCCATTGCATTTAGTTATTGAACGGACTTGCAATTTGAACAGTTCGTTAATCCAGATTATTTGAAGTCCCCCCATGTCACATGCAGAGTGGAACAAAATTGCTTCAGATTACTATAACATCTTCATTAATGCATGCATCAATCAATGCATCAATTGATGGGAAACATGTGATGATCCAAGCTTCAACATACTCTGGGTCAGAATTTGAGGGTTACAAGAGATACAACAGCATAATCCTGCTTGACTTATGTGATGCACAATATTGTTTTACATTCCTTGACATTGGAAACAGCGAAAGACACAGTGAAAGACACAATGATGGAATGGCACATTTGCGAGTTTAAATTTTGGAAGGAAGCTTTTGTCAGATGAACTAAATATTCCACCTCCAGAATGTTTGCCGGGAACCAATACACAAGTTCCTTATTGCCTTATCGGAGATGCTACATTTCCACTAAAGTTCAATTTATTGAGACCTTAACCGGGGCGATATTTGCCAGCAGGTAAGAATATATTCAATTACAGACTTTCACGAGCAAGAAGAGTAATTGAGAACACTTTAGGTATTTTGGTTACACGTTGGAGAATTTTTAAAAGGCCGATTAAAGCACAAACTGAAACTGCTGTTGCAATCACCAAGGCTGGTTGCTGTCTTCACAACTTCACAACTTCACAACTTTTTGCAAATGAAAAATAGAACAAAATTTCCACAGAAGCAAACATGTTGTACTCCTTTTTATGTGGACTGTGAAGACCGTATGGGAAATGTCATATCTGGTGCTTGGAGAAGTTGCCAAGCATCCAATAACTTCAGACCTATTGGGGTCCAGCAGCTTGACTGTACCTCTAACATGTACGGTCAAGCTGCTGCTGCCATCAGTAAACATTTAAAAGTTATTTTCTATCAGCTGCCAGACAATCACTGTTGCACAAAAATGTAGTTATTACCAGTAATAATTTGTTTAGCTTTGTGACAGCTCTAAAACATTCACTAGCTTGTATTTTACAACTGTACTACTATCCATGTTATGTTAAGAAACTGGTCATCTCACTAGTTTTCAGTGGTCAATGGTGCTCAGTATGTTAAGCAATTATACGGTCACACAGTATGATTTCTTAGGCATTTCAATAATGAATATTAAAAATCAATAAATTCAAACGGTTTCGAACAATTTTTATATTCACAACACAGTTAGGTAAAAGTACCAATTAAAATTTTTCTTGAAGCAGGCAAGAACACTGAACATAAAATGTAGAAAACTGCATACAAAGTACATACAAAAAGAAAATGCAGAAAAGAAACTGCGTATGGGTTTATAGAAAAGCATGAGATGACAATATACAGTGATAACATATAGAAATGAACTAAGTTTTCATGCATGTTAGTAAAATAGTGTCTCATGATACAAAAATGATATTGTAATATCAAATTTCACTGTTGAGTGAAATATTGCATGATTGCACTCATGGCCTCATCTCCTTAGTAGAAGCCAAATTTCTAAGTTTAGCAGGAACAACTTTTCCACAACTGTCATACACGTCATCCGATGAAGGTTTGCCGGCTTTTGCAACATTTTGTATTGCTTTTAGGTTTTTCTGGAATATACCAAGCAAGCTTTCCTGGTAATGAAATATTCCATGATAAAAACATTGCCTACTAATCCAAGTTGTAGAAATATTACTGCCATAAGCAAACCTACATATTAGCTCTTGAATGTAACTTTCTTTTCTTGTATTGCTGTGCCACTGGACTTGCAGAACTCAGTCCTTCAAAATGGTCTGAAATATCAGTATTCAAGTTTCTGTGTATTGTCCAGAGCTATACACAATTTCTTTCTGAGTCAAAGGTTGCAGAACCAAAAATTCTGTTCAGCATTATCACAACACACTTCACAATGATGCAGTCCATTGCATATGTGATGCACATGACACAGAAAATCTGTTTACATACGTATGTATGTGTACGCCACAATGGTTACCACAACTCAAGATTATATAAACTGTACCTTAGGAAAAATTTCCATTACTAGTTGGTAGAGAGGCAGTTTCTGTCGGATTTAGCTCCCTGAGAAAGCTATTTTGCACATTTCCCACAATTCTGGAAAATGAAAATGATTTATTACGCACTACTGAAACTGATTGATTAACCACAGTATTACCTTCATCCCTGATTTGTATCAAACTTAGTCGATGGTGCGGATGGTCATTGAGAAACTGCAACTGCTCATAATGCTCCCATGCAGGCACAGAAATTGCTCCAGCGCCACTGGGTTTCATGCCTTCATGTATGTTTTTTTCTTTAGAAAAATCTATAACTAAGGCTTCTCCATCTCTTCATGCACGCATCTGCTGTTAGCAACAATAAATTTCAATGAATTACTATTATTTCTGATATATAGATAGATTGTCAAAAAATAAAGAAGAGAATAAAAAGTCCCGGTAATGTAAACAAAACTAATTTTAAATTTTTCTGGCGTTTGGCATATGTCTACGAACAAAACTATTTCATCCAACTGCTGTCTTGTACCATTCATGTTCATGATATTCCATAAAAATACCTTACACCATATATTTTATGGTGCTGTATTATATGTAATACTCATGGTTAAATTAATCAACAAAATCGTATACATAGATAACAGAAATTAAATCAACACAAATTTAACTTTACTGTAAGAAGTATATTTCCAAACATTTTAAGTTACTTATTTTATGAAACACGAGTCCTATTCCAACGGAAGTTATACTGCACAAAATACTAGAAATAATGAATGAGCCGCTGAGAGTTATAAAATGGGAATGAATGCTTGTAACAACTGCTATATCGCTAAAACTTGTGGAAAGCACTTAACTAGATTAAAATTTAACTGAACTTATCCTAATAGCTTCACAATATAATGTCTACTGCGAAAAAGAGAATAGCATATTAAAATTGTTAGTGAGCTAGTAATATTTACTGCATTAAGTATATTTTGCATGTAATGTTGGGCCTTCATTTACTAATCAAGTGAAAATGTGGGCCATCGTAATAAAAGTTTGCCGACCACTGCGTTAAGCTTGCCACCTTTGATCTATTGCTTTTGCACCTTTTGCTTTGACCTAGCTCAGCCATCACTTCAGTAAAAATATAACACCACCTAATGGTTAAACTGCTATGCTTAACTTAAAATGTCCAGAAGTAATTCATGTCGTTGCTTGGGAACCGTTCCCTTTAATCTTGTGTTGTACCCTTCTGTGTTGATTGCTGACTGAGATCATTCCACTAGACCAGTGGTTACAAAAGTATGGGTCGCGGCGAGGCATGGAAAACCTATGTTTGTAATAAAATACATTGTTTCATAGTAAGTGGACCACGCTGTCACTGCTTGGTATGCCTGTCTACAGTGAAAAGAGTAGATTGCTGAAATTACAAATGAACTTGCAACTTACTGCAAGAAATCATCCAAACAATCATTTTTTTTCATGTTAAAATACGCTGTTTAAGACTTGGGTTGCGAGATGTTCAGCAAACTCAGATTTGGGTCGTGCTCAGAAACGTTTTCGAACCGTTGCACTAGTGAGTCATGTACACACACTTTATGTGAGCTGGTATTAAATCGAAATATTAATAAAGCCATTAAACCCATATTTCACAAGGCCATCTACCTAACATTTGCACATCTCCCTGGTGTCGAAACTTCAATGTACGACATTATTGTATGAGATGCTACAACCAAGAACATGATAGATACTTCGAAACGCACTGCAAGTGACATGTGATGTCAATCTTAGACTAAATAAAAACAAATGCATACAAATAAATAAAATGACAAATAAAATGGTGATTTAAGTAGTGAAGGATTGAAACCCTATCTAGGTATGGCTGAGGCAGTCACTAACATGCAAAGGCCTTCAAACAAAAATGTTGTACAAAGATTCTTGGTATGATAAATTATCTAGGAAGATTTTACCCTCATTCTCAGTTAAAACTGGATCTTTGTTCGTTTTTCACTCCAAAGGTGACTGGAACTGGGATTCCCCACATGAAATCACTTCGAATGAGCTCAAATGGCTATAAGATTAAAATACACTGAGCTACTTGACCTGATACAACAGATGTCCATTGTTTGCAAAACAAATTTCTATTCCACTCATGCACTAATTAATTCAAAGATCTTTTTAATGGCCTTAATTTTGTTCCAGTTGAGAATGTCAAGGATTACTCCAAAAGTGACTGGAACTGAGACTCCTGGGCTGTGAAATTGTTTGAAATGAGCTGAAAAGTAAAGGATAAAATTTACTGAGCTGCTTGGTCTAATACAACTCAGGAGTGACCACTCTTTTAGAAAATGTAACTTAGGCCAGTGTTAGTCACAGTATTAAATAAACAAAATTGGATAGTGCATACTGCATAAAGACGTAAACAAATGGGTTGGTCATGCAACTGCTACTCGGCAACCTAGTCGTCATGTACTATATCTTGTATAGTCTATGCTATTACCGCTACGTATTGACTAATTGGAACAGTTTTTTTTTAAATTTCTTATCTATCGTATCCCCTCAGTTGCTGTTTTAAGTGTACAGTATATAGAACTACTTTAGCTTGATCTGACAACTTATTTAAACGACTTTGTCTATTATTTTAGTTATGAGCAAACTTGTGCACTGAAGTATTTCCATAGATAATATTCATTGGTATTTTATAAATTTTACATCAGGTCCAGAGTTTTGGTGCTCCATTACCTCTTACGAAATGGATGTTCAAGTTGGGGAGACCTTCAAAGTCCCATCCTCTTGCCCTACTGTTACCGTTGATGGATATGTTGATCCATCAGGTAAGCAAATGGCATTTGCATTCCAAATATCACATTGCCCACCCCAGATTACAATAGGCCGTTTTAAAATTTGTTGTGCTAATGTGTTTGTAGTGTGAGCATTGAGCAGCTGTATATCATCCAATCCTGTTTATTTGAGATGAGTGACTAATGATGTTACAAATTGTCGGTTTTCATCAATTTTTAAACTGTACTCGCAGTCTGCTGCAATTCTTAGTAGTTGTTTCATATGTGAAATATGGCTGGACTGAATTCAACATTATTAGAATTTTGTGTTTTTTATCATGTTTTTGCATTGATGCCTTAAACTAGTTGTGAAAAATACTAATTGAATAATGAACATCCGATATTGTTGTAGGTGGAAATAGATTTTGTTTGGGTCAGCTGTCAAATGTTCATCGAACTGAAGCGTCTGAAAAAGCAAGGTAGGAGTTGTTTAATCCTATGTCATTTATCATTGTTTCCATGCATTTTTTTGCAGGAGTTGATAGTCTTGCGCAACTTATGTGCATTTGTTGATTTAAACAATGTTTTGTTATTAATTTTTTTTAAGGATTCTAAACACAAACACTTTTTGGGATTTGTATTCATGTCTACATTCCTTCTTTGTAGTGTTACAAAATATGTCTGTCATTTTTTTTACCGCTTTAAATGCCCACTAAAAGGCAGACGTTATTGTATAGAAGCAGCTCGCTTGTAGTGTACTATTTATTTGATAAAATTAATTAAAATTTGTTTTTCAATTAAAGACATAACTCGCCAACGCATTTGTAACGTATAACGTTTTGATAAAACCGAACAAAAGTTTCAGTATAGTGGACCCAAGCAGTGCAATCATCATCATCATCAAGAAATGTCCTTACTCTAAACTCGCTTGTGTAGAATGCTGGTAATGCGATGTTTTTCATAAGAAAACCAATCGCAAATGAATAAATGCAGGCTGCCAATCGGAAAGTGCTATGCATTATAGTTAAACGTTCAACCGTACCAAAGCAGTGAAGCGTTAAGCAGCAATAAGAAATGATTCGTGACACTCAATAAAATTATGAAAATGTGCACAAAGAATTCAGTGTGTACTAAAAACGCACTATAATAATGACAACAAATAATTTCTAATTGTGAACACAGACAGGAAAAACAATAATGCAAGTGGTTGTCAAGATATTGTCAAGGTACAAAGCTGTTCCTCTAAAGTCTCGAGTGAGCTGTTCCATGATTTCCAAAAAATATCCAGAGGTGCAGATTTGATGCCAAATGGTAACCGTTTCTATAACGAAACCTCTTTATGTGTATTAAGTGCAAGTCTACTTTGACTTTCAGAAGAAAGGCAAACTTGATTATTATAGGGATTAGCTCGGTCGACTTTGTTGAAACAGTAACTACAACCTAATTTCTGCATTAGGTCCCTTGTGAATGGCATGGGTTGTCGATGATGCTTTGGTTCAAATTTTTGTGTGGATCTTCCAATGTAGTCTTGAAACAATCTTGCAGCTGTAGCACACTTCACTTTTGACTGTTACAAAGTTATTAATATGTTGTAGGCCCTACAATGTAGGGTATCATTACATAAATAAAGCACCATAAAAATTAAAGCATGTCCAATATGTTTACTATTCGTATTTAGTGGATCATCATGTTCTTAGGTTTGGCCGTGGTGGATCATGGCAGAAATCATTTGAACACTCCTGGCCTAGGGCATTAATTGCCAGATCAGCTTTCAGGAGTAGTGGAGTAACACATCACCAGAACTAAGCTAAAAACCATGCACATGTAATTGTAAAGAAATTCGGCAGTGCGAGAGCAGTTATGAAATCGGGTAAATATACACACAAATGAAGCAATGGACAGTGCCAATAAAAACAGATTTTGACCACACACACATAGGACTACAGTACAATATAATAGTGGCATAAACGAATAGTACATGCACACACTAAGCTGTTTTGGGATCTGCTTAGCTAGTGCAGTGTCTAATTGTAGAAAAGGTTTGGTTTCTAGATCAAAAGTTAAAAATATATTCTAGCTTTCCTTTCGAATGATGACGATCTTCTGCACAAATTTCAGAAAAAATGACAGAATCACTTGTACTGTTTGGATAGATTTCAGTTTAGTTGACTTGGTTAAGCAGGTTTTAAGTTTTTCACATTTTCTAGTTTGGACTGATGCAGATTCTTCTCTTGCTTGCAGCTCAGCTTCATTTTTATATAATTGCGGTTGTATTTCGAGCTCCAACAGATGGTTTTGATACTTGAGCTCCTGTTTTTCAAACAGCTTCTTTTGTTCAATCTTTCTTATTCAATACGTTGTTTTCTGATACGTTCCACGTCGCTTTGTTGTTGGCGATTCAATTTAAGGTATTTAAGTCATAATTTGTTGTTCTTTAATTGCGTTGATTTTTCATTGTGCAGCCAATCTTACTTGTAAAATTGAATTTTTGGTTTTCATGTAAGTAGAAGAGCGTGAACTTGCTCTAGTAGATCTAAACTTGATTGAAAGCTGGTAGTTTCTTGATACTTCTGAGTGCTGGTTTATCATCATCTGAAATTTGCCCATCATCACCAGGATCGGACGCTATGTCAGGTGGAATGCTTGCACTTTCGCTCATTGTAGTTGCAGGTTGTAGTTACAGGAATTGTTGAAAAACTTTAAAATATAACTGCAGCTAAACTGAGATGCTTGCTGACTTTCCCAACGAATGGCTCGGTAGTAATTCTGTCTTCGTGTTGCAGACCTGATGATTTTGAAAATAAATTTGACAGGTTACAGTGTTGACAGCAATGAATTTTTCTACTAAAAAATAAATAAATTTGATTACTAACAGATGAATATACAAAGTGGCACAATTACAGCAATACTAAGAAATACTTACTGAAGAATTCTTGGCCCAATATCATGAAGTTTTAGTACTTAAACAGTTCAGCATGCACCGTAAACAATTTAGTATCCCATGATATTTTTAGATACATAAACATAATTGCAATATTCTAGCCACCAGTTCAATTCACCACCAAATGTTTAATAATTAATTTTATATACTAGTGTGTTAGTTTGGGCAAATCGCCTTTAAGAGCGCCACTAATTCATGAAAATAATTATGTTCATTTTCGTGGTTCATTATCATTTCATATGCTATTTCTGAGTTTGACAACTGCAAGAAGCATAGTTGTAAAACCGTCCTGCTTTTGCTCGCCCAGTTTGCATTTGGGTGTTGTTTTCTACTTTGTCATTGATATTGGCTGCAATACGCTTCGGTTTTATTAGTGTGCACAACAAAGGCGAGAAAGGATGAGCCGCGTATAAGACAACTTAAGCATTTCCATAGATTCACCACAAGCACCAACCATTGCTTGACAGAACGGCAAATTTTACAATAATGAAAATGAATTAAACATTCCCTAACCGTTGTGTAGTTCAGAGCTTCCCAAACTGGGGGTCGCGACCCCACAAGGGGTCGCGTAACGAACGTCAGGGGTCGCAGAGCGTATACCAATTTTACACGAAGTACAAAATACAATCAAAACAAAATATCGTTCCAGCCTAATCAACATTAAAACCGCCTTGAGACCAGCATTAGCAGATGTTGAGCCACGGCTGGACTTGCTTTGTAGCAGAAAGCAGTCGCACCAATCACACTGAATAAATGTGTGTGCTTTTTTTGTTTCCAGTGGCCTACATATGTGTAAAGTAGTAAGTAGGCTTTGAGTACTGGTTGCTTGAATTCAGTCTTTGCATCTCAATAAATGTCACTAATGACAAAGGTATATTTCGCACTGCTAATCAATTTAAACGTGAAGGGTCGCGGAAAACTTCAGAAGTTTGAAAGGGGTCGCGAGCAAAAAAGTTTGGGAAGCCCTGGTGTAGTTGATCTGCACCGACGAATGGCAAAAACATAAATTTACCAGGTACAACTGCACTTGTTGTAGTAACCAACCAGTGAGTTAACACAGTTATTAAATTTAGAAAAGGGAATACCAAAACATGTTTTTTGCAGTAACATATTGTTTTCTTTTGTTCATTAACCAAACTAACGAGTTTTAGCATGATTTTCTTGCTAATCAAACACTTATATTAAGAAAAATGAACAAAGTTAGCAGATTCAGTTTCACAAGCTGTAAATTGTGAAGTTATTATAGAATGCAATGTCTGTTCCGAATATAATGGAATAGTTCTTAGTTTTCAAAAATTTAACTTTTATGAAGAATAAAGTTTTGATAATGGCACATGTTTTTTATTAATTACACTCCATCATTACCTGTATGTAATTTGTTTACAATATTCAAACTAACACTATGCTCACATTTTATCATTACCCATTGTGTTTTCACAAGTCTTCTATCATTTTTTGTGGCTTTCCACATACTACAGTGATACTGATTACCATCAAAAGTCTTAATAGACACTTTGGATGGAAACGTTCAGATTCTTTTCCATTGACCAGGAAATAATTGTTTGTTTTTTGGAAACTGTTATCTTACTTTGTTCAGCTTACACATTGACATTTCAGTAAGGATCTTTGTTATCAATCATCATCTTCCATTCGCCTGTTGTTCAGGCCTGGTCTTCATCCCGAAACAAATTCAGGGTCAACCAGTTGTCTGCAGCGACGCCTCCACTTTCCCCTGTCGATGGCATCCTCGATCTTCAAGCCTCTCCTTCTCATATCATCCTTCACCGTCTCTTCCCATGTTTTCTTTGGTCTTCCTCTTTTCACCTTTCCCTCAATCATCTTATGCTGTACTCTTCTCGTTAAGCTCTCCTCACTCACTCGCTCAACGTGCCCCAGCCATCTCAGACGATGTCCTCTCAGATGTTCTTCAATATCTTCAACACCTGTCCACCCTCTTATCACATCATTGGTAATCTCATCTCGTAGTGTCTTACCACACATCATTCGAATCATCCTCATTTCTGTCGTCTGCATTCGCCTGATATCAGCCTTCTTCATCGCCCAGCATTCAGCTCCATAACACATCACACTTATTACACATGCTTTATACAGCCTTCCTTTCAGATTGGTAGAGAGTAGTCTGCCACAGAGTGTACCAGACAATTCCTTAAACTTTTTCCAACTAGCGCATATTCTTGCCGTCACTGCCCTGCCAGTACTGTCATTTTCCCCTATCATATCCCCCAAATAACGAAACTCCTTAACAAGCTCGATCTCATCACTTCCCAATTTCACATATTTCTCCTCTTCTTCATCACTAATACAACCTTTACATCTGCCACATTCGTAATTCATTCCACTCATCAGCCTTCCATTGATACCTGAACATCTCTTATGCACCCAATATTTGCACTTTCTGCATCGAATGGAATTTCTCCCTACTCTCTTCCCACAAATTGCGCATGGATCAACAGTACTGACTACTCCCCTTGACGATTTTCTACCAATTCTCATCGCTTTGGTTTTATTGATGTTCACCTTCAAACCTTTACTTTCCAGTGTCCATAACATCCATAACAATTACGAAAAGCAATGGGCTTAGCACTGAACCCTGGTGGACCCACACTTCTACCTTGAACCATTCTGACATTTCGCCTTCGAGTTTCACGGATGTCTCAGCTTCTTTATACATCTCCATCACCACTCTAACTTCTGGTTCCATCACACCCTTCTTCCTCAATGCCCACCAAATCACTTCTCTGAGAACACGGTCAAAGGCCTTCTCCAGATCAACAAACAATGTGAATGGTTAAACGGCCACCTGATTTTTAATTATTTCTTCATATCATTATTTTGCAAGAGTGGGAAGAATGTGAAACTGTGTATCTTGGCAAACTAATTAATGTCATTTTAATTCATCTTATGTACAAATGGATTCTTAACCCAGTGTAATTAAATCCCAGAATTTGCCATCAATTCCTTTGCTACTGTCTGTTCTTTTTTTCTAGGTTACACATTGGTAAAGGAGTTCAACTTGTTTGCCATGGTGAAGGTGATGTGTGGGTTAGGTGCTTAAGTGACCATGCAGTCTTTGTGCAAAGCTATTATCTAGATCGCGAAGCTGGACGTTCTCCTGGTGATGCTGTACATAAAATCTATCCAAACGCATATATCAAAGTTAGTCTAATAAGGTTGCTGGTTCTCAACCTTTTTTGATTTATTCTTTTTACCATGCTGTGACAATATAGTTATGATAACTAACTGTTACTAAAAATTGTCAGAAGTATGCAATTTATGATTATATAAGACATAAGGAATGATTGCCGTACTAACGTCTGAGTCTTCATGATTAATAGCTAATAACATATTACAATAATAGTATCTACGTTGTATATTGTATTCAACATATTATACCTTGTAAGTGGCAAACGGCAGCAATTCAGTCAAGTATTTATTGCATGGTAAGACATAATTATTTAAAATAGTAGCGTTTAGGGGTTCATTGGCCCATGGCCCCTTTCATGAACCCAATTTTTGCGGCCATGGGCCTTTTTCGTTTTCATTTTTATTTGTTCATAACATTTCCTTGTTAGCATGCTGCAACTTTTTCACTTTTATCCTTAACAAAAACCTGCAATAGGCAGGTACATAACATTAAAAATTGTTTTGTACAACGTTTCAAAAGTGTAAACCATAAATTGGCAGCTATTTTATTTAAAATAAAGAATACATTTCATTTTTGAAGCGCTTTTTCAAGCATAAAAACAACAAATTTCTGTGCCCCTCATTTTGGGCAAGGTGGATAAATGTAGAAGAACCAGTTTTTTAAAACTTTTGCCCTTTCCCCCTTTAACACAATCTTAGATAGGCTGTGCCACTGTGTCAACTAAACATGTTCTTGTTAGGGTGGATTGTTGTTAATTATAGCGCGATCCATTATTTGTTTGTCTGACGCCATTGATAAACACATTCATTAACTACTGATAGCCTAGTTGAGCATCACAGTACCAAATCAAAACTGTTAAGGTTTTGAATCTTGATATATAATTATTTATTCTCAATGAAACGGTTTGTTTTCAGAGCACAGAATAGAACTTACATTCAGTAGACTGTAAATTACTAGACTGAACAATTGAGAACTAGCACATTGTGCGGTATAGTACCAATGACGTAATTTGGAAGTAATCAAAACTGGGTTGTGTATACTGAACACAACTAAAATATAGCACAGCGCTTATTGTTGAACGCATGAAATAAAACACAAATAATAATATTATAATATCATCAGACCTTAGATATGAGAATTCCAAAGGAGTAAGGGCTAATTAGGGTGTGTAAAGTAGGCTATCCTTTATACAAAATCAATCTATGTCATAGATACACAAGGTGCAATAGACAGCAAAAACATTTGTGTATAAAAGCACACTCACAGCAATGTGAACAGAAGGCAGAAAAAGTGCAAGTTAATAAACTTCTGAGCATGTGAACGTAAATAAGTGTTGATAAGTAAGATTTAACCATATTGATTACAGGAAGCTGTAAAATTAATAGGTGTATAAGTGCTCATAAGTACAATTTGATTACAGTTATTTAAAAATAAGTGTAAATTTAAAAGTGCATAAAATAAAGATAAAGGTGAGTTAGTCGAGTAGCTACCATTCGAAGTACATGTTCTTAGACTGTCTCTGTAGTAAATATGCTTTTAATTTGTTACTAAAAAGAGTAGTTGATGTAAGTTCATTTAAAGAGTCTGGTAAATTATTCCATTGTTTTGGTCCACGATATTGTAAATACTGTTGATAACCTGCTTGCTGAAACAAGGTGAAGTATAAGATTTACAACTATTTCTAGTAATTATGTATGGTTTTTTATTAAACAAGTCGTTATAACAAGAGGGTAACTTATGTTGCCTTAATTAATGGATCAAAGTATGCATATTTAAGCTAAATAAACTCTCATTTGTAGTCCTTCTTGCTGTTCTGTAGTTCTTTTTGCTTCCTGTTATTATTTCTTCAAATTTATTACAGGTTTTTGTAACTTGTTTATTAAAGATTTCTGACCATGCTTCCACACAGGTATGCAATATTGAGTGTAACTTTCCATTAAAGAGTGGTAAGGATAGTTAGGTTGTCTTTGTTTAAATAGGGTTTTATTTTTCTGACATTGCTGAGATTTATTCGTAGTTTTTGCAGCAGGGTGGTCATGTGGATTTTCCAAGAAAAATTTTCCTGGAGACGCAGACCTAAAAATTTAGCACTGTTGACAGGCTAAATTGGCTTTCTTTCCAAGTGGAGTTTAATAGTGTTAGATTTATGACTGGGTGTGGTTTCAAAGATCATTGTAGGTAATAGTAGGCTTGTGAAACATTTACCTTTCAGCCAATTGTTTCTTTTTCAGTAAGTCCTGAAAATTGTTTGAAAACCAAGGTTTGCCTTTCTTTTTTGTAGCTGATTTGTTTTGGAAAGCTGGTGTCAAAGCACTTCGTATAATTATATATGAATGCTTCATATATGTTATTGACGGTAGTTGATCAACTGAGTGACACTTCATTTGAGTGACAGCTCATTTGAGTGAAACATTCTTTTAACGTTCATTTGAGTGACAAATAATTCATGCTCAACTGGGTGACAGTTCATTTGAGTGACACATTGGTGATTACTGTTCAAACTACAGTAATGGTTGAGAAATGAGTGGCACATACGATATAAATGCAACAGATAACATGGTTTCCGTTGCTCTTCACACAAATACAACGGAAACCATGTTATCTGTTGCGGTACTATGACACTTTATCGAAAGACACTTTATCGAACAACACTTTATCGAACGACAGCTGATCGAAACGACAGCTGATCGAACGACTCTTTATCGAACGACAGTTAATCGAACCGACAGTTGATCGAACGACACTTTATCGAACCGACAGCTGATCGAACGACACTTTATCGAACCGACAGTTGATCAAACCGACAGTTGATCGAACGACACTTTATCGAACCGACAGTTCAAGCAAGATTTTTACGTGTTTCTCAAACATTGAGACAATAAGCCATTGTGATGTGCGGTCTTTGTAATGGTGTACATTAATGAATTATGATGTATATACCGCTGGTGCTCTCCCTAAAGCAACATAATTAAAGCGGATGATACAGCGAAAGCGCGTATGTCCAGAAGGAAACGACTTGATGGATGAACTCCGCGTGACACCGAGGGGAGAAGCCTTCGTTGTCGAGGAAGACGATGAGAATGAATTCTATATGTTTGCGTCTCAAAAGAATCTGGATATACTGAACAACTGCGCTAATTGGTTTTGTGACGGTACATTTGATGTTGCCCCACTTGGATACCAGCTGTACACGATACACGCGCTGGTCGATGAAAATCGCACGGTGCCACTCGTATACACCGTTACCGAGAACTTCGCATAAAATGTTTCCAGGCACTGGCATTCGTTCCGCCTGAAGACGTTGTACAAAGGTTCGAGGACTTCCTGGCCACGTTCAGTGACGACGATGAGCAGCACTTGTCTGAATACATTGACTATTTCGAAACTACTTGGTTTGGACGATTGTGTCGCAGGAATCGTCGTCAACCTCTATTTCCTATCCGGTGTTGGAATGTCTTCCACCGGGTTCAAGATGACCTTCCACGAACGAATAATAGTATTGAAGGATGGCACAATGCGTTCAGCAAGCGTGTCTCAATATCCCATCCGACGCTTCGCAGACTCGTCAAAAAAATTAAGCGGGAACAAGGTTCCAACGAAATGTTAATTGAGCAATTGAGTGCTGGAATTGCTGGCCCACCTCGGAAGAAGCGCTACGACGCTGTCAACCAACGGCTAAAGAGCATAGTCGAAAATTATGACTCAACGAATATTGACATAAAAAGTTATCTTCGAGCAATTGCACACAACTTGTAATTAAATGAATGCGATTGAAATGTGCACTTCGTCAGTTGTCGTGCTTTTAACAGTGCATATCGTCAGTTGTTTCGATAAATTGTGGATCTTTTAACCCTATCCTAACCAGGCTCGCGAGTTTACTAAAAAAACTAGGTGTGGCCAACCCCTTACACACATTTGCAATCGTTAATTACTAGAAAACTATGCGTCGTAGACTGATGAGATTTTTAGAGGTTAGTAGAAACATCATCTGGCTTCCTGTATACATCATAATTGTAAAACTAAAGAACGTGAATTTAGTGTAAATTAGGTATTTCTAAAAGTGACACATTTCTAGAAATTCTTCTTGTTACGCCGCGCCCCCGCTGTGAGAAGAGAACGAAAGAGAATAGTTAGTCAAGTTATTGGTGCGTAAATGAGTAAACGAAAACGTTACGCTTCAATGCGGAGAGAGCAAAATTATATAAATATCACAATATCTCAAAAATTACAAAATCCAACTTTATCAAACAAACATGGACAGATAGCTGAACATTTTTTATGAAAAGTCACCAAATTTTAATTTTCTACAACAAACAATGCAACTGTACGCCACGTTTTGCTATGACTGTGTGCGGGAGAAGCAACAGTCGATTCGATCAACTGTCGCTTTGATCAGTTGTCGGTTCGATAAAGTGTCGTTTGATCAACTGTCGGTTCGATAAAGTGTCGTTCGATCAACTGTCGTTTCGATCAGCTGTCGTTTCGATCAGCTGTCGTTCGATAAACTGTCGTTCGATAAACTGTCGTTCGATAAAGTGTCTTTCGATAAAGTGTCTTTCGATTAGGTGTCGCGTCACGATCTGTTGCATTTTGCATAACATCACACCAACGCAATAGAAATCATGGTTTCCGTTGCTCTTATCTTGTCTTATCTGTTGCATTTCACACAACATCGCACCAACGCAATAGAAAAACCAACGCATGGTTTCCATTGCATTTGTATAAAAAGCAACGGAATCCATATTATTATAAGTAGAAAGCAGAGCATCTCAGAATAACAGATCAGTTGTGTTACTCCAATTCGGCGACTAATAACAATGGATGACTTCAGCTTTGTTCCCTCCATCAGTGGAAAGTCGAAGCTCGCCCTCAATGGATTTCTTTATAGACACCAGCGGAGCCGTGGAGAGAATCATTATTTTCGTTGCGAACGGAATGATTGTCCTGGAACAGCGACACTGAGGGCGGTGAACTACAACGATACAAATGGAAAAGTAGATGTCGGAAAGTCCCATGTCCACGAGGCAGATGATCGAAGGGACCAGGTGCTACAAATGATTGGAAATATTTGGAAAGAAGCAGCAACATCCAGTCTCCTGCCGATGACGATTGTACAACAACATCGGCAAAATGTCGATGCTCAAGCTGCAGAGTTTTTGCCTAGTGAATCAACACTTTGGCAAGTGGCACAACGATCGCAGCGGAAGCATCTGCCGAAGGAACCGGATAATTTGAAAGAGTTGGTGATTCCTGAGTTTTTGAAAAAGACAAGGAGCGGCGAGGACTTTATTTTGGTTGATACAGCTGATACAGATGGGGAAAACAGAATCATTGTAGTCGGATCCATCACGTTGCTCCGGAAGCTTGCTGATTGCGATATGTGGTTCTTGGGCGGAACGTTCAAGATATGTCCCACTTTGTTTTACCAATTTTATACCATCAATGCTCTCTTCGAGGGGATACCCTTACAGGCTGTCTACGCGTTGCTGCCAGGAAAAACCGAGAAAAATTATTTAATGTTATTTTCGGAATTAAAGACCACAGCTGAATGTCATGGAATTCAGCTTAACCCACAGCATCTAATGATAGACTTCGAGAATGCTGCTGTCAATGCTTTAAAGGAAGTGTTTCCCAATTCGTACTGCCACGGATGTCTTTTCCGTCTTGGGCAAAGCATATATCGAAGAGTCCAGAAGAAGGGATTGGCAACGGAATTCCATGATGATGATGATTTCAATTTAAAGATCAGAACATTGGTTGCGCTAAGCTTCTTAGAGGCTGACGCAATACCATCTGCATTTGCAGTTCTTTCCCAAGACGCTTCACCAAAGGAGGCAGAAATTTTCAGATATTTCAAAGAAGTGTACGTCTTAGGCCGCCCAGTCCAAACTGCAACGCGCCGAGGAAGACGACCAATCAACCGTCACCCTACAACTCGACACCCACCCCTCTTCCCACCTGATTTTTGGAGTATCAGCCAACTGCAACAATCGGGTCTTGCTCGTACAAATAACATCCAGGAGGCCTGGCATCGCCGCATCAATGCAATTGTCAACAGATACCACCAAAGCATTTTCAAAATAATTGAAGAGTTTCAAAGCGAGCATCATACAGTTTCCCAAGAACTCTTTCGCCTTGAATTTGGTGCATCGACACCATTGCGCCGATCGCGTATGACAAGGCAAAAAGAAACCCGCATTAGAAATTTGTTTTCCCAGCAAGAAGACCTTCCACAGGAAGTATTCCTCCGCCGAATTGCACGTAATTTGAAGATCGGACCAACTACGGAACTATCAGAAGAAATGGACGAGATGGTTGAGGATTCTTTGTTGTTTTTTTTGTAGATAGTACTCTAAAATTTGTCTTGTGTGTGTTGTCATCTGTGCACTTACTAATTAACAGCAACTGCAACTTAAACAACAAATGTCAATCTGTCACTCAAATGAATTACACAGTCCTTATCAATGTGTCACTCAAATGAATTAAACAGTACTTATCAATGTGTCACTCAAATGAACTATAATTATGTCAATTTCTTGTAACCTTTGAATAAAGCTATTTATGATTTTGTCATTGAAAAAAATCTACTGTTACTATTTTCTTCTGGGCTTTCAGGCTTATCAAGATCAAACATTGTATTGTATTGTAGAACATTGTATTACTGGGAAGTGGTCAGATATCCCTTTCATTATTATTGCACTTTTTATTTATGAATCAAAAACATTTGCTCATATCTAAGACAGTTGCAGATGACTTCGTATTTCATATAGATTTATTGCTTACCGGAAGAAGGAATTTTCGAACATTATATCTACAAACGAGCTTATGTTGGGATTGGACTCATTAAGAAAGTCATAAGTTAAATATCCCTAAAATATCTAATGCAAGGTTTTTTTAAATTTATTAATGATGTGCAGTTAGCGGATTAGATAGCTTTTAAATTCAGAGTTTGATTCAGATTCTTGGTTTGGAGCCCTATAAATGATGCCAATTGTTACTGTTGCATTAATGTCGATAAAAAAGGACTCATAAACCTTTTCGTGCATGGATGTTAGGCCATGCCTTGTCAGATAAGAGAATTTGTTTTTTTGTATTCGAAGTCTATTCAAAAAGTATCTGACCTTTTCTCTTTCCGGCATAAGTAGTGCCACCTGCACCAATTTTTTTCGGGCATTGTTACGTCACTATCACTTAGTATGTGGGAATTGTTGCAAGTCGATCGACCATGTCATTCTCTCTGTGTTAAATATTAAATGCAGGTATATATTACATGCCTGGCGATTTTTTTCACACAAAATTGCACTTTAATGACAGAACTCACCGAATGGAGGTATTGCATCAAGTTTTGCCAAAAGCTTGGTGATAATTAATCAAACTGAAACAATTCGAAAGATTTAGCAGGTTTTTGGAGATGAGGCTGGGTGGAAAACTGGTGACATAATGTGACTGATATCTAGCTGCTTTCGGAATTCTTCAAACTCTTTTGACGAGAACTGGGTTCTGTTGTCTGTGACTATTGTATCCGAAAGATCTTCAATTGCGAAAATCTGCCTCAGCGCACGGATTGTCGCACTGGAAATCGTGTTTCCGACATCCTGCATTGAAACGTAAGGATATTTTGAGTGTGCATCAACGCAAGTCATCCACATCTTAATCAAAAAAGCACTAGCATAGTCTAAATGAATGCGTTGCCAAGGTTTCGTTGTTTTCGGCCAAGCCTGGTATTTCTGTTCGGATGCTTTTGCCACTTCTCGGTAAGCCTTACATAATTTGGCAACAGCTTCGATATCCTTTTTGACACCAGGCCACCATACGTATCTTTGTGACATCTGCGTCATTCGGGTGATTCCCCAGTGCGCTTCGTGAAGTAGCTTTAAAACACGAGACTGCAAAGACTTAGGTATTACAACACGACAATGCCCATCACGTTGTAGTAACAGAATACCCTTCTCCATTCGGATTGAGTCCCTGTGGTTCCAATATGGAGCCTACTCATCTGTCGGGAGTTTTTTGGCCAACTAGTTTGCTCAACATAATCACGAATTGTCTTCAACTCTGGATCTCGCAAAGTTTGCGCTCATATTTTTTGGGATGTTAGTAGTAATCCATCGAATGCCTCTTCTACAGTGTGTGAAATTTCGGCATTCTACTGTTGCTCGATTCAATCAAACGATGGGTCGAAACCAACTGGTAACCTGGAAAGTCCATCTGCGTTACCATGTTTTGACGTCTTCTTGTACTGAATTTCGAACTGGTACGCCATCAGTGTGATCTCACACCGTTGTAATCGATGTGCAGTCAACGCATTAAGCTTCTTTGTGGGTGAGAAAATTGACACCAGTGGTTTGTGATCTGTGACTAAGATGAATTTTCTACCATTTAAGTACTGATTAAACTTGTTCTTGCCATAAATAATTGACAGCGCTTCCTTTTCAATCTGCAAATATCTTTTTTGCGTTTCAGTCGGAGTTTTGGAAGCATGTGCAATCGGTCATTTTACACGGTTCTGTTCTTGTATCAGCGCTGCTCCAATTCAATATTGCGAGGCATCTATAGCCAGAATAAGAGGCTTGATTTCATCACAGTGACTTAGCTTAGTCGCAACTATAAAATCCTCTTTGAGTTGTAGAAAGGCAGTTTCACAGGCTTCAGACCACTTGAATTTAGCTGCCTTCTTGAACAATTCGTAAAATGGGTTTGCTTTGTCATTTAAGTTCTTGATGAAGCGACTGTAGTAATTGATTTTTCCCAAAAATGCTTGCACCTCCTGAAGATTCTGGGGCTCGGGTAATTGTTGAATTGCTTCGACTGACGTATTGGAAGGTCGTTTCCCGTCCTTGTCGATGAGAATCTTTGAAAAATTTACATTTAACTAATTTAATGCAGAAGCCATACTCGCCTAAACGATGCATAAGTTTCTCCAAATTTTCCCAATGTTCTGCTGCTGCCCCTTGAGTCACAATCAAGTCATCAAGATATGCTACTACTTCAGCCAGTCCAGTAGTCATAGTGTCCATGCAGCGTCGAAACTGTGCTGGGCTGGATACTGCGCCAAAACACATGTGGTTATAACGGTAAAGACCAAAAGGTGTGTTAATTACGCATAACTTTCTTGTGTCGCCCTCGAGTGGCAACTGCAGATATGCGTCCGCTAAATCGATTTTGGTGTAGAATCTTCCACCGCGTAACGAGTCCAATGTCGGTAAAGGGTGTTGATCAACTTCGATGCTTCGATTAAGCATTTTGAAGACACCACAGGTCCTAATGGCTCCACTTGGCTTGGAGACAACAACTATGGACGCAAACCAATCACTGTAAGCTACAGGTTGTAAAACGTTGTTTTCAACTAACCTGTCAAGTTCCTTCATTGCGAAGCTCTTCCTTCATTGCGATTGGGATGTGCCTGGGCTAGAAAAACACAGAGTTGGCACCATGCTTTAAGTGAATTGACACCTTCACTTGTGAGCATTTCTCTAGCTTCGAGCTGAAAACTTCCGGATACCTTCGGCGTAGTTGCTCAATCCGACCATCTTGTGAGTTTTTCATGTCGTTGACTTTCTCTGACAAGGCTTGTTCGGAACGCGTTGGGTAGCAATGATATCAACTTCCAGACCATCTGAAGTACCTTCTAGAGCTGCCGTACCCTTGTACATTAAACGCATCACTCCAATCTAACCCAAATAGGTTAGTACCCCGTTCTTCGTTAACTACGACTAGCTTTAACTTTTGACGAGTTTCTCTGACAAGCTTTACATCAACGAAACACTGACCTTTGATTTTTTAGCTTTCTTCCATCGTAGGCTTATAATGTTGTTTCCATCGCATGATAATGCATTGGACCCAGTTGGCAATATCCATCCAGTCCTACCATGGAACATGTCAATCCTGTGTCCCACTGACATAAGATTCCCTTGCCGCTGATTGTTGATTGATTGTTGTCGCAGTTGAGTATAGCTTGAACTTGACAATCAGTCGAACAAATGCTGCCGACGCCATCTTTGCTTACTTGTCGAATCTTTTCTTGCATGGTTACTTTCGACCGACATATCGCTTTCAGATGCCCTTCCTTCCCACATTTGTAACAGGAATAATCTTTGAAAGGACAATCCTTCTTTGAATGCTTTGAGAAACAATTTCGACAAGATTTCAATTCTTCTCGTTTTTTTACCAATTCCTTCGCCTTTCAACACTTGATCCCTACACATTGTTCTGACATAGGTTTCGGCTTTCTTGAGAAAGTCTTGCAAGAAAGTGTTTGGATCCAAAAAATATTGATGTCGAACGTCAGCATTAGGAGTGTGTTGGATGATGACAATTCTAATTTGTTCATCAGCATAGCTCAGATGATTGCATTGATCACTTTTGCAAGCAAATCGACAATCTCTGGCGATTCCGCGGAGTGTCGCTGTCCAATCTGCATATGACTGCCCTGGTTGCATATGACAGTTTTAAAATGCAAATCTTGCAGCTTAAACGTGGACAGTATCCTTGAAGTGTAAAGATAGTTTTCCAGGTACTTCTCCAAAGGACTTATCTGCAACGTTTTCATCACCCAATGAATTTTCAAGAAGCGCATAGGTTTCTCAACCAACCCATGCTAGCAAAAAAGCTTTCTTTTTGTCGTCAGGCGTGACATTGTAAATGTTCATGTGATGCTCGAGCCTATGCAAGTAGTTGTGCCATTTTTCTTTTGTTTTGTTGAAGGCACACTGGAACAGCTGTGTCTTTTTCTGCAGGTTTCACCTATTGCATACTGCTAAACACAGATATGAAGCTCTCTTGCTGTTCTTTCATGGGCGTTAACATCGCTTGCAGATTTTCATCTATGGCTAATTTCTTTTTTAACGAATCCCGCTGCCACCACTGTTATATTTTTACTGATTCAGAAGACTGTAAAACAATGTTACCGCCAACATGGAAAAACTAAAATTGATCTCGAAGTCACACAACTCAGACACGTTCCTTGCGCAATGGACAAATACCAAACAGAAAATCGCTAATCACTACTAGAGGCATGTACACGTTATTAGCAAACACAGACGCCCGATGGAGCAAACTGATTACAAATTACCGTATTTTACGGACCATAAAGCGCACCCGATTATAAGGCGCACTGTCAATAAATTGCTTTGATTAGTTTTTTGTTCATACATAAGGCGCACCGGGCTATAGAACGCAACGTATTTTAAGGAGTATGGGTTACCGTATGGTTTAAGCTGTAAACTCGCTTCGTAAGCATGTCTCCTTGGCGCCATTTTGAGGACAGCAGGTACTGTAAAAAAATGGTGATATAAGCAGTATTCGCATTATACAATTATGAGGGGCAAGAGAAATAAAAGTTTACTTGTTACGTAACAAATGTAAGCAAATCACAATAGTACAATGAGCAAAAGAAAAAATGAGCCTAGTGAATATCACAGTTGCTCGTTGCTTTTACCGTAGTTTATTGTGTAAGACGGTGGTTTATTTATATAATAATAGTATCGGTACTGGTTTTGAGTGTAGGCAATAAAGCACTACTTGATCCATAAATTAGGCGCACCGGCTTATAAGGCGCACAATCAATTTATGAGGGAAAAAAGGATTTAAATTGCGCCTTATGGTCCGTAAAATACGGTACAAATCGTATCAGAGTACTATTTGAAAGTTCTACACCACCTTCGTGAAGCTATTCAAAGAAAGCGGCTAGAGATGTGGGCAGCAAAGAATTTTCGGCTTCACCACGACAATGCACCCACTCATTCCGCCCATGTGATCCAATCTTTTCCGGCCAAAAATGAGCCACTCGTTCACCAGGTTCCTTACTCTCCAGACTTGGCGCCATGTGATTTCTGGTTTTTTCCCAAGTTTAAAACCACTCTAAAAGGAATTTCAATCACGAGAAGACATTATAGAAAAATCTACGGAGGATCTATGGACCATTCTGGACGAGCAATTCAAGACATGTTTCCAGAAGTGGAAGAATCGCTGGCAAAAGTGTGTGGACCGCCAAGGGGATTATTTTGAAGGAGATTAAATAAAATTTGTGAAATATATTGTGTTGTGTGCTTTATGCCAAAAGGTCGGATACTTTTTGGACAGACCTCGTATAGGCCCATACCACCACCAATAGAACCAGTTCTGGGATTTGAAACAAAAACTTAACCATCAAGATTTTGGAATTCTTTGATTTGGTTTTTGACAAACCAATTTTCATTTACTGATATAATGCTAGGTTGCATGCTGGAATTTCGTACAAGTGTTTCCAATTTTTTTAAGTGGTCTGTGTTCGCCAGTAATCTTGTATTCTCATTTGTAGTTGTGAAAATGTTATTGGTATTAGTAGTTTTTACCAGATTGTGTATATTACGGGAAAGAATATATTGATCATCATTTTCATTCTTAACACCATTTTTTAAATAAAAAATTTGATCTAATTCAGGTGAGGAATATATTTCATTTCAAATGTTAGGGGCTAGACAGAGCTTAACAGTTCACTTTCAGAACAAGCATTGAATGGAATAGAACTTGGTAAGCAAGGATGGCAGTGACATGGTATGTAATCAGGTTCATTAATTAGAAACCCTGTGACCAAGGTTTTTAGATTAATGCAGGAAAAAGTCAATCCCTACATTGGCTTGTAAAATTTCAAGAAAATTTTGAATAAAACATCGCATTTCACCAATTAATATCTAACGTATGCATCCGACTCGCAAATTTAAATGCGCTATCTGCTATGGTAATTCCTATTTTAAAACAACACTGGCCTCTGATTGGTTTAACAAGAGGAAGTTAAGCTTTTTATGTAAATGACAATTTCAATGTTTGTGGCTACCTCATCGAGAGTTGGTTACATAATTATATCATAAATAATTGATAGCCGCTGTTAGTGGTATTGGGTGGATTTCATCATTACTGTATCATATTGAAATGTTCTAATACCTATGTACCTATAAATGTTTCTTCATTTTTTGTTTTGTCAAACATAAAATATTTAATGACAGTCACATAAGGGTTTGTTACATGACATGTTGGATAATAATTTAATTTTGATGTAGGTTTTTGATCTTCGTCAGTGTCACAGGCAAATGCAACAACAGGCCAATACTGCCTCAGCTGCTGCAAATGCACAGGCTGCAGCTGTTTCAGGAAATATTCCTGGACCAGGGTCAGTAGGAGGGATCGCTCCAGCTATTGGTAAATTTGTGGTGTTATATTTAATCACAGCAGTTAGTGGTAGTAATGTGTCTTTGCAACATTTTTTAATATGTTTTATCAGAAGAAACACTCAAAAATTGCCATAAATTAATTATGAAACCTGGGTAACCGCTCATTTGAAAAAAGCATTGCTCACGTTCTCGCACATCAATGAAGAAAAGAACCACTTGTGATTTTACTATTTTATAAAGAAAAGAACATGCTCGTTTTGTAGCTCACGCTACTGTTCTTTAAGCACCTAAACTGTAGTTGCCGACGTTCAACAATTTAATATTCTCCACTTTTAGTTTCAAAGCGTATATCAGTCAAATTATGTAAATAACGTCAACCTGAAACAAATTATGTCACTATGATGACCACTCGGCTCATTGTCAACTTAAAAAACAAAAGTATTTATATCGGACCTCCATTACATAGTTCTGACATGCTTTGTGTTGGGTATTATATTGTTTATTTTATGCCACTAACTTTGCAAAGCGAGAATTTTGCGTGAAATTAGTCTCAAAGCAGTGACTTTTTTATTCACTACACATTAAATTATAGTCTTTTGACAGTTCAAAAACAATTTTTTTATTCAACCATTTTTATTCATTTTATGCGTTCACAGTGTTGTTTGTGCACATAAAAGAGTGATGAGTGAATAAGCCACACAAAGGACGCATATCGTGGTGCCGTTCCTACTTAATTTCAAAAAAGAGCCTCTCTCTAGTGATCGCTTCTATAAAAAAGAAGCACACTTGTGTCCACCGCTGTTAATTACGTTTAACATCACCAAAAATTTTAGCCTGTGGTAAAAAAGAAATATTGAATGGCACTCTAGGGTTAACTTTTAGTTAAATCTTTTCTACGCAAGATTTAGCAACCATTAGTTTGCTGCATCAGCCATACTCACTATGCTTTTTTATTTTACTCTATACCGGGTTAACACGGTTCAGCCAAGTGCTATTACCTAAAAAACTTCAGGTCTTCCCGGTTTGTCTGCGGCTGCTGGAATTGGTGTGGATGATTTACGTCGTTTATGTATTCTGCGAATGAGTTTTGTTAAAGGATGGGGTCCAGATTATCCAAGGCAGGATATAAAACAGACTCCTTGCTGGATTGAGATACAACTACACAGGTGTTTGAATAGTATGGATGGAGAGTTTTTATTGTTTTAACTTCATAAACGGTGTACGTTTTAATATTTGTAGTACTGAATTTATAAGTATCTTGTGTATGCATGTCCGAAACACCCATGAAAACATTTGCTATCGTGTCTTTGTAGTTAATACCTTAACTTTTTTGCAGGGCCCTTCAGCTATTGGATGAAGTGCTTCATACAATGCCTATTGCTGAACCACATCCTCATGATTGATTGCACAAGGTTGGACCGAAAATATTCATCCAGGCACCTGGAGAAAATATTAGGCCTTGTGTTTGCATAATTGTCCTGCAGAGAATGTTGCAGAAATGTGATCATTGACATCACTTCTACATTAAACTACTACTGCCGTGTTTCAAAACACCCACTTCTGTTATATAAAAAATACCTGTTGATTGGCTACTTTATAACGCTTTTAAGTGTGGCCTGGATAATTAACAAAGCAATATGAAATTTGAAACGAAGGAATTTCAAAAGGATATCGCAAAAACAGAACAGCATGCAGTTTGTGTGAATTATTCCATGTAGTGTACTTTAGCGTTTTCTGATTTTTTTGACTACATTTATTTTTATTGAGCACGTTGTTATAAATGTTGGCTACAACAAGATGTGTCAACGGCCTATAATTAGTAATCGAATAGCACATATGTATCAAAAAGTTGAAAGCAGGTTTTTAGCTTTAGTTCACAGTATTTTTGAAGTTGATTTAGAACTGTTGCGTTTTGTTGTTTCAAAATATTTCATGGCAAAAACAATTGGCTTGAATTCAACGCTGCTTTATGCCGAAAATGTTGTTTTGCCTGAAACGACAAATTTTTCTTGAAGTTACTTTTTTTTCTTTTAAGCACTAAAGGCAATGATCACAACCTAATGCTTTGAATCAATGAATCATGTTCCATTGTTATAAATATCGTGTTCACAAATATATTGAACAAAGTAACACAATTGTTTAGCTATTTGTGGATTTGCAAAATGATAAGATTGTTATAATGTAGGCACATTGGTATAAATATTATTTAACCAGGTCATCTAATGGTCCAAAGTTCAGAGCGCAGTCTGCCAATATTGAAAGTAGTAATTGTAAACTCCAAGAAAACTTTGCAGTCCACGACGTAGTTTGGCAATTTCCGGTTTAAAATCAATTCTACTCCTTCCTTTTTGGACAAAGTGTTTCCCACATACTTAGCTTCTGCCATACCACGCTGAAATTTTTGCACCTGCAAAGTTAAACCGTTCTCCTTAAGTGCTTCAATAAGGCTTTTTAAGTGCTCTGCTTCTGTTTTTGAGAATCAGCAAATTATCCAACAGTTCCCTACAGTACCCAAGTGGGGCGATTTTATGAATTATTTTGCAAAAAATTGAAGAAGCGTTCTTCAGCTCCAAATACGTACGCTTAAAGCATTATCTCTTCCCAGTACTTGGTTTGTAAAATCTCGTATATTTGTGGTGTTCCTCATCTATCATTATACGAAAATAATTTTTTATGTCAATGCATGAGAAAACGTTCATCCTGTATAGTCAGTATAGTACAGTCTCAACAGCTTTCAAAGGTGAAATGTAAGCACAAACAGGTTGGACACCTTTTCTGAGCTCACCGCGTCCAAGATTGCCCAACAAGATCTATTTTTCTTAGGCAACAGCCAGAAAAATGAAGAAAAATCTGAATCTTTTTTACTATGATATCATCAGTTAACACTATTCCAAATTCGGCAGATAAAAATTTTAACTTTCCGTGAGTTGGTAACCTTTGTTTGCAAATGAGTGGCATCTTATGTCAATTATTAAATTTGTTTTCTTTTTAAGCATAAATAAGGACTAGGGAAAGTCGCCGATAATGGGACACTTTTAGCGAAGCTACTCTAGCTCAAATTTTTTTTTATATTTTATTAGATATGGCATTGCTTGAAATTAAGCACGTGAGTTTTTTTAATTAATTTTCTTATTTATTTAGCCTTTTACAAAATAACTGACTTTTTTGTCCCATTTTGAATAAACATGGTGAACCAAGATGGGACGGCACGCGTGAATCCTTTACAGAAAAACCTTGCTTTAATTGATCACAGATTAGGCTAGCCTACATGTAATATCAACAACGAGGAAAATTGATGAATATAAATCAGTTCTTTGGAGAAAAAAAGCAAATATTGACAAACATACAGCGAAAAAACAATTAATTAAGTCAAAACAAGAATATGAAGACAAATTGAAAAATCTTTTGAAACTAGATTTAATTTATTTTACGGAACAAGAAAGAATTGAAATATGAACTAACGGTAAAAGTTACGATAACGTTAAACCAGAAACTGTTACAAGTTATGATGACAGTCGTAAGAACAGAGAACTTTTAAATTTTCTAAAACGAAAAGAACCAGATGTTGGGTATGAAGAAGAAATTAAAACTAAAATCACAGATAGAGCAGAAAATATATCAAGATTATATTGTATTTTTAAAAGAAAACCCAAGGACTAGGAAAGAATTTTGGAAATTTCATAATAAAAGTAGGCTATTAGACATAAAATGACGGATGTTTAATGTGATTCCTTAATTCCTTCCACTCATAATAATTATCTTATCACAATAAAAGAATATATGGTTAAAAATCCAAAAAAAGTGCAGTTATCGAAGATTCAATGGTATGGAAACATATCATATCAATTAAAAACAAAAATTAACAAACAATTTTATAAAATGAATCATAAAGAATTACGTTGTTTTAATCAAATTTACAATCCAATTGAACCAAACCCTGAAGAATGTTATTTTGATGAAAGACATGATGCTTACGTTAAACGTTGTAAGTTATGGGTCTATGGTTAATTTTCTTTGAAGAAAAAATGCACCTTATAGATCAAAGCAGCTTAACTATAAATAGAGTCGCAACAAATTTGAACTGATTCATATGGTACTGGACCAATAAAAAAACTAATATTTTAGATAAACCAGTAGCTTACTAGGTATTCAAACAAACACCAGTATTGAAACATACACCATTTAAAAGATAAGCATCACGCTTAAAACAATAGCGTCCGAGGCTGCAAAGGAAGTTAGAAAAGTCGCATCTGCTGTCCAGAGAAAAATAAATGATTTTGCAAATTGGTTATGGATTGCGTACTACAAAGCATTAAAACTTCTAAATCTTTTGACCTAATCAAGAGACTCTATTCTCAAAAAATAATTATCAAAGCAAGTTTATTGCTCACATCGATAAATAACTTTGCGAAGTCTTACTAATTAGATATTGTTGATGATAAATATTCATTCCAACAGCTGATGAAAACAAATGCAGTTGTACAAGAAAAATTATTGACGAACGACAAATTCATTACGAAACAAGCATACTTTAATAGTAAAGCATCTGTCGTATTCAACGAAGAAGATGCTGACGAAAGGTTGCGAGACGCTGTGGGGATGGTAATGTGGATTGCTTTAAGGTTGGCCTAAAGCCAAAGGCTTCTTTTAGGACTCCTAGACTATTTTGTCTTTGACTCCGTTGCGTATGCTTTCTCTAATTGTTTCTTTAAATCAGCACAACATTCATAAAGTCTAAATTGTTATATTGTCCGAAAATATAGTCGTAGTCACATCAAAAACAATTTCATCACCATTTCACATTCGAATAGAGCATTCACTTCAATTGAATAAGCCAGAAGGTCACAAAAGACAAACTGGAAACGAAGCGACTGAAGAAACTAGCCATCTCATTTTAACCAAGCCTAAGCTTTTATATCGAAACATACCATCCAATCAGCGAAATACAAGTTGCTTGCCTCACACCACGTGTAACATATGTAATACCTATTATTCAACGTCATCTAACCTTTTCACCAAAGTATCATCAAACGTTACGCCGTAAAATACAATGCTACTTGAAACACTTCAACATTCTAGGTCAGTATGTCGATTTGGCGCTACAATGTTTTGATTAACAGATTAAGCAAGAATAATACACCTGTTTAAATATTCAATTGCATCTAACTGGAGAACACACAATCGCTTATAAAATGCCAATTATGTAACTTATTTAAATTTATTATCACGACCGCCACAACGCAATTAGTCAAATAATAATAAAAAATGAAACATGTCTTAGTGAAGGCTCAGAATCGACCATACACCACTAAAAGCATTTGTTGTTTTCCATTTTAATGTTAATCAGATTTTTTTAGACTTTTTGAGTTCCTTCGGTAATGAAATAAAACAATTCCCTGGGTTCAATGCTTTACATTGGACGATATTGATGAAATGTCCATAATTAGACTTGGCATTTGAAACCGACACAAACTGAAAAATGGTCAAAAGATAAGACACTATGAAGAAATTGATACTTTAAACTACAACGACATAACATTCTCAACTTCTATAAAGAAAAAGCCAACAATTGAATACTAAAAAGTTATTGGTGTTAATGTTATTGACTTTGAAAACAAACAACCTAGGAAGAGGGCCAGGAAATCAAACAACTGTTATAAAGTGCATAAGTTGTAATTAAGTTGTCTTGAAGTTCCGAGCAAATTTTTTGAATGAATGTCAGCTGTACCCTTGTTTCTAGCTTGTTAAACCCTTTTAAAGGTTTAGAAAATCTTTGCTATTTTAATGAACGTCAGTTAAATAAGAACGTAAAAAGATCACAAGTTCTTTTTGGATAGCAATTTAACTATTTTAAAGTGCATAAAATGAAATAAAGTTGTTTTGCAGTTCCTAGCCAATTATTTTATTTGTTTTTCAATTGTACTTATTTTTCGTACTTGTTAATTCCTTTCAAACCTTTAGAGAAGCTTTACTTCTTTAACGAACGTCACTTAAACAAAGTTGTAAAGTGCATAAAATGTAATTAAGTTGTTTTGGAGATCCTAGCAAATTCTTTTTAGTGGTTACCAGTTGTACACTTGTTGGTTACTTGTTATATTCTTCTAATCATTTCGAGACCGGTTACATCTTTAACGACCATCATCTAAACAGATTGTACTAATTACTTCACAAGTTGTTTTTTGTTGCTATTTGACAGTTACGAAGTGCATGAGTTGTAATTAAGTTGTTTTGAAGTTTCTGGTCAATTCTTTGATTGTGTTACGTTTTGTTGTTCTCACTCTTAGAATTACAGGCACATCTTTTATTTAAAATCAGTTAAGTCAAGTTCCTGTTCACACAGCTCATTTCAGGAGCTCCAATACAAAACTGTCAGTGTAACTACTTGTCGGACACACCTCGATAAAAAGACACATGTGCTTAATTAACCACGGAAACGCGCAATCGGCCGCAAGGGAGAAATGTAACAGATACAGGACAAAACAAGTGTAACACTCTCCTCCTTCCCACATAACTGTAGACAATCAATAAATGTTTTACCCAGGAGTATAACGCATGTCTTACAGAAACCAACGAAGTAAAAACTAGCAAGTGAATAATGCAAAAATGACGTGCAACAAACGATCACTTAAATAGACACTCAAACCACAAATAGTGACACACTTAAACTGTAAAATTTTAGTATAAACAAAAGAATATAACAATATAAAAATATTTGATCTCAATATAAAAACACGTATAAAAACACGAACACAAAAACACAAAAATTTGCTATTAATAACTTTACATATACGTGCGCGAGTGAAGTGAAAAGATGCGTCTATTATCGTATTCTACCTTTCAACATCTGGGTAAAAACAAGGTCTACGTTTAATGCGTTGTGGACGGTTTGGAGAATGTAAAACATCATCGGTTACTAAACTGTTATTCTGAACTGCGTTCTGAATATTTTCCGGCACTATGTACACCCCTGGTCGCAGCTGATAATTAATCGCATTATTATTGTAAAAATAGACAGCGTTTATTAAAACTTAGTTTCTTTCATAAATCATTAATCAATAGAATGGTCACCTAAATTATAAATCATCGAATCTAAAATTCTAAATTATTTCCTGTTTTGATAAATGTATTCTGCCTCAAGTTGGTATTCTGATTCTTTAATTTCTCCTTCATTGTATATATGTACCCTTGCATGCAATGCTCTTAGACACTATAATAAAGTTGGAAAATGTAAACGAATATGTATCGTCAAGAACGATTTGGTTGTTCCCTTAAATTGTTCGTGTAATGTAAAGAGATGTGCTTGTTGACAATTTGGTTCTTACAATCCTTTCCTTGGACAATAGTATTGTTGTATTTTCTCATGTTGTCTTAACTAATAATAATAAAAAGCATTAAAAGCGAAATTCATCAGATTTTCAGTATTTAATAATACTGTAACATATTAACTGAAGTCTAAGACAAATCTAGACAGGATTCGCATCCTTCTCATAATTCTTAAAATTTAGATGGCAATTTATTAAGTTAATTCTGATATACAACGAAACTGTAAACCATACTCCAGTTAGTAACTTGTTAGGCAATTCTAATCATTTGGAGACCGGTTACATCTTTAACGACCATCACTTAAACAATAAGCACCAATTAGACCAAGGTTCTTTTTTGTAGCAACTTAACGAATACAAAGCGCATAAGTTGAAATAAAGTTGTTTTAAAGTTCCTAATGTTGCTTATTTGTTAGATTCCTCTAATCATTTCCAGACAGGTAATATCTTTAACGAACATCAGTTAAACATTTTGCACCAATTAGTTCACAATTTTATAGATGTTTGTCTGTTACACAGTGAATAACTTGAAATTAAGATGTTTTGAAGTTCCTAAACGATTCTTTCATTGTTTAGCAGATTTACTCCTTTTGCCAACTTGTTAAGTTCTAATAAAAAATTACACGTGCGTTAGAACCTTTGGGAACGTCAATTAAACAGATTGTACCAGTTAGTTCACAAGGGTCGTCTTTGTAACTAGTTAACTGTTATAAAGTATAGTACCAATCATTTAGTTAGGTTTTTTTAACGCTAACAGACAAACCTTTTATTGGTTAACTGTTGTACTCCCGTTCTATACTTATTAGACTCTAATAAACCTTTAGAGACGGGAAAGAACATTTAGGAACGTGAACTAAACTTTTTGCACCATATAGTTCGCAAGGGTTTTCTTATAACATATAAAACTGATTGTATAGTCCATATGTTGTAGTTAAGTTCTTTTAACGATAAGAGACAAACCTTTTATTGGTTAACTGTTATACTTTTATTATTTACTTATTAGACTCTAATAAACCTTTAGAGACGCGTAAGAACGTTTAGGAACGTGAACTAAAATTTTTGCACCATATAGTTCGCAAGGGTTTTCTTATAACATATAAAACTGATTGTATAGTCCATATGTTGTAGTTAAGTTCTTTTAACGATAAGAGACAAACCTTTTATTGGTTAACTGTTATACTTTTCTTATTTACTTATTAGACTCTAATAAACATTTTGAGACGCGTTAGAACTTTTAGGAATGTGAATTAGTCATTTTGCACCATAGATTTCACAAGGCACTTTTTAGGACCTATATAACTAATGTATAGTGCAAATGTTTTAGTTAAGTTATTTTAACGATAACAGACAAACCTTTTAATGGTTAACTGTTATACTTTTATCATTTACTTATTAGACTCTAATAAACATTTTGAGACCCGTTAGAACTTTTTGCAATGTGAATTAAACATTTTGCACCATATAGTTCACAAGGCACTTTTTAGGACCTATATAACTAATGTATAGTGCAAATGTTTTAGTTAAGTTCTTTTAACGATAACAGACAAACCTTTTATTGGTTAACTGTTATACTTTTCTTATGTATTTATTAGACTCTAATAAACATTTTGAGACCCGTTAGAACTTTTTGCAATGTGAATTGCACATTTGGCACCATATAGTTCACAAGGCACTTTTTAGGACCTATATAACTAATGTATAGTGCAAATGTTTTAGTTAAGTTCTTTTAACGATAACAGACAAACCTTTTATTGGTTAACTGTTATAATTTTATTATTTACTTATTAGACTCTAATAAACATTTTGAGACCCGTTAGAACTTTTTGCAATGTGAATTAAACATTTTGCACCATATAGTTCACAAGGCACTTTTGAGGACCTATATAACTAATGTATAGTGCAAAGGTTTTAGTTAAGTTCTTTTAACGATAACAGACAAACCATTTATTGGTTAACTATTATACTTTTATTATTTACTTATTAGACTCTAATAAACATTTTGAGACCCGTTAGAACTTTTTGCAATGTGAATTAAACATTTTGCACCATATAGTTCACAAGGCACTTTTTAGGACCTATATAACTAATGTATAGTGCAAATGTTTTAGTTAAGTTCTTTTAACGATAAGAGACAAACCTTTTATTGGTTAACTGTTATACTTTTATTATTTACTTATTAGACCCTAATAAACATTTTGAGACCCGTTAGAACTTTTTGCAATGTGAATTAAACATTTTGCACCATATAGTTCACAAGGCACTTTTTAGGACCGAAATAACTAATGTATAGTGCAAATGTTTTAGTTAAGTTCTTTTAACGATAAGAGACAAACCTTTTATTTGTTAACTGTTATACTTTTATCATTTACTTATTAGACTCTAATAAACATTTTGAGACCCGTTAGAACTTTTTGCAATGTGAATTAAACATTTTGCACCATATAGTTCACAAGGCACTTTTTAGGACCTATATAACTAATGTATAGTGCAAATGTTTTAGTTAAGTTCTTTTAACGATAACAGACACACCTTTTATTTGTTAACTGTTATACTTTTATCATTTACTTATTAGACTCTAATAAACATTTTGAGACCCGTTAGAACTTTTTGCAATGTGAATTAAACATTTTGCACCATATCGTTCACAAGGCACTTTTTAGGACCTATATAACTAATGTATAGTGCAAATGTTTTAGTTAAGTTCTTTTAACGATAAGAGACAAACCTTTTATTGGTTAACTGTTATACTTTTCTTATTTACTTATTAGACTCTAATAAACATTTTGAGACCCGTTAGAACTTTTTGCAATGTGAATTAAATATTTTTCACCATATAGTTCACAAGGCACTTTTTAGGACCTATATAACTAATGTATAGTGCAAATGATTTAGTTAAGTTCTTTTAACGATAAGAGACAAACCTTTTATTGGTTAACTGTTATACTTTTCTTATTTACTTATTAGACTCTAATAAACATTTTGAGACCCGTTAGAACTTTTTGCAATGTGAATTAAACATTTTGTACCATATAGTTCACAAAGGCACTTTTTAGGACCTATATAACTAATGTATAGTGCAAATGTTTTAGTTAAGTTCTTTTAACGATAACAGACAAACCTTTTATTGGTTAACTGTTATACTTTTATTATTTACTTATTAGAATCTAATAAACATTTTGAGACCCGTTAGAACTTTTTGCAATGTGAATTAAATATTTTTCACCATATAGTTCACAAGGCACTTTTTAGGACCTATATAACTAATGTATAATGCAAATGTTTTAGTTAAGTTCTTTTAACGATAAGAGACAAACCTTTTATTGGTTAACTGTTATACTTTTCTTATTTACTTATTAGACTCTAATAAACATTTTGAGACCCGTTAGAACTTTTTGCAATGTGAATTAAACATTTTGCACCATATAGTTCACAAGGCACTTTTTAGGACCTATATAACTAATGTATAGTGCAAATGTTTTAGTTAAGTTCTTTTAACGATAAGAGACAAACCCTTTATTTGTAAACTGTTATACTTTTATTATTTACTTATTAGACTCTAATAAACATTTTGAGACCCGTTAGAACTTTTTGCAATGTGAATTAAACATTTTTCACCATATAGTTCACAAAGGCACTTTTTAGGACCTATATAACTAATGTATAGTGCAAATGTTTTAGTTAAGTTCTTTTAACGATAAGAGACAAACTTTTTATTTGTTAACTGTTATACTTTTATCATTTACTTATTAGACTCCAAGAAACATTTTGAGACCCGTTAGATCTTTTTGCAATGTGAATTAAACATTTTGCACCATATAGTTCACAAGGCACTTTTTAGGACCTATATAACTAATGTATAGTGCAAATGTTTTAGTTAAGTTCTTTTAACGATAACAGACAAACCTTTTATTGGTTAACTGTTATACTTTTATTATTTACTTATTAGACTCTAATAAACATTTTGAGACCGGTTAGAACTTTTTGCAATGTGAATTAAACATTTTGCACCATATAGTTCACAAGGCACTTTTTAGGACCTACATAACTAATGTATAGTGCAAATGTTTTAGTTAAGTTCTTTTAACGATAAGAGACAAACCTTTTATTTGTTAACTGTTATACTTTTATCATTTACTTATTAGACTCTAATAAACATTTTGAGACCCGTTAGAACTTTTTGCAATGTGAATTAAACATTTTGCACCATATAGTTCACAAGGCACTTTTTAGGACCTATATAACTAATGTATAGTGCAAATGTTTTAGTTAAGTTCTTTTAACGATAACAGACAAACCTTTTATTTGTTAACTGTTATACTTTTATCATTTACTTATTAGACTCTAATAAACATTTTGAGACCCGTTAGATCTTTTTGCAATGTGAATTAAACATTTTGCACCATATCGTTCACAAGGCACTTTTTAGGACCTATATAACTAATGTATAGTGCAAATGTTTTAGTTAAGTTCTTTTAACGATAAGAGACAAACCTTTTATTGGTTAACTGTTATACTTTTCTTATTTACTTATTAGACTCTAATAAACATTTTGAGACCCGTTAGAACTTTTTGCAATGTGAATTAAATATTTTTCACCATATAGTTCACAAGGCACTTTTTAGGACCTATATAACTAATGTATAGTGCAAATGTTTTAGTTAAGTTCTTTTAACGATAACAGACAAACCTTTTATTGGTTAACTGTTATACTTTTATTATTTACTTATTAGAATCTAATAAACATTTTGAGACCCGTTAGAACTTTTTGCAATGTGATCTAAATATTTTTTACCATATAGTTCACAAGGCACTTTTTAGGACCTATATAACTAATGTATAGTGCAAATGTTTTAGTTAAGTTCTTTTAACGATAAGAGACAAACCTTTTATTGGTTAACTGTTATACTTTTCTTATTTACTTATTAGACTCTAATAAACATTTTGAGACCCGTTAGAACTTTTTGCAATGTGAATTAAACATTTTTCACCATATAGTTCACAAAGGCACTTTTTAGGACCTATATAACTAATGTATAGTGCAAATGTTTTAGTTAAGTTCTTTTAACGATAACAGACAAACCTTTTATTGGTTAACTGTTATACTTTTATTATTTACTTATTAGACTCTAATAAACATTTTGAGACCCGTTAGAACTTTTTGCAATGTGAATTAAACATTTTTCACCATATAGTTCACAAGGTACTTTTTAGGACCTATATAACTAATGTATAGTGCAAATGTTTTAGTTAAGTTCTTTTAACGACAAGAGACAAACCTTTTATTTGTAAACTGTTATACTTTTATCATTTACTTATTAGACTCCAATAAACATTTTGAGACCCGTTAGATCTTTTTGCAATGTGAATTAAACATTTTGCACCATATAGTTCACAAGGCACTTTTTAGGACCTATATAACTAATATATAGTGCAAATGTTTTAGTTAAGTTCTTTTAACGATAACAGACAAACCTTTTATTGGTTAACTGTTATACTTTTATTATTTACTTATTAGACTCTAATAAACATTTTGAGACCCGTTAGAACTTTTTGCAATGTGAATTAAACATTTTGCACCATATAGTTCACAAGGCACTTTTTAGGACCGAAATAACTAATGTATAGTGCAAATGTTTTAGTTAAGTTCTTTTAACGATAAGAGACAAACCTTTTATTGGTTAACTATTATACCTTTATTATTTACTTATTAGACTCTAATAAACATTTTGAGACACGTTAGAACTTTTTGCAATGTGAATTAAACATTTTTCACCATATAGTTCACAAGGCACTTTTTAGGACCTATATAACTAATGTATAGTGCAAATGTTTTAGTTAAGTTCTTTTAACGATAACAGACAAACCTTTTATTGGTTAACTGTTATACTTTTATTATTTACTTATTAGACTCTTATAAACATTTTGAGACCCGTTAGAACTTTTTGCAATGTGAATTAAACATTTTGCAATGTGTAGTTCACAAGGCACTTTTTAGGACCTATATAACTAATGTATAGTGCAAATGTTTTAGTTAAGTTCTTTTAACGATAACAGACAAACCTTTTATTGGTTAACTGTTATACTTTTATTATTTACTTATTAGACTCTAATAAACATTTTGAGACCCGTTAGAACTTTTTGCAATGTGAATTAAACATTTGGCACCATATAGTTCACAAGGCACTTTTTAGGACCTATATAACTAATGTATAGTGCAAATGTTTTAGTTAAGTTCTTTTAACGATAACAGACAAACCTTTTATTGGTTAACTGTTATACTTTTATTATTTACTTATTAGACTCCAATAAACATTTTGAGACCCGTTAGAACTTTTTGCAATGTGAATTAAACATTTTGCACCATATAGTTCACAAGGCACTTTTTAGGACCTTTATAACTAATGTATAGTGCAAATGTTTTAGTTAAGTTCTTTTGACGATAACAGACAAACCTTTTATTGGTTAACTGTTATACTTTTCTTATTTACTTATTAGACTCTAATAAACATTTTGAGACCCGTTAGAACTTTTTTCAATGTGAATTAAACATTTTGCACCATATAGTTCACAAGGCACTTTTTAGGACCTATATAACTAATGTATAGTGCAAATGTTTTAGTTAAGTTCTTTTAACGATAACAGACAAACCTTTTATTGGTTAACTATTATACTTTTATCATTTACTTATTAGACTCTAATAAACATTTTGAGACCCGTTAGAACTTTTTGCAATGTGAATTAAATATTTTTCACCATATAGTTCACAAGGCACTTTTTAGGACCTATATAACTAATGTATAGTGCAAATGTTTTAGTTAAGTTCTTTTAACGATAACAGACAAACCTTTTATTGAATAACTGTTATACTTTTCTTATTTACTTATTAGACTCTAATAAACATTTTGAGACTCGTTAGAACTTTTTGCAATGTGAATTAAACATTTTGCACCATATAGTTCACAAGGCACTTTTTAGGACCTATATAACTAATGTATAGTGCAAATGTTTTAGTTAAGTTTTTTAACGATAACAGACAAACCTTTTATTGGTTAACTGTTATACTTTTATTATTTACTTATTAGAATCTAATAAAAATTTTGAGACCCGTTAGAACTTTTTGCAATGTGAATTAAACATTTTTCACCATATAGTTTACAAAGGCACTTTTTAGGACCTATATAACTAATGTATAGTGCAAATGTTTTAGTTAAGTTCTTTTAACGATCAGAGACAAACCTTTTATTGGTTAACTGTTATACTTTTATTATTTACTTATTAGACTCTAATAAACATTTTGAGACCCGTTAGAACTTTTTGCAATGTGAATTAAACATTTTGCACCATATAGTTCACAAGGCACTTTTTAGGACCCATATAACTAATGTATAGTGCAAATGTTTTAGTTAAGTTCTTTTAACGATAAGAGACAAACCTTTTATTTGTTAACTGTTATACTTTTATTATATACTTATTAGAATCTAATAAACATTTTGAGACCCGTTAGAACTTTTTGCAATGTGAATTAAACATTTTTCACCATATAGTTCACAAAGGCACTTTTTAGGACCTATATAACTAATGTATAGTGCAAATGTTTTAGTTAAGTTCTTTTAACGATAACAGACAAACCTTTTATTGGTTAACTGTTATACTTTTATTATTTACTTATTAGACTCTAATAAACATTTTGAGACCCGTTAGAACTTTTTGCAATGTGAATTAAACATTTTTCACCATATAGTTCACAAGGCACTTTTTAGGACCTATATAACTAATGTATAGTGCAAATATTTTAGTTAAGTTCTTTTAACGACAAGAGACAAACCTTTTATTTGTTAACTGTTATACTTTTATCATTTACTTATTAGACTCCAATAAACATTTTGAGACCCGTTAGATCTTTTTGCAATGTGAATTAAACATTTTGCACCATATAGTTCACAAGGCACTTTTTAGGACCTATATAACTAATATATAGTGCAAATGTTTTAGTTAAGTTCTTTTAACGATAACAGACAAACCTTTTATTGGTTAACTGTTATACTTTTATTATTTACTTATTAGACTCTAATAAACATTTTGAGACCCGTTAGAACTTTTTGCAATGTGAATTAAACATTTTGCACCATATAGTTCACAAGGCACTTTTTAGGACCTATATAACTAATGTATAGTGCAAATGTTTTAGTTAAGTTCTTTTAACGATAACAGACAAACCTTTTATTGGTTAACTGTTATACTTTTATTATTTACTTATTAGACTCTTATAAACATTTTGAGACCCGTTAGAACTTTTTGCAATGTGAATTAAACATTTTGCAATGTGTAGTTCACAAGGCAATTTTTAGGACCTATATAACTAATGTATAGTGCAAATGTTTTAGTTAAGTTCTTTTAACGATAACAGACAAACCTTTTATTGGTTAACTGTTATACTTTTATTATTTACTTATTAGACTCTAATAAACATTTTGAGACCCGTTAGAACTTTTTGCAATGTGAATTAAACATTTTGCACCATATAGTTCACAAGGCACTTTTTAGGACCTATATAACTAATGTATAGTGCAAATGTTTTAGTTAAGTTCTTTTAACGATAACAGACAAACCATTTATTGGTTAACTGTTATACTTTTATTATTTACTTATTAGACTCCAATAAACATTTTGAGACCCGTTAGAACTTTTTGCAATGTGAATTAAACATTTTGCACCATATAGTTCACAAGGCACTTTTTAGGACCTTTATAACTAATGTATAGTGCAAATGTTTTAGTTAAGTTCTTTTGACGATAACAGACAAACCTTTTATTGGTTAACTGTTATACTTTTATTATTTACTTATTAGACTCTAATAAACATTTTGAGACCCGTTAGAACTTTTTGCAATGTGAATTGCACATTTTGCACCATATAGTTCACAAGGCACTTTTTAGGACCTATATAACTAATGTATAGTGCAAATGTTTTAGTTAAGTTCTTTTAACGATAACAGACAAACCTTTTATTGGTTAACTATTATACTTTTATCATTTACTTATTAGACTCTAATAAACATTTTGAGACCCGTTAAAACTTTTTGCAATATGAATTAAATATTTTTCACCATATAGTTCACAAGGCACTTTTTAGGACCTATATAACTAATGTATAGTGCAAATGTTTTAGTTAAGTTCTTTTAACGATAACAAACAAACCTTTTATTGAATAACTGTTATACTTTTCTTATTTACTTATTAGACTCTAATAAACATTTTGAGACCCGTTAGAACTTTTTGCAATGTGAATTAAACATTTTGCACCATATAGTTCACAAGGCACTTTTTAGGACCTATATAACTAATGTATAGTGCAAATGTTTTAGTTAAGTTCTTTTAACGATAACAGACAAACCTTTTATTGGTTAACTGTTATACTTTTATTATTTACTTATTAGAATCTAATAAAAATTTTGAGACCCGTTAGAACTTTTTGCAATGTGAATTAAACATTTTTCACCATATAGTTTACAAAGGCACTTTTTAGGACCTATATAACTAATGTATAGTGCAAATGTTTTAGTTAAGTTCTTTTAACGATAAGAGACAAACCTTTTATTGGTTAACTGTTATACTTTTATTATTTACTTATTAGACTCTAATAAACATTTTGAGACCCGTTAGAACTTTTTGCAATGTGAATTAAACATTTTGCACCATATAGTTCACAAGGCACTTTTTAGGACCCATATAACTAATGTATAGTGCAAATGTTTTAGTTAAGTTCTTTTAACGATAAGAGACAAACCTTTTATTTGTTAACTGTTATACTTTTATTATATACTTATTAGAATCTAATAAACATTTTGAGACCCGTTAGAACTTTTTGCAATGTGAATTAAACATTTTTCACCATATAGTTCACAAAGGCACTTTTTAGGACCTATATAACTAATGTATAGTGCAAATGTTTTAGTTAAGTTCTTTTAACGATAAGAGACAAACCTTTTATTGGTTAACTGTTATACTTTTATTATTGACTTATTAGACTCTAATAAATATTTTGAGACCCGTTAGAACTTTTTGCAATGTGAATTAAACATTTTGCACCATATAGTTCACAAGGCACTTTTTAGGACCTATATAACTAATGTATAGTGCAAATGTTTTAGTTAAGTTCTTTTAACGATAAGAGACAAACCTTTTATTTGTTAACTGTTATACTTTTATCATTTACTTATTAGACTCCAATAAACATTTTGAGACCCGTTAGATCTTTTTGCAATGTGAATTAAACATTTTGCACCATATAGTTCACAAGGCACTTTTTAAGACCTATATAACTAATGTATAGTGCAAATGTTTTAGTTAAGTTCTTTTAACGATAACAGACAAACCTTTTATTGGTTAACTGTTATACTTTTATTATTTACTTATTAGACTCTAATAAACATTTTGAGACCCGTTAGAACTTTTTGCAATGTGAATTAAACATTTTGCACCATATAGTTCACAAGGCACTTTTTAGGACCTATATAACTAATGTATAGTGCAAATGTTTTAGTTAAGTTCTTTTAACGATAACAGACAAACCTTTTATTGGTTAACTGTTATACTTTTATTATTTACTTATTAGACTCTAATAAACATTTTGAGACCCGTTAGAACTTTTTCCAATGTGAATTTAACATTTTGCACCATATAGTTCACAAGGCACTTTTTAGGACCTATATAACTAATGTATAGTGCAAATGTTTTAGTTAAGTTCTTTTAACGATAAGAGACAAACCTTTTATTGGTTAACTGTTATACTTTTATCATTTACTTATTAGACTCTAATAAACATTTTGAGACCCGTTAGAACTTTTTGCAATGTGAATTAAACATTTTGCACCATATAGCTCACAAGGCACTTTTTAGGACCTATATAACTAATGTATAGTGCAAATGTTTTAGTTAAGTTCTTTTAACGATAACAGACAAACCTTTTATTGGTTAACTGTTATAATTTTCTTATTTACTTATTTGACTCTAATAAACATTTTGAGACCCGTTAGAACTTTTTTCAATGTGAATTAAACATTTGGCACCATATGGTTCACAAGGCACTTTTTAGGACCTATATAACTAATGTATAGTGCAAATGTTTTAGTTAAGTTCTTTTAACGATAACAGACAAACCTTTTATTGGTTAACTGTTATACTTTTATCATTTACTTATTAGACTCTAATAAACATTTTGAGACCCGTTAGAACTTTTTGCAATGTGAATTAAACATTTTGCACCATATAGTTCACAAGGCACTTTTTAGGACCCATATAACAAATGTATAGTGCAAATGTTTTAGTTAAGTTCTTTTAACGATAAGAGACAAACCTTTTATTTGTTAACTGTTATACTTTTATTATATACTTATTAGAATCTAATAAACATTTTGAGACCCGTTAGAACTTTTTGCAATGTGAATTAAACATTTTTCACCATATAGTTCACAAAGGCACTTTTTAGGACTTATATAACTAATGTATAGTGCAAATGTTTTAGTTAAGTTCTTTTAACGATAAGAGACAAACCTTTTATTGGTTAACTGTTATACTTTTATTATTGACTTATTAGACTCTAATAAATATTTTGAGACCCGTTAGAACTTTTTGCAATGTGAATTAAACATTTTGCACCATATAGTTCACAAGGCACTTTTTAGGACCTATATAACTAATGTATAGTGCAAATGTTTTAGTTAAGTTCTTTTAACGATAAGAGACAAACCTTTTATTTGTTAACTGTTATACTTTTATCATTTACTTATTAGACTCCAATAAACATTTTGAGACCCGTTAGATCTTTTTGCAATGTGAATTAAACATTTTGCACCATATAGTTCACAAGGCACTTTTTAAGACCTATATAACTAATGTATAGTGCAAATGTTTTAGTTAAGTTCTTTTAACGATAACAGACAAACCTTTTATTGGTTAACTGTTATACTTTTATTATTTACTTATTAGACTCTAATAAACATTTTGAGACCCGTTAGAACTTTTTGCAATGTGAATTAAACATTTTGCACCATATAGTTCACAAGGCACTTTTTAGGACCTATATAACTAATGTATAGTGCAAATGTTTTAGTTAAGTTCTTTTAACGATAAGAGACAAACCTTTTATTGGTTAACTGTTATACTTTTATCATTTACTTATTAGACTCTAATAAACATTTTGAGACCCGTTAGAACTTTTTGCAATGTGAATTAAACATTTTGCACCATATAGCTCACAAGGCACTTTTTAGGACCTATATAACTAATGTATAGTGCAAATGTTTTAGTTAAGTTCTTTTAACGATAAGAGACAAACCTTTTATTGGTTAACTGTTATAATTTTCTTATTTACTTATTTGACTCTAATAAACATTTTGAAACTCGTTAGAACTTTTTGCAATGTGAATTAAACATTTTGCACCATATAGTTCACAAGGCACTTTTTAGGACCTATATAACTAATGTATAGTGCAAATGTTTTAGTTAAGTTCTTTTAACGATAACAGACAAACCTTTTATTGGTTAACTGTTATACTTTTATTATTTACTTATTAGACTCTAATAAACATTTTGAGACCCGTTAGAACTTTTTGCAATGTGAATTAAACATTTTTCACCATATAGTTCACAAAGGCACTTTTTAGGACCTATATAACTAATGTATAGTGCAAATGTTTTAGTTAAGTTCTTTTAACGATAACAGACAAACCTTTTATTGGTTAACTGTTATACTTTTATTATTTACTTATTAGACTCTAATAAACATTTTGAGACCCGTTAGAACTTTTTGCAATGTGAATTAAACATTTTGCACCATATAGTTCACAAGGCACTTTTTAGGACCTATATAACTAATGTATAGTGCAAATGTTTTAGTTAAGTTCTTTTAACGATAACAGACAAACCTTTTATTGGTTAACTGTTATACTTTTATTATTTACTTATTAGACTCTAATAAACATTTTGAGACCCGTTAGAACTTTTTGCAATGTGAATTAAACATTTTGCACCATATAGTTCACAAGGCACTTTTTAGGACCTTTATAACTAATGTATAGTGCAAATGTTTTAGTTAAGTTCTTTTAACGATAAGTGACAAACCTTTTATTGGTTAACTGTTATACTTTTATCATTTACTTATTAGACTCCAATAAACATTTTGAGACCCGTTAGAACTTTTTGCAATGTGAATTAAACATTTTGCACCATATAGTTCACAAGGCACTTTTTAGGACCTATATAACTAATGTATAGTGCAAATGTTTTAGTTAAGTTCTTTTAACGATAACAGACAAACCTTTTATTGGTTAACTGTTATACTTTTATTATTTACTTATTAGACTCTAATAAACATTTTGAGACCCGTTAGAACTTTTTGCAATGTGAATTAAACATTTTGCACCATATAGTTCACAAGGCACTTTTTAGGACCTATATAACTAATGTATAGTGCAAATGTTTTAGTTAAGTTCTTTTAACGATAACAGACAAACCTTTTATTTGTTAACTGTTATAATTTTATCATTTACTTATTAGACTCTAATAAACATTTTGAGACACGTTAGAACTTTTTGCAATGTGAATTAAACATTTTGCACCATATAGTTCACAAGGCACTTTTTAGGACCTATATAACTAATGTATAGTGCAAATGTTTTAGTTAAGTTCTTTTAACGATAACAGACAAACCTTTTATTGGTTAACTGTTATACTTTTATTATTTACTTATTAGACTCTTATAAACATTTTGAGACCCGTTAGAACTTTTTCACTGTGAATTAAACATTTTGCACTATGTAGTTCACAAGTCAATTTTTAGGACCTATATAACTAATGTATAGTGCAAATGTTTTAGTTAAGTTCTTTTAACGATAACAGACAAACCTTTTATTGGTTAACTGTGATACTTTTCTTATGTATTTATTAGACTCTAATAAATATTTTGAGACCCGTTAGAACTTTTTGCAATGTGAATTAAACATTTTGCACCATATAGTTCACAAGGCACTTTTTAGGACCTATATAACTAATGTATAGTGCAAATGTTTTAGTTAAGTTCTTTTAACGATAAGAGACAAACCTTTTATTTGTTAACTGTTATACTTTTATTATATACTTATTAGAATCTAATAAACATTTTGAGACCCGTTAGAACTTTTTGCAATGTGAATTAAACATTTTTAACCATATAGTTCACAAAGGCACTTTTTAGGACCTATATAACTAATGTATAGTGCAAATGTTTTAGTTAAGTTCTTTTAACGATAAGAGACAAACCTTTTATTGGTTAACTGTTATACTTTTATTATTGACTTATTAGACTCTAATAAATATTTTGAGACCCGTTAGAACTTTTTGCAATGTGAATTAAACATTTTGCACCATATAGTTCACAAGGCACTTTTTAGGACCTATATAACTAATGTATAGTGCAAATGTTTTAGTTAAGTTCTTTTAACGATAAGTGACAAACCTTTTATTTGTTAACTGTTATACTTTTATCATTTACTTATTAGACTCCAATAAACATTTTGAGACCCGTTAGATCTTTTTGCAATGTGAATTAAACATTTTGCACCATATAGTTCACAAGGCACTTTTTAAGACCTATATAACTAATGTATAGTGCAAATGTTTTAGTTAAGTTCTTTTAACGATAATAGACAAACCTTTTATTGGTTAACTGTTATACTTTTATTATTTACTTATTAGACTCTAATAAACATTTTGAGACCCGTTAGAACTTTTTGCAATGTGAATTAAACATTTTGCACCATATAGTTCACAAGGCACTTTTTAGGACCTATATAACTAATGTATAGTGCAAATGTTTTAGTTAAGTTCTTTTAACGATAACAGACAAACCTTTTATTTGTTAACTGTTATACTTTTATTATTTACTTATTAGACTCTAATAAACATTTTGAGACCCGTTAGAACTTTTTGCAATGTGAATTAAACATTTTGCACCATATAGTTCACAAGGCACTTTTTAGGACCTATATAACTAATGTATAGTGCAAATGTTTTAGTTAAGTTCTTTTAACGATAAGAGACAAACCTTTTATTGGTTAACTGTTATACTTTTATCATTTACTTATTAGACTCTAATAAACATTTTGAGACCCGTTAGAACTTTTTCAATGTGAATTAAACATTTTGCACCATATAGTTCACAAGGCACTTTTTAGGACCTATATAACTAATGTATAGTGCAAATGTTTTAGTTAAGTTCTTTTAACGATAAGAGAAAAACCTTTTATTGGTTAACTGTTATAATTTTATTATTTACTTATTAGACTCTAATAAACATTTTGAGACCCGTTAGAACTTTTTGCAATGTGAATTAAACATTTTGCACCATATGGTTCACAAGGCACTTTTTAGGACCTATATAACTAATGTATAGTGCAAATGTTTTAGTTAAGTTCTTTTAACGATAACAGACAAACCTTTTATTTGTTAACTTTTATAATTTTATAATTTACTTATTAGACTCTAATAAACATTTTGAGACACGTTAGATCTTTTTGCAATGTGAATTAAACATTTTGCACCATATAGTTCACAAGGCACTTTTTAGGACCTATATAACTAATGTATAGTGCAAATGTTTTAGTTAAGTTCTTTTAACGATAAGAGACAAACCTTTTATTGGTTAACTATTATACTTTTATTATTTACTTATTAGACTCTAATAAACATTTTGAGACCCGTTAGAACTTTTTTCAATGTGAATTAAACATTTTGCACCATATAGTTCACAAGGCACTTTTTAGGACCTATATAACTAATGTATAGTGCAAATGTTTTAGTTAAGTTCTTTTAACGATAAGAGACAAACCTTTTATTGGTTAACTGTTATACTTTTATTATTTACTTATTAGACTCTTATAAACATTTTGAGACCCGTTAGAACTTTTTGCACTGTGAATTAAACATTTTGCACTATGTAGTTCACAAGTCAATTTTTAGGACCTATATAACTAATGTATAGTGCAAATGTTTTAGTTAAGTTCTTTTAACGAAAACAGACAAACCTTTTATTGGTTAACTGTTATATTTTTCTTATGTAGTTATTAGACTCTAATAAATATTTTGAGACCCGTTAGAACTTTTTGCAATGTGAATTAAACATTTTGCACCATATAGTTCACAAGGCACTTTTTAGGACCTATATAACTAATGTATAGTGCAAATGTTTTAGTTAAGTTCTTTTAACGATAAGAGACAAACCTTTTATTTGTTAACTGTTATACTTTTATTATATACTTATTAGAATCTAATAAACATTTTGAGACCCGTTAGAACTTTTTGCAATGTGAATTAAACATTTTTCACCATATAGTTCACAAAGGCACTTTTTAGGACCTATATAACTAATGTATAGTGCAAATGTTTTAGTTAAGTTATTTTAACGATAACAGACAAACCTTTTATTGGTTAACTGTTATACTTTTATTATTGACTTATTAGACTCTAATAAATATTTTGAGACCCGTTAGAACTTTTTGCAATGTGAATTAAACATTTTGCACCATATAGTTCACAAGGCACTTTTTAGGACCTATATAACTAATGTATAGTGCAAATGTTTTAGTTAAGTTCTTTTAACGATAAGTGACAAACCTTTTATTGGTTAACTGTTATACTTTTATCATTTACTTATTAGACTCCAATAAACATTTTGAGACCCGTTAGATCTTTTTGCAATGTGAATTAAACATTTTGCACCATATAGTTCACAAGGCACTTTTTAGGACCTATATAACTAATGTATAGTGCAAATGTTTTAGTTAAGTTCTTTTAACGATAACAGACAAACCTTTTATTGGTTAACTGTTATACTTTTATTATTTACTTATTAGACTCTAATAAACATTTTGAGACCCGTTAGAACTTTTTGCAATGTGAATTAAACATTTTGCACCATATAGTTCACAAGGCACTTTTTAGGACCTATATAACTAATGTATAGTGCAAATGTTTTAGTTAAGTTCTTTTAACGATAAGAGACAAACCTTTCATTGGTTAACTAATATACTTTTATTATTTACTTATTAGACTCTAATAAACATTTTGAGACACGTTAGAACTTTTTTCAATGTGAATTAAACATTTTTCACCATATAGTTCACAAGGCACTTTTTAGGACCTATATAACTAATGTATAGTGCAAATGTTTTAGTTAAGTTCTTTTAACGATAACAGACAAACCTTTTATTGGTTAACTGTTATACTTTTATTATTGACTTATTAGACTCTTATAAACATTTTGAGACCCGTTAGAACTTTTTGCAATGTGAATTAAACATTTTGCAATGTGTAGTTCACAAGGCAATTTTTAGGACCTATATAACTAATGTATAGTGCAAATGTTTTAGTTAAGTTCTTTTAACGATAACAGACAAACCTTTTATTGGTTAACTGTTATACTTTTATTATTTACTTATTAGACTCTAATAAACAATTTGAGACCCGTTAGAACTTTTTGCAATGTGAATTAAACATTTTGCACCATATAGTTCACAAGGCACTTTTTAGGACCTATATAACTAATGTATAGTGCAAATGTTTTAGTTAAGTTCTTTTAACGATAACAGACAAACCTTTTATTGGTTAACTGTTATACTTTTATTATTTACTTATTAGACTCCAATAAACATTTTGAGACCCGTTAGAACTTTTTGCAATGTGAATTAAACATTTTGCACCATATAGTTCACAAGGCACTTTTTAGGACCTTCATAACTAATGTATAGTGCAAATGTTTTAGTTAAGTTCTTTTGACGATAACAGACAAACCTTTTATTGGTTAACTGTTATACTTTTCTTATTTACTTATTAGACTCTAATAAACATTTTGAGACCCGTTAGAATTTTTTGCAATGTGAATTAAACATTTTGCACCATATAGTTCACAAGGCACTTTTTAGGACCTATATAACTAATGTATAGTGCAAAGGTTTTAGTTAAGTTCTTTTAACGATAATAGACAAACCTTTTATTGGTTAACTGTTATACTTTTATTATTTACTTATTAGACTCTAATAAACATTTTGAGACCCGTTAGAACTTTTTGCAATGTGAATTAAACATTTTGCACCATATAGTTCACAAGGCACTTTTTAGGACCTATATAACTAATGTATAGTGCAAATGTTTTAGTTAAGTTCTTTTAACGATAACAGACAAACCTTTTATTGGTTAACTGTTATACTTTTCTTATTTACTTATTAGACTCTAATAAACATTTTGAGACCCGTTAGAACTTTTTGCAATGTGAATTAAACATTTTGCACCATATAGTTCACAAGGCACTTTTTAGGACCTATATAACTAATGTATAGTGCAAATGTTTTAGTTAAGTTCTTTTAACGATAACAGACAAACCTTTTATTGGTTAACTGTTATACTTTTATTATTTACTTATTAGACTCTAATAAACATTTTGAGACCCGTTAGAACTTTTTGCAATGTGAATTAAACATTTTTCACCATATAGTTTACAAAGGCACTTTTTAGGACCTTAATAACTAATGTATAGTGCAAATGTTTTAGTTAAGTTCTTTTAACGATAAGAGACAAACCTTTTATTGGTTAACTGTTATACTTTTATTATTTACTTATTAGACTCTAATAAACATTTTGAGACCCGTTAGAACTTTTTGCAATGTGAATTAAACATTTTGCACCATATAGTTCACAAGGCACTTTTTAGGACCCATATAACTAATGTATAGTGCAAATGTTTTAGTTAAGTTCTTTTAACGATAACAGACAAACCTTTTATTTGTTAACTGTTATACTTTTATTATATACTTATTAGAATCTAATAAACATTTTGAGACCCGTTAGAACTTTTTGCAATGTGAATTAAACATTTTTCACCATATAGTTCACAAAGGCATTTTTTAGGACCTATATAACTAATGTATAGTGCAAATGTTTTAGTTAAGTTCTTTTAACGATAAGAGACAAACCTTTTATTGGTTAACTGTTATACTTTTATTATTGACTTATTAGACTCTAATAAATATTTTGAGACCCGTTAGAACTTTTTGCAATGTGAATTAAACATTTTGCACCATATAGTTCACAAGGCACTTTTTAGGACCTATATAACTAATGTATAGTGCAAATGTTTTAGTTAAGTTCTTTTAACGATAAGAGACAAACCTTTTATTGGTTAACTGTTTTACTTTTATCATTTACTTATTAGACTCCAATAAACATTTTGAGACCCGTTAGATCTTTTTGCAATGTGAATTAAACATTTTGCACCATATAGTTCACAAGGCACTTTTTAAGACCTATATAACTAATGTATAGTGCAAATGTTTTAGTTAAGTTCTTTTAACGATAACAGACAAACCTTTTATTGGTTAACTGTTATACTTTTATTATTTACTTATTAGACTCTAATAAACATTTTGAGACCCGTTAGAACTTTTTGCAATGTGAATTAAACATTTTGCACCATATAGTTCACAAGGCACTTTTTAGGACCTATATAACTAATGTATAGTGCAAATGTTTTAGTTAAGTTCTTTTAACGATAAGAGACAAACCTTTTATTGGTTAACTGTTATACTTTTATCATTTACTTATTAGACTCTAATAAACATTTTGAGACCCGTTAGAACTTTTTGCAATGTGAATTAAACATTTTGCACCATATAGTTCACAAGGCACTTTTTAAGACCTATATAACTAATGTATAGTGCAAATGTTTTAGTTAAGTTCTTTTAACGATAACAGACAAACCTTTTATTGGTTAACTGTTATACTTTTATTATTGACTTATTAGACTCTTATAAACATTTTGAGACCCGTTAGAACTTTTTGCAATGTGAATTAAACATTTTGCAATGTGTAGTTCACAAGGCAATTTTTAGGACCTATATAACTAATGTATAGTGCAAATGTTTTAGTTAAGTTCTTTTAACGATAACAGACAAACCTTTTATTGGTTAACTGTTATACTTTTATTATTTACTTATTAGACTCTAATAAACATTTTGAGACCCGTTAGAACTTTTTGCAATGTGAATTAAACATTTTGCACCATATAGTTCACAAGGCACTTTTTAGGACCTATATAACTAATGTATAGTGCAAAGGTTTTAGTTAAGTTCTTTTAACGATAACAGACAAACCTTTTATTGGTTAACTGTTATACTTTTATTATTTACTTATTAGACTCCAATAAACATTTTGAGACCCGTTAGAACTTTTTGCAATGTGAATTAAACATTTTGCACCATATAGTTCACAAGGCACTTTTTAGGACCTTTATAACTAATGTATAGTGCAAATGTTTTAGTTAAGTTCTTTTGACGATAACAGACAAACCTTTTATTGGTTAACTGTTATACTTTTCTTATTTACTTATTAGACTCTAATAAACATTTTGAGACCCGTTAGAACTTTTTGCAATGTGAATTAAACATTTTGCACCATATAGTTCACAAGGCACTTTTTAGGACCTATATAACTAATGTATAGTGCAAAGGTTTTAGTTAAGTTCTTTTAACGATAATAGACAAACCTTTTATTGGTTAACTGTTATACTTTTATTATTTACTTATTAGACTCTAATAAACATTTTGAGACCCGTTAGAACTTTTTGCAATGTGAATTAAACATTTGGCACCATATAGTTCACAAGGCACTTTTTAGGACCTATATAACTAATGTATAGTGCAAATGTTTTAGTTAAGTTCTTTTAACGATAACAGACAAACCTTTTATTGGTTAACTGTTATACTTTTATCATTTACTTATTAGACTCTAATAAACATTTTGAGACCCGTTAGAACTTTTTGCAATGTGAATTAAACATTTTGCACCATATAGTTCACAAGGCACTTTTTAGGACCTATATAACTAATGTATAGTGCAAATGTTTTAGTTAAGTTCTTTTAACGATAAGAGACAAACCTTTTATTGGTTAACTGTTATACTTTTATCATTTACTTATTAGACTCTAATAAACATTTTGAGACCCGTTAGAACTTTTTGCAATGTGAATTAAACATTTTGCACCATATAGTTCACAAGGCACTTTTTAGGACCTATATAACTAATGTATAGTGCAAATGTTTTAGTTAAGTTCTTTTAACGATAAGAGACAAACCTTTTATTGGTTAACTGTTATAATTTTCTTATTTACTTATTTGACTCTAATAAACATTTTGAGACCCGTTAGAACTTTTTGCAATGTGAATTAAACATTTTGCACCATATGGTTCACAAGGCACTTTTTAGGACCTATATAACTAATGTATAGTGCAAATGTTTTAGTTAAGTTCTTTTAACGATAACAGACAAACCTTTTATTGGTTAACTGTTATACTTTTATTATTTACTTATTAGACTCTAATAAACATTTTGAGACCTGTTAGAACTTTTTGCAATGTGAATTAAACATTTTTCACCATATAGTTCACAAAGGCACTTTTTAAGACCTATATAACTAATGTATAGTGCAAATGTTTTAGTTAAGTTCTTTTAACGATAACAGACAAACCTTTTATTGGTTAACTGTTATACTTTTATTATTTACTTATTAGACTCTAATAAACATTTTGAGACCCGTTAGAACTTTTTGCAATGTGAATTAAACATTTTGCACCATATAGTTCACAAGGCACTTTTTAGGACCTATATAACTAATGTATAGTGCAAATGTTTTAGTTAAGTTCTTTTAACGATAAGTGACAAACCTTTTATTTGTTAACTGTTATACTTTTATCATTTACTTATTAGACTCCAATAAACATTTTGAGACCCGTTAGATATTTTTGCAATGTGAATTAAACATTTTGCACCATATAGTTCACAAGGCACTTTTTAAGACCTATATAACTAATGTATAGTGCAAATGTTTTAGTTAAGTTCTTTTAACGATAAGAGACAAACCTTTTATTGGTTAACTGTTATACTTTTATTATTGACTTATTAGACTCTAATAAATATTTTGAGACCCGTTAGAACTTTTTGCAATGTGAATTAAACATTTTGCACCATATAGTTCACAAGGCACTTTTTAGGACCTATATAACTAATGTATAGTGCAAATGTTTTAGTTAAGTTCTTTTAACGATAAGAGACAAACCTTTTATTTGTTAACTGTTATACTTTTATCATTTACTTATTAGACTCCAATAAACATTTTGAGACCCGTTAGATCTTTTTGCAATGTGAATTAAACATTTTGCACCATATAGTTCACAAGGCACTTTTTAAGACCTATATAACTAATGTATAGTGCAAATGTTTTAGTTAAGTTCTTTTAACGATAAGAGACAAACCTTTTATTGGTTAACTGTTATAATTTTCTTATTTACTTATTTGACTCTAATAAACATTTTGAGACCCGTTAGAACTTTTTGCAATGTGAATTAAACATTTTGCACCATATAGTTCACAAGGCACTTTTTAGGACCTATATAACTAATGTATAGTGCAAATGTTTTAGTTAAGTTCTTTTAACGATAAGAGACAAACCTTTTATTTGTTAACTGTTATACTTTTATCATTTACTTATTAGACTCCAATAAACATTTTGAGACCCGTTAGATCTTTTTGCAATGTGAATTAAACATTTTGCACCATATAGTTCACAAGGCACTTTTTAAGACCTATATAACTAATGTATAGTGCAAATGTTTTAGTTAAGTTCTTTTAACGATAAGAGACAAACCTTTTATTGGTTAACTGTTATAATTTTCTTATTTACTTATTAGACTCTAATAAACATTTTGAGACCCGTTAGAACTTTTTGCAATGTGAATTAAACATTTTGCACCATATGGTTCACAAGGCACTTTTTAGGACCTATATAACTAATGTATAGTGCAAATGTTTTAGTTAAGTTCTTTTAACGATAACAGACAAACCTTTTATTGGTTAACTGTTATACTTTTATCATTTACTTATTAGACTCTAATAAACATTTTGAGACCCGTTAGAACTTTTTGCAATGTGAATTAAACATTTTGCACCATATAGTTCACAAGGCACTTTTTAGGACCTATATAACTAATGTATAGTGCAAATGTTTTAGTTAAGTTCTTTTAACGATAACAGACAAACCTTTTATTGGTTAACTGTTATACTTTTATTATTTACTTATTAGACTCTAATAAACATTTTGAGACCTGTTAGAACTTTTTGCAATGTGAATTAAACATTTTTCACCATATAGTTCACAAAGGCACTTTTTAAGACCTATATAACTAATGTATAGTGCAAATGTTTTAGTTAAGTTCTTTTAACGATAACAGACAAACCTTTTATTGGTTAACTGTTATACTTTTATTATTTACTTATTAGACTCTAATAAACATTTTGAGACCCGTTAGAACTTTTTGCAATGTGAATTAAACATTTTGCACCATATAGTTCACAAGGCACTTTTTAGGACCTATATAACTAATGTATAGTGCAAATGTTTTAGTTAAGTTCTTTTAACGATAAGTGACAATCCTTTTATTTGTTAACTGTTATACTTTTATCATTTACTTATTAGACTCCAATAAACATTTTGAGACCCGTTAGATATTTTTGCAATGTGAATTGCACATTTTGCACCATATAGTTCACAAGGCACTTTTTAAGACCTATATAACTAATGTATAGTGCAAATGTTTTAGTTAAGTTCTTTTAACGATAAGAGACAAACCTTTTATTGGTTAACTGTTATACTTTTATTATTGACTTATTAGACTCTAATAAATATTTTGAGACCCGTTAGAACTTTTTGCAATGTGAATTAAACATTTTGCACCATATAGTTCACAAGGCACTTTTTAGGACCTATATAACTAATGTATAGTGCAAATGTTTTAGTTAAGTTCTTTTAACGATAAGAGACAAACCTTTTATTTGTTAACTGTTATACTTTTATCATTTACTTATTAGACTCCAATAAACATTTTGAGACCCGTTAGATGTTTTTGCAATGTGAATTAAACATTTTGCACCATATAGTTCACAAGGCACTTTTTAAGACCTATATAACTAATGTATAGTGCAAATGTTTTAGTTAAGTTCTTTTAACGATAACAGACAAACCTTTTATTGGTTAACTGTTATACTTTTATTATTTACTTATTAGACTCTAATAAACATTTTGAGACCCGTTAGAACTTTTTGCAATGTGAATTAAACATTTTGCACCATATAGTTCACAAGGCACTTTTTAGGACCTATATAACTAATGTATAGTGCAAATGTTTTAGTTAAGTTCTTTTAACGATAACAGACAAACCTTTTATTGGTTAACTGTTATACTTTTATTATTTACTTATTAGACTCCAATAAACATTTTGAGACCCGTTAGAACTTTTTGCAATGTGAATTAAACATTTTGCACCATATAGTTCACAAGGCACTTTTTAGGACCTTTATAACTAATGTATAGTGCAAATGTTTTAGTTAAGTTCTTTTGACGATAACAGACAAACCTTTTATTGGTTAACTGTTATACTTTTCTTATTTACTTATTAGACTCTAATAAACATTTTGAGACCCGTTAGAACTTTTTGCAATGTGAATTAAACATTTTGCACCATATAGTTCACAAGGCACTTTTTAGGACCTATATAACTAATGTATAGTGCAAAGGTTTTAGTTAAGTTCTTTTAACGATAATAGACAAACCTTTTATTGGTTAACTGTTATACTTTTATTATTTACTTATTAGACTCTAATAAACATTTTGAGACCCGTTAGAACTTTTTGCAATGTGAATTAAACATTTTGCACCATATAGTTCACAAGGCACTTTTTAGGACCTATATAACTAATGTATAGTGCAAATGTTTTAGTTAAGTTCTTTTAACGATAACAGACAAACCTTTTATTGGTTAACTGTTATACTTTTATCATTTACTTATTAGACTCTAATAAACATTTTGAGACCCGTTAGAACTTTTTGCAATGTGAATTAAACATTTTGCACCATATAGTTCACAAGGCACTTTTTAGGACCTATATAACTAATGTATAGTGCAAATGTTTTAGTTAAGTTCTTTTAACGATAAGAGACAAACCTTTTATTGGTTAACTGTTATACTTTTATCATTTACTTATTAGACTCTAATAAACATTTTGAGACCCGTTAGAACTTTTTGCAATGTGAATTAAACATTTTGCACCATATAGTTCACAAGGCACTTTTTAGGACCTATATAACTAATGTATAGTGCAAATGTTTTAGTTAAGTTCTTTTAACGATAAGTGACAAACCTTTTATTTGTTAACTGTTATACTTTTATCATTTACTTATTAGACTCTAATAAACATTTTGAGACCCGTTAGATCTTTTTGCAATGTGAATTAAACATTTTGCACCATATAGTTCACAAGGCACTTTTTAAGACCTATATAACTAATGTATAGTGCAAATGTTTTAGTTAAGTTCTTTTAACGATAACAGACAAACCTTTTATTGGTTAACTGTTATACTTTTATTATTTACTTATTAGACTCTAATAAACATTTTGAGACCCGTTAGAACTTTTTGCAATGTGAATTAAACATTTTGCACCATATAGTTCACAAGGCACTTTTTAGGACCTATATAACTAATGTATAGTGCAAATGTTTTAGTTAAGTTCTTTTAACGATAACAGACAAACCTTTTATTTGTTAACTGTTATACTTTTATTATTGACTTATTAGACTCTAATAAACATTTTGAGACCCGTTAGAACTTTTTGCAATGTGAATTAAACATTTTGCACCATATAGTTCACAAGGCACTTTTTAGGACCTATATAACTAATGTATAGTGCAAATGTTTTAGTTAAGTTCTTTTAACGATAAGAGACAAACCTTTTATTGGTTAACTGTTATACTTTTATCATTTACTTATTAGACTCTAATAAACATTTTGAGACCCGTTAGAACTTTTTGCAATGTGAATTAAACATTTTGAACCATATAGTTCACAAGGCACTTTTTAGGACCTATATAACTAATGTATAGTGCAAATGTTTTAGTTAAGTTCTTTTAACGATAAGAGAAAAACCTTTTATTGGTTAACTGTTATAATTTTCTTATTTACTTATTAGACTCTAATAAACATTTTGAGACCCGTTAGAACTTTTTGCAATGTGAATTAAACATTTTGCACCATATAGTTCACAAAGGCACTTTTTAGGACCTATATAACTAATGTATAGTGCAAATGTTTTAGTTAAGTTCTTTTAACGATAAGAGACAAACCTTTTATTGGTTAACTGTTATACTTTTATTATTTACTTATTAGACTCTAATAAACATTTTGAGACCCGTTAGAACTTTTTGCAATGTGAATTAAACATTTTGCACCAGATAGTTCACAAGGCACTTTTTAGGACCTATATAACTAATGTATAGTGCAAATGTTTTAGTTAAGTTCTTTTAACGATAAGAGACAAACCTTTTATTGGTTAACTATTATACTTTTATTATTTACTTATTAGACTCTAATAAACATTTTGAGACCCGTTAGAACTTTTTTCAATGTGAATTAAACATTTTGCACCATATAGTTCACAAGGCACTTTTTAGGACCTATATAACTAATGTATAGTGCAAATGTTTTAGTTAAGTTCTTTTAACGATAAGAGACAAACTTTTTATTTGTTAACTGTTATACTTTTATCATTTACTTATTAGACTCCAAGAAACATTTTGAGACCCGTTAGATCTTTTTGCAATGTGAATTAAACATTTTGCACCATATAGTTCACAAGGCACTTTTTAGGACCTATATAACTAATGTATAGTGCAAATGTTTTAGTTAAGTTCTTTTAACGATAACAGACAAACCTTTTATTGGTTAACTGTTATACTTTTATTATTTACTTATTAGACTCTTATAAACATTTTGAGACCCGTTAGAACTTTTTGCACTGTGAATTAAACATTTTGCACTATGTAGTTCACAAGTCAATTTTTAGGACCTCTATAACTAATGTATAGTGCAAATGTTTTAGTTAAGTTCTTTTAACGATAACAGACAAACCTTTTATTGGTTAACTGTAATACTTTTATTATTGACTTATTAGACTCTAATAAATATTTTGAGACCCGTTAGAACTTTTTGCAATGTGAATTAAACATTTTGCACCATATAGTTCACAAGGCACTTTTTAGGACCTATATAACTAATGTATAGTGCAAATGTTTTAGTTAAGTTCTTTTAACGATAAGAGACAAACCTTTTATTGGTTAACTGTTATACTTTTATTATTGACTTATTAGACTCTAATAAATATTTTGAGACCCGTTAGAACTTTTTGCAATGTGAATTAAACATTTTGCACCATATAGTTCACAAGGCACTTTTTAGGACCGAAATAACTAATGTATAGTGCAAATGTTTTAGTTAAGTTCTTTTAACGATAAGAGACAAACCTTTTATTGGTTAACTATTATACTTTTATTATTTACTTATTAGACTCTAATAAACATTTTGAAACACGTTAGAACTTTTTTCAATGTGAATTAAACATTTTTCACCATATAGTTCACAAGGCACTTTTTAGGACCTATATAACTAATGTATAGTGCAAATGTTTTAGTTAAGTTCTTTTAACGATAACAGACAAACCTTTTATTGGTTAACTGTTATACTTTTATTATTTACTTATTAGACTCTTATAAACATTTTGAGACCCGTTAGAACTTTTTGCAATGTGAATTAAACATTTTGCAATGTGTAGTTCACAAGGCAATTTTTAGGACCTATATAACTAATGTATAGTGCAAATGTTTTAGTTAAGTTCTTTTAACGATAACAGACAAACCTTTTATTGGTTAACTGTTATACTTTTATTATTTACTTATTAGACTCTAATAAACATTTTGAGACCCGTTAGAACTTTTTGCAATGTGAATTAAACATTTTGCACCATATAGTTCACAAGGCACTTTTTAAGACCTATATAACTAATGTATAGTGCAAATGTTTTAGTTAAGTTCTTTTAACGATAACAGACAAACCTTTTATTGGTTAACTGTTATACTTTTATTATTGACTTATTAGACTCTTATAAACATTTTGAGACCCGTTAGAACTTTTTGCAATGTGAATTAAACATTTTGCAATGTGTAGTTCACAAGGCAATTTTTAGGACCTATATAACTAATGTATAGTGCAAATGTTTTAGTTAAGTTCTTTTAACGATAACAGACAAACCTTTTATTGGTTAACTGTTATACTTTTATTATTTACTTATTAGACTCTAATAAACATTTTGAGACCCGTTAGAACTTTTTGCAATGTGAATTAAACATTTTGCACCATATAGTTCACAAGGCACTTTTTAGGACCTATATAACTAATGTATAGTGCAAATGTTTTAGTTAAGTTCTTTTAACGATAACAGACAAACCTTTTATTGGTTAACTGTTATACTTTTATTATTTACTTATTAGACTCCAATAAACATTTTGAGACCCGTTAGAACTTTTTGCAATGTGAATTAAACATTTTGCATTATATAGTTCACAAGGCACTTTTTAGGACCTATATAACTAATGTATAGTGCAAAGGTTTTAGTTAAGTTCTTTTAACGATAATAGACAAACCTTTTATTGGTTAACTGTTATACTTTTATTATTTACTTATTAGACTCTAATAAACATTTTGAGACCCGTTAGAACTTTTTGCAATGTGAATTAAACATTTTGCACCATATAGTTCACAAGGCACTTTTTAGGACCTATATAACTAATGTATAGTGCAAATGTTTTAGTTAAGTTCTTTTAACGATAACAGACAAACCTTTTATTGGTTAACTGTTATACTTTTCTTATTTACTTATTAGATTCTAATAAACATTTTGAGACCCGTTAGAACTTTTTGCAATGTGAATTAAACATTTTGCACCATATAGTTCACAAGGCACTTTTTAGGACCTATATAACTAATGTATAGTGCAAATGTTTTAGTTAAGTTCTTTTAACGATAACAGACAAACCTTTTATTGGTTAACTGTTATACTTTTATTATTTACTTATTAGACTCTAATAAACATTTTGAGACCCGTTAGAACTTTTTGCAATGTGAATTAAACATTTTTCACCATATAGTTTACAAAGGCACTTTTTAGGACCTATATAACTAATGTATAGTGCAAATGTTTTAGTTAAGTTCTTTTAACGATAAGAGACAAACCTTTTATTGGTTAACTGTTATACTTTTATTATTTACTTATTAGACTCTAATAAACATTTTGAGACCCGTTAGAACTTTTTTCAATGTGAATTGCACATTTGGCACCATATAGTTCACAAGGCACTTTTTAGGACCTATATAACTAATGTATAGTGCAAATTTTTTAGTTAAGTTCTTTTAACGATAACAGACAAACCTTTTATTGGTTAACTGTTATACTTTTATTATTTACTTATTAGACTCTAATAAACATTTTGAGACCCGCTAGAACTTTTTGCAATGTGAATTGCACATTTGGCACCATATAGTTCACAAGGCAATTTTTAGAACATATATAACTAATGTATAGTGCAAATTTTTTAGTTAAGTTCCTTTAACGATAACAGACAAACCTTTTATTGGTTAACTGTTATACTTTTATTATTTACTTATTAGACTCTAATAAACATTTTGAGAGCCGTTAGAACTTTTTGCAATGTGAATTGCACATTTGGCACCATATAGTTCACAAGGCACTTTTTAGGACCTATATAACTAATGTATAGAGCAAATTTTTTAGTTAAGTTCCTTTAACGATAACAGACAAACCTTTTATTGGTTAACTGTTATACTTTTATTATTTACTTATTAGACTCTAATAAACATTTTGAGACCCGTTAGAACTTTTTGCAATGTGAATTGCACATTTGGCACCATATAGTTCACAAGGCACTTTTTAGGACCTATATAACTAATGCATAGTGCAAATGTTTTAGTTAAGTTCTTTTAACGATAACAGACAAACCTTTTATTGGTTAACTGTTATACTTTTATTATTTACTTATTAGACTCTAATAAACATTTTGAGACCCGTTAGAACTTTTTTCAATGTGAATTGCACATTTGGCACCATATAGTTCACAAGGCACTTTTTAGGACCTATATAACTAATGTATATTGCAAATTTTTTAGTTAAGTTCCTTTAACGATAACAGACAAACCTTTTATTGGTTAACTGTTATACTTTTATTATTTACTTATTAGACTCTAATAAACATTTTGAGAGCCGTTAGAACTTTTTGCAATGTGAATTGCACATTTGGCACCATATAGTTCACAAGGCACTTTTTAGGAACTATATAACTAATGTATAGTGCAAATGTTTTAGTTAAGTTCTTTTAACGATAACAGACAAACCTTTTATTGGTTTACTGTTATACTTTTATTATTTACTTATTAGACTCTAATAAACATTTTGAGATCCGTTAGAACTTTTTGCAATGTGAATTGCACATTTGGCAGCATATAGTTCACAAGGCACTTTTTAGGACCTATATAACTAATGTATAGTGCAAATTTTTTTTTTAAGTTCTTTTATCGATAACAGACAAACCTTTTATTGGTTAACTGTTATACTTTTATTATTTACTTATTAGACTCTAATAAACATTTTGAGACCCGTTAGAACTTTTTGCAATGTGAATTGCACATTTGGCACCATATAGTTCACAAGGCACTTTTTAGGACCTATATAACTAATGTATAGTGCACATTTTTTAGTTAAGTTCCTTTAACGATAACAGACAAACCTTTTATTGGTTAACTGTTATACTTTTATTATTTACTTATTAGACTCTAATAAACATTTTGAGACCCGTTAGAACTTTTTTCAGTGTGAATTGCACATTTGGCACCATATAGTTCACAAGGCACTTTTTAGGACCTATATAACTAATGTATAGTGCAAATTTTTTAGTTAAGTTCTTTTAACGATAACAGACAAACCTTTTATTGGTTAACTGTTATACTTTTATTATTTACTTATTAGACTCTAATAAACATTTTGAGACCCGCTAGAACTTTTTGCAATGTGAATTGCACATTTGGCACCATATAGTTCACAAGGCAATTTTTAGGACATATATAACTAATGTATAGAGCAAATTTTTTAGTTAAGTTCCTTTAACGATAACAGACAAACCTTTTATTGGTTAACTGTTATACTTTTATTATTTACTTATTAGACTCTAATAAACATTTTGAGACCCGTTAGAACTTTTTGCAATGTGAATTGCACATTTGGCACCATATAGTTCACAAGGCACTTTTTAGGACCTATATAACTAATGCATAGTGCAAATGTTTTAGTTAAGTTCTTTTAACGATAACAGACAAACCTTTTATTGGTTAACTGTTATACTTTTATTATTTACTTATTAGACTCTAATAAACATTTTGAGACCCGTTAGAACTTTTTTCAATGTGAATTGCACATTTGGCACCATATAGTTCACAAGGCACTTTTTAGGACCTATATAACTAATGTATATTGCAAATTTTTTAGTTAAGTTCCTTTAACGATAACAGACAAACCTTTTATTGGTTAACTGTTATACTTTTATTATTTACTTATTAGACTCTAATAAACATTTTGAGAGCCGTTAGAACTTTTTGCAATGTGAATTGCACATTTGGCACCATATAGTTCACAAGGCACTTTTTAGGAACTATATAACTAATGTATAGTGCAAATGTTTTAGTTAAGTTCTTTTAACGATAACAGACAAACCTTTTATTGGTTTACTGTTATACTTTTATTATTTACTTATTAGACTCTAATAAACATTTTGAGATCCGTTAGAACTTTTTGCAATGTGAATTGCACATTTGGCAGCATATAGTTCACAAGGCACTTTTTAGGACCTATATAACTAATGTATAGTGCAAATTTTTTTTTTAAGTTCTTTTATCGATAACAGACAAACCTTTTATTGGTTAACTGTTATACTTTTATTATTTACTTATTAGACTCTAATAAACATTTTGAGACCCGTTAGAACTTTTTGCAATGTGAATTGCACATTTGGCACCATATAGTTCACAAGGCACTTTTTAGGACCTATATAACTAATGTATAGTGCACATTTTTTAGTTAAGTTCCTTTAACGATAACAGACAAACCTTTTATTGGTTAACTGTTATACTTTTATTATTTACTTATTAGACTCTAATAAACATTTTGAGACCCGTTAGAACTTTTTTCAATGTGAATTGCACATTTGGCACCATATAGTTCACAAGGCACTTTTTAGGACCTATATAACTAATGTATAGTGCAAATTTTTTAGTTAAGTTCTTTTAACGATAACAGACAAACCTTTTATTGGTTAACTGTTATACTTTTATTATTTACTTATTAGACTCTAATAAACATTTTGAGACCCGCTAGAACTTTTTGCAATGTGAATTGCACATTTGGCACCATATAGTTCACAAGGCAATTTTTAGGACATATATAACTAATGTATAGTGCAAATTTTTTAGTTAAGTTCTTTTAACGATAACAGACAAACCTTTTATTGGTTAACTGTTATACTTTTATTATTTACTTATTAGACTCTAATAAACATTTTGAGACCCGTTAGAACTTTTTGCAATGTGAATTGCACATTTGGCACCATATAGTTCACAAGGCACTTTTTAGGACCTATATAACTAATGCATAGTGCAAATTTTTTAGTTAAGTTCTTTTAACGATAACAGACAAACCTTTTATTGGTTAACTGTTATACTTTTATTATTTACTTATTAGACTCTAATAAACATTTTGAGACCCGTTAGAACTTTTTGCAATGTGAATTGCACATTTGGCACCATATAGATCACAAGGCACTTTTTAGGACCTATATAACTAATGTATAGTGCAAATTTTTTAGTTAAGTTCTTTTAACGATAACAGACAAACCTTTTATTAGTTAACTGTTATACTTTTATTATTTACTTATTAGACTCTAATAAACATTTTGAGACCCGTTAGAACTTTTTGCAATGTGAATTGCACATTTGGCACCATATAGTTCACAAGGCACTTTTTAGGACCTATATAACTAATGTATAGTGCAAATTTTTTAGTTAAGTTCTTTTATCGATAACAGACAAAACTTTTATTGGTTAACTGTTATACTTTTATTATTTACTTATTAGACTCTAATAAACATTTTGAGACCCGTTAGAACTTTTTGCAATGTGAATTGCACATTTGGCACCATATAGTTCACAAGGCACTTTTTAGGACCTATATAACTAATGTATAGTGCAAATTTTTTAGTTAAGTTCTTTTAACGATAACAGACAAACCTTTTATTGGTTAACTGTTATACTTTTATTATTTACTTATTAGACTCTAATAAACATTTTGAGACCCGTTAGAACTTTTTGCAATGTGAATTGCACATTTGGCACCATATAGTTCACAAGGCACTTTTTAGGACCTATATAACTAATGTATAGTGCAAATTTTTTAGTTAAGTTCTTTTATCGATAACAGACAAAACTTTTATTGGTTAACTGTTATACTTTTATTATTTACTTATTAGACTCTAATAAACATTTTGAGACCCGTTAGAACTTTTTGCAATGTGAATTGCACATTTGGCATCATATAGTTCACAAGGCACTTTTTAGGACCTATATAACTAATGTATAGTGCAAATTTTTTAGTTAAGTTCTTTTAACGATAACAGACAAACCTTTTATTGGTTAACTGTTATACTTTTATTATTTACTTATTAGACTCTAATAAACATTTTGAGACCCGTTAGAACTTTTTGCAATGTGAATTGCACATTTGGCACCATATAGTTCACAAGGCACTTTTTAGGACCTATATAACTAATGTATAGTGCAAATTTTTTAGTTAAGTTCTTTTATCGATAACAGACAAAACTTTTATTGGTTAACTGTTATACTTTTATTATTTACTTATTAGACTCTAATAATCATTTTGAGACCCGTTAGAACTTTTTGCAATGTGAATTGCACATTTGGCATCATATAGTTCACAAGGCACTTTTTAGGACCTATATAACTAATGTATAGTGCAAATTTTTTAGTTAAGTTCTTTTAACGATAACAGACAAACCTTTTATTGGTTAACTGTTATACTTTTATTATTTACTTATTAGACTCTTATAAACATTTTGAGACCCGTTAGAACTTTTTGCACTGTGAATTAAACATTTTGCACTATGTAGTTCACAAGTCAATTTTTAGGACCTCTATAACTAATGTATAGTGCAAATGTTTTAATTAAGTTCTTTTAACGATAACAGACAAACCTTTTATTGGTTAACTGTAATACTTTTATTATTGACTTATTAGACTCTAATAAATATTTTGAGACCCGTTAGAACTTTTTGCAATGTGAATTAAACATTTTGCACCATATAGTTCACAAGGCACTTTTTAGGACCTATATAACTAATGTATAGTGCAAATGTTTTAGTTAAGTTCTTTTAACGATAACAGACAAACCTTTTATTGGTTAACTGTTATACTTTTATTATTTACTTATTAGACTCTAATAAACATTTTGAGACCCGTTAGAACTTTTTGCAATGTGAATTAAACATTTTGCACCATATCGTTCACAAAGGCACTTTTTAGGACCTATATAACTAATGTATAGTGCAAATGTTTTAGTTAAGTTCTTTTAACGATAAGAGACAAACCTTTTATTGGTTAACTGTTATACTTTTATTATTGACTTATTAGACTCTAATAAATATTTTGAGACCCGTTAGAACTTTTTGCAATGTGAATTAAACATTTTGCACCATATAGTTCACAAGGCACTTTTTAGGACCGAAATAACTAATGTATAGTGCAAATGTTTTAGTTAAGTTCTTTTAACGATAAGAGACAAACCTTTTATTGGTTAACTATTATACTTTTATTATTTACTTATTAGACTCTAATAAACATTTTGAAACACGTTAGAACTTTTTTCAATGTGAATTAAACATTTTTCACCATATAGTTCACAAGGCACTTTTTAGGACCTATATAACTAATGTATAGTGCAAATGTTTTAGTTAAGTTCTTTTAACGATAACAGACAAACCTTTTATTGGTTAACTGTTATACTTTTATTATTTACTTATTAGACTCTTATAAACATTTTGAGACCCGTTAGAACTTTTTGCAATGTGAATTAAACATTTTGCAATGTGTAGTTCACAAGGCACTTTTTAGGACCTATATAACTAATGTATAGTGCAAATGTTTTAGTTAAGTTCTTTTAACGATAACAGACAAACCTTTTATTGGTTAACTGTTATACTTTTATTATTTACTTATTAGACTCTAATAAACATTTTGAGACCCGTTAGAACTTTTTGCAATGTGAATTAAACATTTTGCACCATATAGTTCACAAGGCACTTTTTAAGACCTATATAACTAATGTATAGTGCAAATGTTTTAGTTAAGTTCTTTTAACGATAACAGACAAACCTTTTATTGGTTAACTGTTATACTTTTATTATTGACTTATTAGACTCTTATAAACATTTTGAGACCCGTTAGAACTTTTTGCAATGTGAATTAAACATTTTGCAATGTGTAGTTCACAAGGCAATTTTTAGGACCTATATAACTAATGTATAGTGCAAATGTTTTAGTTAAGTTCTTTTAACGATAACAGACAAACCTTTTATTGGTTAACTGTTATACTTTTATTATTTACTTATTAGACTCTAATAAACATTTTGAGACCCGTTAGAACTTTTTGCAATGTGAATTAAACATTTTGCACCATATAGTTCACAAGGCACTTTTTAGGACCTATATAACTAATGTATAGTGCAAATGTTTTAGTTAAGTTCTTTTAACGATAACAGACAAACCTTTTATTGGTTAACTGTTATACTTTTATTATTTACTTATTAGACTCCAATAAACATTTTGAGACCCGTTAGAACTTTTTGCAATGTGAATTAAACATTTTGCACCATATAGTTCACAAGGCACTTTTTAGGACCTTTATAACTAATGTATAGTGCAAATGTTTTAGTTAAGTTCTTTTAACGATAACAGACAAACCTTTTATTGGTTAACTGTTATACTTTTATTATTTACTTATTAGACTCTAATAAACATTTTGAGACCCGTTAGAACTTTTTGCAATGTGAATTAAACATTTTGCATTATATAGTTCACAAGGCACTTTTTAGGACCTATATAACTAATGTATAGTGCAAAGGTTTTAGTTAAGTTCTTTTAACGATAATAGACAAACCTTTTATTGGTTAACTGTTATACTTTTCTTATTTACTTATTAGACTCTAATAAACATTTTGAGACCCGTTAGAACTTTTTGCAATGTGAATTAAACATTTTGCACCATATAGTTCACAAGGCACTTTTTAGGACCTATATAACTAATGTATAGTGCAAATGTTTTAGTTAAGTTCTTTTAACGATAACAGACAAACCTTTTATTGGTTAACTGTTATACTTTTCTTATTTACTTATTAGACTCTAATAAACATTTTGAGACCCGTTAGAACTTTTTGCAATGTGAATTAAACATTTTGCACCATATAGTTCACAAGGCACTTTTTAGGACCTATATAACTAATGTATAGTGCAAATGTTTTAGTTAAGTTCTTTTAACGATAACAGACAAACCTTTTATTGGTTAACTGTTATACTTTTATTATTTACTTATTAGACTCTAATAAACATTTTGAGACCCGTTAGAACTTTTTGCAATGTGAATTAAACATTTTTCACCATATAGTTTACAAAGGCACTTTTTAGGACCTATATAACTAATGTATAGTGCAAATGTTTTAGTTAAGTTCTTTTAACGATAAGAGACAAACCTTTTATTGGTTAACTGTTATACTTTTATTATTTACTTATTAGACTCCAATAAACATTTTGAGACCCGTTAGAACTTTTTGCAATGTGAATTGCACATTTGGCAGCATATAGTTCACAAGGCACTTTTTAGGACCTATATAACTAATGTATAGTGCAAATTTTTTTGTTAAGTTCTTTTATCGATAACAGACAAACCTTTTATTGGTTAACTGTTATACTTTTATTATTTACTTATTAGACTCTAATAAACATTTTGAGACCCGTTAGAACTTTTTGCAATGTGAATTGCACATTTGGCACCATATAGTTCACAAGGCACTTTTTAGGACCTATATAACTAATGTATAGTGCACATTTTTTAGTTAAGTTCCTTTAACGATAACAGACAAACCTTTTATTGGTTAACTGTTATACTTTTATTATTTACTTATTAGACTCTAATAAACATTTTGAGACCCGTTAGAACTTTTTTCAATGTGAATTGCACATTTGGCACCATATAGTTCACAAGGCACTTTTTAGGACCTATATAACTAATGTATAGTGCAAATTTTTTAGTTAAGTTCTTTTAACGATAACAGACAAACCTTTTATTGGTTAACTGTTATACTTTTATTATTTACTTATTAGACTCTAATAAACATTTTGAGACCCGCTAGAACTTTTTGCAATGTGAATTGCACATTTGGCACCATATAGTTCACAAGGCAATTTTTAGGACATATATAACTAATGTATAGTGCAAATTTTTTAGTTAAGTTCCTTTAACGATAACAGACAAACCTTTTATTGGTTAACTGTTATACTTTTATTATTTACTTATTAGACTCTAATAAACATTTTGAGAGCCGTTAGAACTTTTTGCAATGTGAATTGCACATTTTGCACCATATAGTTCACAAGGCACTTTTTAGGACCTATATAACTAATGTATAGTGCAAATTTTTTAGTTAAGTTCTTTTAACGATAACAGACAAACCTTTTATTGGTTAACTGTTATACTTTTATTATTTACTTATTAGACTCTAATAAACATTTTGAGACCCGTTAGAACTTTTTGCAATGTGAATTGCACATTTGGCACCATATAGTTCACAAGGCACTTTTTAGGACCTATATAACTAATGTATAGTGCAAATTTTTTAGTTAAGTTCTTTTATCGATAACAGACAAAACTTTTATTGGTTAACTGTTATACTTTTATTATTTACTTATTAGACTCTAATAATCATTTTGAGACCCGTTAGAACTTTTTGCAATGTGAATTGCACATTTGGCATCATATAGTTCACAAGGCACTTTTTAGGACCTATATAACTAATGTATAGTGCAAATTTTTTAGTTAAGTTCTTTTTACGATAACAGACAAACCTTTTATTGGTTAACTGTTATACTTTTATTATTTACTTATTAGACTCTAATAAACATTTTGAGAGCCGTTAGAAGTTTTTGCAATGTGAATTGCACATTTGGCACCATATAGTTCACAAGGCACTTTTTAGGACCTATATAACTAATGTATAGTGCAAATTTTTTAGTTAAGTTCTTTTAACGATAACAGACAAACCTTTTATTGGTTAACTGTTATACTTTTATTATTTACTTATTAGACTCTAATAAACATTTTGAGAGCCGTTAGAACTTTTTGCAATGTGAATTGCACATTTGGCACCATATAGTTCACAAGGCACTTTTTAGGACATATATAACTAATGTATAGTGCAAATTTTTTAGTTAAGTTCTTTTAACGATAACAGACAAACCTTTTATTGGTTAACTGTTATACTTTTATTATTTACTTATTAGACTCTAATAAACATTTTGAGACCCGTTAGAACTTTTTGCAATGTGAATTGCACATTTGGCACCATATAGTTCACAAGGCACTTTTTAGGACCTATATAACTAATGTATAGTGCAAATTTTTTAGTTAATTTCTTTTAACGATAACAGACAAACCTTTTATTGGTTAACTGTTATACTTTTATTATTTACTTATTAGACTCTAATAAACATTTTGAGACCCGTTAGAACTTTTTGCAATGTGAATTGCACATTTGGCACCATATAGTTCACAATGCACTTTTTAGGACCTATATAACTAATGTATAGTGCAAATTTTTTAGTTAAGTTCTTTTAACGATAACAGACAAACCTTTTATTGGTTAACTGTTATACTTTTATTATTTACTTATTAGACTCTAATAAACATTTTGAGACCCGTTAGAACTTTTTGCAATGTGAATTGCACATTTGGCATCATATAGTTCACAAGGCACTTTTTAGGACCTATATAACTAATGTATAGTGCAAATTTTTTAGTTAAGTTCTTTTAACGATAACAGACAAACCTTTTATTGGTTAACTGTTATACTTTTATTATTTACTTATTAGACTCTAATAAACATTTTGAGACCCGTTAGAACTTTTTGCAATGTGAATTGCACATTTGGCACCATATAGTTCACAAGGCACTTTTTAGGACCTATATAACTAATGTATAGTGCAAATTTTTTAGTTAAGTTCTTTTAACGATAACAAACAAACCTTTTATTGGTTAACTGGTATACTTTTATTATTTACTTATTAGACTCTAATAAACATTTTGAAAGCCGTTAGAACTTTTTGCTATGTGAATTGCACATTTGGCACCATATAGTTCACAAGGCACTTTTTAGGACCTATATAACTAATGTATTGTGCAAATTTTTTAGTTAAGTTCTTTTAACGATAACAGACAAACCTTTTATTGGTTAACTGTTATACTTTTATTATTTACTTATTAGACTCTAATAAACATTTTGAGACCCGTTAGAACTTTTTTCAATGTGAATTGCACATTTGGCACCATATAGTTCACAAGGCACTTTTTAGGACCTATATAACTAATGTATAGTGCAAATTTTTTAGTTAAGTTCTTTTACGATAACAGACAAACCTTTTATTGGTTAACTGTTATACTTTTATTATTTACTTATTAGACTCTAATAAACATTTTGAGACCCGCTAGAACTTTTTGCAATGTGAATTGCACATTTGGCACCATATAGTTCACAAGGCAATTTTTAGGACCTATATAACTAATGTATAGTGCAAATTTTTTAGTTAAGTTCTTTTAACGATAACAGACAAACCTTTTATTGGTTAACTGTTATACTTTTATTATTTACTTATTAGACTCTAATAAACATTTTGAGAGCCGTTAGAACTTTTTGCAATGTGATGTGCCCATTGGCACCATATAGTTCACAAGGCACTTTTTAGGACCTATATAACTAATGTATAGTGCAAATTTTTTAGTTAAGTTCTTTTAACGATAACAGACAAACCTTTTATTGGTTAACTGTTATACTTTTATTATTTACTTATTAGACTCTAATAAACATTTTGAGACCCGTTAGAACTTTTTGCAATGTGAATTGCACATTTGGCACCATATAGTTCACAAGGCACTTTTTAGGACCTATATAACTAATGTATAGTGCAAATGTTTTAGTTAAGTTCCTTTAACGATAACAGACAAACCTTTTATTGGTTAACTGTTATACTTTTATTATTTACTTATTAGACTCTAATAAACATTTTGAGACCCGTTAGAACTTTTTGCAATGTGAATTGCACATTTGGCACCATATAGTTCACAAGGCAATTTTTAGGACCTATATAACTAATGTATACTGGAAATTTTTTAGTTAAGTTCTTTTAACGATAACAGACAAACCTTTTATTGGTTAACTGTTATACTTTTATTATTTACTTATTAGACTCTAATAAACATTTTGAGACCCGTTAGAACTTTTTGCAATGTGAATTGCACATTAGGCACCATATAGTTCACAAGGCACTTTTTAGGACCTATATAACTAATGCATAGTGCAAATTTTTTAGTTAAGTTCCTTTAACGATAACAGACAAACCTTTTATTGGTTAACTGTTATACTTTTATTATTTACTTATTAGACTCTAATAAACATTTTGAGACCCGTTAGAACTTTTTGCAATGTGAATTGCACATTTGGCACCATATAGTTCACAAGGCACTTTTTAGGACCTATATAACTAATGTATAGTGCAAATTTTTTAGTTAAGTTCTTTTAACGATAACAGACAAACCTTTTATTGGTTAACTGTTATAATTTTATTATTTACTTATTAGACTCTAATAAACGTTTTGAGACCCGTTAGAACTTTTTGCAATGTGAATTGCACATTTGGCACCATATAGTTCACAAGGCACTTTTTAGGACCTATATAACTAATGTATAGTGCAAATTTTTTAGTTAAGTCCTTTTAACGATAACAGACAAACCTTTTATTGGTTAACTGTTATACTTTTATTATTTACTTATTAGACTCTAATAAACATTTTGAGACCCGTTAGAACTTTTTGCAATGTGAATTGCACATTTGGCACCATATAGTTCACAAGGCACTTTTTAGGACCTATATAACTAATGTATACTGCAAATTTTTTAGTTAAGTTCCTTTAACGATAACAGACAAACCTTTTATTGGTTAACTGTTATACTTTTATTATTTACTTATTAGACTCTAATAAACATTTGAGACCCGTTAGAACTTTTTGCAATGTGAATTGCACATTTGGCACCATATAGTTCACAAGGCACTTTTTAGGACCTATATAACTAATGTATAGTGCAAATTTTTTAGTTAAGTTCTTTTAACGATAACAGACAAACCTTTTATTGGTTAACTGTTATACTTTTATTATTTACTTATTAGACTCTAATAAACATTTTAAAACCCGTTAGAACTTTTTGCAATGTGAATTGCACATTTGGCACCATATAGTTCACAAGGCAATTTTTAGGACCTATATAACTAATGTATAGTGCAAATGTTTTAGTTAAGTTCTTTTAACGATAACAGACAAACCTTTTATTGGTTAACTGTTATACTTTTATTATTTACTTATTAGACTCTAATAAACATTTTGAGACCCGTTAGAACTTTTTGCAATGTGAATTGCACATTTGGCACCATATAGTTCACAAGGCACTTTTTAGGACCTATATAACTAATGTATAGTCCAAATTTTTTAGTTAAGTTCCTTTAACGATAACAGACAAAACTTTTATTGGTTAACTGTTATACTTTTATTATTTACTTATTAGACTCTAATAAACATTTTGAGACCCGTTAGAACTTTTTTCAATGTGAATTGCACATTTGGCACCATATAGTTCACAAGGCACTTTTTAGGACCTATATAACTAATGTATAGTGCAAATGTTTTAGTTAAGTCCTTTTAACGATAACAGACAAACCTTTTATTGGTTAACTGTTATACTTTTATTATTTACTTATTAGACTCTAATAAACATTTTGAGACCCGTTAGAACTTTTTGCAATGTGAATTGCACATTTGGCACCATATAGTTCACAAGGCACTTTTTAGGACCTATATAACTAATGTATAGTGCAAATTTTTTAGTTAAGTTTTTTTATCGATAACAGACAAACCTTTTATTGGTTAACTGTTATACTTTTATTATTTACTTATTAGACTCTAATAAACATTTTGAGACCCGTTAGAACTTTTTTCAATGTGAATTGCACATTTGGCACCATATAGTTCACAAGGCACTTTTTAGGACCTATATAACTAATGTATAGTGCAAATTTTTTAGTTAAGTCCTTTTAACGATAACAGACAAACCTTTTATTGGTTAACTGTTATACTTTTATTATTTACTTATTAGACTCTAATAAACATTTTGAGACCCGTTAGAACTTTTTGCAATGTGAATTGCACATTTGGCACCATATAGTTCACAAGGCACTTTTTAGGACCTATATAACTAATGTATAGTGCAAATTTTTTAGTTAAGTTTTTTTATCGATAACAGACAAACCTTTTATTGGTTAACTGTTATACTTTTATTATTTACTTATTAGACTCTAATAAACATTTTGAGACCCGTTAGAACTTTTTGCAATGTGAATTGCACATTTGGCACCATATAGTTCTCAAGGCAATTTTTAGGACCTATATAACTAATGTATAGTGCAAATTTTTTAGTTAAGTTCTTTTAACGATAACAGACAAACCTTTTATTGGTTAACTGTTATACTTTTATTATTTACTTATTAGACTCTATTAAACATTTTGAGACACGTTAGAACTTTTTGCAATGTGAATTGCACATTTGGCACCATATAGTTGAAAAGGCACTTTTTAGGACCTATATAACTAATGTATAGTGCAAATTTTTTAGTTAAGTTCTTTTATCGATAACAGACAAAACTTTTATTGGTTAACTGTTATACTTTTATTATTTACTTATTAGACTCTAATAATCATTTTGAGACCCGTTAGAACTTTTTGCAATGTGAATTGCACATTTGGCATCATATAGTTCACAAGGCACTTTTTAGGACCTATATAACTAATGTATAGTGCAAATTTTTTAGTTAAGTTCTTTTTACGATAACAGACAAACCTTTTATTGGTTAACTGTTATACTTTTATTATTTACTTATTAGACTCTAATAAACATTTTGAGAGCCGTTAGAAGTTTTTGCAATGTGAATTGCACATTTGGCACCATATAGTTCACAAGGCACTTTTTAGGACCTATATAACTAATGTATAGTGCAAATTTTTTAGTTAAGTTCTTTTAACGATAACAGACAAACCTTTTATTGGTTAACTGTTATACTTTTATTATTTACTTATTAGACTCTAATAAACATTTTGAGAGCCGTTAGAACTTTTTGCAATGTGAATTGCACATTTGGCACCATATAGTTCACAAGGCACTTTTTAGGACATATATAACTAATGTATAGTGCAAATTTTTTAGTTAAGTTCTTTTAACGATAACAGACAAACCTTTTATTGGTTAACTGTTATACTTTTATTATTTACTTATTAGACTCTAATAAACATTTTGAGACCCGTTAGAACTTTTTGCAATGTGAATTGCACATTTGGCACCATATAGTTCACAAGGCACTTTTTAGGACCTATATAACTAATGTATAGTGCAAATTTTTTAGTTAATTTCTTTTAACGATAACAGACAAACCTTTTATTGGTTAACTGTTATACTTTTATTATTTACTTATTAGACTCTAATAAACATTTTGAGACCCGTTAGAACTTTTTGCAATGTGAATTGCACATTTGGCACCATATAGTTCACAATGCACTTTTTAGGACCTATATAACTAATGTATAGTGCAAATTTTTTAGTTAAGTTCTTTTAACGATAACAGACAAACCTTTTATTGGTTAACTGTTATACTTTTATTATTTACTTATTAGACTCTAATAAACATTTTGAGACCCGTTAGAACTTTTTGCAATGTGAATTGCACATTTGGCATCATATAGTTCACAAGGCACTTTTTAGGACCTATATAACTAATGTATAGTGCAAATTTTTTAGTTAAGTTCTTTTAACGATAACAGACAAACCTTTTATTGGTTAACTGTTATACTTTTATTATTTACTTATTAGACTCTAATAAACATTTTGAGACCCGTTAGAACTTTTTGCAATGTGAATTGCACATTTGGCACCATATAGTTCACAAGGCACTTTTTAGGACCTATATAACTAATGTATAGTGCAAATTTTTTAGTTAAGTTCTTTTAACGATAACAAACAAACCTTTTATTGGTTAACTGGTATACTTTTATTATTTACTTATTAGACTCTAATAAACATTTTGAAAGCCGTTAGAACTTTTTGCTATGTGAATTGCACATTTGGCACCATATAGTTCACAAGGCACTTTTTAGGACCTATATAACTAATGTATTGTGCAAATTTTTTAGTTAAGTTCTTTTAACGATAACAGACAAACCTTTTATTGGTTAACTGTTATACTTTTATTATTTACTTATTAGACTCTAATAAACATTTTGAGACCCGTTAGAACTTTTTTCAATGTGAATTGCACATTTGGCACCATATAGTTCACAAGGCACTTTTTAGGACCTATATAACTAATGTATAGTGCAAATTTTTTAGTTAAGTTCTTTTACGATAACAGACAAACCTTTTATTGGTTAACTGTTATACTTTTATTATTTACTTATTAGACTCTAATAAACATTTTGAGACCCGCTAGAACTTTTTGCAATGTGAATTGCACATTTGGCACCATATAGTTCACAAGGCAATTTTTAGGACCTATATAACTAATGTATAGTGCAAATTTTTTAGTTAAGTTCTTTTAACGATAACAGACAAACCTTTTATTGGTTAACTGTTATACTTTTATTATTTACTTATTAGACTCTAATAAACATTTTGAGAGCCGTTAGAACTTTTTGCAATGTGAATTGCACATTTGGCACCATATAGTTCACAAGGCACTTTTTAGGACCTATATAACTAATGCATTGTGCAAATTTTTTAGTTAAGTTCCTTTAACGATAACAGACAAACCATTTATTGGTTAACTGTTATACTTTTATTATTTACTTATTAGACTCTAATAAACATTTTGAGACCCGTTAGAACTTTTTGCAATGTGATGTGCCCATTGGCACCATATAGTTCACAAGGCACTTTTTAGGACCTATATAACTAATGTATAGTGCAAATTTTTTAGTTAAGTTCTTTTAACGATAACAGACAAACCTTTTATTGGTTAACTGTTATACTTTTATTATTTACTTATTAGACTCTAATAAACGTTTTGAGACCCGTTAGAACTTTTTGCAATGTGAATTGCACATTTGGCACCATATAGTTCACAAGGCACTTTTTAGGACCTATATAACTAATGTATAGTGCAAATTTTTTAGTTAAGTTCTTTTAACGATAACAGACAAACCTTTTATTGGTTAACTGTTATACTTTTATTATTTACTTATTAGACTCTAATAAACATTTTGAGACCCGCTAGAACTTTTTGCAATGTGAATTGCACATTTGGCACCATATAGTTCACAAGGCAATTTTTAGGACCTATATAACTAATGTATAGTGCAAATTTTTTAGTTAAGTTCTTTTAACGATAACAGACAAACCTTTTATTGGTTAACTGTTATACTTTTATTATTTACTTATTAGACTCTAATAAACATTTTGAGACCCGTTAGAACTTTTTGCAATGTGAATTGCACATTTGGCACCATATAGTTCACAAGGCACTTTTTAGGACCTATATAACTAATGTATAGTGCAAATGTTTTAGTTAAGTTCCTTTAACGATAACAGACAAACCTTTTATTGGTTAACTGTTATACTTTTATTATTTACTTATTAGACTCTAATAAACATTTTGAGACCCGTTAGAACTTTTTGCAATGTGAATTGCACATTTGGCACCATATAGTTCACAAGGCAATTTTTAGGACCTATATAACTAATGTATACTGGAAATTTTTTAGTTAAGTTCTTTTAACGATAACAGACAAACCTTTTATTGGTTAACTGTTATACTTTTATTATTTACTTATTAGACTCTAATAAACATTTTGAGACCCGTTAGAACTTTTTGCAATGTGAATTGCACATTAGGCACCATATAGTTCACAAGGCACTTTTTAGGACCTATATAACTAATGCATAGTGCAAATTTTTTAGTTAAGTTCCTTTAACGATAACAGACAAACCTTTTATTGGTTAACTGTTATACTTTTATTATTTACTTATTAGACTCTAATAAACATTTTGAGACCCGTTAGAACTTTTTGCAATGTGAATTGCACATTTGGCACCATATAGTTCACAAGGCACTTTTTAGGACCTATATAACTAATGTATAGTGCAAATTTTTTAGTTAAGTTCTTTTAACGATAACAGACAAACCTTTTATTGGTTAACTGTTATAATTTTATTATTTACTTATTAGACTCTAATAAACGTTTTGAGACCCGTTAGAACTTTTTGCAATGTGAATTGCACATTTGGCACCATATAGTTCACAAGGCACTTTTTAGGACCTATATAACTAATGTATAGTGCAAATTTTTTAGTTAAGTTCTTTTAACGATAACAGACAAACCTTTTATTGGTTAACTGTTATACTTTTATTATTTACTTATTAGACTCTAATAAACATTTTGAGACCCGTTAGAACTTTTTGCAATGTGAATTGCACATTTGGCACCATATAGTTCACAAGGCACTTTTTAGGACCTATATAACTAATGTATACTGCAAATTTTTTAGTTAAGTTCCTTTAACGATAACAGACAAACCTTTTATTGGTTAACTGTTATACTTTTATTATTTACTTATTAGACTCTAATAAACATTTGAGACCCGTTAGAACTTTTTGCAATGTGAATTGCACATTTGGCACCATATAGTTCACAAGGCACTTTTTAGGACCTATATAACTAATGTATAGTGCAAATTTTTTAGTTAAGTTCTTTTAACGATAACAGACAAACCTTTTATTGGTTAACTGTTATACTTTTATTATTTACTTATTAGACTCTAATAAACATTTTAAAACCCGTTAGAACTTTTTGCAATGTGAATTGCACATTTGGCACCATATAGTTCACAAGGCAATTTTTAGGACCTATATAACTAATGTATAGTGCAAATGTTTTAGTTAAGTTCTTTTAACGATAACAGACAAACCTTTTATTGGTTAACTGTTATACTTTTATTATTTACTTATTAGACTCTAATAAACATTTTGAGACCCGTTAGAACTTTTTGCAATGTGAATTGCACATTTGGCACCATATAGTTCACAAGGCACTTTTTAGGACCTATATAACTAATGTATAGTCCAAATTTTTTAGTTAAGTTCCTTTAACGATAACAGACAAAACTTTTATTGGTTAACTGTTATACTTTTATTATTTACTTATTAGACTCTAATAAACATTTTGAGACCCGTTAGAACTTTTTTCAATGTGAATTGCACATTTGGCACCATATAGTTCACAAGGCACTTTTTAGGACCTATATAACTAATGTATAGTGCAAATGTTTTAGTTAAGTCCTTTTAACGATAACAGACAAACCTTTTATTGGTTAACTGTTATACTTTTATTATTTACTTATTAGACTCTAATAAACATTTTGAGACCCGTTAGAACTTTTTGCAATGTGAATTGCACATTTGGCACCATATAGTTCACAAGGCACTTTTTAGGACCTATATAACTAATGTATAGTGCAAATTTTTTAGTTAAGTTTTTTTATCGATAACAGACAAACCTTTTATTGGTTAACTGTTATACTTTTATTATTTACTTATTAGACTCTAATAAACATTTTGAGACCCGTTAGAACTTTTTTCAATGTGAATTGCACATTTGGCACCATATAGTTCACAAGGCACTTTTTAGGACCTATATAACTAATGTATATGGCAAATTTTTTAGTTAAGTCCTTTTAACGATAACAGACAAACCTTTTATTGGTTAACTGTTATACTTTTATTATTTACTTATTAGACTCTAATAAACATTTTGAGACCCGTTAGAACTTTTTGCAATGTGAATTGCACATTTGGCACCATATAGTTCACAAGGCACTTTTTAGGACCTATATAACTAATGTATAGTGCAAATTTTTTAGTTAAGTTTTTTTATCGATAACAGACAAACCTTTTATTGGTTAACTGTTATACTTTTATTATTTACTTATTAGACTCTAATAAACATTTTGAGACCCGTTAGAACTTTTTGCAATGTGAATTGCACATTTGGCACCATATAGTTCTCAAGGCAATTTTTAGGACCTATATAACTAATGTATAGTGCAAATTTTTTAGTTAAGTTCTTTTAACGATAACAGACAAACCTTTTATTGGTTAACTGTTATACTTTTATTATTTACTTATTAGACTCTAATAAACATTTTGAGACCCGTTAGAACTTTTTGCAATGTGAATTGCACATTTGGCACCATATAGTTCACAAGGCACTTTTTAGGACCTATATAACTAATGTTTAGTGCAAATTTTTTAGTTAAGTTCCTTTAACGATAACAGACAAACCTTTTATTGGTTAACTGTTATACTGATATTATTTACTTATTAGACTCTAATAAACATTTTGAGACCCGTTAGAACTTTTTGCAATGTGAATTGCACATTTGGCACCATATAGTTCACAAGGCACTTTTTAGGACCTATATAACTAATGTATAGTGCAAATTTTTTAGTTAAGTTCATTTAACGATAACAGACAAACCTTTTATTGGTTAACTGTTATACTTTTATTATTTACTTATTAGACTCTAATAAACATTTTGAGACACGTTAGAACTTTTTGCAATGTGAATTGCACATTTGGCACCATATAGTTCACAAGGCACTTTTTAGGACCTATATAACTAATGTATAGTGCAAATTTTTTAGTTAAGTTCTTTTAACGATAACAGACAAACCTTTTATTGGTTAACTGTTATACTTTTATTATTTACTTATTAGACTCTAATAAACATTTTGAGACCCGTTAGAACTTTTTGCAATGTGAATTGCACATTTGGCACCATATAGTTCACAAGGCACTTTTTAGGACCTATATAACTAATGTATAGTGCAAATTTTTTAGTTAAGTTCCTTTAACGATAACAGACAAACCTTTTATTGGTTAACTGTTATACTTTTATTATTTACTTATTAGACTCTAATAAACATTTTGAGACCCGTTAGAACTTTTTGCAATGTGAATTGCACATTTGGCACCATATAGTTCACAAGACAATTTTTAGGACCTATATAACTAATGTATAGTGCAAATTTTTTAGTTAAGTTCCTTTAACGATAACAGACAAACATTTTATTGGTTAACTGTTATACTTTTATTATTTACTTATTAGACTCTAATAAACATTTTGAGACCCGTTAGAACTTTTTGCAATGTGAATTGCACATTTGGCACCATATAGTTCACAAGGCACTTTTTAGGACCTATATAACTAATGTATAGTGCAAATTTTTGTTAAGTTCTTTTATCGATAACAGACAAAACTTTTATTGGTTAACTGTTATACTTTTATTATTTACTTATTAGACTCTAATAAACATTTTGAGACCCGTTAGAACTTTTTGCAATGTGAATTGCACATTTGGCACCATATAGTTCACAAGGCACTTTTTAGGACCTATGTAACTAATGTATAGTGCAAATTTTTTAGTTAAGTTCCTTTAACGATAACAGACAAACCTTTTATTGGTTAACTGTTATACTGATATTATTTACTTATTAGACTCTAATAAACATTTTGAGACCCGTTAGAACTTTTTGCAATGTGAATTGCACATTTGGCACCATATAGTTCACAAGGCACTTTTTAGGACCTATATAACTAATGTATAGTGCAAATTTTTTAGTTAAGTTCATTTAACGATAACAGACAAACCTTTTATTGGTTAACTGTTATACTTTTATTATTTACTTATTAGACTCTAATAAACATTTTGAGACACGTTAGAACTTTTTGCAATGTGAATTGCACATTTGGCACCATATAGTTGACAAGGCACTTTTTAGGACCTATATAACTAATGTATAGTGGAAATTATTTAGTTAAGTTCTTTTAACGATAACAGACAAACCTTTTATTGGTTAACTGTTATACTTTTATTATTTACTTATTAGACTCTAATAAACATTTTGAGACCCGTTAGAACTTTTTGCAATGTGAATTGCACATTTGGCACCATATAGTTCACAAGGCACTTTTTAGGACCTATATAACTAATGTATAGTGCAAATTTTTTATTTAAGTTCTTTTAACGATAACAGACAAAACTTTTATTGGTTAACTGTTATACTTTTATTATTTACTTATTAGACTCTAATAAACATTTTGAGACCCGTTAGAACTTTTTGCAATGTGAATTGCACATTTGGCACCATATAGTTCACAAGACAATTTTTAGGACCTATATAACTAATGTATAGTGCAAATTTTTTAGTTAAGTTCTTTTAACGATAACAGACAAACCTTTTATTGGTTAACTGTTATACTTTTATTATTTACTTATTAGACTCTAATAAACATTTTGAGACCCGTTAGAACTTTTTGCAATGTGAATTGCACATTTGGCACCATATAGTTCACAAGGCACTTTTTAGGACCTATATAACTAATGTATAGTGCAAATTTTTTGTTAAGTTCTTTTATCGATAACAGACAAAACTTTTATTGGTTAACTGTTATACTTTTATTATTTACTTATTAGACTCTAATAAACATTTTGAGACCCGTTAGAACTTTTTGCAATGTGAATTGCACATTTGGCACCATATAGTTCACAAGGCACTTTTTAGGACCTATATAACTAATGTATAGTGCAAATTTTTTAGTTAAGTTCTTTTAACGATAACAGACAAACCTTTTATTGGTTAACTGTTATACTTTTATTATTTACTTATTAGACTCTAATAAACATTTTGAGAGCCGTTAGAACTTTTTGCAATGTGAATTGCACATTTGGCACCATATAGTTCACAAGGCACTTTTTAGGACCTATATAACTAAAGTATAGTGCAAATTTTTTAGTTAAGTTCTTTTAACGATAACAGACAAACCTTTTATTGGTTAACTGTTATACTTTTACTACTTACTTATTAGACTCTAATAAACATTTTGAGACCCGTTAGAACTTTTTGCAATGTGAATTGCACATTTGGCACCATATAGTTCACAAGGCACTTTTTAGGACCTATATAACTAATGCATAGTGCAAATGTTTTAGTTAAGTTCTTTTAACGATAACAGACAAACCTTTTATTGGTTAACTGTTATACTTTTATTATTTACTTATTAGACTCTAATAAACATTTTGAGACCCGTTAGATATTTTTGCAATGTGAATTGCACATTTGGCACCATATAGATCACAAGGCACTTTTTAGGACCTAAATAACTAATGTATAGTGCAAATTTTTTTGTTAAGTTCTTTTATCGATAACAGACAAAACTTTTATTGGTTAACTGTTATACTTTTATTATTTACTTATTAGACTCTAATAAACATTTTGAGACCCGTTAGAACTTTTTGCAATGTGAATTGCACATTTGGCACCATATAGTTCACAAGGCAATTTTTAGGACCTATATAACTAATGTATAGTGCAAATTTTTTAGTTAAGTTCTTTTAACGATAACAGACAAAACTTTTATTGGTTAACTGTTATACTTTTATTATTTACTTATTAGATTCTATTAAACATTTTGAGACACGTTAGAACTTTTTGCAATGTGAATTGCACATTTGGCACCATATAGTTGACAAGGCACTTTTTAGGACCTATATAACTAATGTATAGTGCAAATTTTTTAGTTAAGTTCTTTTAACGATAACAGACAAACCTTTTATTGGTTAACTGTTATACTTTTATTATTTACTTATTAGACTCTAATAAACATTTTGAGACCCGTTAGAACTTTTTGCAATGTGAATTGCACATTTGGCACCATATAGTTCACAAGGCACTTTTTAGGACCTATATAACTAATGTATAGTGCAAATTTTTTAGTTAAGTTCTTTTAACGATAACAGACAAACCTTTTATTGGTTAACTGTTATACTTTTATTATTTACTTATTAGACTCTAATAAACATTTTGAGACCCGTTAGAACTTTTTGCAATGTGAATTGCACATTTGGCACCATATAGTTCACAAGGCACTTTTTAGGACCTATATAACTAAAGTATAGTGCAAATTTTATTAGTTAAGTTCTTTTAACGATAACAAACAAACCTTTTATTGGTTAACTGTTATACTTTTATTATTTACTTATTAGACTCTAATAAACATTTGAGACCCGTTAGAACTTTTTGCAATGTGAATTGCACATTTGGCACCATATAGTTCACAAGGCACTTTTTAGGACCTATATAACTAATGTATAGTGCAAATTTTTTAGTTAAGTTCCTTTAACGATAACAGACAAACCTTTTATTGGTTAACTGTTATACTTTTATTATTTACTTATTAGACTCTAATAAACATTTTGAGACCCGCTAGAACTTTTTGCAATGTGAATTGCACATTTGGCACCATATAGTTCACAAGGCAATTTTTAGGACCTATATAACTAATGTATAGTGCAAATTTTTTAGTTAAGTTCTTTTAACGATAACAGACAAACCTTTTATTGGTTAACTGTTATACTTTTATTATTTACTTATTAGACTCTAATAAACATTTTGAGACCCGTTAGAACTTTTTGCAATGTGAATTGCACATTAGGCACCATATAGTTCACAAGGCACTTTTTAGGACCTATATAACTAATGCATAGTGCAAATTTTTTAGTTAAGTTCCTTTAACGATAACAGACAAACCTTTTATTGGTTAACTGTTATACTTTTATTATTTACTTATTAGACTCTAATAAACATTTTGAGACCCGTTAGAACTTTTTGCAATGTGAATTGCACATTTGGCACCATATAGTTCACAAGGCACTTTTTAGGACCTATATAACTAATGTATAGTGCAAATTTTTTAGTTAAGTTCTTTTAACGATAAGAGACAAACCTTTTATTGGTTAACTGTTATAATTTTATTATTTACTTATTAGACTCTAATAAACGTTTTGAGACCCGTTAGAACTTTTTGCAATGTGAATTGCACATTTGGCACCATATAGTTCACAAGGCACTTTTTAGGACCTATATAACTAATGTATAGTGCAAATTTTTTAGTTAAGTTCTTTTAACGATAACAGACAAACCTTTTATTGGTTAACTGTTATACTTTTATTATTTACTTATTAGACTCTAATAAACATTTTGAGACCCGTTAGAACTTTTTGCAATGTGAATTGCACATTTGGCACCATATAGTTCACAAGGCACTTTTTAGGACCTATATAACTAATGTATACTGCAAATTTTTTAGTTAAGTTCCTTTAACGATAACAGACAAACCTTTTATTGGTTAACTGTTATACTTTTATTATTTACTTATTAGACTCTAATAAACATTTGAGAGCCGTTAGAACTTTTTGCAATGTGAATTGCACATTTGGCACCATATAGTTCACAAGGCACTTTTTAGGACCTATATAACTAATGTATAGTTCAAATTTTTTAGTTAAGTTCTTTTAACGATAACAGACAAACCTTTTATTGGTTAACTGTTATACTTTTATTATTTACTTATTAGACTCTAATAAACATTTTAAAACCCGTTAGAACTTTTTGCAATGTGAATTGCACATTTGGCACCATATAGTTCACAAGGCACTTTTTAGGACCTATATAACTAATGTATAGTGCAAATTTTTTAGTTAAGTCCTTTTAACGATAACAGACAAACCTTTTATTGGTTAACTGTTATACTTTTATTATTTACTTATTAGACTCTAATAAACATTTTGAGACCCGTTAGAACTTTTTGCAATGTGAATTGCACATTTGGCACCATATAGATCACAAGGCACTTTTTAGGACCTAAATAACTAATGTATAGTGCAAATTTTTTTGTTAAGTTCTTTTATCGATAACAGACAAAACTTTTATTGGTTAACTGTTATACTTTTATTATTTACTTATTAGACTCTAATAAACATTTTGAGACCCGTTAGAACTTTTTGCAATGTGAATTGCACATTTGGCACCATATAGTTCACAAGGCAATTTTTAGGACCTATATAACTAATGTATAGTGCAAATTTTTTAGTTAAGTTCTTTTAACGATAACAGACAAAACTTTTATTGGTTAACTGTTATACTTTTATTATTTACTTATTAGATTCTATTAAACATTTTGAGACACGTTAGAACTTTTTGCAATGTGAATTGCACATTTGGCACCATATAGTTGACAAGGCACTTTTTAGGACCTATATAACTAATGTATAGTGCAAATTTTTTAGTTAAGTTCCTTTAACGATAACAGACAAACCTTTTATTGGTTAACTGTTATACTTTTATTATTTACTTATTAGACTCTAATAAACATTTTGAGACCCGTTAGAACTTTTTGCAATGTGAATTGCACATTTGGCACCATATAGTTCACAAGGCACTTTTTAGGACCTATATAACTAATGTATAGTGCAAATTTTTTAGTTAAGTCCTTTTAACGATAACAGACAAACCTTTTATTGGTTAACTGTTATACTTTTATTATTTACTTATTAGACTCTAATAAACATTTTGAGACCCGTTAGAACTTTTTGCAATGTGAATTGCACATTTGGCACCATATAGATCACAAGGCACTTTTTAGGACCTAAATAACTAATGTATAGTGCAAATTTTTTTGTTAAGTTCTTTTATCGATAACAGACAAACCTTTTATTGGTTAACTGTTATACTTTTATTATTTACTTATTAGACTCTAATAAACATTTTGAGACCCGTTAGAACTTTTTGCAATGTGAATTGCACATTTGGCACCATATAGTTCACAAGGCAATTTTTAGGACCTATATAACTAATGTATAGTGCAAATTTTTTAGTTAAGTTCTTTTAACGATAACAGACAAAACTTTTATTGGTTAACTGTTATACTTTTATTATTTACTTATTAGATTCTATTAAACATTTTGAGACACGTTAGAACTTTTTGCAATGTGAATTGCACATTTGGCACCATATAGTTGACAAGGCACTTTTTAGGACCTATATAACTAATGTATAGTGCAAATTTTTTAGTTAAGTTCCTTTAACGATAACAGACAAACCTTTTATTGGTTAACTGTTATACTTTTATTATTTACTTATTAGACTCTAATAAACATTTTGAGACCCGTTAGAACTTTTTGCAATGTGAATTGCACATTTGGCACCATATAGTTCACAAGGCACTTTTTAGGACCTATATAACTAATGTATAGTGCAAATTTTTTAGTTAAGTTCTTTTAACGATAACAGACAAACCTTTTATTGGTTAACTGTTATACTTTTATTATTTACTTATTAGACTCTAATAAACATTTTGAGACCCGTTAGAACTTTTTGCAATGTGAATTGCACATTTGGCACCATATAGTTCACAAGGCACTTTTTAGGACCTATATAACTAAAGTATAGTGCAAATTTTATTAGTTAAGTTCTTTTAACGATAACAAACAAACCTTTTATTGGTTAACTGTTATACTTTTATTATTTACTTATTAGACTCTAATAAACATTTGAGACCCGTTAGAACTTTTTGCAATGTGAATTGCACAATTGGCACCATATAGTTCACAAGGCACTTTTTAGGACCTATATAACTAATGTATAGTGCAAATTTTTTAGTTAAGTTCCTTTAACGATAACAGACAAACCTTTTATTGGTTAACTGTTATACTTTTATTATTTACTTATTAGACTCTAATAAACATTTTGAGACCCGCTAGAACTTTTTGCAATGTGAATTGCACATTTGGCACCATATAGTTCACAAGGCAATTTTTAGGACCTTTATAACTAATGTATAGTGCAAATTTTTTAGTTAAGTTCTTTTAACGATAACAGACAAACCTTTTATTGGTTAACTGTTATACTTTTATTATTTACTTATTAGACTCTAATAAACATTTTGAGACCCGTTAGAACTTTTTGCAATGTGAATTGCACATTTGGCACCATATAGTTCACAAGGCACTTTTTAGGACCTATATAACTAATGTATAGTGCAAATGTTTTAGTTAAGTTCCTTTAACGATAACAGACAAACCTTTTATTGGTTAACTGTTATACTTTTATTATTTACTTATTAGACTCTAATAAACATTTTGAGACCCGTTAGAACTTTTTGCAATGTGAATTGCACATTTGGCACCATATAGTTCACAAGGCAATTTTTAGGACCTATATAACTAATGTATAGTGCAAATTTTTTAGTTAAGTTCTTTTAACGATAACAGACAAACCTTTTATTGGTTAACTGTTATACTTTTATTATTTACTTATTAGACTCTAATAAACATTTTGAGACCCGTTAGAACTTTTTGCAATGTGAATTGCACATTAGGCACCATATAGTTCACAAGGCACTTTTTAGGACCTATATAACTAATGCATAGTGCAAATTTTTTAGTTAAGTTCCTTTAACGATAACAGACAAACCTTTTATTGGTTAACTGTTATACTTTTATTATTTACTTATTAGACTCTAATAAACATTTTGAGACCCGTTAGAACTTTTTGCAATGTGAATTGCACATTTGGCACCATATAGTTCACAAGGCACTTTTTAGGACCTATATAACTAATGTATAGTGCAAATTTTTTAGTTAAGTTCTTTTAACGATAAGAGACAAACCTTTTATTGGTTAACTGTTATAATTTTATTATTTACTTATTAGACTCTAATAAACGTTTTGAGACCCGTTAGAACTTTTTGCAATGTGAATTGCACATTTGGCACCATATAGTTCACAAGGCACTTTTTAGGACCTATATAACTAATGTATAGTGCAAATTTTTTAGTTAAGTTCTTTTAACGATAACAGACAAACCTTTTATTGGTTAACTGTTATACTTTTATTATTTACTTATTAGACTCTAATAAACATTTTGAGACCCGTTAGAACTTTTTGCAATGTGAATTGCACATTTGGCACCATATAGTTCACAAGGCACTTTTTAGGACCTATATAACTAATGTATACTGCAAATTTTTTAGTTAAGTTCCTTTAACGATAACAGACAAACCTTTTATTGGTTAACTGTTATACTTTTATTATTTACTTATTAGACTCTAATAAACATTTGAGAGCCGTTAGAACTTTTTGCAATGTGAATTGCACATTTGGCACCATATAGTTCACAAGGCACTTTTTAGGACCTATATAACTAATGTATAGTTCAAATTTTTTAGTTAAGTTCTTTTAACGATAACAGACAAACCTTTTATTGGTTAACTGTTATACTTTTATTATTTACTTATTAGACTCTAATAAACATTTTAAAACCCGTTAGAACTTTTTGCAATGTGAATTGCACATTTGGCACCATATAGTTCACAAGGCAATTTTTAGGACCTATATAACTAATGTATAGTGCAAATGTTTTAGTTAAGTTCTTTTAACGATAACAGACAAACCTTTTATTGGTTAACTGTTATACTTTTATTATTTACTTATTAGACTCTAATAAACATTTTGAGACCCGTTAGAACTTTTTTCAATGTGAATTGCACATTTGGCACCATATAGTTCACAAGGCACTTTTTAGGACCTATATAACTAATGTATAGTGCAAATTTTTAGTTAAGTTTTTTTATCGATAACAGACAAACCTTTTATTGGTTAACTGTTATACTTTTATTATTTACTTATTAGACTCTAATAAACATTTTGAGACCCGTTAGAACTTTTTTCAATGTGAATTGCACATTTGGCACCATATAGTTCACAAGGCACTTTTTAGGACCTATATAACTAATGTATAGTGCAAATTTTTTAGTTAAGTCCTTTTAACGATAACAGACAAACCTTTTATTGGTTAACTGTTATACTTTTATTATTTACTTATTAGACTCTAATAAACATTTTGAGACCCGTTAGAACTTTTTGCAATGTGAATTGCACATTTGGCACCATATAGTTCACAAGGCACTTTTTAGGACCTATATAACTAATGTATAGTGCAAATTTTTTAGTTAAGTTTTTTTATCGATAACAGACAAACCTTTTATTGGTTAACTGTTATACTTTTATTATTTACTTATTAGACTCTAATAAACATTTTGAGACCCGTTAGAACTTTTTGCAATGTGAATTGCACATTTGGCACCATATAGTTCTCAAGGTAATTTTTAGGACCTATATAACTAATGTATAGTGCAAATTTTTTAGTTAAGTTCTTTTAACGATAACAGACAAACCTTTTATTGGTTAACTGTTATACTTTTATTATTTACTTATTAGACTCTATTAAACATTTTGAGACACGTTAGAACTTTTTGCAATGTGAATTGCACATTTGGCACCATATAGTTGAAAAGGCACTTTTTAGGACCTATATAACTAATGTATAGTGCAAATTTTTTAGTTAAGTTCTTTTAACGATAACAGACAAACCTCTTATTGGTTAACTGTTATACTTTTATTATTTACTTATTAGACTCTAATAAACATTTTGAGACCCGTTAGAACTTTTTGCAATGTGAATTGCACATTTGGCACCATATAGTTCACAAGGCACTTTTTAGGACCTATATAACTAATGTATAGTGCAAATTTTTTAGTTAAGTTCCTTTAACGATAACAGACAAACCTTTTATTGGTTAACTGTTATACTGATATTATTTACTTATTAGACTCTATTAAACATTTTGAGACCCGTTAGAACTTTTTGCAATGTGAATTGCACATTTGGCACCATATAGTTCACAAGGCACTTTTTAGGACCTATATAACTAATGTATAGTGCAAATTTTTTAGTTAAGTTCATTTAACGATAACAGACAAACCTTTTATTGGTTAACTGTTATACTTTTATTATTTACTTATTAGACTCTAATAAACATTTTGAGACACGTTAGAACTTTTTGCAATGTGAATTGCACATTTGGCACCATATAGTTCACAAGGCACTTTTTAGGACCTATATAACTAATGTATAGTGGAAATTTTTTAGTTAAGTTCTTTTAACGATAACAGACAAACCTTTTATTGGTTAACTGTTATACTTTTATTATTTACTTATTAGACTCTAATAAACATTTTGAGACCCGTTAGAACTTTTTGCAATGTGAATTGCACATTTGGCACCATATAGTTCACAAGGCACTTTTTAGGACCTATATAACTAATGTATAGTGCAAATTTTTTAGTTAAGTTCCTTTAACGATAACAGACAAACCTTTTATTGGTTAACTGTTATACTTTTATTATTTACTTATTAGACTCTAATAAACATTTTGAGACCCGTTAGAACTTTTTGCAATGTGAATTGCACATTTGGCACCATATAGTTCACAAGGCAATTTTTAGGACCTATATAACTAATGTATAGTGCAAATTTTTTAGTTAAGTTCTTTTAACGATAACAGACAAAACTTTTATTGGTTAACTGTTATACTTTTATTATTTACTTATTAGATTCTATTAAACATTTTGAGACACGTTAGAACTTTTTGCAATGTGAATTGCACATTTGGCACCATATAGTTGACAAGGCACTTTTTAGGACCTATATAACTAATGTATAGTGCAAATTTTTTAGTTAAGTTCCTTTAACGATAACAGACAAACCTTTTATTGGTTAACTGTTATACTTTTATTATTTACTTATTAGACTCTAATAAACATTTTGAGACCCGTTAGAACTTTTTGCAATGTGAATTGCACATTTGGCACCATATAGTTCACAAGGCACTTTTTAGGACCTATATAACTAATGTATAGTGCAAATTTTTTAGTTAAGTCCTTTTAACGATAACAGACAAACCTTTTATTGGTTAACTGTTATACTTTTATTATTTACTTATTAGACTCTAATAAACATTTTGAGACCCGTTAGAACTTTTTGCAATGTGAATTGCACATTTGGCACCATATAGATCACAAGGCACTTTTTAGGACCTAAATAACTAATGTATAGTGCAAATTTTTTTGTTAAGTTCTTTTATCGATAACAGACAAACCTTTTATTGGTTAACTGTTATACTTTTATTATTTACTTATTAGACTCTAATAAACATTTTGAGACCCGTTAGAACTTTTTGCAATGTGAATTGCACATTTGGCACCATATAGTTCACAAGGCAATTTTTAGGACCTATATAACTAATGTATAGTGCAAATTTTTTAGTTAAGTTCTTTTAACGATAACAGACAAAACTTTTATTGGTTAACTGTTATACTTTTATTATTTACTTATTAGATTCTATTAAACATTTTGAGACACGTTAGAACTTTTTGCAATGTGAATTGCACATTTGGCACCATATAGTTGACAAGGCACTTTTTAGGACCTATATAACTAATGTATAGTGCAAATTTTTTAGTTAAGTTCCTTTAACGATAACAGACAAACCTTTTATTGGTTAACTGTTATACTTTTATTATTTACTTATTAGACTCTAATAAACATTTTGAGACCCGTTAGAACTTTTTGCAATGTGAATTGCACATTTGGCACCATATAGTTCACAAGGCACTTTTTAGGACCTATATAACTAATGTATAGTGCAAATTTTTTAGTTAAGTTCTTTTAACGATAACAGACAAACCTTTTATTGGTTAACTGTTATACTTTTATTATTTACTTATTAGACTCTAATAAACATTTTGAGACCCGTTAGAACTTTTTGCAATGTGAATTGCACATTTGGCACCATATAGTTCACAAGGCACTTTTTAGGACCTATATAACTAAAGTATAGTGCAAATTTTATTAGTTAAGTTCTTTTAACGATAACAAACAAACCTTTTATTGGTTAACTGTTATACTTTTATTATTTACTTATTAGACTCTAATAAACATTTGAGACCCGTTAGAACTTTTTGCAATGTGAATTGCACAATTGGCACCATATAGTTCACAAGGCACTTTTTAGGACCTATATAACTAATGTATAGTGCAAATTTTTTAGTTAAGTTCCTTTAACGATAACAGACAAACCTTTTATTGGTTAACTGTTATACTTTTATTATTTACTTATTAGACTCTAATAAACATTTTGAGACCCGCTAGAACTTTTTGCAATGTGAATTGCACATTTGGCACCATATAGTTCACAAGGCAATTTTTAGGACCTTTATAACTAATGTATAGTGCAAATTTTTTAGTTAAGTTCTTTTAACGATAACAGACAAACCTTTTATTGGTTAACTGTTATACTTTTATTATTTACTTATTAGACTCTAATAAACATTTTGAGACCCGTTAGAACTTTTTGCAATGTGAATTGCACATTTGGCACCATATAGTTCACAAGGCACTTTTTAGGACCTATATAACTAATGTATAGTGCAAATGTTTTAGTTAAGTTCCTTTAACGATAACAGACAAACCTTTTATTGGTTAACTGTTATACTTTTATTATTTACTTATTAGACTCTAATAAACATTTTGAGACCCGTTAGAACTTTTTGCAATGTGAATTGCACATTTGGCACCATATAGTTCACAAGGCAATTTTTAGGACCTATATAACTAATGTATAGTGCAAATTTTTTAGTTAAGTTCTTTTAACGATAACAGACAAACCTTTTATTGGTTAACTGTTATACTTTTATTATTTACTTATTAGACTCTAATAAACATTTTGAGACCCGTTAGAACTTTTTGCAATGTGAATTGCACATTAGGCACCATATAGTTCACAAGGCACTTTTTAGGACCTATATAACTAATGCATAGTGCAAATTTTTTAGTTAAGTTCCTTTAACGATAACAGACAAACCTTTTATTGGTTAACTGTTATACTTTTATTATTTACTTATTAGACTCTAATAAACATTTTGAGACCCGTTAGAACTTTTTGCAATGTGAATTGCACATTTGGCACCATATAGTTCACAAGGCACTTTTTAGGACCTATATAACTAATGTATAGTGCAAATTTTTTAGTTAAGTTCTTTTAACGATAAGAGACAAACCTTTTATTGGTTAACTGTTATAATTTTATTATTTACTTATTAGACTCTAATAAACGTTTTGAGACCCGTTAGAACTTTTTGCAATGTGAATTGCACATTTGGCACCATATAGTTCACAAGGCACTTTTTAGGACCTATATAACTAATGTATAGTGCAAATTTTTTAGTTAAGTTCTTTTAACGATAACAGACAAACCTTTTATTGGTTAACTGTTATACTTTTATTATTTACTTATTAGACTCTAATAAACATTTTGAGACCCGTTAGAACTTTTTGCAATGTGAATTGCACATTTGGCACCATATAGTTCACAAGGCACTTTTTAGGACCTATATAACTAATGTATACTGCAAATTTTTTAGTTAAGTTCCTTTAACGATAACAGACAAACCTTTTATTGGTTAACTGTTATACTTTTATTATTTACTTATTAGACTCTAATAAACATTTGAGAGCCGTTAGAACTTTTTGCAATGTGAATTGCACATTTGGCACCATATAGTTCACAAGGCACTTTTTAGGACCTATATAACTAATGTATAGTTCAAATTTTTTAGTTAAGTTCTTTTAACGATAACAGACAAACCTTTTATTGGTTAACTGTTATACTTTTATTATTTACTTATTAGACTCTAATAAACATTTTAAAACCCGTTAGAACTTTTTGCAATGTGAATTGCACATTTGGCACCATATAGTTCACAAGGCAATTTTTAGGACCTATATAACTAATGTATAGTGCAAATGTTTTAGTTAAGTTCTTTTAACGATAACAGACAAACCTTTTATTGGTTAACTGTTATACTTTTATTATTTACTTATTAGACTCTAATAAACATTTTGAGACCCGTTAGAACTTTTTTCAATGTGAATTGCACATTTGGCACCATATAGTTCACAAGGCACTTTTTAGGACCTATATAACTAATGTATAGTGCAAATTTTTAGTTAAGTTTTTTTATCGATAACAGACAAACCTTTTATTGGTTAACTGTTATACTTTTATTATTTACTTATTAGACTCTAATAAACATTTTGAGACCCGTTAGAACTTTTTTCAATGTGAATTGCACATTTGGCACCATATAGTTCACAAGGCACTTTTTAGGACCTATATAACTAATGTATAGTGCAAATTTTTTAGTTAAGTCCTTTTAACGATAACAGACAAACCTTTTTTTGGTTAACTGTTATACTTTTATTATTTACTTATTAGACTCTAATAAACATTTTGAGACCCGTTAGAACTTTTTGCAATGTGAATTGCACATTTGGCACCATATAGTTCACAAGGCACTTTTTAGGACCTATATAACTAATGTATAGTGCAAATTTTTTAGTTAAGTTTTTTTATCGATAACAGACAAACCTTTTATTGGTTAACTGTTATACTTTTATTATTTACTTATTAGACTCTAATAAACATTTTGAGACCCGTTAGAACTTTTTGCAATGTGAATTGCACATTTGGCACCATATAGTTCTCAAGGTAATTTTTAGGACCTATATAACTAATGTATAGTGCAAATTTTTTAGTTAAGTTCTTTTAACGATAACAGACAAACCTTTTATTGGTTAACTGTTATACTTTTATTATTTACTTATTAGACTCTATTAAACATTTTGAGACACGTTAGAACTTTTTGCAATGTGAATTGCACATTTGGCACCATATAGTTGAAAAGGCACTTTTTAGGACCTATATAACTAATGTATAGTGCAAATTTTTTAGTTAAGTTCTTTTAACGATAACAGACAAACCTCTTATTGGTTAACTGTTATACTTTTATTATTTACTTATTAGACTCTAATAAACATTTTGAGACCCGTTAGAACTTTTTGCAATGTGAATTGCACATTTGGCACCATATAGTTCACAAGGCACTTTTTAGGACCTATATAACTAATGTATAGTGCAAATTTTTTAGTTAAGTTCCTTTAACGATAACAGACAAACCTTTTATTGGTTAACTGTTATACTGATATTATTTACTTATTAGACTCTATTAAACATTTTGAGACCCGTTAGAACTTTTTGCAATGTGAATTGCACATTTGGCACCATATAGTTCACAAGGCACTTTTTAGGACCTATATAACTAATGTATAGTGCAAATTTTTTAGTTAAGTTCATTTAACGATAACAGACAAACCTTTTATTGGTTAACTGTTATACTTTTATTATTTACTTATTAGACTCTAATAAACATTTTGAGACACGTTAGAACTTTTTGCAATGTGAATTGCACATTTGGCACCATATAGTTCACAAGGCACTTTTTAGGACCTATATAACTAATGTATAGTGGAAATTTTTTAGTTAAGTTCTTTTAACGATAACAGACAAACCTTTTATTGGTTAACTGTTATACTTTTATTATTTACTTATTAGACTCTAATAAACATTTTGAGACCCGTTAGAACTTTTTGCAATGTGAATTGCACATTTGGCACCATATAGTTCACAAGGCACTTTTTAGGACCTATATAACTAATGTATAGTGCAAATTTTTTAGTTAAGTTCCTTTAACGATAACAGACAAACCTTTTATTGGTTAACTGTTATACTTTTATTATTTACTTATTAGACTCTAATAAACATTTTGAGACCCGTTAGAACTTTTTGCAATGTGAATTGCACATTTGGCACCATATAGTTCACAAGACAATTTTTAGGACCTATATAACTAATGTATAGTGCAAATTTTTTAGTTAAGTTCTTTTAACGATAACAGACAAACCTTTTATTGGTTAACTGTTATACTTTTATTATTTACTTATTAGACTCTAATAAACATTTTGAGACCCGTTAGAACTTTTTGCAATGTGAATTGCACATTTGGCACCATATAGTTCACAAGGCACTTTTTAGGACCTATATAACTAATGTATAGTGCAAATTTTTTGTTAAGTTCTTTTATCGATAACAGACAAAACTTTTATTGGTTAACTGTTATACTTTTATTATTTACTTATTAGACTCTAATAAACATTTTGAGACCCGTTAGAACTTTTTGCAATGTGAATTGCACATTTGGCACCATATAGTTCACAAGGCACTTTTTAGGACCTATATAACTAATGTATAGTGCAAATTTTTTAGTTAAGTTCCTTTAACGATAACAGACAAACCTTTTATTGGTTAACTGTTATACTGATATTATTTACTTATTAGACTCTAATAAACATTTTGAGACCCGTTAGAACTTTTTGCAATGTGAATTGCACATTTGGCACCATATAGTTCACAAGGCACTTTTTAGGACCTATATAACTAATGTATATTGCAAATTTTTTAGTTAAGTTCATTTAACGATAACAGACAAACCTTTTATTGGTTAACTGTTATACTTTTATTATTTACTTATTAGACTCTAATAAACATTTTGAGACACGTTAGAACTTTTTGCAATGTGAATTGCACATTTGGCACCATATAGTTCACAAGGCACTTTTTAGGACCTATATAACTAATGTATAGTGCAAATTTTTTAGTTAAGTTCTTTTAACGATAACAGACAAACCTTTTATTGGTTAACTGTTATACTTTTATTATTTACTTATTAGACTCTAATAAACATTTTGAGACCCGTTAGAACTTTTTGCAATGTGAATTGCACATTTGGCACCATATAGTTCACAAGGCACTTTTTAGGACCTATATAACTAATGTATAGTGCAAATTTTTTAGTTAAGTTCCTTTAACGATAACAGACAAACCTTTTATTGGTTAACTGTTATACTTTTATTATTTACTTATTAGACTCTAATAAACATTTTGAGACCCGTTAGAACTTTTTGCAATGTGAATTGCACATTTGGCACCATATAGTTCACAAGACAATTTTTAGGACCTATATAACTAATGTATAGTGCAAATTTTTTAGTTAAGTTCTTTTAACGATAACAGACAAACCTTTTATTGGTTAACTGTTATACTTTTATGATTTACTTATTAGACTCTAATAAACATTTTGAGACCCGTTAGAACTTTTTGCAATGTGAATTGCACATTTGGCACCATATAGTTCACAAGGCACTTTTTAGGACCTATATAACTAATGTATAGTGCAAATTTTTTGTTAAGTTCTTTTATCGATAACAGACAAAACTTTTATTGGTTAACTGTTATACTTTTATTATTTACTTATTAGACTCTAGTAAACATTTTGAGACCCGTTAGAACTTTTTGCAATGTGAATTGCACATTTGGCACCATATAGTTCACAAGGCACTTTTTAGGACCTATATAACTAATGTATAGTGCAAATTTTTTAGTTAAGTTCTTTTAACGATAACAGACAAACCTTTTATTGGTTAACTGTTATACTTTTATTATTTACTTATTAGACTCTAATAAACATTTTGAGACCCGTTAGAACTTTTTGCAATGTGAATTGCACATTTGGCACCATATAGATCACAAGGCACTTTTTAGGACCTAAATAACTAATGTATAGTGCAAATTTTTTTGTTAAGTTCTTTTATCGATAACAGACAAAACTTTTATTGGTTAACTGTTATACTTTTATTATTTACTTATTAGACTCTAATAAACATTTTGAGACCCGTTAGAACTTTTTGCACTGTGAATTGCACATTTGGCACCATATAGTTCACAAGGCAATTTTTAGGACCTATATAACTAATGTATAGTGCAAATTTTTTAGTTAAGTTCTTTTAACGATAAGAGACAAAACTTTTATTGGTTAACTGTTATACTTTTATTATTTACTTTTTAGATTCTATTAAAAATTTTGAGACACGTTAGAACTTTTTGCAATGTGAATTGCACATTTGGCACCATATAGTTGACAAGGCACTTTTTAGGACCTATATAACTAATGTATAGTGCAAATTTTTTAGTTAAGTTCCTTTAACGATAACAGACAAACCTTTTATTGGTTAACTGTTATACTTTTATTATTTACTTATTAGACTCTAATAAACATTTTGAGACCCGTTAGAACTTTTTGCAATGTGAATTGCACATTTGGCACCATATAGTTCACAAGGCACTTTTTAGGACCTATATAACTAATGTATAGTGCAAATTTTTTAGTTAAGTTCTTTTAACGATAACAGACAAACCTTTTATTGGTTAACTGTTATACTTTTATTATTTACTTATTAGACTCTAATAAACATTTTGAGACCCGTTAGAACTTTTTGCAATGTGAATTGCACATTTGGCACCATATAGTTCACAAGGCACTTTTTAGGACCTATATAACTAAAGTATAGTGCAAATTTTTTAGTTAAGTTCTTTTAACGATAACAAACAAACCTTTTATTGGTTAACTGTTATACTTTTATTATTTACTTATTAGACTCTAATAAACATTTTGAGACCCGTTAGAACTTTTTGCAATGTGAATTGCACATTTGGCACCATATAGATCACAAGGCACTTTTTAGGACCTAAATAACTAATGTATAGTGCAAATTTTTTTGTTAAGTTCTTTTATCGATAACAGACAAAACTTTTATTGGTTAACTGTTATACTTTTATTATTTACTTATTAGACTCTAATAAACATTTTGAGACCCGTTAGAACTTTTTGCACTGTGAATTGCACATTTGGCACCATATAGTTCACAAGGCAATTTTTAGGACCTATATAACTAATGTATAGTGCAAATTTTTTAGTTAAGTTCTTTTAACGATAACAGACAAAACTTTTATTGGTTAACTGTTATACTTTTATTATTTACTTTTTAGATTCTATTAAACATTTTGAGACACGTTAGAACTTTTTGCAATGTGAATTGCACATTTGGCACCATATAGTTGACAAGGCACTTTTTAGGACCTATATAACTAATGTATAGTGCAAATTTTTTAGTTAAGTTCCTTTAACGATAACAGACAAACCTTTTATTGGTTAACTGTTATACTTTTATTATTTACTTATTAGACTCTAATAAACATTTTGAGACCCGTTAGAACTTTTTGCAATGTGAATTGCACATTTGGCACCATATAGTTCACAAGGCACTTTTTAGGACCTATATAACTAATGTATAGTGCAAATTTTTTAGTTAAGTTCTTTTAACGATAACAGACAAACCTTTTATTGGTTAACTGTTATACTTTTATTATTTACTTATTAGACTCTAATAAACATTTTGAGACCCGTTAGAACTTTTTGCAATGTGAATTGCACATTTGGCACCATATAGTTCACAAGGCACTTTTTAGGACCTATATAACTAAAGTATAGTGCAAATTTTTTAGTTAAGTTCTTTTAACGATAACAAACAAACCTTTTATTGGTTAACTGTTATACTTTTATTATTTACTTATTAGACTCTAATAAACATTTTGAGACCCGTTAGAACTTTTTGCAATGTGAATTGCACATTTGGCACCATATAGTTCACAAGGCACTTTTTAGGACCTATATAACTAATGTATAGTGCACATTTTTTAGTTAAGTTCCTTTAACGATAACAGACAAACCTTTTATTGGTTAACTGTTATACTTTTATCATTTACTTATTAGACTCTAATAAACATTTTGAGACCCGTTAGAACTTTTTGCAATGTGAATTAAACATTTTGCACCATATAGTTCACAAGGCACTTTTTAGGACCTATATAACTAATGTATAGTGCAAATTTTTTTGTTAAGTTCTTTTATCGATAACAGACAAAACTTTTATTGGTTAACTGTTATACTTTTATTATTTACTTATTAGACTCTAATAAACATTTTGAGACCCGTTAGAACTTTTTGCAATGTGAATTGCACATTTGGCACCATATAGTTCACAAGGCACTTTTTAGGACCTATATAACTAATGTATAGTGCACATTTTTTAGTTAAGTTCCTTTAACGATAACAGACAAACCTTTTATTGGTTAACTGTTATACTTTTATCATTTACTTATTAGACTCTAATAAACATTTTGAGAGCCGTTAGAACTTTTTGCAATGTGAATTGCACATATGGCACCATATAGTTCACAAGGCACTTTTTAGGACCTATATAACTAATGTATAGTGCAAATTTTTTAGTTAAGTTCTTTTATCGATAACAGACAAACCTTTTATTGGTTAACTGTTATACTTTTATTATTTACTTATTAGACTCTAATAAACATTTTGAGACCCGCTAGAACTTTTTTCAAGGTGAATTGCACATTTGGCACCATATAGTTCACAAGGCACTTTTTAGGACCTATATAACTAATGTATAGTGGAAATTTTTTAGTTAAGTTCTTTTAACGATAACAGACAAACCTTTTATTGGTTAACTGTTATACTTTTATTATTTACTTATTAGACTCTAATAAACATTTTGAGACCCGTTAGAACTTTTTGCAATGTGAATTGCACATTTGGCACCATATAGTTCACAAGGCACTTTTTAGGACCTATATAACTAATGTATAGTGCAAATTTTTTAGTTAAGTTCTTTTAACGATAACAGACAAACCTTTTATTGGTTAACTGTTATACTTTTATTATTTACTTATTAGACTCTAATAAACATTTTGAGAGCCGTTAGAACTTTTTGCAATGTGAATTGCACATTTGGCACCATATAGTTCACAAGGCACTTTTTAGGACCTATATAACTAATGTATAGTGCAAATTTTTTAGTTAAGTTCCTTTAACGATAACAGACAAACCTTTTATTGGTTAACTGTTATACTTTTATTATTTACTTATTAGACTCTAATAAACATTTTGAGACCCGTTAGAACTTTTTGCAATGTGAATTGCACATTTGGCACCATATAGTTCACAAGGCACTTTTTAGGACCTATATAACTAATGTATAGTGCAAATTTTTTAGTTAAGTTCCTTTAACGATAACAGACAAACCTTTTATTGGTTAACTGTTATACTTTTATTATTTACTTATTAGACTCTAATAAACATTTTGAGACCCGTTAGAACTTTTTGCAATGTGAATTGCACATTTGGCACCATATAGTTCACAAGGCACTTTTTAGGACCTATATAACTAATGTATAGTGCAAATTTTTTAGTTAAGTTCCTTTAACGATAACAGACAAACCTTTTATTGGTTAACTGTTATACTTTTATTATTTACTTATTAGACTCTAATAAACATTTTGAGACCCGTTAGAACTTTTTGCAATGTGAATTGCACATTTGGCACCATATAGTTCACAAGGCACTTTTTAGGACCTATATAACTAATGTATAGTGCAAATTTTTTAGTTAAGTTCCTTTAACGATAACAGACAAACCTTTTATTGGTTAACTGTTATACTTTTATTATTTACTTATTAGACTCTAATAAACATTTTGAGACCCGTTAGAACTTTTTGCAATGTGAATTGCACATTTGGCACCATATAGTTCACAAGGCACTTTTTAGGACCTATATAACTAATGTATAGTGCACATTTTTTAGTTAAGTTCCTTTGACGATAACAGACAAACCTTTTATTGGTTAACTGTTATACTTTTATTATTTACTTATTAGACTCTAATAAACATTTTGAGAGCCGTTAGAACTTTTTGCAATGTGAATTGCACATATGGCACCATATAGTTCACAAGGCACTTTTTAGGACCTATATAACTAATGTATAGTGCAAATTTTTTTGATAAATTCTTTTATCGATAACAGACAAACCTTTTATTGGTTAACTGTTATACTTTTATTATTTACTTATTAGACTCTAATAAACATTTTGTGACCCGTTAGAACTTTTTTCAATGTGAATTGCACATTTGGCACCATATAGTTCACAAGGCACTTTTTAGGACCTATATAACTAATGTATAGTGGAAATTTTTTAGTTAAGTTCTTTTAACGATAACAGACAAACCTTTTATTGGTTAACTGTTATACTTTTATTATTTACTTATTAGACTCTAATAAACATTTTGAGACCCGTTAGAACTTTTTGCAATGTGAATTGCACATTTGGCACCATATAGTTCACAAGGCACTTTTTAGGACCTATATAACTAATGTATAGTGCAAATTTTTTAGTTAAGTTCCTTTAACGATAACAGACAAACCTTTTATTGGTTAACTGTTATACTTTTATTATTTACTTATTAGACTCTAATAAACATTTTGAGACCCGTTAGAACTTTTTGCAATGTAAATTGCACATTTGGCAGCATATAGTTCACAAGGCACTTTTTAGGACCTATATAACTAATGTATAGTGCAAATTTTTTAGTTAAGTTCTTTTAACGATAACAGACAAACCTTTTATTGGTTAACTGTTATACTTTTATTATTTACTTATTAGACTCTAATAAACATTTTGAGAGCCGTTAGAACTTTTTGCAATGTGAATTGCACATTTGGCACCATATAGTTCACAAGGCACTTTTTAGGACCTATATAACTAAAGTATAGTGCACATTTTTTAGTTAAGTTCTTTTAACGATAACAGACAAACCTTTTATTGGTTAACTGTTATACTTTTATTACTTACTTATTAGACTCTAATAAACATTTTGAGACCCGTTAGAACTTTTTGCAATGTGAATTGCACATTTGGCACCATATAGTTCACAAGGCACTTTTTAGGACCTATATAACTAATGCATAGTGCAAATGTTTTAGTTAAGTTCTTTTAACGATAACAGACAAACCTTTTATTGGTTAACTGTTATACTTTTATTATTTACTTATTAGACTCTAATAAACATTTTGAGACCCGTTAGAACTTTTTGCAATGTGAATTGCACATTTGGCACCATATAGATCACAAGGCACTTTTTAGGACCTAAATAACTAATGTATAGTGCAAATTTTTTTGTTAAGTTCTTTTATCGATAACAGACAAAACTTTTATTGGTTAACTGTTATACTTTTATTATTTACTTATTAGACTCTAATAAACATTTTGAGACCCGTTAGAACTTTTTGCAATGTGAATTGCACATTTGGCACCATATAGTTCACAAGGCAATTTTTAGGACCTATATAACTAATGTATAGTGCAAATTTTTTAGTTAAGTTCTTTTAACGATAACAGACAAAACTTTTATTGGTTAACTGTTATACTTTTATTATTTACTTATTAGACTCTAATAAACATTTTGAGACCCGTTAGAACTTTTTGCAATGTGAATTGCACATTTGGCACCATATAGTTCACAAGGCACTTTTTAGGACCTATATAACTAATGTATAGTGCAAATTTTTTGTTAAGTTCTTTTATCGATAACAGACAAAACTTTTATTGGTTAACTGTTATACTTTTATTATTTACTTATTAGACTCTAGTAAACATTTTGAGACCCGTTAGAACTTTTTGCAATGTGAATTGCACATTTGGCACCATATAGTTCACAAGGCACTTTTTAGGACCTATATAACTAATGTATAGTGCAAATTTTTTAGTTAAGTTCTTTTAACGATAACAGACAAACCTTTTATTGGTTAACTGTTATACTTTTATTATTTACTTATTAGACTCTAATAAACATTTTGAGACCCGTTAGAACTTTTTGCAATGTGAATTGCACATTTGGCACCATATAGATCACAAGGCACTTTTTAGGACCTATATAACTAATGTATAGTGCAAATTTTTTTGTTAAGTTCTTTTATCGATAACAGACAAAACTTTTATTGGTTAACTGTTATACTTTTATTATTTACTTATTAGACTCTAATAAACATTTTGAGACCCGTTAGAACTTTTTGCACTGTGAATTGCACATTTGGCACCATATAGTTCACAAGGCAATTTTTAGGACCTATATAACTAATGTATAGTGCAAATTTTTTAGTTAAGTTCTTTTAACGATAACAGACAAAACTTTTATTGGTTAACTGTTATACTTTTATTATTTACTTTTTAGACTCTATTAAACATTTTGAGACACGTTAGAACTTTTTGCAATGTGAATTGCACATTTGGCACCATATAGTTGACAAGGCACTTTTTAGGACCTATATAACTAATGTATAGTGCAAATTTTTTAGTTAAGTTCCTTTAACGATAACAGACAAAGCTTTTATTGGTTAACTGTTATACTTTTATTATTTACTTATTAGACTCTAATAAACATTTTGAGACCCGTTAGAACTTTTTGCAATGTGAATTGCACATTTGGCACCATATAGTTCACAAGGCACTTTTTAGGACCTATATAACTAATGTATAGTGCAAATTTTTTAGTTAAGTTCTTTTAACGATAACAGACAAACCTTTTATTGGTTAACTGTTATACTTTTATTATTTACTTATTAGACTCTAATAAACATTTTGAGAGCCGTTAGAACTTTTTGCAATGTGAATTGCACATTTGGCACCATATAGTTCACAAGGCACTTTTTAGGACCTATATAACTAATGTATAGTGCAAATTTTTTAGTTAAGTTCCTTTAACGATAACAGACAAACCTTTTATTGGTTAACTGTTATACTTTTATTATTTACTTATTAGACTCTAATAAACATTTTGAGACCCGTTAGAATTTTTTGCAATGTGAATTGCACATTTGGCACCATATAGTTCACAAGGCACTTTTTAGGACCTATATAACTAATGTATAGTGCAAATTTTTTAGTTAAGTTCCTTTAACGATAACAGACAAACCTTTTATTGGTTAACTGTTATACTTTTATTATTTACTTATTAGACTCTAATAAACATTTTGAGACCCGTTAGAACTTTTTGCAATGTGAATTGCACATTTGGCACCATATAGTTCACAAGGCACTTTTTAGGACCTATATAACTAATGTATAGTGCAAATTTTTTAGTTAAGTTCCTTTAACGATAACAGACAAACCTTTTATTGGTTAACTGTAATACTTTTATTATTTACTTATTAGACTCTAATAAACATTTTGAGACCCGTTAGAACTTTTTGCAATGTGAATTGCACATTTGGCACCATATAGTTCACAAGGCACTTTTTAGGACCTATATAACTAATGTATAGTGCAAATTTTTTAGTTAAGTTCCTTTAACGATAACAGACAAACCTTTTATTGGTTAACTGTTATACTTTTATTATTTACTTATTAGACTCTAATAAACATTTTGAGACCCGTTAGAACTTTTTGCAATGTGAATTGCACATTTGGCACCATATAGTTCACATGGCACTTTTTAGGACCTATATAACTAATGTATAGTGCACATTTTTTAGTTAAGTTCCTTTAACGATAACAATGTGAATTGCACATTTGGCACCATATTGTTCACAAGGCACTTTTTAGGACCTATATAACTAATGTATAGTGCAAATTTTTTAGTTAAGTTCTTTTAACGATAACAGACAAACCTTTTATTGGTTAACTGTTATACTTTTATTATTTACTTATTAGACTCTAATAAACATTTTGAGACCGGTTAGAACTTTTTTCAATGTGAATTGCACATTTGGCACAATATAGTTCACAAGGCACATTTTAGGACCTATATAACTAATAGATAGTGCAAATTTTTTAGTTAAGTTCTTTTAACGATAACAAACAAACCTTTTATTGGTTAACTGTTATACTTTTGTTATTTACTTATTAGACTCTAATAAACATTTTGAGACCCGTTAGAACTTTTTGCAATGTGAATTGCACATTTGGCACCATTTAGTTCACAAGGCACTTTTTAGGACCTATATAACTAATGTATTGTGCAAATTTTTTAGTTAAGTTCTTTTAACGATAACAGACAAACCTTTCATTGGTTAACTGATTTTTTAGTTAAGTTCTTTTAACGATAACAGACAAACCTTTTATTGGTTAACTGTTATACTTTTATTATTTACTTATTAGACTCTAATAAACCTTTTGAGAAACGTTAGAAATTTTTGCAATGTGAATTGCACATTTGGCACCATATAGTTCACAAGGCACTTTTCAGGATCATATAACTAATGTATAGTGCAAATATTTTAGTTAAGTTCTTTTAACGATAACAGACAAACCTTTTATTGGTTAACTGTTATACTTTTATTATTTACTTATTAGACTCTAATAAACATTTTGAGACCCGTTAGAACTTTTTGCAATGTAAATTGCACATTTGGCACCATATAGTTCACAAGGCACTTTTTAGGACCTATATAACTAATAGATAGTGCAAATTTTTTAGTTAAGTTCTTTTAACGATAACAGACAAACCTTTTATTGGTTAACTGTTATACTTTTATTATTTACTTATTAGACTCTAATAAACATTTTGAGACCCGTTAGAACTTTTTTCAAAGTGAATTGCACATTTGGCACAATATAGTTCACAAGGCACATTTTAGGACCTATATAACTAATGTATAGTGCAAATTTTTTAGTTAAGTTCTTTTAACGATAACAGACAAACCTTTTATTGGTTAACTGGTATACTTTTATTATTTACTTATTAGACTCTAATAAACATTTTGAGACCCGTTAGAACTTTTTGCAATGTGAATTGCACATTTGGCACCATATAGTTCACAAGGCACTTTTTAGGACCTATATAACTAATAGACAGTGCAAATTTTTTAGTTAAGTTCTTTTAACGATAACAGACAAACCTTTTATTGGTTAACTGTTATACTTTTGTTATTTACTTTATAGACTCTAATAAACATTTTGAGACCCGTGAGAACTTTTTGCAATGTGAATTGCACATTTGGCACCATATTGTTCACAAGGCACTTTTTAGGACCTATATAACTAATGTATAGTGCAAATTTTTTAGTTAAGTTCTTTTAACGATAACAGACAAACCTTTCATTGGTTAACTGATTTTTTAGTTAAGTTCTTTTAACGATAACAGACAAACTTTTTATTGGTTAACTGTTATACTTTTATTATTTACTTATTAGACTCTAATAAACCTTTTGAGAAACGTTAGAACTTTTTGCAATGTGAATTGCACATTTGGCACCATATAGTTCAGAAGGCACTTTTTAGGACATATATAACTAATGTATAGTGCAAATTTTTTAGTTAAGTTCTTTTAACGATAACAGACAAACTTTTAATTGGTTAACTGTTATACTTTTATTATTTACTTATTAGACTCTAATAAAATTTTGAGACCCGTTAGAACTTTTTGCAATGTGAATTGCACATTTGGCACCATATAGTTCACAAGGCACTTTTTAGAACATATATAAGTAATGTATAGTGCAAATGTTTTAGTTAAGTTCTTTTAACGATAACAGACAAACCTTTTATTGGTTAACTGTTATACTTTTATTATTTACTTATTAGACTCTAATAAACATTTTGAGACCCGTTAGAACTTTTTGCAATGTGAATTGCACATTTGGCACAATATAGTTCACAAGGCACTTTTTAGGACCTATATAACTAATGTATAGTGCAAATTTTTTAGTTAAGTTCTTTTAACGATAACAGACAAACCTTTTATTGGTTAATTGTTATACTTTTATTATTTACTTATTAGACTCTAATAAACATTTTGAGACCCGTTAGAACTTTTTGCAATGTGAATTGCACATTTGGCACCATATAGTTCACAAGGCACTTTTTAGGACCTATATAACTAATAGATAGTGCAAATTTTTTAGTTAAGTTCTTTTAACGATAACAAACAAACCTTTTATTGGTTAACTGTTATACTTTTGTTATTTACTTATTAGACTCTAATAAACATTTTGAGACCCGTTAGAACTTTTTGCAATGTGAATTGCACATTTGGCACCATATTGTTCACAAGGCACTTTTTAGGACCTATATAACTAATGTATAGTGCAAATTTTTTAGTTAAGTTCTTTTAACGATAACAGACAAACCTTTTATTGGTTAACTGTTATACTTTTATTATTTACTTATTAGACTCTAATAAACATTTTGAGACCCGTTAGAACTTTTTTCAATGTGAATTGCACATTTGGCACAATATAAATCACAAGGCACATTTTAGGACCTATATAACTCATAGATAGTGCAAATTTTTTAGTTAAGTTCTTTTAACGATAACAAACAAACCTTTTATTGGTTAACTGTTATACTTTTGTTATTTACTTATTAGACTCTAATAAACATTTTGAGACCCGTTAGAACTTTTTGCAATGTGAATTGCACATTTGGCACCATATTGTTCACAAGGCACTTTTTAGGACCTATATAACTAATGTATAGGGCAAATTTTTTAGTTAAGTTCTTTTAACGATAACAGACAAACCTTTCATTGGTTAACTGATTTTTTAGTTAAGTTCTTTTAACGATAACAGACAAACCTTTTATTGGTTAACTGTTATACTTTTATTATTTACTTATTAGACTCTAATAAACCTTTTGAGAAACGTTAGAAATTTTTGCAATGTGAATTGCACATTTGGCACCATATAGTTCACAAGGCACTTTTCAGGATCATATAACTAATGTATAGTGCAAATATTTTAGTTAAGTTCTTTTAACGATAACAGACAAACCTTTTATTGGTTAACTGTTATACTTTTATTATTTACTTATTAGACTCTAATAAACATTTTGAGACCCGTTAGAACTTTTTGCAATGTGAATTGCACATTTGGCACCATATTGTTCACAAGGCACTTTTTAGGACCTATATAACTAATGTATAGTGCAAATTTTTTAGTTAAGTTCTTTTAACGATAACAGACAAACCTTTTATTGGTTAACTGTTATACTTTTATTATTTACTTATTAGACTCTAATAAACATTTTGAGACCCGTTAGAACTTTTTTCAATGTGAATTGCACATTTGGCACAATATAGTTCACAAGGCACATTTTAGGACCTATATAACTAATAGATAGTGCAAATTTTTTAGTTAAGTTCTTTTAACGATAACAAACAAACCTTTTATTGGTTAACTGTTATACTTTTGTTATTTACTTATTAGACTCTAATAAACATTTTGAGACCCGTTAGAACTTTTTGCAATGTGAATTGCACATTTGGCACCATATTGTTCACAAGGCACTTTTTAGGACCTATATAACTAATGTATAGTGCAAATTTTTTAGTTAAGTTCTTTTAACGATAACAGACAAACCTTTCATTGGTTAACTGATTTTTTAGTTAAGTTCTTTTAACGATAACAGACAAACCTTTTATTGGTTAATTGTTATACTTTTATTATTTACTTATTAGACTCTAATAAACCTTTTGAGAAACGTTAGAACTTTTTGCAATGTGAATTGCACATTTGGCACCATATAGTTCAGAAGGCACTTTTTAGGACATATATAACTAATGTATAGTGCAAATTTTTTAGTTAAGTTCTTTTAACGATAACAGACAAACTTTTAATTGGTTAACTGTTATACTTTTATTATTTACTTATTAGACTCTAATAAAATTTTGAGACCCGTTAGAACTTTTTGCAATGTGAATTGCACATTTGGCACCATATAGTTCACAAGGCACTTTTTAGAACATATATAAGTAATGTATAGTGCAAATGTTTTAGTTAAGTTCTTTTAACGATAACAGACAAACCTTTTATTGGTTAACTGTTATACTTTTATTATTTACTTATTAGACTCTAATAAACATTTTGAGACCCGTTTGAACTTTTTGCAATGTGAATTGCACATTTGGCACAATATAGTTCACAAGGCACTTTTTAGGACCTATATAACTAATGTATAGTGCAAATTTTTTAGTTAAGTTCTTTTAACGATAACAGACAAACCTTTTATTGGTTAATTGTTATACTTTTATTATTTACTTATTAGACTCTAATAAACATTTTGAGACCCGTTAGAACTTTTTGCAATGTGAATTGCACATTTGGCACCATATAGTTCACAAGGCACTTTTTAGGACCTATATAACTAAATTATAGTGCAAATTTTTTAGTTAAGTTCTTTTAACGATAACAGACAAACCTTTTATTGGTCAACTGTTATACTTTTGTTATTTACTTATTACATTCTAATAAACATTTTGAGACCCGTTAGAACTTTTTGCAATGTGAATTGCACATTTGGCACCATATAATTAACAAGGCACTTTTAAAGACCTTTATAACTAATGTATAGTGCAAATTTTTTAGTTAAGTTCTTTTAACGATAACAGACAAACCTTTTATTGGTTAACTGTTATACTTTTATTATTTACTTATTAGACTCTAATAAACATTTTGAGACCCGTTAGAAGTTTTTGCAATGTGAATTGCACATTTGGCACCATATAGTTCACAAGGCACATTTTAGGACCTATATAACTAATGTATAGTGCAAATTTTTTAGTTAAGTTCTTTTAACGATAACAGACAAACCTTTTATTGGTTAACTGTTATACTTTTATTATTTACTTATTAGACTCTAATAAACATTTTGAGACCCGTTAGAACTTTTTGCAATGTGAATTGCACATTTGGCACAATATAGTTCACAAGGCACTTTTTAGGACCTATATAACTAATGTATAGTGCAAATTTTTTAGTTAAGTTCTTTTAACGATAACAGACAAACCTTTTATTGGTTAACCGTTATACTTTTATTATTTACTTATTAAACTCTAATAAACATTTTGATACCCGTTAGAAATTTCTACAATGTGAATTGCACATTTGGCACCATATAGTTCACAAGGCACATTTTTGGACATATATAACTAATGTATAGTGCAAATTTTTTAGTTAAGTTCTTTTAACGATAACAGACAAACCTTTTATTGGTTAACTGTTATACTTTTGTTATTTACTTATTAGACTCTAATAAACATTTTGAGACCTATTAGAACTTTTTGCAAGGTGAATTGCACATTTGGCACAATATAGTTCACAAAGGCACTTTTTAGGACCTATATAACTAATGTATAGTGCAAATTTTTTAGTTAAGTTCTTTTAACGATAACAGACAAACCTTTTATTGGTTAACTGTTATACTTTTGTTATTTACTTATTAGACTCTAATAAACATTTTGAGACCTATTAGAACTTTTTGCAAGGTAAATTGCATATTTGGCACCATATAGTTCACAAGGCACTTTTTAGGACCTATATAACTAATGTATAGTGCAAATTTTTTAATTAAGTTCTTTTAACGATAACAGACAAACTTTTTATTGGTTAACTGTTATACTTTTATTATTTACTTATTAGACTCTAATAAACATTTTGAGACCCGTTAGAAATTTTTGCAATGTGAATTGCACATTTGGCACCATATAGTTCACAAGGCACTTTTTAGGACCTATATAACTAATGTATAGTGCAAATTTTTTAGTTAAGTTCTTTTAACGATAACAGACAAACCTTTTATTGGTTAACTGTTATACTTTTATTATTTACTTATTAAACTCTAATAAACATTTTGAGACCCGTTAGAAATTTCTACAATGTGAATTGCACATTTGGCACCATATAGTTCACAAGGCACATTTTTGGACATATATAACTAATGTATAGTGCAAATTTTTTAGTTAAGTTCTTTTAACGATAACAGACAAACCTTTTATTGGTTAACTGTTATACTTTTATTATTTACTTATTAGACTCTAATAAACATTTTGAGACCCGTTAGAACTTTTTGCAATGTGAATTGCACATTTGGCACCATATAGTTCACAAGGCACTTTTTAGGACCTATATAACTAATAGATAGTGCAAATTTTTTAGTTAAGTTCTTTTAACGATAACATACAAACCTTTTATTGGTTAACTGTTATACTTTTATTATTTACTTATTAGACTCTAATAAACATTTTGAGACCCGTTAGAACTTTTTTCAATGTGAATTGCACATTTGGCACAATATAGTTCACAAGGCACTTTTTAGGACCTATATAACTAATAGATAGTGCAAATTTTTTAGTTAAGTTCTTTTAACGATAACAGACAAACCTTTTATTGGTTAACTGTTATACTTTTGTTATTTACTTATTAGACTCTAATAAACATTTTGAGACCCGTTAGAACTTTTTGCAATGTGAATTGCACATTTGGCACCATATTGTTCACAAGGCACTTTTTAGGACCTATATAACTAATGTATAGTGCAACATTTTTAGTTAAGTTCTTTTAACGATAACAGACAAACCTTTTATTGGTTAACTGTTATACTTTTATTATTTACTTATTAGACTCTAATAAACATTTTGAGACCCGTTAGAACGTTTTGCAATGTGAATTGCACATTTGGCACCATATAGTTCACAAGGCACTTTTTAGGACATATATAAGTAATGTATAGTGCAAATGTTTTAGTTAAGTTCTTTTAACGATAACAGACAAACCTTTTATTGGTTAACTGGTATACTTTTATTATTTACTTATTAGACTCTAATAAACATTTTGAGACCCGTTAGAACTTTTTGCAATGTGAATTGCACATTTGGCACCATATAGTTCACAAGGCACTTTTTAGGACCTATATAACTAATAGATAGTGCAAATTTTTTAGTTAAGTTCTTTTAACGATAACATACAAACCTTTTATTGGTTAACTGTTATACTTTTATTATTTACTTATTAGACTCTAATAAACATTTTGAGACCCGTTAGAACTTTTTTCAATGTGAATTGCACATTTGGCACAATATAGTTCACAAGGCACTTTTTAGGACCTACATAACTAATAGATAGTGCAAATTTTTTAGTTAAGTTCTTTTAACGATAACAGACAAACCTTTTATTGGTTAACTGTTATACTTTTGTTATTTACTTATTAGACTCTAATAAACATTTTGAGACCCGTTAGAACTTTTTGCAATGTGAATTGCACATTTGGCACCATATTGTTCACAAGGCACTTTTTAGGACCTATATAACTAATGTATAGTGCAACATTTTTAGTTAAGTTCTTTTAACGATAACAGACAAACCTTTTATTGGTTAACTGTTATACTTTTATTATTTACTTATTAGACTCTAATAAACATTTTGAGACCCGTTAGAACGTTTTGCAATGTGAATTGCACATTTGGCACAATATAGTTCACAAGGCACTTTTTAGGACCTATATAACTAATGTATAGTGCAAATTTTTTAGTTAAGTTCTTTTAACGATAACAGACAAACCTTTTATTGGTTAACTGTTATACTTTTATTATTTACTTATTAGACTCTAATAAACCTTTTGAGAAACGTTAGAAATTTTTGCAATGTGAATTGCACATTTGGCACCATATAGTTCACAAGGCACTTTTCAGGATCATATAACTAATGTATAGTGCAAATATTTTAGTTAAGTTCTTTTAACGATAACAGACAAACCTTTTATTGGTTAACTGTTATACTTTTATTATTTACTTATTAGACTCTAATAAACATTTTGAGACCCGTTAGAACTTTTTGCAATGTAAATTGCACATTTGGCACCATATAGTTCACAAGGCACTTTTTAGGACCTATATAACTAATGTATAGTGCAAATTTTTTAGTTAAGTTCTTTTAACGATAACAGACAAACCTTTTATTGGTTAACTGTTATACTTTTATTATTTACTTATTAGACTCTAATAAACATTTTGAGACCCGTTAGAACTTTTTTCAAAGTGAATTGCACATTTGGCACAATATAGTTCACAAGGCACATTTTAGGACCTATATAACTAATGTATAGTGCAAATTTTTTAGTTAAGTTCTTTTAACGATAACAGACAAACCTTTTATTGGTTAACTGGTATACTTTTATTATTTACTTATTAGACTCTAATAAACATTTTGAGACCCGTTAGAACTTTTTGCAATGTGAATTGCACATTTGGCACCATATAGTTCACAAGGCACTTTTTAGGACCTATATAACTAATAGACAGTGCAAATTTTTTAGTTAAGTTCTTTTAACGATAACAGACAAACCTTTTATTGGTTAACTGTTATACTTTTGTTATTTACTTTATAGACTCTAATAAACATTTTGAGACCCGTTAGAACTTTTTGCAATGTGAATTGCACATTTGGCACCATATTGTTCACAAGGCACTTTTTAGGACCTATATAACTAATGTATAGTGCAAATTTTTTAGTTAAGTTCTTTTAACGATAACAGACAAACCTTTCATTGGTTAACTGATTTTTTAGTTAAGTTCTTTTAACGATAACAGACAAACCTTTTATTGGTTAACTGTTATACTTTTATTATTTACTTATTAGACTCTAATAAACCTTTTGAGAAACGTTAGAACTTTTTGCAATGTGAATTGCACATTTGGCACCATATAGTTCAGAAGGCACTTTTTAGGACATATATAACTAATGTATAGTGCAAATTTTTTAGTTAAGTTCTTTTAACGATAACAGACAAACTTTTAATTGGTTAACTGTTATACTTTTATTATTTACTTATTAGACTCTAATAAAATTTTGAGACCCGTTAGAACTTTTTGCAATGTGAATTGCACATTTGGCACCATATAGTTCACAAGGCACTTTTTAGAACATATATAAGTAATGTATAGTGCAAATGTTTTAGTTAAGTTCTTTTAACGATAACAGACAAACCTTTTATTGGTTAACTGTTATACTTTTATTATTTACTTATTAGACTCTAATAAACATTTTGAGACCCGTTTGAACTTTTTGCAATGTGAATTGCACATTTGGCACAATATAGTTCACAAGGCACTTTTTAGGACCTATATAACTAATGTATAGTGCAAATTTTTTAGTTAAGTTCTTTTAACGATAACAGACAAACCTTTTATTGGTTAATTGTTATACTTTTATTATTTACTTATTAGACTCTAATAAACATTTTGAGACCCGTTAGAACTTTTTGCAATGTGAATTGCACATTTGGCACCATATAGTTCACAAGGCACTTTTTAGGACCTATATAACTAAATTATAGTGCAAATTTTTTAGTTAAGTTCTTTTAACGATAACAGACAAACCTTTTATTGGTCAACTGTTATACTTTTGTTATTTACTTATTACATTCTAATAAACATTTTGAGACCCGTTAGAACTTTTTGCAATGTGAATTGCACATTTGGCACCATATAATTAACAAGGCACTTTTAAAGACCTTTATAACTAATGTATAGTGCAAATTTTTTAGTTAAGTTCTTTTAACGATAACAGACAAACCTTTTATTGGTTAACTGTTATACTTTTATTATTTACTTATTAGACTCTAATAAACATTTTGAGACCCGTTAGAACTTTTTGCAATGTGAATTGCACATTTGGCACCATATAGTTCACAAGGCACATTTTAGGACCTATATAACTAATGTATAGTGCAAATTTTTTAGTTAAGTTCTTTTAACGATAACAGACAAACCTTTTATTGGTTAACTGTTATACTTTTATTATTTACTTATTAGACTCTAATAAACATTTTGAGACCGGTTAGAACTTTTTGCAATGTGAATTGCACATTTGGCACAATATAGTTCACAAGGCACTTTTTAGGACCTATATAACTAATGTATAGTGCAAATTTTTTAGTTAAGTTCTTTTAACGATAACAGACAAACCTTTTATTGGTTAACCGTTATACTTTTATTATTTACTTATTAAACTCTAATAAACATTTTGAGACCCGTTAGAAATTTCTACAATGTGAATTGCACATTTGGCACCATATAGTTCACAAGGCACATTTTTGGACATATATAACTAATGTATAGTGCAAATTTTTTAGTTAAGTTCTTTTAACGATAACAGACAAACCTTTTATTGGTTAACTGTTATACTTTTGTTATTTACTTATTAGACTCTAATAAACATTTTGAGACCTATTAGAACTTTTTGCAAGGTGAATTGCACATTTGGCACAATATAGTTCACAAGGCACTTTTTAGGACCTATATAACTAATGTATAGTGCAAATTTTTTAGTTAAGTTCTTTTAACGATAACAGACAAACCTTTTATTGGTTAACTGTTATACTTTTGTTATTTACTTATTAGACTCTAATAAACATTTTGAGACCTATTAGAACTTTTTGCAAGGTGAATTGCATATTTGGCACCATATAGTTCACAAGGCACTTTTTAGGACCTATATAACTAATGTATAGTGCAAATTTTTTAATTAAGTTCTTTTAACGATAACAGACAAACTTTTAATTGGTTAACTGTTATACTTTTATTATTTACTTATTAGACTCTAATAAACATTTTGAGACCCGTTAGAAATTTTTGCAGTGTGAATTGCACATTTGGCACCATATAGTTCACAAGGCACTTTTTAAGACCTATATAACTAATGTATAGTGCAAATTTTTTAGTTAAGTTCTTTTAACGATAACAGACAAACCTTTTATTGGTTAACTGTTATACTTTTATTATTTACTTATTAGACTCTAATAAACATTTTGAGACCCGTTAGAACTTTTTGCAATGTGAATTGCACATTTGGCACCATATAGTTCACAAGGCACTTTTTAGGACCTATATAAGTAATGTATAGTGCAAATTTTTTAGTTAAGTTCTTTTAACGATAACAGACAAACCTTTTATTGGTTAACTGTTATAATTTTAATATTTACTTATTAGACTCTAATAAACATTTTGAGACCCGTTAGAAGTTTTTGCAATGTGAATTGCACATTTGGCACAATATAGTTCACAAGGCACTTTTTAGGACCTATATAACTAATGTATAGTGCAAATTTTTTAGTTAAGTTCTTTTAACGATAACAGACAAACTTTTAATTGGTTAACTGTTATACTTTTATTATTTACTTATTAGACTCTAATAAAAATTTTGAGACCCGTTAGAACTTTTTGCAATGTGAATTGCACATTTGGCACCATATAGTTCACAAGGCACTTTTTAGAACATATATAAGTAATGTATAGTGCAAATGTTTTAGTTAAGTTCTTTTAACGATAACAGACAAACCTTTTATTGGTTAACTGTTATACTTTTATTATTTACTTATTAGACTCTAATAAACATTTTGAGACCCGTTTGAACTTTTTGCAATGTGAATTGCACATTTGGCACAATATAGTTCACAAGGCACTTTTTAGGACCTATATAACTAATGTATAGTGCAAATTTTTTAGTTAAGTTCTTTTAACGATAACAGACAAACCTTTTATTGGTTAATTGTTATACTTTTATTATTTACTTATTAGACTCTAATAAACATTTTGAGACCCGTTAGAACTTTTTGCAATGTGAATTGCACATTTGGCACCATATAGTTCACAAGGCACTTTTTAGGACCTATATAACTAAATTATAGTGCAACTTTTTTAGTTAAGTTCTTTTAACGATAACAGACAAACCTTTTATTGGTCAACTGTTATACTTTTGTTATTTACTTATTACATTCTAATAAACATTTTGAGACCCGTTAGAACTTTTTGCAATGTGAATTGCACATTTGGCACCATATAATTAACAAGGCACTTTTAAAGACCTTTATAACTAATGTATAGTGCAAATTTTTTAGTTAAGTTCTTTTAACGATAACAGACAAACCTTTTATTGGTTAACTGTTATACTTTTATTATTTACTTATTAGACTCTAATAAACATTTTGAGACCCGTTAGAACTTTTTGCAATGTGAATTGCACATTTGGCACCATATAGTTCACAAGGCACATTTTAGGACCTATATAACTAATGTATAGTGCAAATTTTTTAGTTAAGTTCTTTTAACGATAACAGACAAACCTTTTATTGGTTAACTGTTATACTTTTATTATTTACTTATTAGACTCTAATAAACATTTTGAGACCGGTTAGAACTTTTTGCAATGTGAATTGCACATTTGGCACAATATAGTTCACAAGGCACTTTTTAGGACCTATATAACTAATGTATAGTGCAAATTTTTTAGTTAAGTTCTTTTAACGATAACAGACAAACCTTTTATTGGTTAACCGTTATACTTTTATTATTTACTTATTAAACTCTAATAAACATTTTGAGACCCGTTAGAAATTTCTACAATGTGAATTGCACATTTGGCACCATATAGTTCACAAGGCACATTTTTGGACATATATAACTAATGTATAGTGCAAATTTTTTAGTTAAGTTCTTTTAACGATAACAGACAAACCTTTTATTGGTTAACTGTTATACTTTTGTTATTTACTTATTAGACTCTAATAAACATTTTGAGACCTATTAGAACTTTTTGCAAGGTGAATTGCACATTTGGCACAATATAGTTCACAAGGCACTTTTTAGGACCTATATAACTAATGTATAGTGCAAATTTTTTAGTTAAGTTCTTTTAACGATAACAGACAAACCTTTTATTGGTTAACTGTTATACTTTTGTTATTTACTTATTAGACTCTAATAAACATTTTGAGACCTATTAGAACTTTTTGCAAGGTGAGTTGCATATTTGGCACCATATAGTTCACAAGGCACTTTTTAGGACCTATATAACTAATGTATAGTGCAAATTTTTTAATTAAGTTCTTTTAACGATAACAGACAAACTTTTAATTGGTTAACTGTTATACTTTTATTATTTACTTATTAGACTCTAATAAACATTTTGAGACCCGTTAGAAATTTTTGCAATGTGAATTGCACATTTGGCACCATATAGTTCACAAGGCACTTTTTAGGACCTATATAACTAATGTATAGTGCAAATTTTTTAGTTAAGTTCTTTTAACGATAACAGACAAACCTTTTATTGGTTAACTGTTATACTTTTATTATTTACTTATTAGACTCTAATAAACATTTTGAGACAAGTTAGAACTTTTTGCAATGTGAATTGCACATTTGGCACCATATAGTTCACAAGGCACTTTTTAGGACCTATATAAGTAATGTATAGTGCAAATTTTTTAGTTAAGTTCTTTTAACGATAACAGACAAACCTTTTATTGGTTAACTGTTATACTTTTATTATTTACTTATTAAACTCTAATAAACATTTTGAGACCCGTTAGAAATTTCTACAATGTGAATTGCACATTTGGCACCATATAGTTCACAAGGCACATTTTTGGACATATATAACTAATGTATAGTGCAAATTTTTTAGTTAAGTTCTTTTAACGATAACAGACAAACCTTTTATTGGTTAACTGTTATACTTTTATTATTTACTTATTAGACTCTAATAAACATTTTGAGACCCGTTAGAACTTTTTGCATTGTGAATTGCACATTTGGCACCATATAGTTCACAAGGCACTTTTTAGGACCTATATAACTAATAGATAGTGCAAATTTTTTAGTTAAGTTCTTTTAACGATAACATACAAACCTTTTATTGGTTAACTGTTATACTTTTATTATTTACTTATTAGACTCTAATAAACATTTTGAGACCCGTTAGAACTTTTTTCAATGTGAATTGCACATTTGGCACAATATAGTTCACAAGGCACATTTTAGGACCTATATAACTAATGTATAGTGCAAATGTTTTAGTTAAGTTCTTTTAACGATAACAGACAAACCTTTTATTGGTTAACTGTTATACTTTTATTATTTACTTATTAGACTCTAATAAACATTTTGAGACCCGTTAGAACTTTTTGCAATGTGAATTGCACATTTGGCACCATATTGTTCACAAGGCACTTTTTAGGACCTATATAACTAATGTATAGTGCAACATTTTTAGTTAAGTTCTTTTAACGATAACAGACAAACCTTTTATTGGTTAACTGTTATACTTTTATTATTTACTTATTAGACTCTAATAAACATTTTGAGACCCGTTAGAACGTTTTGCAATGTGAATTGCACATTTGGCACCATATAGTTCACAAGGCACTTTTTAGGACATATATAAGTAATGTATAGTGCAAATGTTTTAGTTAAGTTCTTTTAACGATAACAGACAAACCTTTTATTGGTTAACTGTTATACTTTTATTATTTACTTATTAGACTCTAATAAACATTTTGAGACCCGTTAGAACTTTTTGCAATGTGAATTGCACATTTGGCACCATATAGTTCACAAGGCACTTTTTAGGACCTATATAACTAATTTATAGTGCAAATTTTTTAGTTAAGTTCTTTTAACGATAACAGACAAACCTTTTATTGGTCAACTGTTATACTTTTGTTATTTACTTATTACATTCTAATAAACATTTTGAGACCCGTTAGAACTTTTTGCAATGTGAATTGCACATTTGGCACCATATAGTTCACAAGGCACTTTTTAGGACATATATAACTAATGTATAGTGCAAATTTTTTAGTTAAGTTCTTTTAACGATAACAGACAAACTTTTAATTGGTTAACTGTTATACTTTTGTTATTTACTTATTAGACTCTAATAAACATTTTGAGACCCGTTAGAAATTTTTGCAATGTGAATTGCACATTTGGCACCATATAGTTCACAAGGCACTTTTTAGGACCTATATAACTAATAGACAGTGCAAATTTTTTAGTTAAGTTCTTTTAACGATAACAGACAAACCTTTTGTTGGTTAACTGTTATACTTTTATTATTTACTTATTAGACTCTAATAAACATTTTGAGACCCGTTAGAAATTTTTGCAATGTGAATTGCACATTTGGCACCATATAGTTCACAAGGCACTTTTTAGGACCTATATAACTAATGTATAGTGCAAATTTTTTAGTTAAGTTCTTTTAACGATAACAGACAAACCTTTTATTGGTTAACTGTTATACTTTTATTATTTACTTATTAGATTCTAATAAACATTTTGAGACCCGTTAGAACTTTTTTCAATGTGAATTGCACATTTGGCACAATATAGTTCACAAGGCACATTTTAGGACCTATATAACTAATGTATAGTGCAAATTTTTTAGTTAAGTTCTTTTAACGATAACAGACAAACCTTTCATTGGTTAACTGATTTTTTAGTTAAGTTCTTTTAACGATAACAGACAAACCTTTTATTGGTTAACTGTTATACTTTTATTATTTACTTATTAGACTCTAATAAACATTTTGAGACCCGTTAGAAATTTCTACAATGTGAATTGCACATTTGGCACCATATAGTTCACAAGGCACATTTTTGGACATATATAACTAATGTATAGTGCAAATTTTTTAGTTAAGTTCTTTTAACGATAACAGACAAACCTTTTATTGGTTAACTGTTATACTTTTGTTATTTACTTATTAGACTCTAATAAACATTTTTAGACCTATTAGAACTTTTTGCAAGGTGAATTGCACATTTGGCACAATATAGTTCACAAGGCACTTTTTAGGACCTATATAACTAATGTATAGTGCAAATTTTTTAGTTAAGTTCTTTTAACGATAACAGACAAACCTTTTATTGGTTAACTGTTATACTTTTGTTATTTACTTATTAGACTCTAATAAACATTTTGAGACCTATTAGAACTTTTTGCAAGGTGAATTGCATATTTGGCACCATATAGTTCACAAGGCACTTTTTAGGACCTATATAACTAATGTATAGTGCAAATTTTTTAATTAAGTTCTTTTAACGATAACAGACAAACTTTTAATTGGTTAACTGTTATACTTTTATTATTTACTTATTAGACTCTAATAAACATTTTGAGACCCGTTAGAAATTTTTGCAATGTGAATTGCACATTTGGCACCATATAGTTCACAAGGCACTTTTTAAGACCTATATAACTAATGTATAGTGCAAATTTTTTAGTTAAGTTTATTTAACGATAACAGACAAACCTTTTATTGGTTAACTGTTATACTTTTATTATTTACTTATTAGACTCTAATAAACATTTTGAGACCCGTTAGAACTTTTTGCAATGTGAATTGCACATTTGGCACCATATAGTTCACAAGGCACTTTTTAGGACCTATATAAGTAATGTATAGTGCAAATTTTTTAGTTAAGTTCTTTTAACGATAACAGACAAACCTTTTATTGGTTAACTGTTATAATTTTAATATTTACTTATTAGACTCTAATAAACATTTTGAGACCCGTTAGAAGTTTTTGCAATGTGAATTGCACATTTGGCACAATATAGTTCACAAGGCACTTTTTAGGACCTATATAACTAATGTATAGTGCAAATTTTTTAGTTAAGTTCTTTTAACGATAACAGACAAACCTTTTATTGGTTAACTGTTATACTTTTATTATTTACTTATTAGACTCTAATAAACATTTTGAGACCCGTTAGAAATTTCTACAATGTGAATTGCACATTTGGCACCATATAGTTCACAAGGCACATTTTTGGACATATATAACTAATGTATAGTGCAAATTTTTTAGTTAAGTTCTTTTAACGATAACAGACAAACCTTTTATTGGTTAACTGTTATACTTTTATTATTTACTTATTAGACTCTAATAAACATTTTGAGACCCGTTAGAACTTTTTGCATTGTGAATTGCACATTTGGCACCATATAGTTCACAAGGCACTTTTTAGGACCTATATAACTAATAGATAGTGCAAATTTTTTAGTTAAGTTCTTTTAACGATAACATACAAACCTTTTATTGGTTAACTGTTATACTTTTATTATTTACTTATTAGACTCTAATAAACATTTTGAGACCCGTTAGAACTTTTTTCAATGTGAATTGCACATTTGGCACAATATAGTTCACAAGGCACATTTTAGGACCTATATAACTAATGTATAGTGCAAATGTTTTAGTTAAGTTCTTTTAACGATAACAGACAAACCTTTTATTGGTTAACTGTTATACTTTTATTATTTACTTATTAGACTCTAATAAACATTTTGAGACCCGTTAGAACTTTTTGCAATGTGAATTGCACATTTGGCACCATATAGTTCACAAGGCACTTTTTAGGACCTATATAACTAAGAGATAGTGCAAATTTTTTAGTTAAGTTCTTTTAACGATAACAGACAAACCTTTTATTGGTTAACTGTTATACTTTTGTTATTTACTTATTAGACTCTAATAAACATTTTGAGACCCGTTAGAACTTTTTGCAATGTGAATTGCACATTTGGCACCATATTGTTCACAAGGCACTTTTTAGGACCTATATAACTAATGTATAGTGCAACATTTTTAGTTAAGTTCTTTTAACGATAACAGACAAACCTTTTATTGGTTAACTGTTATACTTTTATTATTTACTTATTAGACTCTAATAAACATTTTGAGACCCGTTAGAACGTTTTGCAATGTGAATTGCACATTTGGCACCATATAGTTCACAAGGCACTTTTTAGGACATATATAAGTAATGTATAGTGCAAATGTTTTAGTTAAGTTCTTTTAACGATAACAGACAAACCTTTTATTGGTTAACTGTTATACTTTTATTATTTACTTATTAGACTCTAATAAACATTTTGAGACCCGTTAGAACTTTTTGCAATGTGAATTGCACATTTGGCACCATATAGTTCACAAGGCACTTTTTAGGACCTATATAACTAATTTATAGTGCAAATTTTTTAGTTAAGTTCTTTTAACGATAACAGACAAACCTTTTATTGGTCAACTGTTATACTTTTGTTATTTACTTATTACATTCTAATAAACATTTTGAGACCCGTTAGAACTTTTTGCAATGTGAATTGCACATTTGGCACCATATAGTTCACAAGGCACTTTTTAGGACATATATAACTAATGTATAGTGCAAATTTTTTAGTTAAGTTCTTTTAACGATAACAGACAAACTTTTAATTGGTTAACTGTTATACTTTTGTTATTTACTTATTAGACTCTAATAAACATTTTGAGACCCGTTAGAAATTTTTGCAATGTGAATTGCACATTTGGCACCATATAGTTCACAAGGCACTTTTTAGGACCTATATAACTAATAGACAGTGCAAATTTTTTAGTTAAGTTCTTTTAACGATAACAGACAAACCTTTTGTTGGTTAACTGTTATACTTTTATTATTTACTTATTAGACTCTAATAAACATTTTGAGACCCGTTAGAAATTTTTGCAATGTGAATTGCACATTTGGCACCATATAGTTCACAAGGCACTTTTTAGGACCTATATAACTAATGTATAGTGCAAATTTTTTAGTTAAGTTCTTTTAACGATAACAGACAAACCTTTTATTGGTTAACTGTTATACTTTTATTATTTACTTATTAGACTCTAATAAACATTTTGAGACCCGTTAGAACTTTTTTCAATGTGAATTGCACATTTGGCACAATATAGTTCACAAGGCACATTTTAGGACCTATATAACTAATGTATAGTGCAAATTTTTTAGTTAAGTTCTTTTAACGATAACAGACAAACCTTTCATTGGTTAACTGATTTTTTAGTTAAGTTCTTTTAACGATAACAGACAAACCTTTTATTGGTTAACTGTTATACTTTTATTATTTACTTATTAGACTCTAATAAACATTTTGAGACCCGCTAGAATTTTTTGCAATGTGAATTGCACATTTGGCACCAAATAGTTCACAAGGCACTTTTCAGGACCTATATAACTAATGTATAGTGCAAATATTTTAGTTAAGTTCTTTTAACGATAACAGACAAACCTTTTATTGGTTAACTGTTATACTTTTATTATTTACTTATTAGACTCTAATAAACATTTTGAGACCCGTTAGAACTTTTTGCAATGTGAATTGCACATTTGGCACAATATAGTTCACAAGGCACATTTTAGGACCTATATAACTAATGTATAGTGCAAATTTTTTAGTTAAGTTCTTTTAACGATAACAGACAAACCTTTTATTGGTTAACTGGTATACTTTTATTATTTACTTATTAGACTCTAATAAACATTTTGAGACCCGTTAGAACTTTTTGCAATGTGAATTGCACATTTGGCACCATATAGTTCACAAGGCACTTTTTAGGACCTATATAACTAATAGACAGTGCAAATTTTTTAGTTAAGTTCTTTTAACGATAACAGACAAACCTTTTGTTGGTTAACTGTTATACTTTTATTATTTACTTATTAGACTCTAATAAACATTTTGAGACCCGTTAGAACTTTTTGCAATGTGAATTCCACATTTGGCACCATATTGTTCACAAGGCACTTTTTAGGACCTATATAACTAATGTATAGAGCAAATTTTTTAGTTAAGTTCTTTTAACGATAACAGACAAACCTTTTATTGGTTAACTGTTATACTTTTATTATTTACTTATTAGACTCTAATAAAATTTTGAGACCCGTTAGAACTTTTTGCAATGTGAATTGCACATTTGGCACCATATAGTTCACAAGGCACTTTTTAGGACATATATAAGTAATGTATAGTGCAAAGGTTTTAGTTAAGTTCTTTTAACGATAACAGACAAACCTTTTATTGGTTAACTGTTATACTTTTATTATTTACTTATTAGACTCTAATAAACATTTTGAGACCCGTTAGAACTTTTTGCAATGTGAATTACACATTTGCCACCATATAGTTCACAAGGCACTTTTTAGGACCTATATAACTAATGTATAGTGCAAATTTTTTAGTTAAGTTCTTTTAACGATAACAGACAAACCTTTTATTGGTTAATTGTTATACTTTTATTATTTACTTATTAGACTCTAATAAACATTTTGAGACCCGTTAGAACTTTTTGCAATGTGAATTGCACATTTGGCACCATATAGTTCACAAGGCACTTTTTAGGACCTATATAACTAAATTATAGTGCAAATTTTTTAGTTAAGTTCTTTTAACGATAACAGACAAACCTTTTATTGGTCAACTGTTATACTTTTGTTATTTACTTATTACATTCTAATAAACATTTGAGACCCGTTAGAACTTTTTCCATTGTGAATTGCACATTTGGCACCATATAGTTAACAAGGCACTTTTAAAGACCTTTATAACTAATGTATAGTGCAAATTTTTTAGTTAAGTTCTTTTAACGATAACAGACAAACCTTTTATTGGTTAACTGTTATACTTTTATTATTTACTTATTAGACTCTAATAAACATTTTGAGACCCGTTAGAACTTTTTGCAATGTGAATTGCACATTTGGCACCATATAGTTCACAAGGCACTTTTTAGGACCTATATAACTAATTTATAGTGCAAATTTTTTAGTTAAGTTCTTTTAACGATAACAGACAAACCTTTTATTGGTCAACTGTTATACTTTTGTTATTTACTTATTACATTCTAATAAACATTTTGAGACCCGTTAGAACTTTTTGCAATGTGAATTGCACATTTGGCACCATATAGTTCACAAGGCACTTTTTAGGACATATATAACTAATGTATAGTGCAAATTTTTTAGTTAAGTTCTTTTAACGATAACAGACAAACTTTTAATTGGTTAACTGTTATACTTTTGTTATTTACTTATTAGACTCTAATAAACATTTTGAGACCCGTTAGAAATTTTTGCAATGTGAATTGCACATTTGGCACCATATAGTTCACAAGGCACTTTTTAGGACCTATATAACTAATAGACAGTGCAAATTTTTTAGTTAAGTTCTTTTAACGATAACAGACAAACCTTTTGTTGGTTAACTGTTATACTTTTATTATTTACTTATTAGACTCTAATAAACATTTTGAAACCCGTTAGAAATTTTTGCAATGTGAATTGCACATTTGGCACCATATAGTTCACAAGGCACTTTTTAGGACCTATATAACTAATGTATAGTGCAAATTTTTTAGTTAAGTTCTTTTAACGATAACAGACAAACCTTTTATTGGTTAACTGTTATACTTTTATTATTTACTTATTAGACTCTAATAAACATTTTGAGACCCGTTAGAACTTTTTTCAATGTGAATTGCACATTTGGCACAATATAGTTCACAAGGCACATTTTAGGACCTATATAACTAATAGATAGTGCAAATTTTTTAGTTAAGTTCTTTTAACGATAACAAACAAACCTTTTATTGGTTAACTGTTATACTTTTGTTATTTACTTATTAGACTCTAATAAACATTTTGAGACCCGTTAGAACTTTTTGCAATGTGAATTGCACATTTGGCACCATATTGTTCACAAGGCACTTTTTAGGACCTATATAACTAATGTATAGTGCAAATTTTTTAGTTAAGTTCTTTTAACGATAAGAGACAAACCTTTCATTGGTTAACTGATTTTTTAGTTAAGTTCTTTTAACGATAACAGACAAACCTTTTATTGGTTAACTGTTATACTTTTATTATTTACTTATTAGACTCTAATAAACCTTTTGAGAAACGTTAGAAATTTTTGCAATGTGAATTGCACATTTGGCACCATATAGTTCACAAGGCACTTTTCAGGATCATATAACTAATGTATAGTGCAAATATTTTAGTTAAGTTCTTTTAACGATAACAGACAAACCTTTTATTGGTTAACTGTTATACTTTTATTATTTACTTATTAGACTCTAATAAACATTTTGAGACCCGTTAGAACTTTTTGCAATGTAAATTGCACATTTGGCACCATATAGTTCACAAGGCACTTTTTAGGACCTATATAACTAATAGATAGTGCAAATTTTTTAGTTAAGTTCTTTTAACGATAACAGACAAACCTTTTATTGGTTAACTGTTATACTTTTATTATTTACTTATTAGACTCTAATAAACATTTTGAGACCCGTTAGAACTTTTTTCAAAGTGAATTGCACATTTGGCACAATATAGTTCACAAGGCACATTTTAGGACCTATATAACTAATGTATAGTGCAAATTTTTTAGTTAAGTTCTTTTAACGATAACAGACAAACCTTTTATTGGTTAACTGGTATACTTTTATTATTTACTTATTAGACTCTAATAAACATTTTGAGACCCGTTAGAACTTTTTGCAATGTGAATTGCACATTTGGCACCATATAGTTCACAAGGCACTTTTTAGGACCTATATAACTAATAGACAGTGCAAATTTTTTAGTTAAGTTCTTTTAACGATAACAGACAAACCTTTTATTGGTTAACTGTTATACTTTTGTTATTTACTTTATAGACTCTAATAAACATTTTGAGACCCGTTAGAACTTTTTGCAATGTGAATTGCACATTTGGCACCATATTGTTCACAAGGCACTTTTTAGGACCTATATAACTAATGTATAGTGCAAATTTTTTAGTTAAGTTCTTTTAACGATAACAGACAAACCTTTCATTGGTTAACTGATTTTTTAGTTAAGTTCTTTTAACGATAACAGACAAACCTTTTATTGGTTAACTGTTATACTTTTATTATTTACTTATTAGACTCTAATAAACCTTTTGAGAAACGTTAGAACTTTTTGCAATGTGAATTGCACATTTGGCACCATATAGTTCAGAAGGCACTTTTTAGGACATATATAACTAATGTATAGTGCAAATTTTTTAGTTAAGTTCTTTTAACGATAACAGACAAACTTTTAATTGGTTAACTGTTATACTTTTATTATTTACTTATTAGACTCTAATAAAATTTTGAGACCCGTTAGAACTTTTTGCAATGTGAATTGCACATTTGGCACCATATAGTTCACAAGGCACTTTTTAGAACATATATAAGTAATGTATAGTGCAAATGTTTTAGTTAAGTTCTTTTAACGATAACAGACAAACCTTTTATTGGTTAACTGTTATACTTTTATTATTTACTTATTAGACTCTAATAAACATTTTGAGACCCGTTTGAACTTTTTGCAATGTGAATTGCACATTTTGCACAATATAGTTCACAAGGCACTTTTTAGGACCTATATAACTAATAGATAGTGCAAATTTTTTAGTTAAGTTCTTTTAACGATAACAGACAAACCTTTTATTGGTTAACTGTTATACTTTTATTATTTACTTATTAGACTCTAATAAACCTTTTGAGAAACGTTAGAACTTTTTGCAATGTGAATTGCACATTTGGCACCATATAGTTCAGAAGGCACTTTTTAGGACATATATAACTAATGTATAGTGCAAATTTTTTAGTTAAGTTCTTTTAACGATAACAGACAAACTTTTAATTGGTTAACTGTTATACTTTTATTATTTACTTATTAGACTCTAATAAAATTTTGAGACCCGTTAGAACTTTTTGCAATGTGAATTGCACATTTGGCACCATATAGTTCACAAGGCACTTTTTAGAACATATATAAGTAATGTATAGTGCAAATGTTTTAGTTAAGTTCTTTTAACGATAACAGACAAACCTTTTATTGGTTAACTGTTATACTTTTATTATTTACTTATTAGACTCTAATAAACATTTTGAGACCCGTTTGAACTTTTTGCAATGTGAATTGCACATTTGGCACAATATAGTTCACAAGGCACTTTTTAGGACCTATATAACTAATGTATAGTGCAAATTTTTTAGTTAAGTTCTTTTAACGATAACAGACAAACCTTTTATTGGTTAATTGTTATACTTTTATTATTTACTTATTAGACTCTAATAAACATTTTGAGACCCGTTAGAACTTTTTGCAATGTGAATTGCACATTTGGCACCATATAGTTCACAAGGCACTTTTTAGGACCTATATAACTAAATTATAGTGCAAATTTTTTAGTTAAGTTCTTTTAACGATAACAGACAAACCTTTTATTGGTCAACTGTTATACTTTTGTTATTTACTTATTACATTCTAATAAACATTTTGAGACCCGTTAGAACTTTTTGCAATGTGAATTGCACATTTGGCACCATATAATTAACAAGGCACTTTTAAAGACCTTTATAACTAATGTATAGTGCAAATTTTTTAGTTAAGTTCTTTTAACGATAACAGACAAACCTTTTATTGGTTAACTGTTATACTTTTATTATTTACTTATTAGACTCTAATAAACATTTTGAGACCCGTTAGAACTTTTTGCAATGTGAATTGCACATTTGGCACCATATAGTTCACAAGGCACATTTTAGGACCTATATAACTAATGTATAGTGCAAATTTTTTAGTTAAGTTCTTTTAACGATAACAGACAAACCTTTTATTGGTTAACTGTTATACTTTTATTATTTACTTATTAGACTCTAATAAACATTTTGAGACCCGTTAGAACTTTTTGCAATGTGAATTGCACATTTGGCACAATATAGTTCACAAGGCACTTTTTAGGACCTATATAACTAATGTATAGTGCAAATTTTTTAGTTAAGTTCTTTTAACGATAACAGACAAACCTTTTATTGGTTAACCGTTATACTTTTATTATTTACTTATTAAACTCTAATAAACATTTTGAGACCCGTTAGAAATTTCTACAATGTGAATTGCACATTTGGCACCATATAGTTCACAAGGCACATTTTTGGACATATATAACTAATGTATAGTGCAAATTTTTTAGTTAAGTTCTTTTAACGATAACAGACAAACCTTTTATTGGTTAACTGTTATACTTTTGTTATTTACTTATTAGACTCTAATAAACATTTTGAGACCTATTAGAACTTTTTGCAAGGTGAATTGCACATTTGGCACAATATAGTTCACAAAGGCACTTTTTAGGACCTATATAACTAATGTATAGTGCAAATTTTTTAGTTAAGTTCTTTTAACGATAACAGACAAACCTTTTATTGGTTAACTGTTATACTTTTGTTATTTACTTATTAGACTCTAATAAACATTTTGAGACCTATTAGAACTTTTTGCAAGGTAAATTGCATATTTGGCACCATATAGTTCACAAGGCACTTTTTAGGACCTATATAACTAATGTATAGTGCAAATTTTTTAATTAAGTTCTTTTAAAGATGACAGACAAACTTTTAATTGGTTAACTGTTATACTTTTATTATTTACTTATTAGACTCTAATAAACATTTTGAGACCCGTTAGAAATTTTTGCAATGTGAATTGCACATTTGGCACCATATAGTTCACAAGGCACTTTTTAGGACCTATATAACTAATGTATAGTGCAAATTTTTTAGTTAAGTTCTTTTAACGATAACAGACAAACCTTTTATTGGTTAACTGTTATACTTTTATTATTTACTTATTAAACTCTAATAAACATTTTGAGACCCGTTAGAAATTTCTACAATGTGAATTGCACATTTGGCACCATATAGTTTACAAGGCACATTTTTGGACATATATAACTAATGTATAGTGCAAATTTTTTAGTTAAGTTCTTTTAACGATAACAGACAAACCTTTTATTGGTTAACTGTTATACTTTTATTATTTACTTATTAGACTCTAATAAACATTTTGAGACCCGTTAGAACTTTTTGCAATGTGAATTGCACATTTGGCACCATATAGTTCACAAGGCACTTTTTAGGACCTATATAACTAATAGATAGTGCAAATTTTTTAGTTAAGTTCTTTTAACGATAACATACAAACCTTTTATTGGTTAACTGTTATACTTTTATTATTTACTTATTAGACTCTAATAAACATTTTGAGACCCGTTAGAACTTTTTTCAATGTGAATTGCACATTTGGCACAATATAGTTCACAAGGCACTTTTTAGGACCTATATAACTAATAGATAGTGCAAATTTTTTAGTTAAGTTCTTTTAACGATAACAGACAAACCTTTTATTGGTTAACTGTTATACTTTTGTTATTTACTTATTAGACTCTAATAAACATTTTGAGACCCGTTAGAACTTTTTGCAATGTGAATTGCACATTTGGCACCATATTGTTCACAAGGCACTTTTTAGGACCTATATAACTAATGTATAGTGCAACATTTTTAGTTAAGTTCTTTTAACGATAACAGACAAACCTTTTATTGGTTAACTGTTATACTTTTATTATTTACTTATTAGACTCTAATAAACATTTTGAGACCCGTTAGAACGTTTTGCAATGTGAATTGCACATTTGGCACCATATAGTTCACAAGGCACTTTTCAGGATCATATAACTAATGTATAGTGCAAATATTTTAGTTAAGTTCTTTTAACGATAACAGACAAACCTTTTATTGGTTAACTGTTATACTTTTATTATTTACTTATTAGACTCTAATAAACATTTTGAGACCCGTTAGAACTTTTTGCAATATAAATTGCACATTTGGCACCATATAGTTCACAAGGCACTTTTTAGGACCTATATAACTAATAGATAGTGCAAATTTTTTAGTTAAGTTCTTTTAACGATAACAGACAAACCTTTTATTGGTTAACTGTTATACTTTTATTATTTACTTATTAGACTCTAATAAACATTTTGAGACCCGTTAGAACTTTTTTCAAAGTGAATTGCACATTTGGCACAATATAGTTCACAAGGCACATTTTAGGACCTATATAACTAATGTATAGTGCAAATTTTTTAGTTAAGTTCTTTTAACGATAACAGACAAACCTTTTATTGGTTAACTGGTATACTTTTATTATTTACTTATTAGACTCTAATAAACATTTTGAGACCCGTTAGAACTTTTTGCAATGTGAATTGCACATTTGGCACCATATAGTTCACAAGGCACTTTTTAGGACCTATATAACTAATAGACAGTGCAAATTTTTTAGTTAAGTTCTTTTAACGATAACAGACAAACCTTTTATTGGTTAACTGTTATACTTTTGTTATTTACTTTATAGACTCTAATAAACATTTTGAGACCCGTTAGAACTTTTTGCAATGTGAATTGCACATTTGGCACCATATTGTTCACAAGGCACTTTTTAGGACCTATATAACTAATGTATAGTGCAAATTTTTTAGTTAAGTTCTTTTAACGATAACAGACAAACCTTTCATTGGTTAACTGATTTTTTAGTTAAGTTCTTTTAACGATAACAGACAAACCTTTTATTGGTTAACTGTTATACTTTTATTATTTACTTATTAGACTCTAATAAACATTTTGAGACCCGTTTGAACTTTTTGCAATGTGAATTGCACATTTGGCACAATATAGTTCACAAGGCACTTTTTAGGACCTATATAACTAATGTATAGTGCAAATTTTTTAGTTAAGTTCTTTTAACGATAACAGACAAACCTTTTATTGGTTAATTGTTATACTTTTATTATTTACTTATTAGACTCTAATAAACATTTTGAGACCCGTTAGAACTTTTTGCAATGTGAATTGCACATTTGGCACCATATAGTTCACAAGGCACTGTTTAGGACCTATATAACTAAATTATAGTGCAAATTTTTTAGTTAAGTTCTTTTAACGATAACAGACAAACCTTTTATTGGTCAACTGTTATACTTTTGTTATTTACTTATTACATTCTAATAAACATTTTGAGACCCGTTAGAACTTTTTGCAATGTGAATTGCACATTTGGCACCATATAATTAACAAGGCACTTTTAAAGACCTTTATAACTAATGTATAGTGCAAATTTTTTAGTTAAGTTCTTTTAACGATAACAGACAAACCTTTTATTGGTTAACTGTTATACTTTTATTATTTACTTATTAGACTCTAATAAACATTTTGAGACCCGTTAGAACTTTTTGCAATGTGAATTGCACATTTGGCACCATATAGTTCACAAGGCACATTTTAGGACCTATATAACTAATGTATAGTGCAAATTTTTTAGTTAAGTTCTTTTAACGATAACAGACAAACCTTTTATTGGTTAACTGTTATACTTTTATTATTTACTTATTAGACTCTAATAAACATTTTGAGACCCGTTAGAACTTTTTGCAATGTGAATTGCACATTTGGCACAATATAGTTCACAAGGCACTTTTTAGGACCTATATAACTAATGTATAGTGCAAATTTTTTAGTTAAGTTCTTTTAACGATAACAGACAAACCTTTTATTGGTTAACCGTTATACTTTTATTATTTACTTATTAAACTCTAATAAACATTTTGAGACCCGTTAGAAATTTCTACAATGTGAATTGCACATTTGGCACCATATAGTTCACAAGGCACATTTTTGGACATATATAACTAATGTATAGTGCAAATTTTTTAGTTAAGTTCTTTTAACGATAACAGACAAACCTTTTATTGGTTAACTGTTATACTTTTGTTATTTACTTATTAGACTCTAATAAACATTTTGAGACCTATTAGAACTTTTTGCAAGGTGAATTGCACATTTGGCACAATATAGTTCACAAAGGCACTTTTTAGGACCTATATAACTAATGTATAGTGCAAATTTTTTAGTTAAGTTCTTTTAACGATAACAGACAAACCTTTTATTGGTTAACTGTTATACTTTTGTTATTTACTTATTAGACTCTAATAAACATTTTGAGACCCGTTAGAAATTTTTGCAATGTGAATTGCACATTTGGCACCATATAGTTCACAAGGCACTTTTTAGGACCTATATAACTAATGTATAGTGCAAATTTTTTAGTTAAGTTCTTTTAACGATAACAGACAAACCTTTTATTGGTTAACTGTTATACTTTTATTATTTACTTATTAAACTCTAATAAACATTTTGAGACCCGTTAGAAATTTCTACAATGTGAATTGCACATTTGGCACCATATAGTTCACAAGGCACATTTTTGGACATATATAACTAATGTATAGTGCAAATTTTTTAGTTAAGTTCTTTTAACGATAACAGACAAACCTTTTATTGGTTAACTGTTATACTTTTATTATTTACTTATTAGACTCTAATAAACATTTTGAGACCCGTTAGAACTTTTTGCAAGGTGAATTGCACATTTGGCACCATATAGTTCACAAGGCACTTTTTAGGACCTATATAACTAATAGATAGTGCAAATTTTTTAGTTAAGTTCTTTTAACGATAACATACAAACCTTTTATTGGTTAACTGTTATACTTTTATTATTTACTTATTAGACTCTAATAAACATTTTGAGACCCGTTAGAACTTTTTTCAATGTGAATTGCACATTTGGCACAATATAGTTCACAAGGCACATTTTAGGACCTATATAACTAATGTATAGTGCAAATGTTTTAGTTAAGTTCTTTTAACGATAACAGACAAACCTTTTATTGGTTAACTGTTATACTTTTATTATTTACTTATTAGACTCTAATAAACATTTTGAGACCCGTTAGAACTTTTTGCAATGTGAATTGCACATTTGGCACCATATAGTTCACAAGGCACTTTTTAGGACCTATATAACTAATAGATAGTGCAAATTTTTTAGTTAAGTTCTTTTAACGATAACAGACAAACCTTTTATTGGTTAACTGTTATACTTTTGTTATTTACTTATTAGACTCTAATAAACATTTTGAGACCCGTTAGAACTTTTTGCAATGTGAATTGCACATTTGGCACCATATTGTTCACAAGGCACTTTTTAGGACCTATATAACTAATGTATAGTGCAACATTTTTAGTTAAGTTCTTTTAACGATAACAGACAAACCTTTTATTGGTTAACTGTTATACTTTTATTATTTACTTATTAGACTCTAATAAACATTTTGAGACCCGTTAGAAATTTCTACAATGTGAATTGCACATTTGGCACCATATAGTTCACAAGGCACATTTTTGGACATATATAACTAATGTATAGTGCAAATTTTTTAGTTAAGTTCTTTTAACGATAACAGACAAACCTTTTATTGGTTAACTGTTATACTTTTGTTATTTACTTATTAGACTCTAATAAACATTTTGAGACCTATTAGAACTTTTTGCAAGGTGAATTGCACATTTGGCACAATATAGTTCACAAAGGCACTTTTTAGGACCTATATAACTAATGTATAGTGCAAATTTTTTAGTTAAGTTCTTTTAACGATAACAGACAAACCTTTTATTGGTTAACTGTTATACTTTTGTTATTTACTTATTAGACTCTAATAAACATTTTGAGACCTATTAGAACTTTTTGCAAGGTAAATTGCATATTTGGCACCATATAGTTCACAAGGCACTTTTTAGGACCTATATAACTAATGTATAGTGCAAATTTTTTAATTAAGTTCTTTTAACGATAACAGACAAACTTTTAATTGGTTAACTGTTATACTTTTATTATTTACTTATTAGACTCTAATAAACATTTTGAGACCCGTTAGAAATTTTTGCAATGTGAATTGCACATTTGGCACCATATAGTTCACAAGGCACTTTTTAGGACCTATATAACTAATGTATAGTGCAAATTTTTTAGTTAAGTTCTTTTAACGATAACAGACAAACCTTTTATTGGTTAACTGTTATACTTTTATTATTTACTTATTAAACTCTAATAAACATTTTGAGACCCGTTAGAAATTTCTACAATGTGAATTGCACATTTGGCACCATATAGTTCACAAGGCACATTTTTGGACATATATAACTAATGTATAGTGCAAATTTTTTAGTTAAGTTCTTTTAACGATAACAGACAAACCTTTTATTGGTTAACTGTTATACTTTTATTATTTACTTATTAGACTCTAATAAACATTTTGAGACCCGTTAGAACTTTTTGCAATGTGAATTGCACATTTGGCACCATATAGTTCACAAGGCACTTTTTAGGACCTATATAACTAATAGATAGTGCAAATTTTTTAGTTAAGTTCTTTTAACGATAACATACAAACCTTTTATTGGTTAACTGTTATACTTTTATTATTTACTTATTAGACTCTAATAAACATTTTTAGACCCGTTAGAACTTTTTTCAATGTGAATTGCACATTTGGCACAATATAGTTCACAAGGCACATTTTAGGACCTATATAACTAATGTATAGTGCAAATGTTTTAGTTAAGTTCTTTTAACGATAACAGACAAACCTTTTATTGGTTAACTGTTATACTTTTATTATTTACTTATTAGACTCTAATAAACATTTTGAGACCCGTTAGAACTTTTTGCAATGTGAATTGCACATTTGGCACCATATAGTTCACAAGGCACTTTTTAGGACCTATATAACTAATAGATAGTGCAAATTTTTTAGTTAAGTTCTTTTAACGATAACAGACAAACCTTTTATTGGTTAACTGTTATACTTTTGTTATTTACTTATTAGACTCTAATAAACATTTTGAGACCCGTTAGAACTTTTTGCAATGTGAATTGCACATTTGGCACCATATTGTTCACAAGGCACTTTTTAGGACCTATATAACTAATGTATAGTGCAACATTTTTAGTTAAGTTCTTTTAACGATAACAGACAAACCTTTTATTGGTTAACTGTTATACTTTTATTATTTACTTATTAGACTCTAATAAACATTTTGAGACCCGTTAGAACGTTTTGCAATGTGAATTGCACATTTGGCACCATATAGTTCACAAGGCACTTTTTAGGACATATATAAGTAATGTATAGTGCAAATGTTTTAGTTAAGTTCTTTTAACGATAACAGACAAACCTTTTATTGGTTAACTGTTATACTTTTATTATTTACTTATTAGACTCTAATAAACCTTTTGAGAAACGTTAGAAATTTTTGCAATGTGAATTGCACATTTGGCACCATATAGTTCACAAGGCACTTTTCAGGATCATATAACTAATGTATAGTGCAAATATTTTAGTTAAGTTCTTTTAACGATAACAGACAAACCTTTTATTGGTTAACTGTTATACTTTTATTATTTACTTATTAGACTCTAATAAACATTTTGAGACCCGTTAGAACTTTTTGCAATGTAAATTGCACATTTGGCACCATATAGTTCACAAGGCACTTTTTAGGACCTATATAACTAATAGATAGTGCAAATTTTTTAGTTAAGTTCTTTTAACGATAACAGACAAACCTTTTATTGGTTAACTGTTATACTTTTATTATTTACTTATTAGACTCTAATAAACATTTTGAGACCCGTTAGAACTTTTTTCAAAGTGAATTGCACATTTGGCACAATATAGTTCACAAGGCACATTTTAGGACCTATATAACTAATGTATAGTGCAAATTTTTTAGTTAAGTTCTTTTAACGATAACAGACAAACCTTTTATTGGTTAACTAGTATACTTTTATTATTTACTTATTAGACTCTAATAAACATTTTGAGACCCGTTAGAACTTTTTGCAATGTGAATTGCACATTTGGCACCATATAGTTCACAAGGCACTTTTTAGGACCTATATAACTAATAGACAGTGCAAATTTTTTAGTTAAGTTCTTTTAACGATAACAGACAAACCTTTTATTGGTTAACTGTTATACTTTTGTTATTTACTTTATAGACTCTAATAAACATTTTGAGACCCGTTAGAACTTTTTGCAATGTGAATTGCACATTTGGCACCATATTGTTCACAAGGCACTTTTTAGGACCTATATAACTAATGTATAGTGCAAATTTTTTAGTTAAGTTCTTTTAACGATAACAGACAAACCTTTCATTGGTTAACTGATTTTTTAGTTAAGTTCTTTTAACGATAACAGACAAACCTTTTATTGGTTAACTGTTATACTTTTATTATTTACTTATTAGACTCTAATAAAATTTTGAGACCCGTTAGAACTTTTTGCAATGTGAATTGCACATTTGGCACCATATAGTTCACAAGGCACTTTTTAGAACATATATAAGTAATGTATAGTGCAAATGTTTTAGTTAAGTTCTTTTAACGATAACAGACAAACCTTTTATTGGTTAACTGTTATACTTTTATTATTTACTTATTAGACTCTAATAAACATTTTGAGACCCGTTTGAACTTTTTGCAATGTGAATTGCACATTTGGCACAATATAGTTCACAAGGCACTTTTTAGGACCTATATAACTAATGTATAGTGCAAATTTTTTAGTTAAGTTCTTTTAACGATAACAGACAAACCTTTTATTGGTTAATTGTTATACTTTTATTATTTACTTATTAGACTCTAATAAACATTTTGAGACCCGTTAGAACTTTTTGCAATGTGAATTGCACATTTGGCACCATATAGTTCACAAGGCACTTTTTAGGACCTATATAACTAAATTATAGTGCAAATTTTTTAGTTAAGTTCTTTTAACGATAACAGACAAACCTTTTATTGGTCAACTGTTATACTTTTGTTATTTACTTATTACATTCTAATAAACATTTTGAGACCCGTTAGAACTTTTTGCAATGTGAATTGCACATTTGGCACCATATAATTAACAAGGCACTTTTAAAGACCTTTATAACTAATGTATAGTGCAAATTTTTTAGTTAAGTTCTTTTAACGATAACAGACAAACCTTTTATTGGTTAACTGTTATACTTTTATTATTTACTTATTAGACTCTAATAAACATTTTGAGATCCGTTAGAACTTTTTGCAATGTGAATTGCACATTTGGCACCATATAGTTCACAAGGCACATTTTAGGACCTATATAACTAATGTATAGTGCAAATTTTTTAGTTAAGTTCTTTTAACGATAACAGACAAACCTTTTATTGGTTAACTGTTATACTTTTATTATTTACTTATTAGACTCTAATAAACATTTTGAGACCCGTTAGAACTTTTTGCAATGTGAATTGCACATTTGGCACAATATAGTTCACAAGGCACTTTTTAGGACCTATATAACTAATGTATAGTGCAAATTTTTTAGTTAAGTTCTTTTAACGATAACAGACAAACCTTTTATTGGTTAACCGTTATACTTTTATTATTTACTTATTAAACTCTAATAAACATTTTGAGACCCGTTAGAAATTTCTACAATGTGAATTGCACATTTGGCACCATATAGTTCACAAGGCACATTTTTGGACATATATAACTAATGTATAGTGCAAATTTTTTAGTTAAGTTCTTTTAACGATAACAGACAAACCTTTTATTGGTTAACTGTTATACTTTTGTTATTTACTTATTAGACTCTAATAAACATTTTGAGACCTATTAGAACTTTTTGCAAGGTGAATTGCACATTTGGCACAATATAGTTCACAAAGGCACTTTTTAGGACCTATATAACTAATGTATAGTGCAAATTTTTTAGTTAAGTTCTTTTAACGATAACAGACAAACCTTTTATTGGTTAACTGTTATACTTTTGTTATTTACTTATTAGACTCTAATAAACATTTTGAGACCTATTAGAACTTTTTGCAAGGTAAATTGCATATTTGGCACCATATAGTTCACAAGGCACTTTTTAGGACCTATATAACTAATGTATAGTGCAAATTTTTTAATTAAGTTCTTTTAACGATAACAGACAAACTTTTAATTGGTTAACTGTTATACTTTTATTATTTACTTATTAGACTCTAATAAACATTTTGAGACCCGTTAGAAATTTTTGCAATGTGAATTGCACATTTGGCACCATATAGTTCACAAGGCACTTTTTAGGACCTATATAACTAATGTATAGTGCAAATTTTTTAGTTAAGTTCTTTTAACGATAACAGACAAACCTTTTATTGGTTAACTGTTATACTTTTATTATTTAATTATTAAACTCTAATAAACATTTTGAGACCCGTTAGAAATTTCTACAATTTGAATTGCACATTTGGCACCATATAGTTCACAAGGCACATTTTTGGACATATATAACTAATGTATAGTGCAAATTTTTTAGTTAAGTTCTTTTAACGATAACAGACAAACCTTTTATTGGTTAACTGTTATACTTTTATTATTTACTTATTAGACTCTAATAAACATTTTGAGACCCGTTAGAACTTTTTGCAATGTGAATTGCACATTTGGCACCATATAGTTCACAAGGCACTTTTTAGGACCTATATAACTAATAGATAGTGCAAATTTTTTGGTTAAGTTCTTTTAACGATAACATACAAACCTTTTATTGGTTAACTGTTATACTTTTATTATTTACTTTTTTGACTCTAATAAACATTTTGAGACCCGTTAGAACTTTTTTCAATGTGAATTGCACATTTGGCACAATATAGTTCACAAGGCACATTTTAGGACCTATATAACTAATGTATAGTGCAAATGTTTTAGTTAAGTTCTTTTAACGATAACAGACAAACCTTTTATTGGTTAACTGTTATACTTTTATTATTTACTTATTAGACTCTAATAAACATTTTGAGACCCGTTAGAACTTTTTGCAATGTGAATTGCACATTTGGCACCATATAGTTCACAAGGCACTTTTTAGGACCTATATAGCTAATAGATAGTGCAAATTTTTTAGTTAAGTTCTTTTAACGATAACAGACAAACCTTTTATTGGTTAACTGTTATACTTTTGTTATTTACTTATTAGACTCTAATAAACATTTTGAGACCCGTTAGAACTTTTTGCAATGTGAATTGCACATTTGGCACCATATTGTTTACAAGGCACTTTTTAGGACCTATATAACTAATGTATAGTGCAACATTTTTAGTTAAGTTCTTTTAACGATAACAGACAAACCTTTTATTGGTTAACTGTTATACTTTTATTATTTACTTATTAGACTCTAATAAACATTTTGAGACCCGTTAGAACGTTTTGCAATGTGAATTGCACATTTGGCACCATATAGTTCACAAGGCACTTTTTAGGACATATATAAGTAATGTATAGTGCAAATGTTTTAGTTAAGTTCTTTTAACGATAACAGACAAACCTTTTATTGGTTAACTGTTATACTTTTATTATTTACTTATTAGACTCTAATAAACCTTTTGAGAAACGTTAGAAATTTTTGCAATGTGAATTGCACATTTGGCACCATATAGTTCACAAGGCACTTTTCAGGATCATATAACTAATGTATAGTGCAAATATTTTAGTTAAGTTCTTTTAACGATAACAGACAAACCTTTTATTGGTTAACTGTTATACTTTTATTATTTACTTATTAGACTCTAATAAACATTTTGAGACCCGTTAGAACTTTTTGCAATGTAAATTGCACATTTGGCACCATATAGTTCACAAGGCACTTTTTAGGACCTATATAACTAATAGATAGTGCAAATTTTTTAGTTAAGTTCTTTTAACGATAACAGACAAACCTTTTATTGGTTAACTGTTATACTTTTATTATTTACTTATTAGACTCTAATAAACATTTTGAGACCCGTTAGAACTTTTTTCAAAGTGAATTGCACATTTGGCACAATATAGTTCACAAGGCACATTTTAGGACCTATATAACTAATGTATAGTGCAAATTTTTTAGTTAAGTTCTTTTAACGATAACAGACAAACCTTTTATTGGTTAACTGTTATACTTTTGTTATTTACTTTATAGACTCTAATAAACATTTTGAGACCCGTTAGAACTTTTTGCAATGTGAATTGCACATTTGGCACCATATAGTTCACAAGGCACTTTTTAGGACCTATATAACTAATAGACAGTGCAAATTTTTTAGTTAAGTTCTTTTAACGATAACAGACAAACCTTTTATTGGTTAACTGTTATACTTTTGTTATTTACTTTATAGACTCTAATAAACATTTTGAGACCCGTTAGAACTTTTTGCAATGTGAATTGCACATTTGGCACCATATTGTTCACAAGGCACTTTTTAGGACCTATATAACTAATGTATAGTGCAAATTTTTTAGTTAAGTTCTTTTAACGATAACAGACAAACCTTTCATTGGTTAACTGATTTTTTAGTTAAGTTCTTTTAACGATAACAGACAAACCTTTTATTGGTTAACTGTTATACTTTTATTATTTACTTATTAGACTCTAATAAACCTTTTGAGAAACGTTAGAACTTTTTGCAATGTGAATTGCACATTTGGCACCATATAGTTCAGAAGGCACTTTTTAGGACATATATAACTAATGTATAGTGCAAATTTTTTAGTTAAGTTCTTTTAACGATAACAGACAAACTTTTAATTGGTTAACTGTTATACTTTTATTATTTACTTATTAGACTCTAATAAAATTTTGAGACCCGTTAGAACTTTTTGCAATGTGAATTGCACATTTGGCACCATATAGTTCACAAGGCACTTTTTAGAACATATATAAGTAATGTATAGTGCAAATGTTTTAGTTAAGTTCTTTTAACGATAACAGACAAACCTTTTATTGGTTAACTGTTATACTTTTATTATTTACTTATTAGACTCTAATAAACATTTTGAGACCCGTTTGAACTTTTTGCAATGTGAATTGCACATTTGGCACAATATAGTTCACAAGGCACTTTTTAGGACCTATATAACTAATGTATAGTGCAAATTTTTTAGTTAAGTTCTTTTAACGATAACAGACAAACCTTTTATTGGTTAATTGTTATACTTTTATTATTTACTTATTAGACTCTAATAAACATTTTGAGACCCGTTAGAACTTTTTGCAATGTGAATTGCACATTTGGCACCATATAGTTCACAAGGCACTTTTTAGGACCTATATAACTAAATTATAGTGCAAATTTTTTAGTTAAGTTCTTTTAACGATAACAGACAAACCTTTTATTGGTCAACTGTTATACTTTTGTTATTTACTTATTACATTCTAATAAACATTTTGAGACCCGTTAGAACTTTTTGCAATGTGAATTGCACATTTGGCACCATATAATTAACAAGGCACTTTTAAAGACCTTTATAACTAATGTATAGTGCAAATTTTTTAGTTAAGTTCTTTTAACGATAACAGACAAACCTTTTATTGGTTAACTGTTATACTTTTATTATTTACTTATTAGACTCTAATAAACATTTTGAGACCCGTTAGAACTTTTTGCAATGTGAATTGCACATTTGGCACCATATAGTTCACAAGGCACATTTTAGGACCTATATAACTAATGTATAGTGCAAATTTTTTAGTTAAGTTCTTTTAACGATAACAGACAAACCTTTTATTGGTTAACTGTTATACTTTTATTATTTACTTATTAGACTCTAATAAACATTTTGAGACCCGTTAGAACTTTTTGCAATGTGAATTGCACATTTGGCACAATATAGTTCACAAGGCACTTTTTAGGACCTATATAACTAATGTATAGTGCAAATTTTTTAGTTAAGTTCTTTTAACGATAACAGACAAACCTTTTATTGGTTAACCGTTATACTTTTATTATTTACTTATTAAACTCTAATAAACATTTTGAGACCCGTTAGAAATTTCTACAATGTGAATTGCACATTTGGCACCATATAGTTCACAAGGCACATTTTTGGACATATATAACTAATGTATAGTGCAAATTTTTTAGTTAAGTTCTTTTAACGATAACAGACAAACCTTTTATTGGTTAACTGTTATACTTTTGTTATTTACTTATTAGACTCTAATAAACATTTTGAGACCTATTAGAACTTTTTGCAAGGTGAATTGCACATTTGGCACAATATAGTTCACAAGGCACTTTTTAGGACCTATATAACTAATGTATAGTGCAAATTTTTTAGTTAAGTTCTTTTAACGATAACAGACAAACCTTTTATTGGTTAACTGTTATACTTTTGTTATTTACTTATTAGACTCTAATAAACATTTTGAGACCTATTAGAACTTTTTGCAAGGTGAATTGCATATTTGGCACCATATAGTTCACAAGGCACTTTTTAGGACCTATATAACTAATGTATAGTGCAAATTTTTTAATTAAGTTCTTTTAACGATAACAGACAAACTTTTAATTGGTTAACTGTTATACTTTTATTATTTACTTATTAGACTCTAATGAACATTTTGAGACCCGTTAGAAATTTTTGCAATGTGAATTGCACATTTGGCACCATATAGTTCACAAGGCACTTTTTAAGACCTATATAACTAATGTATAGTGCAAATTTTTTAGTTAAGTTCTTTTAACGATAACAGACAAACCTTTTATTCGTTAACTGTTATACTTTTATTATTTACTTATTAGACTCTAATAAACATTTTGAGACCCGTTAGAACTTTTTGCAATGTGAATTGCACATTTGGCACCATATAGTTCACAAGGCACTTTTTAGGACCTATATAAGTAATGTATAGTGCAAATTTTTTAGTTAAGTTCTTTTAACGATAACAGACAAACCTTTTATTGGTTAACTGTTATAATTTTAATATTTACTTATTAGACTCTAATAAACATTTTGAGACCCGTTAGAAGTTTTTGCAATGTGAATTGCACATTTGGCACAATATAGTTCACAAGGCACTTTTTAGGACCTATATAACTAATGTATAGTGCAAATTTTTTAGTTAAGTTCTTTTAACGATAACAGACAAACCTTTTATTGGTTAACTGTTATACTTTTATTATTTACTTATTAAACTCTAATAAACATTTTGAGACCCGTTAGAAATTTCTACAATGTGAATTGCACATTTGGCACCATATAGTTCACAAGGCACATTTTTGGACATATATAACTAATGTATAGTGCAAATTTTTTAGTTAAGTTCTTTTAACGATAACAGACAAACCTTTTATTGGTTAACTGTTATACTTTTATTATTTACTTATTAGACTCTAATAAACATTTTGAGACCCGTTAGAACGTTTTGCAATGTGAATTGCACATTTGGCACCATATAGTTCACAAGGCACTTTTTAGGACATATATAAGTAATGTATAGTGCAAATGTTTTAGTTAAGTTCTTTTAACGATAACAGACAAACCTTTTATTGGTTAACTGTTATACTTTTATTATTTACTTATTAGACTCTAATAAACCTTTTGAGAAACGTTAGAACTTTTTGCAATGTGAATTGCACATTTGGCACCATATAGTTCACAAGGCACTTTTTAGGACCTATATAACTAATAGACAGTGCAAATTTTTTAGTTAAGTTCTTTTAACGATAACAGACAAACCTTTTATTGGTTAACTGTTATACTTTTGTTATTTACTTTATAGACTCTAATAAACATTTTGAGACCCGTTAGAACTTTTTGCAATGTGAATTGCACATTTGGCACCATATTGTTCACAAGGCACTTTTTAGGACCTATATAACTAATGTATAGTGCAAATTTTTTAGTTAAGTTCTTTTAACGATAACAGACAAACCTTTCATTGGTTAACTGATTTTTTAGTTAAGTTCTTTTAACGATAACAGACAAACCTTTTATTGGTTAACTGTTATACTTTTATTATTTACTTATTAGACTCTAATAAACCTTTTGAGAAACGTTAGAACTTTTTGCAATGTGAATTGCACATTTGGCACCATATAGTTCAGAAGGCACTTTTTAGGACATATATAACTAATGTATAGTGCAAATTTTTTAGTTAAGTTCTTTTAACGATAACAGACAAACTTTTAATTGGTTAACTGTTATACTTTTATTATTTACTTATTAGACTCTAATAAAATTTTGAGACCCGTTAGAACTTTTTGCAATGTGAATTGCACATTTGGCACCATATAGTTCACAAGGCACTTTTTAGAACATATATAAGTAATGTATAGTGCAACTGTTTTAGTTAAGTTCTTTTAACGATAACAGACAAACCTTTTATTGGTTAACTGTTATACTTTTATTATTTACTTATTAGACTCTAATAAACATTTTGAGACCCGTTTGAACTTTTTGCAATGTGAATTGCACATTTGGCACAATATAGTTCACAAGGCACTTTTTAGGACCTATATAACTAATGTATAGTGCAAATTTTTTAGTTAAGTTCTTTTAACGATAACAGACAAACCTTTTATTGGTTAACTGTTATACTTTTATTATTTACTTATTAGACTCTAATAAACCTTTTGAGAAACGTTAGAAATTTTTGCAATGTGAATTGCACATTTGGCACCATATAGTTCACAAGGCACTTTTCAGGATCATATAACTAATGTATAGTGCAAATATTTTAGTTAAGTTCTTTTAACGATAACAGACAAACCTTTTATTGGTTAACTGTTATACTTTTATTATTTACTTATTAGACTCTAATAAACATTTTGAGACCCGTTAGAACTTTTTGCAATGTAAATTGCACATTTGGCACCATATAGTTCACAAGGCACTTTTTAGGACCTATATAACTAATAGATAGTGCAAATTTTTTAGTTAAGTTCTTTTAACGATAACAGACAAACCTTTTATTGGTTAACTGTTATACTTTTATTATTTACTTATTAGACTCTAATAAACATTTTGAGACCCGTTAGAACTTTTTTCAAAGTGAATTGCACATTTGGCACAATATAGTTCACAAGGCACATTTTAGGACCTATATAACTAATGTATAGTGCAAATTTTTTAGTTAAGTTCTTTTAACGATAACAGACAAACCTTTTATTGGTTAACTGGTATACTTTTATTATTTACTTATTAGACTCTAATAAACATTTTGAGACCCGTTAGAACTTTTTGCAATGTGAATTGCACATTTGGCACCATATAGTTCACAAGGCACTTTTTAGGACCTATATAACTAATAGACAGTGCAAATTTTTTAGTTAAGTTCTTTTAACGATAACAGACAAACCTTTTATTGGTTAACTGTTATACTTTTGTTATTTACTTTATAGACTCTAATAAACATTTTGAGACCCGTTAGAACTTTTTGCAATGTGAATTGCACATTTGGCACCATATTGTTCACAAGGCACTTTTTAGGACCTATATAACTAATGTATAGTGCAAATTTTTTAGTTAAGTTCTTTTAACGATAACAGACAAACCTTTCATTGGTTAACTGATTTTTTAGTTAAGTTCTTTTAACGATAACAGACAAACCTTTTATTGGTTAACTGTTATACTTTTATTATTTACTTATTAGACTCTAATAAACCTTTTGAGAAACGTTAGAACTTTTTGCAATGTGAATTGCACATTTGGCACCATATAGTTCAGAAGGCACTTTTTAGGACATATATAACTAATGTATAGTGCAAATTTTTTAGTTAAGTTCTTTTAACGATAACAGACAAACTTTTAATTGGTTAACTGTTATACTTTTATTATTTACTTATTAGACTCTAATAAAATTTTGAGACCCGTTAGAACTTTTTGCAATGTGAATTGCACATTTGGCACCATATAGTTCACAAGGCACTTTTTAGAACATATATAAGTAATGTATAGTGCAAATGTTTTAGTTAAGTTCTTTTAACGATAACAGACAAACCTTTTATTGGTTAACTGTTATACTTTTATTATTTACTTATTAGACTCTAATAAACATTTTGAGACCCGTTTGAACTTTTTGCAATGTGAATTGCACATTTGGCACAATATAGTTCACAAGGCACTTTTTAGGACCTATATAACTAATGTATAGTGCAAATTTTTTAGTTAAGTTCTTTTAACGATAACAGACAAACCTTTTATTGGTTAATTGTTATACTTTTATTATTTACTTATTAGACTCTAATAAACATTTTGAGACCCGTTAGAACTTTTTGCAATGTGAATTGCACATTTGGCACCATATAGTTCACAAGGCACTTTTTAGGACCTATATAACTAATAGATAGTGCAAATTTTTTAGTTAAGTTCTTTTAACGATAACAAACAAACCTTTTATTGGTTAACTGTTATACTTTTGTTATTTACTTATTAGACTCTAATAAACATTTTGAGACCCGTTAGAACTTTTTGCAATGTGAATTGCACATTTGGCACCATATTGTTCACAAGGCACTTTTTAGGACCTATATAACTAATGTATAGTGCAAATTTTTTAGTTAAGTTCTTTTAACGATAACAAACAAACCTTTTATTGGTTAACTGTTATACTTTTGTTATTTACTTATTAGACTCTAATAAACATTTTGAGACCCGTTAGAACTTTTTGCAATGTGAATTGCACATTTGGCACCATATTGTTCACAAGGCACTTTTTAGGACCTATATAACTAATGTATAGGGCAAATTTTTTAGTTAAGTTCTTTTAACGATAACAGACAAACCTTTCATTGGTTAACTGATTTTTTAGTTAAGTTCTTTTAACGATAACAGACAAACCTTTTATTGGTTAACTGTTATACTTTTATTATTTACTTATTAGACTCTAATAAACCTTTTGAGAAACGTTAGAAATTTTTGCAATGTGAATTGCACATTTGGCACCATATAGTTCACAAGGCACTTTTCAGGATCATATAACTAATGTATAGTGCAAATATTTTAGTTAAGTTCTTTTAACGATAACAGACAAACCTTTTATTGGTTAACTGTTATACTTTTATTATTTACTTATTAGACTCTAATAAACATTTTGAGACCCGTTAGAACTTTTTGCAATGTGAATTGCACATTTGGCACCATATTGTTCACAAGGCACTTTTTAGGACCTATATAACTAATGTATAGTGCAAATTTTTTAGTTAAGTTCTTTTAACGATAACAGACAAACCTTTTATTGGTTAACTGTTATACTTTTATTATTTACTTATTAGACTCTAATAAACATTTTGAGACCCGTTAGAACTTTTTTCAATGTGAATTGCACATTTGGCACAATATAGTTCACAAGGCACATTTTAGGACCTATATAACTAATAGATAGTGCAAATTTTTTAGTTAAGTTCTTTTAACGATAACAAACAAACCTTTTATTGGTTAACTGCTATACTTTTGTTATTTACTTATTAGACTCTAATAAACATTTTGAGACCCGTTAGAACTTTTTGCAATGTGAATTGCACATTTGGCACCATATTGTTCACAAGGCACTTTTTAGGACCTATATAACTAATGTATAGGGCAAATTTTTTAGTTAAGTTCTTTTAACGATAACAAACAAACCTTTTATTGGTTAACTGTTATACTTTTGTTATTTACTTATTAGACTCTAATAAACATTTTGAGACCCGTTAGAACTTTTTGCAATGTGAATTGCACATTTGGCACCATATTGTTCACAAGGCACTTTTTAGGACCTATATAACTAATGTATAGGGCAAATTTTTTAGTTAAGTTCTTTTAACGATAACAGACAAACCTTTCATTGGTTAACTGATTTTTTAGTTAAGTTCTTTTAACGATAACAGACAAACCTTTTATTGGTTAACTGTTATACTTTTATTATTTACTTATTAGACTCTAATAAACCTTTTGAGAAACGTTAGAAATTTTTGCAATGTGAATTGCACATTTGGCACCATATAGTTCACAAGGCACTTTTCAGGATCATATAACTAATGTATAGTGCAAAAATTTTAGTTAAGTTCTTTTAACGATAACAGACAAACCTTTTATTGGTTAACTGTTATACTTTTATTATTTACTTATTAGACTCTAATAAACATTTTGAGACCCGTTAGAACTTTTTGCAATGTGAATTGCACATTTGGCACCATATTGTTCACAAGGCACTTTTTAGGACCTATATAACTAATGTATAGTGCAAATGTTTTAGTTAAGTTCTTTTAACGATAACAGACAAACCTTTTATTGGTTAACTGTTATACTTTTATTATTTACTTATTAGACTCTAATAAACCTTTTGAGAAACGTTAGAAATTTTTGCAATGTGAATTGCACATTTGGCACCATATAGTTCACAAGGCACTTTTCAGGATCATATAACTAATGTATAGTGCAAATATTTTAGTTAAGTTCTTTTAACGATAACAGACAAACCTTTTATTGGTTAACTGTTATACTTTTATTATTTACTTATTAGACTCTAATAAACATTTTGAGACCCGTTAGAACTTTTTGCAATGTAAATTGCACATTTGGCACCATATAGTTCACAAGGCACTTTTTAGGACCTATATAACTAATAGATAGTGCAAATTTTTTAGTTAAGTTCTTTTAACGATAACAGACAAACCTTTTATTGGTTAACTGTTATACTTTTATTATTTACTTATTAGACTCTAATAAACATTTTGAGACCCGTTAGAACTTTTTTCAAAGTGAATTGCACATTTGGCACAATATAGTTCACAAGGCACATTTTAGGACCTATATAACTAATGTATAGTGCAAATTTTTTAGTTAAGTTCTTTTAACGATAACAGACAAACCTTTTATTGGTTAACTGTTATACTTTTGTTATTTACTTTATAGACTCTAATAAACATTTTGAGACCCGTTAGAACTTTTTGCAATGTGAATTGCACATTTGGCACCATATAGTTCACAAGGCACTTTTTAGGACCTATATAACTAATAGACAGTGCAAATTTTTTAGTTAAGTTCTTTTAACGATAACAGACAAACCTTTTATTGGTTAACTGTTATACTTTTGTTATTTACTTTATAGACTCTAATAAACATTTTGAGACCCGTTAGAACTTTTTGCAATGTGAATTGCACATTTGGCACCATATTGTTCACAAGGCACTTTTTAGGACCTATATAACTAATGTATAGTGCAAATTTTTTAGTTAAGTTCTTTTAACGATAACAGACAAACCTTTCATTGGTTAACTGATTTTTTAGTTAAGTTCTTTTAACGATAACAGACAAACCTTTTATTGGTTAACTGTTATACTTTTATTATTTACTTATTAGACTCTAATAAACCTTTTGAGAAACGTTAGAACTTTTTGCAATGTGAATTGCACATTTGGCACCATATAGTTCAGAAGGCACTTTTTAGGACATATATAACTAATGTATAGTGCAAATTTTTTAGTTAAGTTCTTTTAACGATAACAGACAAACTTTTAATTGGTTAACTGTTATACTTTTATTATTTACTTATTAGACTCTAATAAAATTTTGAGACCCGTTAGAACTTTTTGCAATGTGAATTGCACATTTGGCACCATATAGTTCACAAGGCACTTTTTAGAACATATATAAGTAATGTATAGTGCAAATGTTTTAGTTAAGTTCTTTTAACGATAACAGACAAACCTTTTATTGGTTAACTGTTATACTTTTATTATTTACTTATTAGACTCTAATAAACATTTTGAGACCCGTTTGAACTTTTTGCAATGTGAATTGCACATTTGGCACAATATAGTTCACAAGGCACTTTTTAGGACCTATATAACTAATGTATAGTGCAAATTTTTTAGTTAAGTTCTTTTAACGATAACAGACAAACCTTTTATTGGTTAATTGTTATACTTTTATTATTTACTTATTAGACTCTAATAAACATTTTGAGACCCGTTAGAACTTTTTGCAATGTGAATTGCACATTTGGCACCATATAGTTCACAAGGCACTTTTTAGGACCTATATAACTAAATTATAGTGCAAATTTTTTAGTTAAGTTCTTTTAACGATAACAGACAAACCTTTTATTGGTCAACTGTTATACTTTTGTTATTTACTTATTACATTCTAATAAACATTTTGAGACCCGTTAGAACTTTTTGCAATGTGAATTGCACATTTGGCACCATATAATTAACAAGGCACTTTTAAAGACCTTTATAACTAATGTATAGTGCAAATTTTTTAGTTAAGTTCTTTTAACGATAACAGACAAACCTTTTATTGGTTAACTGTTATACTTTTATTATTTACTTATTAGACTCTAATAAACATTTTGAGACCCGTTAGAACTTTTTGCAATGTGAATTGCACATTTGGCACCATATAGTTCACAAGGCACATTTTAGGACCTATATAACTAATGTATAGTGCAAATTTTTTAGTTAAGTTCTTTTAACGATAACAGACAAACCTTTTATTGGTTAACTGTTATACTTTTATTATTTACTTATTAGACTCTAATAAACATTTTGAGACCCGTTAGAACTTTTTGCAATGTGAATTGCACATTTGGCACAATATAGTTCACAAGGCACTTTTTAGGACCTATATAACTAATGTATAGTGCAAATTTTTTAGTTAAGTTCTTTTAACGATAACAGACAAACCTTTTATTGGTTAACCGTTATACTTTTATTATTTACTTATTAAACTCTAATAAACATTTTGAGACCCGTTAGAAATTTCTACAATGTGAATTGCACATTTGGCACCATATAGTTCACAAGGCACATTTTTGGACATATATAACTAATGTATAGTGCAAATTTTTTAGTTAAGTTCTTTTAACGATAACAGACAAACCTTTTATTGGTTAACTGTTATACTTTTGTTATTTACTTATTAGACTCTAATAAACATTTTGAGACCTATTAGAACTTTTTGCAAGGTGAATTGCACATTTGGCACAATATAGTTCACAAGGCACTTTTTAGGACCTATATAACTAATGTATAGTGCAAATTTTTTAGTTAAGTTCTTTTAACGATAACAGACAAACCTTTTATTGGTTAACTGTTATACTTTTGTTATTTACTTATTAGACTCTAATAAACATTTTGAGACCTATTAGAACTTTTTGCAAGGTGAATTGCATATTTGGCACCATATAGTTCACAAGGCACTTTTTAGGACCTATATAACTAATGTATAGTGCAAATTTTTTAATTAAGTTCTTTTAACGATAACAGACAAACTTTTAATTGGTTAACTGTTATACTTTTATTATTTACTTATTAGACTCTAATGAACATTTTGAGACCCGTTAGAAATTTTTGCAATGTGAATTGCACATTTGGCACCATATAGTTCACAAGGCACTTTTTAAGACCTATATAACTAATGTATAGTGCAAATTTTTTAGTTAAGTTCTTTTAACGATAACAGACAAACCTTTTATTCGTTAACTGTTATACTTTTATTATTTACTTATTAGACTCTAATAAACATTTTGAGACCCGTTAGAACTTTTTGCAATGTGAATTGCACATTTGGCACCATATAGTTCACAAGGCACTTTTTAGGACCTATATAAGTAATGTATAGTGCAAATTTTTTAGTTAAGTTCTTTTAACGATAACAGACAAACCTTTTATTGGTTAACTGTTATAATTTTAATATTTACTTATTAGACTCTAATAAACATTTTGAGACCCGTTAGAAGTTTTTGCAATGTGAATTGCACATTTGGCACAATATAGTTCACAAGGCACTTTTTAGGACCTATATAACTAATGTATAGTGCAAATTTTTTAGTTAAGTTCTTTTAACGATAACAGACAAACCTTTTATTGGTTAACTGTTATACTTTTATTATTTACTTATTAAACTCTAATAAACATTTTGAGACCCGTTAGAAATTTCTACAATGTGAATTGCACATTTGGCACCATATAGTTCACAAGGCACATTTTTGGACATATATAACTAATGTATAGTGCAAATTTTTTAGTTAAGTTCTTTTAACGATAACAGACAAACCTTTTATTGGTTAACTGTTATACTTTTATTATTTACTTATTAGACTCTAATAAACATTTTGAGACCCGTTAGAACGTTTTGCAATGTGAATTGCACATTTGGCACCATATAGTTCACAAGGCACTTTTTAGGACATATATAAGTAATGTATAGTGCAAATGTTTTAGTTAAGTTCTTTTAACGATAACAGACAAACCTTTTATTGGTTAACTGTTATACTTTTATTATTTACTTATTAGACTCTAATAAACCTTTTGAGAAACGTTAGAACTTTTTGCAATGTGAATTGCACATTTGGCACCATATAGTTCACAAGGCACTTTTTAGGACCTATATAACTAATAGACAGTGCAAATTTTTTAGTTAAGTTCTTTTAACGATAACAGACAAACCTTTTATTGGTTAACTGTTATACTTTTGTTATTTACTTTATAGACTCTAATAAACATTTTGAGACCCGTTAGAACTTTTTGCAATGTGAATTGCACATTTGGCACCATATTGTTCACAAGGCACTTTTTAGGACCTATATAACTAATGTATAGTGCAAATTTTTTAGTTAAGTTCTTTTAACGATAACAGACAAACCTTTCATTGGTTAACTGATTTTTTAGTTAAGTTCTTTTAACGATAACAGACAAACCTTTTATTGGTTAACTGTTATACTTTTATTATTTACTTATTAGACTCTAATAAACCTTTTGAGAAACGTTAGAACTTTTTGCAATGTGAATTGCACATTTGGCACCATATAGTTCAGAAGGCACTTTTTAGGACATATATAACTAATGTATAGTGCAAATTTTTTAGTTAAGTTCTTTTAACGATAACAGACAAACTTTTAATTGGTTAACTGTTATACTTTTATTATTTACTTATTAGACTCTAATAAAATTTTGAGACCCGTTAGAACTTTTTGCAATGTGAATTGCACATTTGGCACCATATAGTTCACAAGGCACTTTTTAGAACATATATAAGTAATGTATAGTGCAACTGTTTTAGTTAAGTTCTTTTAACGATAACAGACAAACCTTTTATTGGTTAACTGTTATACTTTTATTATTTACTTATTAGACTCTAATAAACATTTTGAGACCCGTTTGAACTTTTTGCAATGTGAATTGCACATTTGGCACAATATAGTTCACAAGGCACTTTTTAGGACCTATATAACTAATGTATAGTGCAAATTTTTTAGTTAAGTTCTTTTAACGATAACAGACAAACCTTTTATTGGTTAACTGTTATACTTTTATTATTTACTTATTAGACTCTAATAAACCTTTTGAGAAACGTTAGAAATTTTTGCAATGTGAATTGCACATTTGGCACCATATAGTTCACAAGGCACTTTTCAGGATCATATAACTAATGTATAGTGCAAATATTTTAGTTAAGTTCTTTTAACGATAACAGACAAACCTTTTATTGGTTAACTGTTATACTTTTATTATTTACTTATTAGACTCTAATAAACATTTTGAGACCCGTTAGAACTTTTTGCAATGTAAATTGCACATTTGGCACCATATAGTTCACAAGGCACTTTTTAGGACCTATATAACTAATAGATAGTGCAAATTTTTTAGTTAAGTTCTTTTAACGATAACAGACAAACCTTTTATTGGTTAACTGTTATACTTTTATTATTTACTTATTAGACTCTAATAAACATTTTGAGACCCGTTAGAACTTTTTTCAAAGTGAATTGCACATTTGGCACAATATAGTTCACAAGGCACATTTTAGGACCTATATAACTAATGTATAGTGCAAATTTTTTAGTTAAGTTCTTTTAACGATAACAGACAAACCTTTTATTGGTTAACTGGTATACTTTTATTATTTACTTATTAGACTCTAATAAACATTTTGAGACCCGTTAGAACTTTTTGCAATGTGAATTGCACATTTGGCACCATATAGTTCACAAGGCACTTTTTAGGACCTATATAACTAATAGACAGTGCAAATTTTTTAGTTAAGTTCTTTTAACGATAACAGACAAACCTTTTATTGGTTAACTGTTATACTTTTGTTATTTACTTTATAGACTCTAATAAACATTTTGAGACCCGTTAGAACTTTTTGCAATGTGAATTGCACATTTGGCACCATATTGTTCACAAGGCACTTTTTAGGACCTATATAACTAATGTATAGTGCAAATTTTTTAGTTAAGTTCTTTTAACGATAACAGACAAACCTTTCATTGGTTAACTGATTTTTTAGTTAAGTTCTTTTAACGATAACAGACAAACCTTTTATTGGTTAACTGTTATACTTTTATTATTTACTTATTAGACTCTAATAAACCTTTTGAGAAACGTTAGAACTTTTTGCAATGTGAATTGCACATTTGGCACCATATAGTTCAGAAGGCACTTTTTAGGACATATATAACTAATGTATAGTGCAAATTTTTTAGTTAAGTTCTTTTAACGATAACAGACAAACTTTTAATTGGTTAACTGTTATACTTTTATTATTTACTTATTAGACTCTAATAAAATTTTGAGACCCGTTAGAACTTTTTGCAATGTGAATTGCACATTTGGCACCATATAGTTCACAAGGCACTTTTTAGAACATATATAAGTAATGTATAGTGCAAATGTTTTAGTTAAGTTCTTTTAACGATAACAGACAAACCTTTTATTGGTTAACTGTTATACTTTTATTATTTACTTATTAGACTCTAATAAACATTTTGAGACCCGTTTGAACTTTTTGCAATGTGAATTGCACATTTGGCACAATATAGTTCACAAGGCACTTTTTAGGACCTATATAACTAATGTATAGTGCAAATTTTTTAGTTAAGTTCTTTTAACGATAACAGACAAACCTTTTATTGGTTAATTGTTATACTTTTATTATTTACTTATTAGACTCTAATAAACATTTTGAGACCCGTTAGAACTTTTTGCAATGTGAATTGCACATTTGGCACCATATAGTTCACAAGGCACTTTTTAGGACCTATATAACTAATAGATAGTGCAAATTTTTTAGTTAAGTTCTTTTAACGATAACAAACAAACCTTTTATTGGTTAACTGTTATACTTTTGTTATTTACTTATTAGACTCTAATAAACATTTTGAGACCCGTTAGAACTTTTTGCAATGTGAATTGCACATTTGGCACCATATTGTTCACAAGGCACTTTTTAGGACCTATATAACTAATGTATAGTGCAAATTTTTTAGTTAAGTTCTTTTAACGATAACAAACAAACCTTTTATTGGTTAACTGTTATACTTTTGTTATTTACTTATTAGACTCTAATAAACATTTTGAGACCCGTTAGAACTTTTTGCAATGTGAATTGCACATTTGGCACCATATTGTTCACAAGGCACTTTTTAGGACCTATATAACTAATGTATAGGGCAAATTTTTTAGTTAAGTTCTTTTAACGATAACAGACAAACCTTTCATTGGTTAACTGATTTTTTAGTTAAGTTCTTTTAACGATAACAGACAAACCTTTTATTGGTTAACTGTTATACTTTTATTATTTACTTATTAGACTCTAATAAACCTTTTGAGAAACGTTAGAAATTTTTGCAATGTGAATTGCACATTTGGCACCATATAGTTCACAAGGCACTTTTCAGGATCATATAACTAATGTATAGTGCAAATATTTTAGTTAAGTTCTTTTAACGATAACAGACAAACCTTTTATTGGTTAACTGTTATACTTTTATTATTTACTTATTAGACTCTAATAAACATTTTGAGACCCGTTAGAACTTTTTGCAATGTGAATTGCACATTTGGCACCATATTGTTCACAAGGCACTTTTTAGGACCTATATAACTAATGTATAGTGCAAATTTTTTAGTTAAGTTCTTTTAACGATAACAGACAAACCTTTTATTGGTTAACTGTTATACTTTTATTATTTACTTATTAGACTCTAATAAACATTTTGAGACCCGTTAGAACTTTTTTCAATGTGAATTGCACATTTGGCACAATATAGTTCACAAGGCACATTTTAGGACCTATATAACTAATAGATAGTGCAAATTTTTTAGTTAAGTTCTTTTAACGATAACAAACAAACCTTTTATTGGTTAACTGCTATACTTTTGTTATTTACTTATTAGACTCTAATAAACATTTTGAGACCCGTTAGAACTTTTTGCAATGTGAATTGCACATTTGGCACCATATTGTTCACAAGGCACTTTTTAGGACCTATATAACTAATGTATAGGGCAAATTTTTTAGTTAAGTTCTTTTAACGATAACAAACAAACCTTTTATTGGTTAACTGTTATACTTTTGTTATTTACTTATTAGACTCTAATAAACATTTTGAGACCCGTTAGAACTTTTTGCAATGTGAATTGCACATTTGGCACCATATTGTTCACAAGGCACTTTTTAGGACCTATATAACTAATGTATAGGGCAAATTTTTTAGTTAAGTTCTTTTAACGATAACAGACAAACCTTTCATTGGTTAACTGATTTTTTAGTTAAGTTCTTTTAACGATAACAGACAAACCTTTTATTGGTTAACTGTTATACTTTTATTATTTACTTATTAGACTCTAATAAACCTTTTGAGAAACGTTAGAAATTTTTGCAATGTGAATTGCACATTTGGCACCATATAGTTCACAAGGCACTTTTCAGGATCATATAACTAATGTATAGTGCAAAAATTTTAGTTAAGTTCTTTTAACGATAACAGACAAACCTTTTATTGGTTAACTGTTATACTTTTATTATTTACTTATTAGACTCTAATAAACATTTTGAGACCCGTTAGAACTTTTTGCAATGTGAATTGCACATTTGGCACCATATTGTTCACAAGGCACTTTTTAGGACCTATATAACTAATGTATAGTGCAAATTTTTTAGTTAAGTTCTTTTAACGATAACAGACAAACCTTTTATTGGTTAACTGTTATACTTTTATTATTTACTTATTAGACTCTAATAAACATTTTGAGACCCGTTAGAACTTTTTTCAATGTGAATTGCACATTTGGCACAATATAGTTCACAAGGCACATTTTAGGACCTATATAACTAATAGATAGTGCAAATTTTTTAGTTAAGTTCTTTTAACGATAACAAACAAACCTTTTATTGGTTAACTGTTATACTTTTGTTATTTACTTATTAGACTCTAATAAACATTTTGAGACCCGTTAGAACTTTTTGCAATGTGAATTGCACATTTGGCACCATATTGTTCACAAGGCACTTTTTAGGACCTATATAACTAATGTATAGTGCAAATTTTTTAGTTAAGTTCTTTTAACTATAACAGACAAACCTTTCATTGGTTAACTGATTTTTTAGTTAAGTTCTTTTAACGATAACAGACAAACCTTTTATTGGTTAACTGTTATACTTTTATTATTTACTTATTAGACTCTAATAAACCTTTTGAGAAACGTTAGAAATTTTTGCAATGTGAATTGCACATTTGGCACCATATAGTTCACAAGGCACTTTTCAGGATCATATAACTAATGTATAGTGCAAATATTTTAGTTAAGTTCTTTTAACGATAACAGACAAACCTTTTATTGGTTAACTGTTATACTTTTATTATTTACTTATTAGACTCTAATAAACATTTTGAGACCCGTTAGAACTTTTTGCAATGTAAATTGCACATTTGGCACCATATAGTTCACAAGGCACTTTTTAGGACCTATATAACTAATAGATAGTGCAAATTTTTTAGTTAAGTTCTTTTAACGATAACAGACAAACCTTTTATTGGTTAACTGTTATACTTTTATTATTTACTTATTAGACTCTAATAAACATTTTGAGACCCGTTAGAACTTTTTTCAAAGTGAATTGCACATTTGGCACAATATAGTTCACAAGGCACATTTTAGGACCTATATAACTAATGTATAGTGCAAATTTTTTAGTTAAGTTCTTTTAACGATAACAGACAAACCTTTTATTGGTTAACTGGTATACTTTTATTATTTACTTATTAGACTCTAATAAACATTTTGAGACCCGTTAGAACTTTTTGCAATGTGAATTGCACATTTGGCACCATATAGTTCACAAGGCACTTTTTAGGACCTATATAACTAATAGACAGTGCAAATTTTTTAGTTAAGTTCTTTTAACGATAACAGACAAACCTTTTATTGGTTAACTGTTATACTTTTGTTATTTACTTTATAGACTCTAATAAACATTTTGAGACCCGTTAGAACTTTTTGCAATGTGAATTGCACATTTGGCACCATATTGTTCACAAGGCACTTTTTAGGACCTATATAACTAATGTATAGTGCAAATTTTTTAGTTAAGTTCTTTTAACGATAACAGACAAACCTTTCATTGGTTAACTGATTTTTTAGTTAAGTTCTTTTAACGATAACAGACAAACCTTTTATTGGTTAACTGTTATACTTTTATTATTTACTTATTAGACTCTAATAAACCTTTTGAGAAACGTTAGAACTTTTTGCAATGTGAATTGCACATTTGGCACCATATAGTTCAGAAGGCACTTTTTAGGACATATATAACTAATGTATAGTGCAAATTTTTTAGTTAAGTTCTTTTAACGATAACAGACAAACTTTTAATTGGTTAACTGTTATACTTTTATTATTTACTTATTAGACTCTAATAAACATTTTGAGACCCGTTAGAACTTTTTGCAATGTGAATTGCACATTTGGCACCATATAGTTCACAAGGCACTTTTTAGAACATATATAAGTAATGTATAGTGCAAATGTTTTAGTTAAGTTCTTTTAACGATAACAGACAAACCTTTTATTGGTTAACTGTTATACTTTTATTATTTACTTATTAGACTCTAATAAACATTTTGAGACCCGTTTGAACTTTTTGCAATGTGAATTGCACATTTGGCACAATATAGTTCACAAGGCACTTTTTAGGACCTATATAACTAATGTATAGTGCAAATTTTTTAGTTAAGTTCTTTTAACGATAACAGACAAACCTTTTATTGGTTAATTGTTATACTTTTATTATTTACTTATTAGACTCTAATAAACATTTTGAGACCCGTTAGAACTTTTTGCAATGTGAATTGCACATTTGGCACCATATAGTTCACAAGGCACTTTTTAGGACCTATATAACTAAATTATAGTGCAAATTTTTTAGTTAAGTTCTTTTAACGATAACAGACAAACCTTTTATTGGTCAACTGTTATACTTTTGTTATTTACTTATTACATTCTAATAAACATTTTGAGACCCGTTAGAACTTTTTGCAATGTGAATTGCACATTTGGCACCATATAATTAACAAGGCACTTTTAAAGACCTTTATAACTAATGTATAGTGCAAATTTTTTAGTTAAGTTCTTTTAACGATAACAGACAAACCTTTTATTGGTTAACTGTTATACTTTTATTATTTACTTATTAGACTCTAATAAACATTTTGAGACCCGTTAGAACTTTTTGCAATGTGAATTGCACATTTGGCACCATATAGTTCACAAGGCACATTTTAGGACCTATATAACTAATGTATAGTGCAAATTTTTTAGTTAAGTTCTTTTAACGATAACAGACAAACCTTTTATTGGTTAACTGTTATACTTTTATTATTTACTTATTAGACTCTAATAAACATTTTGAGACCCGTTAGAACTTTTTGCAATGTGAATTGCACATTTGGCACAATATAGTTCACAAGGCACTTTTTAGGACCTATATAACTAATGTATAGTGCAAATTTTTTAGTTAAGTTCTTTTAACGATAACAGACAAACCTTTTATTGGTTAACCGTTATACTTTTATTATTTACTTATTAAACTCTAATAAACATTTTGAGACCCGTTAGAAATTTCTACAATGTGAATTGCACATTTGGCACCATATAGTTCACAAGGCACATTTTTGGACATATATAACTAATGTATAGTGCAAATTTTTTAGTTAAGTTCTTTTAACGATAACAGACAAACCTTTTATTGGTTAACTGTTATACTTTTGTTATTTACTTATTAGACTCTAATAAACATTTTGAGACCTATTAGAACTTTTTGCAAGGTGAATTGCACATTTGGCACAATATAGTTCACAAAGGCACTTTTTAGGACCTATATAACTAATGTATAGTGCAAATTTTTTAGTTAAGTTCTTTTAACGATAACAGACAAACCTTTTATTGGTTAACTGTTATACTTTTGTTATTTACTTATTAGACTCTAATAAACATTTTGAGACCTATTAGAACTTTTTGCAAGGTAAATTGCATATTTGGCACCATATAGTTCACAAGGCACTTTTTAGGACCTATATAACTAATGTATAGTGCAAATTTTTTAATTAAGTTCTTTTAACGATAACAGACAAACTTTTTATTGGTTAACTGTTATACTTTTATTATTTACTTATTAGACTCTAATAAACATTTTGAGACCCGTTAGAAATTTTTGCAATGTGAATTGCACATTTGGCACCATATAGTTCACAAGGCACTTTTTAGGACCTATATAACTAATGTATAGTGCAAATTTTTTAGTTAAGTTCTTTTAACGATAACAGACAAACCTTTTATTGGTTAACTGTTATACTTTTATTATTTACTTATTAAACTCTAATAAACATTTTGAGACCTGTTAGAAATTTCTACAATGTGAATTGCACATTTGGCACCATATAGTTCACAAGGCACATTTTTGGACATATATAACTAATGTATAGTGCAAATTTTTTAGTTAAGTTCTTTTAACGATAACAGACAAACCTTTTATTGGTTAACTGTTATACTTTTATTATTTACTTATTAGACTCTAATAAACATTTTGAGACCCGTTAGAACTTTTTGCAATGTGAATTGCACATTTGGCACCATATAGTTCACAAGGCACTTTTTAGGACCTATATAACTAATAGATAGTGCAAATTTTTTAGTTAAGTTCTTTTAACGATAACATACAAACCTTTTATTGGTTAACTGTTATACTTTTATTATTTACTTATTAGACTCTAATAAACATTTTGAGACCCGTTAGAACTTTTTTCAATGTGAATTGCACATTTGGCACAATATAGTTCACAAGGCACTTTTTAGGACCTATATAACTAATAGATAGTGCAAATTTTTTAGTTAAGTTCTTTTAACGATAACAGACAAACCTTTTATTGGTTAACTGTTATACTTTTGTTATTTACTTATTAGACTCTAATAAACATTTTGAGACCCGTTAGAACTTTTTGCAATGTGAATTGCACATTTGGCACCATATTGTTCACAAGGCACTTTTTAGGACCTATATAAGTAATGTATAGTGCAACATTTTTAGTTAAGTTCTTTTAACGATAACAGACAAACCTTTTATTGGTTAACTGATTTTTTAGTTAAGTTCTTTTAACGATAACAGACAAACCTTTTATTGGTTAACTGTTATACTTTTATTATTTACTTATTAGACTCTAATAAACCTTTTGAGAAACGTTAGAACTTTTTGCAATGTGAATTGCACATTTGGCACCATATAGTTCAGAAGGCACTTTTTAGGACATATATAACTAATGTATAGTGCAAATTTTTTAGTTAAGTTCTTTTAACGATAACAGACAAACTTTTAATTGGTTAACTGTTATACTTTTATTATTTACTTATTAGACTCTAATAAAATTTTGAGACCCGTTAGAACTTTTTGCAATGTGAATTGCACATTTGGCACCATATAGTTCACAAGGCACTTTTTAGAACATATATAAGTAATGTATAGTGCAAATGTTTTAGTTAAGTTCTTTTAACGATAACAGACAAACCTTTTATTGGTTAACTGTTATACTTTTATTATTTACTTATTAGACTCTAATAAACATTTTGAGACCCGTTTGAACTTTTTGCAATGTGAATTGCACATTTGGCACAATATAGTTCACAAGGCACTTTTTAGGACCTATATAACTAATGTATAGTGCAAATTTTTTAGTTAAGTTCTTTTAACGATAACAGACAAACCTTTTATTGGTTAATTGTTATACTTTTATTATTTACTTATTAGACTCTAATAAACATTTTGAGACCCGTTAGAACTTTTTGCAATGTGAATTGCACATTTGGCACCATATAGTTCACAAGGCACTTTTTAGGACCTATATAACTAAATTATAGTGCAAATTTTTTAGTTAAGTTCTTTTAACGATAACAGACAAACCTTTTATTGGTCAACTGTTATACTTTTGTTATTTACTTATTACATTCTAATAAACATTTTGAGACCCGTTAGAACTTTTTGCAATGTGAATTGCACATTTGGCACCATATAATTAACAAGGCACTTTTAAAGACCTTTATAACTAATGTATAGTGCAAATTTTTTAGTTAAGTTCTTTTAACGATAACAGACAAACCTTTTATTGGTTAACTGTTATACTTTTATTATTTACTTATTAGACTCTAATAAACATTTTGAGACCCGTTAGAACTTTTTGCAATGTGAATTGCACATTTGGCACCATATAGTTCACAAGGCACATTTTAGGACCTATATAACTAATGTATAGTGCAAATTTTTTAGTTAAGTTCTTTTAACGATAACAGACAAACCTTTTATTGGTTAACTGTTATACTTTTATTATTTACTTATTAGACTCTAATAAACATTTTGAGACCCGTTAGAACTTTTTGCAATGTGAATTGCACATTTGGCACAATATAGTTCACAAGGCACTTTTTAGGACCTATATAACTAATGTATAGTGCAAATTTTTTAGTTAAGTTCTTTTAACGATAACAGACAAACCTTTTATTGGTTAACCGTTATACTTTTATTATTTACTTATTAAACTCTAATAAACATTTTGAGACCCGTTAGAAATTTCTACAATGTGAATTGCACATTTGGCACCATATAGTTCACAAGGCACATTTTTGGACATATATAACTAATGTATAGTGCAAATTTTTTAGTTAAGTTCTTTTAACGATAACAGACAAACCTTTTATTGGTTAACTGTTATACTTTTGTTATTTACTTATTAGACTCTAATAAACATTTTGAGACCTATTAGAACTTTTTGCAAGGTGAATTGCACATTTGGCACAATATAGTTCACAAAGGCACTTTTTAGGACCTATATAACTAATGTATAGTGCAAATTTTTTAGTTAAGTTCTTTTAACGATAACAGACAAACCTTTTATTGGTTAACTGTTATACTTTTGTTATTTACTTATTAGACTCTAATAAACATTTTGAGACCTATTAGAACTTTTTGCAAGGTAAATTGCATATTTGGCACCATATAGTTCACAAGGCACTTTTTAGGACCTATATAACTAATGTATAGTGCAAATTTTTTAATTAAGTTCTTTTAACGATAACAGACAAACTTTTTATTGGTTAACTGTTATACTTTTATTATTTACTTATTAGACTCTAATAAACATTTTGAGACCCGTTAGAAATTTTTGCAATGTGAATTGCACATTTGGCACCATATAGTTCACAAGGCACTTTTTAGGACCTATATAACTAATGTATAGTGCAAATTTTTTAGTTAAGTTCTTTTAACGATAACAGACAAACCTTTTATTGGTTAACTGTTATACTTTTATTATTTACTTATTAAACTCTAATAAACATTTTGAGACCCGTTAGAAATTTCTACAATGTGAATTGCACATTTGGCACCATATAGTTCACAAGGCACATTTTTGGACATATATAACTAATGTATAGTGCAAATTTTTTAGTTAAGTTCTTTTAACGATAACAGACAAACCTTTTATTGGTTAACTGTTATACTTTTATTATTTACTTATTAGACTCTAATAAACATTTTGAGACCCGTTAGAACTTTTTGCAATGTGAATTGCACATTTGGCACCATATAGTTCACAAGGCACTTTTTAGGACCTATATAACTAATAGATAGTGCAAATTTTTTAGTTAAGTTCTTTTAACGATAACATACAAACCTTTTATTGGTTAACTGTTATACTTTTATTATTTACTTATTAGACTCTAATAAACATTTTGAGACCCGTTAGAACTTTTTTCAATGTGAATTGCACATTTGGCACAATATAGTTCACAAGGCACTTTTTAGGACCTATATAACTAATAGATAGTGCAAATTTTTTAGTTAAGTTCTTTTAACGATAACAGACAAACCTTTTATTGGTTAACTGTTATACTTTTGTTATTTACTTATTAGACTCTAATAAACATTTTGAGACCCGTTAGAACTTTTTGCAATGTGAATTGCACATTTGGCACCATATTGTTCACAAGGCACTTTTTAGGACCTATATAAGTAATGTATAGTGCAACATTTTTAGTTAAGTTCTTTTAACGATAACAGACAAACCTTTTATTGGTTAACTGTTATACTTTTATTATTTACTTATTAGACTCTAATAAACATTTTGAGACCCGTTAGAACTTTTTGCAATGTGAATTGCACATTTGGCACCATATAGTTCACAAGGCACTTTTTAGAACATATATAAGTAATGTATAGTGCAAATGTTTTAGTTAAGTTCTTTTAACGATAACAGACAAACCTTTTATTGGTTAACTGTTATACTTTTATTATTTACTTATTAGACTCTAATAAACCTTTTGAGAAACGTTAGAAATTTTTGCAATGTGAATTGCACATTTGGCACCATATAGTTCACAAGGCACTTTTCAGGATCATATAACTAATGTATAGTGCAAATATTTTAGTTAAGTTCTTTTAACGATAACAGACAAACCTTTTATTGGTTAACTGTTATACTTTTATTATTTACTTATTAGACTCTAATAAACATTTTGAGACCCGTTAGAACTTTTTGCAATGTAAATTGCACATTTGGCACCATATAGTTCACAAGGCACTTTTTAGGACCTATATAACTAATAGATAGTGCAAATTTTTTAGTTAAGTTCTTTTAACGATAACAGACAAACCTTTTATTGGTTAACTGTTATACTTTTATTATTTACTTATTAGACTCTAATAAACATTTTGAGACCCGTTAGAACTTTTTTCAAAGTGAATTGCACATTTGGCACAATATAGTTCACAAGGCACATTTTAGGACCTATATAACTAATGTATAGTGCAAATTTTTTAGTTAAGTTCTTTTAACGATAACAGACAAACCTTTTATTGGTTAACTGTTATACTTTTATTATTTACTTATTAGACTCTAATAAACATTTTGAGACCCGTTAGAACTTTTTTCAAAGTGAATTGCACATTTGGCACAATATAGTTCACAAGGCACATTTTAGGACCTATATAACTAATGTATAGTGCAAATTTTTTAGTTAAGTTCTTTTAACGATAACAGACAAACCTTTTATTGGTTAACTGGTATACTTTTATTATTTACTTATTAGACTCTAATAAACATTTTGAGACCCGTTAGAACTTTTTGCAATGTGAATTGCACATTTGGCACCATATAGTTCACAAGGCACTTTTTAGGACCTATATAACTAATAGACAGTGCAAATTTTTTAGTTAAGTTCTTTTAACGATAATAGACAAACCTTTTATTGGTTAACTGTTATACTTTTGTTATTTACTTTATAGACTCTAATAAACATTTTGAGACCCGTTAGAACTTTTTGCAATGTGAATTGCACATTTGGCACCATATTGTTCACAAGGCACTTTTTAGGACCTATATAACTAATGTATAGTGCAAATTTTTTAGTTAAGTTCTTTTAACGATAACAGACAAACCTTTCATTGGTTAACTGATTTTTTAGTTAAGTTCTTTTAACGATAACAGACAAACCTTTTATTGGTTAACTGTTATACTTTTATTATTTACTTATTAGACTCTAATAAACCTTTTGAGAAACGTTAGAACTTTTTGCAATGTGAATTGCACATTTGGCACCATATAGTTCAGAAGGCACTTTTTAGGACATATATAACTAATGTATAGTGCAAATTTTTTAGTTAAGTTCTTTTAACGATAACAGACAAACTTTTAATTGGTTAACTGTTATACTTTTATTATTTACTTATTAGACTCTAATAAAATTTTGAGACCCGTTAGAACTTTTTGCAATGTGAATTGCACATTTGGCACCATATAGTTCACAAGGCACTTTTTAGAACATATATAAGTAATGTATAGTGCAAATGTTTTAGTTAAGTTCTTTTAACGATAACAGACAAACCTTTTATTGGTTAACTGTTATACTTTTATTATTTACTTATTAGACTCTAATAAACATTTTGAGACCCGTTTGAACTTTTTGCAATGTGAATTGCACATTTGGCACAATATAGTTCACAAGGCACTTTTTAGGACCTATATAACTAATGTATAGTGCAAATTTTTTAGTTAAGTTCTTTTAACGATAACAGACAAACCTTTTATTGGTTAATTGTTATACTTTTATTATTTACTTATTAGACTCTAATAAACATTTTGAGACCCGTTAGAGCTTTTTGCAATGTGAATTGCACATTTGGCACCATATAGTTCACAAGGCACTTTTTAGGACCTATATAACTAAATTATAGTGCAAATTTTTTAGTTAAGTTCTTTTAACGATAACAGACAAACCTTTTATTGGTCAACTGTTATACTTTTGTTATTTACTTATTACATTCTAATAAACATTTTGAGACCCGTTAGAACTTTTTGCAATGTGAATTGCACATTTGGCACCATATAATTAACAAGGCACTTTTAAAGACCTTTATAACTAATGTATAGTGCAAATTTTTTAGTTAAGTTCTTTTAACGATAACAGACAAACCTTTTATTGGTTAACTGTTATACTTTTATTATTTACTTATTAGACTCTAATAAACATTTTGAGACCCGTTAGAACTTTTTGCAATGTGAATTGCACATTTGGCACCATATAGTTCACAAGGCACATTTTAGGACCTATATAACTAATGTATAGTGCAAATTTTTTAGTTAAGTTCTTTTAACGATAACAGACAAACCTTTTATTGGTTAACTGTTATACTTTTATTATTTACTTATTAGACTCTAATAAACATTTTGAGACCCGTTAGAACTTTTTGCAATGTGAATTGCACATTTGGCACAATATAGTTCACAAGGCACTTTTTAGGACCTATATAACTAATGTATAGTGCAAATTTTTTAGTTAAGTTCTTTTAACGATAACAGACAAACCTTTTATTGGTTAACCGTTATACTTTTATTATTTACTTATTAAACTCTAATAAACATTTTGAGACCCGTTAGAAATTTCTACAATGTGAATTGCACATTTGGCACCATATAGTTCACAAGGCACATTTTTGGACATATATAACTAATGTATAGTGCAAATTTTTTAGTTAAGTTCTTTTAACGATAACAGACAAACCTTTTATTGGTTAACTGTTATACTTTTGTTATTTACTTATTAGACTCTAATAAACATTTTGAGACCTATTAGAACTTTTTGCAAGGTGAATTGCACATTTGGCACAATATAGTTCACAAAGGCACTTTTTAGGACCTATATAACTAATGTATAGTGCAAATTTTTTAGTTAAGTTCTTTTAACGATAACAGACAAACCTTTTATTGGTTAACTGTTATACTTTTGTTATTTACTTATTAGACTCTAATAAACATTTTGAGACCTATTAGAACTTTTTGCAAGGTAAATTGCATATTTGGCACCATATAGTTCACAAGGCACTTTTTAGGACCTATATAACTAATGTATAGTGCAAATTTTTTAATTAAGTTCTTTTAACGATAACAGACAAACTTTTTATTGGTTAACTGTTATACTTTTATTATTTACTTATTAGACTCTAATAAACATTTTGAGACCCGTTAGAAATTTTTGCAATGTGAATTGCACATTTGGCACCATATAGTTCACAAGGCACTTTTTAGGACCTATATAACTAATGTATAGTGCAAATTTTTTAGTTAAGTTCTTTTAACGATAACAGACAAACCTTTTATTGGTTAACTGTTATACTTTTATTATTTACTTATTAAACTCTAATAAACATTTTGAGACCCGTTAGAAATTTCTACAATGTGAATTGCACATTTGGCACCATATAGTTCACAAGGCACATTTTTGGACATATATAACTAATGTATAGTGCAAATTTTTTAGTTAAGTTCTTTTAACGATAACAGACAAACCTTTTATTGGTTAACTGTTATACTTTTATTATTTACTTATTAGACTCTAATAAACATTTTGAGACCCGTTAGAACTTTTTGCAATGTGAATTGCACATTTGGCACCATATAGTTCACAAGGCACTTTTTAGGACCTATATAACTAATAGATAGTGCAAATTTTTTAGTTAAGTTCTTTTAACGATAACATACAAACCTTTTATTGGTTAACTGTTATACTTTTATTATTTACTTATTAGACTCTAATAAACATTTTGAGACCCGTTAGAACTTTTTTCAATGTGAATTGCACATTTGGCACAATATAGTTCACAAGGCACTTTTTAGGATCTATATAACTAATAGATAGTGCAAATTTTTTAGTTAAGTTCTTTTAACGATAACAGACAAACCTTTTATTGGTTAACTGTTATACTTTTGTTATTTACTTATTAGACTCTAATAAACATTTTGAGACCCGTTAGAACTTTTTGCAATGTGAATTGCACATTTGGCACCATATTGTTCACAAGGCACTTTTTAGGACCTATATAAGTAATGTATAGTGCAACATTTTTAGTTAAGTTCTTTTAACGATAACAGACAAACCTTTTATTGGTTAACTGTTATACTTTTATTATTTACTTATTAGACTCTAATAAACATTTTGAGACCCGTTAGAACGTTTTGCAATGTGAATTGCACATTTGGCACCATATAGTTCACAAGGCACTTTTTAGAACATATATAAGTAATGTATAGTGCAAATGTTTTAGTTAAGTTCTTTTAACGATAACAGACAAACCTTTTATTGGTTAACTGTTATACTTTTATTATTTACTTATTAGACTCTAATAAACCTTTTGAGAAACGTTAGAAATTTTTGCAATGTGAATTGCACATTTGGCACCATATAGTTCACAAGGCACTTTTCAGGATCATATAACTAATGTATAGTGCAAATATTTTAGTTAAGTTCTTTTAACGATAACAGACAAACCTTTTATTGGTTAACTGTTATACTTTTATTATTTACTTATTAGACTCTAATAAACATTTTGAGACCCGTTAGAACTTTTTGCAATGTAAATTGCACATTTGGCACCATATAGTTCACAAGGCACTTTTTAGGACCTATATAACTAATAGATAGTGCAAATTTTTTAGTTAAGTTCTTTTAACGATAACAGACAAACCTTTTATTGGTTAACTGTTATACTTTTATTATTTACTTATTAGACTCTAATAAACATTTTGAGACCCGTTAGAACTTTTTTCAAAGTGAATTGCACATTTGGCACAATATAGTTCACAAGGCACATTTTAGGACCTATATAACTAATGTATAGTGCAAATTTTTTAGTTAAGTTCTTTTAACGATAACAGACAAACCTTTTATTGGTTAACTGGTATACTTTTATTATTTACTTATTAGACTCTAATAAACATTTTGAGACCCGTTAGAACTTTTTGCAATGTGAATTGCACATTTGGCACCATATAGTTCACAAGGCACTTTTTAGGACCTATATAACTAATAGACAGTGCAAATTTTTTAGTTAAGTTCTTTTAACGATAACAGACAAACCTTTTATTGGTTAACTGTTATACTTTTGTTATTTACTTTATAGACTCTAATAAACATTTTGAGACCCGTTAGAACTTTTTGCAATGTGAATTGCACATTTGGCACCATATTGTTCACAAGGCACTTTTTAGGACCTATATAACTAATGTATAGTGCAAATTTTTTAGTTAAGTTCTTTTAACGATAACAGACAAACCTTTCATTGGTTAACTGATTTTTTAGTTAAGTTCTTTTAACGATAACAGACAAACCTTTTATTGGTTAACTGTTATACTTTTATTATTTACTTATTAGACTCTAATAAACCTTTTGAGAAACGTTAGAACTTTTTGCAATGTGAATTGCACATTTGGCACCATATAGTTCAGAAGGCACTTTTTAGGACATATATAACTAATGTATAGTGCAAATTTTTTAGTTAAGTTCTTTTAACGATAACAGACAAACTTTTAATTGGTTAACTGTTATACTTTTATTATTTACTTATTAGACTCTAATAAAATTTTGAGACCCGTTAGAACTTTTTGCAATGTGAATTGCACATTTGGCACCATATAGTTCACAAGGCACTTTTTAGAACATATATAAGTAATGTATAATGCAAATGTTTTAGTTAAGTTCTTTTAACGATAACAGACAAACCTTTTATTGGTTAACTGTTATACTTTTATTATTTACTTATTAGACTCTAATAAACATTTTGAGACCCGTTTGAACTTTTTGCAATGTGAATTGCACATTTGGCACAATATTGTTCACAAGGCACTTTTTAGGACCTATATAACTAATGTATAGTGCAAATTTTTTAGTTAAGTTCTTTTAACGATAACAGACAAACCTTTTATTGGTTAATTGTTATACTTTTATTATTTACTTATTAGACTCTAATAAACATTTTGAGACCCGTTAGAACTTTTTGCAATGTGAATTGCACATTTGGCACCATATAGTTCACAAGGCACTTTTTAGGACCTATATAACTAAATTATAGTGCAAATTTTTTAGTTAAGTTCTTTTAACGATAACAGACAAACCTTTTATTGGTCAACTGTTATACTTTTGTTATTTACTTATTACATTCTAATAAACATTTTGAGACCCGTTAGAACTTTTTGCAATGTGAATTGCACATTTGGCACCATATAATTAACAAGGCACTTTTAAAGACCTTTATAACTAATGTATAGTGCAAATTTTTTAGTTAAGTTCTTTTAACGATAACAGACAAACCTTTTATTGGTTAACTGTTATACTTTCATTATTTACTTATTAGACTCTAATAAACATTTTGAGACCCGTTAGAACTTTTTGCAATGTGAATTGCACATTTGGCACCATATAGTTCACAAGGCACATTTTAGGACCTATATAACTAATGTATAGTGCAAATTTTTTAGTTAAGTTCTTTTAACGATAACAGACAAACCTTTTATTGGTTAACTGTTATACTTTTATTATTTACTTATTAGACTCTAATAAACATTTTGAGACCGGTTAGAACTTTTTGCAATGTGAATTGCACATTTGGCACAATATAGTTCACAAGGCACTTTTTAGGACCTATATAACTAATGTATAGTGCAAATTTTTTAGTTAAGTTCTTTTAACGATAACAGACAAACCTTTTATTGGTTAACTGGTATACTTTTATTATTTACTTATTAGACTCTAATAAACATTTTGAGACCCGTTAGAACTTTTTGCAATGTGAATTGCACATTTGGCACCATATAGTTCACAAGGCACTTTTTAGGACCTATATAACTAATAGACAGTGCAAATTTTTTAGTTAAGTTCTTTTAACGATAACAGACAAACCTTTTATTGGTTAACTGTTATACTTTTGTTATTTACTTTATAGACTCTAATAAACATTTTGAGACCCGTTAGAACTTTTTGCAATGTGAATTGCACATTTGGCACCATATTGTTCACAAGGCACTTTTTAGGACCTATATAACTAATGTATATTGCAAATTTTTTAGTTAAGTTCTTTTAACGATAACAGACAAACCTTTCATTGGTTAACTGATTTTTTAGTTAAGTTCTTTTAACGATAACAGACAAACCTTTTATTGGTTAACTGTTATACTTTTATTATTTACTTATTAGACTCTAATAAACCTTTTGAGAAACGTTAGAACTTTTTGCAATGTGAATTGCACATTTGGCACCATATAGTTCAGAAGGCACTTTTTAGGACATATATAACTAATGTATAGTGCAAATTTTTTAGTTAAGTTCTTTTAACGATAACAGACAAACTTTTAATTGGTTAACTGTTATACTTTTATTATTTACTTATTAGACTCTAATAAAATTTTGAGACCCGTTAGAACTTTTTGCAATGTGAATTGCACATTTGGCACCATATAGTTCACAAGGCACTTTTTAGAACATATATAAGTAATGTATAATGCAAATGTTTTAGTTAAGTTCTTTTAACGATAACAGACAAACCTTTTATTGGTTAACTGTTATACTTTTATTATTTACTTATTAGACTCTAATAAACATTTTGAGACCCGTTTGAACTTTTTGCAATGTGAATTGCACATTTGGCACAATATTGTTCACAAGGCACTTTTTAGGACCTATATAACTAATGTATAGTGCAAATTTTTTAGTTAAGTTCTTTTAACGATAACAGACAAACCTTTTATTGGTTAATTGTTATACTTTTATTATTTACTTATTAGACTCTAATAAACATTTTGAGACCCGTTAGAACTTTTTGCAATGTGAATTGCACATTTGGCACCATATAGTTCACAAGGCACTTTTTAGGACCTATATAACTAAATTATAGTGCAAATTTTTTAGTTAAGTTCTTTTAACGATAACAGACAAACCTTTTATTGGTCAACTGTTATACTTTTGTTATTTACTTATTACATTCTAATAAACATTTTGAGACCCGTTAGAACTTTTTGCAATGTGAATTGCACATTTGGCACCATATAATTAACAAGGCACTTTTAAAGACCTTTATAACTAATGTATAGTGCAAATTTTTTAGTTAAGTTCTTTTAACGATAACAGACAAACCTTTTATTGGTTAACTGTTATACTTTTATTATTTACTTATTAGACTCTAATAAACATTTTGAGACCCGTTAGAACTTTTTGCAATGTGAATTGCACATTTGGCACCATATAGTTCACAAGGCACATTTTAGGACCTATATAACTAATGTATAGTGCAAATTTTTTAGTTAAGTTCTTTTAACGATAACAGACAAACCTTTTATTGGTTAACTGTTATACTTTTATTATTTACTTATTAGACTCTAATAAACATTTTGAGACCGGTTAGAACTTTTTGCAATGTGAATTGCACATTTGGCACAATATAGTTCACAAGGCACTTTTTAGGACCTATATAACTAATGTATAGTGCAAATTTTTTAGTTAAGTTCTTTTAACGATAACAGACAAACCTTTTATTGGTTAACCGTTATACTTTTATTATTTACTTATTAAACTCTAATAAACATTTTGAGACCCGTTAGAAATTTCTACAATGTGAATTGCACATTTGGCACCATATAGTTCACAAGGCACATTTTTGGACATATATAACTAATGTATAGTGCAAATTTTTTAGTTAAGTTCTTTTAACGATAACAGACAAACCTTTTATTGGTTAACTGTTATACTTTTGTTATTTACTTATTAGACTCTAATAAACATTTTGAGACCTATTAGAACTTTTTGCAAGGTGAATTGCACATTTGGCACAATATAGTTCACAAGGCACTTTTTAGGACCTATATAACTAATGTATAGTGCAAATTTTTTAGTTAAGTTCTTTTAACGATAACAGACAAACCTTTTATTGGTTAACTGTTATACTTTTGTTATTTACTTATTAGACTCTAATAAACATTTTGAGACCTATTAGAACTTTTTGCAAGGTGAATTGCATATTTGGCACCATATAGTTCACAAGGCACTTTTTAGGACCTATATAACTAATGTATAGTGCAAATTTTTTAATTAAGTTCTTTTAACGATAACAGACAAACTTTTAATTGGTTAACTGTTATACTTTTATTATTTACTTATTAGACTCTAATAAACATTTTGAGACCCGTTAGAAATTTTTGCAATGTGAATTGCACATTTGGCACCATATAGTTCACAAGGCACTTTTTAGGACCTATATAAGTAATGTATAGTGCAAATTTTTTAGTTAAGTTCTTTTAACGATAACAGACAAACCTTTTATTGGTTAACTGTTATAATTTTAATATTTACTTATTAGACTCTAATAAACATTTTGAGACCCGTTAGAAGTTTTTGCAATGTGAATTGCACATTTGGCACAATATAGTTCACAAGGCACTTTTTAGGACCTATATAACTAATGTATAGTGCAAATTTTTTAGTTAAGTTCTTTTAACGATAACAGACAAACCTTTTATTGGTTAACTGTTATACTTTTATTATTTACTTATTAAACTCTAATAAACATTTTGAGACCCGTTAGAAATTTCTACAATGTGAATTGCACATTTGGCACCATATAGTTCACAAGGCACATTTTTGGACATATATAACTAATGTATAGTGCAAATTTTTTAGTTAAGTTCTTTTAACGATAACAGACAAACCTTTTATTGGTTAACTGTTATACTTTTATTATTTACTTATTAGACTCTAATAAACATTTTGAGACCCGTTAGAACTTTTTGCATTGTGAATTGCACATTTGGCACCATATAGTTCACAAGGCACTTTTTAGGACCTATATAACTAATAGATAGTGCAAATTTTTTAGTTAAGTTCTTTTAACGATAACATACAAACCTTTTATTGGTTAACTGTTATACTTTTATTATTTACTTATTAGACTCTAATAAACATTTTGAGACCCGTTAGAACTTTTTTCAATGTGAATTGCACATTTGGCACAATATAGTTCACAAGGCACATTTTAGGACCTATATAACTAATGTATAGTGCAAATGTTTTAGTTAAGTTCTTTTAACGATAACAGACAAACCTTTTATTGGTTAACTGTTATACTTTTATTATTTACTTATTAGACTCTAATAAACATTTTGAGACCCGTTAGAACTTTTTGCAATGTGAATTGCACATTTGGCACCATATAGTTCACAAGGCACTTTTTAGGACCTATATAACTAAGAGATAGTGCAAATTTTTTAGTTAAGTTCTTTTAACGATAACAGACAAACCTTTTATTGGTTAACTGTTATACTTTTATTATTTACTTATTAGACTCTAATAAACATTTTGAGACCCGTTAGAACTTTTTGCAATGTAAATTGCACATTTGGCACCATATAGTTCACAAGGCACTTTTTAGGACCTATATAACTAATAGATAGTGCAAATTTTTTAGTTAAGTTCTTTTAACGATAACAGACAAACCTTTTATTGGTTAACTGTTATACTTTTATTATTTACTTATTAGACTCTAATAAACATTTTGAGACCCGTTAGAACTTTTTTGCAATGTGAATTGCACATTTGGCACAATATAGTTCACAAGGCACATTTTAGGACCTATATAACTAATGTATAGTGCAAATTTTTTAGTTAAGTTCTTTTAACGATAACAGACAAACCTTTTATTGGTTAACTGGTATACTTTTATTATTTACTTATTAGACTCTAATAAACATTTTGAGACCCGTTAGAACTTTTTGCAATGTGAATTGCACATTTGGCACCATATAGTTCACAAGGCACTTTTTAGGACCTATATAACTAATAGACAGTGCAAATTTTTTAGTTAAGTTCTTTTAACGATAACAGACAAATCTTTTGTTGGTTAACTGTTATACTTTTATTATTTACTTATTAGACTCTAATAAACATTTTGAGACCCGTTAGAACTTTTTGCAATGTGAATTCCACATTTGGCACCATATTGTTCACAAGGCACTTTTTAGGACCTATATAACTAATGTATAGAGCAAATTTTTTAGTTAAGTTCTTTTAACGATAACAGACAAACCTTTTATTGGTTAACTGTTATACTTTTATTATTTACTTATTAGACTCTAATAAAATTTTGAGACCCGTTAGAACTTTTTGCAATGTGAATTGCACATTTGGCACCATATAGTTCACAAGGCACTTTTTAGGACATATATAAGTAATGTATAGTGCAAAGGTTTTAGTTAAGTTCTTTTAACGATAACAGACAAACCTTTTATTGGTTAACTGTTATACTTTTATTATTTACTTATTAGACTCTAATAAACATTTTGAGACCCGTTAGAAGTTTTTGCAATGTGAATTGCACATTTGGCACCATATAGTTCACAAGGCACTTTTTAGGACCTATATAACTAATGTATAGTGCAAATTTTTTAGTTAAGTTCTTTTAACGATAACAGACAAACCTTTTATTGGTTAATTGTTATACTTTTATTATTTACTTATTAGACTCTAATAAACATTTTGAGACCCGTTAGAACTTTTTGCAATGTGAATTGCACATTTGGCACCATATAGTTCACAAGGCACTTTTTAGGACCTATATAACTAAATTATAGTGCAAATTTTTTAGTTAAGTTCTTTTAACGATAACAGACAAACCTTTTATTGGTCAACTGTTATACTTTTGTTATTTACTTATTACATTCTAATAAACATTTTGAGACCCGTTAGAATTTTTTCCATTGTGAATTGCACATTTGGCACCATATAGTTAACAAGGCACTTTTAAAGACCTTTATAACTAATGTATAGTGCAAATTTTTTAGTTAAGTTCTTTTAACGATAACAGACAAACCTTTTATTGGTTAACTGTTATACTTTTATTATTTACTTATTAGACTCTAATAAACATTTTGAGACCCGTTAGAACTTTTTGCAATGTGAATTGCACATTTGGCACCATATAGTTCACAAGGCACTTTTTAGGACCTATATAACTAATTTATAGTGCAAATTTTTTAGTTAAGTTCTTTTAACGATAACAGACAAACCTTTTATTGGTCAACTGTTATACTTTTGTTATTTACTTATTACATTCTAATAAACATTTTGAGACCTGTTAGAACTTTTTGCAATGTGAATTGCACATTTGGCACCATATAGTTCACAAGGCACTTTTTAGGACATATATAACTAATGTATAGTGCAAATTTTTTAGTTAAGTTCTTTTAACGATAACAGACAAACTTTTAATTGGTTAACTGTTATACTTTTGTTATTTACTTATTAGACTCTAATAAACATTTTGAGACCTGTTAGAACTTTTTGCAATGTGAATTGCACATTTGGCACCATATAGTTCACAAGGCACTTTTTAGGACATATATAACTAATGTATAGTGCAAATTTTTTAGTTAAGTTCTTTTAACGATAACAGACAAACTTTTAATTGGTTAACTGTTATACTTTTGTTATTTACTTATTAGACTCTAATAAACATTTTGAGACCCGTTAGAAATTTTTGCAATGTGAATTGCACATTTGGCACCATATAGTTCACAAGGCACTTTTTAGGACCTATATAACTAATGTATAGTGCAAATTTTTTAGTTAAGTTCTTTTAACGATAACAGACAAACCTTTTATTGGTTAACTGTTATACTTTTATTATTTACTTATTAGACTCTAATAAACATTTTGAGACCCGTTAGAACTTTTTTCAATGTGAATTGCACATTTGGCACAATATAGTTCACAAGGCACATTTTAGGACCTATATAACTAATAGATAGTGCAAATTTTTTAGTTAAGTTCTTTTAACGATAACAAACAAACCTTTTATTGGTTAACTGTTATACTTTTGTTATTTACTTATTAGACTCTAATAAACATTTTGAGAGCCGTTAGAACTTTTTGCAATGTGAATTGCACATTTGGCACCATATTGTTCACAAGGCACTTTTTAGGACCTATATAACTAATGTATAGTGCAAATTTTTTAGTTAAGTTCTTTTAACGATAACAGACAAACCTTTCATTGGTTAACTGATTTTTTAGTTAAGTTCTTTTAACGATAACAGACAAACCTTTTATTGGTTAACTGTTATACTTTTATTATTTACTTATTAGACTCTAATAAACCTTTTGAGAAACGTTAGAAATTTTTGCAATGTGAATTGCACATTTGGCACCATATAGTTCACAAGGCACTTTTCAGGATCATATAACTAATGTATAGTGCAAATATTTTAGTTAAGTTCTTTTAACGATAACAGACAAACCTTTTATTGGTTAACTGTTATACTTTTATTATTTACTTATTAGACTCTAATAAACATTTTGAGACCCGTTAGAACTTTTTGCAATGTAAATTGCACATTTGGCACCATATAGTTCACAAGGCACTTTTTAGGACCTATATAACTAATAGATAGTGCAAATTTTTTAGTTAAGTTCTTTTAACGATAACAGACAAACCTTTTATTGGTTAACTGTTATACTTTTATTATTTACTTATTAGACTCTAATAAACATTTTGAGACCCGATAGAACTTTTTTCAAAGTGAATTGCACATTTGGCACAATATAGTTCACAAGGCACATTTTAGGACCTATATAACTAATGTATAGTGCAAATTTTTTAGTTAAGTTCTTTTAACGATAACAGACAAACCTTTTATTGGTTAACTGGTATACTTTTATTATTTACTTATTAGACTCTAATAAACATTTTGAGACCCGTTAGAACTTTTTGCAATGTGAATTGCACATTTGGCACCATATAGTTCACAAGGCACTTTTTAGGACCTATATAACTAATAGACAGTGCAAATTTTTTAGTTAAGTTCTTTTAACGATAACAGACAAACCTTTTATTGGTTAACTGTTATACTTTTGTTATTTACTTTATAGACTCTAATAAACATTTTGAGACCCGTTAGAACTTTTTGCAATGTGAATTGCACATTTGGCACCATATTGTTCACAAGGCACTTTTTAGGACCTATATAACTAATGTATAGTGCAAATTTTTTAGTTAAGTTCTTTTAACGATAACAGACAAACCTTTCATTGGTTAACTGATTTTTTAGTTAAGTTCTTTTAACGATAACAGACAAACCTTTTATTGGTTAACTGTTATACTTTTATTATTTACTTATTAGACTCTAATAAACCTTTTGAGAAACGTTAGAACTTTTTGCAATGTGAATTGCACATTTGGCACCATATAGTTCAGAAGGCACTTTTTAGGACATATATAACTAATGTATAGTGCAAATTTTTTAGTTAAGTTCTTTTAACGATAACAGACAAACTTTTAATTGGTTAACTGTTATACTTTTATTATTTACTTATTAGACTCTAATAAAATTTTGAGACCCGTTAGAACTTTTTGCAATGTGAATTGCACATTTGGCACCATATAGTTCACAAGGCACTTTTTAGAACATATATAAGTAATGTATAGTGCAAATGTTTTAGTTAAGTTCTTTTAACGATAACAGACAAACCTTTTATTGGTTAACTGTTATACTTTTATTATTTACTTATTAGACTCTAATAAACATTTTGAGACCCGTTTGAACTTTTTGCAATGTGAATTGCACATTTGGCACAATATAGTTCACAAGGCACTTTTTAGGACCTATATAACTAATGTATAGTGCAAATTTTTTAGTTAAGTTCTTTTAACGATAACAGACAAACCTTTTATTGGTTAATTGTTATACTTTTATTATTTACTTATTAGACTCTAATAAACATTTTGAGACCCGTTAGAACTTTTTGCAATGTGAATTGCACATTTGGCACCATATAGTTCACAAGGCACTTTTTAGGACCTATATAACTAAATTATAGTGCAAATTTTTTAGTTAAGTTCTTTTAACGATAACAGACAAACCTTTTATGGGTCAACTGTTATACTTTTGTTATTTACTTATTACATTCTAATAAACATTTTGAGACCCGTTAGAACTTTTTGCAATGTGAATTGCACATTTGGCACCATATAATTAACAAGGCACTTTTAAAGACCTTTATAACTAATGTATAGTGCAAATTTTTTAGTTAAGTTGTTTTAACGATAACAGACAAACCTTTTATTGGTTAACTGTTATACTTTTATTATTTACTTATTAGACTCTAATAAACATTTTGAGACCCGTTAGAACTTTTTGCAATGTAAATTGCACATTTGGCACCATATAGTTCACAAGGCACTTTTTAGGACCTATATAACTAATAGATAGTGCAAATTTTTTAGTTAAGTTCTTTTAACGATAACAGACAAACCTTTTATTGGTTAACTGTTATACTTTTATTATTTACTTATTAGACTCTAATAAACATTTTGAGACCCGTTAGAACTTTTTTCAAAGTGAATTGCACATTTGGCACAATATAGTTCACAAGGCACATTTTAGGACCTATATAACTAATGTATAGTGCAAATTTTTTAGTTAAGTTCTTTTAACGATAACAGACAAACCTTTTATTGGTTAACTGGTATACTTTTATTATTTACTTATTAGACTCTAATAAACATTTTGAGACCCGTTAGAACTTTTTGCAATGTGAATTGCACATTTGGCACCATATAGTTCACAAGGCACTTTTTAGGACCTATATAACTAATAGACAGTGCAAATTTTTTAGTTAAGTTCTTTTAACGATAACAGACAAACCTTTTATTGGTTAACTGTTATACTTTTGTTATTTACTTTATAGACTCTAATAAACATTTTGAGACCCGTTAGAACTTTTTGCAATGTGAATTGCACATTTGGCACCATATTGTTCACAAGGCACTTTTTAGGACCTATATAACTAATGTATAGTGCAAATTTTTTAGTTAAGTTCTTTTAACGATAACAGACAAACCTTTCATTGGTTAACTGATTTTTTAGTTAAGTTCTTTTAACGATAACAGACAAACCTTTTATTGGTTAACTGTTATACTTTTATTATTTACTTATTAGACTCTAATAAACCTTTTGAGAAACGTTAGAACTTTTTGCAATGTGAATTGCACATTTGGCACCATATAGTTCACAAGGCACTTTTTAGAACATATATAAGTAATGTATAGTGCAAATGTTTTAGTTAAGTTCTTTTAACGATAACAGACAAACCTTTTATTGGTTAACTGTTATACTTTTATTATTTACTTATTAGACTCTAATAAACATTTTGAGACCCGTTTGAACTTTTTGCAATGTGAATTGCACATTTGGCACAATATAGTTCACAAGGCACTTTTTAGGACCTATATAACTAATGTATAGTGCAAATTTTTTAGTTAAGTTCTTTTAACGATAACAGACAAACCTTTTATTGGTTAATTGTTATACTTTTATTATTTACTTATTAGACTCTAATAAACATTTTGAGACCCGTTAGAACTTTTTGCAATGTGAATTGCACATTTGGCACCATATAGTTCACAAGGCACTTTTTAGGACCTATATAACTAAATTATAGTGCAAATTTTTTAGTTAAGTTCTTTTAACGATAACAGACAAACCTTTTATTGGTCAACTGTTATACTTTTGTTATTTACTTATTACATTCTAATAAACATTTTGAGACCCGTTAGAACTTTTTGCAATGTGAATTGCACATTTGGCACCATATAATTAACAAGGCACTTTTAAAGACCTTTATAACTAATGTATAGTGCAAATTTTTTAGTTAAGTTCTTTTAACGATAACAGACAAACCTTTTATTGGTTAACTGTTATACTTTTATTATTTACTTATTAGACTCTAATAAACATTTTGAGACCCGTTAGAACTTTTTGCAATGTGAATTGCACATTTGGCACCATATAGTTCACAAGGCACATTTTAGGACCTATATAACTAATGTATAGTGCAAATTTTTTAGTTAAGTTCTTTTAACGATAACAGACAAACCTTTTATTGGTTAACTGTTATACTTTTATTATTTACTTATTAGACTCTAATAAACATTTTGAGACCCGTTAGAACTTTTTGCAATGTGAATTGCACATTTGGCACAATATAGTTCACAAGGCACTTTTTAGGACCTATATAACTAATGTATAGTGCAAATTTTTTAGTTAAGTTCTTTTAACGATAACAGACAAACCTTTTATTGGTTAACCGTTATACTTTTATTATTTACTTATTAAACTCTAATAAACATTTTGAGACCCGTTAGAAATTTCTACAATGTGAATTGCACATTTGGCACCATATAGTTCACAAGGCACATTTTTGGACATATATAACTAATGTATAGTGCAAATTTTTTAGTTAAGTTCTTTTAACGATAACAAACAAACCTTTTATTGGTTAACTGTTATACTTTTGTTATTTACTTATTAGACTCTAATAAACATTTTGAGACCTATTAGAACTTTTTGCAAGGTGAATTGCACATTTGGCACAATATAGTTCACAAGGCACTTTTTAGGACCTATATAACTAATGTATAGTGCAAATTTTTTAGTTAAGTTCTTTTAACGATAACAGACAAACCTTTTATTGGTTAACTGTTATACTTTTGTTATTTACTTATTAGACTCTAATAAACATTTTGAGACCTATTAGAACTTTTTGCAAGGTGAATTGCATATTTGGCACCATATAGTTCACAAGGCACTTTTTAGGACCTATATAACTAATGTATAGTGCAAATTTTTTAATTAAGTTCTTTTAACGATAACAGACAAACTTTTAATTGGTTAATTGTTATACTTTTATTATTTACTTATTAGACTCTAATAAACATTTTGAGACCCGTTAGAAATTTTTGCAATGTGAATTGCACATTTGGCACCATATAGTTCACAAGGCACTTTTTAAGACCTATATAACTAATGTATAGTGCAAATTTTTTAGTTAAGTTCTTTTAACGATAACAGACAAACCTTTTATTGGTTAACTGTTATACTTTTATTATTTACTTATTAGACTCTAATAAACATTTTGAGACCCGTTAGAACTTTTTGCAATGTGAATTGCACATTTGGCACCATATAGTTCACAAGGCACTTTTTAGGACCTATATAAGTAATGTATAGTGCAAATTTTTTAGTTAAGTTCTTTTAACGATAACAGACAAACCTTTTATTGGTTAACTGTTATAATTTTAATATTTACTTATTAGACTCTAATAAACATTTTGAGACCCGTTAGAAGTTTTTGCAATGTGAATTGCACATTTGGCACAATATAGTTCACAAGGCACTTTTTAGGACCTATATAACTAATGTATAGTGCAAATTTTTTAGTTAAGTTCTTTTAACGATAACAGACAAACCTTTTATTGGTTAACTGTTATACTTTTATTATTTACTTATTAAACTCTAATAAACATTTTGAGACCCGTTAGAAATTTCTACAATGTGAATTGCACATTTGGCACCATATAGTTCACAAGGCACATTTTTGGACATATATAACTAATGTATAGTGCAAATTTTTTAGTTAAGTTCTTTTAACGATAACAGACAAACCTTTTATTGGTTAACTGTTATACTTTTATTATTTACTTATTAGACTCTAATAAACATTTTGAGACCCGTTAGAACTTTTTGCATTGTGAATTGCACATTTGGCACCATATAGTTCACAAGGCACTTTTTAGGACCTATATAACTAATAGATAGTGCAAATTTTTTAGTTAAGTTCTTTTAACGATAACATACAAACCTTTTATTGGTTAACTGTTATACTTTTATTATTTACTTATTAGACTCTAATAAACATTTTGAGACCCGTTAGAACTTTTTTCAATGTGAATTGCACATTTGGCACAATATAGTTCACAAGGCACATTTTAGGACCTATATAACTAATGTATAGTGCAAATGTTTTAGTTAAGTTCTTTTAACGATAACAGACAAACCTTTTATTGGTTAACTGTTATACTTTTATTATTTACTTATTAGACTCTAATAAACATTTTGAGACCCGTTAGAACTTTTTGCAATGTGAATTGCACATTTGGCACCATATAGTTCACAAGGCACTTTTTAGGACCTATATAACTAAGAGATAGTGCAAATTTTTTAGTTAAGTTCTTTTAACGATAACAGACAAACCTTTTATTGGTTAACTGTTATACTTTTGTTATTTACTTATTAGACTCTAATAAACATTTTGAGACCCGTTCGAACTTTTTGCAATGTGAATTGCACATTTGGCACCATATTGTTCACAAGGCACTTTTTAGGACCTATATAACTAATGTATAGTGCAACATTTTTAGTTAAGTTCTTTTAACGATAACAGACAAACCTTTTATTGGTTAACTGTTATACTTTTATTATTTACTTATTAGACTCTAATAAACATTTTGAGACCCGTTAGAACGTTTTGCAATGTGAATTGCACATTTGGCACCATATAGTTCACAAGGCACTTTTTAGGACATATATAAGTAATGTATAGTGCAAATGTTTTAGTTAAGTTCTTTTAACGATAACAGACAAACCTTTTATTGGTTAACTGTTATACTTTTATTATTTACTTATTAGACTCTAATAAACATTTTGAGACCCGTTAGAACTTTTTGCAATGTGAATTGCACATTTGGCACCATATAGTTCACAAGGCACTTTTTAGGACCTATATAACTAATTTATAGTGCAAATTTTTTAGTTAAGTTCTTTTAACGATAACAGACAAACCTTTTATTGGTCAACTGTTATACTTTTGTTATTTACTTATTACATTCTAATAAACATTTTGAGACCCGTTAGAACTTTTTGCAATGTGAATTGCACATTTGGCACCATATAGTTCACAAGGCACTTTTTAGGACATATATAACTAATGTATAGTGCAAATTTTTTAGTTAAGTTCTTTTAACGATAACAGACAAACTTTTAATTGGTTAACTGTTATACTTTTGTTATTTACTTATTAGACTCTAATAAACATTTTGAGACCCGTTAGAAATTTTTGCAATGTGAATTGCACATCTGGCACCATATAGTTCACAAGGCACTTTTTAGGACCTATATAACTAATAGACAGTGCAAATTTTTTAGTTAAGTTCTTTTAACGATAACAGACAAACCTTTTGTTGGTTAACTGTTATACTTTTATTATTTACTTATTAGACTCTAATAAACATTTTGAGACCCGTTAGAAATTTTTGCAATGTGAATTGCACATTTGGCACCATATAGTTCACAAGGCACTTTTTAGGACCTATATAACTAATGTATAGTGCAAATTTTTTAGTTAAGTTCTTTTAACGATAACAGACAAACCTTTTATTGGTTAACTGTTATACTTTTATTATTTACTTATTAGACTCTAATAAACATTTTGAGACCCGTTAGAACTTTTTTCAATGTGAATTGCACATTTGGCACAATATAGTTCACAAGGCACATTTTAGGACCTATATAACTAATGTATAGTGCAAATTTTTTAGTTAAGTTCTTTTAACGATAACAGACAAACCTTTCATTGGTTAACTGATTTTTTAGTTAAGTTCTTTTAACGATAACAGACAAACCTTTTATTGGTTAACTGTTATACTTTTATTATTTACTTATTAGACTCTAATAAACATTTTGAGACCCGCTAGAAATTTTTGCAATGTGAATTGCACATTTGGCACCAAATAGTTCACAAGGCACTTTTCAGGACCTATATAACTAATGTATAGTGCAAATATTTTAGTTAAGTTCTTTTAACGATAACAGACAAACCTTTTATTGGTTAACTGTTATACTTTTATTATTTACTTATTAGACTCTAATAAACATTTTGAGACCCGTTAGAACTTTTTGCAATGTAAATTGCACATTTGGCACCATATAGTTCACAAGGCACTTTTTAGGACCTATATAACTAATAGATAGTGCAAATTTTTTAGTTAAGTTCTTTTAACGATAACAGACAAACCTTTTATTGGTTAACTGTTATACTTTTATTATTTACTTATTAGACTCTAATAAACATTTTGAGACCCGTTAGAACTTTTTTGCAATGTGAATTGCACATTTGGCACAATATAGTTCACAAGGCACATTTTAGGACCTATATAACTAATGTATAGTGCAAATTTTTTAGTTAAGTTCTTTTAACGATAACAGACAAACTTTTTGTTGGTTAACTGTTATACTTTTATTATTTACTTATTAGACTCTAATAAACATTTTGAGACCCGTTAGAACTTTTTGCAATGTGAATTCCACATTTGGCACCATATTGTTCACAAGGCACTTTTTAGGACCTATATAACTAATGTATAGAGCAAATTTTTTAGTTAAGTTCTTTTAACGATAACAGACAAACCTTTTATTGGTTAACTGTTATACTTTTATTATTTACTTATTAGACTCTAATAAAATTTTGAGACCCGTTAGAACTTTTTGCAATGTGAATTGCACATTTGGCACCATATAGTTCACAAGGCACTTTTTAGGACATATATAAGTAATGTATAGTGCAAAGGTTTTAGTTAAGTTCTTTTAACGATAACAGACAAACCTTTTATTGGTTAACTGTTATACTTTTATTATTTACTTATTAGACTCTAATAAACATTTTGAGACCCGTTAGAACTTTTTGCAATGTGAATTGCACATTTGCCACCATATAGTTCACAAGGCACTTTTTAGGACCTATATAACTAATGTATAGTGCAAATTTTTTAGTTAAGTTCTTTTAACGATAACAGACAAACCTTTTATTGGTTAATTGTTATACTTTTATTATTTACTTATTAGACTCTAATAAACATTTTGAGACCCGTTAGAACTTTTTGCAATGTGAATTGCACATTTGGCACCATATAGTTCACAAGGCACTTTTTAGGACCTATATAACTAAATTATAGTGCAAATTTTTTAGTTAAGTTCTTTTAACGATAACAGACAAACCTTTTATTGGTCAACTGTTATACTTTTATTATTTACTTATTACATTCTAATAAACATTTTGAGACCCGTTAGAACTTTTTCCATTGTGAATTGCACATTTGGCACCATATAGTTAACAAGGCACTTTTAAAGACCTTTATAACTAATGTATAGTGCAAATTTTTTAGTTAAGTTCTTTTAACGATAACAGACAAACCTTTTATTGGTTAACTGTTATACTTTTATTATTTACTTATTAGACTCTAATAAACATTTTGAGACCCGTTAGAACTTTTTGCAATGTGAATTGCACATTTGGCACCATATAGTTCACAAGGCACTTTTTAGGACCTATATAACTAATTTATAGTGCAAATTTTTTAGTTAAGTTCTTTTAACGATAACAGACAAACCTTTTATTGGTCAACTGTTATACTTTTGTTATTTACTTATTACATTCTAATAAACATTTTGAGACCCGTTAGAACTTTTTGCAATGTGAATTGCACATTTGGCACCATATAGTTCACAAGGCACTTTTTAGGACATATATAACTAATGTATAGTGCAAATTTTTTAGTTAAGTTCTTTTAACGATAACAGACAAACTTTTAATTGGTTAACTGTTTTACTTTTGTTATTTACTTATTAGACTCTAATAAACATTTTGAGACCCGTTAGAAATTTTTGCAATGTGAATTGCACATTTGGCACCAAATAGTTCACAAGGCACTTTTTAGGACCTATATAACTAATAGACAGTGCAAATTTTTTAGTTAAGTTCTTTTAACGATAACAGACAAACCTTTTGTTGGTTAACTGTTATACTTTTATTATTTACTTATTAGACTCTAATAAACATTTTGAGACCCGTTAGAAATTTTTGCAATGTGAATTGCACATTTGGCACCATATAGTTCACAAGGCACTTTTTAGGACCTATATAACTAATGTATAGTGCAAATTTTTTAGTTAAGTTCTTTTAACGATAACAGACAAACCTTTTATTGGTTAACTGTTATACTTTTATTATTTACTTATTAGACTCTAATAAACATTTTGAGACCCGTTAGAACTTTTTTCAATGTGAATTGCACATTTGGCACAATATAGTTCACAAGGCACATTTTAGGACCTATATAACTAATGTATAGTGCAAATTTTTTAGTTAAGTTCTTTTAACGATAACAGACAAACCTTTCATTGGTTAACTGATTTTTTAGTTAAGTTCTTTTAACGATAACAGACAAACCTTTTATTGGTTAACTGTTATACTTTTATTATTTACTTATTAGACTCTAATAAACATTTTGAGACCCGCTAGAAATTTTTGCAATGTGAATTGCACATTTGGCACCAAATAGTTCACAAGGCACTTTTCAGGACCTATATAACTAATGTATAGTGCAAATATTTTAGTTAAGTTCTTTTAACGATAACAGACAAACCTTTTATTGGTTAACTGTTATACTTTTATTATTTACTTATTAGACTCTAATAAACATTTTGAGACCCGTTAGAACTTTTTGCAATGTAAATTGCACATTTGGCACCATATAGTTCACAAGGCACTTTTTAGGACCTATATAACTAATAGATAGTGCAAATTTTTTAGTTAAGTTCTTTTAACGATAACAGACAAACCTTTTATTGGTTAACTGTTATACTTTTATTATTTACTTATTAGACTCTAATAAACATTTTGAGACCCGTTAGAACTTTTTTGCAATGTGAATTGCACATTTGGCACAATATAGTTCACAAGGCACATTTTAGGACCTATATAACTAATGTATAGTGCAAATTTTTTAGTTAAGTTCTTTTAACGATAACAGACAAACCTTTTATTGGTTAACTGGTATACTTTTATTATTTACTTATTAGACTCTAATAAACATTTTGAGACCCGTTCGAACTTTTTGCAATGTGAATTGCACATTTGGCACCATATAGTTCACAAGGCACTTTTTAGGACCTATATAACTAATAGACAGTGCAAATTTTTTAGTTAAGTTCTTTTAACGATAACAGACAAACCTTTTGTTGGTTAACTGTTATACTTTTATTATTTACTTATTAGACTCTAATAAACATTTTGAGACCCGTTAGAACTTTTTGCAATGTGAATTCCACATTTGGCACCATATTGTTCACAAGGCACTTTTTAGGACCTATATAACTAATGTATAGAGCAAATTTTTTAGTTAAGTTCTTTTAACGATAACAGACAAACCTTTTATTGGTTAACTGTTATACTTTTATTATTTACTTATTAGACTCTAATAAACATTTTGAGACCCGTTAGAAATTTTTGCAATGTGAATTGCACATTTGGCACCATATAGTTCACAAGGCACTTTTTAGGACCTATATAACTAATGTATAGTGCAAATTTTTTAGTTAAGTTCTTTTAACGATAACAGACAAACCTTTTATTGGTTAACTGTTATACTTTTATTATTTACTTATTAGACTCTAATAAACATTTTGAGACCCGTTAGAACTTTTTTCAATGTGAATTGCACATTTGGCACAATATAGTTCACAAGGCACATTTTAGGACCTATATAACTAATGTATAGTGCAAATTTTTTAGTTAAGTTCTTTTAACGATAACAGACAAACCTTTCATTGGTTAACTGATTTTTTAGTTAAGTTCTTTTAACGATAACAGACAAACCTTTTATTGGTTAACTGTTATACTTTTATTATTTACTTATTAGACTCTAATAAACATTTTGAGACCCGCTAGAAATTTTTGCAATGTGAATTGCACATTTGGCACCAAATAGTTCACAAGGCACTTTTCAGGACCTATATAACTAATGTATAGTGCAAATATTTTAGTTAAGTTCTTTTAACGATAACAGACAAACCTTTTATTGGTTAACTGTTATACTTTTATTATTTACTAATTAGACTCTAATAAACATTTTGAGACCCGTTAGAACTTTTTGCAATGTAAATTGCACATTTGGCACCATATAGTTCACAAGGCACTTTTTAGGACCTATATAACTAATAGATAGTGCAAATTTTTTAGTTAAGTTCTTTTAACGATAACAGACAAACCTTTTATTGGTTAACTGTTATACTTTTATTATTTAATTATTAGACTCTAATAAACATTTTGAGACCCGTTAGAACTTTTTTGCAATGTGAATTGCACATTTGGCACAATATAGTTCACAAGGCACATTTTAGGACCTATATAACTAATGTATAGTGCAAATTTTTTAGTTAAGTTCTTTTAACGATAACAGACAAACCTTTTATTGGTTAACTGTTATACTTTTATTATTTACTTATTAGACTCTAATAAACATTTTGAGACCCGTTCGAACTTTTTGCAATGTGAATTGCACATTTGGCACCATATAGTTCACAAGGCACTTTTTAGGACCTATATAACTAATAGACAGTGCAAATTTTTTAGTTAAGTTCTTTTAACGATAACAGACAAACCTTTTGTTGGTTAACTGTTATACTTTTATTATTTACTTATTAGACTCTAATAAACATTTTGAGACCCGTTAGAACTTTTTGCAATGTGAATTCCACATTTGGCACCATATTGTTCACAAGGCACTTTTTAGGACCTATATAACTAATGTATAGAGCAAATTTTTTAGTTAAGTTCTTTTAACGATAACAGACAAACCTTTTATTGGTTAACTGTTATACTTTTATTATTTACTTATTAGACTCTAATAAACATTTTGAGACCCGTTAGAACTTTTTGCAATGTGAATTGCACATTTGGCACCATATAGTTCACAAGGCACTTTTTAGGACCTATATAACTAAATTATAGTGCAAATTTTTTAGTTAAGTTCTTTTAACGATAACAGACAAACCTTTTATTGGTCAACTGTTATACTTTTATTATTTACTTATTACATTCTAATAAACATTTTGAGACCCGTTAGAACTTTTTCCATTGTGAATTGCACATTTGGCACCATATAGTTAACAAGGCACTTTTAAAGACCTTTATAACTAATGTATAGTGCAAATTTTTTAGTTAAGTTCTTTTAACGATAACAGACAAACCTTTTATTGGTTAACTGTTATACTTTTATTATTTACTTATTAGACTCTAATAAACATTTTGAGACCCGTTAGAACTTTTTGCAATGTGAATTGCACATTTGGCACCATATAGTTCACAAGGCACTTTTTAGGACCTATATAACTAATTTATAGTGCAAATTTTTTAGTTAAGTTCTTTTAACGATAACAGACAAACCTTTTATTGGTCAACTGTTATACTTTTGTTATTTACTTATTACATTCTAATAAACATTTTGAGACCCGTTAGAACTTTTTGCAATGTGAATTGCACATTTGGCACCATATAGTTCACAAGGCACTTTTTAGGACATATATAACTAATGTATAGTGCAAATTTTTTAGTTAAGTTCTTTTAACGATAACAGACAAACTTTTAATTGGTTAACTGTTATACTTTTGTTATTTACTTATTAGACTCTAATAAACATTTTGAGACCCGTTAGAAATTTTTGCAATGTGAATTGCACATTTGGCACCATATAGTTCACAAGGCACTTTTTAGGACCTATATAACTAATAGACAGTGCAAATTTTTTAGTTAAGTTCTTTTAACGATAACAGACAAACCTTTTGTTGGTTAACTGTTATACTTTTATTATTTACTTATTAGACTCTAATAAACATTTTGAGACCCGTTAGAAATTTTTGCAATGTGAATTGCACATTTGGCACCATATAGTTCACAAGGCACTTTTTAGGACCTATATAACTAATGTATAGTGCAAATTTTTTAGTTAAGTTCTTTTAACGATAACAGACAAACCTTTTATTGGTTAACTGTTATACTTTTATTATTTACTTATTAGACTCTAATAAACATTTTGAGACCCGTTAGAACTTTTTTCAATGTGAATTGCACATTTGGCACAATATAGTTCACAAGGCACATTTTAGGACCTATATAACTAATGTATAGTGCAAATTTTTTAGTTAAGTTCTTTTAACGATAACAGACAAACCTTTCATTGGTTAACTGATTTTTTAGTTAAGTTCTTTTAACGATAACAGACAAACCTTTTATTGGTTAACTGTTATACTTTTATTATTTACTTATTAGACTCTAATAAACATTTTGAGACCCGCTAGAAATTTTTGCAATGTGAATTGCACATTTGGCACCAAATAGTTCACAAGGCACTTTTCAGGACCTATATAACTAATGTATAGTGCAAATATTTTAGTTAAGTTCTTTTAACGATAACAGACAAACCTTTTATTGGTTAACTGTTATACTTTTATTATTTACTTATTAGACTCTAATAAACATTTTGAGACCCGTTAGAACTTTTTGCAATGTAAATTGCACATTTGGCACCATATAGTTCACAAGGCACTTTTTAGGACCTATATAACTAATAGATAGTGCAAATTTTTTAGTTAAGTTCTTTTAACGATAACAGACAAACCTTTTATTGGTTAACTGTTATACTTTTATTATTTACTTATTAGACTCTAATAAACATTTTGAGACCCGTTAGAACTTTTTTGCAATGTGAATTGCACATTTGGCACCATATAGTTCACAAGGCACTTTTTAGGACCTATATAACTAATAGACAGTGCAAATTTTTTAGTTAAGTTCTTTTAACGATAACAGACAAACCTTTTGTTGGTTAACTGTTATACTTTTATTATTTACTTATTAGACTCTAATAAACATTTTGAGACCCGTTAGAAATTTTTGCAATGTGAATTGCACATTTGGCACCATATAGTTCACAAGGCACTTTTTAGGACCTATATAACTAATGTATAGTGCAAATTTTTTAGTTAAGTTCTTTTAACGATAACAGACAAACCTTTTATTGGTTAACTGTTATACTTTTATTATTTACTTATTAGACTCTAATAAACATTTTGAGACCCGTTAGAACTTTTTTCAATGTGAATTGCACATTTGGCACAATATAGTTCACAAGGCACATTTTAGGACCTATATAACTAATGTATAGTGCAAATTTTTTAGTTAAGTTCTTTTAACGATAACAGACAAACCTTTCATTGGTTAACTGATTTTTTAGTTAAGTTCTTTTAACGATAACAGACAAACCTTTTATTGGTTAACTGTTATACTTTTATTATTTACTTATTAGACTCTAATAAACATTTTGAGACCCGCTAGAAATTTTTGCAATGTGAATTGCACATTTGGCACCAAATAGTTCACAAGGCACTTTTCAGGACCTATATAACTAATGTATAGTGCAAATATTTTAGTTAAGTTCTTTTAACGATAACAGACAAACCTTTTATTGGTTAACTGTTATACTTTTATTATTTACTTATTAGACTCTAATAAACATTTTGAGACCCGTTAGAACTTTTTGCAATGTAAATTGCACATTTGGCACCATATAGTTCACAAGGCACTTTTTAGGACCTATATAACTAATAGATAGTGCAAATTTTTTAGTTAAGTTCTTTTAACGATAACAGACAAACCTTTTATTGGTTAACTGTTATACTTTTATTATTTACTTATTAGACTCTAATAAACATTTTGAGACCCGTTAGAACTTTTTTGCAATGTGAATTGCACATTTGGCACAATATAGTTCACAAGGCACATTTTAGGACCTATATAACTAATGTATAGTGCAAATTTTTTAGTTAAGTTCTTTTAACGATAACAGACAAACCTTTTATTGGTTAACTGGTATACTTTTATTATTTACTTATTAGACTCTAATAAACATTTTGAGACCCGTTCGAACTTTTTGCAATGTGAATTGCACATTTGGCACCATATAGTTCACAAGGCACTTTTTAGGACCTATATAACTAATAGACAGTGCAAATTTTTTAGTTAAGTTCTTTTAACGATAACAGACAAACCTTTTGTTGGTTAACTGTTATACTTTTATTATTTACTTATTAGACTCTAATAAACATTTTGAGACCCGTTAGAACTTTTTGCAATGTGAATTCCACATTTGGCACCATATTGTTCACAAGGCACTTTTTAGGACCTATATAACTAATGTATAGAGCAAATTTTTTAGTTAAGTTCTTTTAACGATAACAGACAAACCTTTTATTGGTTAACTGTTATACTTTTATTATTTACTTATTAGACTCTAATAAAATTTTGAGACCCGTTAGAACTTTTTGCAATGTGAATTGCACATTTGGCACCATATAGTTCACAAGGCACTTTTTAGGACATATATAAGTAATGTATAGTGCAAAGGTTTTAGTTAAGTTCTTTTAACGATAACAGACAAACCTTTTATTGGTTAACTGTTATACTTTTATTATTTACTTATTAGACTCTAATAAACATTTTGAGACCCGTTAGAACTTTTTGCAATGTGAATTGCACATTTGCCACCATATAGTTCACAAGGCACTTTTTAGGACCTATATAACTAATGTATAGTGCAAATTTTTTAGTTAAGTTCTTTTAACGATAACAGACAAACCTTTTATTGGTTAATTGTTATACTTTTATTATTTACTTATTAGACTCTAATAAACATTTTGAGACCCGTTAGAACTTTTTGCAATGTGAATTGCACATTTGGCACCATATAGTTCACAAGGCACTTTTTAGGACCTATATAACTAAATTATAGTGCAAATTTTTTAGTTAAGTTCTTTTAACGATAACAGACAAACCTTTTATTGGTCAACTGTTATACTTTTGTTATTTACTTATTACATTCTAATAAACATTTTGAGACCCGTTAGAACTTTTTCCATTGTGAATTGCACATTTGGCACCATATAGTTAACAAGGCACTTTTAAAGACCTTTATAACTAATGTATAGTGCAAATTTTTTAGTTAAGTTCTTTTAACGATAACAGACAAACCTTTTATTGGTTAACTGTTATACTTTTATTATTTACTTATTAGACTCTAATAAACATTTTGAGACCCGTTAGAACTTTTTGCAATGTGAATTGCACATTTGGCACCATATAGTTCACAAGGCACATTTTAGGACCTATATAACTAATGTATAGTGCAAATTTTTTAGTTAAGTTCTTTTAACGATAACAGACAAACCTTTTATTGGTTAACTGTTATACTTTTATTATTTACTTATTAGACTCTAATAAACATTTTGAAACCCGTTAGAACTTTTTGCAATGTGAATTGCACATTTGGCACAATATAGTTCACAAGGCACTTTTTAGGACCTATATAACTAATGTAAAGTGCAAATTTTTTAGTTAAGTTCTTTTAACGATAACAGACAAACCTTTTATTGGTTAACTGTTATACTTTTTATATTTACTTATTAGACTCTAATAAACATTTTGAGACCCGTTAGAACTTTTTGCAATGTGAATTGCACATTTGGCACCATATAGTTCACAAGGCACATTTTTGGACACATATAACTAATGTATAGTGCAAATTTTTTAGTTAAGTTCTTTTAACGATAACAGACAAACCTTTTATTGGTTAACTGTTATACTTTTGTTATTTACTTATTAGACTCTAACAAACATTTTGAGACCCGTTAGAACTTTTTGCAATGTGAATTGCACATTTGGCACCATATAGTTCACAAGGCACTTTTTAGGACCTATATAACTAAATTATAGTGCAAATTTTTTAGTTAAGTTCTTTTAACGATAACAGACAAACCTTTTATTGGTCAACTGTTATACTTTTGTTATTTACTTATTACATTCTAATAAACATTTTGAGACCCGTTAGAACTTTTTGCAATGTGAATTGCACATTTGGCACCATATAGTTCACAAGGCACTTTTAAAGACCTTTATAACTAATGTATAGTGCAAATTTTTTAGTTAAGTTCTTTTAACGATAACAGACAAACCTTTTATTGGTTAACTGTTATACTTTTATTATTTACTTATTAGACTCTAATAAACATTTTGAGACCCGTTAGAACTTTTTGCAATGTGAATTGCACATTTGGCACCATATAGTTCACAAGGCACTTTTTAGGACCTATATAACTAAATTATAGTGCAAATTTTTTAGTTAAGTTCTTTTAACGATAACAGACAAACCTTTTATTGGTCAACTGTTATACTTTTGTTATTTACTTATTACATTCTAATAAACATTTTGAGACCCGTTAGAACTTTTTCCATTGTGAATTGCACATTTGGCACCATATAGTTAACAAGGCACTTTTAAAGACCTTTATAACTAATGTATAGTGCAAATTTTTTAGTTAAGTTCTTTTAACGATAACAGACAAACCTTTTATTGGTTAACTGTTATACTTTTATTATTTACTTATTAGACTCTAATAAACATTTTGAGACCCGTTAGAACTTTTTGCAATGTGAATTGCACATTTGGCACCATATAGTTCACAAGGCACATTTTAGGACCTATATAACTAATGTATAGTGCAAATTTTTTAGTTAAGTTCTTTTAACGATAACAGACAAACCTTTTATTGGTTAACTGTTATACTTTTATTATTTACTTATTAGACTCTAATAAACATTTTGAGACCCGTTAGAACTTTTTGCAATGTGAATTGCACATTTGGCACAATATAGTTCACAAGGCACTTTTTAGGACCTATATAACTAATGTAAAGTGCAAATTTTTTAGTTAAGTTCTTTTAACGATAACAGACAAACCTTTTATTGGTTAACTGTTATACTTTTTATATTTACTTATTAGACTCTAATAAACATTTTGAGACCCGTTAGAACTTTTTGCAATGTGAATTGCACATTTGGCACCATATAGTTCACAAGGCACATTTTTGGACACATATAACTAATGTATAGTGCAAATTTTTTAGTTAAGTTCTTTTAACGATAACAGACAAACCTTTTATTGGTTAACTGTTATACTTTTGTTATTTACTTATTAGACTCTAACAAACATTTTGAGACCCGTTAGAACTTTTTGCAATGTGAATTGCACATTTGGCACCATATAGTTCACAAGGCACTTTTTAGGACCTATATAACTAAATTATAGTGCAAATTTTTTAGTTAAGTTCTTTTAACGATAACAGACAAACCTTTTATTGGTCAACTGTTATACTTTTGTTATTTACTTATTACATTCTAATAAACATTTTGAGACCCGTTAGAACTTTTTGCAATGTGAATTGCACATTTGGCACCATATAGTTCACAAGGCACTTTTAAAGACCTTTATAACTAATGTATAGTGCAAATTTTTTAGTTAAGTTCTTTTAACGATAACAGACAAACCTTTTATTGGTTAACTGTTATACTTTTATTATTTACTTATTAGACTCTAATAAACATTTTGAGACCCGTTAGAACTTTTTGCAATGTGAATTGCACATTTGGCACCATATAGTTCACAAGGCACGTTTTAGGACCTATATAACTAATGTATAGTGCAAATTTCTTAGTTAAGTTCTTTTAACGATAACAGACAAACCTTTTATTGGTTAACTGTTATACTTTTGTTATTTACTTATTAGACTCTAATAAACATTTTGAGACCTATTAGAACTTTTTGCAATGTGAATTGCCTATTTGGCACCATATAGTTCACAAGGCACATTTTTGGACATATATAACTAATGTATAGTGCAAATTTTTTAATTAAGTTCTTTTAACGATAACAGACAAACCTTTTATTGGTTAACTGTTATACTTTTATTATTTACTTATTAGACTCTAATAAACATTTTGAGACCCGTTAGAACTTTTTGCAATGTGAATTGCACATTTGGCACCATATAGTTCACAAGGCACTTTTTAGGACCTATATAACTAATTTATAGTGCAAATTTTTTAGTTAAGTTCTTTCAACGATAACAGACAAACCTTTTATTGGTCAACTGTTATACTTTTGTTATTTACTTATTACATTCTAATAAACATTTTGAGACCCGTTAGAACTTTTTGCAATGTGAATTGCACATTTGGCACCATATAGTTCACAAGGCACTTTTTAGGACATATATAACTAATGTATAGTGCAAATTTTTTAGTTAAGTTCTTTTAACGATAACAGACAAACTTTTAATTGGTTAACTGTTATACTTTTATTATTTACTTATTAGACTCTAATAAACATTTTGAGACCCGTTAGAAATTTTTGCAATGTGAATTGCACATTTGGCACCATATAGTTCACAAGGCACTTTTTAGGACCTATATAACTAATAGACAGTGCAAATTTTTTAGTTAAGTTCTTTTAACGATAACAGACAAACTTTTTGTTGGTTAACTGTTATACTTTTATTATTTACTTATTAGACTCTAATAAACATTTTGAGACCCGCTAGAAATTTTTGCAATGTGAATTGCACATTTGGCACCAAATAGTTCACAAGGCACTTTTCAGGACCTATATAACTAATGTATAGTGCAAATATTTTAGTTAAGTTCTTTTAACGATAACAGACAAACCTTTTATTGGTTAACTGTTATACTTTTATTATTTACTTATTAGACTCTAATAAACATTTTGAGACCCGTTAGAACTTTTTGCAATGTAAATTGCACATTTGGCACCATATAGTTCACAAGGCACTTTTTAGGACCTATATAACTAATAGATAGTGCAAATTTTTTAGTTAAGTTCTTTTAACGATAACAGACAAACCTTTTATTGGTTAATTGTTATACTTTTATTATTTACTTATTAGACTCTAATAAACATTTTGAGACCCGTTAGAACTTTTTGCAATGTGAATTGCACATTTGGCACCATATAGTTCACAAGGCACTTTTTAGGACCTATATAACTAAATTATAGTGCAAATTTTTTAGTTAAGTTCTTTTAACGATAACAGACAAACCTTTTATTGGTCAACTGTTATACTTTTGTTATTTACTTATTACATTCTAATAAACATTTTGAGACCCGTTAGAACTTTTTCCATTGTGAATTGCACATTTGGCACCATATAGTTAACAAGGCACTTTTAAAGACCTTTATAACTAATGTATAGTGCAAATTTTTTAGTTAAGTTCTTTTAACGATAACAGACAAACCTTTTATTGGTTAACTGTTATACTTTTATTATTTACTTATTAGACTCTAATAAACATTTTGAGACCCGTTAGAACTTTTTGCTATGTGAATTGCACATTTGGCACCATATAGTTCACAAGGCACATTTTAGGACCTATATAACTAATGTATAGTGCAAATTTTTTAGTTAAGTTCTTTTAACGATAACAGACAAACCTTTTATTGGTTAACTGTTATACTTTTATTATTTACTTATTAGACTCTAATAAACATTTTGAGACCCGTTAGAACTTTTTGCAATGTGAATTGCACATTTGGCACCATATAGTTCACAAGGCACTTTTAAAGACCTTTATAACTAATGTATAGTGCAAATTTCTTAGTTAAGTTCTTTTAACGATAACAGACAAACCTTTTATTGGTTAACTGTTATACTTTTGTTATTTACTTATTAGACTCTAATAAACATTTTGAGACCTATTAGAACTTTTTGCAATGTGAATTGCATATTTGGCACCATATAGTTCACAAGGCACATTTTTGGACATATATAACTAATGTATAGTGCAAATTTTTTAATTAAGTTCTTTTAACGATAACAGACAAACCTTTTATTGGTTAACTGTTATACTTTTATTATTTACTTATTAGACTCTAATAAACATTTTGAGACCCGTTAGAACTTTTTGCAATGTGAATTGCACATTTGGCACCATATAGTTCACAAGGCACTTTTTAGGACCTATATAACTAATTTATAGTGCAAATTTTTTAGTTAAGTTCTTTTAACGATAACAGACAAACCTTTTATTGGTCAACTGTTATACTTTTGTTATTTACTTATTACATTCTAATAAACATTTTGAGACCCGTTAGAACTTTTTGCAATGTGAATTGCACATTTGGCACCATATAGTTCACAAGGCACTTTTTAGGACATATATAACTAATGTATAGTGCAAATTTTTTAGTTAAGTTCTTTTAACGATAACAGACAAACTTTTAATTGGTTAACTGTTATACTTTTATTATTTACTTATTAGACTCTAATAAACATTTTGAGACCCGTTAGAAATTTTTGCAATGTGAATTGCACATTTGGCACCATATAGTTCACAAGGCACTTTTTAGGACCTATATAACTAATAGACAGTGCAAATTTTTTAGTTAAGTTCTTTTAACGATAACAGACAAACCTTTTGTTGGTTAACTGTTATACTTTTATTATTTACTTATTAGACTCTAATAAACATTTTGAGACCCGCTAGAAATTTTTGCAATGTGAATTGCACATTTGGCACCAAATAGTTCACAAGGCACTTTTCAGGACCTATATAACTAATGTGTAGTGCAAATATTTTAGTTAAGTTCTTTTAACGATAACAGACAAACCTTTTATTGGTTAACTGTTATACTTTTATTATTTACTTATTAGACTCTAATAAACATTTTGAGACCCGTTAGAACTTTTTGCAATGTAAATTGCACATTTGGCACCATATAGTTCACAAGGCACTTTTTAGGACCTATATAACTAATAGATAGTGCAAATTTTTTAGTTAAGTTCTTTTAACGATAACAGACAAACCTTTTATTGGTTAACTGTTATACTTTTATTATTTACTTATTAGACTCTAATAAACATTTTGAGACCCGTTAGAACTTTTTCCATTGTGAATTGCACATTTGGCACCATATAGTTAACAAGGCACTTTTAAAGACCTTTATAACTAATGTATAGTGCAAATTTTTTAGTTAAGTTCTTTTAACGATAACAGACAAACCTTTTATTGGTTAACTGTTATACTTTTATTATTTACTTATTAGACTCTAATAAACATTTTGAGACCCGTTAGAAATTTTTGCAATGTGAATTGCACATTTGGCACCATATAGTTCACAAGGCACATATTAGGACCTATATAACTAATGTATAGTGCAAATTTTTTAGTTAAGTTCTTTTAACGATAACAGACAAACCTTTTATTGGTTAACTGTTATACTTTTATTATTTACTTATTAGACTCTAATAAACATTTTGAGACCCGTTAGAACTTTTTGCAATGTGAATTGCACATTTGGCACAATATAGTTCACAAGGCACTTTTTAGGACCTATATAACTAATGTAAAGTGCAAATTTTTTAGTTAAGTTCTTTTAACGATAACAGACAAACCTTTTATTGGTTAACTGTTATACTTTTTATATTTACTTATTAGACTCTAATAAACATTTTGAGACCCGTTAGAACTTTTTGCAATGTGAATTGCACATTTGGCACCATATAGTTCACAAGGCACATTTTTGGACACATATAACTAATGTATAGTGCAAATTTTTTAGTTAAGTTCTTTTAACGATAACAGACAAACCTTTTATTGGTTAACTGTTATACTTTTGTTATTTACTTATTAGACTCTAACAAACATTTTGAGACCCGTTAGAACTTTTTGCAATGTGAATTGCACATTTGGCACCATATAGTTCACAAGGCACTTTTTAGGACCTATATAACTAAATTATAGTGCAAATTTTTTAGTTAAGTTCTTTTAACGATAACAGACAAACCTTTTATTGGTCAACTGTTATACTTTTGTTATTTACTTATTACATTCTAATAAACATTTTGAGACCCGTTAGAACTTTTTGCAATGTGAATTGCACATTTGGCACCATATAGTTAACAAGGCACTTTTAAAGACCTTTATAACTAATGTATAGTGCAAATTTTTTAGTTAAGTTCTTTTAACGATAACAGACAAACCTTTTATTGGTTAACTGTTATACTTTTATTATTTACTTATTAGACTCTAATAAACATTTTGAGACCCGTTAGAACTTTTTGCAATGTGAATTGCACATTTGGCACCATATAGTTCACAAGGCACATTTTAGGACCTATATAACTAATGTATAGTGCAAATTTCTTAGTTAAGTTCTTTTAACGATAACAGACAAACCTTTTATTGGTTAACTGTTATACTTTTGTTATTTACTTATTAGACTCTAATAAACATTTTGAGACCTATTAGAACTTTTTGCAATGTGAATTGCCTATTTGGCACCATATAGTTCACAAGGCACATTTTTGGACATATATAACTAATGTATAGTGCAAATTTTTTAATTAAGTTCTTTTAACGATAACAGACAAACCTTTTATTGGTTAACTGTTATACTTTTATTATTTACTTATTAGACTCTAATAAACATTTTGAGACCCGTTAGAACTTTTTGCAATGTGAATTGCACATTTGGCACCATATAGTTCACAAGGCACTTTTTAGGACCTATATAACTAATGTATAGTGCAAATTTTTTAGTTAAGTTCTTTTAACGATAACAGACAAACCTTTTGTTGGTTAACTGTTATACTTTTATTATTTACTTATTAGACTCTAATAAACATTTTGAGACCCGCTAGAAATTTTTGCAATGTGAATTGCACATTTGGCACCAAATAGTTCACAAGGCACTTTTCAGGACCTATATAACTAATGTATAGTGCAAATATTTTAGTTAAGTTCTTTTAACGATAACAGACAAACCTTTTATTGGTTAACTGTTATACTTTTATTATTTACTTATTAGACTCTAATAAACATTTTGAGACCCGTTAGAACTTTTTGCAATGTAAATTGCACATTTGGCACCATATAGTTCACAAGGCACTTTTTAGGACCTATATAACTAATAGATAGTGCAAATTTTTTAGTTAAGTTCTTTTAACGATAACAGACAAACCTTTTATTGGTTAACTGTTATACTTTTATTATTTACTTATTAGACTCTAATAAACATTTTGAGACCCGTTAGAACTTTTTCCATTGTGAATTGCACATTTGGCACCATATAGTTAACAAGGCACTTTTAAAGACCTTTATAACTAATGTATAGTGCAAATTTTTTAGTTAAGTTCTTTTAACGATAACAGACAAACCTTTTATTGGTTAACTGTTATACTTTTATTATTTACTTATTAGACTCTAATAAACATTTTGAGACCCGTTAGAACTTTTTGCAATGTGAATTGCACATTTGGCACCATATAGTTCACAAGGCACATATTAGGACCTATATAACTAATGTATAGTGCAAATTTTTTAGTTAAGTTCTTTTAACGATAACAGACAAACCTTTTATTGGTTAACTGTTATACTTTTATTATTTACTTATTAGACTCTAATAAACATTTTGAGACCCGTTAGAACTTTTTGCAATGTGAATTGCACATTTGGCACAATATAGTTCACAAGGCACTTTTTAGGACCTATATAACTAAGGTAAAGTGCAAATTTTTTAGTTAAGTTCTTTTAACGATAACAGACAAACCTTTTATTGGTTAACTGTTATACTTTTTATATTTACTTATTAGACTCTAATAAACATTTTGAGACCCGTTAGAACTTTTTGCAATGTGAATTGCACATTTGGCACCATATAGTTCACAAGGCACATTTTTGGACACATATAACTAATGTATAGTGCAAATTTTTTAGTTAAGTTCTTTTAACGATAACAGACAAACCTTTTATTGGTTAACTGTTATACTTTTGTTATTTACTTATTAGACTCTAACAAACATTTTGAGACCCGTTAGAACTTTTTGCAATGTGAATTGCACATTTGGCACCATATAGTTCACAAGGCACTTTTTAGGACCTATATAACTAAATTATAGTGCAAATTTTTTAGTTAAGTTCTTTTAACGATAACAGACAAACCTTTTATTGGTCAACTGTTATACTTTTGTTATTTACTTATTACATTCTAATAAACATTTTGAGACCCGTTAGAACTTTTTGCAATGTGAATTGCACATTTGGCACCATATAGTTAACAAGGCACTTTTAAAGACCTTTATAACTAATGTATAGTGCAAATTTTTTAGTTAAGTTCTTTTAACGATAACAGACAAACCTTTTATTGGTTAACTGTTATACTTTTATTATTTACTTATTAGACTCTAATAAACATTTTGAGACCCGTTAGAACTTTTTGCAATGTGAATTGCACATTTGGCACCATATAGTTCACAAGGCACATTTTAGGACCTATATAACTAATGTATAGTGCAAATTTCTTAGTTAAGTTCTTTTAACGATAACAGACAAACCTTTTATTGGTTAACTGTTATACTGTTGTTATTTACTTATTAGACTCTAATAAACATTTTGAGACCTATTAGAACTTTTTGCAATGTGAATTGCCTATTTGGCACCATATAGTTCACAAGGCACATTTTTGGACATATATAACTAATGTATAGTGCAAATTTTTTAATTAAGTTCTTTTAACGATAACAGACAAACCTTTTATTGGTTAACTGTTATACTTTTATTATTTACTTATTAGACTCTAATAAACATTTTGAGACCCGTTAGAACTTTTTGCAATGTGAATTGCACATTTGGCACCATATAGTTCACAAGGCACTTTTTAGGACCTATATAAATAATGTATAGTGCAAATATTTTAGTTAAGTTCTTTTAACGATAACAGACAAACCTTTTATTGGTCAACTGTTATACTTTTGTTATTTACTTATTACATTCTAATAAACATTTTGAGACCCGTTAGAAATTTTTGCAATGTGAATTGCACATTTGGCACCATATAGTTCACAAGGCACTTTTTAGGACCTATATAACTAATGTATAGTGCAAATTTTTTAGTTAAGTTCTTTTAACGATAACAGACAAACCTTTTATTGGTTAACTGTTATACTTTTATTATTTACTTATTAGACTCTAATAAACATTTTGAGACCCGTTAGAACTTTTTTCAATGTGAATTGCACATTTGGCACAATATAGTTCACAAGGCACATTTTAGGACATATATAACTAATGTATAGTGCAAATTTTTTAGTTAAGTTCTTTTAACGATAACAGACAAACCTTTTATTGGTTAACTGTTATACTTTTATTATTTACTTATTAGACTCTAATAAACCTTTTGAGACCCGTTAGAACTTTTTGCAATGTGAATTGCACATTTGGCACCATATAGTTCACAAGGCACTTTTTAGGACATATATAACTAATGTATAGTGCAAATTTTTTAGTTAAGTTCTTTTAACGATAACAGACAAACTTTTAAATGGTTAACTGTTATACTTTTATTATTTACTTATTAGACTCTAATAAACATTTTGAGACCCGTTAGAAATTTTTGCAATGTGAATTGCACATTTGGCACCACATAGTTCACAAGGCACTTTTCAGGACCTATATAACTAATGTATAGTGCAAATATTTTAGTTAAGTTCTTTTAACGATAACAGACAAACCTTTTATTGGTTAACTGTTATACTTTTATTATTTACTTATTAGACTCTAATAAACATTTTGAGACCCGTTAGAACTTTTTGCAATGTGAATTGCACATTTGGCACCATATAGTTCACAAGGCACTTTTTAGGACCTATATAACTAATGTATAGTGCAAATTTTTTAGTTAAGTTCTTTTAACGATAACAGACAAACCTTTTATTGGTTAACTGTTATACTTTTATTATTTACTTATTAGACTCTAATAAACATTTTGAGACCCGTTAGAACTTTTTGCAATGTGAATTGCACATTTGGCACCATATAGTTCACAAGGCACATTTTAGGACCTATATAACTAATGTATAGTGCAAATTTCTTAGTTAAGTTCTTTTAACGATAACAGACAAACCTTTTATTGGTTAACTGTTATACTTTTGTTATTTACTTATTAGACTCTAATAAACATTTTGAGACCTATTAGAACTTTTTGCAATGTGAATTGCCTATTTGGCACCATATAGTTCACAAGGCACATTTTTGGACATATATAACTAATGTATAGTGCAAATTTTTTAATTAAGTTCTTTTAACGATAACAGACAAACCTTTTATTGGTTAACTGTTATACTTTTATTATTTACTTATTAGACTCTAATAAACATTTTGAGACCCGTTAGAACTTTTTGCAATGTGAATTGCACATTTGGCACCATATAGTTCACAAGGCACTTTTTAGGACCTATATAACTAATGTATAGTGCAAATTTTTTAGTTAAGTTCTTTTAACGATAACAGACAAACCTTTTATTGGTTAACTGTTATACTTTTATTATTTACTTATTAGACTCTAATAAACATTTTGAGACCCGTTAGAACTTTTTGCAATGTGAATTGCACATTTGGCACAATATAGTTCACAAGGCACTTTTTAGGACCTATATAAATAATGTATAGTGCAAATATTTTAGTTAAGTTCTTTTAACGATAACAGACAAACCTTTTATTGGTCAACTGTTATACTTTTGTTATTTACTTATTACATTCTAATAAACATTTTGAGACCCGTTAGAAATTTTTGCAATGTGAATTGCACATTTGGCACCATATAGTTCACAAGGCACTTTTCAGGACCTATATAACTAATGTATAGTGCAAATATTTTAGTTAAGTTCTTTTAACGATAACAGACAAACCTTTTATTGGTTAACTGTTATACTTTTATTATTTACTTATTAGACTCTAATAAACATTTTGAGACCCGTTAGAACTTTTTGCAATGTGAATTGCACATTTGGCACCATATAGTTCACAAGGCACTTTTTAGGACCTATATAACTAATGTATAGTGCAAATTTTTTAGTTAAGTTCTTTTAACGATAACAGACAAACCTTTTATTGGTTAACTGTTATACTTTTATTATTTACTTATTAGACTCTAATAAACATTTTGAGACCCGTTAGAACTTTTTGCAATGTGAATTGCACATTTGGCACCATATAGTTCACAAGGCACATTTTAGGACCTATATAACTAATGTATAGTGCAAATTTCTTAGTTAAGTTCTTTTAACGATAACAGACAAACCTTTTATTGGTTAACTGTTATACTTTTGTTATTTACTTATTAGACTCTAATAAACATTTTGAGACCTATTAGAACTTTTTGCAATGTGAATTGCCTATTTGGCACCATATAGTTCACAAGGCACATTTTTGGACATATATAACTAATGTATAGTGCAAATTTTTTAATTAAGTTCTTTTAACGATAACAGACAAACCTTTTATTGGTTAACTGTTATACTTTTATTATTTACTTATTAGACTCTAATAAACATTTTGAGACCCGTTAGAACTTTTTGCAATGTGAATTGCACATTTGGCACCATATAGTTCACAAGGCACTTTTTAGGACCTATATAACTAATGTATAGTGCAAATTTTTTAGTTAAGTTCTTTTAACGATAACAGACAAACCTTTTATTGGTTAACTGTTATACTTTTATTATTTACTTATTAGACTCTAATAAACATTTTGAGACCCGTTAGAACTTTTTGCAATGTGAATTGCACATTTGGCACAATATAGTTCACAAGGCACTTTTTAGGACCTATATAAATAATGTATAGTGCAAATATTTTAGTTAAGTTCTTTTAACGATAACAGACAAACCTTTTATTGGTCAACTGTTATACTTTTGTTATTTACTTATTACATTCTAATAAACATTTTGAGACCCGTTAGAAATTTTTGCAATGTGAATTGCACATTTGGCACCATATAGTTCACAAGGCACTTTTTAGGACCTATATAACTAATGTATAGTGCAAATTTTTTAGTTAAGTTCTTTTAACGATAACAGACAAACCTTTTATTGGTTAACTGTTATACTTTTATTATTTACTTATTAGACTCTAATAAACATTTTGAGACCCGTTAGAACTTTTTTCAATGTGAATTGCACATTTGGCACAATATAGTTCACAAGGCACATTTTAGGACATATATAACTAATGTATAGTGCAAATTTTTTAGTTAAGTTCTTTTAACGATAACAGACAAACCTTTTATTGGTTAACTGTTATACTTTTATTATTTACTTATTAGACTCTAATAAACCTTTTGAGACCCGTTAGAACTTTTTGCAATGTGAATTGCACATTTGGCACCATATAGTTCACAAGGCACTTTTTAGGACATATATAACTAATGTATAGTGCAAATTTTTTAGTTAAGTTCTTTTAACGATAACAGACAAACTTTTAAATGCTTAACTGTTATACTTTTATTATTTACTTATTAGACTCTAATAAACATTTTGAGACCCGTTAGAAATTTTTGCAATGTGAATTGCACATTTGGCACCATATAGTTCACAAGGCACTTTTCAGGACCTATATAACTAATGTATAGTGCAAATATTTTAGTTAAGTTCTTTTAACGATAACAGACAAACCTTTTATTGGTTAACTGTTATACTTTTGTTATTTACTTATTAGACTCTAACAAACATTTTGAGACCCGTTAGAACTTTTTGCAATGTGAATTGCACATTTGGCACCATATAGTTCACAAGGCACTTTTTAGGACCTATATAACTAAATTATAGTGCAAATTTTTTAGTTAAGTTCTTTTAACGATAACAGACAAACCTTTTATTGGTCAACTGTTATACTTTTGTTATTTACTTATTACATTCTAATAAACATTTTGAGACCCGTTAGAACTTTTTGCAATGTGAATTGCACATTTGGCACCATATAGTTAACAAGGCACTTTTAAAGACCTTTATAACTAATGTATAGTGCAAATTTTTTAGTTAAGTTCTTTTAACGATAACAGACAAACCTTTTATTGGTTAACTGTTATACTTTTGTTATTTACTTATTAGACTCTAATAAACATTTTGAGACCCGTTAGAACTTTTTGCAATGTGAATTGCACATTTGGCACCATATAGTTCACAAGGCACATTTTAGGACCTATATAACTAATGTATAGTGCAAATTTCTTAGTTAAGTTCTTTTAACGATAACAGACAAACCTTTTACTGGTTAACTGTTATACTTTTGTTATTTACTTATTAGACTCTAATAAACATTTTGAGACCTATTAGAACTTTTTGCAATGTGAATTGCCTATTTGGCACCATATAGTTCACAAGGCACATTTTTGGACATATATAACTAATGTATAGTGCAAATTTTTTAATTAAGTTCTTTTAACGATAACAGACAAACCTTTTATTGGTTAACTGTTATACTTTTATTATTTACTTATTAGACTCTAATAAACATTTTGAGACCCGTTAGAACTTTTTGCAATGTGAATTGCACATTTGGCACAATATAGTTCACAAGGCACTTTTTAGGACCTATATAAATAATGTATAGTGCAAATATTTTAGTTAAGTTCTTTTAACGATAACAGACAAACCTTTTATTGGTCAACTGTTATACTTTTGTTATTTACTTATTACATTCTAATAAACATTTTGAGACCCGTTAGAAATTTTTGCAATGTGAATTGCACATTTGGCACCATATAGTTCACAAGGCACTTTTTAGGACCTATATAACTAATGTATAGTGCAAATTTTTTAGTTAAGTTCTTTTAACGATAACAGACAAACCTTTTATTGGTTAACTGTTATACTTTTATTATTTACTTATTAGACTCTAATAAACATTTTGAGACCCGTTAGAACTTTTTTCAATGTGAATTGCACATTTGGCACAATATAGTTCACAAGGCACATTTTAGGACATATATAACTAATGTATAGTGCAAATTTTTTAGTTAAGTTCTTTTAACGATAACAGACAAACCTTTTATTGGTTAACTGTTATACTTTTATTATTTACTTATTAGACTCTAATAAACCTTTTGAGACCCGTTAGAACTTTTTGCAATGTGAATTGCACATTTGGCACCATATAGTTCACAAGGCACTTTTTAGGACATATATAACTAATGTATAGTGCAAATTTTTTAGTTAAGTTCTTTTAACGATAACAGACAAACTTTTAAATGGTTAACTGTTATACTTTTATTATTTACTTATTAGACTCTAATAAACATTTTGAGACCCGTTAGAAATTTTTGCAATGTGAATTGCACATTTGGCACCATATAGTTCACAAGGCACTTTTCAGGACCTATATAACTAATGTATAGTGCAAATATTTTAGTTAAGTTCTTTTAACGATAACAGACAAACCTTTTATTGGTTAACTGTTATACTTTTATTATTTACTTATTAGACTCTAATAAACATTTTGAGACCCGTTAGAACTTTTTGCAATGTGAATTGCACATTTGGCACCATATAGTTCACAAGGCACTTTTTAGGACCTATATAACTAATGTATAGTGCAAATGTTTTAGTTAAGTTCTTTTAACGATAACAGACAAACCTTTTATTGGTTAACTGTTATACTTTTATTATTTACTTATTAGACTCTAATAAACATTTTGAGACCTATTAGAACTTTTTGCAATGTGAATTGCACATTTGGCACCATATAGTTCACAAGGCACTTTTTAGGACCTATATAACTAATAGACAGTGCAAATTTTTTAGTTAAGTTCTTTTAACGATAACAGACAAACCTTTTATTGGTTAACTGTTATACTTTTGTTATTTACTTATTAGACTCTAATAAACATTTTGAGACCCGTTAGAACTTTTTGCAATGTGAATTCCACATTTGGCACCATATTGTTCACAAGGCACTTTTTAGGACCTATATAACTAATGTATAGAGCAAATTTTTTAGTTAAGTTCTTTTAACGATAACAGACAAACCTTTTATTGGTTAACTGGTATACTTTTATTATTTACTTATTAGACTCTAATAAACATTTTGAGACCTGTTAGAACTTTTTTCAATGTGAATTGCACATTTGGCACAATATAGTTCACAAGGCACATTTTAAGACCTATATAACTAATAGATAGTGCAAATTTTTTAGTTAAGTTCTTTTAACGATAACAGACAAACCTTTTATTGGTTAACTGTTATACTTTTATTATTTACTTATTAGACTCTAATAAACATTTTGAGACCCGTTAGAACTTTTTGCAATGTGAATTGCACATTTGGCACCATATAGTTCACAAGGCACTTTTTAGGACATATATAACTAATGTATAGTGCAAATTTTTTAGTTAAGTTCTTTTAACGATAACAGACAAACTTTTAATTGGTTAACTGTTATACTTTTATTATTTACTTATTAGACTCTAATAAACATTTTGAGACCCGTTAGAAATTTTTGCAATGTGAATTGCACATTTGGCACCATATAGTTCACTAGGCACTTTTCAGGACCTATATAACTAATGTATAGTGCAAATATTTTAGTTAAGTTCTTTTAACGATAACAGACAAACCTTTTATTGGTTAACTGTTATACTTTTATTATTTACTTATTAGACTCTAATAAACATTTTGAGACCCGTTAGAACTTTTTGCAATGTAAATTGCACATTTGGCACCATATAGTTCACAAGGCACTTTTTAGGACCTATATAACTAATAGATAGTGCAAATTTTTTAGTTAAGTTCTTTTAACGATAACAGACAAACCTTTTATTGGTTAACTGTTATACTTTTGTTATTTACTTATTAGACTCTAATAAACATTTTGAGACCCGTTAGAACTTTTTTCAATGTGAATTGCACATTTGGCACAATATAGTTCACAAGGCACATTTTAGGACCTATATAACTAATGTATAGCGCAAATTTTTTAGTTAAGTTCTTTTAACGATAACAGACAAACCTTTTATTGGTTAACTGTTATACTTTTGTTATTTACTTATTAGACTCTAATAAACATTTTGAGACCTATTAGAACTTTTTGCAATGTGAATTGCCTATTTGGCACCATATAGTTCACAAGGCACATTTTTGGACATATATAACTAATGTATAGTGCAAATTTTTTAATTAAGTTCTTTTAACGATAACAGACAAACCTTTTATTGGTTAACTGTTATACTTTTATTATTTACTTATTAGACTCTAATAAACATTTTGAGACCCGTTAGAACTTTTTGCAATGTGAATTGCACATTTGGCACCATATAGTTCACAAGGCACTTTTTAGGACCTATATAACTAATGTATAGTGCAAATTTTTTAGTTAAGTTCTTTTAACGATAACAGACAAACCTTTTATTGGTTAACTGTTATACTTTTATTATTTACTTATTAGACTCTAATAAACATTTTGAGACCCGTTAGAACTTTTTGCAATGTGAATTGCACATTTGGCACAATATAGTTCACAAGGCACTTTTTAGGACCTATATAAATAATGTATAGTGCAAATATTTTAGTTAAGTTCTTTTAACGATAACAGACAAACCTTTTATTGGTCAACTGTTATACTTTTGTTATTTACTTATTACATTCTAATAAACATTTTGAGACCCGTTAGAAATTTTTGCAATGTGAATTGCACATTTGGCACCATATAGTTCACAAGGCACTTTTCAGGACCTATATAACTAATGTATAGTGCAAATATTTTAGTTAAGTTCTTTTAACGATAACAGACAAACCTTTTATTGGTTAACTGTTATACTTTTATTATTTACTTATTAGACTCTAATAAACATTTTGAGACCCGTTAGAACTTTTTGCAATGTGAATTGCACATTTGGCACCATATAGTTCACAAGGCACTTTTTAGGACCTATATAACTAATGTATAGTGCAAATTTTTTAGTTAAGTTCTTTTAACGATAACAGACAAACCTTTTATTGGTTAACTGTTATACTTTTATTATTTACTTATTAGACTCTAATAAACATTTTGAGACCCGTTAGAACTTTTTGCAATGTGAATTGCACATTTGGCACCATATAGTTCACAAGGCACATTTTAGGACCTATATAACTAATGTATAGTGCAAATTTCTTAGTTAAGTTCTTTTAACGATAACAGACAAACCTTTTATTGGTTAACTGTTATACTTTTGTTATTTACTTATTAGACTCTAATAAACATTTTGAGACCTATTAGAACTTTTTGCAATGTGAATTGCCTATTTGGCACCATATAGTTCACAAGGCACATTTTTGGACATATATAACTAATGTATAGTGCAAATTTTTTAATTAAGTTCTTTTAACGATAACAGACAAACCTTTTATTGGTTAACTGTTATACTTTTATTATTTACTTATTAGACTCTAATAAACATTTTGAGACCCGTTAGAACTTTTTGCAATGTGAATTGCACATTTGGCACCATATAGTTCACAAGGCACTTTTTAGGACCTATATAACTAATGTATAGTGCAAATTTTTTAGTTAAGTTCTTTTAACGATAACAGACAAACCTTTTATTGGTTAACTGTTATACTTTTATTATTTACTTATTAGACTCTAATAAACATTTTGAGACCCGTTAGAACTTTTTGCAATGTGAATTGCACATTTGGCACAATATAGTTCACAAGGCACTTTTTAGGACCTATATAAATAATGTATAGTGCAAATATTTTAGTTAAGTTCTTTTAACGATAACAGACAAACCTTTTATTGGTCAACTGTTATACTTTTGTTATTTACTTATTACATTCTAATAAACATTTTGAGACCCGTTAGAAATTTTTGCAATGTGAATTGCACATTTGGCACCATATAGTTCACAAGGCACTTTTTAGGACCTATATAACTAATGTATAGTGCAAATTTTTTAGTTAAGTTCTTTTAACGATAACAGACAAACCTTTTATTGGTTAACTGTTATACTTTTATTATTTACTTATTAGACTCTAATAAACATTTTGAGACCCGTTAGAACTTTTTTCAATGTGAATTGCACATTTGGCACAATATAGTTCACAAGGCACATTTTAGGACATATATAACTAATGTATAGTGCAAATTTTTTAGTTAAGTTCTTTTAACGATAACAGACAAACCTTTTATTGGTTAACTGTTATACTTTTATTATTTACTTATTAGACTCTAATAAACCTTTTGAGACCCGTTAGAACTTTTTGCAATGTGAATTGCACATTTGGCACCATATAGTTCACAAGGCACTTTTTAGGACATATATAACTAATGTATAGTGCAAATTTTTTAGTTAAGTTCTTTTAACGATAACAGACAAACTTTTAAATGCTTAACTGTTATACTTTTATTATTTACTTATTAGACTCTAATAAACATTTTGAGACCCGTTAGAAATTTTTGCAATGTGAATTGCACATTTGGCACCATATAGTTCACAAGGCACTTTTCAGGACCTATATAACTAATGTATAGTGCAAATATTTTAGTTAAGTTCTTTTAACGATAACAGACAAACCTTTTATTGGTTAACTGTTATACTTTTGTTATTTACTTATTAGACTCTAACAAACATTTTGAGACCCGTTAGAACTTTTTGCAATGTGAATTGCACATTTGGCACCATATAGTTCACAAGGCACTTTTTAGGACCTATATAACTAAATTATAGTGCAAATTTTTTAGTTAAGTTCTTTTAACGATAACAGACAAACCTTTTATTGGTCAACTGTTATACTTTTGTTATTTACTTATTACATTCTAATAAACATTTTGAGACCCGTTAGAACTTTTTGCAATGTGAATTGCACATTTGGCACCATATAGTTAACAAGGCACTTTTAAAGACCTTTATAACTAATGTATAGTGCAAATTTTTTAGTTAAGTTCTTTTAACGATAACAGACAAACCTTTTATTGGTTAACTGTTATACTTTTGTTATTTACTTATTAGACTCTAATAAACATTTTGAGACCCGTTAGAACTTTTTGCAATGTGAATTGCACATTTGGCACCATATAGTTCACAAGGCACATTTTAGGACCTATATAACTAATGTATAGTGCAAATTTCTTAGTTAAGTTCTTTTAACGATAACAGACAAACCTTTTACTGGTTAACTGTTATACTTTTGTTATTTACTTATTAGACTCTAATAAACATTTTGAGACCTATTAGAACTTTTTGCAATGTGAATTGCCTATTTGGCACCATATAGTTCACAAGGCACATTTTTGGACATATATAACTAATGTATAGTGCAAATTTTTTAATTAAGTTCTTTTAACGATAACAGACAAACCTTTTATTGGTTAACTGTTATACTTTTATTATTTACTTATTAGACTCTAATAAACATTTTGAGACCCGTTAGAACTTTTTGCAATGTGAATTGCACATTTGGCACAATATAGTTCACAAGGCACTTTTTAGGACCTATATAAATAATGTATAGTGCAAATATTTTAGTTAAGTTCTTTTAACGATAACAGACAAACCTTTTATTGGTCAACTGTTATACTTTTGTTATTTACTTATTACATTCTAATAAACATTTTGAGACCCGTTAGAAATTTTTGCAATGTGAATTGCACATTTGGCACCATATAGTTCACAAGGCACTTTTTAGGACCTATATAACTAATGTATAGTGCAAATTTTTTAGTTAAGTTCTTTTAACGATAACAGACAAACCTTTTATTGGTTAACTGTTATACTTTTATTATTTACTTATTAGACTCTAATAAACATTTTGAGACCCGTTAGAACTTTTTTCAATGTGAATTGCACATTTGGCACAATATAGTTCACAAGGCACATTTTAGGACATATATAACTAATGTATAGTGCAAATTTTTTAGTTAAGTTCTTTTAACGATAACAGACAAACCTTTTATTGGTTAACTGTTATACTTTTATTATTTACTTATTAGACTCTAATAAACCTTTTGAGACCCGTTAGAACTTTTTGCAATGTGAATTGCACATTTGGCACCATATAGTTCACAAGGCACTTTTTAGGACATATATAACTAATGTATAGTGCAAATTTTTTAGTTAAGTTCTTTTAACGATAACAGACAAACTTTTAAATGGTTAACTGTTATACTTTTATTATTTACTTATTAGACTCTAATAAACATTTTGAGACCCGTTAGAAATTTTTGCAATGTGAATTGCACATTTGGCACCATATAGTTCACAAGGCACTTTTCAGGACCTATATAACTAATGTATAGTGCAAATATTTTAGTTAAGTTCTTTTAACGATAACAGACAAACCTTTTATTGGTTAACTGTTATACTTTTATTATTTACTTATTAGACTCTAATAAACATTTTGAGACCCGTTAGAACTTTTTGCAATGTGAATTGCACATTTGGCACCATATAGTTCACAAGGCACTTTTTAGGACCTATATAACTAATGTATAGTGCAAATGTTTTAGTTAAGTTCTTTTAACGATAACAGACAAACCTTTTATTGGTTAACTGTTATACTTTTATTATTTACTTATTAGACTCTAATAAACATTTTGAGACCTATTAGAACTTTTTGCAATGTGAATTGCACATTTGGCACCATATAGTTCACAAGGCACTTTTTAGGACCTATATAACTAATAGACAGTGCAAATTTTTTAGTTAAGTTCTTTTAACGATAACAGACAAACCTTTTATTGGTTAACTGTTATACTTTTGTTATTTACTTATTAGACTCTAATAAACATTTTGAGACCCGTTAGAACTTTTTGCAATGTGAATTCCACATTTGGCACCATATTGTTCACAAGGCACTTTTTAGGACCTATATAACTAATGTATAGAGCAAATTTTTTAGTTAAGTTCTTTTAACGATAACAGACAAACCTTTTATTGGTTAACTGGTATACTTTTATTATTTACTTATTAGACTCTAATAAACATTTTGAGACCTGTTAGAACTTTTTTCAATGTGAATTGCACATTTGGCACAATATAGTTCACAAGGCACATTTTAAGACCTATATAACTAATAGATAGTGCAAATTTTTTAGTTAAGTTCTTTTAACGATAACAGACAAACCTTTTATTGGTTAACTGTTATACTTTTATTATTTACTTATTAGACTCTAATAAACATTTTGAGACCCGTTAGAACTTTTTGCAATGTGAATTGCACATTTGGCACCATATAGTTCACAAGGCACTTTTTAGGACATATATAACTAATGTATAGTGCAAATTTTTTAGTTAAGTTCTTTTAACGATAACAGACAAACTTTTAATTGGTTAACTGTTATACTTTTATTATTTACTTATTAGACTCTAATAAACATTTTGAGACCCGTTAGAAATTTTTGCAATGTGAATTGCACATTTGGCACCATATAGTTCACTAGGCACTTTTCAGGACCTATATAACTAATGTATAGTGCAAATATTTTAGTTAAGTTCTTTTAACGATAACAGACAAACCTTTTATTGGTTAACTGTTATACTTTTATTATTTACTTATTAGACTCTAATAAACATTTTGAGACCCGTTAGAACTTTTTGCAATGTAAATTGCACATTTGGCACCATATAGTTCACAAGGCACTTTTTAGGACCTATATAACTAATAGATAGTGCAAATTTTTTAGTTAAGTTCTTTTAACGATAACAGACAAACCTTTTATTGGTTAACTGTTATACTTTTGTTATTTACTTATTAGACTCTAATAAACATTTTGAGACCCGTTAGAACTTTTTTCAATGTGAATTGCACATTTGGCACAATATAGTTCACAAGGCACATTTTAGGACCTATATAACTAATGTATAGCGCAAATTTTTTAGTTAAGTTCTTTTAACGATAACAGACAAACCTTTTATTGGTTAACTGTTATACTTTTGTTATTTACTTATTAGACTCTAATAAACATTTTGAGACCCGTTAGAACTTTTTGCAATGTGAATTCCACATTTGGCACCATATTGTTCACAAAGCACTTTTTAGGACCTATATAACTAATGTATAGAGCAAATTTTTTAGTTAAGTTCTTTTAACGATAACAGACAAACCTTTTATTGGTTAACTGTTATACTTTTATTATTTACTTATTAGACTCTAATAAAATTTTGAGACCCGTTAGAACTTTTTGCAATGTGAATTGCACATTTGGCACCATATAGTTCACAAGGCACTTTTTAGGACATATATAAGTAATGTATAGTGCAAATGTTTTAGTTAAGTTCTTTTAACGATAACAGACAAACTTTTTATTGGTTAACTGTTATACTTTTATTATTTACTTATTAGACTCTAATAAACATTTTGAGACCCGTTAGAACTTTTTGCAATGTGAATTGCACATTTGGCACAATATAGTTCACAAGGCACTTTTTAGGACCTATATAACTAATGTATAGTGCAAATTTTTTAGTTAAGTTCCTTTAACGATAACAGACAAACCTTTTATTGGTTAATTGTTATACTTTTATTATTTACTTATTAGACTCTAATAAACATTTTGAGACCCGTTAGAACTTTTTGCAATGTGAATTGCACATTTGGCACCATATAGTTCACAAGGCACTTTTTAGGACCTATATAACTAAATTATAGTGCAAATTTTTTAGTTAAGTTCTTTTAACAATAACAGACAAACCTTTTATTGGTTAACTGTTATACTTTTGTTATTTACTTATTACATTCTAATAAACATTTTGAGACCCATTAGAACTTTTTGCAATGTGAATTGCACATTTGGCACCAGATAGTTAACAAGGCACTTTTAAAGACCTTTATAACTAATGTATAGTGCAAATTTTTTAGTTAAGTTCTTTTAACGATAACAGACAAACCTTTTATTGGTTAACTGTTATACTTTTATTATTTACTTATTAGACTCTAATAAACATTTTGAGACCCATTAGAACTTTTTGCAATGTGAATTGCACATTTGGCACCATATAGTTCACAAGGCACATTTTAGGACCTATATAACTAATGTATAGTGCAAATTTTTTAGTTAAGTTCTTTTAACGATAACAGACAAACCTTTTATTGGTTAACTGTTATACTTTTATTATTTACTTATTAGACTCTAATAAACATTTTGAGACCCGTTAGAACTTTTTGCAATGTGAATTGCACATTTGGCACAATATAGTTCACAAGGCACTTTTTAGGACCTATATAACTAATGTATAGTGCAAATTTTTTAGTTAAGTTCTTTTAACGATAACAGACAAACCTTTTATTGGTTAACTGTTATACTTTTATTATTTACTTAATAAACTCTAATAAACATTTTGAGACCCGTTAGAAATTTCTACAATGTGAATTGCACATTTGGCACCATATAGTTCACAAGGCACATTTTTGGACATATATAACTAATGTATAGTGCAAATTTTTTAGTTAAGTTCTTTTAACGATAACAGACAAACCTTTTATTGGTTAACTGTTATACTTTTGTTATTTACTTATTAGACTCTAATAAACATTTTGAGACCCGTTAGAACTTTTTGCAAGGTGAATTGCATATTTGGCACCATATAGTTCACAAGGCACTTTTTAGGACCTATATAACTAATGTATAGTGCAAATTTTTTAATTAAGTTCTTTTAACGATAACAGACAAACTTTTAATTGGTTAACTGTTATACTTTTATTATTTACTTATTAGATTCTAATAAACATTTTGAGACCCGTTAGAAATTTTTGCAATGTGAATTGCACATTTGGCACCATATAGTTCACAAGGCACTTTTTAGGACCTATATAACTAATGTATAGTGCAAATTTTTTAGTTAAGTTCTTTTAACGATAACAGACAAACCTTTTATTGGTTAACTGTTATACTTTTATTATTTACTTATTAGACTCTAATAAACATTTTGAGACCCGTTAGAACTTTTTGCAATGTGAATTGCACATTTGGCACCATATAGTTCACAAGGCACATTTTAGGACCTATATAACTAATGTATAGTGCAAATTTTTTAGTTAAGTTCTTTTAACGATAACAGACAAACCTTTTATTGGTTAACTGTTATACTTTTATTATTTACTTATTAGACTCTAATAAACATTTTGAGACCCGTTAGAACTTTTTGCAATGTGAATTGCACATTTGGCACAATAGAGTTCACAAGGCACTTTTTAGGACCTATATAACTAATGTATAGTGCAAATTTTTTAGTTAAGTTCTTTTAACGATAACAGACAAACCTTTTATTGGTTAACTGTTATACTTTTATTATTTACTTATTAAACTCTAATAAACATTTTGAGACCCGTTAGAAATTTCTACAATGTGAATTGCATATTTGGCACCATATAGTTCACAAGGCACTTTTTAGGACCTATATAACTAATGTATAGTGCAAATTTTTTAATTAAGTTCTTTTAACGATAACAGACAAACTTTTAATTGGTTAACTGTTATACTTTTATTATTTACTTATTAGACTCTAATAAACATTTTGAGACCCGTTAGAAATTTTTGCAATGTGAATTGCACATTTGGCACCATATAGTTCACAAGGCACTTTTTAGGACCTATATAACTAATGTATAGTGCAAATTTTTTAGTTAAGTTCTTTTAACGATAACAGACAAACCTTTTATTGGTTAACTGTTATACTTTTATTATTTACTTATTAGACTCTAATAAACATTTTGAGACCCGTTAGAACTTTTTGCAATGTGAATTCCACATTTGGCACCATATAGTTCACAAGGCACTTTTTAGGACCTATATAACTAATGTATAGTGCAAATTTTTTAGTTAAGTTCTTTTAACGATAACAGACAAACCTTTTATTGGTTAACTGTTATACTTTTATTATTTACTTATTAGACTCTAATAAACATTTTGAGACCCGTTAGAACTTTTTGCAATGTGAATTGCACATTTGGCACAATATAGTTCACAAGGCACTTTTTAGGACCTATATAACTAATGTATAGTGCAAATTTTTTAGTTAAGTTCTTTTAACGATAACAGACAAACCTTTTATTGGTTAACTGTTATACTTTTATTATTTACTTATTAAACTCTAATAAACATTTTGAGACCCGTTAGAAATTTCTACAATGTGAATTGCACATTTGGCACCATATAGTTCACAAGGCACATTTTTGGACCTATATAACTAATGTATAGTGCAAATTTTTTAGTTAAGTTCTTTTAACGATAACAGACAAACCTTTTATTGGTTAACTGTTATACTTTTATTATTTACTTATTAGACTCTAATAAACATTTTGAGACCCGTTAGAACTTTTTGCAATGTGAATTGCACATTTGGCACCATATAGTTCACAAGGCACTTTTTAGGACCTATATAACTAATGTATAGTGCAAATTTTTTAGTTAAGTTCTTTTAACGATAACAGACAAACCTTTTATTGGTTAACTGTTATACTTTTATTATTTACTTATTAGACTCTAATAAACATTTTGAGACCCGTTAGAACTTTTTGCAATGTGAATTGCACATTTGGCACCATATAGTTCACAAGGCACTTTTTAGGACCTATATAACTAATGTATAGTGCAAATTTTTTAGTTAAGTTCTTTTAACGATAACAGACAAACCTTTTATTGGTTAACTGTTATACTTTTATTATTTACTTATTAGATTCTAATAAACATTTTGAGACCCGTTAGAACTTTTTGCAATGTGAATTGCACATTTGGCACCATATAGTTCACAAGGCACTTTTTAGGACCTATATAACTAATAGATAGTGCAAATTTTTTAGTTAAGTTCTTTTAACGATAACAGACAAACCTTTTATTGGTTAACTGTTATACTTTTGTTATTTACTTATTAGACTCTAATAAACATTTTGAGACCCGTTAGAACGTTTTGCAATGTGAATTGCACATTTGGCACCATATAGTTCACAAGGCACTTTTTAGGACCTATATAACTAATGTATAGTGCAAATTTTTTAGTTAAGTTCTTTTAACGATAACATACAAACCTTTTATTGGTTAACTGTTATACTTTTATTATTTACTTATTAGACTCTAATAAACATTTTGAGACCCGTTAGAACTTTTTGCAATGTGAATTGCACATTTGGCACCATATAGTTAACAAGGCACTTTTAAAGACCTTTATAACTAATGTATAGTGCAAATTTTTTAGTTAAGTTCTTTTAACGATAACAGACAAACCTTTTATTGGTTAACTGTTATACTTTTATTTTTTACTTATTAGACTCTAATAAACATTTTGAGACCCGTTAGAAATTTTTGCAATGTGAATTGCACATTTGGCACCATATAGTTTACAAGGCACTTTTTAGGACCTATATAACTAATAGACAGTGCAAATTTTTTAGTTAAGTTCTTTTAACGATAACAGACAAACCTTTTATTGGTTAACTGTTATACTTTTGTTATTTACTTATTAGACTCTAATAAACATTTTGAGACCCGTTAGAACTTTTTGCAATGTGAATTCCACATTTGGCACCATTTTGTTCACAAGGCACTTTTTAGGACCTATATAACTAATGTATAGAGCAAATTTTTTAGTTAAGTTCTTTTAACGATAACAGACAAACCTTTTATTGGTTAACTGGTATACTTTTATTATTTACTTAGTAGACTCTAATAAACATTTTGAGACCCGTTAGAACTTTTTTCAATGTGAATTGCACATTTGGCACAATATAGTTCACAAGGCACATTTTAAGACCTATATAACTAATAGATAGTGCAAATTTTTTAGTTAAGTTCTTTTAACGATAACAGACAAACCTTTTATTGGTTAACTGTTATACTTTTATTATTTACTTATTAGACTCTAATAAACCTTTTGAGACCCGTTAGAACTTTTTGCAATGTGAATTGCACATTTGGGACCATATAGTTCACAAGGCACTTTTTAGGACATATATAACTAATGTATAGTGCAAATTTTTTAGTTAAGTTCTTTTAACGATAACAGACAAACCTTTAATTGGTTAACTGTTATACTTTTATTATTTACTTATTAGACTCTAATAAACATTTTGAGACCCGTTAGAAATTTTTGCAATGTGAATTGCACATTTGGCACCATATAGTTCACTAGGCACTTTTCAGGACCTATATAACTAATGTATAGTGCAAATATTTTAGTTAAGTTCTTTTAACGATAACAGACAAACCTTTTATTGGTTAACTGTTATACTTTTATTATTTACTTATTAGACTCTAATAAACATTTTGAGACCCGTTAGAACTTTTTGCAATGTAAATTGCACATTTGGCACCATATAGTTCACAAGGCACTTTTTAGGACCTATATAACTAATAGATAGTGCAAATTTTTTAGTTAAGTTCTTTTAACGATAACAGACAAACCTTTTATTGGTTAACTGTTATACTTTTGTTATTTACTTATTAGACTCTAATAAACATTTTGAAACCCGTTAGAACTTTTTTCAATGTGAATTGCACATTTGGCACAATATAGTTCACAAGGCACATTTTAGGACCTATATAACTAATGTATAGCGCAAATTTTTTAGTTAAGTTCTTTTAACGATAACAGACAAACCTTTTATTGGTTAACTGGTATACTTTTATTATTTACTTATTAGACTCTAATAAACATTTTGAGACCCGTTAGAACTTTTTGCAATGTGAATTTCACATTTGGCACCATATAGTTCACAAGGCACTTTTTAGGACCTATATAACTAATGTATAGTGCAAATTTTTTAGTTAAGTTCTTTTAACGATAACAGACAAACCTTTTATTGGTTAACTGTTATACTTTTGTTATTTACTTATTAGACTCTAATAAACATTTGGAGACCTATTAGAACTTTTTGCAAGGTGAATTGCATATTTGGCACCATATAGTTCACAAGGCACTTTTTAGGACCTATATAACTAATGTATAGTGCAAATTTTTTAATTAAGTTCTTTTAACGATAACAGACAAACTTTTAATTGGTTAACTGTTATACTTTTATTATTTACTTATTAGACTCTAATAAACATTTTGAGACCCGTTAGAAATTTTTGCAATGTGAATTGCACATTTGGCACCATATAGTTCACAAGGCACTTTTTAGGACCTATATAACTAATGTATAGTGCAAATTTTTTAGTTAAGTTCTTTTAACGATAACAGACAAACCTTTTATTGGTTAACTGTTATACTTTTATTATTTACTTATTAGACTCTAATAAACATTTTGAGACCCGTTAGAACTTTTTGCAATGTGAATTGCACATTTGGCACCATATAGTTCACAAGGCACTTTTTAGGACCTATATAACTAATGTATAGTGCAAATTTTTTAGTTAAGTTCTTTTAACGATAACAGACAAACCTTTTATTGGTTAACTGTTATACTTTTATTATTTACTTATTAGACTCTAATAAACATTTTGAGACCCGTTAGAACTTTTTGCAATGTGAATTGCACATTTGGCACAATATAGTTCACAAGGCACTTTTTAGGACCTATATAACTAATGTATAGTGCAAATTTTTTAGTTAAGTTCTTTTAACGATAACAGACAAACCTTTTATTGGTTAACTGTTATACTTTTATTATTTACTTATTAAACTCTAATAAACATTTTGAGACCCGTTAGAAATTTCTACAATGTGAATTGCACATTTGGCACCATATAGTTCACAAGGCACATTTTTGGACATATATAACTAATGTATAGTGCAAATTTTTTAGTTAAGTTCTTTTAACGATAACAGACAAACCTTTTATTGGTTAACTGTTATACTTTTATTATTTACTTATTAGACTCTAATAAACATTTTGAGACCCGTTAGAACTTTTTGCAATGTGAATTGCACATTTGGCACCATATAGTTCACAAGGCACTTTTTAGGACCTATATAACTAATGTATAGTGCAAATTTTTTAGTTAAGTTCTTTTAACGATAACAGACAAACCTTTTATTGGTTAACTGTTATACTTTTATTATTTACTTATTAGACTCTAATAAACATTTTGAGACCCGTTAGAACTTTTTGCAATGTGAATTGCACATTTGGCACCATATAGTTCACAAGGCACTTTTTAGGACCTATATAACTAATGTATAGTGCAAATTTTTTAGTTAAGTTCTTTTAACGATAACAGACAAACCTTTTATTGGTTAACTGTTATACTTTTATTATTTACTTATTAGATTCTAATAAACATTTTGAGACCCGTTAGAACTTTTTGCAATGTGAATTGCACATTTGGCACCATATAGTTCACAAGGCACTTTTTAGGACCTATATAACTAATAGATAGTGCAAATTTTTTAGTTAAGTTCTTTTAACGATAACAGACAAACCTTTTATTGGTTAACTGTTATACTTTTGTTATTTACTTATTAGACTCTAATAAACATTTTGAGACCCGTTAGAACCTTTTGCAATGTGAATTGCACATTTGGCACCATAAAGTTCACAAGGCACTTTTTAGGACCTATATAACTAATGTATAGTGCAAATTTTTTAGTTAAGTTCTTTTAACGATAACATACAAACCTTTTATTGGTTAACTGTTATACTTTTATTATTTACTTATTAGACTCTAATAAACATTTTGAGACCCGTTAGAACTTTTTGCAATGTGAATTGCACATTTGGCACCATATAGTTAACAAGGCACTTTTAAAGACCTTTATAACTAATGTATAGTGCAAATTTTTTAGTTAAGTTCTTTTAACGATAACAGACAAACCTTTTATTGGTTAACTGTTATACTTTTATTATTTACTTATTAGACTCTAATAAACATTTTGAGACCCGTTAGAACTTTTTGCAATGTGAATTGCACATTTGGCACCATATAGTTTACAAGGCACTTTTTAGGACCTATATAACTAATAGACAGTGCAAATTTTTTAGTTAAGTTCTTTTAACGATAACAGACAAACCTTTTATTGGTTAACTGTTATACTTTTGTTATTTACTTATTAGACTCTAATAAACATTTTGAGACCCGTTAGAACTTTTTGCAATGTGAATTCCACATTTGGCACCATATTGTTCACAAGGCACTTTTTAGGACCTATATAACTAATGTATAGAGCAAATTTTTTAGTTAAGTTCTTTTAACGATAACAGACAAACCTTTTATTGGTTAACTGGTATACTTTTATTATTTACTTAGTAGACTCTAATAAACATTTTGAGACCCGTTAGAACTTTTTTCAATGTGAATTGCACATTTGGCACAATATAGTTCACAAGGCACATTTTAAGACCTATATAACTAATAGATAGTGCAAATTTTTTAGTTAAGTTCTTTTAACGATAACAGACAAACCTTTTATTGGTTAACTGTTATACTTTTATTATTTACTTATTAGACTCTAATAAACCTTTTGAGACCCGTTAGAACTTTTTGCAATGTGAATTGCACATTTGGCACCATATAGTTCACAAGGCACTTTTTAGGACATATATAACTAATGTATAGTGCAAATTTTTTAGTTAAGTTCTTTTAACGATAACAGACAAACCTTTAATTGGTTAACTGTTATACTTTTATTATTTACTTATTAGACTCTAATAAACATTTTGAGACCCGTTAGAAATTTTTGCAATGTGAATTGCACATTTGGCACCATATAGTTCACTAGGCACTTTTCAGGACCTATATAACTAATGTATAGTGCAAATATTTTAGTTAAGTTCTTTTAACGATAACAGACAAACCTTTTATTGGTTAACTGTTATACTTTTATTATTTACTTATTAGACTCTAATAAACATTTTGAGACCCGTTAGAACTTTTTGCAATGTAAATTGCACATTTGGCACCATATAGTTCACAAGGCACTTTTTAGGACCTATATAACTAATAGATAGTGCAAATTTTTTAGTTAAGTTCTTTTAACGATAACAGACAAACCTTTTATTGGTTAACTGTTATACTTTTGTTATTTACTTATTAGACTCTAATAAACATTTTGAGACCCGTTAGAACTTTTTTCAATGTGAATTGCACATTTGGCACAATATAGTTCACAAGGCACATTTTAGGACCTATATAACTAATGTATAGCGCAAATTTTTTAGTTAAGTTCTTTTAACGATAACAGACAAACCTTTTATTGGTTAACTGGTATACTTTTATTATTTACTTATTAGACTCTAATAAACATTTTGAGACCCGTTAGAACTTTTTGCAATGTGAATTTCACATTTGGCACCATATAGTTCACAAGGCACTTTTTAGGACCTATATAACTAATGTATAGTGCAAATTTTTTAGTTAAGTTCTTTTAACGATAACAGACAAACCTTTTATTGGTTAACTGTTATACTTTTGTTATTTACTTATTAGACTCTAATAAACATTTTGAGACCCGTTAGAACTTTTTGCAATGTGAATTCCACATTTGGCACCATATTGTTCACAAAGCACTTTTTAGGACCTATACAACTAATGTATAGAGCAAATTTTTTAGTTAAGTTCTTTTAACGATAACAGACAAACCTTTTATTGGTTAACTGTTATACTTTTATTATTTACTTATTAGACTCTAATAAAATTTTGAGACCCGTTAGAACTTTTTGCAATGTGAATTGCACATTTGGCACCATATAGTTCACAAGGCACTTTTTAGGACATATATAAGTAATGTATAGTGCAAATGTTTTAGTTAAGTTCTTTTAACGATAACAGACAAACCTTTTATTGGTTAACTGTTATACTTTTATTATTTACTTATTAGACTCTAATAAACATTTTGAGACCCGTTAGAACTTTTTGCAATGTGAATTGCACATTTGGCACAATATAGTTCACAAGGCACTTTTTAGGACCTATATAACTAATGTATAGTGCAAATTTTTTAGTTAAGTTCTTTTAACGATAACAGACAAACCTTTTATTGGTTAATTGTTATACTTTTATTATTTACTTATTAGACTCTAATAAACATTTTGAGACCCGTTAGAACTTTTTGCAATGTGAATTGCACATTTGGCACCATATAGTTCACAAGGCACTTTTTAGGACCTATATAACTAAATTATAGTGCAAATTTTTTAGTTAAGTTCTTTTAACGATAACAGACAAACCTTTTATTGGTTAACTGTTATACTTTTGTTATTTACTTATTACATTCTAATAAACATTTTGAGACCCGTTAGAACTTTTTGCAATGTGAATTGCACATTTGGCACCAGATAGTTAACAAGGCACTTTTAAAGACCTTTATAACTAATGTATAGTGCAAATTTTTTAGTTAAGTTCTTTTAACGATAACAGACAAACCTTTTATTGGTTAACTGTTATACTTTTATTATTTACTTATTAGACTCTAATAAACATTTTGAGACCCGTTAGAACTTTTTGCAATGTGAATTGCACATTTGGCACAATATAGTTCACAAGGCACTTTTTAGGACCTATATAACTAATGTATAGTGCAAATTTTTTAGTTAAGTTCTTTTAACGATAACAGACAAACCTTTTATTGGTTAACTGTTATACTTTTATTATTTACTTAATAAACTCTAATAAACATTTTGAGACCCGTTAGAAATTTCTACAATGTGAATTGCACATTTGGCACCATATAGTTCACAAGGCACATTTTTGGACATATATAACTAATGTATAGTGCAAATTTTTTAGTTAAGTTCTTTTAACGATAACAGACAAACCTTTTATTGGTTAACTGTTATACTTTTGTTATTTACTTATTAGACTCTAATAAACATTTTGAGACCTATTAGAACTTTTTGCAAGGTGAATTGCATATTTGGCACCATATAGTTCACAAGGCACTTTTTAGGACCTATATAACTAATGTATAGTGCAAATTTTTTAATTAAGTTCTTTTAACGATAACAGACAAACTTTTAATTGGTTAACTGTTATACTTTTATTATTTACTTATTAGACTCTAATAAACATTTTGAGACCCGTTAGAAATTTTTGCAATGTGAATTGCACATTTGGCACCATATAGTTCACAAGGCACTTTTTAGGACCTATATAACTAATGTATAGTGCAAATTTTTTAGTTAAGTTCTTTTAACGATAACAGACAAACCTTTTATTGGTTAACTGTTATACTTTTATTATTTACTTATTAGACTCTAATAAACATTTTGAGACCCGTTAGAACTTTTTGCAATGTGAATTGCACATTTGGCACCATATAGTTCACAAGGCACATTTTAGGACCTATATAACTAATGTATAGTGCAAATTTTTTAGTTAAGTTCTTTTAACGATAACAGACAAACCTTTTATTGGTTAACTGTTATACTTTTATTATTTACTTATTAGACTCTAATAAACATTTTGAGACCCGTTAGAACTTTTTGCAATGTGAATTGCACATTTGGCACAATATAGTTCACAAGGCACTTTTTAGGACCTATATAACTAATGTATAGTGCAAATTTTTTAGTTAAGTTCTTTTAACGATAACAGACAAACCTTTTATTGGTTAACTGTTATACTTTTATTATTTACTTATTAAACTCTAATAAACATTTTGAGACCCGTTAGAAATTTCTACAATGTGAATTGCACATTTGGCACCATATAGTTCACAAGGCACATTTTTGGACATATATAACTAATGTATAGTGCAAATTTTTTAGTTAAGTTCTTTTAACGATAACAGACAAACCTTTTATTGGTTAACTGTTATACTTTTGTTATTTACTTATTAGACTCTAATAAACATTTTGAGACCTATTAGAACTTTTTGCAAGGTGAATTGCATATTTGGCACCATATAGTTCACAAGGCACTTTTTAGGACCTATATAACTAATGTATAGTGCAAATTTTTTAATTAAGTTCTTTTAACGATAACAGACAAACTTTTAATTGGTTAACTGTTATACTTTTATTATTTACTTATTAGACTCTAATAAACATTTTGAGACCCGTTAGAACTTTTTGCAATGTGAATTGCACATTTGGCACCATATAGTTCACAAGGCACTTTTTAGGACCTATATAACTAATGTATAGTGCAAATTTTTTAGTTAAGTTCTTTTAACGATAACAGACAAACCTTTTATTGGTTAACTGTTATACTTTTATTATTTACTTATTAGACTCTAATAAACATTTTGAGACCCGTTAGAACTTTTTGCAATGTGAATTGCACATTTGGCACCATATAGTTCACAAGGCACTTTTTAGGACCTATATAACTAATGTATAGTGCAAATTTTTTAGTTAAGTTCTTTTAACGATAACAGACAAACCTTTTATTGGTTAACTGTTATACTTTTATTATTTACTTATTAGACTCTAATAAACATTTTGAGACCCGTTAGAACTTTTTGCAATGTGAATTGCACATTTGGCACAATATAGTTCACAAGGCACTTTTTAGGACCTATATAACTAATGTATAGTGCAAATTTTTTAGTCAAGTTCTTTTAACGATAACAGACAAACCTTTTATTGGTTAACTGTTATACTTTTATTATTTAATTATTAACTCTAATAAACATTTTGAGACCCGTTAGAAATTTCTACAATGTGAATTGCACATTTGGCACCATATAGTTCACAAGGCACATTTTTGGACATATATAACTAATGTATAGTGCAAATTTTTTAGTTAAGTTCTTTTAACGATAACAGACAAACCTTTTATTGGTTAACTGTTATACTTTTATTATTTACTTATTAGACTCTAATAAACATTTTGAGACCCGTTAGAACTTTTTGCAATGTGAATTGCACATTTGGCACCATATAGTTAACAAGGCACTTTTAAAGACCTTTATAACTAATGTATAGTGCAAATTTTTTAGTTAAGTTCTTTTAACGATAACAGACAAACCTTTTATTGGTTAACTGTTATACTTTTATTATTTACTTATTAGACTCTAATAAACATTTTGAGACCCGTTAGAATTTTTTGCAATGTGAATTGCACATTTGGCACCATATAGTTCACAAGGCACATTTTAGGACCTATATAACTTATGTATAGTGCAAATTTTTTAGTTAAGTTCTTTTAACGATAACAGACAAACCTTTTATTGGTTAACTGTTATACTTTTGTTGTTTACTTATTAGACTCTAATAAACATTTTGAGACCTGTTAGAACTTTTTGCAAGGTGAATTGCATATTTGGCACCATATAGTTCACAAGGCACTTTTTAGGACCTATATAACTAATGTATAGTGCAAATTTTTTAATTAAGTTCTTTTAACGATAACAGACAAACTTTTAATTGGTTAACTGTTATACTTTTATTATTTACTTATTAGACTCTAATAAACATTTTGAGACCCGTTAGAACTTTTTGCAATGTGAATTGCACATTTGGCACAATATAGTTCACAAGGCACTTTTTAGGACCTATATAACTAATGTATAGTGCAAATTTTTTAGTTAAGTTCTTTTAACGATAACAGACAAACCTTTTATTGGTTAACTGTTATACTTTTATTATTTACTTATTAAACTCTAATAAACATTTTGAGACCCGTTAGAACTTTTTGCAATGTGAATTGCACATTTGGCACCATATAGTTCACAAGGCACTTTTTAGGACCTATATAACTAATGTATAGTGCAAATTTTTTAGTTAAGTTCTTTTAACGATAACAGACAAACCTTTTATTGGTTAACTGTTATACTTTTATTATTTACTTATTAGACTCTAATAAACATTTTGAGACCCGTTAGAACTTTTTGCAATGTGAATTGCACATTTGGCACCATATAGTTCACAAGGCACTTTTTAGGACATATATAACTAATAGATAGTGCAAATATTTTAGTTAAGTTCTTTTAACGATAACATACAAACCTTTTATTGGTTAACTGTTATACTTTTGTTATTTACTTATTAGACTCTAATAAACATTTTTAGACCCGTTAGAACGTTTTGCAATGTGAATTGCACATTTGGCACCATATAGTTCACAAGGCACTTTTTAGGACCTATATAACTAATGTATAGTGCAAATTTTTTAGTTAAGTTCTTTTAACGATAACAGACAAACCTTTTATTGGTTAACTGTTATACTTTTATTATTTACTTATTAGACTCTAATAAACATTTTGAGACCTATTAGAACTTTTTGCAAGGTGAATTGCATATTTGGCACCATATAGTTCACAAGGCACTTTTTAGGACCTATATAACTAATGTATAGTGCAAATTTTTTAATTAAGTTCTTTTAACGATAACAGACAAACTTTTAATTGGTTAACTGTTATACTTTTGTTATTTACTTATTAGACTCTAATAAACATTTTGAGACCCGTTAGAAATTTTTGCAATGTGAATTGCACATTTGGCACCATATAGTTCACAAGGCACTTTTTAGGACTTATATAACTAATGTATAGTGCAAATTTTTTAGTTAAGTTCTTTTAACGATAACAGACAAACCTTTTATTGGTTAACTGTTATACTTTTATTATTTACTTATTAGACTCTAATAAACATTTTGAGACCCGTTAGAACTTTTTGCAATGTGAATTGCACATTTGGCACCATATAGTTCACAAGGCACTTTTTAGGACCTATATAACTAATGTATAGTGCAAATTTTTTAGTTAAGTTCTTTTAACGATAACAGACAAACCTTTTATTGGTTAACTGTTATACTTTTATTATTTACTTATTAGACTCTAATAAACATTTTGAGACCCGTTAGAACTTTTTGCAATGTGAATTGCACATTTGGCACAATATAGTTCACAAGGCACTTTTTAGGACCTATATAACTAATGTATAGTGCAAATTTTTTAGTTAAGTTCTTTTAACGATAACATACAAACCTTTTATTGGTTAACTGTTATACTTTTGTTATTTACTTATTAGACTCTAATAAACATTTTTAGACCCGTTAGAACGTTTTGCAATGTGAATTGCACATTTGGCACCATATAGTTCACAAGGCACTTTTTAGGACCTATATAACTAATGTATAGTGCAAATTTTTTAGTTAAGTTCTTTTAACGATAACAGACAAACCTTTTATTGGTTAACTGTTATACTTTTATTATTTACTTATTAGACTCTAATAAACATTTTGAGACCCGTTAGAACTTTTTGCAATGTGAATTGCACATTTGGCACCATATAGTTCACAAGGCACTTTTTAGGACCTATATAACTAATGTATAGTGCAAATTTTTTAGTTAAGTTCTTTTAACGATAACAGACAAACCTTTTATTGGTTAACTGTTATACTTTTATTATTTACTTATTAGACTCTAATAAACATTTTGAGACCCGTTAGAACTTTTTGCAATGTGAATTGCACATTTGGCACCATATAGTTCACAAGGCACTTTTTAGGACCTATATAACTAATGTATAGTGCAAATTTTTTAGTTAAGTTCTTTTAACGATAACAGACAAACCTTTTATTGGTTAACTGTTATACTTTTATTATTTACTTATTAGACTCTAATAAACATTTTGAGACCCGTTAGAACTTTTTGCAATGTGAATTGCACATTTGGCACCATATAGTTCACAAGGCACTTTTTAGGACCTATATAACTAATGTATAGTGCAAATTTTTTAGTTAAGTTCTTTTAACGATAACAGACAAACCTTTTATTGGTTAACTGTTATACTTTTATTATTTACTTATTAGACTCTAATAAACATTTTGAGACCCGTTAGAACTTTTTGCAATGTGAATTGCACATTTGGCACCATATAGTTCACAAGGCACTTTTTAGGACCTATATAACTAATAGATAGTGCAAATTTTTTAGTTAAGTTCTTTTAACGATAACAGACAAACCTTTTATTGGTTAACTGTTATACTTTTGTTATTTACTTATTAGACTCTAATAAACATTTTGAGACCCGTTAGAACGTTTTGCAATGTGAATTGCACATTTGGCACCATATAGTTCACAAGGCACTTTTTAGGACCTATATAACTAATGTATAGTGCAAATTTTTTAGTTAAGTTCTTTTAACGATAACATACAAACCTTTTATTGGTTAACTGTTATACTTTTATTATTTACTTATTAGACTCTAATAAACATTTTGAGACCCGTTAGAACTTTTTGCAATGTGAATTGCACATTTGGCACCATATAGTTAACACGGCACTTTTAAAGACCTTTATAACTAATGTATAGTGCAAATTTTTTAGTTAAGTTCTTTTAACGATAACAGACTAACCTTTTATTGGTTAACTGTTATACTTTTATTATTTACTTATTAGACTCTAATAAACATTTTTAGACCCGTTAGAACTTTTTGCAATGTGAATTGCACATTTGGCACCATATAGTTCACAAGGCACATTTTAGGACCTATATAACTAATGTATAGTGCAAATTTTTTAGTTAAGTTCTTTTAACGATAACAGACAAACCTTTTATTGGTTAACTGTTATACTTTTGTTGTTTACTTATTAGACTCTAATAAACATTTTGAGACTTGTTAGAACTTTTTGCAAGGTGAATTGCACATTTGGCACCATATAGTTCACAAGGCACTTTTTAGGACCTATATAACTAATGTATAGTGCAAATTTTTTAATTAAGTTCTTTTAACGATAACAGACAAACTTTTAATTGGTTAACTGTTATACTTTTATTATTTACTTATTAGACTCTAATAAACATTTTGAGACCCGTTAGAAATTTTTGCAATGTGAATTGCACATTTGGCACCATATAGTTCACAAGGCACTTTTTAGGACCTATATAACTAATGTATAGTGCAAATTTTTTAGTTAAGTTCTTTTAACGATAACAGACAAACCTTTTATTGGTTAACTGTTATACTTTTATTATTTACTTATTAGACTCTAATAAACATTTTGAGACCCGTTAGAACTTTTTGCAATGTGAATTGCACATTTGGCACCATATAGTTCACAAGGCACTTTTTAGGACCTATATAACTAATGTATAGTGCAAATTTTTTAGTTAAGTTCTTTTAACGATAACAGACAAACCTTTTATTGGTTAACTGTTATACTTTTATTATTTACTTATTAGACTCTAATAAACATTTTGAGACCCGTTAGAACTTTTTGCAATGTGAATTGCACATTTGGCACAATATAGTTCACAAGGCACTTTTTAGGACCTATATAACTAATGTATAGTGCAAATTTTTTAGTTAAGTTCTTTTAACGATAACAGACAAACCTTTTATTGGTTAACTGTTATACTTTTATTATTTACTTATTAAACTCTAATAAACATTTTGAGACCCGTTTGAAATTTTTACAATGTGAATTGCACATTTGGCACCATATAGTTCACAAGGCACATTTTTGGACATATATAACTAATGTATAGTGCAAATTTTTTAGTTAAGTTCTTTTAACGATAACAGACAAACCTTTTATTGGTTAACTGTTATACTTTTGTTATTTACTTATTAGACTCTAATAAACATTTTGAGACCTGTTAGAACTTTTTGCAATGTGAATTGCATATTTGGCACCATATAGTTCACAAGGCACTTTTTAGGACCTATATAACTAATGTATAGTGCAAATTTTTTAATTAAGTTCTTTTAACGATAACATACAAACCTTTTATTGGTTAACTGTTATACTTTTGTTGTTTACTTATTAGACTCTAATAAACATTTTGAGACCTGTTAGAACTTTTTGCAAGGTGAATTGCACATTTGGCACCATATAGTTCACAAGGCACTTTTTAGGACATATATAACTAATGTATAGTGCAAATGTTTTAGTTAAGTTCTTTTAACGATAACAGACAAACTTTTCATTGGTTAACTGATTTTTTATTTAAGTTCTTTTAACGATAACAGACAAACCTTTTATTGGTTAACTGTTATACTTTTATTATTTACTTATTAGACTCTAATAAACATTTTGAGACCCTTTAGAACTTTTTGTAATGTGAATTGCACATTTGGCACCATATAGTTCACAAGGCACATTTTAGGACCTATATAACTAATGTATAGTGCAAATTTTTTAGTTAAGTTCTTTTAACGATAACAGACAAACCTTTTATTAGTTAACTGTTATACTTTTATTATTTACTTATTAGACTCTAATAAACATTTTGAGACCCGTTAGAACTTTTTGCAATGTGAATTGCACATTTGGCACAATATAGTTCACAAGGCACTTTTTAGGACCTATATAACTAATGTATAGTGCAAATTTTTTAGTTAAGTTCTTTTAACGATAACATACAAACCTTTTATTGGTTAACTGTTATACTTTTATTATTTACTTATTAGACTCTAATAAACATTTTGAGACCCGTTAGAACTTTTTGCAATGTGAATTGCACATTTGGCACCATATAGTTCACAAGGCACTTTTTAGGACCTATATAACTAATAGATAGTGCAAATTTTTTAGTTAAGTTCTTTTAACGATAACAGACAAACCTTTTATTGGTTAACTGTTATACTTTTGTTATTTACTTATTAGACTCTAATAAACATTTTGAGATCCGTTAGAACGTTTTGCAATGTGAATTGCACATTTGGCACCATATAGTTCACAAGGCACTTTTTAAGACCTATATAACTAATGTGTAGTGCAAATTTTTTAGTTAAGTTCTTTTAACGATAACATACAAACCTTTTATTGGTTAACTGTTATACTTTTATTATTTACTTATTAGACAATAATAAACATTTTGAGACCCGTTAGAACTTTTTGCAATGTGAATTGCACATTTGGCACCATATAGTTAACAAGGCACTTTTAAAGACCTTTATAACTAATGTATAGTGCAAATTTTTTAATTAAGTTCTTTTAACGATAACAGACAAACCTTTTATTGGTTAACTGTTATACTTTTATTATTTACTTATTAGACTCTAATAAACATTTTGAGACCCGTTAGAACTTTTTGCAATGTGAATTGCACATTTGGCACCATATAGTTCACAAGGCACATTTTAGGACCTATATAACTAATGTATAGTGCAAATTTTTTAGTTAAGTTCTTTTAACGATAACAGACAAACCTTTTATTGGTTAACTGTTATACTTTTGTTATTTACTTATTAGACTCTAATAAACATTTTGAGACCTGTTAGAACTTTTTGCAAGGTGAATTGCATATTTGGCACCATATAGTTCACAAGGCACTTTTTAGGACATATATAACTAATGTATAGTGCAAATTTTTTAATTAAGTTCTTTTAACGATAACAGACAAACTTTTAATTGGTTAACTGTTATACTTTTATTATTTACTTATTAGACTCTAATAAACATTTTGAGACCCGTTAGAACTTCTTGCAATGTGAATTGCACATTTGGCACCATATAGTTAACAAGGCACTTTTAAAGACCTTTATAACTAATGTATAGTGCAAATTTTTTAGTTAAGTTCTTTTAACGATAACAGACAAACCTTTTATTGGTTAACTGTTATACTTTTGTTATTTACTTATTAGACTCTAATAAACATATTGAGATCCGTTAGAACGTTTTGCAATGTGAATTGCACATTTGGCACCATATAGTTCACAAGGCACTTTTTAAGACCTATATAACTAATGTATAGTGCAAATTTTTTAGTTAAGTTCTTTTAACGATAACATACAAACCTTTTATTGGTTAACTGTTATACTTTTATTATTTACTTATTAGACTCTAATAAACAATCTGAGACCCGTTAGAACTTTTTGCAATGTGAATTGCACATTTGGCACCATATAGTTCACAAGGCACTTTTAAAGACCTTTATAACTAATGTATAGTGCAAATTTTTTAGTTAAGTTCTTTTAACGATAACAGACAAACCTTTTATTGGTTAACTGTTATACTTTTATTATTTACTTATTAGACTCTAATAAACATTTTGAGACCCGTTAGAACTTTTTGCAATGTGAATTGCACATTTGGCACCATATAGTTCACAAGGCACATTTTAGGACCTATATAACTAATGTATAGTGCAAATTTTTTAGTTAAGTTCTTTTAACGATAACAGACAAACCTTTTATTGGTTAACTGTTATACTTTTGTTATTTACTTATTAGACTCTAATAAACATATTGAGATCCGTTAGAACGTTTTGCAATGTGAATTGCACATTTGGCACCATATAGTTCACAAGGCACTTTTTAAGACCTATATAACTAATGTATAGTGCAAATTTTTTAGTTAAGTTCTTTTAACGATAACATACAAACCTTTTATTGGTTAACTGTTATACTTTTATTATTTACTTATTAGACTCTAATAAACATTTTGAGACCCGTTAGAACTTTTTGCAATGTGAATTGCACATTTGGCACCATATAGTTAACAAGGCACTTTTAAAGACCTTTATAACTAATGTATAGTGCAAATTTTTTAGTTAAGTTCTTTTAACGATAACAGACAAACCTTTTATTGGTTAACTGTTATACTTTTATTATTTACTTATTAGACTCTAATAAACATTTTGAGACCCGTTAGAACTTTTTGCAATGTGAATTGCACATTTGGCACCATATAGTTCACAAGGCACATTTTAGGACCTATATAACTAATGTATAGTGCAAATTTTTTAGTTAAGTTCTTTTAACGATAACAGACAAACCTTTTATTGGTTAACTGTTATACTTTTGTTATTTACTTATTAGACTCTAATAAACATATTGAGATCCGTTAGAACGTTTTGCAATGTGAATTGCACATTTGGCACCATATAGTTCACAAGGCACTTTTTAAGACCTATATAACTAATGTATAGTGCAAATTTTTTAGTTAAGTTCTTTTAACGATAACATACAAACCTTTTATTGGTTAACTGTTATACTTTTATTATTTACTTATTAGACTCTAATAAACATTTTGAGACCCGTTAGAACTTTTTGCAATGTGAATTGCACATTTGGCACCATATAGTTAACAAGGCACTTTTAAAGACCTTTATAACTAATGTATAGTGCAAATTTTTTAGTTAAGTTCTTTTAACGATAACAGACAAACCTTTTATTGGTTAACTGTTATACTTTTATTATTTACTTATTAGACACTAATAAACATTTTGAGACCCGTTAGAACTTTTTGCAATGTGAATTGCACATTTGGCACCATATAGTTCACAAGGCACATTTTAGGACCTATATAACTAATGTATAGTGCAAATTTTTTAGTTAAGTTCTTTTAACGATAACAGACAAACCTTTTATTGGTTAACTGTTATACTTTTGTTATTTACTTATTAGACTCTAATAAACATTTTGAGACCTGTTAGAACTTTTTGCAAGGTGAATTGCATATTTGGCACCATATAGTTCACAAGGCACTTTTTAGGACCTATATAACTAATGTATAGTGCAAATTTTTTAATTAAGTTCTTTTAACGATAACAGACAAACTTTTAATTGGTTAACTGTTATACTTTTATTATTTACTTATTAGACTCTAATAAACATTTTGAGACCCGTTAGAACGTTTTGCAATGTGAATTGCACATTTGGCACCATATAGTTAACAAGGCACTTTTAAAGACCTTTATAACTAATGTATAGTGCAAATTTTTTAGTTAAGTTCTTTTAACGATAACAGACAAACCTTTTATTGGTTAACTGATTTTTTATTTAAGTCCTTTTAACGATAACAGACAAACCTTTTATTGGTTAACTGTTATACTTTTATTATTTACTTATTAGACTCTAATAAACATTTTGAGACCCGTTAGAACTTTTTGCAATGTGAATTGCACATTTGGCACCATATAGTTCACAAGGCACATTTTAGGACCTATATAACTAATGTATAGTGCAAATTTTTTAGTTAAGTTCTTTTAACGATAACAGACAAAATTTTTATTGGTTAACTGTTATACTTTTATTATTTACTTATTAGACTCTAATAAACATTTTGAGACCCGTTAGAACTTTTTGCAATGTGAATTGCACATTTGGCACAATATAGTTCACAAGGCACTTTTTAGGACCTATATAACTAATGTATAGTGCAAATTTTTTAGTTAAGTTCTTTTAACGATAACAGACAAACCTTTTATTGGTTAACTGTTATACTTTTATTATTTACTTATTAGACTCTAATGAACATTTTGAGACCCGTTAGAAATTTCTACAATGTGAATTGCACATTTGGCACCATATAGTTCACAAGGCACTTTTTTGGACATGTATAACTAATGTATAGTGCAAATTTTTTAGTTAAGTTATTTTAACGATAACAGACAAACCTTTTATTGGTTAACTGTTATACTTTTGTTATTTACTTATTAGACTCTAATAAACATTTTGAGACCCGTTAGAACTTTTTGCAATGTGAATTGCACATTTGGCACCATATAGTTCACAAGGCACTTTTTAGGACCTATATAACTAATGTATAGTGCAAATGTTTTAGTTAAGTTCTTTTAACGATAACAGACAAACTTTTTATTGGTTAACTGTTATACTTTTATTATTTACTTATTAGACTCTAACAAACATTTTGAGACCCATTAGAACTTTTTGCAATGTGAATTGCACATTTGGCAGGATATTGTTTACAAGGCACTTTTTAGGACCTATATTACTAATGTATAGTGCAAATTTTTTAGTTAAGTTCTTTAACGATAACAGACAAACCTTTTATTGGTTAACTGTTATACTTTTAATAATTACTTATTAGACTCTAATAAACATTTTGAGACCCGTTAGAAATTTTTCCAATGTGAATTGCACATTTGGCACCATATTGTTCACAAGGCACTTTTTAGGACTTATATAACTAATGTATAGTGCAAATATTTTAGTTAAGTACTTTTAACGATAACAGACAAACCTTTTATTGGTTAACTGTTATACTTTTATTATTTACTTATAAGACTCTAACAAACATTTTGAGACCCATTAGAACTTTTTGCAATGTGAATTGCACATTTGGCAGCATATTGTTCACAAGGCACTTTTTAGGACCTATATAACTAATGTATAGTGCAAATTTTTTAGTTAAGTTCTTTTAACGATAACAGACAAACCTTTTATTGGTTAACTGTTATACTTTTAATATTTACTTATTAGACTCTAGTAAACATTTTGAGACCCGTTAGAACTTTTTGCAATGTGAATTGCACATTTGTCACCATATAGTTCACAGGGCACTTTTTAGGACATATATAACTAATGTAAAGTGCAAATTTTTTAGTTAAGTTCTTTTAACGATAACAGACAAACTTTTAATTGGTTAACTGTTATACTTTTATTATTTACTTATTAGACTCTAATAAACATTTTGAGACCCGTTAGAAATTTTTGCAATGTGAATTGCACATTTGGCACCATATTGTTCACAAGGCACTTTTTAGGACTTATATAACTAATGTATAGTGCAAATATTTTAGTTAAGTTCTTTTAACGATAACAGACAAACCTTTTATTGGTTAACTGTTATACTTTTATTATTTACTTATTAGACTCTAACAAACATTTTGAGACCCATTAGAACTTTTTGCAATGTGAATTGCACATTTGGCAGCATATTGTTCACAAGGCACTTTTTAGGACCTATATAACTAATGTATAGTGCAAATTTTTTAGTTAAGTTCTTTTAACGATAACAGACAAACATTTAATTGGTTAACTGTTATACTTTTATTATTTACTTATTAGACTTTAATAAACATTTTGAAACCCGTTAGAAATTTTTGCAATGTGAATTGCACATTTGGCACCATATAGTTCACAAGGCACTTTTCAGGACCTATATAACTAATGTATAGTGCAAATATTTTAGTTAAGTTCTTTTAACGATAACAGACAAACCTTTTATTGGTTAACTGTTATACTTTTATTATTTACTTATTAGACCCTAATAAACATTTTGAGACCCGTTAGAACTTTTTTCAATGTGAATTGCACATTTGGCACAATATAGTTCACAAGGCACATTTCAGGACCTATATAACTAATGTATAGTGCAAATTTTTTAGTTAAGTTCTTTTAACGATAACAGACAAACCTTTTATTGGTTAACTGTTATAGTTTTGTTATTTACTTATTAGACTCTAATAAACATTTTGAGACCCGTTAAAACTTTTTGCAATGTGAATTGCACATTTAGCACCATATAGTTCACAAGGCACTTTTTAGGACCTATATAACTAATAGATAGTGCAAAATTTTTAGTTAAGTTCTTTTAACGATAACAGACAAACCTTTTATTGGTTAACTGTTATACTTTTATTATTTACTTATTAGACTCTAATAAACATTTTGAGACCCGTTTGAACTTTTTGCAATGTGAATTGCACATTTGGCACCATATAGTTCACAAGGCACTTTTTAGGACATATATAACTAATGTATAGTGCAAATTTTTTAGTTAAGTTCTTTTAACGATAACAGACAAACCTTTCATTGGTTAACTGATTTTTTAGTTAAGTTCTTTTAACGATAACAGACAAACCTTTTATTGGTTAACTGTTATTCTTTTATTATTTACTTATTAGACTCTAATAAACATTTTGAGACCCGTTAGAACTTTTTGCAATGTGAATTGCACATTTGGCGCAATATAGTTCACAAAGGCACTTTTTAGGACCTATATAACTAATGTATAGTGCAAATTTTTTAGTTAAGTTCTTTTAACGATAACAGACAAACCTTTTATTGGTTAACTGTTATACATTTATTATTTACTTATTAGACTCTAATAAACATTTTGAGACCCGCTAGAAGTTTTTGCAATGTGAATTGCACATTTGGCACCATATAGTTCACAGGGCACTTTTTAGGACCTATATAAATAATGTATAGTGCAAATATTTTAGTTAAGTTCTTTTAACGATAACAGACAAACCTTTTATTGGTTAACTGTTATACTTTTATTATTTACTTATTAGACTCTAATAAACATTTTGAGACCCGTTAGAACTTTTTTCAATGTGAATTGCACATTTGGAACAATATAGTTCACAAGGCACTTTTTAGGACCTATATAACTAATGTATAGTGCAAATTTTTTAGTTAAGTTCTTTTAACGATAACAGACAAACCTTTTATTGGTTAACTGTTATATTTTTACGATTTACTTATTAGACTCTAATAAACATTTTGAGACCCGTTAGAACTTTTTGCAATGTGAACTGCACATTTGGCACCATATAGTTCACAAGGCACTTTTTAGGACTTATATAACTAATGTATAGTGCAAATTTTTTAGTTAAGTTCTTTTAACGATAACACACAAACCTTTCATTGGTTAACTGATTTTTTAGTTAAGTTCTTTTAACGATAACAGACAAACCTTTTATTGGTTAACTGTTATTCTTTTATTATTTACTTATTAGACTCTAATAAACATTTTGAGACCCGTTAGAACTTTTTGCAATGTGAATTGCACATTTGGCACAATATAGTTCACAAAGGCACTTTTTAGGACCTATATAACTAATGTATAGTGCAAATTTTTTAGTTAAGTTCTTTTAACGATAACAGACAAACCTTTTATTGGTTAACTGTTATACTTTTATTATTTACTTATTACACTCTAATAAACATTTTGAGACCCGTTAGAACTTTTTGCAATGTGAATTGCACATTTGGCACCATATAGTTCACAAGGCACTTTTTAGGACCTATATAACTAATGTATAGTGCAAATTTTTTAGTTAAGTTCTTTTAACGATAACAGACAAACCTTTTATTGGTTAACTGTTATACATTTATTATTTACTTATTAGACTCTAATAAACATTTTGAGACCCGTTAGAACTTTTTGCAATGTGAATTGCACATTTGGCACCATATAGTTCACAAGGCACATTTTAGGACCTATATAACTAATGTATAGTGCAAATTTTTTAGTTAAGTTCTTTTAACGATAACAGACAAACCTTTTATTGGTCAACTGTTATTCTTTTATTATTTACTTATTAGACTCTAATAAACATTTTGAGACCCGTTAGAAGTTTTTGCAATGTAAATTGCACATTTGGCACCATATAGTTCACAGGGCACTTTTTAGGACCTATATAAATAATGTATAGTGCAAATATTTTAGTTAAGTTCTTTTAACGATAACAGACAAACCTTTTATTGGTTAACTGTTATACTTTTATTATTTACTTATTAGACTCTAATAAACATTTTGAGACCCGTTAGAACTTTTTGCAATGTGAACTGCACATTTGGCACCATATAGTTCACAAGGCACTTTTTAGGACTTATATAACTAATGTATAGTGCAAATTTTTTAGTTAAGTTCTTTTAACGATAACACACAAACCTTTCATTGGTTAACTGATTTTTTAGTTAAGTTCTTTTAACGATAACAGACAAACCTTTTATTGGTTAACTGTTATACTTTTATTATTTACTTATTAGACTCTAATAAACATTTTGAGACCCGTTAGAACTTTTTGCAATGTGAATTGCACATTTGGCAACATATAGTTCACAAGGCACTTTTTAGGACCTATATAACTAATGTATAGTGCAAATTTTTTAGTTAAGTTCTTTTAACGATAACAGACAAACCTTTTATTGGTTAACTGTTATATTTTTATTATTTACTTATTAGACTCTAATAAACATTTTTAGACCCGTTAGAACTTTTTGCAATGTGAATTGCACATTTGGCACAATATAGTTCACAAGGCACTTTTCAGGACCTATATAACTAATGTATAGTGCAAATTTTTTAGTTAAGTTCTTTTAACGATAACAGACAAACCTTTTATTGGTTAACTGTTATACTTTTATTATTTACTTATTAGACTCTAATAAACATTTTGAGACCCGTTAGAACCTTTTGCAATGTGAATTGCACATTTGGCACCATATAGTTCACAGGGCACTTTTTAGGACCTATATAAATAATGTATAGTGCAAATATTTTAGTTAAGTTCTTTTAACGATAACAGACAAACCTTTTATTGGTTAACTGTTATACTTTTATTATTTACTTATTAGACTCTAATAAACATTTTGAGACCCGTTAGAACTTTTTGCAATGTGAACTGCACATTTGGCACCATATAGTTCACAAGGCACTTTTTAGGACTTATATAACTAATGTATAGTGCAAATTTTTTAGTTAAGTTCTTTTAACGATAACACACAAACCTTTCATTGGTTAACTGATTTTTTAGTTAAGTTCTTTTAACGATAACAGACAAACCTTTTATTGGTTAACTGTTATACTTTTATTATTTACTTATTAGACTCTAATAAACATTTTGAGACCCGTTAGAACTTTTTGCAATGTGAATTGCACATTTGGCAACATATAGTTCACAAGGCACTTTTTAGGACCTATATAACTAATGTATAGTGCAAATTTTTTAGTTAAGTTCTTTTAACGATAACAGACAAACCTTTTATTGGTTAACTGTTATATTTTTATTATTTACTTATTAGACTCTAATAAACATTTTTAGACCCGTTAGAACTTTTTGCAATGTGAATTGCACATTTGGCACAATATAGTTCACAAGGCACTTTTCAGGACCTATATAACTAATGTATAGTGCAAATTTTTTAGTTAAGTTCTTTTAACGATAACAGACAAACCTTTTATTGGTTAACTGTTATACTTTTATTATTTACTTATTAGACTCTAATAAACATTTTGAGACCCGTTAGAACCTTTTGCAATGTGAATTGCACATTTGGCACCATATAGTTCACAGGGCACTTTTTAGGACCTATATAAATAATGTATAGTGCAAATATTTTAGTTAAGTTCTTTTAACGATAACAAACAAAGCTTTTATTGGTAAACTTTTATACTTTTTATATTTACTTATTAGACTCTAATAAACATTTTGAGACCCGTTAGAAATTTTTGCAATGTGAATTGCAAATTTGGCACCATATAGTTCACAAGGCACTTTTTAGGACCTATACAACTAATGTATAGTGCAAATTTTTTAGTTAAGTTCTTTTAACGATAACAGACAAACCTTTTATTGGTTAACTGTTATACTTTAATTATTTACTTATTAGACTCTAATAAACATTTTGAGACCCGTTAGAACTTTTTGCAATGTAAATTGCACATTTGGCACCATATAGTTCATAGGGCACTTTTTAGGACCTATTTAAATAAAGTATAGTGCAACTATTTTAGTTAAATTCTTTTAACGATAACAAACAAACCTTTTATTGGTTAACTTTTATACTTTTATTATTTACTTATTAGACTCTAATAAACATTTTGAGACCCGTTAGAACTTTTTGCAATGTGAATTGCACATTTGGCAACATATAGTTCACAAGGCACTTTTTAGGACCTATATAACTAATAGATAGTGCAAATTTTTTAGTTAAGTTCTTTTAACGATAACAGACAAACCTTTTATTGGTTAACTGTTATACTTTTATTATTTACTTATTAGATTCTAATAAACATTTTGAGACCCGTTAGAACTTTTTGCAATGTGAATTGCACATTTGGCACAATATAGTTCACAAGGCACTTTTTAGGACCTATATAACTAATGTATAGTGCAAATTTCTTAGTTAAGTTCTTTTAACGATAACAGACAAAAATTTTATTGGTTAACTGTTATACTTTTATTATATACTTATTAGACTCTAATAAACATTTTGAGACCCGTTAGAACTTTTTGCAATGTGAATTGCAAATTTGGCCTCATATAGTTCACAAGGTACTTTTTAGGACCTATATAACTAATGTATAGTGCAAATTTTTTAGTTAAGTTCTTTTAACGATAACAGAAAAACCTTTTATTGGTTAACTGTTATACTTTTATCATTTACTTATTAGACTCTAATAAACATTTTGAGACCCGTTAGAAGTTTTTGCAATGTGAATTGCACATTTGGCACCATATAGTTCTTAAGGCACTTTTTAGGACCTATATAACTAATGTATAGTGCAAATTTTTTAGTTAAGTTCTTTTAACGTTAACAGACAAAACTTTTATTGGTTAACTGTTATACTTTTATTATTTACTTATTAGATTCTAATAAACATTTTGAGACCCGTTAAAAGTTTTTGCAATGTAAATTGCACATTTGGAACCATATAGTGCACAAGGCACTTTTTAGGACCTATATAACTAATGTATAGAGCAAATTTTTTAGTTAAGTTCTTTTAACGATAACAGACAAAAGAATAACCAAATAAAAGGTTTGTCTGTTATCGTTAAAAGAACTTAACTAAAAATTTGCACTATACATTAGTTATATAGGTCCTAAAAAGTGCCTTGTGAACTATATGGTGCCAAATGTGCAATTCACATTGCAAAAAGTTCTAACGGGTCTCAAAATGTTTATTAGAGTCTAATAAGTAAATAATAAAAGTATAACAGTTAACCAATAAAAGGTTTGTCTGTTATCGTTAAAAGAACTTAACTAAAAAATTTGCACTATACATTAGTTATATAGGTCCTGAAAATTGCCTTGTGAACTATATGGTGCCAAATGTGCAATTCACATTGCAAAAAGTTCTAACGGGTCTCAAAATGTTTATTAGAGTCTAATAAGTAAATAATAAAAGTATAACAGTTAACCAATAAAAGGTTTGTCTGTTATCGTTAAAAGAACTTAACTAAAAAATTTGCACTATACATTAGTTATATAGGTCCTAAAATGTGCCTTGTGAACTATATGGTCCCAAATGTGCAATTCACATTGCAAAAAGTTCTCACGGGTCTCAAAATGTTTATTAGAGTCTAATAAGTAAATAATAAAAGTATAACAGTTAACCAATAAAAGGTTTGTCTGTTATCGTTAAAAGAACTTAAATAAAAAATTTGCACTATACGTTAGTTATATATGTCCTAAAAAGTGCCTTGTGAACTATATGGTTCCAAATGAGCAAATCACATTGCAAAAAGTTCTAACGGGTCTCAAAATGTTTATTAGTGTCTAATAAGTAAATAATAAAAGTATAACAGTTAACCAATAAAAGGATTGTCTGTTATCGTTAAAAGAACTTAACTAAAACATTTGCACTATACATTAGTTATATAGGTCCTGAAAAGTGCCTTGTGAACTATATGGTGACAAATGTGCAATTCACATTGCAAAAAGTTCTAACGGGTCTCAAAATGTTTATTAGAGTCTAATAAGTAAATAATAAAAGTATAACAGTTAACCAATAAAAGGTTTGTCTGTTATCGTTAAAAGAACTTAACTAAAATATTTGCACTATACATTAGTTATATATGTCCTAAAAAGTGCCTTGTGAACTATATGGTGCCAAATGTGCAATTCACATTGCAAAAAGTTCTAACGGGTCTCAAAATGTTTATTAGAGTCAAATAAGTAAATAATAAAAGTATAACAGTCAACCAATAAAAGGTTTGTCTGTTATCGTTAAAAGAACTTAACTAAAAAATTTGCACTATACATTAGTTATATAGGTCCTAAAAAGTGCCTTGTGAAATAAATGGTGCCAAATGTGCAATTCACATTGCAAAAAGTTCTAACGGGTCTCAAAATGTTTATTAGAGTCTAATAAGTAAATAATAAAAGTTAAACAGTTAATCAATTAAAGGTTTGTCTGTTATCGTTAAAAGAACATAACTAAAAAATTTGCACTATACATTAGTTATATATGTCCTAAAAAGTGCCTTGTGAACTATATGGTGCCAAATGTGCAATTCACATTGCAAAAACTTCTAACGGGTCTCAAAATGTTTATTAGAGTCTAATAAGTAAATAATAAAAGTATAACTGTTAACCAATAAAAGGTTTCTCTGTTATCGTTAAAAGAACTTAACTAAAATATTTGCACTATACATTAGTTATATATGTCCTAAAAAGTGCCTTGTGAACTATATGGTGCCAAATGTGCAATTTACATTGCAAAAAGTTCTAACGGGTCTCAAAATGTTTATTAGAGTCAAATAAGTAAATAATAAAAGTACAACAGTTAACCAATAAAAGGTTTGTCTGTTATCGTTAAAAGAACTTAACTAAAAAATTTGCACTATACATTAGTTATATAGGTCCTAAAAAGTGCCTTGTGAACTATATGGTGCCAAATGTGCAATTCACATTGCAAAAAGTTCTAACGGGTCTCAAAATGTTTATTAGGGTCTAATAAGTAAATAATAAAAGTATAACAGTTAATCAATTAAAGGTTTGTCTGTTATCGTTAAAAGAACATAACTAAAAAATTTGCACTATACATTAGTTATATATGTCCTAAAAATGCCTTGTGAACTATATGGTGCCAAATGTGCAATTCACATTGCAAAAACTTCTAACGGGTCTCAAAATGTTTATTAGAGTCTAATAAGTAAATAATAAAAGTATAACAGTTAACCAATAAAAGGTTTGTCTGTTATCGTTAAAAGAACTTAACTAAAAAATTTGCAGTATACATTAGTTATATAGGTCCTAAAATGTGCCTTGTGAACTATATGGTTCCAAATGTGCAATTCACATTGCAAAAAGTTCTAACGGGTCTCAAAATGTTTATTAGTGTCTAATAAGTAAATAATAAAAGTATAACAGTTAACCAATAAAAGGATTGTCTGTTATCGTTAAAAGAACTTAACTAAAACATTTGCACTATACATTAGTTATATAGGTCCTGAAAAGTGCCTTGTGAACTATATGGTGACAAATGTGCAATTCACATTGCAAAAAGTTCTAACGGGTCTCAAAATGTTTATTAGAGTCTAATAAGTAAATAATAAAAGTATTACAGTTAACCAATAAAAGGTTTGTCTGTTATCGTTAAAAGAACTTAACTAAAATATTTGCACTATACATTAGTTATATATGTCCTAAAAAGTGCTTTGTGAACTATATGGTGCCAAATGTGCAATTCACATTGCAAAAAGTTCTAACGGGTCTCAAAATGTTTATTAGAGTCAAATAAGTAAATAATAAAAGTATAACAGTTAACCAATAAAAGGTTTGTCTGTTATCGTTAAAAGAACTTAACTAAAAAATTTGCACTATACATTAGTTATATAGGTCCTAAAAAGTGCCTTGTGAAATAAATGGTGCCAAATGTGCAATTCACATTGCAAAAAGTTCTAACGGGTCTCAAAATGTTTATTCGAGTCTAATAATTAAATAATAAAAGTATAACAGTTAACCAATAAAAGGTTTGTCTGTTATCGTTAAAAGAACTTAACTAAAAAATTTGCACTATACATTAGTTATATAGGTCCTAAAAAGTGCCTTGTGAACTAAATGGTGCCAAATGTGCAATTCACATTGCAAAAAGTTCTAACGGGTCTCAAAATGTTTATTAGGGTCTAATAAGTAAATAATAAAAGTATAACAGTTAATCAATTAAAGGTTTGTCTGTTATCGTTAAAAGAACATAACTAAAAAATTTGCACTATACATTAGTTATATATGTCCTAAAAAGTGCCTTGTGAACTATATGGTGCCAAATGTGCAATTCACATTGCAAAAACTTCTAACGGGTCTCAAAATGTTTATTAGAGTCTAATAAGTAAATAATAAAAGTATAACAGTTAACCAATAAAAGGTTTCTCTGTTATCGTTAAAAGAACTTAACTAAAACCTTTGCACTATACATTAGTTATATATGTCCTAAAAAGTGCCTTGTGAACTATATGGTGCCAAATGTGCAATTCACATTGCAAAAAGTTCTAACGGGTCTCAAAATGTTTATTAGAGTCAAATAAGTAAATAATAAAAGTATAACAGTTAACCAATAAAAGGTTTGTCTGTTATCGTTAAAAGAACTTAACTAAAAAATTTGCACTATACATTAGTTATATAGGTCCTAAAAAGTGCCTTGTGAAATAAATGGTGCCAAATGTGCAATTCACATTGCAAAAAGTTCTAACGGGTCTCAAAATGTTTATTAGAGTCTAATAATTAAATAATAAAAGTATAACAGTTAACCAATAAAAGGTTTGTCTGTTATCGTTAAAAGAACTTAACTAAAAAATTTGCACTATACATTAGTTATATAGGTCCTAAAAAGTGCCTTGTGAACTATATGGTGCCAAATGTGCAATTCACATTGCAAAAACTTCTAACGGGTCTCAAAATGTTTATTAGAGTCTAATAAGTAAATAATAAAAGTATAACAGTTAACCAATAAAAGGTTTGTCTGTTATCGTTAAAAGAACTTAACTAAAAAATTTGCACTATACATTAGTTATATAGGTCCTAAAAAGTGCCTTGTGAAATAAATGGTGCCAAATGTGCAATTCACATTGCAAAAAGTTCTAACGGGTCTCAAAATGTTTATTAGAATCTAATAATTAAATAATAAAAGTATAACAGTTAACCAATAAAAGGTTTGTCTGTTATCGTTAAAAGAACTTAACTAAAAAATTTGCACTATACATTAGTTATATAGGTCCTAAAAAGTGCCTTGTGAACTATATGGTGCCAAATGTGCAATTCACATTGCAAAAAGTTCTAACGGGTCTCAAAATGTTTATTAGGGTCTAATAAGTAAATAATAAAAGTATAACAGTTAATCAATTAAAGGTTTGTCTGTTATCGTTAAAAGAACATAACTAAAAAATTTGCACTATACATTAGTTATATAGGTCCTAAAAAGTGCCTTGTGAAATAAATGGTGCCAAATGTGCAATTCACATTGCAAAAAGTTCTAACGGGTCTCAAAATGTTTATTAGAGTCTAATAAGTAAATAATAGAAGTATAACAGTTAACCAATAAAAGGTTTGTCTGTTATCGTTAAAAGAACTTAACTAAAAAATTTGCACTATACATTAGTTATATAGGTCCTAAAAAGTGCCTTGTGAACTATATGGTGCCAAATGTGCAATTCACATTGCAAAAAGTTCTAACGGGTCTCAAAATGTTTATTAGGGTCTAATAAGTAAATAATAAAAGTATAACAGTTAATCAATTAAAGGTTTGTCTGTTATCGTTAAAAGAACATAACTAAAAAATTTGCACTATACATTAGTTATATATGTCCTAAAAAGTGCCTTGTGAACTATATGGTGCCAAATGTGCAATTCACATTGCAAAAACTTCTAACGGGTCTCAAAATGTTTAATAGAGTCTAATAAGTAAATAATAAAAGTATAACAGTTAACCAATAAAAGGTTTGTCTGTTATCGTTAAAAGAACTTAACTAAAAAATTTGCACTATACATTAGTTATATAGGTTCTAAAAAGTGCCTTGTGAAATAAATGGTGCCAAATGTGCAATTCACATTGCAAAAAGTTCTAACGGGTCTCAAAATGTTTATTAGAATCTAATAATTAAATAATAAAAGTATAACAGTTAACCAATAAAAGGTTTGTCTGTTATCGTTAAAAGAACTTAACTAAAACATTTGCACTATACATTAGTTATATAGGTCCTGAAAAGTGCCTTGTGAACTATATGGTGACAAATGTGCAATTCACATTGCAAAAAGTTCTAACGGATCTCAAAATGTTTATTAGAATCTAATAAGTAAATAACAAAAGTATAACAGTTAACCAATAAAAGGTTTGTCTGTTATCGTTAAAAGAACTTAACTAAAAAATTTGCACTATACATTAGTTATATAGGTCCTAAAATGTGCCTTGTGAACTATATGGTTCCAAATGTGCAATTCACATTGCAAAACGTTCTAACAGGTCTCAAAATGTTTATTAGTGTCTAATAAGTAAATAATAAAAGTATAACAGTTAACCAATAAAAGGATTGTCTGTTATCGTTAAAAGAACTTAACTAAAACATTTGCACTATACATTAGTTATATAGGTCCTGAAAAGTGCCTTGTGAACTATATGGTGACAAATGTGCAATTCACATTGCAAAAAGTTCTAACGGGTCTCAAAATGTTTATTAGAGTCTAATAAGTAAATAATAAAAGTATAACAGTTAACCAATAAAAGGTTTCTCTGTTATCGTTAAAAGAACTTAACTAAAAAATTTGCACTATACATTAGTTATATATGTCCTAAAAAGTGCCTTGTGAACTATATGGTGCCAAATGTGCAATTCACATTGCAAAAAGTTCTAACGTGTCTCAAAATGTTTATTCGAGTCTAATAATTAAATAATAAAAGTATAACAGTTAACCAATAAAAGGTTTGTCTGTTATCGTTAAAAGAACTTAACTAAAAAATTTGCACTATACATTAGTTATATAGGTCCTAAAAAGTGCCTTGTGAAATAAATGGTGCCAAATGTGCAATTCACATTGCAAAAAGTTCTAACGGGTCTCAAAATGTTTATTAGAGTCTAATAATTAAATAATAAAAGTATAACAGTTAACCAATAAAAGGTTTGTCTGTTATCGTTAAAAGAACTTAACTAAAAAATTTGCACTATACATTAGTTATATAGGTCCTAAAAAGTGCCTTGTGAACTATATGGTGCCAAATGTGCAATTCACATTGCAAAAAGTTCTAACGGGTCTCAAAATGTTTATTAGGGTCTAATAAGTAAATAATAAAAGTATAACAGTTAATCAATTAAAGGTTTGTCTGTTATCGTTAAAAGAACATAACTAAAAAATTTGCACTATACATTAGTTATATATGTCCTAAAAAATGCCTTGTGAACTATATGGTGCCAAATGTGCAATTCACATTGCAAAAACTTCTAACGGGTCTCAAAATGTTTATTAGAGTCTAATAAGTAAATAATAAAAGTATAACAGTTAACCAATAAAAGGTTTGTCTGTTATGGTTAAAAGAACTTAACTAAAAAATTTGCACTATACATTAGTTATATAGGTCCTAAAATGTGCCTTGTGAACTATATGGTTCCAAATGTGCAATTCACATTGCAAAAAGTTCTAACGGGTCTCAAAATATTTATTAGAGTCAAATAAGTAAATAATAAAAGTATAACAGTTAACCAATAAAAGGTTTGTCTGTTATCGTTAAAAGAACTTAACTAAAAAATTTGCACTATACATTAGTTATATAGGTCCTAAAAAGTGCCTTGTGAAATAAATGGTGCCAAATGTGCAATTCACATTGAAAAAAGTTCTAACGGGTCTCAAAATGTTTATTCGAGTCTAATAATTAAATAATAAAAGTATAACAGTTAACCAATAAAAGGTTTGTCTGTTATCGTTAAAAGAACTTAACTAAAAAATTTGCACTATACATTAGTTATATAGGTCCTAAAAAGTGCCTTGTGAACTAAATGGTGCCAAATGTGCAATTCACATTGCAAAAAGTTCTAACGGGTATCAAAATGTTTATTAGGGTCTAATAAGTAAATAATAAAAGTATAACAGTTAATCAATTAAAGGTTTGTCTGTTATCGTTAAAAGAACATAACTAAAAAATTTGCACTATACATTAGTTATATATGTCCTAAAAAGTGCCTTGTGAACTATATGGTGCCAAATGTGCAATTCACATTGCAAAAACTTCTAACGGGTTTCAAAATGTTTATTAGAGTCTAATAAGTAAATAATAAAAGTATAACAGTTAACCAATAAAAAGTTTCTCTGTTATCGTTAAAAGAACTTAACTAAAACCTTTGCACTATACATTAGTTATATATGTCCTAAAAAGTGCCTTGTGAACTATATGGTGCCAAATGTGCAATTCACATTGCAAAAAGTTCTAACGGGTCTCAAAATGTTTATTAGAGTGAAATAAGTAAATAATAAAAGTATAACAGTTAACCAATAAAAGGTTTGTCTGTTATCGTTAAAAGAACTTAACTAAAAAATTTGCACTATACATTAGTTATATAGGTCCTAAAAAGTGCCTTGTGAAATAAATGGTGCCAAATGTGCAATTCACATTGCAAAAAGTTCTAACGGGTCTCAAAATGTTTATTAGAGTCTAATAATTAAATAATAAAAGTATAACAGTTAACCAATAAAAGGTTTGTCTGTTACCGTTAAAAGAACTTAACTAAAAAATTTGCACTATACATTAGTTATATAGGTCCTAAAAAGTGCCTTGTGAACTATATGGTGCCAAATGTGCAATTCACATTGCAAAAAGTTCTAACGGGTCTCAAAATGTTTATTAGGGTCTAATAAGTAAATAATAAAAGTATAACAGTTAATCAATTAAAGGTTTGTCTGTTATCGTTAAAAGAACATAACTAAAAAATTTGCACTATACATTAGTTATATATGTCCTAAAAAGTGCCTTGTGAACTATATGGTGCCAAATGTGCAATTCACATTGCAAAAACTTCTAACGGGTCTCAAAATGTTTATTAGAGTCTAATAAGTAAATAATAAAAGTATAACAGTTAACCAATAAAAGGTTTGTCTGTTATCGTTAAAAGAACTTAACTAAAAAATTTGCACTATACATTAGTTATATAGGTCCTAAAAAGTGCCTTGTGAACTAAATGGTGCCAAATGTGCAATTCACATTGCAAAAAGTTCTAACGGGTCTCAAAATGTTTATTAGAATCTAATAATTAAATAATAAAAGTATAACAGTTAACCAATAAAAGGTTTGTCTGTTATCGTTAAAAGAACTTAACCAAAACATTTGCACTATACATTAGTTATATAGGTCCTGAAAAGTGCCTTGTGAACTATATGGTGACAAATGTGCAATTCACATTGCAAAAAGCTCTAACGGGTCTCAAAATGTTTATTAGAGTCAAATAAGTAAATAATAAAAGTATAACAGTTAACCAATAAAAGGTTTGTCTGTTATCGTTAAAAGAACTTAACTAAAACATTTGCACTATACATTAGTTATATAGGTCCTGAAAAGTGCCTTGTGAACTATATGGTGACAAATGTGCAATTCACATTGCAAAAAGTTCTAACGGGTCTCAAAATGTTTATTAGAGTCTAATAAGTAAATAATAAAAGTATAACAGTTAACCAATAAAAGGTTTGTCTGTTATCGTTAAAAGAACTTAACTAAAATATTTGCACTATACATTAGTTATATATGTCCTAAAAAGTGCCTTGTGAACTATATGGTGCCAAATGTGCAATTCACATTGCAAAAAGTTCTAACGGGTCTCAAAATGTTTATTAGAGTCAAATAAGTAAATAATAAAAGTATAACAGTTAACCAATAAAAGGTTTGTCTGTTATCGTTAAAAGAACTTAACTAAAAAATTTGCACTATACATTAGTTATATAGGTCCTAAAAAGTGCCTTGTGAAATAAATGGTGCCAAATGTGCAATTCACATTGCAAAAAGTTCTAACGGGTCTCAAAATGTTTATTAGAGTCTAATAATTAAATAATAAAAGTATAACAGTTAACCAATAAAAGGTTTGTCTGTTATCGTTAAAAGAACTTAACTAAAAAATTTGCACTATACATTAGTTATATAGGTCCTAAAAAGTGCCTTGTGAACTAAATGGTGCCAAATGTGCAATTCACATTGCAAAAAGTTCTAACGGGTCTCAAAATGTTTATTAGGGTCTAATAAGTAAATAATAAAAGTATAACAGTTAATCAATTAAAGGTTTGTCTGTTATCGTTAAAAGAACATAACTAAAAAATTTGCACTATACATTAGTTATATATGTCCTAAAAAGTGCCTTGTGAACTACATGGTGCCAAATGTGCAATTCACATTGCAAAAAGATCTAACGGGTCTCAAAATGTTTATTAGAGTCTAATAAGTAAATAATAAAAGTATAACAGTTAACCAATAAAAGGTTTCTCTGTTATCGTTAAAAGAACTTAACTAAAACCTTTGCACTATACATTAGTTATATATGTCCTAAAAAGTGCCTTGTGAACTATATGGTGCCAAATGTGCAATTTACATTGCAAAAAGTTCTAACGGGTCTCAAAATGTTTATTAGAGTCAAATAAGTAAATAATAAAAGTATAACAGTTAACCAATAAAAGGTTTGTCTGTTATCGTTAAAAGAACTTAACTAAAAAATTTGCACTATACATTAGTTATATAGGTCCTAAAAAGTGCCTTGTGAACTATATGGTGCCAAATGTGCAATTCACATTGCAAAAAGTTCTAACGGGTCTCAAAATGTTTATTAGGGTCTAATAAGTAAATAATAAAAGTATAACAGTTAATCAATTAAAGGTTTGTCTGTTATCGTTAAAAGAACATAACTAAAAAATTTGCACTATACATTAGTTATATATGTCCTAAAAAGTGCCTTGTGAACTATATGGTGCCAAATGTGCAATTCACATTGCAAAAACTTCTAACGGGTCTCAAAATGTTTATTAGAGTCTAATAAGTAAATAATAAAAGTATAACAGTTAACCAATAAAAGGTTTGTCTGTTATCGTTAAAAGAACTTAACTAAAAAATTTGCACTATACGTTAGTTATACATGTCCTAAAAAGTGCCTTGTGAACTATATGGTTCCAAATGTGCAATTCACATTGCAAAAAGTTCTAACGGATCTCAAAATGTTTATTAGAGTCTAATAAGTAAATAACAAAAGTATAACAGTTAACCAATAAAAGGTTTGTCTGTTATCGTTAAAAGAACTTAACTAAAAAATTTGCACTATACATTAGTTATATAGGTCCTAAAATGTGCCTTGTGAGCTATATGGTTCCAAATGTGCAATTCACATTGCAAAAAGTTCTAACGGGTCTCAAAATGTTTATTAGTGTCTAATAAGTAAATAATAAAAGTATAACAGTTAACCAATAAAAGGATTGTCTGTTATCGTTAAAAGAACTTAACTAAAACATTTGCACTATACATTAGTTATATAGGTCCTGAAAAGTGCCTTGTGAACTATATGGTGACAAATGTGCAATTCACATTGCAAAAAGTTCTAACGGGTCTCAAAATGTTTATTAGAGTCTAATAAGTAAATAATAAAAGTATAACAGTTAACCAATAAAAGGTTTCTCTGTTATCGTTAAAAGAACTTAACTAAAATATTTGCACTATACATTAGTTATATATGTCCTAAAAAGTGCCTTGTGAACTATATGGTGCCAAATGTGCAATTCACATTGCAAAAAGTTCTAACGGGTCTCAAAATGTTTATTAGAGTCAAATAAGTAAATAATAAAAGTATAACAGTTAACCAATAAAAGGTTTGTCTGTTATCGTTAAAAGAACTTAACTAAAAAATTTGCACTATACATTAGTTATATAGGTCCTAAAAAGTGCCTTGTGAAATAAATGGTGCCAAATGTGCAATTCACATTGCAAAAAGTTCTAACGGGTCTCAAAATGTTTATTAGAGTCTAATAAGTAAATAATAAAAGTATAACAGTTAACCAATAAAAGGTTTGTCTGTTATCGTTAAAAGAACTTAACTAAAAAATTTGCACTATACATTAGTTATATAGGTCCTAAAAAGTGCCTTGTGAAATATATGGTGCCAAATGTGCAATTCACATTGCAAAAAGTTCTAACGGGTCTCAAAATGTTTATTAGAGTCTAATAATTAAATAATAAAAGTATAACAGTTAACCAATAAAAGGTTTGTCTGTTATCGTTAAAAGAACTTAACTAAAAAATTTGCACTATACATTAGTTATATAGGTCCTAAAAAGTGCCTTGTGAACTATATGGTGCCAAATGTGCAATTCACATTGCAAAAAGTTCTAACGGGTCTCAAAATGTTTAATAGAATCTAATAAGTAAATAACAAAAGTATAACAGTTAACCAATAAAAGGTTTGTCTGTTATCGTTAAAAGAACTTAACTAAAAAATTGCACTATACATTAGTTATATAGGTCCTAAAATGTGCCTTGTGAACTATATGGTGCCAAATGTGCAATTCACATTGAAAAAAGTTCTAACGGCTCTCAAAATGTTTATTAGAGTCTAATAAGTAAATAATAAAAGTATAACAGTTAACCAATAAAAGGTTTGTCTGTTATCGTTAAAAGAACTTAACTAAAAAATTTGCACTATACGTTAGTTATATATGTCCTAAAAAGTGCCTTGTGAACTATATGGTTCCAAATGAGCAAATCACATTGCAAAATGTTTTAACGGGTCTCAAAATGTTTATTAGTGTCTAATAAGTAAATAATAAAAGTATAACAGTTAACCAATAAAAGGATTGTCTGTTATCGTTAAAAGAACTTAACTAAAAATTTGCACTATACATTAGTTATATAGGTCCTGAAAAGTGCCTTGTGAACTATATGGTGACAAATGTGCAATTCACATTGCAAAAAGTTCTAACGGGTCTCAAAATGTTTATTAGAGTCTAATAAGTAAATAATAAAAGTATAACAGTTAACCAATAAAAGGTTTCTCTGTTATCGTTAAAAGAACTTAACTAAAAAATTTGCACTATACATTAGTTATATAGGTCCTAAAAAGTGCCTTGTTAAATAAATGGTGCCAAATGTGCAATTCACATTGCAAAAAGTTCTAACGGGTCTCAAAATGTTTATTAGAGTCTAATAATTAAATAATAAAAGTATAACAGTTAACCAATAAAAGGTTTGTCTGTTATCGTTAAAAGAACTTAACTAAAAAATTTGCACTATACATTAGTTATATAGGTCCTAAAAAGTGCCTTGTGAACTAAATGGTGCCAAATGTGCAATTCACATTGCAAAAAGTTCTAACGGGTCTCAAAATGTTTATTAGGGTCTAATAAGTAAATAATAAAAGTATAACAGTTAATCAATTAAAGGTTTGTCTGTTATCGTTAAAAGAACATAACTAAAAAATTTGCACTATACATTAGTTATATATGTCCTAAAAAGTGCCTTGTGAACTATATGGTGCCAAATGTGCAATTCACATTGCAAAAACTTCTAACGGGTCTCAAAATGTTTATTAGAGTCTAATAAGTAAATAATAAAAGTATAACAGTTAACCAATAAAAGGTTTCTCTGTTATCGTTAAAAGAACTTAACTAAAATATTTGCACTATACATTAGTTATATAGGTCCTAAAAAGTGCCTTGTGAACTATATGGTGCCAAATGTGCAATTCACATTGCAAAAAGTTCTAACGGGTCTCAAAATGTTTATTAGAGTCTAATAATTAAATAATAAAAGTATAACAGTTAACCAATAAAAGGTTTGTCTGTTATCGTTAAAAGAACTTAACTAAAAAATTTGCACTATACATTAGTTATATAGGTCCTAAAAAGTGCCTTGTGAACTATATGGTGCCAAATGTGCAATTCACATTGCAAAAAGTTCTAACGGGTCTCAAAATGTTTATTAGGGTCTAATAAGTAAATAATAAAAGTATAACAGTTAATCAATTAAAGGTTTGTCTGTTATCGTTAAAAGAACATAACTAAAAAATTTGCACTATACATTAGTTATATATGTCCTAAAAAGTGCCTTGTGAACTATATGGTGCCAAATGTGCAATTCACATTGCAAAAACTTCTAACGGGTTTCAAAATGTTTATTAGAGTCTAATAAGTAAATAATAAAAGTATAACAGTTAACCAATAAAAGGTTTCTCTGTTATCGTTAAAAGAACTTAACTAAAACCTTTGCACTATACATTAGTTATATATGTCCTAAAAAGTGCCTTGTGAACAATATGGTGCCAAATGTGCAATTCACATTGCAAAAAGTTCTAACGGGTCTCAAAATGTTTATTAGAGTCAAATAAGTAAATAATAAAAGTATAACAGTTAACCAATAAAAGGTTTGTCTGTTATCGTTAAAAGAACTTAACTAAAAAATTTGCACTATACATTAGTTATATAGGTCCTAAAAAGTGCCTTGTGAAATAAATGGTGCCAAATGTGCAATTCACATTGCAAAAAGTTCTAACGGGTCTCAAAATGTTTATTAGAGTCTAATAATTAAATAATAGAAGTATAACAGTTAACGAATAAAAGGTTTGTCTGTTATCGTTAAAAGAACTTAACTAAAAAATTTGCACTATACATTAGTTATATAGGTCCTAAAAAGTGCCTTGTGAACTATATGGTGCCAAATGTGCAATTCACATTGCAAAAAGTTCTAACGGGTCTCAAAATGTTTATTAGGGTCTAATAAGTAAATAATAAAAGTATAACAGTTAATCAATTAAAGGTTTGTCTGTTATCGTTAAAAGAACATAACTAAAAAATTTGCACTATACATTAGTTATATATGTCCTAAAAAGTGCCTTGTGAACTATATGGTGCCAAATGTGCAATTCACATTGCAAAAACTTCTAACGGGTCTCAAAATGTTTAATAGAGTCTAATAAGTAAATAATAAAAGTATAACAGTTAACCAATAAAAGGTTTGTCTGTTATCGTTAAAAGAACTTAACTAAAAAATTTGCACTATACATTAGTTATATAGGTCCTAAAAAGTGCCTTGTGAAATAAATGGTGCCAAATGTGCAATTCACATTGCAAAAAGTTCTAACGGGTCTCAAAATGTTTATTAGAATCTAATAATTAAATAATAAAAGTATAACAGTTAACCAATAAAAGGTTTGTCTGTTATCGATAAAAGAACTTAACTAAAACATTTGCACTATACATTAGTTATATAGGTCCTAAAAAGTGCCTTGTGAACTATATGGTGCCAAATGTGCAATTCACATTGCAAAAACTTCTAACGGGTCTCAAAATGTTTATTAGGGTCTAATAAGTAAATAATAAAAGTATAACAGTTAACCAATAAAAGGTTTGTCTGTTATCGTTAAAAGAACTTAACTAAAAAATTTGCACTATACATTAGTTATATAGGTCTTAAAATGTGCCTTGTGAACTATATGGTCCCAAATGTGCAATTCACATTGCAAAAAGTTCTCACGGGTCTCAAAATGTTTATTAGAGTCTAATAAGTAAATAATAAAAGTATAACAGTTAACCAATAAAAGGTTTGTCTGTTATCGTTAAAAGAACTTAACTAAAAAATTTGCACTATACGTTAGTTATACATGTCCTAAAAAGTGCCTTGTGAACTATATGGTTCCAAATGTGCAATTCACATTGCAAAAAGTTCTAACGGATCTCAAAATGTTTATTAGAATCTAATAAGTAAATAACAAAAGTATAACAGTTAACCAATAAAAGGTTTGTCTGTTATCGTTAAAAGAACTTAACTAAAAAATTTGCACTATACATTAGTTATATAGGTCCAAAAATGTGCCTTGTGAACTATATGGTTCCAAATGTGCAATTCACATTGCAAAAAGTTCTAACGGGTCTCAAAATGTTTATTAGTGTCTAATAAGTAAATAATAAAAGTATAACAGTTAACCAATAAAAGGATTGTCTGTTATCGTTAAAAGAACTTAACTAAAACATTTGCACTATACATTAGTTATATAGGTCCTGAAAAGTGCCTTGTGAACTATATGGTGACAAATGTGCAATTCACATTGCAAAAAGTTCTAACGGATCTCAAAATGTTTATTAGAATCTAATAAGTAAATAACAAAAGTATAACAGTTAACCAATAAAAGGTTTGTCTGTTATCGTTAAAAGAACTTAACTAAAAAATTTGCACTATACATTAGTTATATAGGTCCTAAAAAGTGCCTTGTGAACTATATGGTTCCAAATGTGCAATTCACATTGCAAAACGTTCTAACAGGTCTCAAAATGTTTATTAGTGTCTAATAAGTAAATAATAAAAGTATAACAGTTAACCAATAAAAGGATTGTCTGTTATCGTTAAAAGAACTTAACTAAAACATTTGCACTATACATTAGTTATATAGGTCCTGAAAAGTGCCTTGTGAACTATATGGTGACAAATGTGCAATTCACATTGCAAAAAGTTCTAACGGGTCTCAAAATGTTTATTAGAATGTAATAAGTAAATAATAAAAGTATAACAGTTAACCAATAAAAGGTTTCTCTGTTATCGTTAAAAGAACTTAACTAAAATATTTGCACTATACATTAGTTATATATGTCCTAAAAAGTGCCTTGTGAACTATATGGTGCCAAATGTGCAATTCACATTGCAAAAAGTTCTAACGGGTCTCAAAATGTTTATTAGAGTCAAATAAGTAAATAATAAAAGTATAACAGTTAACCAATAAAAGGTTTGTCTGTTATCGTTAAAAGAACTTAACTAAAAAATTTGCACTATACATTAGTTATATAGGTCCTAAAAAGTGCCTTGTGAAATAAATGGTGCCAAATGTGCAATTCACATTGCAAAAAGTTCTAACGTGTCTCAAAATGTTTATTCGAGTCTAATAATTAAATAATAAAAGTATAACAGTTAACCAATAAAAGGTTTGTCTGTTATCGTTAAAAGAACTTAACTAAAAAATTTGCACTATACATTAGTTATATAGGTCCTAAAAAGTGCCTTGTGAAATAAATGGTGCCAAATGTGCAATTCACATTGCAAAAAGTTCTAACGGGTCTCAAAATGTTTATTAGAGTCTAATAATTAAATAATAAAAGTATAACAGTTAACCAATTAAAGGTTTGTCTGTTATCTTTAAAAGAACTTAACTAAAAAATTTGCACTATACATTAGTTATATAGGTCCTAAAAAGTGCCTTGTGAAATAAATGGTGCCAAATGTGCAATTCACATTGCAAAAAGTTCTAACGGGTCTCAAAATGTTTATTAGAGTCTAATAATTAAATAATAAAAGTATAACAGTTAACCAATAAAAGGTTTGTCTGTTATCGTTAAAAGAACTTAACTAAAAAATTTGCACTATACATTAGTTATATAGGTCCTAAAAAGTGCCTTGTGAACTATATGGTGCCAAATGTGCAATTCACATTGCAAAAAGTTCTAACGGGTCTCAAAATGTTTATTAGGGTCTAATAAGTAAATAACAAAAGTATAACAGTTAATCAATTAAAGGTTTGTCTGTTATGGTTAAAAGAACATAACTAAAAAATTTGCACTATACATTAGTTATATATGTCCTAAAAAGTGCCTTGTGAACTATATGGTGCCAAATGTGCAATTCACATTGCAAAAACTTCTAACGGGTCTCAAAATGTTTATTAGAGTCTAATAAGTAAATAATAAAAGTATAACAGTTAACCAATAAAAGGTTTGTCTGTTATCGTTAAAAGAACTTAACTAAAAAATTTGCACTATACATTAGTTATATAGGTCCTAAAAAGTGCCTTGTGAAATAAATGGTGCCAAATGTGCAATTCACATTGCAAAAAGTTCTAACGGGTCTCAAAATGTTTATTAGAATCTAATAATTAAATAATAAAAGTATAACAGTTAACCAATAAAAGGTTTGTCTGTTATCGTTAAAAGAACTTAACCAAAACATTTGCACTATACATTAGTTATATAGGTCCTGAAAAGTGCCTTGTGAACTATATGGTGACAAATGTGCAATTCACATTGCAAAAAGTTCTAACGGGTCTCAAAATGTTTATTAGAGTCAAATAAGTAAATAATAAAAGTATAACAGTTAACCAATAAAAGGTTTGTCTGTTATCGTTAAAAGAACTTAACTAAAAAATTTGCACTATACATTAGTTATATAGGTCCTAAAAAGTGCCTTGTGAAATAAATGGTGCCAAATGTGCAATTCACATTGCAAAAAGTTCTAACGGGTCTCAAAATGTTTATTAGAGTCTAATAATTAAATAATAAAAGTATAACAGTTAACCAATAAAAGGTTTGTCTGTTATCGTTAAAAGAACTTAACTAAAAAATTTGCACTATACATTAGTTATATAGGTCCTAAAAAGTGCCTTGTGAACTAAATGGTGCCAAATGTGCAATTCACATTGCAAAAAGTTCTAACGGGTCTCAAAATGTTTATTAGGGTCTAATAAGTAAATAATAAAAGTATAACAGTTAATCAATTAAAGGTTTGTCTGTTATCGTTAAAAGAACATAACTAAAAAATTTGCACTATACATTAGTTATATATGTCCTAAAAAGTGCCTTGTGAACTACATGGTGCCAAATGTGCAATTCACATTGCAAAAAGATCTAACGGGTCTCAAAATGTTTATTAGAGTCTAATAAGTAAATAATAAAAGTATAACAGTTAACCAATAAAAGGTTTCTCTGTTATCGTTAAAAGAACTTAACTAAAACCTTTGCACTATACATTAGTTATATATGTCCTAAAAAGTGCCTTGTGAACTATATGGTGCCAAATGTGCAATTTACATTGCAAAAAGTTCTAACGGGTCTCAAAATGTTTATTAGGGTCTAATAAGTAAATAATAAAAGTATAACAGTTAATCAATTAAAGGTTTGTCTGTTATCGTTAAAAGAACATAACTAAAAAATTTGCACTATACATTAGTTATATATGTCCTAAAAAGTGCCTTGTGAACTATATGGTGCCAAATGTGCAATTCACATTGCAAAAACTTCTAACGGGTCTCAAAATGTTTATTAGAGTCTAATAAGTAAATAATAAAAGTATAACAGTTAACCAATAAAAGGTTTGTCTGTTATCGTTAAAAGAACTTAACTAAAAAATTTGCACTATACGTTAGTTATACATGTCCTAAAAAGTGCCTTGTGAACTATATGGTTCCAAATGTGCAATTCACATTGCAAAAAGTTCTAACGGATCTCAAAATGTTTATTAGAATCTAATAAGTAAATAACAAAAGTATAACAGTTAACCAATAAAAGGTTTGTCTGTTATCGTTAAAAGAACTTAACTAAAAAATTTGCACTATACATTAGTTATATAGGTCCTAAAATGTGCCTTGTGAGCTATATGGTTCCAAATGTGCAATTCACATTGCAAAAAGTTCTAACGGGTCTCAAAATGTTTATTAGTGTCTAATAAGTAAATAATAAAAGTATAACAGTTAACCAATAAAAGGATTGTCTGTTATCGTTAAAAGAACTTAACTAAAACATTTGCACTATACATTAGTTATATAGGTCCTGAAAAGTGCCTTGTGAACTATATGGTGACAAATGTGCAATTCACATTGCAAAAAGTTCTAACGGGTCTCAAAATGTTTATTAGAGTCTAATAAGTAAATAATAAAAGTATAACAGTTAACCAATAAAAGGTTTCTCTGTTATCGTTAAAAGAACTTAACTAAAATATTTGCACTATACATTAGTTATATATGTCCTAAAAAGTGCCTTGTGAACTATATGGTGCCAAATGTGCAATTCACATTGCAAAAAGTTCTAACGGGTCTCAAAATGTTTATTAGAGTCAAATAAGTAAATAATAAAAGTATAACAGTTAACCAATAAAAGGTTTGTCTGTTATCGTTAAAAGAACTTAACTAAAAAATTTGCACTATACATTAGTTATATAGGTCCTAAAAAGTGCCTTGTGAAATAAATGGTGCCAAATGTGCAATTCACATTGCAAAAAGTTCTAACGGGTCTCAAAATGTTTATTAGAGTCTAATAAGTAAATAATAAAAGTATAACAGTTAACCAATAAAAGGTTTGTCTGTTATCGTTAAAAGAACTTAACTAAAAAATTTGCACTATACATTAGTTATATAGGTCCTAAAAAGTGCCTTGTGAAATATATGGTGCCAAATGTGCAATTCACATTGCAAAAAGTTCTAACGGGTCTCAAAATGTTTATTAGAGTCTAATAATTAAATAAATAAAGTATAACAGTTAACCAATAAAAGGTTTGTCTGTTATCGTTAAAAGAACTTAACTAAAAAATTTGCACTATACATTAGTTATATAGGTCCTAAAAAGTGCCTTGTGAACTATATGGTGCCAAATGTGCAATTCACATTGCAAAAAGTTCTAACGGGTCTCAAAATGTTTAATAGAATCTAATAAGTAAATAACAAAAGTATAACAGTTAACCAATAAAAGGTTTGTCTGTTATCGTTAAAAGAACTTAACTAAAAATTTGCACTATACATTAGTTATATAGGTCCTAAAATGTGCCTTGTGAACTATATGGTGCCAAATGTGCAATTCACATTGAAAAAAGTTCTAACGGCTCTCAAAATGTTTATTAGAGTCTAATAAGTAAATAATAAAAGTATAACAGTTAACCAATAAAAGGTTTGTCTGTTATCGTTAAAAGAACTTAACTAAAAAATTTGCACTATACGTTAGTTATATATGTCCTAAAAAGTGCCTTGTGAACTATATGTTTCCAATTGAGCAAATCACATTGCAAAATGTTTTAACGGGTCTCAAAATGTTTATTAGTGTCTAATAAGTAAATAATAAAAGTATAACAGTTAACCAATAAAAGGATTGTCTGTTATCGTTAAAAGAACTTAACTAAAAATTTGCACTATACATTAGTTATATAGGTCCTGAAAAGTGCCTTGTGAACTATATGGTGACAAATGTGCAATTCACATTGCAAAAAGTTCTAACGGGTCTCAAAATGTTTATTAGAGTCTAATAAGTAAATAATAAAAGTATAACAGTTAACCAATAAAAGGTTTCTCTGTTATCGTTAAAAGAACTTAACTAAAAAGTTTGCACTATACATTAGTTATATAGGTCCTAAAAAGTGCCTTGTTAAATAAATGGTGCCAAATGTGCAATTCACATTGCAAAAAGTTCTAACGGGTCTCAAAATGTTTATTAGAGTCTAATAATTAAATAATAAAAGTATAACAGTTAACCAATAAAAGGTTTGTCTGTTATCGTTAAAAGAACTTAACTAAAAAATTTGCACTATACATTAGTTATATAGGTCCTAAAAAGTGCCTTGTGAACTAAATGGTGCCAAATGTGCAATTCACATTGCAAAAAGTTCTAACGGGTCTCAAAATGTTTATTAGGGTCTAATAAGTAAATAATAAAAGTATAACAGTTAATCAATTAAAGGTTTGTCTGTTATCGTTAAAAGAACATAACTAAAAAATTTGCACTATACATTACTTATATATGTCCTAAAAAGTGCCTTGTGAACTATATGGTGCCAAATGTGCAATTCACATTGCAAAAACTTCTAACGGGTCTCAAAATGTTTATTAGAGTCTAATAAGTAAATAATAAAAGTATAACAGTTAACCAATAAAAGGTTTCTCTGTTATCGTTAAAAGAACTTAACTAAAATATTTGCACTATACATTAGTTATATAGGTCCTAAAAAGTGCCTTGTGAACTATATGGTGCCAAATGTGCAATTCACATTGCAAAAAGTTCTAACGGGTCTCAAAATGTTTATTAGAGTCTAATAATTAAATAATAAAAGTATAACAGTTAACCAATAAAAGGTTTGTCTGTTATCGTTAAAAGAACTTAACTAAAAAATTTGCACTATACATTAGTTATATAGGTCCTAAAAAGTGCCTTGTGAACTATATGGTGCCAAATGTGCAATTCACATTGCAAAAAGTTCTAACGGGTCTCAAAATGTTTATTAGGGTCTAATAAGTAAATAATAAAAGTATAACAGTTAATCAATTAAAGGTTTGTCTGTTATCGTTAAAAGAACATAACTAAAAAATTTGCACTATACATTAGTTATATATGTCCTAAAAAGTGCCTTGTAAACTATATGGTGCCAAATGTGCAATTCACATTGCAAAAACTTCTAACGGGTTTCAAAATGTTTATTAGAGTCTAATAAGTAAATAATAAAAGTATAACAGTTAACCAATAAAAGGTTTCTCTGTTATCGTTAAAAGAACTTAACTAAAACCTTTGCACTATACATTAGTTATATATGTCCTAAAAAGTGCCTTGTGAACAATATGGTGCCAAATGTGCAATTCACATTGCAAAAAGTTCTAACGGGTCTCAAAATGTTTATTAGAGTCAAATAAGTAAATAATAAAAGTATAACAGTTAACCAATAAAAGGTTTGTCTGTTATCGTTAAAAGAACTTAACTAAAAAATTTGCACTATACATTAGTTATATAGGTCCTAAAAAGTGCCTTGTGAAATAAATGGTGCCAAATGTGCAATTCACATTGCAAAAAGTTCTAACGGGTCTCAAAATGTTTATTAGAGTCTAATAATTAAATAATAGAAGTATAACAGTTAACGAATAAAAGGTTTGTCTGTTATCGTTAAAAGAACTTAACTAAAAAATTTGCACTATACATTAGTTATATAGGTCCTAAAAAGTGCCTTGTGAACTATATGGTGCCAAATGTGCAATTCACATTGCAAAAAGTTCTAACGGGTCTCAAAATGTTTATTAGGGTCTAATAAGTAAATAATAAAAGTATAACAGTTAATCAATTAAAGGTTTGTCTGTTATCGTTAAAAGAACATAACTAAAAAATTTGCACTATACATTAGTTATATATGTCCTAAAAAGTGCCTTGTGAACTATATGGTGCCAAATGTGCAATTCACATTGCAAAAACTTCTAACGGGTCTCAAAATGTTTAATAGAGTCTAATAAGTAAATAATAAAAGTATAACAGTTAACCAATAAAAGGTTTGTCTGTTATCGTTAAAAGAACTTAACTAAAAAATTTGCACTATACATTAGTTATATAGGTCCTAAAAAGTGCCTTGTGAAATAAATGGTGCCAAATGTGCAATTCACATTGCAAAAAGTTCTAACGGGTCTCAAAATGTTTATTAGAATCTAATAATTAAATAATAAAAGTATAACAGTTAACCAATAAAAGGTTTGTCTGTTATCGATAAAAGAACTTAACTAAAACATTTGCACTATACATTAGTTATATAGGTCCTAAAAAGTGCCTTGTGAACTATATGGTGCCAAATGTGCAATTCACATTGCAAAAAGTTCTAACGGGTCTCAAAATGTTTATTAGGGTCTAATAAGTAAATAATAAAAGTATAACAGTTAACCAATAAAAGGTTTGTCTGTTATCGTTAAAAGAACTTAACTAAAAAATTTGCACTATACATTAGTTATATAGGTCTTAAAATGTGCCTTGTGAACTATATGGTCCCAAATGTGCAATTCACATTGCAAAAAGTTCTCACGGGTCTCAAAATGTTTATTAGAGTATAATAAGTAAATAATAAAAGTATAACAGTTAACCAATAAAAGGTTTGTCTGTTATCGTTAAAAGAACTTAACTAAAAAATTTGCACTATACGTTAGTTATACATGTCCTAAAAAGTGCCTTGTGAACTATATGGTTCCAAATGTGCAATTCACATTGCAAAAAGTTCTAACGGATCTCAAAATGTTTATTAGAATCTAATAAGTAAATAACAAAAGTATAACAGTTAACCAATAAAAGGTTTGTCTGTTATCGTTAAAAGAACTTAACTAAAAAATTTGCACTATACATTAGTTATATAGGTCCAAAAATGTGCCTTGTGAACTATATGGTTCCAAATGTGCAATTCACATTGCAAAAAGTTCTAACGGGTCTCAAAATGTTTATTAGTGTCTAATAAGTAAATAATAAAAGTATAACAGTTAACCAATAAAATGATTGTCTGTTATCGTTAAAAGAACTTAACTAAAACATTTGCACTATACATTAGTTATATAGGTCCTGAAAAGTGCCTTGTGAACTATATGGTGACAAATGTGCAATTCACATTGCAAAAAGTTCTAACGGATCTCAAAATGTTTATTAGAATCTAATAAGTAAATAACAAAAGTATAACAGTTAACCAATAAAAGGTTTGTCTGTTATCGTTAAAAGAACTTAACTAAAAAATTTGCACTATACATTAGTTATATAGGTCCTAAAATGTGCCTTGTGAACTATATGGTTCCAAATGTGCAATTCACATTGCAAAACGTTCTAACAGGTCTCAAAATGTTTATTAGTGTCTAATAAGTAAATAATAAAAGTATAACAGTTAACCAATAAAAGGATTGTCTGTTATCGTTAAAAGAACTTAACTAAAACATTTGCACTATACATTAGTTATATAGGTCCTGAAAAGTGCCTTGTGAACTATATGGTGACAAATGTGCAATTCACATTGCAAAAAGTTCTAACGGGTCTCAAAATGTTTATTAGAATGTAATAAGTAAATAATAAAAGTATAACAGTTAACCAATAAAAGGTTTCTCTGTTATCGTTAAAAGAACTTAACTAAAATATTTGCACTATACATTAGTTATATATGTCCTAAAAAGTGCCTTGTGAACTATATGGTGCCAAATGTGCAATTCACATTGCAAAAAGTTCTAACGGGTCTCAAAATGTTTATTAGAGTCAAATAAGTAAATAATAAAAGTATAACAGTTAACCAATAAAAGGTTTGTCTGTTATCGTTAAAAGAACTTAACTAAAAAATTTGCACTATACATTAGTTATATAGGTCCTAAAAAGTGCCTTGTGAAATAAATGGTGCCAAATGTGCAATTCACATTGCAAAAAGTTCTAACGTGTCTCAAAATGTTTATTCGAGTCTATTAATTAAATAATAAAAGTATAACAGTTAACCAATAAAAGGTTTGTCTGTTATCGTTAAAAGAACTTAACTAAAAAATTTGCACTATACATTAGTTATATAGGTCCTAAAAAGTGCCTTGTGAAATAAATGGTGCCAAATGTGCAATTCACATTGCAAAAAGTTCTAACGGGTCTCAAAATGTTTATTAGAGTCTAATAATTAAATAATAAAAGTATAACAGTTAACCAATAAAAGGTTTGTCTGTTATCGTTAAAAGAACTTAACTAAAAAATTTGCACTATACATTAGTTATATAGGTCCTAAAAAGTGCCTTGTGAACTATATGGTGCCAAATGTGCAATTCACATTGCAAAAAGTTCTAACGGGTCTCAAAATGTTTATTAGGGTCTAATAAGTAAATAATAAAAGTATAACAGTTAATCAATTAAAGGTTTGTCTGTTATCGTTAAAAGAACATAACTAAAAAATTTGCACTATACATTAGTTATATATGTCCTAAAAAATGCCTTGTGAACTATATGGTGCCAAATGTGCAATTCACATTGCAAAAACTTCTAACGGGTCTCAAAATGTTTATTAGAGTCTAATAAGTAAATAATAAAAGTATAACAGTTAACCAATAAAAGGTTTGTCTGTTATGGTTAAAAGAACTTAACTAAAAAATTTGCACTATACATTAGTTATATAGGTCCTAAAATGTGCCTTGTGAACTATATGGTTCCAAATGTGCAATTCACATTGCAAAAAGTTCTAACGGGTCTCAAAATGTTTATTAGTGTCTAATAAGTAAATAATAAAAGTATAACAGTTAACCAATAAAAGGATTGTCTGTTATCGTTAAAAGAACTTAACTAAAACATTTGCACTATACATTAGTTATATAGGTCCTGAAAAGTGCCTTGTGAACTATATGGTGACAAATGTGCAATTCACATTGCAAAAAGTTCTAACGGGTCTCAAAATGTTTATTAGAGTCTAATAAGTAAATAATAAAAGTATCACAGTTAACCAATAAAAGGTTTCTCTGTTATCGTTAAAAGAACTTAACTAAAATATTTGCACTATACATTAGTTATATATGTCCTAAAAAGTGCCTTGTGAACTATATGGTGCCAAATGTGCAATTCACATTGCAAAAAGTTCTAACGGGTCTCAAAATATTTATTAGAGTCAAATAAGTAAATAATAAAAGTATAACAGTTAACCAATAAAAGGTTTGTCTGTTATCGTTAAAAGAACTTAACTAAAAAATTTGCACTATACATTAGTTATATAGGTCCTAAAAAGTGCCTTGTGAAATAAATGGTGCCAAATGTGCAATTCACATTGCAAAAAGTTCTAACGGGTCTCAAAATGTTTATTCGAGTCTAATAATTAAATAATAAAAGTATAACAGTTAACCAATAAAAGGTTTGTCTGTTATCGTTAAAAGAACTTAACTAAAAAATTTGCACTATACATTAGTTATATAGGTCCTAAAAAGTGCCTTGTGAACTAAATGGTGCCAAATGTGCAATTCACATTGCAAAAAGTTCTAACGGGTCTCAAAATGTTTATTAGGGTCTAATAAGTAAATAATAAAAGTATAACAGTTAATCAATTAAAGGTTTGTCTGTTATCGTTAAAAGAACATAACTAAAAAATTTGCACTATACATTAGTTATATATGTCCTAAAAAGTGCCTTGTGAACTATATGGTGCCAAATGTGCAATTCACATTGCAAAAACTTCTAACGGGTTTCAAAATGTTTATTAGAGTCTAATAAGTAAATAATAAAAGTATAACAGTTAACCAATAAAAGGTTTCTCTGTTATCGTTAAAAGAACTTAACTAAAACCTTTGCACAATACATTAGTTATATATGTCCTAAAAAGTGCCTTGTGAACTATATGGTGCCAAATGTGCAATTCACATTGCAAAAAGTTCTAACGGGTCTCAAAATGTTTATTAGAGTGAAATAAGTAAATAATAAAAGTATAACAGTTAACCAATAAAAGTTTTGTCTGTTATCGTTAAAAGAACTTAACTAAAAAATTTGCACTATACATTAGTTATATAGGTCCTAAAAAGTGCCTTGTGAAATAAATGGTGCCAAATGTGCAATTCACATTGCAAAAAGTTCTAACGGGTCTCAAAATGTTTATTAGAGTCTAATAATTAAATAATAAAAGTATAACAGTTAACCAATAAAAGGTTTGTCTGTTATCGTTAAAAGAACTTAACTAAAAAATTTGCACTATACATTAGTTATATAGGTCCTAAAAAGTGCTTTGTGAACTATATGGTGCCAAATGTGCAATTCACATTGCAAAAAGTTCTAACGGGTCTCAAAATGTTTATTAGGGTCTAATAAGTAAATAATAAAAGTATAACAGTTAATCAATTAAAGGTTTGTCTGTTATCGTTAAAAGAACATAACTAAAAAATTTGCACTATACATTAGTTATATATGTCCTAAAAAATGCCTTGTGAACTATATGGTGCCAAATGTGCAATTCACATTGCAAAAACTTCTAACGGGTCTCAAAATGTTTATTAGAGTCTAATAAGTAAATAATAAAAGTATAACAGTTAACCAATAAAAGGTTTGTCTGTTATGGTTAAAAGAACTTAACTAAAAAATTTGCACTATACATTAGTTATATAGGTCCTAAAATGTGCCTTGTGAACTATATGGTTCCAAATGTGCAATTCACATTGCAAAAAGTTCTAACGGGTCTCAAAATGTTTATTAGTGTCTAATAAGTAAATAATAAAAGTATAACAGTTAACCAATAAAAGGATTGTCTGTTATCGTTAAAAGAACTTAACTAAAACATTTGCACTATACATTAGTTATATAGGTCCTGAAAAGTGCCTTGTGAACTATATGGTGACAAATGTGCAATTCACATTGCAAAAAGTTCTAACGGGTCTCAAAATGTTTATTAGAGTCTAATAAGTAAATAATAAAAGTATCACAGTTAACCAATAAAAGGTTTCTCTGTTATCGTTAAAAGAACTTAACTAAAATATTTGCACTATACATTAGTTATATATGTCCTAAAAAGTGCCTTGTGAACTATATGGTGCCAAATGTGCAATTCACATTGCAAAAAGTTCTAACGGGTCTCAAAATATTTATTAGAGTCAAATAAGTAAATAATAAAAGTATAACAGTTAACCAATAAAAGGTTTGTCTGTTATCGTTAAAAGAACTTAACTAAAAAATTTGCACTATACATTAGTTATATAGGTCCTAAAAAGTGCCTTGTGAAATAAATGGTGCCAAATGTGCAATTCACATTGCAAAAAGTTCTAACGGGTCTCAAAATGTTTATTCGAGTCTAATAATTAAATAATAAAAGTATAACAGTTAACCAATAAAAGGTTTGTCTGTTATCGTTAAAAGAACTTAACTAAAAAATTTGCACTATACATTAGTTATATAGGTCCTAAAAAGTGCCTTGTGAACTAAATGGTGCCAAATGTGCAATTCACATTGCAAAAAGTTCTAACGGGTCTCAAAATGTTTATTAGGGTCTAATAAGTAAATAATAAAAGTATAACAGTTAATCAATTAAAGGTTTGTCTGTTATCGTTAAAAGAACATAACTAAAAAATTTGCACTATACATTAGTTATATATGTCCTAAAAAGTGCCTTGTGAACTATATGGTGCCAAATGTGCAATTCACATTGCAAAAACTTCTAACGGGTTTCAAAATGTTTATTAGAGTCTAATAAGTAAATAATAAAAGTATAACAGTTAACCAATAAAAGGTTTCTCTGTTATCGTTAAAAGAACTTAACTAAAACCTTTGCACAATACATTAGTTATATATGTCCTAAAAAGTGCCTTGTGAACTATATGGTGCCAAATGTGCAATTCACATTGCAAAAAGTTCTAACGGGTCTCAAAATGTTTATTAGAGTGAAATAAGTAAATAATAAAAGTATAACAGTTAACCAATAAAAGTTTTGTCTGTTATCGTTAAAAGAACTTAACTAAAAAATTTGCACTATACATTAGTTATATAGGTCCTAAAAAGTGCCTTGTGAAATAAATGGTGCCAAATGTGCAATTCACATTGCAAAAAGTTCTAACGGGTCTCAAAATGTTTATTAGAGTCTAATAATTAAATAATAAAAGTATAACAGTTAACCAATAAAAGGTTTGTCTGTTATCGTTAAAAGAACTTAACTAAAAAATTTGCACTATACATTAGTTATATAGGTCCTAAAAAGTGCTTTGTGAACTATATGGTGCCAAATGTGCAATTCACATTGCAAAAAGTTCTAACGGGTCTCAAAATGTTTATTAGGGTCTAATAAGTAAATAATAAAAGTATAACAGTTAATCAATTAAAGGTTTGTCTGTTATCGTTAAAAGAACATAACTAAAAAATTTGCACTATACATTAGTTATATATGTCCTAAAAAGTGCCTTGTGAACTATATGGTGCCAAATGTGCAATTCACATTGCAAAAACTTCTAACGGGTCTCAAAATGTTTATTAGAGTCTAATAAGTAAATAATAAAAGTATAACAGTTAACCAATAAAAGGTTTGTCTGTTATCGTTAAAAGAACTTAACTAAAAAATTTGCACTATACATTAGTTATATAGGTCCTAAAAAGTGCCTTGTGAAATAAATGGTGCCAAATGTGCAATTCACATTGCAAAAAGTTCTAACGGGTCTCAAAATGTTTATTAGAATCTAATAATTAAATAATAAAAGTATAACAGTTAACCAATAAAAGGTTTGTCTGTTATCGTTAAAAGAACTTAACTAAAACATTTGCACTATACATTAGTTATATAGGTCCTGAAAAGTGCCTTGTGAACTATATGGTGACAAATGTGCAATTCACATTGCAAAAAGTTCTAACGGGTCTCAAAATGTTTATTAGAGTCAAATAAGTAAATAATAAAAGTATAACAGTTAACCAATAAAAGGTTTGTCTGTTATCGTTAAAAGAACTTAACTAAAACATTTGCACTATACATTAGTTATATAGGTCCTGAAAAGTGCCTTGTGAACTATATGGTGACAAATGTGCAATTCACATTGCAAAAAGTTCTAACGGGTCTCAAAATGTTTATTAGAGTCTAATAAGTAAATAATAAAAGTATAACAGTTAACCAATAAAAGGTTTGTCTGTTATCGTTAAAAGAACTTAACTAAAATATTTGCACTATACATTAGTTATATATGTCCTAAAAAGTGCCTTGTGAACTATATGGTGCCAAATGTGCAATTCACATTGCAAAAAGTTCTAACGGGTCTCAAAATGTTTATTAGAGTCAAATAAGTAAATAATAAAAGTATAACAGTTAACCAATAAAAGGTTTGTCTGTTATCGTTAAAAGAACTTAACTAAAAAATTTGCACTATACATTAGTTATATAGGTCCTAAAAAGTGCCTTGTGAAATAAATGGTGCCAAATGTGCAATTCACATTGCAAAAAGTTCTAAAGAGTCTCAAAATGTTTATTAGAGTCTAATAATTAAATAATAAAAGTATAACAGTTAACCAATAAAAGGTTTGTCTGTTATCGTTAAAAGAACTTAACTAAAAAATTTGCACTATACATTAGTTATATAGGTCCTAAAAAGTGCCTTGTGAACTAAATGGTGCCAAATGTGCAATTCACATTGCAAAAAGTTCTAACGGGTCTCAAAATGTTTATTAGGGTCTAATAAGTAAATAATAAAAGTATAACAGTTAATCAATTAAAGGTTTGTCTGTTATCGTTAAAAGAACATAACTAAAAAATTTGCACTATACATTAGTTATATATGTCCTAAAAAGTGCCTTGTGAACTATATGGTGCCAAATGTGCAATTCACATTGCAAAAAGATCTAACGGGTCTCAAAATGTTTATTAGAGTCTAATAAGTAAATAATAAAAGTATAACAGTTAACCAATAAAAGGTTTCTCTGTTATCGTTAAAAGAACTTAACTAAAACCTTTGCACTATACATTAGTTATATATGTCCTAAAAAGTGCCTTGTGAACTATATGGTGCCAAATGTGCAATTTACATTGCAAAAAGTTCTAACGGGTCTCAAAATGTTTATTAGAGTCAAATAAGTAAATAATAAAAGTATAACAGTTAACCAATAAAAGGTTTGTCTGTTATCGTTAAAAGAACTTAACTAAAAAATTTGCACTATACATTAGTTATATAGGTCCTAAAAAGTGCCTTGTGAAATAAATGGTGCCAAATGTGAAATTCACATTGCAAAAAGTTCTAACGGGTCTCAAAATGTTTATTAGAGTCTAATAATTAAATAATAAAAGTATAACAGTTAACCAATAAAAGGTTTGTCTGTTATCGTTAAAAGAACTTAACTAAAAAATTTGCACTATACATTAGTTATATAGGTCCTAAAAAGTGCCTTGTGAACTATATGGTGCCAAATGTGCAATTCACATTGCAAAAAGTTCTAACGGGTCTCAAAATGTTTATTAGGGTCTAATAAGTAAATAATAAAAGTATAACAGTTAATCAATTAAAGGTTTGTCTGTTATCGTTAAAAGAACATAACTAAAAAATTTGCACTATACATTAGTTATATATGTCCTAAAAAGTGCCTTGTGAACTATATGGTGCCAAATGTGCAATTCACATTGCAAAAAGTTCTAACGGGTCTCAAAATGTTTATTAGAGTCTAATAAGTAAATAATAAAAGTATAACAGTTAACCAATAAAAGGTTTGTCTGTTATCGTTAAAAGAACTTAACTAAAAAATTTGCACTATACGTTAGTTATACATGTCCTAAAAAGTGCCTTGTGAACTATATGGTTCCAAATGTGCAATTCACATTGCAAAAAGTTCTAACGGATCTCAAAATGTTTATTAGAATCTAATAAGTAAATAACAAAAGTATAACAGTTAACCAATAAAAGGTTTGTCTGTTATCGTTAAAAGAACTTAACTAAAAAATTTGCACTATACATTAGTTATATAGGTCCTAAAATGTGCCTTGTGAGCTATATGGTTCCAAATGTGCAATTCACATTGCAAAAAGTTCTAACGGGTCTCAAAATGTTTATTAGTGTCTAATAAGTAAATAATAAAAGTATAACAGTTAACCAATAAAAGGATTGTCTGTTATCGTTAAAAGAACTTAACTAAAACATTTGCACTATACATTAGTTATATAGGTCCTGAAAAGTGCCTTGTGAACTATATGGTGACAAATGTGCAATTCACATTGCAAAAAGTTCTAACGGGTCTCAAAATGTTTATTAGAGTCTAATAAGTAAATAATAAAAGTATAACAGTTAACCAATAAAAGGTTTCTCTGTTATCGTTAAAAGAACTTAACTAAAATATTTGCACTATACATTAGTTATATATGTCCTAAAAAGTGCCTTGTGAACTATATGGTGCCAAATGTGCAATTCACATTGCAAAAAGTTCTAACGGGTCTCAAAATGTTTATTAGAGTCAAATAAGTAAATAATAAAAGTATAACAGTTAACCAATAAAAGGTTTGTCTGTTATCGTTAAAAGAACTTAACTAAAAAATTTGCACTATACATTAGTTATATAGGTCCTAAAAAGTGCCTTGTGAAATAAATGGTGCCAAATGTGCAATTCACATTGCAAAAAGTTCTAACGGGTCTCAAAATGTTTATTAGAGTCTAATAAGTAAATAATAAAAGTATAACAGTTAACCAATAAAAGGTTTGTCTGTTATCGTTAAAAGAACTTAACTAAAAAATTTGCACTATACATTAGTTATATAGGTCCTAAAAAGTGCCTTGTGAAATATATGGTGCCAAATGTGCAATTCACATTGCAAAAAGTTCTAACGGGTCTCAAAATGTTTATTAGAGTCTAATAATTAAATAATAAAAGTATAACAGTTAACCAATAAAAGGTTTGTCTGTTATCGTTAAAAGAACTTAACTAAAAAATTTGCACTATACATTAGTTATATAGGTCCTAAAAAGTGCCTTGTGAACTATATGGTGCCAAATGTGCAATTCACATTGCAAAAAGTTCTAACGGGTCTCAAAATGTTTAATAGAATCTAATAAGTAAATAACAAAAGTATAACAGTTAACCAATAAAAGGTTTGTCTGTTATCGTTAAAAGAACTTAACTAAAAATTTGCACTATACATTAGTTATATAGGTCCTAAAATGTGCCTTGTGAACTATATTGTGCCAAATGTGCAATTCACATTGAAAAAAGTTCTAACGGCTCTCAAAATGTTTATTAGAGTCTAATAAGTAAATAATAAAAGTATAACAGTTAACCAATAAAAGGTTTGTCTGTTATCGTTAAAAGAACTTAACTAAAAAATTTGCACTATACGTTAGTTATATATGTCCTAAAAAGTGCCTTGTGAACTATATGGTTCCAAATGAGCAAATCACATTGCAAAATGTTTTAACGGGTCTCAAAATGTTTATTAGTGTCTAATAAGTAAATAATAAAAGTATAACAGTTAACCAATAAAAGGATTGTCTGTTATCGTTAAAAGAACTTAACTAAAACATTTGCACTATACATTAGTTATATAGGTCCTGAAAAGTGCCTTGTGAACTATATGGTGACAAATGTGCAATTCACATTGCAAAAAGTTCTAACGGGTCTCAAAATGTTTATTAGAGTCTAATAAGTAAATAATAAAAGTATAACAGTTAACCAATAAAAGGTTTCTCTGTTATCGTTAAAAGAACTTAACTAAAAAATTTGCACTATACATTAGTTATATAGGTCCTAAAAAGTGCCTTGTTAATTAAATGGTGCCAAATGTGCAATTCACATTGCAAAAAGTTCTAACGGGTCTCAAAATGTTTATTAGAGTCTAATAATTAAATAATAAAAGTATAACAGTTAACCAATAAAAGGTTTGTCTGTTATCGTTAAAAGAACTTAACTAAAAAATTTGCACTATACATTAGTTATATAGGTCCTAAAAAGTGCCTTGTGAACTAAATGGTGCCAAATGTGCAATTCACATTGCAAAAAGTTCTAACGGGTCTCAAAATGTTTATTAGGGTCTAATAAGTAAATAATAAAAGTATAACAGTTAATCAATTAAAGGTTTGTCTGTTATCGTTAAAAGAACATAACTAAAAAATTTGCACTATACATTAGTTATATATGTCCTAAAAAGTGCCTTGTGAACTATATGGTGCCAAATGTGCAATTCACATTGCAAAAAGTTCTAACGGGTCTCAAAATGTTTATTAGAGTCTAATAAGTAAATAATAAAAGTATAACAGTTAACCAATAAAAGGTTTCTCTGTTATCGTTAAAAGAACTTAACTAAAATATTTGCACTATACATTAGTTATATATGTCTTAAAAAGTGCCTTGTGAACTATATGGTGCCAAATGTGCAATTCACATTGCAAAAACTTCTAACGGGTCTCAAAATGTTTATTAGAGTCTAATAAGTAAATAATAAAAGTATAACAGTTAACCAATAAAAGGTTTGTCTGTTATCGTTAAAAGAACTTAACTAAAAAATTTACACTATACATTAGTTATATAGGTCCTAAAATGTGCCTTGTGAAATATATGGTTCCAAATGTGCAATTCACATTGCAAAAAGTTCTCACGGGTCTCAAAATGTTTATTAGAGTCTAATAAGTAAATAATAAAAGTATAACAGTTAACCAATAAAAGGTTTGTCTGTTATCGTTAAAAGAACTTAACTAAAAAATTTGCACTATACGTTAGTTATATATGTCCTAAAAAGTGCCTTGTGAACTATATGGTTCCAAATGTGCAATTCACATTGCAAAAAGTTCTAACGGGTCTCAAAATGTTTATTAGAATCTAATAAGTAAATAACAAAAGTATAACAGTTAACCAATAAAAGGTTTGTCTGTTATCGTTAAAAGAACTTAACTAAAAATTTGCACTATACATTAGTTATATAGGTCCTAAAATGTGCCTTGTGAACTACATTGTGCCAAATGTGCAATTCACATTGAAAAAAGTTCTAACGGCTCTCAAAATGTTTATTAGAGTCTAATAAGTAAATAATAAAAGTATAACAGTTAACCAATAAAAGGTTTCTCTGTTATCGTTAAAAGAACTTAACTAAAATATTTGCACTATACATTAGTTATATAGGTCCTAAAAAGTGCCTTGTGAACTATATGGTGCCAAATGTGCAATTCACATTGCAAAAATTTCTAACGGGTCTCAAAATGTTTATTAGAGTCTAATAAGTAAATAATAACAGTATAACAGTTAACCAATTAAAAGTTTGTCTGTTATCGTTAAAAGAACTTAACTAAAAAATTTGCACTATACATTAGTTATATATGTCCTAAAAAGTGCCTTGTGAACTATATGGTGCCAAATGTGCAATTCACATTGCAAAAAGTTCTAACGGGTCTCAAAATGTTTATTAGAGTCTAATAAGTAAATAATAAAAGTATAACAGTTAACCAATAAAAGGTTTCTCTGTTATCGTTAAAAGAACATAACTAAAAAATTTGCACTATACATTAGTTATATAGGTCCTAAAAAGTGCCTTGTGAAATATATGGTGCCAAATGTGCAATTCACATTGCAAAAAGTTCTAACGGGTCTCAAAATGTTTATTAGAGTCTAATAAGTAAATAATAAAAGTATAACAGTTAACCAATAAAAGGTTTGTCTGTTATCGTTAAAAGAACTTAACTAAAAATTTGCACTATACATTAGTTATATAGGTCCTAAAATGTGCCTTGTGAACTATATTGTGCCAAATGTGCAATTCACATTGAAAAAAGTTCTAACGGCTCTCAAAATGTTTATTAGAGTCTAATAAGTAAATAATAAAAGTATAACAGTTAACCAATAAAAGGTTTGTCTGTTATCGTTAAAAGAACTTAACTAAAAAATTTGCACTATGCGTTAGTTATATATGTCCTAAAAAGTGCCTTGTGAACTATATGGTTCCAAATGAGCAAATCACATTGCAAAATGTTTTAACGGGTCTCAAAATGTTTATTAGTGTCTAATAAGTAAATAATAAAAGTATAACAGTTAACCAATAAAAGGATTGTCTGTTATCGTTAAAAGAACTTAACTAAAAAATTTGCACTATACATTAGTTATATAGGTCCTGAAAAGTGCCTTGTGAACTATATGGTGACAAATGTGCAATTCACATTGCAAAAAGTTCTAACGGGTCTCAAAATGTTTATTAGAGTCTAATAAGTAAATAATAAAAGTATAACAGTTAACCAATAAAAGGTTTGTCTGTTATCGTTAAAAGAACTTAACTAAAAAATTTGCACTATACATTAGTTATATAGGTCCTAAAAAGTGCCTTGTTAAATAAATGGTGCCAAATGTGCAATTCACATTGCAAAAAGTTCTAACGGGTCTCAAAATGTTTATTAGAGTCTAATAATTAAATAATAAAAGTATAACAGTTAACCAATAAAAGGTTTGTCTGTTATCGTTAAAAGAACTTAACTAAAAAATTTGCACTATACATTAGTTATATAGGTCCTAAAAAGTGCCTTGTGAACTAAATGGTGCCAAATGTGCAATTCACATTGCAAAAAGTTCTAACGGGTCTCAAAATGTTTATTAGGGTCTAATAAGTAAATAATAAAAGTATAACAGTTAATCAATTAAAGGTTTGTCTGTTATCGTTAAAAGAACATAACTAAAAAATTTGCACTATACATTAGTTATATATGTCCTAAAAAGTGCCTTGTGAACTATATGGTGCCAAATGTGCAATTCACATTGCAAAAAGTTCTAACGGGTCTCAAAATGTTTATTAGAGTCTAATAAGTAAATAATAAAAGTATAACAGTTAACCAATAAAAGGTTTCTCTGTTATCGTTAAAAGAACTTAACTAAAATATTTGCACTATACATTAGTTATATATGTCCTAAAAAGTGCCTTGTGAACTATATGGTGCCAAATGTGCAATTCACATTGCAAAAACTTCTAACGGGTCTCAAAATGTTTATTAGAGTCTAATAAGTAAATAATAAAAGTATAACAGTTAACCAATAAAAGGTTTGTCTGTTATCGTTAAAAGAACTTAACTAAAAAATTTACACTATACATTAGTTATATAGGTCCTAAAATGTGCCTTGTGAACTATATGGTCCCAAATGTGCAATTCACATTGCAAAAAGTTCTCACGGGTCTCAAAATGTTTATTAGAGTCTAATAAGTAAATAATAAAAGTATAACAGTTAACCAATAAAAGGTTTGTCTGTTATCGTTAAAAGAACTTAACTAAAAAATTTGCACTATACGTTAGTTATATATGTCCTAAAAAGTGCCTTGTGAACTATATGGTTCCAAATGTGCAATTCACATTGCAAAAAGTTCTAACGGCTCTCAAAATGTTTATTAGAATCTAATAAGTAAATAACAAAAGTATAACAGTTAACCAATAAAAGGTTTGTCTGTTATCGTTAAAAGAACTTAACTAAAAATTTGCACTATACATTAGTTATATAGGTCCTAAAATGTGCCTTGTGAACTATATTGTGCCAAATGTGCAATTCACATTGAAAAAAGTTCTAACGGCTCTCAAAATGTTTATTAGAGTCTAATAAGTAAATAATAAAAGTATAACAGTTAACCAATAAAAGGTTTGTCTGTTATCGTTAAAAGAACTTAACTAAAATATTTGCACTATACATTAGTTATATAGGTCCTAAAAAGTGCCTTGTGAACTATATGGTGCCAAATGTGCAATTCACATTGCAAAAATTTCTAACGGGTCTCAAAATGTTTATTAGAGTCTAATAAGTAAATAATAAAAGTATAACAGTTAACCAATTAAAAGTTTGTCTGTTATCGTTAAAAGAACTTAACTAAAAAATTTGCACTATACATTAGTTATATATGTCCTAAAAAGTGCCTTGTGAACTATATGGTGCCAAATGTGCAATTCACATTGCAAAAAGTTCTAACGGGTCTCAAAATGTTTATTAGAGTCTAATAAGTAAATAATAAAAGTATAACAGTTAACCAATAAAAGGTTTCTCTGTTATCGTTAAAAGAACATAACTAAAAAATTTGCACTATACATTAGTTATATATGTCCTAAAAAGTGCCTTGTGAACTATATGGTTCCAAATGAGCAAATCACATTGCAAAAAGTTCTAACGGGTCTCAAAATGTTTATTAGTGTCTAATAAGTAAATAATAAAAGTATAACAGTTAACCAATAAAAGGATTGTCTGTTATCGTTAAAAGAACTTAACTAAAACATTTGCACTATACATTAGTTATATAGGTCCTGAAAAGTGCCTTGTGAACTATATGGTGCCAAATGTGCAATTCACATTGCAAAAAGTTCTAACGGGTCTCAAAATGTTTATTAGAGTCTAATAATTAAATAATAAAAGTATAACAGTTAACCAATAAAAGGTTTGTCTGTTATCGTTAAAAGAACTTAACTAAAAAATTTCCACTATACATTAGTTATATAGGTCCTAAAAAGTGCCTTGTGAACTAAATGGTGCCAAATGTGCAATTCACATTGCAAAAAGTTCTAACGGGTCTCAAAATGTTTATTAGGGTCTAATAAGTAAATAATAAAAGTATAACAGTTAATCAATTAAAGGTTTGTCTGTTATCGTTAAAAGAACATAACTAAAAAATTTGCACTATACATAAGTTATATATGTCCTAAAAAGTGCCTTGTGAACTATATGGTGCCAAATGTGCAATTCACATTGCAAAAAGATCTAACGGGTCTCAAAATGTTTATTAGAGTCTAATAAGTAAATAATAAAAGTATAACAGTTAACCAATAAAAGGTTTCTCTGTTATCGTTAAAAGAACTTAACTAAAACCTTTGCACTATACATTAGTTATATATGTCCTAAAAAGTGCCTTGTGAACTATATGGTGCCAAATGTGCAATTTACATTGCAAAAAGTTCTAACGGGTCTCAAAATGTTTATTAGAGTCAAATAAGTAAATAATAAAAGTATAACAGTTAACCAATAAAAGGTTTGTCTGTTATCGTTAAAAGAACTTAACTAAAAAATTTGCACTATACATTAGTTATATAGGTCCTAAAAAGTGCCTTGTGAAATAAATGGTGCCAAATGTGCAATTCACATTGCAAAAAGTTCTAACGGGTCTCAAAATGTTTATTAGAGTCTAATAATTAAATAATAAAAGTATAACAGTTAACCAATAAAAGGTTTGTCTGTTATCGTTAAAAGAACTTAACTAAAAAATTTGCACTATACATTAGTTATATAGGTCCTAAAAAGTGCCTTGTGAACTATATGGTGCCAAATGTGCAATTCACATTGCAAAAAGTTCTAACGGGTCTCAAAATGTTTATTAGGGTCTAATAAGTAAATAATAAAAGTATAACAGTTAATCAATTAAAGGTTTGTCTGTTATCGTTAAAAGAACATAACTAAAAAATTTGCACTATACATTAGTTATATATGTCCTAAAAAGTGCCTTGTGAACTATATGGTGCCAAATGTGCAATTCACATTGCAAAAAGTTCTAACGGGTCTCAAAATGTTTATTAGAGTCTAATAAGTAAATAATAAAAGTATAACAGTTAACCAATAAAAGGTTTGTCTGTTATCGTTAAAAGAACTTAACTAAAAAATTTGCACTATACGTTAGTTATACATGTCCTAAAAAGTGCCTTGTGAACTATATGGTTCCAAATGTGCAATTCACATTGCAAAAAGTTCTAACGGATCTCAAAATGTTTATTAGAATCTAATAAGTAAATAACAAAAGTATAACAGTTAACCAATAAAAGGTTTGTCTGTTATCGTTAAAAGAACTTAACTAAAAAATTTGCACTATACATTAGTTATATAGGTCCTAAAATGTGCCTTGTGAGCTATATGGTTCCAAATGTGCAATTCACATTGCAAAAAGTTCTAACGGGTCTCAAAATGTTTATTAGTGTCTAATAAGTAAATAATAAAAGTATAACAGTTAACCAATAAAAGGATTGTCTGTTATCGTTAAAAGAACTTAACTAAAACATTTGCACTATACATTAGTTATATAGGTCCTGAAAAGTGCCTTGTGAACTATATGGTGACAAATGTGCAATTCACATTGCAAAAAGTTCTAACGGGTCTCAAAATGTTTATTAGAGTCTAATAAGTAAATAATAAAAGTATAACAGTTAACCAATAAAAGGTTTCTCTGTTATCGTTAAAAGAACTTAACTAAAATATTTGCACTATACATTAGTTATATATGTCCTAAAAAGTGCCTTGTGAACTATATGGTGCCAAATGTGCAATTCACATTGCAAAAAGTTCTAACGGGTCTCAAAATGTTTATTAGAGTCAAATAAGTAAATAATAAAAGTATAACAGTTAACCAATAAAAGGTTTGTCTGTTATCGTTAAAAGAACTTAACTAAAAAATTTGCACTATACATTAGTTATATAGGTCCTAAAAAGTGCCTTGTGAAATAAATGGTGCCAAATGTGCAATTCACATTGCAAAAAGTTCTAACGGGTCTCAAAATGTTTATTAGAGTCTAATAAGTAAATAATAAAAGTATTACAGTTAACCAATAAAAGGTTTGTCTGTTATCGTTAAAAGAACTTAACTAAAAAATTTGCACTATACATTAGTTATATAGGTCCTAAAAAGTGCCTTGTGAAATATATGGTGCCAAATGTGCAATTCACATTGCAAAAAGTTCTAACGGGTCTCAAAATGTTTATTAGAGTCTAATAATTAAATAATAAAAGTATAACAGTTAACCAATAAAAGGTTTGTCTGTTATCGTTAAAAGAACTTAACTAAAAAATTTGCACTATACATTAGTTATATAGGTCCTAAAAAGTGCCTTGTGAACTATATGGTGCCAAATGTGCAATTCACATTGCAAAAAGTTCTAACGGGTCTCAAAATGTTTAATAGAATCTAATAAGTAAATAACAAAAGTATAACAGTTAACCAATAAAAGGTTTGTCTGTTATCGTTAAAAGAACTTAACTAAAAATTTGCACTATACATTAGTTATATAGGTCCTAAAATGTGCCTTGTGAACTATATGGTTCCAAATGTGCAATTCACATTGAAAAAAGTTCTAACGGCTCTCAAAATGTTTATTAGAGTCTAATAAGTAAATAATAAAAGTATAACAGTTAACCAATAAAAGGTTTGTCTGTTATCGTTAAAAGAACTTAACTAAAAAATTTGCACTATACATTAGTTATATATGTCCTAAAATGTGCCTTGTGAACTATATGGTTCCAAATGAGCAAATCACATTGCAAAATGTTTTAACGGGTCTCAAAATGTTTATTAGTGTCTAATAAGTAAATAATAAAAGTATAACAGTTAACCAATAAAAGGATTGTCTGTTATCGTTAAAAGAACTTAACTAAAACATTTGCACTATACATTAGTTATATAGGTCCTGAAAAGTGCCTTGTGAACTATATGGTGACAAATGTGCAATTCACATTGCAAAAAGTTCTAACGGGTCTCAAAATGTTTATTAGAGTCTAATAAGTAAATAATAAAAGTATAACAGTTAACCAATAAAAGGTTTCTCTGTTATCGTTAAAAGAACTTAACTAAAAAATTTGCACTATACATTAGTTATATAGGTCCTAAAAAGTGCCTTGTTAAATATATGGTGCCAAATGTGCAATTCACATTGCAAAAAGTTCTAACGGGTCTCAAATTGGTCATTAGAGTCTAATAATTAAATAATAAAAGTATAACAGTTAACCAATAAAAGGTTTGTCTGTTATCGTTAAAAGAACTTAACTAAAAAATTTGCACTATACATTAGTTATATAGGTCCTAAAAAGTGCCTTGTGAACTAAATGGTGCCAAATGTGCAATTCACATTGCAAAAAGTTCTAACGGGTCTCAAAATGTTTATTAGGGTCTAATAAGTAAATAATAAAAGTATAACAGTTAATCAATTAAAGGTTTGTCTGTTATCGTTAAAAGAACATAACTAAAAAATTTGCACTATACATTAGTTATATATGTCCTAAAAAGTGCCTTGTGAACTATATGGTGCCAAATGTGCAATTCACATTGCAAAAACTTCTAACGGGTCTCAAAATGTTTATTAGAGTCTAATAAGTAAATAATAAAAGTATAATAGTTAACCAATAAAAGGTTTGTCTGTTATCGTTAAAAGAACTTAACTAAAATATTTGCACTATACATTAGTTATATATGTCCTAAAAAGTGCCTTGTGAACTATATGGTGCCAAATGTGCAATTCACATTGCAAAAACTTCTAACGGGTCTCAAAATGTTTATTAGAGTCTAATAAGTAAATAATAAAAGTATAACAGTTAACCAATAAAAGGTTTGTCTGTTATCGTTAAAAGAACTTAACTAAAAAATTTACACTATACATTAGTTATATAGGTCCTAAAATGTGCCTTGTGAACTATATGGTCCCAAATGTGCAATTCACATTGCAAAAAGTTCTCACGGGTCTCAAAATGTTTATTAGAGTCTAATAAGTAAATAATAAAAGTATAACAGTTAACCAATAAAAGGTTTGTCTGTTATCGTTAAAAGAACTTAACTAAAAAATTTGCACTATACGTTAGTTATATATGTCCTAAAAAGTGCCTTGTGAACTATATGGTTCCAAATGTGCAATTCACATTGCAAAAAGTACTAACGGGTCTCAAAATGTTTATTAGAATCTAATAAGTAAATAACAAAAGTATAACAGTTAACCAATAAAAGGTTTGTCTGTTATCGTTAAAAGAACTTAACTAAAAATTTGCACTATACATTAGTTATATAGGTCCTAAAATGTGCCTTGTGAACTATATTGTGCCAAATGTGCAATTCACATTGAAAAAAGTTCTAACGGCTCTCAAAATGTTTATTAGAGTCTAATAAGTAAATAATAAAAGTATAACAGTTAACCAATAAAAGGTTTCTCTGTTATCGTTAAAAGAACTTAACTAAAACCTTTGCACTATACATTAGTTATATATGTCCTAAAAAGTGCCTTGTGAACTATATGGTGCCAAATGTGCAATTTACATTGCAAAAAGTTCTAACGGGTCTCAAAATGTTTATTAGAGTCAAATAAGTAAATAATAAAAGTATAACAGTTAACCAATAAAAGGTTTGTCTGTTATCGTTAAAAGAACTTAACTAAAAAATTTGCACTATACATTAGTTATATAGGTCCTAAAAGGTGCCTTGTGAAATAAATGGTGCCAAATGTGCAATTCACATTGCAAAAAGTTCTAACGGGTCTCAAAATGTTTATTAGAGTCTAATAATTAAATAATAAAAGTATAACAGTTAACCAATAAAAGGTTTGTCTGTTATCGTTAAAAGAACTTAACTAAAAAATTTGCACTATACATTAGTTATATAGGTCCTAAAAAGTGCCTTGTGAACTATATGGTGCCAAATGTGCAATTCACATTGCAAAAAGTTCTAACGGGTCTCAAAATGTTTATTAGGGTCTAATAAGTAAATAATAAAAGTATAACAGTTAATCAATTAAAGGTTTGTCTGTTATCGTTAAAAGAACATAACTAAAAAATTTGCACTATACATTAGTTATATATGTCCTAAAAAGTGCCTTGTGAACTATATGGTGCCAAATGTGCAATTCACATTGCAAAAAGTTCTAACGGGTCTCAAAATGTTTATTAGAGTCTAATAAGTAAATAATAAAAGTATAACAGTTAACCAATAAAAGGTTTGTCTGTTATCGTTAAAAGAACTTAACTAAAAAATTTGCACTATACGTTAGTTATACATGTCCTAAAAAGTGCCTTGTGAACTATATGGTTCCAAATGTGCAATTCACATTGCAAAAAGTTCTAACGGATCTCAAAATGTTTATTAGAATCTAATAAGTAAATAACAAAAGTATAACAGTTAACCAATAAAAGGTTTGTCTGTTATCGTTAAAAGAACTTAACTAAAAAATTTGCACTATACATTAGTTATATAGGTCCTAAAATGTGCCTTGTGAGCTATATGGTTCCAAATGTGCAATTCACATTGCAAAAAGTTCTAACGGGTCTCAAAATGTTTATTAGTGTCTAATAAGTAAATAATAAAAGTATAACAGTTAACCAATAAAAGGATTGTCTGTTATCGTTAAAAGAACTTAACTAAAACATTTGCACTATACATTAGTTATATAGGTCCTGAAAAGTGCCTTGTGAACTATATGGTGACAAATGTGCAATTCACATTGCAAAAAGTTCTAACGGGTCTCAAAATGTTTATTAGAGTCTAATAAGTAAATAATAAAAGTATAACAGTTAACCAATAAAAGGTTTCTCTGTTATCGTTAAAAGAACTTAACTAAAATATTTGCACTATACATTAGTTATATATGTCCTAAAAAGTGCCTTGTGAACTATATGGTGCCAAATGTGCAATTCACATTGCAAAAAGTTCTAACGGGTCTCAAAATGTTTATTAGAGTCAAATAAGTAAATAATAAAAGTATAACAGTTAACCAATAAAAGGTTTGTCTGTTATCGTTAAAAGAACTTAACTAAAAAATTTGCACTATACATTAGTTATATAGGTCCTAAAAAGTGCCTTGTGAAATAACTGGTGCCAAATGTGCAATTCACATTGCAAAAAGTTCTAACGGGTCTCAAAATGTTTATTAGAGTCTAATAAGTAAATAATAAAAGTATTACAGTTAACCAATAAAAGGTTTGTCTGTTATCGTTAAAAGAACTTAACTAAAAAATTTGCACTATACATTAGTTATATAGGTCCTAAAAAGTGCCTTGTGAAATATATGGTGCCAAATGTGCAATTCACATTGCAAAAAGTTCTAACGGGTCTCAAAATGTTTATTAGAGTCTAATAATTAAATAATAAAAGTATAACAGTTAACCAATAAAAGGTTTGTCTGTTATCGTTAAAAGAACTTAACTAAAAAATTTGCACTATACATTAGTTATATAGGTCCTAAAAAGTGCCTTGTGAACTATATGGTGCCAAATGTGCAATTCACATTGCAAAAAGTTCTAACGGGTCTCAAAATGTTTAATAGAATCTAATAAGTAAATAACAAAAGTATAACAGTTAACCAATAAAAGGTTTGTCTGTTATCGTTAAAAGAACTTAACTAAAAATTTGCACTATACATTAGTTATATAGGTCCTAAAATGTGCCTTGTGAACTATATTGTGCCAAATGTGCAATTCACATTGAAAAAAGTTCTAACGGCTCTCAAAATGTTTATTAGAGTCTAATAAGTAAATAATAAAAGTATAACAGTTAACCAATAAAAGGTTTGTCTGTTATCGTTAAAAGAACTTAACTAAAAAATTTGCACTATACGTTAGTTATATATGTCCTAAAATGTGCCTTGTGAACTATATGGTTCCAAATGAGCAAATCACATTGCAAAATGTTTTAACGGGTCTCAAAATGTTTATTAGTGTCTAATAAGTAAATAATAAAAGTATAACAGTTAACCAATAAAAGGATTGTCTGTTATCGTTAAAAGAACTTAACTAAAACATTTGCACTATACATTAGTTATATAGGTCCTGAAAAGTGCCTTGTGAACTATATGGTGACAAATGTGCAATTCACATTGCAAAAAGTTCTAACGGGTCTCAAAATGTTTATTAGAGTCTAATAAGTAAATAATAAAAGTATAACAGTTAACCAATAAAAGGTTTCTCTGTTATCGTTAAAAGAACTTAACTAAAAAATTTGCACTATACATTAGTTATATAGGTCCTAAAAAGTGCCTTGTTAAATATATGGTGCCAAATGTGCAATTCACATTGCAAAAAGTTCTAACGGGTCTCAAATTGGTCATTAGAGTCTAATAATTAAATAATAAAAGTATAACAGTTAACCAATAAAAGGTTTGTCTGTTATCGTTAAAAGAACTTAACTAAAAAATTTGCACTATACATTAGTTATATAGGTCCTAAAAAGTGCCTTGTGAACTAAATGGTGCCAAATGTGCAATTCACATTGCAAAAAGTTCTAACGGGTCTCAAAATGTTTATTAGGGTCTAATAAGTAAATAATAAAAGTATAACAGTTAATCAATTAAAGGTTTGTCTGTTATCGTTAAAAGAACATAACTAAAAAATTTGCACTATACATTAGTTATATATGTCCTAAAAAGTGCCTTGTGAACTATATGGTGCCAAATGTGCAATTCACATTGCAAAAACTTCTAACGGGTCTCAAAATGTTTATTAGAGTCTAATAAGTAAATAATAAAAGTATAACAGTTAACCAATAAAAGGTTTCTCTGTTATCGTTAAAAGAACTTAACTAAAATATTTGCACTATACATTAGTTATATATGTCCTAAAAAGTGCCTTGTGAACTATATGGTGCCAAATGTGCAATTCACATTGCAAAAACTTCTAACGGGTCTCAAAATGTTTATTAGAGTCTAATAAGTAAATAATAAAAGTATAACAGTTAACCAATAAAAGGTTTGTCTGTTATCGTTAAAAGAACTTAACTAAAAAATTTACACTATACATTAGTTATATAGGTCCTAAAATGTGCCTTGTGAACTATATGGTCCCAAATGTGCAATTCACATTGCAAAAAGTTCTCACGGGTCTCAAAATGTTTATTAGAGTCTAATAAGTAAATAATAAAAGTATAACAGTTAACCAATAAAAGGTTTGTCTGTTATCGTTAAAAGAACTTAACTAAAAAATTTGCACTATACGTTAGTTAAATATGTCCTAAAAAGTGCCTTGTGAACTATATTGTTCCAAATGTGCAATTCACATTGCAAAAAGTTCTAACGGGTCTCAAAATGTTTATTAGAATCTAATAAGTAAATAACAAAAGTATAACAGTTAACCAATAAAAGGTTTGTCTGTTATCGTTAAAAGAACTTAACTAAAAATTTGCACTATACATTAGTTATATAGGTCCTAAAATGTGCCTTGTGAACTATATTGTGCCAAATGTGCAATTCACATTGAAAAAAGTTCTAACGGCTCTCAAAATGTTTATTAGAGTCTAATAAGTAAATAATAAAAGTATAACAGTTAACCAATAAAAGGTTTGTCTGTTATCGTTAAAAGAACTTAACTAAAATATTTGCACTATACATTAGTTATATAGGTCCTAAAAAGTGCCTTGTGAACTATATGGTGCCAAATGTGCAATTCACATTGCAAAAATTTCTAACGGGTCTCAAAATGTTTATTAGAGTCTAATAAGTAAATAATAAAAGTATAACAGTTAACCAATAAAAGGTTTCTCTGTTATCGTTAAAAGAACTTAACTAAAAATTTGCACTATACATTAGTTATATATGTCCTAAAAAGTGCCTTGTGAACTATATGGTGCCAAATGTGCAATTCACATTGCAAAAAGTTCTAACGGGTCTCAAAATGTTTATTAGAGTCTAATAAGTAAATAATAAAAGTATAACAGTTAACCAATAAAAGGTTTCTCTGTTATCGTTAAAAGAACATAACTAAAAAATTTGCACTATACATTAGTTATATATGTCCTAAAAAGTGCCTTGTGAACTATATGGTTCCAAATGAGCAAATCACATTGCAAAAAGTTCTAACGGGTCTCAAAATGTTTATTAGTGTCTAATAAGTAAATAATAAAAGTATAACAGTTAACCAATAAAAGGATTGTCTGTTATCGTTAAAAGAACTTAACTAAAACATTTGCACTATACATTAGTTATATAGGTCCTGAAAAGTGCCTTGTGAACTATATGGTGACAAATGTGCAATTCACATTGCAAAAAGTTCTAACGGGTCTCAAAATGTTTATTAGAGTCTAATAAGTAAATAATAAAAGTATAACAGTTAACCAATAAAAGGTTTCTCTGTTATCGTTAAAAGAACTTAACTAAAATATTTGCACTATACATTAGTTATATATGTCCTAAAAAGTGCCTTGTGAAATAAATGGTGCCAAATGTGCAATTCACATTGCAAAAAGTTCTAACGGGTCTCAAAATGTTTATTAGAGTCTAATAATTAAATAATAAAAGTATAACAGTTAACCAATAAAAGGTTTGTCTGTTATCGTTAAAAGAACTTAACTAAAAAATTTCCACTATACATTAGTTATATAGGTCCTAAAAAGTGCCTTGTGAACTAAATGGTGCCAAATGTGCAATTCACATTGCAAAAAGTTCTAACGGGTCTCAAAATGTTTATTAGGGTCTAATAAGTAAATAATAAAAGTATAACAGTTAATCAATTAAAGGTTTGTCTGTTATCGTTAAAAGAACATAACTAAAAAATTTGCACTATACATTAGTTATATATGTCCTAAAAAGTGCCTTGTGAACTATATGGTGCCAAATGTGCAATTCTCATTTCAAAAACTTCTAACGGGTCTCAAAATGTTTATTAGAGTCTAATAAGTAAATAATAAAAGTATAACAGTTAACCAATAAAAGGTTTCTCTGTTATCGTTAAAAGAACTTAACTAAAATATTTGCACTATACATTAGTTATATATGTCCTAAAAAGTGCCTTGTGAACTATATGGTGCCAAATGTGCAATTCACATTGCAAAAAGTTCTAACGGGTCTCAAAATGTTTATTAGAGTCAAATAAGTAAATAATAAAAGTATAACAGTTAACCAATAAAAGGTTTGTCTGTTATCGTTAAAAGAACTTAACTAAAAAATTTGCACTATACATTAGTTATATAGGTCCTAAAAAGTGCCTTGTGAAATAAATGGTGCCAAATGTGCAATTCACATTGCAAAAAGTTCTAACGGGTCTCAAAATGTTTATTAGAGTCTAATAATTAAATAATAAAAGTATAACAGTTAACCAATAAAAGGTTTGTCTGTTATCGTTAAAAGAACTTAACTAAAAAATTTGCACTATACATTAGTTATATAGGTCCTAAAAAGTGCCTTGTGAACTATATGGTGCCAAATGTGCAATTCACATTGCAAAAAGTTCTAACGGGTCTCAAAATGTTTACTAGGGTCTAATAAGTAAATAATAAAAGTATAACAGTTAACCAATAAAAGGTTTGTCTGTTATCGTTAAAAGAACTTAACTAAAAAATTTGCACTATACATTAGTTATATAGGTCCTAAAATGTGCCTTGTGAACTATATGGTCCCAAATGTGCAATTCACATTGCAAAAAGTTCTCACGGGTCTCAAAATGTTTATTAGAGTCTAATAAGTAAATAATAAAAGTATAACAGTTAACCAATAAAAGGTTTGTCTGTTATCGTTAAAAGAACTTAACTATAAAATTTGCACTATACGTTAGTTATATATGTCCTAAAAAGTGCCTTGTGAACTATATGGTTCCAAATGTGCAATTCACATTGCAAAAAGTTCTAACGGGTCTCAAAATGTTTATTAGAATCTAATAAGTAAATAATAAAAGTATAACAGTTAACCAATAAAAGGTTTCTCTGTTATCGTTAAAAGAACTTAACTAAAATATTTGCACTATACATTAGTTATATATGTCCTAAAAAGTGCCTTGTGAACTATATGGTGCCAAATGTGCAATTCACATTGCAAAAACTTCTAACGGGTCTCAAAATGTTTATTAGAGTCTAATAAGTAAATAATAAAAGTATAACAGTTAACCAATAAAATGTTTGTCTGTTATCGTTAAAAGAACTTAACTAAAAAATTTACACTATACATTAGTTATATAGGTCCTAAAATGTGCCTTGTTAACTATATGGTCCCAAATGTGCAATTCACATAACAAAAAGTTCTCACGGGTCTCAAAATGTTTATTAGAGTCTAATAAGTAAATAATAAAAGTATAACAGTTAACCAATAAAAGGTTTGTCTGTTATCGTTAAAAGAACTTAACTAAAAAATTTGCACTATACGTTAGTTATATATGTCCTAAAAAGTGCCTTGTGAACTATATGGTGCCAAATGTGCAATTCACATTGCAAAAAGTTCTAACGGGTCTCAAAATGTTTATTAGAATCTAATAAGTAAATAACAAAAGTATAACAGTTAACCAATAAAAGGTTTGTCTGTTATCGTTAAAAGAACTTAACTAAAAATTTGCACTATACATTAGTTATATAGGTCCTAAAATGTGCCTTGTGAACTATATTGTGCCAAATGTGCAATTCACATTGAAAAAAGTTCTAACGGCTCTCAAAATGTTTATTAGAGTCTAATAAGTAAATAATAAAAGTATAACAGTTAACCAATAAAAGGTTTGTCTGTTATCGTTAAAAGAACTTAACTAAAATATTTGCACTATACATTAGTTATATAGGTCCTAAAAAGTGCCTTGTGAACTATATGGTGCCAAATGTGCAATTCACATTTCAAAAATTTCTAACGGGTCTCAAAATGTTTATTAGAGTCTAATAAGTAAATAATAAAAGTATAACAGTTAACCAATAAAAGGTTTCTCTGTTATCGTTAAAAGAACATAACTAAAAAATTTGCACTATACATTAGTTATATATGTCCTAAAAAGTGCCTTGTGAACTATATGGTTCCAAATGAGCAAATCACATTGCAAAAAGTTCTAACGGGTCTCAAAATGTTTATTAGTGTCTAATAAGTAAATAATAAAAGTATAACAGTTAACCAATAAAAGGATTGTCTGTTATCGTTAAAAGAACTTAACTAAAACATTTGCACTATACATTAGTTATATAGGTCCTGAAAAGTGCCTTGTGAACTATATGGTGACAAATGTGCAATTCACATTGCAAAAAGTTCTAACGGGTCTCAAAATGTTTATTAGAGTCTAATAAGTAAATAATAAAAGTATAACAGTTAACCAATAAAAGGTTTCTCTGTTATCGTTAAAAGAACTTAACTAAAATATTTGCACTATACATTAGTTATATATGTCCTAAAAAGTGCCTTGTGAAATAAATGGTGCCAAATGTGCAATTCACATTGCAAAAAGTTCTAACGGGTCTCAAAATGTTTATTAGAGTCTAATAATTAAATAATAAAAGTATAACAGTTAACCAATAAAAGGTTTGTCTGTTATCGTTAAAAGAACTTAACTAAAAAATTTCCACTATACATTAGTTATATAGGTCCTAAAAAGTGCCTTGTGAACTAAATGGTGCCAAATGTGCAATTCACATTGCAAAAAGTTCTAACGGGTCTCAAAATGTTTATTAGGGTCTAATAAGTAAATAATAAAAGTATAACAGTTAATCAATTAAAGGTTTGTCTGTTATCGTTAAAAGAACATAACTAAAAAATTTGCACTATACATTAGTTATATATGTCCTAAAAAGTGCCTTGTAAACTATATGGTGCCAAATGTGCAATTCTCATTTCAAAAACTTCTAACGGGTCTCAAAATGTTTATTAGAGTCTAATAAGTAAATAATAAAAGTATAACAGTTAACCAATAAAAGGTTTCTCTGTTATCGTTAAAAGAACTTAACTAAAATATTTGCACTATACATTAGTTATATATGTCCTAAAAAGTGCCTTGTGAACTATATGGTGCCAAATGTGCAATTTACATTGCAAAAAGTTCTAACGGGTCTCAAAATGTTTATTAGAGTCAAATAAGTAAATAATAAAAGTATAACAGTTAACCAATAAAAGGTTTGTCTGTTATCGTTAAAAGAACTTAACTAAAAAATTTGCACTATACATTAGTTATATAGGTCCTAAAAAGTGCCTTGTGAAATAAATGGTGCCAAATGTGCAATTCACATTGCAAAAAGTTCTAACGGGTCTCAAAATGTTTATTAGAGTCTAATAATTAAATAATAAAAGTATAACAGTTAACCAATAAAAGGTTTGTCTGTTATCGTTAAAAGAACTTAACTAAAAAATTTGCACTATACATTAGTTATATAGGTCCTAAAAAGTGCCTTGTGAACTATATGGTGCCAAATGTGCAATTCACATTGCAAAAAGTTCTAACGGGTCTCAAAATGTTTATTAGGGTCTAATAAGTAAATAATAAAAGTATAACAGTTAATCAATTAAAGGTTTGTCTGTTATCGTTAAAAGAACATAACTAAAAAATTTGCACTATACATTAGTTATATATGTCCTAAAAAGTGCCTTGTGAACTATATGGTGCCAAATGTGCAATTCACATTGCAAAAAGTTCTAACGGGTCTCAAAATGTTTATTAGAGTCTAATAAGTAAATAATAAAAGTATAACAGTTAACCAATAAAAGGTTTGTCTGTTATCGTTAAAAGAACTTAACTAAAAAATTTGCACTATACATTAGTTATATAGGTCCTAAAATGTGCCTTGTGAACTATATGGTCCCAAATGTGCAATTCACATTGCAAAAAGTTCTCACGGGTCTCAAAATGTTTATTAGAGTCTAATAAGTAAATAATAAAAGTATAACAGTTAACCAATAAAAGGTTTGTCTGTTATCGTTAAAAGAACTTAACTATAAAATTTGCACTATACGTTAGTTATATATGTCCTAAAAAGTGCCTTGTGAACTATATGGTTCCAAATGTGCAATTCACATTGCAAAAAGTTCTAACGGGTCTCAAAATGTTTATTAGAATCTAATAAGTAAATAACAAAAGTATAACAGTTAACCAATAAAAGGTTTGTCTGTTATCGTTAAAAGAACTTAACTAAAAATTTGCACTATACATTAGTTATATAGGTCCTAAAATGTGCCTTGTGAACTATATTGTGCCAAATGTGCAATTCACATTGAAAAAAGTTCTAACGGGTCTCAAAATGTTTATTAGGGTCTAATAAGTAAATAATAAAAGTATAACAGTTAATCAATGAAAGGTTTGTCTGTTATCGTTAAAAGAACATAACTAAAAAATTTGCACTATACATTAGTTATATAGGTCCTAAAATGTGCCTTGTGAACTATATTGTGCCAAATGTGCAATTCACATTGCAAAAAGTTCTAACGGGTCTCAAAATGTTTATTAGGGTCTAATAAGTAAATAATAAAAGTATAACAGTTAATCAATGAAAGGTTTGTCTGTTATCGTTAAAAGAACATAACTAAAAAATTTGCACTATACATTAGTTATATATGTCCTAAAAAGTGCCTTGTGAACTATATGGTGCCAAATGTGCAATTCACATTGCAAAAAGTTCTAACGGGTCTCAAAATGTTTATTAGAGTCTAATAAGTAAATAATAAAAGTATAACAGTTAACCAATAAAAGGTTTGTCTGTTATCGTTAAAAGAACTTAACTAAAAAATTTGCACTATACATTAGTTATATAGGTCCTAAAATGTGCCTTGTGAACTATATGGTCCCAAATGTGCAATTCACATTGCAAAAAGTTCTCACGGGTCTCAAAATGTTTATTAGAGTCTAATAAGTAAATAATAAAAGTATAACAGTTAACCAATAAAAGGTTTGTCTGTTATCGTTAAAAGAACTTAACTAAAAAATTTGCACTATACGTTAGTTATATAGGTCCTAAAAAGTGCCTTGTGAACTATATGGTTCCAAATGTGCAATTCACATTGCAAAAAGTTCTAACGGGTCTCAAAATGTTTATTAGAATCTAATAAGTAAATAACAAAAGTATAACAGTTAACCAATAAAAGGTTTGTCTGTTATCGTTAAAAGAACTTAACTAAAAATTTGCACTATACATTAGTTATATAGGTCCTAAAATGTGCCTTGTGAACTATATTGTGCCAAATGTGCAATTCACATTGAAAAAAGTTCTAACGGCTCTCAAAATGTTTATTAGAGTCTAATAAGTAAATAATAAAAGTATAACAGTTAACCAATAAAAGGTTTGTCTGTTATCGTTAAAAGAACTTAACTAAAATATTTGCACTATACATTAGTTATATAGGTCCTAAAAAGTGCCTTGTGAACTATATGGTGCCAAATGTGCAATTCACATTGCAAAAATTTCTAACGGGTCTCAAAATGTTTATTCGAGTCTAATAAGTAAATAATAAAAGTATAACAGTTAACCAATTAAAAGTTTGTCTGTTATCGTTAAAAGAACTTAACTAAAAAATTTGCACTATACATTAGTTATATATGTCCTAAAAAGTGCCTTGTGAACTATATGGTGCCAAATGTGCAATTCACATTGCAAAAAGTTCTAACGGGTCTCAAAATGTTTATTAGAGTCTAATAAGTAAATAATAAAAGTATAACAGTTAACCAATAAAAGGTTTCTCTGTTATCGTTAAAAGAACTTAACTAAAAAATTTGCACTATACATTAGTTATATATGTCCTAAAAAGTGCCTTGTGAACTATATGGTGCAAAATGTGCAATTCACATTGCAAAAACTTCTAACGGGTCTCAAAATGTTTATTAGAGTCTAATAAGTAAATAATAAAAGTATAACAGTTAACCAATAAAAGGTTTGTCTGTTATCGTTAAAAGAACTTAACTAAAAAATTTGCACTATACATTAGTTATATAGGTCCTAAAATGTGCCTTGTGAACTATATGGTCCCAAATGTGCAATTCACATTGCAAAAAGTTCTCACGGGTCTCAAAATGTTTATTAGAGTCTAATAAGTAAATAATAAAAGTATAACAGTTAACCAATAAAAGGTTTGTCTGTTATCGTTAAAAGAACATAACTAAAAAATTTGCACTATACATTAGTTATATATGTCCTAAAAAGTGCCTTGTGAACTATATGGTGCCAAATGTGCAATTCACATTGCAAAAAGTTCTAACGGGTCTCAAAATGTTTATTAGAGTCTAATAAGTAAATAATAAAAGTAGAACAGTTAACCAATAAAAGGTTTGTCTGTTATCGTTAAAAGAACTTAACTAAAAAATTTGCACTATACATTAGTTATATAGGTCCTAAAATGTGCCTTGTGAACTATATGGTCCCAAATGTGCAATTCACATTGCAAAAACTTCTCACGGGTCTCAAAATGTTTATTAGAGTCTAATAAGTAAATAATAAAAGTATAACAGTTAACCAATAAAAGGTTTGTCTGTTATCGTTAAAAGAACTTAACTAAAAAATTTGCACTATACGTTAGTTATATATGTCCTAAAAAGTGCCTTGTGAACTATATGGTTCCAAATGTGCAATTCACATTGCAAAAAGTTCTAACGGGTCTCAAAATGTTTATTAGAATCTAATAAGTAAATAACAAAAGTATAACAGTTAACCAATAAAAGGTTTGTCTGTTATCGTTAAAAGAACTTAACTAAAAATTTGCACTATACATTAGTTATATAGGTCCTAAAATGTGCCTTGTGAACTATATTGTGCCAAATGTGCAATTCACATTGAATAAAGTTCTAACGGCTCTCAAAATGTTTATTAGAGTCTAATAAGTAAATAATAAAAGTATAACAGTTAACCAATAAAAGGTTTGTCTGTTATCGTTAAAAGAACTTAACTAAAATATTTGCACTATACATTAGTTATATAGGTCCTAAAAAGTGCCTTGTGAACTATATGGTGCCAAATGTGCAATTCACATTGCAAAAATTTCTAACGGGTCTCAAAATGTTTATTAGAGTCTAATAAGTAAATAATAAAAGTATAACAGTTAACCAATTAAAAGTTTGTCTGTTATCGTTAAAAGAACTTAACTAAAAAATTTGCACTATACATTAGTTATATATGTCCTAAAAAGTGCCTTGTGAACTATATGGTGCCAAATGTGCAATTCACATTGCAAAAAGTTCTAACGGGTCTCAAAATGTTTATTAGAGTCTAATAAGTAAATAATAAAAGTATAACAGTTAACCAATAAAAGGTTTCTCTGTTATCGTTAAAAGAACTTAACTAAAAAATTTGCACTATACATTAGTTATATATGTCCTAAAAAGTGCCTTGTGAACTATATGGTGCCAAATGTGCAATTCACATTGCAAAAACTTCTAACGGGTCTCAAAATGTTTATTAGAGTCTAATAAGTAAATAATAAAAGTATAACAGTTAACCAATAAAAGGTTTGTCTGTTATCGTTAAAAGAACTTAACTAAAAAATTTGCACTATACATTAGTTATATAGGTCCTAAAATGTGCCTTGTGAACTATATGGTCCCAAATGTGCAATTCACATTGCAAAAAGTTCTCACGGGTCTCAAAATGTTTATTAGAGTCTAATAAGTAAATAATAAAAGTATAACAGTTAACCAATAAAAGGTTTGTCTGTTATCGTTAAAAGAACTTAACTATAAAATTTGCACTATACGTTAGTTATATATGTCCTAAAAAGTGCCTTGTGAACTATATGGTTCCAAATGTGCAATTCACATTGCAAAAAGTTCTAACGGGTCTCAAAATGTTTATTAGAATCTAATAAGTAAATAACAAAAGTATAACAGTTAACCAATAAAAGGTTTGTCTGTTATCGTTAAAAGAACTTAACTAAAAATTTGCACTATACATTAGTTATATAGGTCCTAAAATGTGCCTTGTGAACTATATTGTGCCAAATGTGCAATTCACATTGAAAAAAGTTCTAACGGCTCTCAAAATGTTTATTAGAGTCTAATAAGTAAATAATAAAAGTATAACAGTTAACCAATAAAAGGTTTGTCTGTTATCGTTAAAAGAACTTAACTAAAATATTTGCACTATACATTAGTTATATAGGTCCTAAAAAGTGCCTTGTGAACTATATGGTGCCAAATGTGCAATTCACATTTCAAAAATTTCTAACGGGTCTCAAAATGTTTATTAGAGTCTAATAAGTAAATAATAAAAGTATAACAGTTAACCAATTAAAAGTTTGTCTGTTATCGTTAAAAGAACTTAACTAAAAATTTGCACTATACATTAGTTATATATGTCCTAAAAAGTGCCTTGTGAACTATATGGTGCCAAATGTGCAATTCACATTGCAAAAAGTTCTAACGGGTCTCAAAATGTTTATTAGAGTCTAATAAGTAAATAATAAAAGTATAACAGTTAACCAATAAAAGGTTTCTCTGTTATCGTTAAAAGAACTTAACTAAAATATTTGCACTATACATTAGTTATATATGTCCTAAAAAGTGCCTTGTGAAATAAATGGTGCCAAATGTGCAATTCACATTGCAAAAAGTTCTAACGGGTCTCAAAATGTTTATTAGAGTCTAATAATTAAATAATAAAAGTATAACAGTTAACCAATAAAAGGTTTGTCTGTTATCGTTAAAAGAACTTAACTAAAAAATTTCCACTATACATTAGTTATATAGGTCCTAAAAAGTGCCTTGTGAACTAAATGGTGCCAAATGTGCAATTCACATTGCAAAAAGTTCTAACGGGTCTCAAAATGTTTATTAGGGTCTAATAAGTAAATAATAAAAGTATAACAGTTAATCAATTAAAGGTTTGTCTGTTATCGTTAAAAGAACATAACTAAAAAATTTGCACTATACATTAGTTATATATGTCCTAAAAAGTGCCTTGTAAACTATCTGGTGCCAAATGTGCAATTCTCATTTCAAAAACTTCTAACGGGTCTCAAAATGTTTATTAGAGTCTAATAAGTAAATAATAAAAGTATAACAGTTAACCAATAAAAGGTTTCTCTGTTATCGTTAAAAGAACTTAACTAAAATATTTGCACTATACATTAGTTATATATGTCCTAAAAAGTGCCTTGTGAACTATATGGTGCCAAATGTGCAATTTACATTGCAAAAAGTTCTAACGGGTCTCAAAATGTTTATTAGAGTCAAATAAGTAAATAATAAAAGTATAACAGTTAACCAATAAAAGGTTTGTCTGTTATCGTTAAAAGAACTTAACTAAAAAATTTGCACTATACATTAGTTATATAGGTCCTAAAAAGTGCCTTGTGAAATAAATGGTGCCAAATGTGCAATTCACATTGCAAAAAGTTCTAACGGGTCTCAAAATGTTTATTAGAGTCTAATAAGTAAATAATAAAAGTATAACAGTTAACCAATAAAAGGTTTGTCTGTTATCGTTAAAAGAACTTAACTAAAAAATTTGCACTATACATTAGTTATATAGGTCCTAAAAAGTGCCTTGTGAACTATATGGTGCCAAATGTGCAATTCACATTGCAAAAAGTTCTAACGGGTCTCAAAATGTTTATTAGGGTCTAATAAGTAAATAATAAAAGTATAACAGTTAATCAATTAAAGGTTTGTCTGTTATCGTTAAAAGAACATAACTAAAAAATTTGCACTATACATTAGTTATATATGTCCTAAAAAGTGCCTTGTGAACTATATGGTGCCAAATGTGCAATTCACATTGCAAAAAGTTCTAACGGGTCTCAAAATGTTTATTAGAGTCTAATAAGTAAATAATAAAAGTATAACAGTTAACCAATAAAAGGTTTGTCTGTTATCGTTAAAAGAACTTAACTAAAAAATTTGCACTATACATTAGTTATATAGGTCCTAAAATGTGCCTTGTGAACTATATGGTCCCAAATGTGCAATTCACATTGCAAAAAGTTCTCACGGGTCTCAAAATGTTTATTAGAGTCTAATAAGTAAATAATAAAAGTATAACAGTTAACCAATAAAAGGTTTGTCTGTTATCGTTAAAAGAACTTAACTATAAAATTTGCACTATACGTTAGTTATATATGTCCTAAAAAGTGCCTTGTGAACTATATGGTTCCAAATGTGCAATTCACATTGCAAAAAGTTCTAACGGGTCTCAAAATGTTTATTAGAATCTAATAAGTAAATAACAAAAGTATAACAGTTAACCAATAAAAGGTTTGTCTGTTATCGTTAAAAGAACTTAACTAAAAATTTGCACTATACATTAGTTATATAGGTCCTAAAATGTGCCTTGTGAACTATATTGTGCCAAATGTGCAATTCACATTGAAAAAACTTCTAACGGGTCTCAAAATGTTTATTAGGGTCTAATAAGTAAATAATAAAAGTATAACAGTTAATCAATGAAAGGTTTGTCTGTTATCGTTAAAAGAACATAACTAAAAAATTTGCACTATACATTAGTTATATAGGTCCTAAAATGTGCCTTGTGAACTATATTGTGCCAAATGTGCAATTCACATTGCAAAAAGTTCTAACGGGTCTCAAAATGTTTATTAGGGTCTAATAAGTAAATAATAAAAGTATAACAGTTAATCAATGAAAGGTTTGTATGTTATCGTTAAAAGAACATAACTAAAAAATTTGCACTATACATTAGTTATATATGTCCTAAAAAGTGCCTTGTGAACTATATGGTGCCAAATGTGCAATTCACATTGCAAAAAGTTCTAACGGGTCTCAAAATGTTTATTAGAGTCTAATAAGTAAATAATAAAAGTATAACAGTTAACCAATAAAAGGTTTGTCTGTTATCGTTAAAAGAACTTAACTAAAAAATTTGCACTATACATTAGTTATATAGGTCCTAAAATGTGCCTTGTGAACTATATGGTCCCAAATGTGCAATTCACATTGCAAAAACTTCTCACGGGTCTCAAAATGTTTATTAGAGTCTAATAAGTAAATAATAAAAGTATAACAGTTAACCAATAAAAGGTTTGTCTGTTATCGTTAAAAGAACTTAACTAAAAAATTTGCACTATACGTTAGTTATATATGTCCTAAAAAGTGCCTTGTGAACTATATGGTTCCAAATGTGCAATTCACATTGCAAAAAGTTCTAACGGGTCTCAAAATGTTTATTAGAATCTAATAAGTAAATAATAAAAGTATAACAGTTAACCAATAAAAGGTTTGTCTGTTATCGTTAAAAGAACTTAACTAAAAATTTGCACTATACATTAGTTATATAGGTCCTAAAATGTGCCTTGTGAACTATATTGTGCCAAATGTGCAATTCACATTGAAAAAAGTTCTAACGGCTCTCAAAATGTTTATTAGAGTCTAATAAGTAAATAATAAAAGTATAACAGTTAACCAATAAAAGGTTTGTCTGTTATCGTTAAAAGAACTTAACTAAAATATTTGCACTATACATTAGTTATATAGGTCCTAAAAAGTGCCTTGTGAACTATATGGTGCCAAATGTGCAATTCACATTGCAAAAATTTCTAACGGGTCTCAAAATGTTTATTAGAGTCTAATAAGTAAATAATAAAAGTATAACAGTTAACCAATTAAAAGTTTGTCTGTTATCGTTAAAAGAACTTAACTAAAAAATTTGCACTATACATTAGTTATATATGTCCTAAAAAGTGCCTTGTGAACTATATGGTGCCAAATGTGCAATTCACATTGCAAAAAGTTCTAACGGCTCTCAAAATGTTTATTAGAGTCTAATAAGTAAATAATAAAAGTATAACAGTTAACCAATAAAAGGTTTCTCTGTTATCGTTAAAAGAACTTAACTAAAAAATTTGCACTATACATTAGTTATATATGTCCTAAAAAGTGCCTTGTGAACTATATGGTGCCAAATGTGCAATTCACATTGCAAAAACTTCTAACGGGTCTCAAAATGTTTATTAGAGTCTAATAAGTAAATAATAAAAGTATAACAGTTAACCAATAAAAGGTTTGTCTGTTATCGTTAAAAGAACTTAACTAAAAAATTTGCACTATACATTAGTTATATAGGTCCTAAAATGTGCCTTGTGAACTATATGGTCCCAAATGTGCAATTCACATTGCAAAAAGTTCTCACGGGTCTCAAAATGTTTATTAGAGTCTAATAAGTAAATAATAAAAGTATAACAGTTAACCAATAAAAGGTTTGTCTGTTATCGTTAAAAGAACTTAACTATAAAATTTGCACTATACGTTAGTTATATATGTCCTAAAAAGTGCCTTGTGAACTATATGGTTCCAAATGTGCAATTCACATTGCAAAAAGTTCTAACGGGTCTCAAAATGTTTATTAGAATCTAATAAGTAAATAACAAAAGTATAACAGTTAACCAATAAAAGGTTTGTCTGTTATCGTTAAAAGAACTTAACTAAAAATTTGCACTATACATTAGTTATATAGGTCCTAAAATGTGCCTTGTGAACTATATTGTGCCAAATGTGCAATTCACATTGAAAAAAGTTCTAACGGGTCTCAAAATGTTTATTAGGGTCTAATAAGTAAATAATAAAAGTATAACAGTTAATCAATGAAAGGTTTGTCTGTTATCGTTAAAAGAACATAACTAAAAAATTTGCACTATACATTAGTTATATAGGTCCTAAAATGTGCCTTGTGAACTATATTGTGCCAAATGTGCAATTCACATTGCAAAAAGTTCTAACGGGTCTCAAAATGATTATTAGGGTCTAATAAGTAAATAATAAAAGTATAACAGTTAATCAATGAAAGGTTTGTCTGTTATCGTTAAAAGAACATAACTAAAAAATTTGCACTATACATTAGTTATATATGTCCTAAAAAGTGCCTTGTGAACTATATGGTGCCAAATGTGCAATTCACATTGCAAAAACTTCTAACGGGTCTCAAAATGTTTATTAGAGTCTAATAAGTAAATAATAAAAGTATAACAGTTAACCAATAAAAGGTTTGTCTGTTATCGTTAAAAGAACTTAACTAAAAAATTTGCACCATACATTAGTTATATAGGTCCTAAAATGTGCCTTGTGAACTATATGGTCCCAAATGTGCAATTCACATTGCAAAAAGTTCTCACGGGTCTCAAAATGTTTATTAGAGTCTAATAAGTAAATAATAAAAGTATAACAGTTAACCAATGAAAGGTTTGTCTGTTATCGTTAAAAGAACTTAACTAAAAAATTTGCACTATACGTTAGTTATATATGTCCTAAAAAGTGCCTTGTGAACTATATGGTTCCAAATGTGCAATTCACATTGCAAAAAGTTCTAACGGGTCTCAAAATGTTTATTAGAATCTAATAAGTAAATAACAAAAGTATAACAGTTAACCAATAAAAGGTTTGTCTGTTATCGTTAAAAGAACTTAACTAAAAATTTGCACTATACATTAGTTATATAGGTCCTAAAATGTGCCTTGTGAACTATATTGTGCCAAATGTGCAATTCACATTGAAAAAAGTTCTAACGGCTCTCAAAATGTTTATTAGAGTCTAATAAGTAAATAATAAAAGTATAACAGTTAACCAATAAAAGGTTTGTCTGTTATCGTTAAAAGAACTTAACTAAAATATTTGCACTATACATTAGTTATATAGGTCCTAAAAAGTGCCTTGTGAACTATATGGTCCCAAATGTGCAATTCACATTGCAAAAAGTTCTCACGGGTCTCAAAATGTTTATTAGAGTCTAATAAGTAAATAATAAAAGTATAACAGTTAACCAATAAAAGGTTTGTCTGTTATCGTTAAAAGAACTTAACTAAAAAATTTGCACTATACGTTAGTTATATATGTACTAAAAAGTGCCTTGTGAACTATATGGTTCCAAATGTGCAATTCACATTGCAAAAAGTTCTAACGGGTCTCAAAATGTTTATTAGAATCTAATAAGTAAATAACAAAAGTATAACAGTTAACCAATAAAAGGTTTGTCTGTTATCGTTAAAAGAACTTAACTAAAAATTTGCACTATACATTAGTTATATAGGTCCTAAAATGTGCCTTGTGAACTATATTGTGCCAAATGTGCAATTCACATTGAGAAAAGTTCTAACGGGTCTCAAAATGTTTATTAGAGTCTAATAAGTAAATAATAAAAGTATAACAGTTAACCAATAAAAGGTTTGTCTGTTATCGTTAAAAGAACTTAACTAAAATATTTGCACTATACATTAGTTATATATGTCCTAAAAAGTGCCTTGTGAACTATATGGTGCCAAATGTGCAATTCACATTGCAAAAAGTTCTAACGGGTCTCAAAACGTTTATTAGAGTCAAATAAGTAAATAATAAAAGTATAACAGTTAACCAATAAAAGGTTTGTCTGTTATCGTTAAAAGAACTTAACTAAAAAATTTGCACTATACATTAGTTATATAGGTCCTAAAAAGTGCCTTGTGAAATAAATGTTGCCAAATGTGCAATTCACATTGCAAAAAGTTCTAACGGGTCTCAAAATGTTTATTAGAGTCTAATAATTAAATAATAAAAGTATAACAGTTAACCAATAAAAGGTTTGTCTGTTATCGTTAAAAGAACTTAACTAAAAAATTTGCACTATACATTAGTTATATAGGTCCTAAAAAGTGCCTTGTGAACTAAATGGTGCCAAATGTGCAATTCACATTGCAAAAAGTTCTAACGGGTCTCAAAATGTTTATTAGGGTCTAATAAGTAAATAATAAAAGTATAACAGTTAATCAATTAAAGGTTTGTCTGTTATCGTTAAAAGAACATAACTAAAAAATTTGCACTATACATTAGTTATATATGTCCTAAAAAGTGCCTTGTGAACTATATGGTACCAAATGTGCAATTCACATTGCAAAAACTTCTAACGGGTCTCAAAATGTTTATTAGAGTCTAATAAGTAAATAATAAAAGTATAACAGTTAACCAATAAAAGGTTTCTCTGTTATCGTTAAAAGAACTTAACTAAAATATTTGCACTATACATTAGTTATATAGGTCCTAAAAAGTGCCTTGTGAAATAAATGGTGCCAAATGTGCAATTCACATTGCAAAAAGTTCTAACGGGTCTCAAAATGTTTATTAGAGTCTAATAATTAAATAATAAAAGTATAACAGTTAACCAATAAAAGGTTTGTCTGTTATCGTTAAAAGAACTTAACTAAAAAATTTGCACTATACATTAGTTATATAGGTCCTAAAAAGTGCCTTGTGAACTATATGGTGCCAAATGTGCAATTCACATTGCAAAAAGTTCTAACGGGTCTCAAAATGTTTATTAGGGTCTAATAAGTAAATAATAAAAGTATAACAGTTAATCAATTAAAGGTTTGTCTGTTATCGTTAAAAGAACTTAACTAAAAAATTTGCACTATACATTAGTTATATATGTCCTAAAAAGTGCCTTGTGAACTATATGGTGCCAAATGTGCAATTCACATTGCAAAAAGTTCTAACGGGTCTCAAAATGTTTATTAGAGTCTAATAAGTAAATAATAAAAGTAATACAGTTAACCAATAAAAGGTTTGTCTGTTATCGTTAAAAGAACTTAACTAAAAAATTTGCACTATACATTAGTTATATAGGTCCTAAAAAGTGCCTTGTGAACTATATGGTCCCAAATGTGCAATTCACATTGCAAAAAGTTCTCAGGGGTCTCAAAATGTTTATTAGAGTCTAATAAGTAAATAATAAAAGTATAACATTTAACCAATAAAAGGTTTGTCTGTTATCGTTAAAAGAACTTAACTAAAAAATTTGCACTATACGTTAGTTATATATGTCCTAAAAAGTGCCTTGTGAACTATATGGTTCCAAATGTGCAATTCACATTGCAAAAAGTTCTAACGGGTCTCAAAATGTTTATTAGAATCTAATAAGTAAATAACAAAAGTATAACAGTTAACCAATAAAAGGTTTGTCTGTTATCGTTAAAAGAACTTAACTAAAAATTTGCACTATACATTAGTTATATAGGTCCTAAAATGTGCCTTGTGAACTATATTGTGCCAAATGTGCAATTCACATTGCAAAAAGTTCTAACGGGTCTCAAAATGTTTATTAGAGTCTAATAATTAAATAATAAAAGTATAACAGTTAACCAATAAAAGGTTTGTCTGTTATCGTTAAAAGAACTTAACTAAAAAATTTGCACTATACATTAGTTATATAGGTCCTAAAAAGTGCCTTGTGAACTATATGGTGCCAAATGTGCAATTCACATTGCAAAAAGTTCTAACGGCTCTCAAAATGTTTATTAGAATCTAATAAGTAAATAACAAAAGTATAACAGTTAACCAATAAAAGGTTTGTCTGTTATCGTTAAAAGAACTTAACTAAAAATTTGCACTATACATTAGTTATATAGGTCCTAAAAAGTGCCTTGTGAACTATATTGTGCCAAATGTGCAATTCACATTGAAAAAAGTTCTAACGGCTCTCAAAATGTTTATTAGAGTCTAATAAGTAAATAATAAAAGTATAACAGTTAACCAATAAAAAGTTTGTCTGTTATCGTTAAAAGAACTTAACTAAAAAAATTGCACTATACATTAGTTATATAGGTCCTAAAAAGTGCCTTGTGAAATAAATGGTGCCAAATGTGCAATTCACATTGCAAAAAGTTCTAACGGGTCTCAAAATGTTTATTAGAGTCTAATAATTAAATAATAAATGTATAACAGTTAACCAATAAAAGGTTTGTCTGTTATCGTTAAAAGAACTTAACTAAAAAATTTGCACTATACATTAGTTATATAGGTCCTAAAAAGTGCCTTGTGAACTAAATGGTGCCAAATGTGCAATTCACATTGCAAAAAGTTCTAACGGGTCTCAAAATGTTTATTAGGGTCTAATAAGTAAATAATAAAAGTATAACAGTTAATCAATTAAAGGTTTGTCTGTTATCGTTAAAAGAACATAACTAAAAAATTTGCACTATACATTAGTTATATATGTCCTAAAAAGTGCCTTGTGAACTATATGGTGCCAAATGTGCAATTCACATTGCAAAAACTTCTAACGGGTCTCAAAATGTTTATTAGAGTCTAATAAGTAAATAATAAAAGTATAACAGTTAACCAATAAAAGGTTTGTCTGTTATCGTTAAAAGAACTTAACTAAAATATTTGCACTATACATTAGTTATATATGTCCTAAAAAGTGCCTTGTGAACTATATGGTGCCAAATGTGCAATTTACATTGCAAAAAGTTCTAACGGGTCTCAAAATGTTTATTAGAGTCAAATAAGTAAATAATAAAAGTATAACAGTTAACCAATAAAAGGTTTGTCTGTTATCGTTAAAAGAACTTAACTAAAAAATTTGCACTATACATTAGTTATATAGGTCCTAAAAAGTGCCTTGTGAAATAAATGGTGCCAAAGGTGCAATTCACATTGCAAAAAGTTCTAACGGGTCTCAAAATGTTTATTAGAGTCTAATAATTAAATAATAAAAGTATAACAGTTAACCAATAAAAGGTTTGTCTGTTATCGTTAAAAGAACTTAACTAAAAAATTTGCACTATACATTAGTTATATAGGTCCTAAAAAGTGCCTTGTGAACAATATGGTGCCAAATGTGCAATTCACATTGCAAAAAGTTCTAACGGGTCTCAAAATGTTTATTAGGGTCTAATAAGTAAATAATAAAAGTATAACAGTTAATCAATGAAAGGTTTGTCTGTTATCGTTAAAAGAACATAACTAAAAAATTTGCACTATACATTAGTTATATATGTCCTAAAAAGTGCCTTGTGAACTATATGGTGCCAAATGTGCAATTCACATTGCAAAAACTTCTAACGGGTCTCAAAATGTTTATTAGAGTCTAATAAGTAAATAATAAAAGTATAACAGTTAACCAATAAAAGGTTTGTCTGTTATCGTTAAAAGAACTTAACTAAAAATCAGTTAACCAATGAAAGGTTTGTCTGTTATCGTTAAAAGAACTTAACTAAAAAATTTGCACTACACATTAGTTATATATGTCCTAAAAAGTGCCTTGTGAACAATATGGTGCCAAATGTGCAATTCACATTGCAAAAAGTTCTAACGGGTCTCAAAATGTTTATTAGAGTCTAATAAGTAAATAACAAAAGTATAACAGTTAACCAATAAAAAGTTTGTCTGTTATCGTTAAAAGAACTTAACTAAAAAATTTGCACTATACATTAGTTATATAGGTCCTAAAAAGTGCCTTGTGAACAATATGGTGCCAAATGTGCAATTCACATTGCAAAAAGTTTTAACGGGTCTCAAAATGTTTATTAGAGTCTAATAAGTAAATAACAAAAGTATAACAGTTAACCAATAAAAGGTTTGTCTGTTATCGTTAAAAGAACTTAACTAAAAAATTTGCACTATACATTAGTTATATAAGTCTTTAAAAGTGCCTTATGAACTATATGGTGCCAAATGTGCAATTCACATTGCAAAAAGTTCTAACGGGTCTCAAAATGTTTATTAGAGTCTAATAAGTAAATAATAAAAGTATAACAGTTAACCAATAAAAGGTTTCTCTGTTATCGTTAAAAGAACTTAACTAAAACCTTTGCACTATACATTAGTTATATATGTCCTAAAAAGTGCCTTGTGAACTATATGGTGCCAAATGTGCAATTCACATTGAAAAAAGTTCTAACGGGTCTCAAAATGTTTATTAGAGTCTAATAAGTAAATAATAAAAGTATAACAGTTAACCAATAAAAGGTTTGTCTGTTATCGTTAAAAGAACTTAACTAAAAAATTTGCACTATACATTAGTTATATATGTACTAAAAAGTGCCTTGTGAACAATATGGTGCCAAATGTGCAATTCACATTGCAAAAAGTTCTAACGGGTCTCAAAATGTTTATTAGAATCTAATAAGTAAATAACAAAAGTATAACAGTTAACCAATAAAAGGTTTGTCTGTTATCGTTAAAAGAACTTAACTAAAAAATTTGCACTATCTATTAGTTATATAGGTCCTAAAAAGTGCCTTGTGAACTATATGGTGCCAAATGTGCAATTCACATTGCAAAAAGTTCTAACGGGTCTCAAAATGTTTATTAGAGTCTAATAAGTAAATAATAAAAGTATAACAGTTAACCAATAAAAGGTTTGTCTGTTATCGTTAAAAGAACTTAACTAAAAAATTTGCACTATACATTAGTTATATAGGTCCTAAAATGTGCCTTGTGAACTATATTGTGCCAAATGTGCAATTCACATTGAAAAAAGTTCTAACGGCTCTCAAAATGTTTATTAGAGTCTAATAAGTAAATAATGAAAGTATAACAGTTAACCAATTAAAAGTTTGTCTGTTATCGTTAAAAGAACTTAACTAAAATATTTGCACTATACATTAGTTATATATGTCCTAAAAAGTGCCTTGTGAACTATATGGTGCCAAATGTGCAATTCACATTGCAAAAAGTTCTAACGGGTCTCAAAATGTTTACTAGAGTCTAATAAGTAAATAAAAAAAGTATAACAGTTAACCAATAAAAGGTTTGTCTGTTATCGTTAAAAGAACTTAACTAAAAAATTTGCACTATACATTAGTTATATAGGTCCTAAAAAGTGCCTTGTGAACAATATGGTGCCAAATGTGCAATTCACATTGCAAAAAGTTCTAACGGGTCTCAAAATGTTTATTAGAGTCTAATAAGTAAATAACAAAAGTATAACAGTTAACCAATAAAAGGTTTGTCTGTTATCGTTAAAAGAACTTAACTAAAAATCAGTTAACCAATGAAAGGTTTGTCTGTTATCGTTAAAAGAACTTAACTAAAAAATTTGCACTATACATTAGTTATATATGTCCTAAAAAGTGCCTTGTGAACAATATGGTGCCAAATGTGCAATTCACATTGCAAAAAGTTCTAACGGGTCTCAAAATGTTTATTAGAGTCTAATAAGTAAATAACAAAAGTATAACAGTTAACCAATAAATAGTTTGTCTGTTATCGTTAAAAGAACTTAACTAAAAAATTTGCACTATACATTAGTTATATAGGTCCTAAAAAGTGCCTTGTGAACAATATGGTGCCAAATGTGCAATTCACATTGCAAAAAGTTTTAACGGGTCTCAAAATGTTTATTAGAGTCTAATAAGTAAATAACAAAAGTATAACAGTTAACCAATAAAAGGTTTGTCTGTTATCGTTAAAAGAACTTAACTAAAAAATTTGCACTATACATTAGTTATATAAGTCTTTAAAAGTGCCTTATGAACTATATGGTGCCAAATGTGCAATTCACATTGCAAAAAGTTCTAACGGGTCTCAAAATGTTTATTAGAGTCTAATAAGTAAATAATAAAAGTATAACAGTTAACCAATAAAAGGTTTGTCTGTTATCGTTAAAAGAACTTAAATAAAAAATTTGCACTATACATTAGTTATATATGTCCTAAAAAGTGCCTTGTGAACTATATGGTGCCAAATGTGCAATTCACATTGCAAAAAGTTCTAACGGGTCTCAAAATGTTTATTAGAGTCTAATAAGTAAATAATAAAAGTATAACAGTTAACCAATAAAAGGTTTGTCTGTTATCGTTAAAAGAACTTAACTAAAAAATTTGCACTATACATTAGTTATATAGGTCCTAAAATGTGCCTTGTAAACTATATGGTCCCAAATGTGCAATTCACATTGCAAAAAGTTCTAACGGGTCTCAAAATGTTTATTAGAGTCTAATAAGTAAATAATAAAAGTATAACAGTTAACCAATAAAAGGTTTGTCTGTTATCGTTAAAAGAACTTAACTAAAATATTTGCACTATACGTTAGTTATATATGTCCTAAAAAGTGCCTTGTGAACTATATGGTTCCAAATGTGCAATTCACATTGCAAAAAGTTCTAACGGGTCTCAAAATGTTTATTAGAATCTAATAAGTAAATAATAAAAGTATAACAGTTAACCAATTAAAAGTTTGTCTGTTATCGTTAAAAGAACTTAACTAAAATATTTGCACTATACATTAGTTATATATGTCCTAAAAAGTGCCTTGTGAACTATATGGTGCCAAATGTGCAATTCACATTGCAAAAAGTTCTAACGGGTCTCAAAATGTTTACTAGAGTCTAATAAGTAAATAAAAAAAGTATAACAGTTAACCAATAAAAGGTTTGTCTGTTATCGTTAAAAGAACTTAACTAAAAAATTTGCACTATACATTAGTTATATAGGTCCTAAAAAGTGCCTTGTGAACAATATGGTGCCAAATGTGCAATTCACATTGCAAAAAGTTCTAACGGCTCTCAAAATGTTTATTAGAGTCTAATAAGTAAATAACAAAAGTATAACAGTTAACCAATAAAAGGTTTGTCTGTTATCGTTAAAAGAACTTAACTAAAAATCAGTTAACCAATGAAAGGTTTGTCTGTTATCGTTAAAAGAACTTAACTAAAAAATTTGCACTATACATTAGTTATATATGTCCTAAAAAGTGCCTTGTGAACAATATGGTGCCAAATGTGCAATTCACATTGCAAAAAGTTCTAACGGGTCTCAAAATGTTTATTAGAGTCTAATAAGTAAATAACAAAAGTATAACAGTTAACCAATAAAAAGTTTGTCTGTTATCGTTAAAAGAACTTAACTAAAAAATTTGCACTATACATTAGTTATATAGGTCCTAAAAAGTGCCTTGTGAACAATATGGTGCCAAATGTGCAATTCACATTGCAAAAAGTTTTAACGGGTCTCAAAATGTTTATTAGAGTCTAATAAGTAAATAACAAAAGTATAACAGTTAACCAATAAAAGGTTTGTCTGTTATCGTTAAAAGAACTTAACTAAAAAATTTGCACTATACATTAGTTATATAAGTCTTTAAAAGTGCCTTATGAACTATATGGTGCCAAATGTGCAATTCACATTGCAAAAAGTTCTAACGGGTCTCAAAATGTTTATTAGAGTCTAATAAGTAAATAATAAAAGTATAACAGTTAACCAATAAAAGGTTTGTCTGTTATCGTTAAAAGAACTTAATAAAAAAAATATGCACTATACATTAGTTATATATGTCCTAAAAAGTGCCTTGTGAACTATATGGTGCCAAATGTGCAATTCACATTGCAAAAAGTTCTAACGGGTCTCAAAATGTTTATTAGAGTCTAATAAGTAAATAATAAAAGTATAACAGTTAACCAATAAAAGGATTGTCTGTTATCGTTAAAAGAACTTAACTAAAAAATTTGCACTATACATTAGTTATATAGGTCCTGAAAAGTGCCTTGTGAACTATATGGTGACAAATGTGCAATTCACATTGCAAAAAGTTCTAACGGGTCTCAAAATGTTTATTAGAGTCTAATAATTAAATAATAAAAGTATAACAGTTAACCAATAAAAGGTTTGTCTGTTATCGTTAAAAGAACTTAACTAAAAAATTTGCACTATACATTAGTTATATAGGTCCTAAAAAGTGCCTTGTGAACTATATGGTGCCAAATGTGCAATTCACATTGCAAAAAGTTCTAACGGGTCTCAAAATGTTTATTAGGGTCTAATAAGTAAATAATAAAAGTATAACAGTTAATCAATTAAAGGTTTGTCTGTTATCGTTAAAAGAACATAACTAAAAAATTTGCACTATACATTAGTTATATATGTCCTAAAAAGTGCCTTGTGAACTATATGGTGCCAAATGTGCAATTCACATTGCAAAAACTTCTAACGGGTCTCAAAATGTTTATTAGAGTCTAATAAGTAAATAATAAAAGTATAACAGTTAACCAAAAAAAGGTTTGTCTGTTATCGTTAAAAGAACTTAACTATAAAATTTGCACTATATATTAGTTATATATGTCCTAAAAAGTGCCTTGTGAACAATATGGTGCCAAATGTGCAATTCACATTGCAAAAAGTTCTAACGGGTCTCAAAATGTTTATTAGAATCTAATAAGTAAATAACAAAAGTATAACAGTTAACCAATAAAAGGTTTGTCTGTTATCGTTAAAAGAACTTAACGAAAAAATTTGCACTATCTATTAGTTATATAGGTCCTAAAAAGTGCCTTGTGAACTATATTGTGCCAAATGTGCAATTCACATTGAAAAAAGTTCTAACGGCTCTCAAAATGTTTATTAGAGTCTAATAAGTAAATAATAAAAGTATAACAGTTAACCAATAAAAGGTTTGTCTGTTATCGTTAAAAGAACTTAACTAAAATATTTGCACTATACATTAGTTATATAGGTCCTAAAAAGTGCCTTGTGAACTATATGGTGCCAAATGTGCAATTCACATTGCAAAAATTTCTAACGGGTCTCAAAATGTTTATTAGAGTCTAATAAGTAAATAATAAAAGTATAACAGTTAACCAATTAAAAGTTTGTCTGTTATCGTTAAAAGAACTTAACTAATAAATTTGCACTATACATTAGTTATATATGTCCTAAAAAGTGCCTTGTGAACTATATGGTGCCAAATGTGCAATTCACATTGCAAAAAGTTCTAACGGGTCTCAAAATGTTTATTAGAGTCTAATAAGTAAATAACAAAAGTATAACAGTTAACCAATAAAAGGTTTGTCTGTTATCGTTAAAAGAACTTAACTAAAATATTTGCACTATACGTTAGTTATATATGTCCTAAAAAGTGCCTTGTGAACTATATGGTTCCAAATGAGCAAATCACATTGCAAAAAGTTCTAACGGGTCTCAAAATGTTTATTAGAGTCTAATAAGTAAATAATAAAAGTATAACAGTTAACCAATAAAAGGATTGTCTGTTATCGTTAAAAGAACTTAACTAAAAAATTTGCACTATACATTAGTTATATAGGTCCTGAAAAGTGCCTTGTGAACTATATGGTGACAAATGTGCAATTCACATTGCAAAAAGTTCTAACGGGTCTCAAAATGTTTATTAGAGTCTAATAATTAAATAATAAAAGTATAACAGTTAACCAATAAAAGGTTTGTCTGTTATCGTTAAAAGAACTTAACTAAAAAATTTGCACTATACATTAGTTATATAGGTCCTAAAAAGTGCCTTGTGAACTATATGGTGCCAAATGTGCATTTCACATTGCAAAAAGTTCTAACGGGTCTCAAAATGTTTATTAGGGTCTAATAAGTAAATAATAAAAGTATAACAGTTAATCAATTAAAGGTTTGTCTGTTATCGTTAAAAGAACATAACTAAAAAATTTGCACTATACATTAGTTATATATGTCCTAAAAAGTGCCTTGTGAACTATATGGTGCCAAATGTGCAATTCACATTGCAAAAACTTCTAACGGGTCTCAAAATGTTTATTAGAGTCTAATAAGTAAATAATAAAAGTATAACAGTTAACCAAAAAAAGGTTTGTCTGTTATCGTTAAAAGAACTTAACTATAAAATTTGCACTATATATTAGTTATATAGGTCCTAAAAAGTGCCTTGTGAACAATATGGTGCCAAATGTGCAATTCACATTGCAAAAAGTTCTAACGGGTCTCAAAATGTTTATTAGAATCTAATAAGTAAATAACAAAAGTATAACAGTTAACCAATAAAAGGTTTGTCTGTTATCGTTAAAAGAACTTAACGAAAAAATTTGCACTATCTATTAGTTATATAGGTCCTAAAAAGTGCCTTGTGAACTATATTGTGCCAAATGTGCAATTCACATTGAAAAAAGTTCTAACGGCTCTCAAAATGTTTATTAGAGTCTAATAAGTAAATAATAAAAGTATAACAGTTAACCAATAAAAGGTTTGTCTGTTATCGTTAAAAGAACTTAACTAAAATATTTGCACTATACATTAGTTATATAGGTCCTAAAAAGTGCCTTGTGAACTATATGGTGCCAAATGTGCAATTCACATTGCAAAAATTTCTAACGGGTCTCAAAATGTTTATTAGAGTCTAATAAGTAAATAATAAAAGTATAACAGTTAACCAATTAAAAGTTTGTCTGTTATCGTTAAAAGAACTTAACTAATAAATTTGCACTATACATTAGTTATATATGTCCTAAAAAGTGCCTTGTGAACTATATGGTGCCAAATGTGCAATTCACATTGCAAAAAGTTCTAACGGGTCTCAAAATGTTTATTAGAGTCTAATAAGTAAATAACAAAAGTATAACAGTTAACCAATAAAAGGTTTGTCTGTTATCGTTAAAAGAACTTAACTAAAATATTTGCACTATACGTTAGTTATATATGTCCTAAAAAGTGCCTTGTGAACTATATGGTTCCAAATGAGCAAATCACATTGCAAAAAGTTCTAACGGGTCTCAAAATGTTTATTAGAGTCTAATAAGTAAATAATAAAAGTATAACAGTTAACCAATAAAAGGATTGTCTGTTATCGTTAAAAGAACTTAACTAAAAAATTTGCACTATACATTAGTTATATAGGTCCTGAAAAGTGCCTTGTGAACTATATGGTGACAAATGTGCAATTCACATTGCAAAAAGTTCTAACGGGTCTCAAAATGTTTATTAGAGTCTAATAAGTAAATAATAAAAGTATAACAGTTAACCAATAAAAGGATTGTCTGTTATCGTTAAAAGAACTTAACTAAAAAATTTGCACTATACATTAGTTATATAGGTCCTAAAAAGTGCCTTGTGAACAATATGGTGCCAAATGTGCAATTCACATTGCAAAAAGTTCTAACGGGTCTCAAAATGTTTATTAGAATCTAATAAGTAAATAACAAAAGTATAACAGTTAACCAATAAAAGGTTTGTCTGTTATCGTTAAAAGAACTTAACGAAAAAATTTGCACTATCTATTAGTTATATAGGTCCTAAAAAGTGCCTTGTGAACTATATTGTGCCAAATGTGCAATTCACATTGAAAAAAGTTCTAACGGCTCTCAAAATGTTTATTAGAGTCTAATAAGTAAATAATAAAAGTATAACAGTTAACCAATAAAAGGTTTGTCTGTTATCGTTAAAAGAACTTAACTAAAATATTTGCACTATACATTAGTTATATAGGTCCTAAAAAGTGCCTTGTGAACTATATGGTGCCAAATGTGCAATTCACATTGCAAAAATTTCTAACGGGTCTCAAAATGTTTATTAGAGTCTAATAAGTAAATAATAAAAGTATAACAGTTAATCAATTAAAGTTTTGTCTGTTATCGTTAAAAGAACATAACTAAAAAATTTGCACTATACATTAGTTATATATGTCCTAAAAAGTGCCTTGTGAACTATATGGTGCCAAATGTGCAATTCACATTGCAAAAAATTCTAACGGGTCTCAAAATGTTTATTAGAGTCTTATAAGTAAATAACAAAAGTATAACAGTTAACCAATAAAAGGTTTGTCTGTTATCGTTAAAAGAACTTAACTAAAATATTTGCACTATACGTTAGTTATATATGTCCTAAAAAGTGCCTTGTGAACTATATGGTTCCAAATGAGCAAATCACATTGCAAAAAGTTCTAACGGGTCTCAAAATGTTTATTAGAGTCTAATAAGTAAATAATAAAAGTATAACAGTTAACCAATAAAAGGATTGTCTGTTATCGTTAAAAGAACTTAACTAAAAAATTTGCACTATACATTAGTTATATAGGTCCTGAAAAGTGCCTTGTGAACTATATGGTGACAAATGTGCAATTCACATTGCAAAAAGTTCTAACGGGTCTCAAAATGTTTATTAGAGTCTAATAAGTAAATAATAAAAGTATAACAGTTAACCAATAAAAGGATTGTCTGTTATCGTTAAAAGAACTTAACTAAAAAATTTGCACTATACATTAGTTATATAGGTCCTGAAAAGTGCCTTGTGAACTATATGGTGACAAATGTGCAATTCACATTGCAAAAAGTTCTAACGGGTCTCAAAATGTTTATTAGAGTCTAATAATTAAATAATAAAAGTATAACAGTTAACCAATAAAAGGTTTGTCTGTTATCGTTAAAAGAACTTAACTAAAAAATTTGCACTATACATTAGTTATATAGGTCCTAAAAAGTGCCTTGTGAACTATATGGTGCCAAATGTGCAATTCACATTGCAAAAAGTTCTAACGGGTCTCAAAATGTTTATTAGGGTCTAATAAGTAAATAATAAAAGTATAACAGTTAATCAATTAAAGGTTTGTCTGTTATCGTTAAAAGAACATAACTAAAAAATTTGCACTATACATTAGTTATATATGTCCTAAAAAGTGCCTTGTGAACTATATGGTGCCAAATGTGCAATTCACATTGCAAAAACTTCTAACGGGTCTCAAAATGTTTATTAGAGTCTAATAAGTAAATAATAAAAGTATAACAGTTAACCAAAAAAAGGTTTGTCTGTTATCGTTAAAAGAACTTAACTATAAAATTTGCACTATATATTAGTTATATATGTCCTAAAAAGTGCCTTGTGAACAATATGGTGCCAAATGTGCAATTCACATTGCAAAAAGTTCTAACGGGTCTCAAAATGTTTATTAGAATCTAATAAGTAAATAACAAAAGTATAACAGTTAACCAATAAAAGGTTTGTCTGTTATCGTTAAAAGAACTTAACGAAAAAATTTGCACTATCTATTAGTTATATAGGTCCTAAAAAGTGCCTTGTGAACTATATTGTGCCAAATGTGCAATTCACATTGAAAAAAGTTCTAACGGCTCTCAAAATGTTTATTAGAGTCTAATAAGTAAATAATAAAAGTATAACAGTTAACCAATAAAAGGTTTGTCTGTTATCGTTAAAAGAACTTAACTAAAATATTTGCACTATACATTAGTTATATAGGTCCTAAAAAGTGCCTTGTGAACTATATGGTGCCAAATGTGCAATTCACATTGCAAAAATTTCTAACGGGTCTCAAAATGTTTATTAGAGTCTAATAAGTAAATAATAAAAGTATAACAGTTAACCAATTAAAAGTTTGTCTGTTATCGTTAAAAGAACTTAACTAATAAATTTGCACTATACATTAGTTATATATGTCCTAAAAAGTGCCTTGTGAACTATATGGTGCCAAATGTGCAATTCACATTGCAAAAAGTTCTAACGGGTCTCAAAATGTTTATTAGAGTCTAATAAGTAAATAACAAAAGTATAACAGTTAACCAATAAAAGGTTTGTCTGTTATCGTTAAAAGAACTTAACTAAAATATTTGCACTATACGTTAGTTATATATGTCCTAAAAAGTGCCTTGTGAACTATATGGTTCCAAATGAGCAAATCACATTGCAAAAAGTTCTAACGGGTCTCAAAATGTTTATTAGAGTCTAATAAGTAAATAATAAAAGTATAACAGTTAACCAATAAAAGGATTGTCTGTTATCGTTAAAAGAACTTAACTAAAAAATTTGCACTATACATTAGTTATATAGGTCCTGAAAAGTGCCTTGTGAACTATATGGTGACAAATGTGCAATTCACATTGCAAAAAGTTCTAACGGGTCTCAAAATGTTTATTAGAGTCTAATAATTAAATAATAAAAGTATAACAGTTAACCAATAAAAGGTTTGTCTGTTATCGTTAAAAGAACTTAACTAAAAAATTTGCACTATACATTAGTTATATAGGTCCTAAAAAGTGCCTTGTGAACTATATGGTGCCAAATGTGCAATTCACATTGCAAAAAGTTCTAACGGGTCTCAAAATGTTTATTATGGTCTAATAAGTAAATAATAAAAGTATAACAGTTAATCAATTAAAGTTTTGTCTGTTATCGTTAAAAGAACATAACTAAAAAATTTGCACTATACATTAGTTATATATGTCCTAAAAAGTGCCTTGTGAACTATATGGTGCCAAATGTGCAATTCACATTGCAAAAACTTCTAACGGGTCTCAAAATGTTTATTAGAGTCTAATAAGTAAATAATAAAAGTATAACAGTTAACCAAAAAAAGGTTTGTCTGTTATCGTTAAAAGAACTTAACTATAAAATTTGCACTATATATTAGTTATATATGTCCTAAAAAGTGCCTTGTGAACAATATGGTGCCAAATGTGCAATTCACATTGCAAAAAGTTCTAACGGGTCTCAAAATGTTTATTAGAATCTAATAAGTAAATAACAAAAGTATAACAGTTAACCAATAAAAGGTTTGTCTGTTATCGTTAAAAGAACTTAACGAAAAAATTTGCACTATCTATTAGTTATATAGGTCCTAAAAAGTGCCTTGTGAACTATATTGTGCCAAATGTGCAATTCACATTGAAAAAAGTTCTAACGGCTCTCAAAATGTTTATTAGAGTCTAATAAGTAAATAATAAAAGTATAACAGTTAACCAATAAAAGGTTTGTCTGTTATCGTTAAAAGAACTTAACTAAAATATTTGCACTATACATTAGTTATATAGGTCCTAAAAAGTGCCTTGTGAACTATATGGTGCCAAATGTGCAATTCACATTGCAAAAATTTCTAACGGGTCTCAAAATGTTTATTAGAGTCTAATAAGTAAATAATAAAAGTATAACAGTTAACCAATTAAAAGTTTGTCTGTTATCGTTAAAAGAACTTAACTAATAAATTTGCACTATACATTAGTTATATATGTCCTAAAAAGTGCCTTGTGAACTATATGGTGCCAAATGTGCAATTCACATTGCAAAAAGTTCTAACGGGTCTCAAAATGTTTATTAGAGTCTAATAAGTAAATAACAAAAGTATAACAGTTAACCAATAAAAGGTTTGTCTGTTATCGTTAAAAGAACTTAACTAAAAAATTTGCACTATACATTAGTTATATAGGTCCTGAAAAGTGCCTTGTGAACTATATTGTGACAAATGTGCAATTCACATTGCAAAAAGTTCTAACGGGTCTCAAAATGTTTATTAGAGTCTAATAAGTAAATAATAAAAGTATAACAGTTAACCAATAAAATGTTTGTCTGTTATCGTTAAAAGAACTTAACTAAAAAATTTGCACTATACATTAGTTATATAGGTCCTAAAATGTGCCTTGTGAAATATATGGTGCCAAATGTGCAATTCACATTGCAAAAAGTTCTAACGGGTCTCAAAATGTTTATTAGAGTCTAATAATTAAATAATAAAATTATAACAGTTAACCAATAAAAGGTTTGTCTGTTATCGTTAAAAGAACTTAACTAAAAAATTTGCACTATACATTATTTATATAGGTCCTAAAAAGTGCCTTGTGAACTATATGGTGCCAAATGTGCAATTCACATTGCAAAAAGTTCTAACGAATCTCAAAATGTTTATTAGAGTCTAATAAGTAAATAATAAAAGTATAACAGTTAATCAATTAAAGGTTTGTCTGTTATCGTTAAAAGAACATAACTAAAAAATTTGCACAATACATTAGTTATATATGTCCTAAAATGTGCCTTGTGAACTATATGGTGCCAAATGTGCAATTCACATTGCAAAAACTTCTAACGGGTCTCAAAATGTTTATTAGAGTCTAATAAGTAAATAATAAAAGTATAACAGTTAACCAATAAAAGGTTTGTCTGTTATCGTTAAAAGAACTTAACTATAAAATTTGCACTATACATTAGTTATATATGTCCTAAAAAGTGCCTTGTGAACAATATGGTGCCAAATGTGCAATTCACATTGCAAAAAGTTCTAACGGGTCTCAAAATGTTTATTAGAATCTAATAAGTAAATAACAAAAGTATAACAGTTAACCAATAAAAGGTTTGTCTGTTATCGTTAAAAGAACTTAACTAAAAAATTTGCACTATACATTAGTTATATAGGTCCTAAAAAGTGCCTTGTGAACTATATGGTGCCAAATGTGCAATTCACATTGCAAAAAGTTCTAACGGGTCTCAAAATGTTTATTAGGGTCTAATAAGTAAATAATAAAAGTATAACAGTTAATCAATTAAAGGTTTGTCTGTTATCGTTAAAAGAACATAACTAAAAAATTTGCACTATACATTAGTTATATATGTCCTAAAAAGTGCCTTGTGAACTATATGGTGCCAAATGTGCAATTCACATTGCAAAAACTTCTAACGGGTCTCAAAATGTTTATTAGAGTCTAATAAGTAAATAATAAAAGTATAACAGTTAACCAAAAAAAGGTTTGTCTGTTATCGTTAAAAGAACTTAACTATAAAATTTGCACTATATATTAGTTATATATGTCCTAAAAAGTGCCTTGTGAACAATATGGTGCCAAATGTGCAATTCACATTGCAAAAAGTTCTAACGGGTCTCAAAATGTTTATTAGAATCTAATAAGTAAATAACAAAAGTATAACAGTTAACCAATAAAAGGTTTGTCTGTTATCGTTAAAAGAACTTAACGAAAAAATTTGCACTATCTATTAGTTATATAGGTCCTAAAAAGTGCCTTGTGAACTATATTGTGCCAAATGTGCAATTCACATTGAAAAAAGTTCTAACGGCTCTCAAAATGTTTATTAGAGTCTAATAAGTAAATAATAAAAGTATAACAGTTAACAAATAAAAGGTTTGTCTGTTATCGTTAAAAGAACTTAACTAAAATATTTGCACTATACATTAGTTATATAGGTCCTAAAAAGTGCCTTGTGAACTATATGGTGCCAAATGTGCAATTCACATTGCAAAAATTTCTAACGGGTCTCAAAATGTTTATTAGAGTCTAATAAGTAAATAATAAAAGTATAACAGTTAACCAATTAAAAGTTTGTCTGTTATCGTTAAAAGAACTTAACTAATAAATTTGCACTATACATTAGTTATATATGTCCTAAAAAGTGCCTTGTGAACTATATGGTGCCAAATGTGCAATTCACATTGCAAAAAGTTCTAACGGGTCTCAAAATGTTTATTAGAGTCTAATAAGTAAATAACAAAAGTATAACAGTTAACCAATAAAAGGTTTGTCTGTTATCGTTAAAAGAACTTAACTAAAAAATTTGCACTATACATTAGTTATATAGGTCCTGAAAAGTGCCTTGTGAACTATATTGTGACAAATGTGCAATTCACATTGCAAAAAGTACTAACGGGTCTCAAAATGTTTATTAGAGTCTAATAAGTAAATAATAAAAGTATAACAGTTAACCAATAAAAGGTTTGTCTGTTATCGTTAAAAGAACTTAACTAAAAAATTTGCACTATACATTAGTTATATAGGTCCTAAAATGTGCCTTGTGAAATATATGGTGCCAAATGTGCAATTCACATTGCAAAAAGTTCTAACGGGTCTCAAAATGTTTATTAGAGTCTAATAAATAAATAATAAAATTATAACAGTTAACCAATAAAAGGTTTGTCTGTTATCGTTAAAAGAACTTAACTAAAAAATTTGCACTATACATTATTTATATAGGTCCTAAAAAGTGCCTTGTGAACTATATGGTGCCAAATGTGCAATTCACATTGCAAAAAGTTCTAACGAATCTCAAAATGTTTATTAGAGTCTAATAAGTAAATAATAAAAGTATAACAGTTAATCAATTAAAGGTTTGTCTGTTATCGTTAAAAGAACATAACTAAAAAGTTTGCACAATACATTAGTTATATATGTCCTAAAATGTGCCTTGTGAACTATATGGTGCCAAATGTGCAATTCACATTGCAAAAACTTCTAACGGGTCTCAAAATGTTTATTAGAGTCTAATAAGTAAATAATAAAAGTATAACAGTTAACCAATAAAAGGTTTGTCTGTTATCGTTAAAAGAACTTAACTATAAAATTTGCACTATACATTAGTTATATATGTCCTAAAAAGTGCCTTGTGAACAATATGGTGCCAAATGTGCAATTCACATTGCAAAAAGTTCTAACGGGTCTCAAAATGTTTATTAGAATCTAATAAGTAAATAACAAAAGTATAACAGTTAACCAATAAAAGGTTTGTCTGTTATCGTTAAAAGAACTTAACTAAAAAATTTGCACTATCTATTAGTTATATAGGTCCTAAAAAGTGCCTTGTGAACTATATGGTGCCAAATGTGCAATTCACATTGCAAAAAGTTCTAACGGGTCTCAAAATGTTTATTAGAGTCTAATAAGTAAATAATAAAAGTATAACAGTTAACCAATAAAAGGTTTGTCTGTTATCGTTAAAAGAACTTAACTAAAAAATTTGCACTATACATTATTTATATAGGTCCTAAAATGTGCCTTGTGAACTATATTGTGCCAAATGTGCAATTCACATTGCAAAAAGTTCTAACGGCTCTCAAAATGTTTATTAGAGTCTAATAAGTAAATAATAAAAGTATAACAGTTAACCAATTAAAAATTTGTCTGTTATCGTTAAAAGAACTTAACTAAAATATTTGCACTATACATTAGTTATATATGTCATAAAAAGTGCCTTGTGAACTATATGGTGCCAAATGTGCAATTCACATTGCAAAAACTTCTAACGTGTCTCAAAATGTTTATTAGAGTCTAATAAGTAAATAACAAAAGTATAACAGTTAACCAATAAAAGGTTTGTCTGTTATCGTTAAAAGAACTTAACTAAAAAATTTGCACTATACATTAGTTACATAGGTCCTAAAAAGTGCCTTGTGAACAATATGGTGCCAAATGTGCAATTCACATTGCAAAAAGTTCTAACGGGTCTCAAAATATTTATTAGAGTCTAATAAGTAAATAACAAAAGTATAACAGTTAACCAATAAAAGGTTTGTCTGTTATCGTTAAAAGAACTTAACTAAAAAATCAGTTAACCAATGAAAGGTTTGTCTGTTATCGTTAAAAGAACTTAACTAAAAAATTTGCACTATACATTAGTTATATATGTCCTAAAAAGTGCCTTGTGAACAATATGGTGCCAAATGTGCAATTCACATTGCAAAAAGTTCTAACGGGTCTCAAAATGTTTATTAGAGTCTAATAAATAAATAACAAAAGTATAACAGTTAACCAATAAAAAGTTTGTCTGTTATCGTTAAAAGAACTTAACTAAAAAATTTGCACTATACATTAGTTATATAGGTCCTAAAAAGTGCCTTGTGAACAATATGGTGCCAAATGTGCAATTCACATTGCAAAAAGTTTTAACGGGTCTCAAAATGTTTATTAGAGTCTAATAAGTAAATAACAAAAGTATAACAGTTAACCAATAAAAGGTTTGTCTGTTATCGTTAAAAGAACTTAACTAAAAAATTTGCACTATACATTAGTTATATAAGTCTTTAAAAGTGCCTTATGAACTATATGGTGCCAAATGTGCAATTCACATTGCAAAAAGTTCTAACGGGTCTCAAAATGTTTATTAGAGTCTAATAAGTAAATAATAAAAGTATAACAGTTAACCAATAAAAGGTTTGTCTGTTATCGTTAAAAGAACTTAAATAAAAAATTTGCACTATACATTAGTTATATATGTCCTAAAAAGTGCCTTGTGAACTATATGGTGCCAAATGTGCAATTCACATTGCAAAAAGTTCTAACGGGTCTCAAAATGTTTATTAGAGTCTAATAAGTAAATAATAAAAGTATAACAGTTAACCAATAAAAGGTTTGTCTGTTATCGTTAAAAGAACTTAACTAAAAAATTTACACTATACATTAGTTATATAGGTCCTAAAATGTGCCTTGTGAACTATATGGTCCCAAATGTGCAATTCACATTGCAAAAAGTTCTAACGGGTCTCAAAATGTTTATTAGAGTCTAATAAGTAAATAATAAAAGTATAACAGTTAACCAATAAAAGGTTTGTCTGTTATCGTTAAAAGAACTTAACTAAAATATTTGCACTATACGTTAGTTATATATGTCCTAAAAAGTGCCTTGTGAACTATATGGTTCCAAATGAGCAAATCACATTGCAAAAAGTTCTAACGGGTCTCAAAATGTTTATTAGAGTCTAATAAGTAAATAATAAAAGTATAACAGTTAACCAATAAAAGGATTGTCTGTTATCGTTAAAAGAACTTAACTAAAAAATTTGCACTATACATTAGTTATATAGGTCCTGAAAAGTGCCTTGTGAACTATATGGTGACAAATGTGCAATTCACATTGCAAAAAGTTCTAACGGGTCTCAAAATGTTTATTAGAGTCTAATAATTAAATAATAAAAGTATAACAGTTAACCAATAAAAGGTTTGTCTGTTATCGTTAAAAGAAATTAACTAAAAAATTTGCACTATACATTAGTTATATAGGTCCTAAAAAGTGCCTTGTGAACTATATGGTGCCAAATGTGCAATTCACATTGCAAAAAGTTCTAACGGGTCTCAAAATGTTTATTAGGGTCTAATAAGTAAATAATAAAAGTATAACAGTTAATCAATTAAAGGTTTGTCTGTTATCGTTAAAAGAACATAACTAAAAAATTTGCACTATACATTAGTTATATATGTCCTAAAAAGTGCCTTGTGAACTATATGGTGCCAAATGTGCAATTCACATTGCAAAAACTTCTAACGGGTCTCAAAATGTTTATTAGAGTCTAATAAGTAAATAATAAAAGTATAACAGTTAACCAATAAAAGGTTTGTCTGTTATCGTTAAAAGAACTTAACTAAAAAATTTGCACTATACATTAGTTATATAGGTCCTAAAATGTGCCTTGTGAACTATATTGTGCCAAATGTGCAATTCACATTGAAAAAAGTTCTAACGGCTCTCAAAATGTTTATTAGAGTCTAATAAGTAAATAATAAAAGTATAACAGTTAACCAATTAAAAGTTTGTCTGTTATCGTTAAAAGAACTTAACTAAAATATTTGCACTATACATTAGTTATATATGTCCTAAAAAGTGCCTTGTGAACTATATGGTGCCAAATGTGCAATTCACATTGCAAAAAGTTCTAACGGGTCTCAAAATGTTTACTAGAGTCTAATAAGTAAATAAAAAAAGTATAACAGTTAACCAATAAAAGGTTTGTCTGTTATCGTTAAAAGAACTTAACTAAAAAATTTGCACTATACATTAGTTATATAGGTCCTAAAAAGTGCCTTGTGAACAATATGGTGCCAAATGTGCAATTCACATTGCAAAAAGTTCTAACGGGTCTCAAAATGTTTATTAGAGTCTAATAAGTAAATAACAAAAGTATAACAGTTAACCAATAAAAGGTTTGTCTGTTATCGTTAAAAGAACTTAACTAAAAATCAGTTAACCAATGAAAGGTTTGTCTGTTATCGTTAAAAGAACTTAACTAAAAAATTTGCACTATACATTAGTTATATATGTTCTAAAAAGTGCCTTGTGAACAATATGGTGCCAAATGTGCAATTCACATTGCAAAAAGTTCTAACGGGTCTCAAAATGTTTATTAGAGTCTAATAAGTAAATAACAAAAGTATAACAGTTAACCAATAAAAAGTTTGTCTGTTATCGTTAAAAGAACTTAACTAAAAAATTTGCACTATACATTAGTTATATAGGTCCTAAAAAGTGCCTTGTGAACAATATGGTGCCAAATGTGCAATTCACATTGCAAAAAGTTTTAACGGGTCTCAAAATGTTTATTAGAGTCTAATAAGTAAATAACAAAAGTATAACAGTTAACCAATAAAAGGTTTGTCTGTTATCGTTAAAAGAACTTAACTAAAAAATTTGCACTATACATTAGTTATATAAGTCTTTAAAAGTGCCTTATGAACTATATGGTGCCAAATGTGCAATTCACATTGCAAAAAGTTCTAACGGGTCTCAAAATGTTTATTAGAGTCTAATAAGTAAATAATAAAAGTATAACAGTTAACCAATAAAAGGTTTGTCTGTTATCGTTAAAAGAACTTAAATAAAAAATTTGCACTATACATTAGTTATATATGTCCTAAAAAGTGCCTTGTGAACTATATGGTGCCAAATGTGCAATTCACATTGCAAAAACTTCTAACGGGTCTCAAAATGTTTATTAGAGTCTAATAAGTAAATAATAAAAGTATAACAGTTAACCAAAAAAAGGTTTGTCTGTTATCGTTAAAAGAACTTAACTATAAAATTTGCACTATATATTAGTTATATATGTCCTAAAAAGTGCCTTGTGAACAATATGGTGCCAAATGTGCAATTCACATTGCAAAAAGTTCTAACGGGTCTCAAAATGTTTATTAGAATCTAATAAGTAAATAACAAAAGTATAACAGTTAACCAATAAAAGGTTTGTCTGTTATCGTTAAAAGAACTTAACGAAAAAATTTGCACTATCTATTAGTTATATAGGTCCTAAAAAGTGCCTTGTGAACTATATTGTGCCAAATGTGCAATTCACATTGAAAAAAGTTCTAACGGCTCTCAAAATGTTTATTAGAGTCTAATAAGTAAATAATAAAAGTATAACAGTTAACCAATAAAAGGTTTGTCTGTTATCGTTAAAAGAACTTAACTAAAATATTTGCACTATACATTAGTTATATAGGTCCTAAAAAGTGCCTTGTGAACTATATGGTGCCAAATGTGCAATTCACATTGCAAAAATTTCTAACGGGTCTCAAAATGTTTATTAGAGTCTAATAAGTAAATAATAAAAGTATAACAGTTAACCAATTAAAAGTTTGTCTGTTATCGTTAAAAGAACTTAACTAATAAATTTGCACTATACATTAGTTATATATGTCCTAAAAAGTGCCTTGTGAACTATATGGTGCCAAATGTGCAATTCACATTGCAAAAAGTTCTAACGGGTCTCAAAATGTTTATTAGAGTCTAATAAGTAAATAACAAAAGTATAACAGTTAACCAATAAAATGTTTGTCTGTTATCGTTAAAAGAACTTAACTAAAAAATTTGCACTATACATTAGTTATATAGGTCCTGAAAAGTGCCTTGTGAACTATATGGTGACAAATGTGCAATTCACATTGCAAAAAGTACTAACGGGTCTCAAAATGTTTATTAGAGTCTAATAAGTAAATAATAAAAGTATAACAGTTAACCAATAAAAGGTTTGTCTGTTATCGTTAAAAGAACTTAACTAAAAAATTTGCACTATACATTAGTTATATAGGTCCTAAAAAGTGCCTTGTGAAATATATGGTGCCAAATGTGCAATTCACATTGCAAAAAGTTCTAACGAATCTCAAAATGTTTATTAGAGTCTAATAAGTAAATAATAAAAGTATAACAGTTAATCAATTAAAGGTTTGTCTGTTATCGTTAAAAGAACATAACTAAAAAATTTGCACAATACATTAGTTATATATGTCCTAAAATGTGCCTTGTGAACTATATGGTGCCAAATGTGCAATTCACATTGCAAAAACTTCTAACGGGTCTCAAAATGTTTATTAGAGTCTAATAAGTAAATAATAAAAGTATAACAGTTAACCAATAAAAGGTTTGTCTGTTATCGTTAAAAGAACTTAACTATAAAATTTGCACTATACATTAGTTATATATGTCCTAAAAAGTGCCTTGTGAACAATATGGTGCCAAATGTGCAATTCACATTGCAAAAAGTTCTAACGGGTCTCAAAATGTTTATTAGAATCTAATAAGTAAATAACAAAAGTATAACAGTTAACCAATAAAAGGTTTGTCTGTTATCGTTAAAAGAACTTAACTAAAAAATTTGCACTATCTATTAGTTATATAGGTCCTAAAAAGTGCCTTGTGAACTATATGGTGCCAAATGTGCAATTCACATTGCAAAAAGTTCTAACGGGTCTCAAAATGTTTATTAGAGTCTAATAAGTAAATAATAAAAGTATAACAGTTAACCAATAAAAGGTTTGTCTGTTATCGTTAAAAGAACTTAACTAAAAAATTTGCACTATACATTATTTATATAGGTCCTAAAATGTGCCTTGTGAACCATATTGTGCCAAATGTGCAATTCACATTGCAAAAAGTTCTAACGGGTCTCAAAATGTTTATTAGAGTCTAATAAGTAAATAATAAAAGTATAACAGTTAACCAATTAAAAATTTGTCTGTTATCGTTAAAAGAACTTAACTAAAATATTTGCACTATACATTAGTTATATATGTCATAAAAAGTGCCTTGTGAACTATATGGTGCCAAATGTGCAATTCACATTGCAAAAACTTCTAACGTGTCTCAAAATGTTTATTAGAGTCTAATAAGTAAATAACAAAAGTATAACAGTTAACCAATAAAAGGTTTGTCTGTTATCGTTAAAAGAACTTAACTAAAAAATTTGCACTATACATTAGTTATATAGGTCCTAAAAAGTGCCTTGTGAACAATATGGTGCCAAATGTGCAATTCACATTGCAAAAAGTTCTAACGGGTCTCAAAATATTTATTAGAGTCTAATAAGTAAATAACAAAAGTATAACAGTTAACCAATAAAAGGTTTGTCTGTTATCGTTAAAAGAACTTAACTAAAAAATCAGTTAACCAATGAAAGGTTTGTCTGTTATCGTTAAAAGAACTTAACTAAAAAATTTGCACTATACATTAGTTATATATGTCCTAAAAAGTGCCTTGTGAACAATATGGTGCCAAATGTGCAATTCACATTGCAAAAAGTTCTAACGGGTCTCAAAATGTTTATTAGAGTCTAATAAGTAAATAACAAAAGTATAACAGTTAACCAATAAAAAGTTTGTCTGTTATCGTTAAAAGAACTTAACTAAAAAATTTGCACTATACATTAGTTATATAGGTCCTAAAAAGTGCCTTGTGAACAATATGGTGCCAAATGTGCAATTCACATTGCAAAAAGTTTTAACGGGTCTCAAAATGTTTATTAGAGTCTAATAAGTAAATAACAAAAGTATAACAGTTAACCAATAAAAGGTTTGTCTGTTATCGTTAAAAGAACTTAACTAAAAAATTTGCACTATACATTAGTTATATAAGTCTTTAAAAGTGCCTTATGAACTATATGGTGCCAAATGTGCAATTCACATTGCAAAAAGTTCTAACGGGTCTCGAAATGTTTATTAGAGTCTAATAAGTAAATAATAAAAGTATAACAGTTAACCAATAAAAGGTTTGTCTGTTATCGTTAAAAGAACTTAAATAAAAAATTTGCACTATACATTAGTTATATATGTCCTAAAAAGTGCCTTGTGAACTATATGGTGCCAAATGTGCAATTCACATTGCAAAAAGTTCTAACGGGTCTCAAAATGTTTATTAGAGTCTAATAAGTAAATAATAAAAGTATAACAGTTAACCAATAAAAGGTTTGTCTGTTATCGTTAAAAGAACTTAACTAAAAAATTTGCACTATACATTAGTTATATAGGTCCTAAAATGTGCCTTGTGAACTATATGGTCCCAAATGTGCAATTCACATTGCAAAAAGTTCTAACGGGTCTCAAAATGTTTATTAGAGTCTAATAAGTAAATAATAAAAGTATAACAGTTAACCAATAAAAGGTTTGTCTGTTATCGTTAAAAGAACTTAACTAAAATATTTGCACTATACGTTAGTTATATATGTCCTAAAAAGTGCCTTGTGAACTATATGGTTCCAAATGAGCAAATCACATTGCAAAAAGTTCTAACGGGTCTCAAAATGTTTATTAGAGTCTAATAAGTAAATAATAAAAGTATAACAGTTAACCAATAAAAGGATTGTCTGTTATCGTTAAAAGAACTTAACTAAAAAATTTGCACTATACATTAGTTATATAGGTCCTGAAAAGTGCCTTGTGAACTATATGGTGACAAATGTGCAATTCACATTGCAAAAAGTTCTAACGGGTCTCAAAATGTTTATTAGAGTCTAATAATTAAATAATAAAAGTATAACAGTTAACCAATAAAAGGTTTGTCTGTTATCGTTAAAAGAAATTAACTAAAAAATTTGCACTATACTTTAGTTATATAGGTCCTAAAAAGTGCCTTGTGAACTATATGGTGCCAAATGTGCAATTCACATTGCAAAAAGTTCTAACGGGTCTCAAAATGTTTATTAGGGTCTAATAAGTAAATAATAAAAGTATAACAGTTAATCAATTAAAGGTTTGTCTGTTATCGTTAAAAGAACATAACTAAAAAATTTGCACTATACATTAGTTATATATGTCCTAAAAAGTGCCTTGTGAACTATATGGTGCCAAATGTGCAATTCACATTGCAAAAACTTCTAACGGGTCTCAAAATGTTTATTAGAGTCTAATAAGTAAATAATAAAAGTATAACAGTTAACCAATAAAAGGTTTGTCTGTTATCGTTAAAAGAACTTAACTAAAAAATTTGCACTATACATTAGTTATATAGGTCCTAAAATGTGCCTTGTGAACTATATTGTGCCAAATGTGCAATTCACATTGAAAAAAGTTCTAACGGCTCTCAAAATGTTTATTAGAGTCTAATAAGTAAATAATAAAAGTATAACAGTTAACCAATTAAAAGTTTGTCTGTTATCGTTAAAAGAACTTAACTAAAATATTTGCACTATACATTAGTTATATATGTCCTAAAAAGTGCCTTGTGAACTATATGGTGCCAAATGTGCAATTCACATTGCAAAAAGTTCTAACGGGTCTCAAAATGTTTACTAGAGTCTAATAAGTAAATAAAAAAAGTATAACAGTTAACCAATAAAAGGTTTGTCTGTTATCGTTAAAAGAACTTAACTAAAAAATTTGCACTATACATTAGTTATATAGGTCCTAAAAAGTGCCTTGTGAACAATATGGTGCCAAATGTGCAATTCACATTGCAAAAAGTTCTAACGGGTCTCAAAATGTTTATTAGAGTCTAATAAGTAAATAACAAAAGTATAACAGTTAACCAATAAAAGGTTTGTCTGTTATCGTTAAAAGAACTTAACTAAAAATCAGTTAACCAATGAAAGGTTTGTCTGTTATCGTTAAAAGAACTTAACTCAAAAATTTGCACTATACATTAGTTATATATGTCCTAAAAAGTGCCTTGTGAACAATATGGTGCCAAATGTGCAATTCACATTGCAAAAAGTTCTAACGGGTCTCAAAATGTTTATTAGAGTCTAAAAGGTAAATAACAAAAGTATAACAGTTAACCAATAAAAAGTTTGTCTGTTATCGTTAAAAGAACTTAACTAAAAAATTTGCACTATACATTAGTTATATAGGTCCTAAAAAGTGCCTTGTGAACAATATGGTGCCAAATGTGCAATTCACATTGCAAAAAGTTTTAACGGGTCTCAAAATGTTTATTAGAGTCTAATAAGTAAATAACAAAAGTATAACAGTTAACCAATAAAAGGTTTGTCTGTTATCGTTAAAAGAACTTAACTAAAAAATTTGCACTATACATTAGTTATATAAGTCTTTAAAAGTGCCTTATGAACTATATGGTGCCAAATGTGCAATTCACATTGCAAAAAGTTCTAACGGGTCTCAAAATGTTTATTAGAGTCTAATAAGTAAATAATAAAAGTATAACAGTTAACCAATAAAAGGTTTGTCTGTTATCGTTAAAAGAACTTAAATAAAAAATTTGCACTATACATTAGTTATATATGTCCTAAAAAGTGCCTTGTGAACTATATGGTGCCAAATGTGCAATTCACATTGCAAAAAGTTCTAACGGGTCTCAAAATGTTTATTAGAGTCTAATAAGTAAATAATAAAAGTATAACAGTTAACCAATAAAAGGTTTCTCTGTTATCGTTAAAAGAACTTAACTAAAAAATTTGCACTATACATTAGTTATATAGGTCCTAAAATGTGCCTTGTGAACTATATGGTCCCAAATGTGCAATTCACATTGCAAAAAGTTCTAACGGCTCTCAAAATGTTTATTAGAGTCTAATAAGTAAATAATAAAAGTATAACAGTTAACCAATAAAAGGTTTGTCTGTTATCGTTAAAAGAACTTAACTAAAATATTTGCACTATACGTTAGTTATATATGTCCTAAAAAGTGCCTTGTGAACTATATGGTTCCAAATGAGCAAATCACATTGCAAAAAGTTCTAACGGGTCTCAAAATGTTTATTAGAGTCTAATAAGTAAATAATAAAAGTATAACAGTTAACCAATAAAAGGATTGTCTGTTATCGTTAAAAGAACTTAACTAAAAAATTTGCACTATACATTAGTTATATAGGTCCTGAAAAGTGCCTTGTGAACTATATGGTGACAAATGTGCAATTCACATTGCAAAAAGTTCTAACGGGTCTCAAAATGTTTATTAGAGTCTAATAATTAAATAATAAAAGTATAACAGTTAACCAATAAAAGGTTTGTCTGTTATCGTTAAAAGAAATTAACTAAAAAATTTGCACTATACATTAGTTATATAGGTCCTAAAAAGTGCCTTGTGAACTATATGGTGCCAAATGTGCAATTCACATTGCAAAAAGTTCTAACGGGTCTCAAAATGTTTATTAGGGTCTAATAAGTAAATAATAAAAGTATAACAGTTAATCAATTAAAGGTTTGTCTGTTATCGTTAAAAGAACATAACTAAAAAATTTGCACTATACATTAGTTATATATGTCCTAAAAAGTGCCTTGTGAACTATATGGTGCCAAATGTGCAATTCACATTGCAAAAAGTTCTAACGGGTCTCAAAATGTTTATTAGAATCTAATAAGTAAATAACAAAAGTATAACAGTTAACCAATAAAAGGTTTGTCTGTTATCGTTAAAAGAACTTAACGAAAAAATTTGCACTATCTATTAGTTATATAGGTCCTAAAAAGTGCCTTGTGAACTATATGGTGCCAAATGTGCAATTCACATTGCAAAAAGTTCTAACGGGTCTCAAAATGTTTATTAGAGTCTAATAAGTAAATAATAAAAGTATAACAGTTTACCAATAAAAAGTTTGTCTGTTATCGTTAAAAGAACTTAACTAAAAAATTTGCACTATACATTAGTTATATAGGTCCTAAAATGTGCCTTGTGAACTATATGGTCCCAAATGTGCAATTCACATTGCAAAAAGTTCTCATGGGTCTCAAAATGTTTATTAGAGTCTAATAAGTAAATAATAAAAGTATAACAGTTAACCAATGAAAAGTTTTTCTGTTATCGTTAAAAGAACTTAACTAAAAAATTTGCACTATACGTTAGTTATATATGTCCTAAAATGTGCCTTGTGAACTATATGGTTCTAAATGTGCAATTCACATTGCAAAAAGTACTAACGGGTCTCAAAATGTTTATTAGAATCTAATAAGTAAATAACAAAAGTATAACAGTTAACCAATAAAAGGTTTGTCTGTTATCGTTAAAAGAACTTAACTAAAAAATTTGCACTATACATTAGTTATATAGGTCTTAAAATGTGCCTTGTGAACTATATTGTGCCAAATGTGCAATTCACATTGAAAAAAGTTCTAACGGCTCTCAAAATGTTTATTAGAGTCTAATAAGTAAATAATAAAAGTATAACAGTTAACCAATAAAAGGTTTGTCTGTTATCGTTAAAAGAACTTAACTAAAATATTTGCACTATACATTAGTTATATAGGTCCTAAAAAGTGCCTTGTGAACTATATGGTGCCAAATGTGCAATTCACATTGCAAAAATTTCTAACGGGTCTCAAAATGTTTATTAGAGTCTAATAAGTAAATAATAAAAGTATAACAGTTAACCAATTAAAAGTTTGTCTGTTATCGTTAAAAGAACTTAACTAATAAATTTGCACTATACATTAGTTATATATGTCCTAAAAAGTGCCTTGTGAACTATATGGTGCCAAATGTGCAATTCACATTGCAAAAAGTTCTAACGGGTCTCAAAATGTTTATTAGAGTCTAATAAGTAAATAACAAAAGTATAACAGTTAACCAATAAAAGGTTTGTCTGTTATCGTTAAAAGAACTTAACTAAAAAATTTGCACTATACATTAGTTATACAGGTCCTGAAAAGTGCCTTGTGAACTATATGGTGACAAATGTGCAATTCACATTGCAAAAAGTACTAACGGGTCTCAAAATGTTTATTAGAGTCTAATAAGTAAATAATAAAAGTATAACAGTTAACCAATAAAAGGTTTGTCTGTTATCGTTAAAAGAACTTAACTAAAAAATTTGCACTATACATTAGTTATATAGGTCCTAAAAAGTGCCTTGTGAAATATATGGTGCCAAATGTGCAATTCACATTGCAAAAAGTTCTAACGGGTCTCAAAATGTTTATTAGAGTCTAATAATTAAATAATAAAATTATAACAGTTAACCAATAAAAGGTTTGTCTGTTATCGTTAAAAGAACTTAACTAAAAAATTTGCACTATACATTATTTATATAGGTCCTAAAAAGTGCCTTGTGAACTATATGGTGCCAAATGTGCAATTCACATTGCAAAAAGTTCTAACGAATCTCAAAATGTTTATTAGAGTCTAATAAGTAAATAATAAAAGTATAACAGTTAATCAATTAAAGGTTTGTCTGTTATCGTTAAAAGAACATAACTAAAAAATTTGCACAATACATTAGTTATATATGTCCTAAAATGTGCCTTGTGAACTATATGGTGCCAAATGTGCAATTCACATTGCAAAAACTTCTAACGGGTCTCAAAATGTTTATTAGAGTCTAATAAGTAAATAATAAAAGTATAACAGTTAACCAATAAAAGGTTTGTCTGTTATCGTTAAAAGAACTTAACTATAAAATTTGCACTATACATTAGTTATATATGTCTTAAAAAGTACCTTGTGAACAATATGGTGCCAAATGTGCAATTCACATTGCAAAAAGTTCTAACGGGTCTCAAAATGTTTATTAGAATCTAATAAGTAAATAACAAAAGTATAACAGTTAACCAATAAAAGGTTTGTCTGTTATCGTTAAAAGAACTTAACTAAAAAATTTGCACTATACATTAGTTATATAGGTCCTAAAATGTGCCTTGTGAACTATATTGTGCCAAATGTGCAATTCACATTGCAAAAAGTTCTAACGGCTCTCAAAATGTTTATTAGAGTCTAATAAGTAAATAATAAAAGTATAACAGTTAACCAATTAAAAATTTGTCTGTTATCGTTAAAAGAACTTAACTAAAATATTTGCACTATACATTAGTTATATATGTCATAAAAAGTGCCTTGTGAACTATATGGTGCCAAATTTGCAATTCACATTGCAAAAAGTTCTAACGGGTCTCAAAATGTTTATTAGAGTCTAATAGGTAAATAATAAAAGTATAACAGTTAACCAATAAATGGTTTGTCTGTTATCGTTAAAAGAACTTAACTAAAAAATTTGCACTATACATTAGTTATATAGGTCCTAAAAAGTGCCTTGTGAAATATATGGTGCCAAATGTGCAATTCACATTGCAAAAAGTTCTAACGGGTCTCAAAATGTTTATTAGAGTCTAATAATTAAATAATAAAAGTATAACAGTTAACCAATAAAAGGTTTGTCTGTTATCGTTAAAAGAACTTAACTAAAAAATTTGCACTATACATTAGTTATATAGGTCCTAAAAAGTGCCTTGTGAACTATATGGTGCCAAATGTGCAATTCACATTGCAAAAAGTTCTAACGGGTCTCAAAATGTTTATTAGAGTCTAATAAGTAAATAATAAAAGTATAACAGTTAATCAATTAAAGGTTTGTCTGTTATCGTTAAAAGAACATAACTAAAAAATTTGCACTATACATTAGTTATATATGTCCTAAAAAGTGCCTTGTGAACTATATGGTGCCAAATGTGCAATTCACATTGCAAAAACTTCTAACGGGTCTCAAAATGTTTATTAGAGTCTAATAAGTAAATAATAAAAGTATAACAGTTAACCAATAAAAGGTTTGTCTGTTATCGTTAAAAGAACTTAACTATAAAATTTGCACTATACATTAGTTATATATGTCCTAAAAAGTGCCTTGTGAACAATATGGTGCCAAATGTGCAATTCACATTGCAAAAAGTTCTAACGGGTCTCAAAATGTTTATTAGAATCTAATAAGTAAATAACAAAAGTATAACAGTTAACCAATAAAAGGTTTGTCTGTTATCGTTAAAAGAACTTAACTAAAAAATTTGCACTATCTATTAGTTATATAGGTCCTAAAAAGTGCCTTGTGAACTATATGGTGCCAAATGTGCAATTCACATTGCAAAAAGTTCTAACGGGTCTCAAAATGTTTATTAGAGTCTAATAAGTAAATAATAAAAGTATAACAGTTAACCAATAAAAGGTTTGTCTGTTATCGTTAAAAGAACTTAACTAAAAAATTTGCACTATACATTAGTTATATAGGTCCTAAAATGTGCCTTGTGAACTATATTGTGCCAAATGTGCAATTCACATTGAAAAAAGTTCTAACGGCTCTCAAAATGTTTATTAGAGTCTAATACGTAAATAACAAAAGTATAACAGTTAACCAATAAAAGGTTTCTCTGTTATCGTTAAAAGAACTGAACTAAAAAATTTGCACTATACATTAGTTATATAGGTCCTAAAAAGTGCCTTGTGAACAATATGGTGCCAAATGTGCAATTCACATTGCAAAAAGTTCTAACGGGTCTCAAAATGTTTATTAGAGTCTAATAAGTAAATAACAAAAGTATAACAGTTAACCAATAAAAGGTTTGTCTGTTATCGTTAAAAGAACTTAACTAAAAATCAGTTAACCAATGAAAGGTTTGTCTGTTATCGTTAAAAGAACTTAACTAAAAAATTTGCACTATACATTAGTTATATATGTCCTAAAAAGTGCCTTGTGAACAATATGGTGCCAAATGTGCAATTCACATTGCAAAAAGTTCTAACGGGTCTCAAAATGTTTATTAGAGTCTAATAAGTAAATAACAAAAGTATAACAGTTAACCAATAAAAAGTTTGTCTGTTATCGTTAAAAGAACTTAACTAAAAAATTTGCACTATACATTAGTTATATAGGTCCTAAAAAGTGCCTTGTGAACAATATGGTGCCAAATGTGCAATTCACATTGCAAAAAGTTTTAACGGGTCTCAAAATGTTTATTAGAGTCTAATAAGTAAATAACAAAAGTATAACAGTTAACCAATAAAAGGTTTGTCTGTTATCGTTAAAAGAACTTAACTAAAAAATTTGCACTATACATTAGTTATATAAGTCTTTAAAAGTGCCTTATGAACTATATGGTGCCAAATGTGCAATTCACATTGCAAAAAGTTCTAACGGGTCTCAAAATGTTTATTAGAGTCTAATAAGTAAATAATAAAAGTATAACAGTTAACCAATAAAAGGTTTGTCTGTTATCGTTAAAAGAACTTAAATAAAAAATTTGCACTATATATTAGTTATATATGTCCTAAAAAGTGCCTTGTGAACTATATGGTGCCAAATGTGCAATTCACATTGCAAAAAGTTCTAACGGGTCTCAAAATGTTTATTAGAGTCTAATAAGTAAATAATAAAAGTATAACAGTTAACCAATAAAAGGTTTGTCTGTTATCGTTAAAAGAACTTAACTAAAAAATTTGCACTATACATTAGTTATATAGGTCCTAAAATGTGCCTTGTGAACTATATGGTCCCAAATGTGCAATTCACATTGCAATAAGTTCTAACGGGTCTCAAAATGTTTATTAGAGTCTAATAAGTAAATAATAAAAGTATAACAGTTAACCAATAAAAGGTTTGTCTGTTATCGTTAAAAGAACTTAACTAAAATATTTGCACTATACATTAGTTATATAGGTCCTAAAAAGTGCCTTGTGAACTATATGGTGCCAAATGTGCAATTCACATTGCAAAAAGTTCTAACGGGTCTCAAAATGTTTATTAGGGTCTAATAAGTAAATAATAAAAGTATAACAGTTAATCAATTAAAGGTTTGTCTGTTATCGTTAAAAGAACATAACTAAAAAATTTGCACTATACATTAGTTATATATGTCCTAAAAAGTGCCTTGTGAACTATATGGTGCCAAATGTGCAATTCACATTGCAAAAACTTCTAACGGGTCTCAAAATGTTTATTAGAGTCTAATAAGTAAATAATAAAAGTATAACAGTTAACCAAAAAAAGGTTTGTCTGTTATCGTTAAAAGAACTTAACTATAAAATTTGCACTATATATTAGTTATATATGTCCTAAAAAGTGCCTTGTGAACAATATGGTGCCAAATGTGCAATTCACATTGCAAAAAGTTCTAACGGCTCTCAAAATGTTTATTAGAATCTAATAAGTAAATAACAAAAGTATAACAGTTAACCAATAAAAGGTTTGTCTGTTATCGTTAAAAGAACTTAACGAAAAAATTTGCACTATCTATTAGTTATATAGGTCCTAAAAAGTGCCTTGTGAACTATATGGTGCCAAATGTGCAATTCACATTGCAAAAAGTTGTAACGGGTCTCAAAATGTTTATTAGAGTCTAATAAGTAAATAATAAAAGTATAACAGATTACCAATAAAAGGTTTGTCTGTTATCGTTAAAAGAACTTAACTAAAAAATTTGCACTATACATTAGTTATATAGGTCCTAAAATGTGCCTTGTGAACTATATGGTCCCAAATGTGCAATTCACATTGCAAAAAGTTCTCACGGGTCTCAAAATGTTTATTAGAGTCTAATAAGTAAATAATAAAAGTATAACAGTTAACCAATAAAAGGTTTGTCTGTTATCGTTAAAAGAACTTAACTAAAAAATTTGCACTATACATTAGTTATATAGGTCCTAAAAAGTGCCTTGTGAACTATATGGTGCCAAATGTGCAATTCACATTGCAAAAAGTTCTAACGGGTCTCAAAATGTTTATTAGAGTCTAATAATTAAATAATAAAATTATAACAGTTAACCAATAAAAGGTTTGTCTGTTATCGTTAAAAGAACTTAACTAAAAAATTTGCACTATACATTATTTATATAGGTCCTAAAAAGTGCCTTGTGAACTATATGGTGCCAAATGTGCAATTCACATTGCAAAAAGTTCTAACGAATCTCAAAATGTTTATTAGAGTCTAATAAGTAAATAATAAAAGTATAACAGTTAATCAATTAAAGGTTTGTCTGTTATCGTTAAAAGAACATAACTAAAAAATTTGCACTATACATTAGTTATATATGTCCTAAAATGTGCCTTGTGAACTATATGGTGCCAAATGTGCAATTCACATTGCAAAAACTTCTAACGGGTCTCAAAATGTTTATTAGAGTCTAATAAGTAAATAATAAAAGTATAACAGTTAACCAATAAAAGGTTTGTCTGTTATCGTTAAAAGAACTTAACTATAAAATTTGCACTATACATTAGTTATATATGTCCTAAAAAGTGCCTTGTGAACAATATGGTGCCAAATGTGCAATTCACATTGCAAAAAGTTCTAACGGGTCTCAAAATGTTTATTAGAATCTAATAAGTAAATAACAAAAGTATAACAGTTAACCAATAAAAGGTTTGTCTGTTATCGTTAAAAGAACTTAACTAAAAAATTTGCACTATCTATTAGTTATATAGGTCCTAAAAAGTGCCTTGTGAACTATATGGTGCCAAATGTGCAATTCACATTGCAAAAAGTTCTAACGGGTCTCAAAATGTTTATTAGAGTCTAATAAGTAAATAATAAAAGTATAACAGTTAACCAATAAAAGGTTTGTCTGTTATCGTTAAAAGAACTTAACTAAAAAATTTGCACTATACATTAGTTATATAGGTCCTAAAATGTGCCTTGTGAACTATATTGTGCCAAATGTGCAATTCACATTGCAAAAAGTTCTAACGGCTCTCAAAATGTTTATTAGAGTCTAATAAGTAAATAATAAAAGTATAACAGTTAACCAATAAAAGGTTTGTCTGTTATCGTTAAAAGAACTTAACTAAAAAATCAGTTAACCAATGAAAGGTTTGTCTGTTATCGTTAAAAGAACTTAACTAAAAAATTTGCACTATACATTAGTTATATATGTCCTAAAAAGTGCCTTGTGATTTATATGGTGCCAAATGTGCAATTCACATTGCAAAAAGTTCTAACGGGTCTCAAAATGTTTATTAGAGTCCAATAAGTAAATAACAAAAGTATAACAGTTAACCAATAAAAAGTTTGTCTGTTATCGTTAAAAGAACTTAACTAAAAAATTTGCACTATACATTAGTTATATAGATCCTAAAACGTGCCATGTGAACAATATGGTGCCAAATGTGCAATTCACATTGCAAAAAGTTCTAACGAATCTCAAAATGTTTATTAGAGTCTAATAAGTAAATAACAAAAGTATAACAGTTAACCAATAAAAGGTTTGTCTGTTATCGTTAAAAGAACTTAACTAAAAAATTTGCACTATCTATTAGTTATATAGGTCCTAAAAAGTGCCTTGTGAACTATATGGTGCCAAATGTGCAATTCACATTGCAAAAAGTTCTAACGGGTCTCAAAATGTTTATTAGAGTCTAATAAGTAAATAACAAAAGTATAACAGTTAACCAAAAAAAGGTTTGTCTGTTATCGTTAAAAGAACTTAACTAAAAAATTTGCACTATACATTAGTTATATAGGTCCTAAAAAGTGCCTTGTGAACAATATGGTGCCAAATGTGCAATTCACATTGCAAAAAGTTCTAACGGGTCTCAAAATGTTTATTAGAGTCTAATAAGTAAATAACAAAAGTATAACAGTAAACCAATAAAAGGTTTGTCTGTTATCGTTAAAAGAACTTTACTAAGAAATCAGTTAACCAATGAAAGGTTTGTCTGTTATCGTTAAAAGAACTTAACTAAAACATTTGCACTATACATTAGTTATATATGTCTTAAAAAGTGCCTTGTGAACTATATGGTGCCAAATGTGCAATTCACATTGCAAAAAGTTCTAACGGGTCTCAAAATGTTTATTAGAGTCTAATAAGTAAATAACAAAAGTATAACAGTTAACCAATAAAAAGTTTGTCTGTTATCGTTAAAATAACTTAACTAAAAAATTTGCACTATACATTAGTTATATAGATCCTAAAAAGTGCCTTGTGAACTATATGGTGCCAAATGTGCAATTCACATTGCAAAAAGTTCTAACGAGTCTCAAAATGTTTATTAGAGTCTAATAAGTAAATAATAAAAGTATAACAGTTAACCAATAAAAGGTTTGTCTGTTATCGTTAAAAGAACTTAACTAAAAAATTTGCACTATCTATTACTTATATAGGTCCTAAAAAGTGCCTTGTGAACTATATGGTGCCAAATGTGCAATTCACATTGCAAAAAGTTCTAACGGGTCTCAAAATGTTTATTAGAGTCTAATAAGTAAATATTAAAAGGATAACAGTTAACCAATAAAAGGTTTGTCTGTTATCGTTAAAAGAACTTAACTAAAAATTTTGCACTTTACATTAGTTATATAAGTCTTTAAAAGTGCCTTATGAACTATATGGTGCCAAATGTGCAATTCACATTGCAAAAAGTTCTAACGGGTCTCAAAATGTTTATTAGAATCTAATAAGTAAATAATAAAAGTATAACAGTTAACCAATAAAAGGTTTGTCTGTTATCGTTAAAAGAACTTAACTAAAAAATTTGCACTATACATTAGTTATATAGGTCCTAAAAAGTGCCTTGTGAACTTTATGGTGCCAAATGTGCAATTCACATTGAAAAAAGTTCTAACGGGTCTCAAAATGTTTATTAGAGTCTAATAAGTAAATAATAAAAGTATAACAGTTAACCAATAAAAGGTTTGTCTGTTATCGTTAAAAGAACTTAACTAAAAAATTTGCACTATACATTAGTTATATAGGTCCTGAAAAGTGCCTTGTGAACTATATGGTGACAAATGTGCAATTCACATTGCAAAAAGTACTAACGGGTCTCAAAATGTTTATTAGAGTCTAATAAGTAAATAATAAAAGTATAACAGTTAACCAATAAAAGGTTTCTCTGTTATCGTTAAAAGAACTTAACTAAAAAATTTGCACTATACATTAGTTATATATGTCCTAAAAAGTGCCTTGTGAACTATATGGTGCCAAATGTGCAATTCACATTGCAAAAAGTTCTAACGGGTCTCCAAATGTTTACTAGAGTCTAATAAGTAAATAAAAAAAGTATAACAGTTAACCAATAAAAGGTTTGTCTGTTATCGTTAAAAGAACTTAACTAAAAAATTTGCACTATACATTAGTTATATAGGTCCTAAAAAGTGCCTTGTGAACAATATGGTGCCAAATGTGCAATTCACATTGCAAAAAGTTCTAACGGGTCTCAAAATGTTTATTAGAGTCTAATAAGTAAATAACAAAAGTATAACAGTTAACCAATAAAAGGTTTGTCTGTTATCGTTAAAAGAACTTAACTAAAAATCAGTTAACCAATGAAAGGTTTGTCTGTTATCGTTAAAAGAACTTAACTAAAAAATTTGCACTATACATTAGTTATATATGTCCTAAAAAGTGCCTTGTGAACAATATGGTGCCAAATGTGCAATTGACATTGCAATAAGTTCTAACGGGTCTCAAAATGTTTATTAGAGTCTAATAAGTAAATAACAAAAGTATAACAGTTAACCAATAAAAAGTTTGTCTGTTATCGTTAAAAGAACTTAACTAAAAAATTTGCACTATACATTAGTTATATAGGTCCTAAAAAGTGCCTTGTGAACAATATGGTGCCAAATGTGCAATTCACATTGCAAAAAGTTTTAACGGGTCTCAAAATGTTTATTAGAGTCTAATAAGTAAATAACAAAAGTATAACAGTTAACCAATAAAAGGTTTGTCTGTTATCGTTAAAAGAACTTAACTAAAAAATTTGCACTATACATTAGTTATATAAGTCTTTAAAAGTGCCTTATGAACTATATGGTGCCAAATGTGCAATTCACATTGCAAAAAGTTCTAACGGGTCTCAAAATGTTTATTAGAGTCTAATAAGTAAATAATAAAAGTATAACAGTTAACCAATAAAAGGTTTGTCTGTTATCGTTAAAAGAACTTAAATAAAAAATTTGCACTATACATTAGTTATATATGTCCTAAAAAGTGCCTTGTGAACTATATGGTGCCAAATGTGCAATTCACATTGCAAAAAGTTCTAACGGGTCTCAAAATGTTTATTAGAGTCTAATAAGTAAATAATAAAAGTATAACAGTTAACCAATAAAAGGTTTGTCTGTTATCGTTAAAAGAACTTAACTAAAAAATTTGCACTATACATTAGTTATATAGGTCATAAAATGTGCCTTGTGAACTATATGGTCCCAAATGTGCAATTCACATTGCAAAAAGTTCTAACGGGTCTCAAAATGTTTATTAGAGTCTAATAAGTAAATAATAAAAGTATAACAGTTAACCAATAAAAGGATTGTCTGTTATCGTTAAAAGAACTTAACTAAAATATTTGCACTATACGTTAGTTATATATGTCCTAAAAAGTGCCTTGTGAACTATATGGTTCCAAATGAGCAAATCACATTGCAAAAAGTTCTAACGGGTCTCAAAATGTTTATTAGAGTCTAATAAGTAAATAATAAAAGTATAACAGTTAACCAATAAAAGGATTGTCTGTTATCGTTAAAAGAACTTAACTAAAAAATTTGCACTATACATTAGTTATATAGGTCCTGAAAAGTGCCTTGTGAACTATATGGTGACAAATGTGCAATTCACATTGCAAAAAGTTCTAACGGGTCTCAAAATGTTTATTAGAGTCTAATAATTAAATAATAAAAGTATAACAGTTAACCAATAAAAGGTTTGTCTGTTATCGTTAAAAGAACTTAACTAAAAAATTTGCACTATACATTAGTTATATAGGTCCTAAAAAGTGCCTTGTGAACTATATGGTGCCAAATGTGCAATTCACATTGCAAAAAGTTCTAACGGGTCTCAAAATGTTTATTAGGGTCTAATAAGTAAATAATAAAAGTATAACAGTTAATCAATTAAAGGTTTGTCTGTTATCGTTAAAAGAACATAACTAAAAAATTTGCACTATACATTAGTTATATATGTCCTAAAAAGTGCCTTGTGAACTATATGGTGCCAAATGTGCAATTCACATTGCAAAAACTTCTAACGGGTCTCAAAATGTTTATTAGAGTCTAATAAGTAAATAATAAAAGTATAACAGTTAACCAAAAAAAGGTTTGTCTGTTATCGTTAAAAGAACTTAACTATAAAATTTGCACTATATATTAGTTATATATGTCCTAAAAAGTGCCTTGTGAACAATATGGTGCCAAATGTGCAATTCACATTGCAAAAAGTTCTAACGGGTCTCAAAATGTTTATTAGAATCTAATAAGTAAATAACAAAAGTATAACAGTTAACCAATAAAAGGTTTGTCTGTTATCGTTAAAAGAACTTAACGAAAAAATTTGCACTATCTATTAGTTATATAGGTCCTAAAAAGTGCCTTGTGAACTATATGGTGCCAAATGTGCAATTCACATTGCAAAAAGTACTAACGGGTCTCAAAATGTTTATTAGAGTCTAATAAGTAAATAATAAAAGTATAACAGTTTACCAATAAAAGGTTTGTCTGTTATCGTTAAAAGAACTTAACTAAAAAATTTGCACTATACATTAGTTATATAGGTCCTAAAATGTGCCTTGTGAACTATATGGTCCCAAATGTGCAATTCACATTGCAAAAAGTTCTCACGGGTCTCAAAATGTTTATTAGAGTCTAATAAGTAAATAATAAAAGTATAACAGTTAACCAATGAAAAGTTTGTCTGTTATCGTTAAAAGAACTTAACTAAAAAATTTGCACTATACGTTAGTTATATATGTCCTAAAATGTGCCTTGTGAACTATATTGTGCCAAATGTGCAATTCACATTGAAAAAAGTTCTAACGGCTCTCAAAATGTTTATTAGAGTCTAATAAGTAAATAATAAAAGTATAACAGTTAACCAATAAAAGGTTTGTCTGTTATCGTTAAAAGAACTTAACTAAAATATTTGCACTATACATTAGTTATATAGGTCCTAAAAAGTGCCTTGTGAACTATATGGTGCCAAATGTGCAATTCACATTGCAAAAATTTCTAACGGGTCTCAAAATGTTTATTAGAGTCTAATAAGTAAATAATAAAAGTATAACAGTTAACCAATTAAAAGTTTGTCTGTTATCGTTAAAAGAACTTAACTAATAAATTTGCACTATACATTAGTTATATATGTCCTAAAAAGTGCCTTGTGAACTATATGGTGCCAAATGTGCAATTCACATTGCAAAAAGTTCTAACGCGTCTCAAAATGTTTATTAGAGTCTAATAAGTAAATAACAAAAGTATAACAGTTAACCAATAAAAGGTTTGTCTGTTATCGTTAAAAGAACTTAACTAAAAAATTTGCACTATACATTAGTTATATAGGTCCTGAAAAGTGCCTTGTGAACTATATGGTGACAAATGTGCAATTCACATTGCAAAAAGTACTAACGGGTCTCAAAATGTTTATTAGAGTCTAATAAGTAAATAATAAAAGTATAACAGTTAACCAATAAAAGGTTTGTCTGTTATCGTTAAAAGAACTTAACTAAAAAATTTGCACTATACATTAGTTATATAGGTCCTAAAAAGTGCCTTGTGAAATATATGGTGCCAAATGTGCAATTCACATTGCAAAAAGTTCTAACGGGTCTCAAAATGTTTATTAGAGTCTAATAATTAAATAATAAAATTATAACAGTTAACCAATAAAAGGTTTGTCTGTTATCGTTAAAAGAACTTAACTAAAAAATTTGCACTATACATTATTTATATAGGTCCTAAAAAGTGCCTTGTGAACTATATGGTGCCAAATGTGCAATTCACATTGCAAAAAGTTCTAACGAATCTCAAAATGTTTATTAGAGTCTAATAAGTAAATAATAAAAGTATAACAGTTAATCAATTAAAGGTTTGTCTGTTATCGTTAAAAGAACATAACTAAAAAATTTGCACAATACATTAGTTATATATGTCCTAAAATGTGCCTTGTGAACTATATGGTGCCAAATGTGCAATTCACATTGCAAAAACTTCTAACGGGTCTCAAAATGTTTATTAGAGTCTAATAAGTAAATAATAAAAGTATAACAGTTAACCAATAAAAGGTTTGTCTGTTATCGTTAAAAGAACTTAACTATAAAATTTGCACTATACATTAGTTATATATGTCCTAAAAAGTGCCTTGTGAACTATATGGTGCCAAATGTGCAATTCACATTGCAAAAAGTTCTAACGGGTCTCAAAATGTTTATTAGAGTCTAATAAGTAAATAATAAAAGTATAACAGTTAACCAATAAAAGGTTTGTCTGTTATCGTTAAAAGAACTTAACTAAAAAATTTGCACTATACATTATTTATATAGGTCCTAAAATGTGCCTTGTGAACTATATTGTGCCAAATGTGCAATTCACATTGCAAAAAGTTCTAACGGCTCTCAAAATGTTTATTAGAGTCTAATAAGTAAATAATAAAAGTATAACAGTTAACCAATTAAAAATTTGTCTGTTATCGTTAAAAGAACTTAACTAAAATATTTGCACTATACATTAGTTATATATGTCATAAAAAGTGCCTTGTGAACTATATGGTGCCAAATGTGCAATTCACATTGCAAAAACTTCTAACGGGTCTCAAAATGTTTATTAGAGTCTAATAAGTAAATAACAAAAGTATAACAGTTAACCAATAAAAGGTTTGTCTGTTATCGTTAAAAGAACTTAACTAAAAAATTTGCACTATACATTAGTTATATAGGTCCTAAAAAGTGCCTTGTGAACAATATGGTGCCAAATGTGCAATTCACATTGCAAAAAGTTCTAACGGGTCTCAAAATATTTATTAGAGTCTAATAAGTAAATAACAAAAGTATAACAGTTAACCAATAAAAGGTTTGTCTGTTATCGTTAAAAGAACTTAACTAAAAAATCAGTTAACCAATGAAAGGTTTGTCTGTTATCGTTAAAAGAACTTAACTAAAAAATTTGCACTATACATTAGTTATATATGTCCTAAAAAGTGCCTTGTGAACTATATGGTGCCAAATGTGCAATTCACATTGCAAAAAGTTCTAACGGGTCTCAAAATGTTTATTAGAGTCCAATAAGTAAATAACAAAAGTATAACAGTTAACCAATAAAAAGTTTGTCTGTTATCGTTAAAAGAACTTAACTAAAAAATTTGCACTATACATTAGTTATATAGATCCTAAAACGTGCCTTGTGAACAATATGGTGCCAAATGTGCAATTCACATTGCAAAAAGTTCTAACGAAGCTCAAAATGTTTATTAGAGTCTAATAAGTAAATAACAAAAGTATAACAGTTAACCAATAAAAGGTTTGTCTGTTATCGTTAAAAGAACTTAACTAAAAAATTTGCACTATCTATTAGTTATATAGGTCCTAAAAAGTGCCTTGTGAACTATATGGTGCCAAATGTGCAATTCACATTGCAAAAAGTTCTAACGGGTCTCAAAATGTTTATTAGAGTCTAATAAGTAAATATTAAAAGTATAACAGTTAACCAATAAAAGGTTTGTCTGTTATCGTTAAAAGAACTTAACTAAAAAATTTGCACTTTACATTAGTTATATAAGTTTTTAAAAGTGCCTTGTGAACTATATGGTGCCAAATGTGCAATTCACATTGCAAAAAGTTCTAACGGCTCTCAAAATGTTTATTAGAGTCTAATAAGTAAATAATAAAAGTATAACAGTTAACCAATTAAAAGTTTGTCTGTTATCGTTAAAAGAACTTAACTAAAATATTTGCACTATACATTAGTTATATATGTCATAAAAAGTGCCTTGTGAACTATATGGTGCCAAATGTGCAATTCACATTGCAAAAAGTTCTAACGGGTCTCAAAATGTTTATTAGAGTCTAATAAGTAAATAACAAAAGTATAACAGTTAACCAAAAAAAGGTTTGTCTGTTATCGTTAAAAGAACTTAACTAAAAAATTTGCACTATACATTAGTTATATAGGTCCTAAAAAGTGCCTTGTGAACAATATGGTGCCAAATGTGCAATTCACATTGCAAAAAGTTCTAACGGGTCTCAAAATATTTATTAGAGTCTAATAAGTAAATAACAAAAGTATAACAGTTAACCAATAAAAGGTTTGTCTGTTATCGTTAAAAGAACTTAACTAAAAAATCAGTTAACCAATGAAAGGTTTGTCTGTTATCGTTAAAAGAACTTAACTAAAAAATTTGCACTATACATTAGTTATATATGTCCTAAAAAGTGCCTTGTGAACTATATGGTGCCAAATGTGCAATTCACATTGCAAAAAGTTCTAACGGGTCTCAAAATGTTTATTAGAGTCCAATAAGTAAATAACAAAAGTATAACAGTTAACCAATAAAAAGTTTGTCTGTTATCGTTAAAAGAACTTAACTAAAAAATTTGCACCATACATTAGTTATATAGATCCTAAAATGTGCCTTGTGAACAATATGGTGCCAAATGTGCAATTCACATTGCAAAAAGTTCTAACGAATCTCAAAATGTTTATTAGAGTCTAATAAGTAAATAACAAAAGTATAACAGTTAACCAATAAAAGGTTTGTCTGTTATCGTTAAAAGAACTTAACTAAAAAATTTGCACTATCTATTAGTTATATAGGTCCTAAAAAGTGCCTTGTGAACTATATGGTGCCAAATGTGCAATTCACATTGCAAAAAGTTCTAACGGGTCTCAAAATGTTTATTAGAGTCTAATAAGTAAATATTAAAAGTATAACAGTTAACCAATAAAAGGTTTGTCTGTTATCGTTAAAAGAACTTAACTAAAAAATTTGCACTTTACATTAGTTATATAAGTTTTTAAAAGTGCCTTGTGAACTATATGGTGCCAAATGTGCAATTCACATTGCAAAAAGTTCTAACGGCTCTCAAAATGTTTATTAGAGTCTAATAAGTAAATAATAAAAGTATAACAGTTAACCAATTAAAAGTTTGTCTGTTATCGTTAAAAGAACTTAACTAAAATATTTGCACTATACATTAGTTATATATGTCATGAAAAGTGCCTTGTGAACTATATGGTGCCAAATGTGCAATTCACATTGCAAAAAGTTCTAACGGGTCTCAAAATGTTTATTAGAGTCTAATAAGTAAATAACAAAAGTATAACAGTTAACCAAAAAAAGGTTTGTCTGTTATCGTTAAAAGAACTTAACTAAAAAATTTGCACTATACATTAGTTATATAGGTCCTAAAAAGTGCCTTGTGAACAATATGGTGCCAAATGTGCAATTCACATTGCAAAAAGTTCTAACGGGTCTCAAAATGTTTATTAGAGTCTAATAAGTAAATAACAAAAGTATAACAGTAAACCAATAAAAGGTTTGTCTGTTATCGTTAAAAGAACTTAACTAAGAAACCAGTTAACCAATGAAAGGTTTGTCTGTTATCGTTAAAAGAACTTAACTAAAACATTTGCACTATACATTAGTTATATATGTCTTAAAAAGTGCCTTGTGAACTATATGGTGCCAAATGTGCAATTCACATTGCAAAAAGTTCTAACGGGTCTCAAAATGTTTATTAGAGTCTAATAAGTAAATAACAAAAGTATAACAGTTAACCAATAAAAAGTTTGTCTGTTATCGTTAAAAGAACTTAACTAAAAAATTTGCACTATACATTAGTTATATAGATCCTAAAAAGTGCCTTGTGAACAATATGGTGCCAAATGTGCAATTCACATTGCAAAAAGTTCTAACGAGTCTCAAAATGTTTATTAGAGTCTAATAAGTAAATAATAAAAGTATAACAGTTAACCAATAAAAGGTTTGTCTGTTATCGTTAAAAGAACTTAACTATAAATTGTGCACTATACATTAGTTATATATGCCCTAAAAAGTGCCTTGTGAAATATATGGTGCCAAATGTGCAATTCACATTGCAAAAAGTTCTAACGGGTCTTTAAATGTTTATTAGAGTCTAAAAAATAAATAATTAAAGGATAACAGTTAACCAATAAAAGGTTTGTCTGTTATCGTTAAAAGAACTTAACTAAAAAATTTGCACTATACATTAGTTATATAGGTCCTAAAAAGTGCCTTGTGAACTATATGGTGCCAAATGTGCAATTCACATTGCAAAAAGTTATAACGGGTCTGTAAATGTTTATTAGAGTCTAATAAATAAATAATTAAAGTATAACAGTTAACCAATAAAAGGTTTGTCTGTTATCGTTAAAAGAACTTAACTAAAAATTTTGCACTATACATTAGTTATATAGGTCCTAAAAAGTGCCTTGTGAACTATATGGTGCCAAATGTGCAATTCACATTGAAAAACTTTCTAACGGGTCTCAAAATGTTTATTAGAGTCTAATAAGTAAATAATAAGAGTATAACAGTTAATCAATTAAAGGTTTGTCTGTTATCGTTAAAAGAACATAACTAAAAAATTTGCACTATACATTAGTTATATAGGTCCTAAAATGTGCCTTGTGAACTATATGGTGCCAAATGTGCAATTCACATTGCAAAAAGTTCTCACGGGTCTCAAAATGTTTATTAGAGTCTAATAAGTAAATAATAAAAGTATAACAGTTAACCAATACAAGGTTTGTCTGTTATCGTTAAAAGAACTTAACTAAAAAATTTGCACTATCTATTAGTTATATAGGTCCTAAAATGTGCCTTGTGAACTATATGGTGCCAAATGTGCAATTCACATTGCAAAAAGTTCTAACGGGTCTCAAAATGTTTATTAGTGTCTAATAAGTAAATATTAAAAGTATAACAGTTAACCAATAAAAGGTTTGTCTGTTATCGTTAAAAGAACTTAACTAAAAAATTTGCACTTTACATTAGTTATATAAGTCTTTAAAAGTGCCTTATGAACTATATGGTGCCAAATGTGCAATTCACATTGCAAAAACTTCTAACGGGTCTCAAAATGTTTATTAGAGTCAAATAAGTAAATAATAAAAGTATAACAGTTAACCAATAAAAGGTTTGTCTGTTATCGTTAAAAGAACTTAACTAAAAAATTTGCACTATACATTAGTTATATAGGTCCTAAAAAGTGCCTTGTGAACTATATGGTTCCAAATGTTTAATTCACATTGCAAAAAGTTCTAACGGGTCTCAAAATGTTTATTAGAGTCTAATAAGTAAATAATAAAAGTATAACAGTTAACCAATAAAAGGATTGTCTGTTATCGTTAAAAGAACTTAACTAAAAAATTTGCACTATACATTAGTTATATAGGTCCTGAAAAGTGCCTTGTGAACTATATGGTGACAAATGTGCAATTCACATTGCAAAAAGTTCTAACGGGTCTGTAAATGTTTATTAGAGTCTAAAAAATAAATAATTAAAGGATAACAGTTAACCAATAAAAGGTTTGTCTGTTATCGTTAAAAGAACTTAACTAAAAAATTTGCACTATACATTAGTTATATAGGTCCTAAAAAGTGCCTTGTGAACTATATGGTGCCAAATGTGCAATTCACATTGCAAAAAGTTATAACGGGTCTGTAAATGTTTATTAGAGTCTAATAAATAAATAATTAAAGTATAACAGTTAACCAATAAAAGGTTTGTCTGTTATCGTTAAAAGAACTTAACTAAAAAATTTGCACTATACATTAGTTATATAGGTCCTAAAAAGTGCCTTGTGAACTATATGGTGCCAAATGTGCAATTCACATTGAAAAACTTTCTAACGGGTCTCAAAATGTTTATTAGAGTCTAATAAGTAAATAATAAGAGTATAACAGTTAATCAATTAAAGGTTTGTCTGTTATCGTTAAAAGAACATAACTAAAAAATTTGCACTATACATTAGTTATATAGGTCCTAAAATGTGCCTTGTGAACTATATGGTGCCAAATGTGCAATTCACATTGCAAAAAGTTCTCACGGGTCTCAAAATGTTTATTAGAGTCTAATAAGTAAATAATAAAAGTATAACAGTTAACCAATACAAGGTTTGTCTGTTATCGTTAAAAGAACTTAAATAAAAAATTTGCACTATACATTAGTTATATATGTCCTAAAAAGTGCCTTGTGAACTATATGGTGCCAAATGTACAATTCACATTGCAAAAAGTTCTAACGGGTCTCAAAATGTTTATTAGAGTCTAATAAGTAAATAATAAAAGTATAACAGTTAACCAATAAAAGGTTTGTCTGTTATCGTTAAAAGAACTTAACTAAAAAATTTGCACTATACATTAGTTATATAGGTCCTAAAAAGTGCCTTGTGAACTATATGGTTCCAAATGTTTAATTCACATTGCAAAAAGTTCTAACGGGTCTCAAAATGTTTATTAGAGTCTAATAAGTAAATAATAAAAGTATAACAGTTAACCAATAAAAGGATTGTCTGTTATCGTTAAAAGAACTTAACTAAAAAATTTGCACTATACATTAGTTATATAGGTCCTGAAAAGTGCCTTGTGAACTATATGGTGACAAAAGTGCAATTCACATTGCAAAAAGTTCTAACGGGTCTCAAAATGTTTATTAGAGTCTAATAAGTAAATAATAAAAGTATAACAGTTAACCAATAAAAGGTTTGTCTGTTATCGTTAAAAGAACTTAACTATAAATTGTGCACTATACATTAGTTATATATGCCCTAAAAAGTGCCTTGTGAAATATATGGTGCCAAATGTGCAATTCACATTGCAAAAAGTTCTAACGGGTCTCAAAATGTTTATTAGAGTCTAAAAAATAAATAATTAAAGGATAACAGTTAACCAATAAAAGGTTTGTCTGTTATCGTTAAAAGAACTTAACTAAAAAATTTGCACTATACATTAGTTATATAGGTCCTAAAAAGTGCCTTGTGAACTATATGGTGCCAAATGTGCAATTCACATTGCAAAAAGTTATAACGGGTCTGTAAATGTTTATTAGAGTCTAATAAATAAATAATTAAAGTATAACAGTTAACCAATAAAAGGTTTGTCTGTTATCGTTAAAAGAACTTAACTAAAAAATTTGCACTATACATTAGTTATATAGGTCCTAAAAAGTGCCTTGTGAACTATATGGTGCCAAATGTGCAATTCACATTGAAAAACTTTCTAACGGGTCTCAAAATGTTTATTAGAGTCTAATAAGTAAATAATAAGAGTATAACAGTTAATCAATTAAAGGTTTGTCTGTTATCGTTAAAAGAACATAACTAAAAAATTTGCACTATACATTAGTTATATAGGTCCTAAAATGTGCCTTGTGAACTATATGGTGCCAAATGTGCAATTCACATTGCAAAAAGTTCTCACGGGTCTCAAAATGTTTATTAGAGTCTAATAAGTAAATAATAAAAGTATAACAGTTAACCAATACAAGGTTTGTCTGTTATCGTTAAAAGAACTTAAATAAAAAATTTGCACTATACATTAGTTATATAGGTCCTGAAAAGTGCCTTGTGAACTATATGGTGACAAATGTGCAATTCACATTGCAAAAAGTACTAACGGGTCTCAAAATGTTTATTAGAGTCTAATAAGTAAATAATAAAAGTATAATAGTTAACCAATAAAAGGTTTCTCTGTTATCGTTAAAAGAACTTAACTAAAAAATTTGCACTATACATTAGTTATATATGTCCTAAAAAGTGCCTTGTGAACTATATGGTGCCAAATGTGCAATTCACATTGCAAAAAGTTCTAACGGGTCTCAAAATGTTTATTAGAGTCTAATAAGTAAATAATAAAAGTATAACAGTTAACCAATAAAAGGTTTGTCTGTTATCGTTAAAAGAACTTAACTATAAATTGTGCACTATACATTAGTTATATATGCCCTAAAAAGTGCCTTGTGAAATATATGGTGCCAAATGTGCAATTCACATTGCAAAAAGTTCTAACGGGTCTCAAAATATTTATTAGAGTCTAATAAGTAAATAACAAAAGTATAACAGTTAACCAATAAAAGGTTTGTCTGTTATCGTTAAAAGAACTTAACTAAAAAATCAGTTAACCAATGAAAGGTTTGTCTGTTATCGTTAAAAGAACTTAACTAAAAAATTTGCACTATACATTAGTTATATATGTCCTAAAAAGTGCCTTGTGAACTATATGGTGCCAAATGTGCAATTCACATTGCAAAAAGTTCTAACGGGTCTCAAAATGTTTATTAGAGTCCAATAAGTAAATAACAAAAGTATAACAGTTAACCAATAAAAAGTTTGTCTGTTATCGTTAAAAGAACTTAACTAAAAAATTTGCACTATACTTTAGTTATATAGATCCTAAAACGTGCCTTGTGAACAATATGGTGCCAAATGTGCAATTCACATTGCAAAAAGTTCTAACGAATCTCAAAATGTTTATTAGAGTCTAATAAGTAAATAACAAAAGTATAACAGTTAACCAATAAAAGGTTTGTCTGTTATCGTTAAAAGAACTTAACTAAAAAATTTGCACTATCTATTAGTTATATAGGTCCTAAAAAGTGCCTTGTGAACTATATGGTGCCAAATGTGCAATTCACATTGCAAAAAGTTCTAACGGGTCTCAAAATGTTTATTAGAGTCTAATAAGTAAATATTAAAAGTATAACAGTTAACCAATAAAAGGTTTGTCTGTTATCGTTAAAAGAACTTAACTAAAAAATTTGCACTTTACATTAGTTATATAAGTTTTTAAAAGTGCCTTGTGAACTATATGGTGCCAAATGTGCAATTCACATTGCAAAAAGTTCTAACGGCTCTCAAAATGTTTATTAGAGTCTAATAAGTAAATAATAAAAGTATAACAGTTAACCAATTAAAAGTTTGTCTGTTATCGTTAAAAGAACTTAACTAAAATATTTGCACTATACATTAGTTATATATGTCATAAAAAGTGCCTTGTGAACTATATGGTGCCAAATGTGCAATTCACATTGCAAAAAGTTCTAACGGGTCTCAAAATGTTTATTAGAGTCTAATAAGTAAATAACAAAAGTATAACAGTTAACCAAAAAAAGGTTTGTCTGTTATCGTTAAAAGAACTTAACTAAAAAATTTGCACTATACATTAGTTATATAGGTCCTAAAAAGTGCCTTGTGAACAATATGGTGCCAAATGTGCAATTCACATTGCAAAAAGTTCTAACGGGTCTCAAAATATTTATTAGAGTCTAATAAGTAAATAACAAAAGTATAACAGTTAACCAATAAAAGGTTTGTCTGTTATCGTTAAAAGAACTTAACTAAAAAATCAGTTAACCAATGAAAGGTTTGTCTGTTATCGTTAAAAGAACTTAACTAAAAAATTTGCACTATACATTAGTTATATATGTCCTAAAAAGTGCCTTGTGAACTATATGGTGCCAAATGTGCAATTCACATTGCAAAAAGTTCTAACGGGTCTCAAAATGTTTATTAGAGTCCAATAAGTAAATAACAAAAGTATAACAGTTAACCAATAAAAAGTTTGTCTGTTATCGTTAAAAGAACTTAACTAAAAAATTTGCACTATACATTAGTTACATAGATCCTAAAATGTGCCTTGTGAACAATATGGTGCCAAATGTGCAATTCACATTGCAAAAAGTTCTAACGAATCTCAAAATGTTTATTAGAGTCTAATAAGTAAATAACAAAAGTATAACAGTTAACCAATAAAAGGTTTGTCTGTTATCGTTAAAAGAACTTAACTAAAAAATTTGCACTATCTATTAGTTATATAGGTCCTAAAAAGTGCCTTGTGAACTATATGGTGCCAAATGTGCAATTCACATTGCAAAAAGTTCTAACGGGTCTCAAAATGTTTATTAGAGTCTAATAAGTAAATATTAAAAGTATAACAGTTAACCAATAAAAGGTTTGTCTGTTATCGTTAAAAGAACTTAACTAAAAAATTTGCACTTTACATTAGTTATATAAGTTTTTAAAAGTGCCTTGTGAACTATATGGTGCCAAATGTGCAATTCACATTGCAAAAAGTTCTAACGGCTCTCAAAATGTTTATTAGAGTCTAATAAGTAAATAATAAAAGTATAACAGTTAACCAATTAAAAGTTTGTCTGTTATCGTTAAAAGAACTTAACTAAAATATTTGCACTATACATTAGTTATATATGTCATAAAAAGTGCCTTGTGAACTATATGGTGCCAAATGTGCAATTCACATTGCAAAAAGTTCTAACGGGTCTCAAAATGTTTATTAGAGTCTAATAAGTAAATAACAAAAGTATAACAGTTAACCAAAAAAAGGTTTGTCTGTTATCGTTAAAAGAACTTAACTAAAAAATTTGCACTATACATTAGTTATATAGGTCCTAAAAAGTGCCTTGTGAACAATATGGTGCCAAATGTGCAATTCACATTGCAAAAAGTTCTAACGGGTCTCAAAATGTTTATTAGAGTCTAATAAGTAAATAACAAAAGTATAACAGTAAACCAATAAAAGGTTTGTCTGTTATCGTTAAAAGAACTTAACTAAGAAATCAGTTAACCAATGAAAGGTTTGTCTGTTATCGTTAAAAGAACTTAACTAAAACATTTGCACTATACATTAGTTATATATGTCTTAAAAAGTGCCTTGTGAACTATATGGTGCCGAATGTGCAATTCACATTGCAAAAAGTTCTAACGGGTCTCAAAATGTTTATTAGAGTCTAATAAGTAAATAACAAAAGTATAACAGTTAACCAATAAAAAGTTTGTCTGTTATCGTTAAAAGAACTTAACTAAAAAATTTGCACTATACATTAGTTATATAGATCCTAAAAAGTGCCTTGTGAACAATATGGTGCCAAATGTGCAATTCACATTGCAAAAAGTTCTAACGAGTCTCAAAATGTTTATTAGAGTCTAATAAGTAAATAATAAAAGTATAACAGTTAACCAATAAAAGGTTTGTCTGTTATCGTTAAAAGAACTTAACTATAAATTGTGCACTATACATTAGTTATATATGCCCTAAAAAGTGCCTTGTGAAATATATGGTGCCAAATGTGCAATTCACATTGCAAAAAGTTCTAACGGGTCTTTAAATGTTTATTAGAGTCTAAAAAATAAATAATTAAAGGATAACAGTTAACCAATAAAAGGTTTGTCTGTTATCGTTAAAAGAACTTAACTAAAAAATTTGCACTATACATTAGTTATATAGGTCCTAAAAAGTGCCTTGTGAACTATATGGTGCCAAATGTGCAATTCACATTGCAAAAAGTTATAACGGGTCTGTAAATGTTTATTAGAGTCTAATAAATAAATAATTAAAGTATAACAGTTAACCAATAAAAGGTTTGTCTGTTATCGTTAAAAGAACTTAACTAAAAATTTTGCACTATACATTAGTTATATAGGTCCTAAAAAGTGCCTTGTGAAATAAATGGTGCCAAATGTGCAATTCACATTGAAAAACTTTCTAACGGGTCTCAAAATGTTTATTAGAGTCTAATAAGTAAATAATAAGAGTATAACAGTTAATCAATTAAAGGTTTGTCTGTTATCTTTAAAAGAACATAACTAAAAAATTTGCACTATACATTAGTTATATAGGTCCTAAAATGTGCCTTGTGAACTATATGGTGCCAAATGTGCAATTCACATTGCAAAAAGTTCTCACGGGTCTCAAAATGTTTATTAGAGTCTAATAAGTAAATAATAAAAGTATAACAGTTAACCAATACAAGGTTTGTCTGTTATCGTTAAAAGAACTTAACTAAAAAATTTGCACTATCTATTAGTTATATAGGTCCTAAAATGTGCCTTGTGAACTATATGGTGCCAAATGTGCAATTCACATTGCAAAAAGTTCTAACGGGTCTCAAAATGTTTATTAGTGTCTAATAAGTAAATATTAAAAGTATAACAGTTAACCAATAAAAGGTTTGTCTGTTATCGTTAAAAGAACTTAACTAAAAAATTTGCACTTTACATTAGTTATATAAGTCTTTAAAAGTGCCTTATGAACTATATGGTGCCAAATGTGCAATTCACATTGCAAAAACTTCTAACGGGTCTCAAAATGTTTATTAGAGTCAAATAAGTAAATAATAAAAGTATAACAGTTAACCAATAAAAGGTTTGTCTGTTATCGTTAAAAGAACTTAACTAAAAAATTTGCACTATACATTAGTTATATAGGTCCTAAAAAGTGCCTTGTGAACTATATGGTTCCAAATGTTTAATTCACATTGCAAAAAGTTCTAACGGGTCTCAAAATGTTTATTAGAGTCTAATAAGTAAATAATAAAAGTATAACAGTTAACCAATAAAAGGATTGTCTGTTATCGTTAAAAGAACTTAACTAAAAAATTTGCACTATACATTAGTTATATAGGTCCTGAAAAGTGCCTTGTGAACTATATGGTGACAAATGTGCAATTCACATTGCAAAAAGTTCTAACGGGTCTGTAAATGTTTATTAGAGTCTAAAAAATAAATAATTAAAGGATAACAGTTAACCAATAAAAGGTTTGTCTGTTATCGTTAAAAGAACTTAACTAAAAAATTTGCACTATACATTAGTTATATAGGTCCTAAAAAGTGCCTTGTGAACTATATGGTGCCAAATGTGCAATTCACATTGCAAAAAGTTATAACGGGTCTGTAAATGTTTATTAGAGTCTAATAAATAAATAATTAAAGTATAACAGTTAACCAATAAAAGGTTTGTCTGTTATCGTTAAAAGAACTTAACTAAAAAATTTGCACTATACATTAGTTATATAGGTCCTAAAAAGTGCCTTGTGAACTATATGGTGCCAAATGTGCAATTCACATTGAAAAACTTTCTAACGGGTCTCAAAATGTTTATTAGAGTCTAATAAGTAAATAATAAGAGTATAACAGTTAATCAATTAAAGGTTTGTCTGTTATCGTTAAAAGAACATGACTAAAAAATTTGCACTATACATTAGTTATATAGGTCCTAAAATGTGCCTTGTGAACTATATGGTGCCAAATGTGCAATTCACATTGCAAAAAGTTCTCACGGGTCTCAAAATGTTTATTAGAGTCTAATAAGTAAATAATAAAAGTATAACAGTTAACCAATACAAGGTTTGTCTGTTATCGTTAAAAGAACTTAAATAAAAAATTTGCACTATACATTAGTTATATATGTCCTAAAAAGTGCCTTGTGAACTATATGGTGCCAAATGTACAATTCACATTGCAAAAAGTTCTAACGGGTCTCAAAATGTTTATTAGAGTCTAATAAGTAAATAATAAAAGTATAACAGTTAACCAATAAAAGGTTTGTCTGTTATCGTTAAAAGAACTTAACTAAAAAATTTGCACTATACATTAGTTATATAGGTCCTAAAAAGTGCCTTGTGAACTATATGGTGCCAAATGTGCAATTCACATTGAAAAACTTTCTAACGGGTCTCAAAATGTTTATTAGAGTCTAATAAGTAAATAATAAGAGTATAACAGTTAATCAATTAAAGGTTTGTCTGTTATCGTTAAAAGAACATAACTAAAAAATTTGCACTATACATTAGTTATATAGGTCATAAAATGTGCCTTGTGAACTATATGGTGCCAAATGTGCAATTCACATTGCAAAAAGTTCTCACGGGTCTCAAAATGTTTATTAGAGTCTAATAAGTAAATAATAAAAGTATAACAGTTAACCAATACAAGGTTTGTCTGTTATCGTTAAAAGAACTTAAATAAAAAATTTGCACTATACATTAGTTATATAGGTCCTGAAAAGTGCCTTGTGAACTATATGGTGACAAATGTGCAATTCACATTGCAAAAAGTACTAACGGGTCTCAAAATGTTTATTAGAGTCTAATAAGTAAATAATAAAAGTATAATAGTTAACCAATAAAAGGTTTCTCTGTTATCGTTAAAAGAACTTAACTAAAAAATTTGCACTATACATTAGTTATATATGTCCTAAAAAGTGCCTTGTGAACTATATGGTGCCAAATGTGCAATTCACATTGCAAAAAGTTCTAACGGGTCTCAAAATGTTTATTAGAGTCTAATAAGTAAATAATAAAAGTATAACAGTTAACCAATAAAAGGTTTGTCTGTTATCGTTAAAAGAACTTAACTAAAAAATTTGCACTATACATTAGTTATATAGGTCCTAAAAAGTGCCTTGTGAAATATATGGTGCCAAATGTGCAATTCACATTGCAAAAAGTTCTAACGGGTCTCAAAATGTTTATTAGAGTCTAATAATTAAATAATAAAATTATAACAGTTAACCAATAAAAGGTTTCTCTGTTATCGTTAAAAGAACTTAACTAAAAAATTTGCACTATACATTATTTATATAGGTCCTAAAAAGTGCCTTGTGAACTATATGGTGCCAAATGTGCAATTCACATTGCAAAAAGTTCTAACGAATCTCAAAATGTTTATTAGAGTCTAATAAGTAAATAATAAAAGTATAACAGTTAATCAATTAAAGGTTTGTCTGTTATCGTTAAAAGAACATAACTAAAAAATTTGCACTATACATTAGTTATATATGTCCTAAAAAGTGCCTTGTGAACTATATGGTGCCAAATGTGCAATTCACATTGCAAAAACTTCTAACGGGTCTCAAAATGTTTATTAGAGTCTAATAAGTAAATAATAAAAGTATAACAGTTAACCAATACAAGGTTTGTCTGTTATCGTTAAAAGAACTTAAATAAAAAATTTGCACTATACATTAGTTATATATGTCCTAAAAAGTGCCTTGTGAACTATATGGTGCCAAATGTACAATTCACATTGCAAAAAGTTCTAACGGGTCTCAAAATGTTTATTAGAGTTAAATAAGTAAATAATAAAAGTATAACAGTTAACCAATAAAAGGTTTGTCTGTTATCGTTAAAAGAACTTAACTAAAACATTTGCACTATACATTAGTTATATAGGTCCTAAAAAGTGCCTTGTGAACTATATGGTTCCAAATGTGCAATTCACATTGCAAAAAGTTCTAACGGGTCTCAAAATGTTTATTAGAGTCTAATAAGTAAATAATAAAAGTATAACAGTTAACCAATAAAAGGTTTGTCTGTTATCGTTAAAAGAACTTAAATAAAAAATTTGCACTATACATTAGTTATATATGTCCTAAAAAGTGCCTTGTGAACTATATGGTGCCAAATGTGCAATTCACATTGCAAAAACTTCTAACGGGTCTCAAAATGTTTATTAGAGTCAAATAAGTAAATAACAAAAGTATAACAGTTAACCAATAAAAGGTTTGTCTGTTATCGTTAAAAGAATTTAACTATAAAATTTGCACTATACATTAGTTATATATGCCCTAAAAAGTGCCTTGTGAACTATATGGTGCCAAATGTGCAATTCACATTGCAAAAAGTTCTAACGGCTCTCAAAATGTTTATTAGAGTCTAATAAGTAAATATTAAAAGTATAACAGTTAACCAATAAAAGGTGTGTCTGTTATCGTTAAAAGAACTTAACTAAAACATTTGCACTATACATTAGTTATATAAGTCCTAAAAAGTGCCTTGTGAACTATATGGTGCCAAATGTGCAATTCACATTGAAAAAAGTTCTCACGGGTCTCAAAATGTTTATTAGAGTCTAAAAGGTAAATAATAAAAGTATAACAGTTAACCAATACAAGGTTTGTCTGTTATCGTTAAAAGAACTTAAATAAAAAATTTGCACTATACATTAGTTATATATGTCCTAAAAAGTGCCTTGTGAACTATATGGTGCCAAATGTGCAATTCACATTGCAAAAAGTTCTAACGGGTCTCAAAATGTTTATTAGAGTCAAATAAGTAAATAATAAAAGTATAACAGTTAACCAATAAAAGGTTTGTCTGTTATCGTTAAAAGAACTTAACTAAAAAATTTGCACTATACATTAGTTATATAGGTCCTAAAAAGTGCCTTGTGAACTATATGGTTCCAAATGTGCAATTCACATTGCAAAAAGTTCTAACGGGTCTCATAATGTTTATTAGAGTCTAATAAGTAAATAATAAAAGTATAACAGTTAACCAATAAAAGGATTGTCTGTTATCGTTAAAAGAACTTAACTAAAACCTTTGCACTATACATTAGTTTTATAGGTCCTAAAAAGTGCCTTGTGAACTATATGGTGCAAAATGTTTAATTCACATTGCAAAAAGTTCTAACGGGTCTCAAAATGTTTATTAGATTCTAATAAGTAAATAATAAAAGTATAACAGTTAACCAATAAAAAGTTTGTCTGTTATCGTTAAAAGAACTTAACTAAAACATTTGCACTATACATTAGTTATGTAGGTCCTAAAAAGTGCCTTGTGAACTATATGGTGCAAAATGTTTAATTCACATTGCAAAAAGTTCTAACGGGTCTCAAAATGTTTATTAGATTCTAATAAGTAAATAATAAAAGTATAACAGTTAACCAATAAAAGGTATGTCTGTTATCGTTAAAAGAACTTAACTAAAACATTTGCACTATACATTAGTTATATAGGTCCTAAAAAGTGCCTTGTGAACTATATGGTGCAAAATTTTTAATTCACATTGCAAAAACTTCTAACGGGTCTCAAAATGTTTATTGGAGTCTAATAAGTAAATAATAAAAGTATAACAGTTAACCAATAAAAGGTTTGTCTGTTATCGTTAAAAGAACTTAACTAAAAAATTTGCACTATCTATTAGTTATATAGGTCCTAAAAAGTGCCTTGTGAACTATATGGTGCCAAATGTGCAATTCACATTGCAAAAAGTTCTAACGGGTCTCAAAATGTTTATTAGAGTCTAATAAGTAAATAATAAAAGTATAACAGTTAACCAATAAAAGGTTTGTCTCTTATCGTTAAAAGAACTTAACTAAAAAATTTGCACTATACATTAGTTATATAGGTCCTGAAATGTGCCTTGTGAACTATATGGTGCCAAATGTGCAATTCACATTGCAAAAAGTACTAACGGGTCTCAAAATGTTTATTAGAGTCTAATAAGTAAATATTAAAAGTATAACAGTTAACCAATAAAAGGTTTGTCTGTTATCGTTAAAAGAACTTAACTAAAAATTTTGCACTTTACATTAGTTATATAAGTCTTTAAAAGTGCCTTATGAACTATATGGTGCCAAATGTGCAATTCACATTGCAAAAAGTTCTAACGGGTCTCAAAATGTTTATTAGAGTCTAATAAGTAAATAATAAAAGTATAACAGTTAACCAATAAAAGGTTTGTCTGTTATCGTTAAAAGAACTTAACTAAAAAATTTGCACTATACATTAGTTATATAGGTCCTAAAAAGTGCCTTGTGAACTTTATGGTGCCAAATGTGCAATTCACATTGAAAAAAGTTCTAACGGGTCTCAAAATGTTTATTAGAGTCTAATAAGTAAATAATAAAAGTATAACAGTTAACCAATAAAAGGTTTGTCTGTTATCGTTAAAAGAACTTAACTAAAAAATTTGCACTATACATTAGTTATATAGGTCCTGAAAAGTGCCTTGTGAACTATATGGTGACAAATGTGCAATTCACATTGCAAAAAGTACTAACGGGTCTCAAAATGTTTATTAGAGTCTAATAAGTAAATAATAAAAGTATAACAGTTAACCAATAAAAGGTTTCTCTGTTATCGTTAAAAGAACTTAACTAAAAAATTTGCACTATACATTAGTTATATATGTCCTAAAAAGTGCCTTGTGAACTATATGGTGCCAAATGTGCAATTCACATTGCAAAAAGTTCTAACGGGTCTCCAAATGTTTACTAGAGTCTAATAAGTAAATAAAAAAAGTATAACAGTTAACCAATAAAAGGTTTGTCTGTTATCGTTAAAAGAACTTAACTAAAAAATTTGCACTATACATTAGTTATATAGGTCCTAAAAAGTGCCTTGTGAACAATATGGTGCCAAATGTGCAATTCACATTGCAAAAAGTTCTAACGGGTCTCAAAATGTTTATTAGAGTCTAATAAGTAAATAACAAAAGTATAACAGTTAACCAATAAAAGGTTTGTCTGTTATCGTTAAAAGAACTTAACTAAAAATCAGTTAACCAATGAAAGGTTTGTCTGTTATCGTTAAAAGAACTTAACTAAAAAATTTGCACTATACATTAGTTATATATGTCCTAAAAAGTGCCTTGTGAACAATATGGTGCCAAATGTGCAATTCACATTGCAAAAAGTTCTAACGGGTCTCAAAATGTTTATTAGAGTCTAATAAGTAAATAACAAAAGTATAACAGTTAACCAATAAAAAGTTTGTCTGTTATCGTTAAAAGAACTTAACTAAAAAATTTGCACTATACATTAGTTATATAGGTCCTAAAAAGTGCCTTGTGAACAATATGGTGCCAAATGTGCAATTCACATTGCAAAAAGTTTTAACGGGTCTCAAAATGTTTATTAGAGTCTAATAAGTAAATAACAAAAGTATAACAGTTAACCAATAAAAGGTTTGTCTGTTATCGTTAAAAGAACTTAACTAAAAAATTTGCACTATACATTAGTTATATAAGTCTTTAAAAGTGCCTTATGAACTATATGGTGCCAAATGTGCAATTCACATTGCAAAAAGTTCTAACGGGTCTCAAAATGTTTATTAGAGTCTAATAAGTAAATAATAAAAGTATAACAGTTAACCAATAAAAGGTTTGTCTGTTATCGTTAAAAGAACTTAAATAAAAAATTTGCACTATACATTAGTTATATATGTCCTAAAAAGTGCCTTGTGAACTATATGGTGCCAAATGTGCAATTCACATTGCAAAAAGTTCTAACGGGTCTCAAAATGTTTATTAGAGTCTAATAAGTAAATAATAAAAGTATAACAGTTAACCAATAAAAGGTTTGTCTGTTATCGTTAAAAGAACTTAACTAAAAAATTTGCACTATACATTAGTTATATAGGTCATAAAATGTGCCTTGTGAACTATATGGTCCCAAATGTGCAATTCACATTGCAAAAAGTTCTAACGGGTCTCAAAATGTTTATTAGAGTCTAATAAGTAAATAATAAAAGTATAACAGTTAACCAATAAAAGGTTTGTCTGTTATCGTTAAAAGAACTTAACTAAAATATTTGCACTATACGTTAGTTATATATGTCCTAAAAAGTGCCTTGTGAACTATATGGTTCCAAATGAGCAAATCACATTGCAAAAAGTTCTAACGGGTCTCAAAATGTTTATTAGAGTCTAATAAGTAAATAATAAAAGTATAACAGTTAACCAATAAAAGGATTGTCTGTTATCGTTAAAAGAACTTAACTAAAAAATTTGCACTATACATTAGTTATATAGGTCCTGAAAAGTGCCTTGTGAACTATATGGTGACAAATGTGCAATTCACATTGCAAAAAGTTCTAACGGGTCTCAAAATGTTTATTAGAGTCTAATAATTAAATAATAAAAGTATAACAGTTAACCAATAAAAGGTTTGTCTGTTATCGTTAAAAGAACTTAACTAAAAAATTTGCACTATACATTAGTTATATAGGTCCTAATAAGTGCCTTGTGAACTATATGGTGCCAAATGTGCAATTCACATTGCAAAAAGTTCTAACGGGTCTCAAAATGTTTATTAGGGTCTAATAAGTAAATAATAAAAGTATAACAGTTAATCAATTAAAGGTTTGTCTGTTATCGTTAAAAGAACATAACTAAAAAATTTGCACTATACATTAGTTATATATGTCCTAAAAAGTGCCTTGTGAACTATATGGTGCCAAATGTGCAATTCACATTGCAAAAACTTCTAACGGGTCTCAAAATGTTTATTAGAGTCTAATAAGTAAATAATAAAAGTATAACAGTTAACCAAAAAAAGGTTTGTCTGTTATCGTTAAAAGAACTTAACTATAAAATTTGCACTATATATTAGTTATATATGTCCTAAAAAGTGCCTTGTGAACAATATGGTGCAAAATGTGCAATTCACATTGCAAAAAGTTCTAACGGGTCTCAAAATGTTTATTAGAATCTAATAAGTAAATAACAAAAGTATAACAGTTAACCAATAAAAGGTTTGTCTGTTATCGTTAAAAGAACTTAACGAAAAAATTTGCACTATCTATTAGTTATATAGGTCCTAAAAAGTGCCTTGTGAACTATATGGTGCCAAATGTGCAATTCACATTGCAAAAAGTACTAACGGGTCTCAAAATGTTTATTAGAGTCTAATAAGTAAATATTAAAAGTATAACAGTTTACCAATAAAAGGTTTGTCTGTTATCGTTAAAAGAACTTAACTAAAAAATTTGCACTATACATTAGTTATATAGGTCCTAAAATGTGCCTTGTGAACTATATGGTCCCAAATGTGCAATTCACATTGCAAAAAGTTCTCACGGGTCTCAAAATGTTTATTAGAGTCTAATAAGTAAATAATAAAAGTATAACAGTTAACCAATGAAAAGTTTGTCTGTTATCGTTAAAAGAACTTAACTAAAAAATTTGCACTATACGTTAGTTATATATGTCCTAAAATGTGCCTTGTGAACTATATGGTTCCAAATGTGCAATTCACATTGCAAAAAGTACTAACGGGTCTCAAAATGTTTATTAGAATCTAATAAGTAAATAACAAAAGTATAACAGTTAACCAATAAAAGGTTTGTCTGTTATCGTTAAAAGAACTTAACTAAAAAATTTGCACTATACATTAGTTATATAGGTCTTAAAATGTGCCTTGTGAACTATATTGTGCCAAATGTGCAATTCACATTGAAAAAAGTTCTAACGGCTCTCAAAATGTTTATTAGAGTCTAATAAGTAAATAATAAAAGTATAACAGTTAACCAATAAAAGGTTTGTCTGTTATCGTTAAAAGAACTTAACTAAAAAATTTGCACTTTACATTAGTTATATAAGTTTTTAAAAGTGCCTTGTGAACTATATGGTGCCAAATGTGCAATTCACATTGCAAAAAGTTCTAACGGCTCTCAAAATGTTTATTAGAGTCTAATAAGTAAATAATAAAAGTATAACAGTTAACCAATTAAAAGTTTGTCTGTTATCGTTAAAAGAACTTAACTAAAATATTTGCACTATACATTAGTTATATATGTCATAAAAAGTGCCTTGTGAACTATATGGTGCCAAATGTGCAATTCACATTGCAAAAAGTTCTAACGGGTCTCAAAATGTTTATTAGAGTCTAATAAGTAAATAACAAAAGTATAACAGTTAACCAAAAAAAGGTTTGTCTGTTATCGTTAAAAGAACTTAACTAAAAAATTTGCACTATACATTAGTTATATAGGTCCTAAAAAGTGCCTTGTGAACAATATGGTGCCAAATGTGCAATTCACATTGCAAAAAGTTCTAACGGGTCTCAAAATGTTTATTAGAGTCTAATAAGTAAATAACAAAAGTATAACAGTAAACCAATAAAAGGTTTGTCTGTTATCGTTAAAAGAACTTAACTAAGAAATCAGTTAACCAATGAAAGGTTTGTCTGTTATCGTTAAAAGAACTTTACTAAAACATTTGCACTATACATTAGTTATATATGTCTTAAAAAGTGCCTTGTGAACTATATGGTGCCAAATGTGCAATTCACATTGCAAAAAGTTCTAACGGGTCTCAAAATGTTTATTAGAGTCTAATAAGTAAATAACAAAAGTATAACAGTTAACCAATAAAAAGTTTGTCTGTTATCGTTAAAAGAACTTAACTAAAAAATTTGCACTATACATTAGTTATATAGATCCTAAAAAGTGCCTTGTGAACAATATGGTGCCAAATGTGCAATTCACATTGCAAAAAGTTCTAACGAGTCTCAAAATGTTTATTAGAGTCTAATAAGTAAATAATAAAAGTATAACAGTTAACCAATAAAAGGTTTGTCTGTTATCGTTAAAAGAACTTAACTATAAATTGTGCACTATACATTAGTTATATATGCCCTAAAAAGTGCCTTGTGAAATATATGGTGCCAAATGTGCAATTCACATTGCAAAAAGTTCTAACGGGTCTTTAAATGTTTATTAGAGTCTAAAAAATAAATAATTAAAGGATAACAGTTAACCAATAAAAGGTTTGTCTGTTATCGTTAAAAGAACTTAACTAAAAAATTTGCACTATACATTAGTTATATAGGTCCTAAAAAGTGCCTTGTGAACTATATGGTGCCAAATGTGCAATTCACATTGCAAAAAGTTATAACGGGTCTGTAAATGTTTATTAGAGTCTAATAAGTAAATAATAAGAGTATAACAGTTAATCAATTAAAGGTTTGTCTGTTATCGTTAAAAGAACATAACTAAAAAATTTGCACTATACATTAGTTATATAGGTCCTAAAATGTGCCTTGTGAACTATATGGTGCCAAATGTGCAATTCACATTGCAAAAAGTTCTCACGGGTCTCAAAATGTTTATTAGAGTCTAATAAGTAAATAATAAAAGTATAACAGTTAACCAATACAAGGTTTGTCTGTTATCGTTAAAAGAACTTAACTAAAAAATTTGCACTATCTATTAGTTATATAGGTCCTAAAATGTGCCTTGTGAACTATATGGTGCCAAATGTGCAATTCACATTGCAAAAAGTTCTAACGGGTCTCAAAATGTTTATTAGTGTCTAATAAGTAAATAATAAAAGTATAACAGTTAACCAATAAAAGGTTTGTCTGTTATCGTTAAAAGAACTTAACTAAAAAATTTGCACTTTACATTAGTTATATAAGTCTTTAAAAGTGCCTTATGAACTATATGGTGCCAAATGTGCAATTCACATTGCAAAAACTTCTAACGGGTCTCAAAATGTTTATTAGAGTCAAATAAGTAAATAATAAAAGTATAACAGTTAACCAATAAAAGGTTTGTCTGTTATCGTTAAAAGAACTTAACTAAAAAATTTGCACTATACATTAGTTATATAGGTCCTAAAAAGTGCCTTGTGAACTATATGGTTCCAAATGTTTAATTCACATTGCAAAAAGTTCTAACGGGTCTCAAAATGTTTATTAGAGTCTAATAAGTAAATAATAAAAGTATAACAGTTAACCAATAAAAGGATTGTCTGTTATCGTTAAAAGAACTTAACTAAAAAATTTGCACTATACATTAGTTATATAGGTCCTGAAAAGTGCCTTGTGAACTATATGGTGACAAATGTGCAATTCACATTGCAAAAAGTTCTAACGGGTCTGTAAATGTTTATTAGAGTCTAAAAAATAAATAATTAAAGGATAACAGTTAACCAATAAAAGGTTTGTCTGTTATCGTTAAAAGAACTTAACTAAAAAATTTGCACTATACATTAGTTATATAGGTCCTAAAAAGTGCCTTGTGAACTATATGGTGCCAAATGTGCAATTCACATTGCAAAAAGTTATAACGGGTCTGTAAATGTTTATTAGAGTCTAATAAATAAATAATTAAAGTATAACAGTTAACCAATAAAAGGTTTGTCTGTTATCGTTAAAAGAACTTAACTAAAAAATTTGCACTATACATTAGTTATATAGGTCCTAAAAAGTGCCTTGTGAACTATATGGTGCCAAATGTGCAATTCACATTGAAAAACTTTCTAACGGGTCTCAAAATGTTTATTAGAGTCTAATAAGTAAATAATAAGAGTATAACAGTTAATCAATTAAAGGTTTGTCTGTTATCGTTAAAAGAACAGAACTAAAAAATTTGCACTATACATTAGTTATATAGGTCCTAAAATGTGCCTTGTGAACTATATGGTGCCAAATGTGCAATTCACATTGCAAAAAGTTCTCACGGGTCTCAAAATGTTTATTAGAGTCTAATAAGTAAATAATAAAAGTATAACAGTTAACCAATACAAGGTTTGTCTGTTATCGTTAAAAGAACTTAAGTAAAAAATTTGCACTATACATTAGTTATATATGTCCTAAAAAGTGCCTTGTGAACTATATGGTGCCAAATGTACAATTCACATTGCAAAAAGTTCTAACGGGTCTCAAAATGTTTATTAGAGTCTAATAAGTAAATAATAAAAGTATAACAGTTAACCAATAAAAGGTTTGTCTGTTATCGTTAAAAGAACTTAACTAAAAAATTTGCACTATACATTAGTTATATAGGTCCTAAAAAGTGCCTTGTGAACTATATGGTTCCAAATGTTTAATTCACATTGCAAAAAGTTCTAACGGGTCTCAAAATGTTTATTAGAGTCTAATAAGTAAATAATAAAAGTATAACAGTTAACCAATAAAAGGATTGTCTGTTATCGTTAAAAGAACTTAACTAAAAAATTTGCACTATACATTAGTTATATAGGTCCTGAAAAGTGCCTTGTGAACTATATGGTGACAAAAGTGCAATTCACATTGCAAAAAGTTCTAACGGGTCTCAAAATGTTTATTAGAGTCTAATAAGTAAATAATAAAAGTATAACAGTTAACCAATAAAAGGTTTGTCTGTTATCGTTAAAAGAACTTAACTATAAATTGTGCACTATACATTAGTTATATATGCCCTAAAAAGTGCCTTGTGAAATATATGGTGCCAAATGTGCAATTCACATTGCAAAAAGTTCTAACGGGTCTCAAAATGTTTATTAGAGTCTAAAAAATAAATAATTAAAGGATAACAGTTAACCAATAAAAGGTTTGTCTGTTATCGTTAAAAGAACTTAACTAAAAAATTTGCACTATACATTAGTTATATAGGTCCTAAAAAGTGCCTTGTGAACTATATGGTGCCAAATGTGCAATTCACATTGCAAAAAGTTATAACGGGTCTGTAAATGTTTATTAGAGTCTAATAAATAAATAATTAAAGTATAACAGTTAACCAATAAAAGGTTTGTCTGTTATCGTTAAAAGAACTTAACTAAAGAATTTGCACTATACATTAGTTATATAGGTCCTAAAAAGTGCCTTGTGAACTATATGGTGCCAAATGTGCAATTCACATTGAAAAACTTTCTAACGGGTCTCAAAATGTTTATTAGAGTCTAATAAGTAAATAATAAGAGTATAACAGTTAATCAATTAAAGGTTTGTCTGTTATCGTTAAAAGAACATAACTAAAAAATTTGCACTATACATTAGTTATATAGGTCCTAAAATGTGCCTTGTGAACTATATGGTGCCAAATGTGCAATTCACATTGCAAAAAGTTCTCACGGGTCTCAAAATGTTTATTAGAGTCTAATAAGTAAATAATAAAAGTATAACAGTTAACCAATACAAGGTTTGTCTGTTATCGTTAAAAGAACTTAAATAAAAAATTTGCACTATACATTAGTTATATAGGTCCTGAAAAGTGCCTTGTGAACTATATGGTGCCAAATGTGCAATTCACATTGCAAAAAGTTCTAACGAATCTCAAAATGTTTATTAGAGTCTAATAAGTAAATAATAAAAGTATAACAGTTAATCAATTAAAGGTTTGTCTGTTATCGTTAAAAGAACATAACTAAAAAATTTGCACTATACATTAGTTATATATGTCCTAAAAAGTGCCTTGTGAACTATATGGTGCCAAATGTGCAATTCACATTGCAAAAAGTTCTAACGGGTCTCAAAATGTTTATTAGAGTCTAATAAGTAAATAATAAAAGTATAACAGTTAACCAATACAAGGTTTGTCTGTTATCGTTAAAAGAACTTAAATAAAAAATTTGCACTATACATTAGTTATATATGTCCTAAAAAGTGCCTTGTGAACTATATGGTGCCAAATGTACAATTCACATTGCAAAAAGTTCTAACGGGTCTCAAAATGTTTATTAGAGTTAAATAAGTAAATAATAAAAGTATAACAGTTAACCAATAAAAGGTTTGTCTGTTATCGTTAAAAGAACTTAACTAAAAAATTTGCACTATACATTAGTTATATAGGTCCTAAAAAGTGCCTTGTGAACTATATGGTTCCAAATGTGCAATTCACATTGCAAAAAGTTCTAACGGGTCTCAAAATGTTTATTAGAGTCTAATAAGTAAATAATAAAAGTATAACAGTTAACCAATAAAAGGTTTGTCTGTTATCGTTAAAAGAACTTAAATAAAAAATTTGCACTATACATTAGTTATATATGTCCTAAAAAGTGCCTTGTGAACTATATGGTGCCAAATGTGCAATTCACATTGCAAAAACTTCTAACGGGTCTCAAAATGTTTATTAGAGTCAAATAAGTAAATAACAAAAGTATAACAGTTAACCAATAAAAGGTTTGTCTGTTATCGTTAAAAGAATTTAACTATAAAATTTGCACTATACATTAGTTATATATGCCCTAAAAAGTGCCTTGTGAACTATATGGTGCCAAATGTGCAATTCACATTGCAAAAAGTTCTAACGGCTCTCAAAATGTTTATTAGAGTCTAATAAGTAAATATTAAAAGTATAACAGTTAACCAATAAAAGGTGTGTCTGTTATCGTTAAAAGAACTTAACTAAAACATTTGCACTATACATTAGTTATATAAGTCCTAAAAAGTGCCTTGTGAACTATATGGTGCCAAATGTGCAATTCACATTGAAAAAAGTTCTCACGGGTCTCAAAATGTTTATTAGAGTCTAAAAGGTAAATAATAAAAGTATAACAGTTAACCAATACAAGGTTTGTCTGTTATCGTTAAAAGAACTTAAATAAAAAATTTGCACTATACATTAGTTATATATGTCCTAAAAAGTGCCTTGTGAACTATATGGTGCCAAATGTGCAATTCACATTACAAAAAGTTCTAACGGGTCTCAAAATGTTTATTAGATTCTAATAAGTAAATAATAAAAGTATAACAGTTAACCAATAAAAAGTTTGTCTGTTATCGTTAAAAGAACTTAACTAAAACATTTGCACTATACATTAGTTATGTAGGTCCTAAAAAGTGCCTTGTGAACTATATGGTGCAAAATGTTTAATTCACATTGCAAAAAGTTCTAACGGGTCTCAAAATGTTTATTAGATTCTAATAAGTAAATAATAAAAGTATAACAGTTAACCAATAAAAGGTTTGTCTGTTATCGTTAAAAGAACTTAACTAAAACATTTGCACTATACATTAGTTATATAGGTCCTAAAAAGTGCCTTGTGAACTATATGGTGCAAAATGTTTAATTCACATTGCAAAAAGTTCTAACGGGTCTCAAAATGTTTATTGGAGTCTAATAAGTAAATAATAAAAGTATAACAGTTAACCAATAAAAGGTTTGTCTGTTATCGTTAAAAGAACTTAACTAAAAAATTTGCACTATCTATTAGTTATATAGGTCCTAAAAAGTGCCTTGTGAACTATATGGTGCCAAATGTGCAATTCACATTGCAAAAAGTTCTAACGGGTCTCAAAATGTTTATTAGAGTCTAATAAGTAAATAATAAAAGTATAACAGTTAACCAATAAAAGGTTTGTCTCTTATCGTTAAAAGAACTTAACTAAAAAATTTGCACTATACATTAGTTATATAGGTCCTGAAATGTGCCTTGTGAACTATATGGTGCCAAATGTGCAATTCACATTGCAAAAAGTACTAACGGGTCTCAAAATGTTTATTAGAGTCTAATAAGTAAATATTAAAAGTATAACAGTTAACCAATAAAAGGTTTGTCTGTTATCGTTAAAAGAACTTAACTAAAAATTTTGCACTTTACATTAGTTATATAAGTCTTTAAAAGTGCCTTATGAACTATATGGTGCCAAATGTGCAATTCACATTGCAAAAAGTTCTAACGGGTCTCAAAATGTTTATTAGAGTCTAATAAGTAAATAATAAAAGTATAACAGTTAACCAATAAAAGGTTTGTCTGTTATCGTTAAAAGAACTTAACTAAAAAATTTGCACTATACATTAGTTATATAGGTCCTAAAAAGTGCCTTGTGAACTTTATGGTGCCAAATGTGCAATTCACATTGAAAAAAGTTCTAACGGGTCTCAAAATGTTTATTAGAGTCTAATAAGTAAATAATAAAAGTATAACAGTTAACCAATAAAAGGTTTGTCTGTTATCGTTAAAAGAACTTAACTAAAAAATTTGCACTATACATTAGTTATATAGGTCCTGAAAAGTGCCTTGTGAACTATATGGTGACAAATGTGCAATTCACATTGCAAAAAGTACTAACGGGTCTCAAAATGTTTATTAGAGTCTAATAAGTAAATAATAAAAGTATAACAGTTAACCAATAAAAGGTTTCTCTGTTATCGTTAAAAGAACTTAACTAAAAAATTTGCACTATACATTAGTTATATATGTCCTAAAAAGTGCCTTGTGAACTATATGGTGCCAAATGTGCAATTCACATTGCAAAAAGTTCTAACGGGTCTCCAAATGTTTACTAGAGTCTAATAAGTAAATAAAAAAAGTATAACAGTTAACCAATAAAAGGTTTGTCTGTTATCGTTAAAAGAACTTAACTAAAAAATTTGCACTATACATTAGTTATATAGGTCCTAAAAAGTGCCTTGTGAACAATATGGTGCCAAATGTGCAATTCACATTGCAAAAAGTTCTAACGGGTCTCAAAATGTTTATTAGAGTCTAATAAGTAAATAACAAAAGTATAACAGTTAACCAATAAAAGGTTTGTCTGTTATCGTTAAAAGAACTTAACTAAAAATCAGTTAACCAATGAAAGGTTTGTCTGTTATCGTTAAAAGAACTTAACTAAAAAATTTGCACTATACATTAGTTATATATGTCCTAAAAAGTGCCTTGTGAACAATATGGTGCCAAATGTGCAATTCACATTGCAAAAAGTTCTAACGGGTCTCAAAATGTTTATTAGAGTCTAATAAGTAAATAACAAAAGTATAACAGTTAACCAATAAAAAGTTTGTCTGTTATCGTTAAAAGAACTTAACTAAAAAATTTGCACTATACATTAGTTATATAGGTCCTAAAAAGTGCCTTGTGAACAATATGGTGCCAAATGTGCAATTCACATTGCAAAAAGTTTTAACGGGTCTCAAAATGTTTATTAGAGTCTAATAAGTAAATAACAAAAGTATAACAGTTAACCAATAAAAGGTTTGTCTGTTATCGTTAAAAGAACTTAACTAAAAAATTTGCACTATACATTAGTTATATAAGTCTTTAAAAGTGCCTTATGAACTATATGGTGCCAAATGTGCAATTCACATTGCAAAAAGTTCTAACGGGTCTCAAAATGTTTATTAGAGTCTAATAAGTAAATAATAAAAGTATAACAGTTAACCAATAAAAGGTTTGTCTGTTATCGTTAAAAGAACTTAAATAAAAAATTTGCACTATACATTAGTTATATATGTCCTAAAAAGTGCCTTGTGAACTATATGGTGCCAAATGTGCAATTCACATTGCAAAAACTTCTAACGGGTCTCAAAATGTTTATTAGAGTCTAATAAGTAAATAATAAAAGTATAACAGTTAACCAATAAAAGGTTTGTCTGTTATCGTTAAAAGAACTTAACTAAAAAATTTGCACTATACATTAGTTATATAGGTCATAAAATGTGCCTTGTGAACTATATGGTCCCAAATGTGCAATTCACATTGCAAAAAGTTCTAACGGGTCTCAAAATGTTTATTAGAGTCTAATAAGTAAATAATAAAAGTATAACAGTTAACCAATAAAAGGTTTGTCTGTTATCGTTAAAAGAACTTAACTAAAATATTTGCACTATACGTTAGTTATATATGTCCTAAAAAGTGCCTTGTGAACTATATGGTTCCAAATGAGCAAATCACATTGCAATAAGTTCTAACGGGTCTCAAAATGTTTATTAGAGTCTAATAAGTAAATAATAAAAGTATAACAGTTAACCAATAAAAGGATTGTCTGTTATCGTTAAAAGAACTTAACTAAAAAATTTGCACTATACATTAGTTATATAGGTCCTGAAAAGTGCCTTGTGAACTATATGGTGACAAATGTGCAATTCACATTGCAAAAAGTTCTAACGGGTCTCAAAATGTTTATTAGAGTCTAATAATTAAATAATAAAAGTATAACAGTTAACCAATAAAAGGTTTGTCTGTTATCGTTAAAAGAACTTAACTAAAAAATTTGCACTATACATTAGTTATATAGGTCCTAATAAGTGCCTTGTGAACTATATGGTGCCAAATGTGCAATTCACATTGCAAAAAGTTCTAACGGGTCTCAAAATGTTTATTAGGGTCTAATAAGTAAATAATAAAAGTATAACAGTTAATCAATTAAAGGTTTGTCTGTTATCGTTAAAAGAACATAACTAAAAAATTTGCACTATACATTAGTTATATATGTCCTAAAAAGTGCCTTGTGAACTATATGGTGCCAAATGTGCAATTCACATTGCAAAAACTTCTAACGGGTCTCAAAATGTTTATAAGAGTCTAATAAGTAAATAATAAAAGTATAACAGTTAACCAAAAAAAGGTTTGTCTGTTATCGTTAAAAGAACTTAACTATAAAATTTGCACTATATATTAGTTATATATGTCCTAAAAAGTGCCTTGTGAACAATATGGTGCCAAATGTGCAATTCACATTGCAAAAAGTTCTAACGGGTCTCAAAATGTTTATTAGAATCTAATAAGTAAATAACAAAAGTATAACAGTTAACCAATAAAAGGTTTGTCTGTTATCGTTAAAAGAACTTAACGAAAAAATTTGCACTATCTATTAGTTATATAGGTCCTAAAAAGTGCCTTGTGAACTATATGGTGCCAAATGTGCAATTCACATTGCAAAAAGTACTAACGGGTCTCAAAATGTTTATTAGAGTCTAATAAGTAAATAATAAAAGTATAACAGTTTACCAATAAAAGGTTTGTCTGTTATCGTTAAAAGAACTTAACTAAAAAATTTGCACTATACATTAGTTATATAGGTCCTAAAATGTGCCTTGTGAACTATATGGTCCCAAATGTGCAATTCACATTGCAAAAAGTTCTCACGGGTCTCAAAATGTTTATTAGAGTCTAATAAGTAAATAATAAAAGTATAACAGTTAACCAATGAAAAGTTTGTCTGTTATCGTTAAAAGAACTTAACTAAAAAATTTGCACTATACGTTAGTTATATATGTCCTAAAATGTGCCTTGTGAACTATATGGTTCCAAATGTGCAATTCACATTGCAAAAAGTACTAACGGGTCTCAAAATGTTTATTAGAATCTAATAAGTAAATAACAAAAGTATAACAGTTAACCAATAAAAGGTTTGTCTGTTATCGTTAAAAGAACTTAACTAAAAAATTTGCACTATACATTAGTTATATAGGTCTTAAAATGTGCCTTGTGAACTATATTGTGCCAAATGTGCAATTCACATTGAAAAAAGTTCTAACGGCTCTCAAAATGTTTATTAGAGTCTAATAAGTAAATAATAAAAGTATAACAGTTAACCAATAAAAGGTTTGTCTGTTATCGTTAAAAGAACTTAACTAAAATATTTGCACTATACATTAGTTATATAGGTCCTAAAAAGTGCCTTGTGAACTATATGGTGCCAAATGTGCAATTCACATTGCAAAAATTTCTAACGGGTCTCAAAATGTTTATTAGAGTCTAATAAGTAAATAATAAAAGTATAACAGTTAACCAATTAAAAGTTTGTCTGTTATCGTTAAAAGAACTTAACTAATAAATTTGCACTATACATTAGTTATATATGTCCTAAAAAGTGCCTTGTGAACTATATGGTGCCAAATGTGCAATTCACATTGCAAAAAGTTCTAACGGGTGTCAAAATGTTTATTAGAGTCTAATAAGTAAATAACAAAAGTATAACAGTTAACCAATAAAAGGTTTGTCTGTTATCGTTAAAAGAACTTAACTAAAAAATATGCACTATACATTAGTTATATAGGTCCTGAAAAGTGCCTTGTGAACTATATGGTGCCAAATGTGCAATTCACATTGCAAAAAGTACTAACGGGTCTCAAAATGTTTATTAGAGTCTAATAAGTAAATAATAAAAGTATAACAGTTAACCAATAAAAGGTTTGTCTGTTATCGTTAAAAGAACTTAACTAAAAAATTTGCACTATACATTAGTTATATAGGTCCTAAAAAGTGCCTTGTGAAATATATGGTGCCAAATGTGCAATTCACATTGCAAAAAGTTCTAACGGGTCTCAAAATGTTTATTAGAGTCTAATAATTAAATATTAAAATTATAACAGTTAACCAATAAAAGGTTTGTCTGTTATCGTTAAAAGAACTTAACTAAAAAATTTGCACTATACATTATTTATATAGGTCCTAAAAAGTGCCTTGTGAACTATATGGTGCCAAATGTGCAATTCACATTGCAAAAAGTTCTAACGAATCTCAAAATGTTTATTAGAGTCTAATAAGTAAATAATAAAAGTATAACAGTTAATCAATTAAAGGTTTGTCTGTTATCGTTAAAAGAACATAACTAAAAAATTTGCACAATACATTAGTTATATATGTCCTAAAATGTGCCTTGTGAACTATATGGTGCCAAATGTGCAATTCACATTGCAAAAACTTCTAACGGGTCTCAAAATGTTTATTAGAGTCTAATAAGTAAATAATAAAAGTATAACAGTTAACCAATAAAAGGTTTGTCTGTTATCGTTAAAAGAACTTAACTATAAAATTTGCACTATACATTAGTTATATATGTCCTAAAAAGTGCCTTGTGAACAATATGGTGCCAAATGTGCAATTCACATTGCAAAAAGTTCTAACGGGTCTCAAAATGTTTATTAGAATCTAATAAGTAAATAACAAAAGTATAACAGTTAACCAATAAAAGGTTTGTCTGTTATCGTTAAAAGAACTTAACTAAAAAATTTGCACTATCTATTAGTTATATAGGTCCTAAAAAGTGCCTTGTGAACTATATGGTGCCAAATGTGCAATTCACATTGCAAAAAGTTCTAACGGGTCTCAAAATGTTTATTAGAGTCTAATAAGTAAATAATAAAAGTATAACAGTTAACCAATAAAAGGTTTGTCTGTTATCGTTAAAAGAACTTAACTAAAAAATTTGCACTATACATTATTTATATAGGTCCTAAAATGTGCCTTGTGAACTATATTGTGCCAAATGTGCAATTCACATTGCAAAAAGTTCTAACGGCTCTCAAAATGTTTATTAGAGTCTAATAAGTAAATAATAAAAGTATAACAGTTAACCAATTAAAAATTTGTCTGTTATCGTTAAAAGAACTTAACTAAAATATTTGCACTATACATTAGTTATATATGTCATAAAAAGTGCCTTGTGAACTATATGGTGCCAAATGTGCAATTCACATTGCAAAAACTTCTAACGGGTCTCAAAATGTTTATTAGAGTCTAATAAGTAAATAACAAAAGTATAACAGTTAACCAATAAAAGGTTTGTCTGTTATCGTTAAAAGAACTTAACTAAAAAATTTGCACTATACATTAGTTATATAGGTCCTAAAAAGTGCCTTGTGAACAATATGGTGCCAAATGTGCAATTCACATTGCAAAAAGTTCTAACGGGTCTCAAAATATTTATTAGAGTCTAATAAGTAAATAACAAAAGTATAACAGTTAACCAATAAAAGGTTTGTCTGTTATCGTTAAAAGAACTTAACTAAAAAATCAGTTAACCAATGAAAGGTTTGTCTGTTATCGTTAAAAGAACTTAACTAAAAAATTTGCACTATACATTAGTTATATATGTCCTAAAAAGTGCCTTGTGAACTATATGGTGCCAAATGTGCAATTCACATTGCAAAAAGTTCTAACGGGTCTCAAAATGTTTATTAGAGTCCAATAAGTAAATAATAAAAGTATAACAGTTAACCAATAAAAAGTTTGTCTGTTATCGTTAAAAGAACTTAACTAAAAAATTTGCACTATACATTAGTTATATAGATCCTAAAACGTGCCTTGTGAACAATATGGTGCCAAATGTGCAATTCACATTGCAAAAAGTTCTAACGAATCTCAAAATGTTTATTAGAGTCTAATAAGTAAATAACAAAAGTATAACAGTTAACCAATAAAAGGTTTGTCTGTTATCGTTAAAAAAACTTAACTAAAAAATTTGCACTATCTATTAGTTATATAGGTCCTAAAAAGTGCCTTGTGAACTATATGGTGCCAAATGTGCAATTCACATTGCAAAAAGTTCTAACGGGTCTCAAAATGTTTATTAGAGTCTAATAAGTAAATATTAAAAGTATAACAGTTAACCAATAAAAGGTTTGTCTGTTATCGTTAAAAGAACTTAACTAAAAAATTTGCACTTTACATTAGTTATATAAGTTTTTAAAAGTGCCTTGTGAACTATATGGTGCCAAATGTGCAATTCACATTGCAAAAAGTTCTAACGGCTCTCAAAATGTTTATTAGAGTCTAATAAGTAAATAATAAAAGTATAACAGTTAACCAATTAAAAGTTTGTCTGTTATCGTTAAAAGAACTTAACTAAAATATTTGCACTATACATTAGTTATATATGTCATAAAAAGTGCCTTGTGAACTATATGGTGCCAAATGTGCAATTCACATTGCAAAAAGTTCTAACGGGTCTCAAAATATTTATTAGAGTCTAATAAGTAAATAACAAAAGTATAACAGTTAACCAATAAAAGGTTTGTCTGTTATCGTTAAAAGAACTTAACTAAAAAATCAGTTAACCAATGAAAGGTTTGTCTGTTATCGTTAAAAGAACTTAACTAAAAAATTTGCACTATACATTAGTTATATATGTCCTAAAAAGTGCCTTGTGAACTATATGGTGCCAAATGTGCAATTCACATTGCAAAAAGTTCTAACGGGTCTCAAAATGTTTATTAGAGTCCAATAAGTAAATAACAAAAGTATAACAGTTAACCAATAAAAAGTTTGTCTGTTATCGTTAAAAGAACTTAACTAAAAAATTTGCACTATACATTAGTTATATAGATCCTAAAACGTGCCTTGTGAACAATATGGTGCCAAATGTGCAATTCACATTGCAAAAAGTTCTAACGAATCTCAAAATGTTTATTAGAGTCTAATAAGTAAATAACAAAAGTATAACAGTTAACCAATAAAAGGTTTGTCTGTTATCGTTAAAAGAACTTAACTAAAAAATTTGCACTATCTATTAGTTATATAGGTCCTAAAAAGTGCCTTGTGAACTATATGGTGCCAAATGTGCAATTCACATTGCAAAAAGTTCTAACGGGTCTCAAAATGTTTATTAGAGTCTAATAATTAAATATTAAAAGTATAACAGTTAACCAATAAAAGGTTTGTCTGTTATCGTTAAAAGAACTTAACTAAAAAATTTGCACTTTACATTAGTTATATAAGTTTTTAAAAGTGCCTTGTGAACTATATGGTGCCAAATGTGCAATTCACATTGCAAAAAGTTCTAACGGCTCTCAAAATGTTTATTAGAGTCTAATAAGTAAATAATAAAAGTATAACAGTTAACCAATTAAAAGTTTGTCTGTTATCGTTAAAAGAACTTAACTAAAATATTTGCACTATACATTAGTTATATATGTCATAAAAAGTGCCTTGTGAACTATATGGTGCCAAATGTGCAATTCACATTGCAAAAAGTTCTAACGGGTCTCAAAATGTTTATTAGAGTCTAATAAGTAAATAACAAAAGTATAACAGTTAACCAAAAAAAGGTTTGTCTGTTATCGTTAAAAGAACTTAACTAAAAAATTTGCACTATACATTAGTTATATAGGTCCTAAAAAGTGCCTTGTGAACAATATGGTGCCAAATGTGCAATTCACATTGCAAAAAATTCTAACGAATCTCAAAATGTTTATTAGAGTCTAATAAGTAAATAATAAAAGTATAACAGTTAATCAATAAAAGGTTTGTCTGTTATCGTTAAAAGGACTTAACTAAAATATTTGCACTATACATTAGTTATATATGTCATAAAAAGTGCCTTGTGAACTATATGGTGCCAAATGTGCAATTCACATTGCAAAAAGTTCTAACGGGTCTCAAAATGTTTATTAGAGTCTAATAAGTAAATAACAAAAGTATAACAGTTAACCAATAAAAGGTTTGTCTGTTATCGTTAAAAGAACTTAACTAAAAAATTTGCACTATACATTAGTTATATAGGTCCTAAAAAGTGCCTTGTGAACAATATGGTGCCAAATGTGCAATTCACATTGCAAAAAGTTCTAACGGGTCTCAAAATGTTTATTAGAGTCTAATAAGTAAATAACAAAAGTATAACAGTAAACCAATAAAAGGTTTGTCTGTTATCGTTAAAAGAACTTAACTAAAAAATCAGTTAACCAATGAAAGGTTTGTCTGTTATCGTTAAAAGAACTTAACTAAAAAATTTGCACTATACATTAGTTATATATGTCCTAAAAAGTGCCTTGTGAACTATATGGTGCCAAATGTGCAATTCACATTGCAAAAAGTTCTAACGGGTCTCAAAATGTTTATTAGAGTCTAATAAGTAAATAACAAAAGTATAACAGTTCACCAATAAAAAGTTTGTCTGTTATCGTTAAAAGAACTTAACTAAAAAATTTGCACTATACATTAGTTATATAGATCCTAAAAGTGCCTTGTGAACAATATGGTGCCAAATGTGCAATTCACATTGCAAAAAGTTCTAACGAGTCTCAAAATGTTTATTAGAGTCTAATAAGTAAATATTAAAAGTATAACAGTTAACCAATAAAAGGTTTGTCTGTTATCGTTAAAAGAACTTAACTAAAAAATTTGCACTTTACATTAGTTATATAAGTCTTTAAAAGTGCCTTATGAACTATATGGTGCCAAATGTGCAATTCACATTGCAAAAAGTTCTAACGGGTCTCAAAATGTTTATTAGAGTCTAATAAGTAAATAATAAAAGTATAACAGTTAACCAATAAAAGGTTTGTCTGTTATCGTTAAAAGAACTTAACTAAAAAATTTGCACTATACATTAGTTATATAGGTCCTAAAAAGTGCCTTGTAAACTTTATGGTGCCAAATGTGCAATTCACATTGCAAAAAGTTCTCACGGGTCTCAAAATGTTTATTATAGTCTAATAAGTAAATAATAAAAGTATAACAGTTAACCAATGAAAAGTTTGTCTGTTATCGTTAAAAGAACTTAACTAAAAAATTTGCACTATACGTTAGTTATATATGTCCTAAAATGTGCCTTGTGAACTATATGGTTCCAAATGTGCAATTCAGATTGCAAAAAGTTCTAACGGGTCTCAAAATGTTTATTAGAATCTAATAAGTAAATAACAAAAGTATAACAGTTAACCAATAAAAGGTTTGTCTGTTATCGTTAAAAGAACTTAACTAAAAAATTTGCACTATACATTAGTTATATAGGTCCTAAAATGTGACTTGTGAACTATATTGTGCCAAATGTGCAATTCACATTGAAAAAAGTTCTAACGGCTCTCAAAATGTTTATTAGAGTCTAATAAGTAAATAATAAAAGTATAACAGTTAACCATTAAAAGGTTTGTCTGTTATCGTTAAAAGAACTTAACTAAAATATTTGCACTATACATTAGTTATATAGGTCCTAAAAAGTGCCTTGTGAACTATATGGTGCCAAATGTGCAATTCACATTGCAAAAACTTCTAACGGGTCTCAAAATGTTTATTAGAGTCTAATAAGTAAATAATAAAAGTATAACAGTTAACCAATTAAAAGTTTGTCTGTTATCGTTAAAAGAACTTAACTAATAAATTTGCACTATACATTAGTTATATATGTCCTAAAAAGTTCCTTGTGAACTATATGGTGCCAAATGTGCAATTCACATTGCAAAAAGTTCTAACGGGTCTCAAAATGTTTATTAGAGTCTAATAAGTAAATAACAAAAGTATAACAGTTAACCAATAAAAGGTTTGTCTGTTATCGTTAAAAGAACTTAACTAAAAAATTTGCACTATACATTAGTTATATAGGTCCTGAAAAGTGCCTTGTGAACTATATGGTGACAAATGTGCAATTCACATTGCAAAAAGTTCTAACGGGTCTCAAAATGTTTATTAGAGTCTAATAAGTAAATAATAAAAGTATAACAGTTAACCAATAAAAGGTTTCTCTGTTATCGTTAAAAGAACTTAACTAAAAAATTTGCACTATACATTAGTTATATATGTCCTAAAAAGTGCCTTGTGAACTATATGGTGCCAAATGTGCAATTCACATTGCAAAAAGTTCTAACGGGTCTCAAAATGTTTATTAGAGTCTAATAAGTAAATAATAAAAGTATAACAGTTAACCAATAAAAGGTTTGTCTGTTATCGTTAAAAGAACTTAACTAAAAAATTTGCACTATACATTAGTTATATAGGTCCTAAAAAGTGCCTTGTGAACTATATGGTGCCAAATGTGCAATTCACATTGCAAAAAGTTCTAACGGGTCTCAAAATGTTTATTAGAGTCTAATAATTAAATAATAAAATTATAACAGTTAACCAATAAAAGGTTTGTCTGTTATCGTTAAAAGAACTTAACTAAAAAATTTGCACTATACATTATTTATATAGGTCCTAAAAAGTGCCTTGTGAACTATATGGTGCCAAATGTGCAATTCACATTGCAAAAAGTTCTAACGAATCTCAAAATGTTTATTAGAGTCTAATAAGTAAATAATAAAAGTATAACAGTTAATCAATTAAAGGTTTGTCTGTTATCGTTAAAAGAACATAACTAAAAAATTTGCACTATACATTAGTTATATATGTCCTAAAAAGTGCCTTGTGAACTATATGGTGCCAAATGTGCAATTCACATTGCAAAAACTTCTAACGGGTCTCAAAATGTTTATTAGAGTCTAATAAGTAAATAATAAAAGTATAACAGTTAACCAATACAAGGTTTGTCTGTTATCGTTAAAAGAACTTAAATAAAAAATTTGCACTATACATTAGTTATATATGTCCTAAAAAGTGCCTTGTGAACTATATGGTGCCAAATGTACAATTCACATTGCAAAAAGTTCTAACGGGTCTCAAAATGTTTATTAGAGTTAAATAAGTAAATAATAAAAGTATAACAGTTAACCAATAAAAGGTTTGTCTGTTATCGTTAAAAGAACTTAACTAAAAAATTTGCACTATACATTAGTTATATAGGTCCTAAAAAGTGCCTTGTGAACTATATGGTTCCAAATGTGCAATTCACATTGCAAAAAGTTCTAACGGGTCTCAAAATGTTTATTAGAGTCTAATAAGTAAATAATAAAAGTATAACAGTTAACCAATAAAAGGTTTGTCTGTTATCGTTAAAAGAACTTAAATAAAAAATTTGCACTATACATTAGTTATATATGTCCTAAAAAGTGCCTTGTGAACTATATGGTGCCAAATGTGCAATTCACATTGCAAAAAGTTCTAACGGGTCTCAAAATGTTTATTAGAGTCTAATAAGTAAATAATAAAAGTATAACAGTTAACCAATAAAAGGTTTGTCTGTTATCGTTAAAAGAACTTAACTAAAAAATTTGCACTATACATTAGTTATATAGGTCCTAAAAAGTGCCTTGTGAAATATATGGTGCCAAATGTGCAATTCACATTGCAAAAAGTTCTAACGGGTCTCAAAATGTTTATTAGAGTCTAATAATTAAATAATAAAATTATAACAGTTAACCAATAAAAGGTTTGTCTGTTATCGTTAAAAGAACTTAACTAAAAAATTTGCACTATACATTATTTATATAGGTCCTAAAAAGTGCCTTGTGAACTATATGGTGCCAAATGTGCAATTCACATTGCAAAAAGTTCTAACGAATCTCAAAATGTTTATTAGAGTCTAATAAGTAAATAATAAAAGTATAACAGTTAATCAATTAAAGGTTTGTCTGTTATCGTTAAAAGAACATAACTAAAAAATTTGCACTATACATTAGTTATATATGTCCTAAAAAGTGCCTTGTGAACTATATGGTGCCAAATGTGCAATTCACATTGCAAAAACTTCTAACGGGTCTCAAAATGTTTATTAGAGTCTAAAAAGTAAATAATAAAAGTATAACAGTTAACCAATACAAGGTTTGTCTGTTATCGTTAAAAGAACTTAAATAAAAAATTTGCACTATACATTAGTTATATATGTCCTAAAAAGTGCCTTGTGAACTATATGGTGCCAAATGTACAATTCACATTGCAAAAAGTTCTAACGGGTCTCAAAATGTTTATTAGAGTTAAATAAGTAAATAATAAAAGTATAACAGTTAACCAATAAAAGGTTTGTCTGTTATCGTTAAAAGAACTTAACTAAAAAATTTGCACTATACATTAGTTATATAGGTCCTAAAAAGTGCCTTGTGAACTATATGGTTCCAAATGTGCAATTCACATTGCAAAAAGTTCTAACGGGTCTCAAAATGTTTATTAGAGTCTAATAAGTAAATAATAAAAGTATAACAGTTAACCAATAAAAGGTTTGTCTGTTATCGTTAAAAGAACTTAAATAAAAAATTTGCACTATACATTAGTTATATATGTCCTAAAAAGTGCCTTGTGAACTATATGGTGCCAAATGTGCAATTCACATTGCAAAAACTTCTAACGGGTCTCAAAATGTTTATTAGAGTCAAATAAGTAAATAACAAAAGTATAACAGTTAACCAATAAAAGGTTTGTCTGTTATCGTTAAAAGAATTTAACTATAAAATTTGCACTATACATTAGTTATATATGCCCTAAAAAGTGCCTTGTGAACTATATGGTGCCAAATGTGCAATTCACATTGCAAAAAGTTCTAACGGCTCTCAAAATGTTTATTAGAGTCTAATAAGTAAATATTAAAAGTATAACAGTTAACCAATAAAAGGTGTGTCTGTTATCGTTAAAAGAACTTAACTAAAACATTTGCACTATACATTAGTTATATAAGTCCTAAAAAGTGCCTTGTGAACTATATGGTGCCAAATGTGCAATTCACATTGAAAAAAGTTCTCACGGGTCTCAAAATGTTTATTAGAGTCTAAAAGGTAAATAATAAAAGTATAACAGTTAACCAATACAAGGTTTGTCTGTTATCGTTAAAAGAACTTAAATAAAAAATTTGCACTATACATTAGTTATATATGTCCTAAAAAGTGCCTTGTGAACTATATGGTGCCAAATGTGCAATTCACATTGCAAAAAGTTCTAACGGGTCTCAAAATGTTTATTAGAGTCAAATAAGTAAATAATAAAAGTATAACAGTTAACCAATAAAAGGTTTGTCTGTTATCGTTAAAAGAACTTAACTAAAAAATTTGCACTATACATTAGTTATATAGGTCCTAAAAAGTGCCTTGTGAACTATATGGTTCCAAATGTGCAATTCACATTGCAAAAAGTTCTAACGGGTCTCATAATGTTTATTAGAGTCTAATAAGTAAATAATAAAAGTATAACAGTTAACCAATAAAAGGATTGTCTGTTATCGTTAAAAGAACTTAACTAAAACCTTTGCACTATACATTAGTTTTATAGGTCCTAAAAAGTGCCTTGTGAACTATATGGTGCAAAATGTTTAATTCACATTGCAAAAAGTTCTAATGGGTCTCAAAATGTTTATTAGATTCTAATAAGTAAATAATAAAAGTATAACAGTTAACCAATAAAAAGTTTGTCTGTTATCGTTAAAAGAACTTAACTAAAACATTTGCACTATACATTAGTTATATAGGTCCTAAAAAGTGTCTTGTGAACTATATGGTGCAAAATGTTTAATTCACATTGCAAAAAGTTCTAACGGGTCTCAAAATGTTTATTAAATTCTAATAAGTAAATAATAAAAGTATAACAGTTAACCAATAAAAGGTTTGTCTGTTATCGTTAAAAGAACTTAACTAAAACATTTGCACTATACATTAGTTATATAGGTCCTAAAAAGTGCCTTGTGAACTATATGGTGCAAAATGTTTAATTCACATTGCAAAAAGTTCTAACGGGTCTCAAAATGTTTATTGGAGTCTAATAAGTAAATAATAAAAGTATAACAGTTAACCAATAAAAGGTTTGTCTGTTATCGTTAAAAGAACTTAACTAAAAAATTTGCACTATCTATTAGTTATATAGGTCCTAAAAAGTGCCTTGTGAACTATATGGTGCCAAATGTGCAATTCACATTGCAAAAAGTTCTAACGGGTCTCAAAATGTTTATTAGAGTCTAATAAGTAAATAATAAAAGTATAACAGTTAACCAATAAAAGGTTTGTCTCTTATCGTTAAAAGAACTTAACTAAAAAATTTGCACTATACATTAGTTATATAGGTCCTGAAATGTGCCTTGTGAACTATATTGTGCCAAATGTGCAATTCACATTGCAAAAAGTTCTAACGGCTCTCAAAATGTTTATTAGAGTCTAATAAGTAAATAATAAAAGTATAACAGTTAACCAATTAAAAGTTTGTCTGTTATCGTTAAAAGAACTTAACTAAAATATTTGCACTATACATTAGTTATATATGTCATAAAAAGTGCCTTGTGAACTATATGGTGCCAAATGTGCAATTCACATTGCAAAAAGTTCTAACGGGTCTCAAAATGTTTATTAGAGTCTAATAAGTAAATAACAAAAGTATAACAGTTAACCAATAAAAAGTTTGTCTGTTATCGTTAAAAGAACTTAACTAAAAAATTTGCACTATACATTAGTTATATAGATCCTAAAAAGTGCCTTGTGAACAATATGGTGCCAAATGTGCAATTCACATTGCAAAAAGTTCTAACGGGTCTCAAAATGTTTATTAGAGTCTAATAAGTAAATAACAAAAGTATAACAGTTAACCAATAAAAGGTTTGTCTGTTATCGTTAAAAGAACTTAACTAAAAAATTTGCACTATCTATTAGTTATATAGGTCCTAAAATGTGCCTTGCGAACTATATGGTGCCAAATGTGCAATTCACATTGCAAAAAGTTCTAACGGGTCTCAAAATGTTTATTAGAGTCTAATAAGTAAATATTAAAAGTATAACAGTTAACCAATAAAAGGTTTGTCTGTTATCGTTAAAAGAACTTAACTAAAAAATTTGCACTTTACATTAGTTATATAAGTCTTTAAAAGTGCCTTATGAACTATATGGTGCCAAATGTGCAATTCACATTGCAAAAAGTTCTAACGGGTCTCAAAATGTTTATTAGAGTTTAATAAGTAAATAATAAAAGTATAACAGTTAACCAATAAAAGGTTTGTCTGTTATCGTTAAAAGAACTTAAATAAAAAATTTGCACTATACATTAGTTATATATGTCCTAAAAAGTGCCTTGTGAACTATATGGTGCCAAATGTGCAATTCACATTGCAAAAACTTCTAACGGGTCTCAAAATGTTTATTAGAGTCAAATAAGTAAATAATAAAAGTATAACAGTTAACCAATAAAAGGTTTGTCTGTTATCGTTAAAAGAACTTAACTAAAAAATTTGCACTATACATTAGTTATATAGGTCATAAAAAGTGCCTTGTGAACTATATGGTTCCAAATGTTTAATTCACATTGCAAAAAGTTCTAACGGGTCTCAAAATGTTTATTAGAGTCTAATAAGTAAATAATAAAAGTATAACAGTTAACCAATAAAAGGTGTGTCTGTTATCGTTAAAAGAACTTAACTAAAACATTTGCACTATACATTAGTTATATAAGTCCTAAAAAGTGCCTTGTGAACTATATGGTGCCAAATGTGCAATTCACATTGAAAAAAGTTCTCACGGGTCTCAAAATGTTTATTAGAGTCTAAAAGGTAAATAATAAAAGTATAACAGTTAACCAATACAAGGTTTGTCTGTTATCGTTAAAAGAACTTAAATAAAAAATTTGCACTATACATTAGTTATATATGTCCTAAAAAGTGCCTTGTGAACTATATGGTGCCAAATGTGCAATTCACATTGCAAAAAGTTCTAACGGGTCTCAAAATGTTTATTGGAGTCTAATAAGTAAATAATAAAAGTATAACAGTTAACCAATAAAAGGTTTGTCTGTTATCGTTAAAAGAACTTAACTAAAAAATTTGCACTATCTATTAGTTATATAGGTCCTAAAAAGTGCCTTGTGAACTATATGGTGCCAAATGTGCAATTCACATTGCAAAAAGTTCTAACGGGTCTCAAAATGTTTATTAGAGTCTAATAAGTAAATAATAAAAGTATAACAGTTAACCAATAAAAGGTTTGTCTCTTATCGTTAAAAGAACTTAACTAAAAAATTTGCACTATACATTAGTTATATAGGTCCTGAAATGTGCCTTGTGAACTATATTGTGCCAAATGTGCAATTCACATTGCAAAAAGTTCTAACGGCTCTCAAAATGTTTATTAGAGTCTAATAAGTAAATAATAAAAGTATAACAGTTAACCAATTAAAAGTTTGTCTGTTATCGTTAAAAGAACTTAACTAAAATATTTGCACTATACATTAGTTATATATGTCATAAAAAGTGCCTTGTGAACTATATGGTGCCAAATGTGCAATTCACATTGCAAAAAGTTCTAACGGGTCTCAAAATGTTTATTAGAGTCTAATAAGTAAATAACAAAAGTATAACAGTTAACCAATAAAAAGTTTGTCTGTTATCGTTAAAAGAACTTAACTAAAAAATTTGCACTATACATTAGTTATATAGATCCTAAAAAGTGCCTTGTGAACAATATGGTGCCAAATGTGCAATTCACATTGCAAAAAGTTCTAACGGGTCTCAAAATGTTTATTAGAGTCTAATAAGTAAATAACAAAAGTATAACAGTTAACCAATAAAAGGTTTGTCTGTTATCGTTAAAAGAACTTAACTAAAAAATTTGCACTATCTATTAGTTATATAGGTCCTAAAATGTGCCTTGCGAACTATATGGTGCCAAATGTGCAATTCACATTGCAAAAAGTTCTAACGGGTCTCAAAATGTTTATTAGAGTCTAATAAGTAAATATTAAAAGTATAACAGTTAACCAATAAAAGGTTTGTCTGTTATCGTTAAAAGAACTTAACTAAAAAATTTGCACTATACATTAGTTATATAGGTCCTAAAAAGTGCCTTGTGAACTATATGGTGCCAAATGTGCAATTCACATTGCAAAAAGTTATAACGGGTCTGTAAATGTTTATTAGAGTCTAATAAATAAATAATTAAAGTATAACAGTTAACCAATAAAAGGTTTGTCTGTTATCGTTAAAAGAACTTAACTAAAAAATTTGCACTATACATTAGTTATATAGGTCCTAAAAAGTGCCTTGTGAACTATATGGTGCCAAATGTGCAATTCACATTGAAAAACTTTCTAACGGGTCTCAAAATGTTTATTAGAGTCTAATAAGTAAATAATAAGAGTATAACAGTTAATCAATTAAAGGTTTGTCTGTTATCGTTAAAAGAACATAACTAAAAAATTTGCACTATACATTAGTTATATAGGTCCTAAAATGTGCCTTGTGAACTATATGGTGCCAAATGTGCAATTCACATTGCAAAAAGTTCTCACGGGTCTCAAAATGTTTATTAGAGTCTAATAAGTAAATAATAAAAGTATAACAGTTAACCAATACAAGGTTTGTCTGTTATCGTTAAAAGAACTTAACTAAAAAATTTGCACTATCTATTAGTTATATAGGTCCTAAAATGTGCCTTGTGAACTATATGGTGCCAAATGTGCAATTCACATTGCAAAAAGTTCTAACGGGTCTCAAAATGTTTATTAGAGTCTAATAAGTAAATATTAAAAGTATAACAGTTAACCAATAAAAGGTTTGTCTGTTATCGTTAAAAGAACTTAACTAAAAAATTTGCACTTTACATTAGTTATATAAGTCTTTAAAAGTGCCTTATGAACTATATGGTGCCAAATGTGCAATTCACATTGCAAAAACTTCTAACGGGTCTCAAAATGTTTATTAGAGTCAAATAAGTAAATAATAAAAGTATAACAGTTAACCAATAAAAGGTTTGTCTGTTATCGTTAAAAGAACTTAACTAAAAAATTTGCACTATACATTAGTTATATAGGTCCTAAAAAGTGCCTTGTGAACTATATGGTTCCAAATGTTTAATTCACATTGCAAAAAGTTCTAACGGGTCTCAAAATGTTTATTAGAGTCTAATAAGTAAATAATAAAAGTATAACAGTTAACCAATAAAAGGATTGTCTGTTATCGTTAAAAGAACTTAACTAAAAAATTTGCACTATACATTAGTTATATAGGTCCTGAAAAGTGCCTTGTGAACTATATGGTGACAAATGTGCAATTCACATTGCAAAAAGTTCTAACGGGTCTCAAAATGTTTATTAGAGTCTAATAAGTAAATAATAAAAGTATAACAGTTAACCAATAAAAGGTTTGTCTGTTATCGTTAAAAGAACTTAACTATAAATTGTGCACTATACATTAGTTATATATGCCCTAAAAAGTGCCTTGTGAAATATATGGTGCCAAATGTGCAATTCACATTGCAAAAAGTTCTAACGGGTCTGTAAATGTTTATTAGAGTCTAAAAAATAAATAATTAAAGGATAACAGTTAACCAATAAAAGGTTTGTCTGTTATCGTTAAAAGAACTTAACTAAAAAATTTGCACTATACATTAGTTATATAGGTCCTAAAAAGTGCCTTGTGAACTATATGGTGCCAAATGTGCAATTCACATTGCAAAAAGTTATAACGGGTCTGTAAATGTTTATTAGAGTCTAATAAATAAATAATTAAAGTATAACAGTTAACCAATAAAAGGTTTGTCTGTTATCGTTAAAAGAACTTAACTAAAAAATTTGCACTATACATTAGTTATATAGGTCCTAAAAAGTGCCTTGTGAACTATATGGTGCCAAATGTGCAATTCACATTGAAAAACTTTCTAACGGGTCTCAAAATGTTTATTAGAGTCTAATAAGTAAATAATAAAAGTATAACAGTTAACCAATAAAAGGTTTGTCTGTTATCGTTAAAAGAACTTAACTAAAACATTTGCACTATACATTAGTTATATAGGTCCTAAAAAGTGCCTTGTGAACTATATGGTGCCAAATGTTTAATTCACATTGCAAAAAGTTCTAACGGGTCTCAAAATGTTTATTGGAGTCTAATAAGTAAATAATAAAAGTATAACAGTTAACCAATAAAAGGTTTGTCTGTTATCGTTAAAAGAACTTAACTAAAAAATTTGCACTATCTATTAGTTATATAGGTCCTAAAAAGTGCGTTGTGAACTATATGGTGCCAAATGTGCAATTCACATTGCAAAAAGTTCTAACGGGTCTCAAAATGTTTATTAGAGTCTAATAAGTAAATAATAAAAGTATAACAGTTAACCAATAAAAGGTTTGTCTCTTATCGTTAAAAGAACTTAACTAAAAAATTTGCACTATACATTAGTTATATAGGTCCTGAAATGTGCCTTGTGAACTATATTGTGCCAAATGTGCAATTCACATTGCAAAAAGTTCTAACGGCTCTCAAAATGTTTATTAGAGTCTAATAAGTAAATAATAAAAGTATAACAGCTAACCAATTAAAAGTTTGTCTGTTATCGTTAAAAGAACTTAACTAAAATATTTGCACTATACATTAGTTATATATGTCATAAAAAGTGCCTTGTGAACTATATGGTGCCAAATGTGCAATTCACATTGCAAAAAGTTCTAACGGGTCTCAAAATGTTTATTAGAGTCTAATAAGTAAATAACAAAAGTATAACAGTTAACCAATAAAAAGTTTGTCTGTTATCGTTAAAAGAACTTAACTAAAAAATTTGCACTATACATTAGTTATATAGATCCTAAAAAGTGCCTTGTGAACAATATGGTGCCAAATGTGCAATTCACATTGCAAAAAGTTCTAACGGGTCTCAAAATGTTTATTAGAGTCTAATAAGTAAATAATAAAAGTATAACAGTTAACCAATAAAAGGATTGTCTGTTATCGTTAAAAGAACTTAACTAAAAAATTTGCACTATACATTAGTTATATAGGTTCTGAAAAGTGCCTTGTGAACTATATGGTGACAAAAGTGCAATTCACATTGCAAAAAGTTCTAACGGGTCTCAAAATGTTTATTAGAGTCTAATAAGTAAATAATAAAAGTATAACAGTTAACCAATAAAAGGTTTGTCTGTTATCGTTAAAAGAACTTAACTATAAATTGTGCACTATACATTAGTTATATATGCCCTAAAAAGTGCCTTGTGAAATATATGGTGCCAAATGTGCAATTCACATTGCAAAAAGTTCTAACGGGTCTCAAAATGTTTATTAGAGTCTAAAAAATAAATAATTAAAGGATAACAGTTAACCAATAAAAGGTTTGTCTGTTATCGTTAAAAGAACTTAACTAAAAAATTTGCACTATACATTAGTTATATAGGTCCTAAAAAGTGCCTTGTGAACTATATGGTGCCAAATGTGCAATTCACATTGCAAAAAGTTATAACGGGTCTGTAAATGTTTATTAGAGTCTAATAAATAAACAATTAAAGTATAACAGTTAACCAATAAAAGGTTTGTCTGTTATCGTTAAAAGAACTTAACTAAAAAATTTGCACTATACATTAGTTATATAGGTCCTAAAAAGTGCCTTGTGAACTATATGGTGCCAAATGTGCAATTCACATTGAAAAACTTTCTAACGGGTCTCAAAATGTTTATTAGAGTCTAATAAGTAAATAATAAGAGTATAACAGTTAATCAATTAAAGGTTTGTCTGTTATCGTTAAAAGAACATAACTAAAAAATTTGCACTATACATTAGTTATATAGGTCCTAAAATGTGCCTTGTGAACTATATGGTGCCAAATGTGCAATTCACATTGCAAAAAGTTCTCACGGGTCTCAAAATGTTTATTAGAGTCTAATAAGTAAATAATAAAAGTATAACAGTTAACCAATACAAGGTTTGTCTGTTATCGTTAAAAGAACTTAAATAAAAAATTTGCACTATACATTAGTTATATAGGTCCTGAAAAGTGCCTTGTGAACTATATGGTGACAAATGTGCAATTCACATTGCAAAAAGTACTAACGGGTCTCAAAATGTTTATTAGAGTCTAATAAGTAAATAATAAAAGTATAACAGTTAACCAATAAAAGGTTTCTCTGTTATCGTTAAAAGAACTTAACTAAAAAATTTGCACTATACATTAGTTATATATGTCCTAAAAAGTGCCTTGTGAACTATATGGTGCCAAATGTGCAATTCACATTGCAAAAAGTTCTAACGGGTCTCAAAATGTTTATTAGAGTCTAATAAGTAAATAATAAAAGTATAACAGTTAACCAATAAAAGGTTTGTCTGTTATCGTTAAAAGAACTTAACTAAAAAATTTGCACTATACATTAGTTATATAGGTCCTAAAAAGTGCCTTGTGAAATATATGGTGCCAAATGTGCAATTCACATTGCAAAAAGTTCTAACGGGTCTCAAAATGTTTATTAGAGTCTAATAATTAAATAATAAAATTATAACAGTTAACCAATAAAAGGTTTGTCTGTTATCGTTAAAAGAACTTAACTAAAAAATTTGCACTATACATTATTTATATAGGTCCTAAAAAGTGCCTTGTGAACTATCTGGTGCCAAATGTGCAATTCACATTGCAAAAAGTTCTAACGAATCTCAAAATGTTTATTAGAGTCTAATAAGTAAATAATAAAAGTATAACAGTTAATCAATTAAAGGTTTGTCTGTTATCGTTAAAAGAACATAACTAAAAAATTTGCACTATACATTAGTTATATATGTCCTAAAAAGTGCCTTGTGAACTATATGGTGCCAAATGTGCAATTCACATTGCAAAAACTTCTAACGGGTCTCAAAATGTTTATTAGAGTCTAATAAGTAAATAATAAAAGTATAACAGTTAACCAATACAAGGTTTGTCTGTTATCGTTAAAAGAACTTAAATAAAAAATTTGCACTATACATTAGTTATATATGTCCTAAAAAGTGCCTTGTGAACTATATGGTGCCAAATGTACAATTCACATTGCAAAAAGTTCTAACGGGTCTCAAATTTTTTATTAGAGTTAAATAAGTAAATAATAAAAGTGTAACAGTTAACCAATAAAAGGTTTGTCTGTTATCGTTAAAAGAACTTAACTAAAAAATTTGCACTATACATTAGTTATATAGGTCCTAAAAAGTGCCTTGTGAACTATATGGTTCCAAATGTGCAATTCACATTGCAAAAAGTTCTAACGGGTCTCAAAATGTTTATTAGAGTCTAATAAGTAAATAATAAAAGTATAACAGTTAACCAATAAAAGGTTTGTCTGTTATCGTTAAAAGAACTTAAATAAAAAATTTGCACTATACATTAGTTATATATGTCCTAAAAAGTGCCTTGTGAACTATATGGTGCCAAATGTGCAATTCACATTGCAAAAAGTTCTAACGGGTCTCAAAATGTTTATTAGAGTCAAATAAGTAAATAATAAAAGTATAACAGTTAACCAATAAAAGGTTTGTCTGTTATCGTTAAAAGAACTTAACTAAAAAATTTGCACTATACATTAGTTATATAGGTCCTAAAAAGTGCCTTGTGAACTATATGGTTCCAAATGTGCAATTCACATTGCAAAAAGTTCTAACGGGTCTCATAATGTTTATTAGAGTCTAATAAGTAAATAATAAAAGTATAACAGTTAACCAATAAAAGGATTGTCTGTTATCGTTAAAAGAACTTAACTAAAACCTTTGCACTATACATTAGTTTTATAGGTCCTAAAAAGTGCCTTGTGAACTATATGGTGCAAAATGTTTAATTCACATTGCAAAAAGTTCTAACGGGTCTCAAAATGTTTATTAGATTCTAATAAGTAAATAATAAAAGTATAACAGTTAACCAATAAAAAGTTTGTCTGTTATCGTTAAAAGAACTTAACTAAAACATTTGCACTATACATTAGTTATATAGGTCCTAAAAAGTGCCTTGTGAACTATATGGTGCAAAATGTTTAATTCACATTGCAAAAAGTTCTAACGGGTCTCAAAATGTTTATTAGATTCTAATAAGTAAATAATAAAAGTATAACAGTTAACCAATAAAAGGTTTGTCTGTTATCGTTAAAAGAACTTAACTAAAACATTTGCACTATACATTAGTTATATAGGTCCTAAAAAGTGCCTTGTGAACTATATGGTGCCAAATGTTTAATTCACATTGCAAAAAGTTCTAACGGGTCTCAAAATGTTTATTGGAGTCTAATAAGTAAATAATAAAAGTATAACAGTTAACCAATAAAAGGTTTGTCTGTTATCGTTAAAAGAACTTAACTAAAAAATTTGCACTATCTATTAGTTATATAGGTCCTAAAAAGTGCCTTGTGAACTATATGGTGCCAAATGTGCAATTCACATTGCAAAAAGTTCTAACGGGTCTCAAAATGTTTATTAGAGTCTAATAAGTAAATAATAAAAGTATAACAGTTAACCAATAAAAGGTTTGTCTCTTATCGTTAAAAGAACTTAACTAAAAAATTTGCACTATACATTAGTTATATAGGTCCTGAAATGTGCCTTGTGAACTATATTGTGCCAAATGTGCAATTCACATTGCAAAAAGTTCTAACGGCTCTCAAAATGTTTATTAGAGTCTAATAAGTAAATAATAAAAGTATAACAGCTAACCAATTAAAAGTTTGTCTGTTATCGTTAAAAGAACTTAAATAAAAAATTTGCACTATACATTAGTTATATATGTCCTAAAAAGTGCCTTGTGAACTATATGGTGCCAAATGTACAATTCACATTGCAAAAAGTTCTAACGGGTCTCAAATTTTTTATTAGAGTTAAATAAGTAAATAATAAAAGTGTAACAGTTAACCAATAAAAGGTTTGTCTGTTATCGTTAAAAGAACTTAACTAAAAAATTTGCACTATACATTAGTTATATAGGTCCTAAAAAGTGCCTTGTGAACTATATGGTTCCAAATGTGCAATTCACATTGCAAAAAGTTCTAACGGGTCTCAAAATGTTTATTAGAGTCTAATAAGTAAATAATAAAAGTATAACAGTTAACCAATAAAAGGTTTGTCTGTTATCGTTAAAAGAACTTAAATAAAAAATTTGCACTATACATTAGTTATATATGTCCTAAAAAGTGCCTTGTGAACTATATGGTGCCAAATGTGCAATTCACATTGCAAAAAGTTCTAACGGGTCTCAAAATGTTTATTAGAGTCAAATAAGTAAATAATAAAAGTATAACAGTTAACCAATAAAAGGTTTGTCTGTTATCGTTAAAAGAACTTAACTAAAAAATTTGCACTATACATTAGTTATATAGGTCCTAAAAAGTGCCTTGTGAACTATATGGTTCCAAATGTGCAATTCACATTGCAAAAAGTTCTAACGGGTCTCATAATGTTTATTAGAGTCTAATAAGTAAATAATAAAAGTATAACAGTTAACCAATAAAAGGATTGTCTGTTATCGTTAAAAGAACTTAACTAAAACCTTTGCACTATACATTAGTTTTATAGGTCCTAAAAAGTGCCTTGTGAACTATATGGTGCAAAATGTTTAATTCACATTGCAAAAAGTTCTAACGGGTCTCAAAATGTTTATTAGATTCTAATAAGTAAATAATAAAAGTATAACAGTTAACCAATAAAAAGTTTGTCTGTTATCGTTAAAAGAACTTAACTAAAACATTTGCACTATACATTAGTTATATAGGTCCTAAAAAGTGCCTTGTGAACTATATGGTGCAAAATGTTTAATTCACATTGCAAAAAGTTCTAACGGGTCTCAAAATGTTTATTAGATTCTAATAAGTAAATAATAAAAGTATAACAGTTAACCAATAAAAGGTTTGTCTGTTATCGTTAAAAGAACTTAACTAAAACATTTGCACTATACATTAGTTATATAGGTCCTAAAAAGTGCCTTGTGAACTATATGGTGCCAAATGTTTAATTCACATTGCAAAAAGTTCTAACGGGTCTCAAAATGTTTATTGGAGTCTAATAAGTAAATAATAAAAGTATAACAGTTAACCAATAAAAGGTTTGTCTGTTATCGTTAAAAGAACTTAACTAAAAAATTTGCACTATCTATTAGTTATATAGGTCCTAAAAAGTGCCTTGTGAACTATATGGTGCCAAATGTGCAATTCACATTGCAAAAAGTTCTAACGGGTCTCAAAATGTTTATTAGAGTCTAATAAGTAAATAATAAAAGTATAACAGTTAACCAATAAAAGGTTTGTCTCTTATCGTTAAAAGAACTTAACTAAAAAATTTGCACTATACATTAGTTATATAGGTCCTGAAATGTGCCTTGTGAACTATATTGTGCCAAATGTGCAATTCACATTGCAAAAAGTTCTAACGGCTCTCAAAATGTTTATTAGAGTCTAATAAGTAAATAATAAAAGTATAACAGCTAACCAATTAAAAGTTTGTCTGTTATCGTTAAAAGAACTTAACTAAAATATTTGCACTATACATTAGTTATATATGTCATAAAAAGTGCCTTGTGAACTATATGGTGCCAAATGTGCAATTCACATTGCAAAAAGTTCTAACGGGTCTCAAAATGTTTATTAGAGTCTAATAAGTAAATAACAAAAGTATAACAGTTAACCAATAAAAAGTTTGTCTGTTATCGTTAAAAGAACTTAACTAAAAAATTTGCACTATACATTAGTTATATAGATCCTAAAAAGTGCCTTGTGAACAATATGGTGCCAAATGTGCAATTCACATTGCAAAAAGTTCTAACGGCTCTCAAAATGTTTATTAGAGTCTAATAAGTAAATAACAAAAGTATAACAGTTAACCAATAAAAGGTTTGTCTGTTATCGTTAAAAGAACTTAACTAAAAAATTTGCACTATACATTAGTTATATAGGTCCTAAAAAGTGCCTTGTGAACTATATGGTGCCAAATGTTTAATTCACATTGCAAAAAGTTCTAACGGGTCTCAAAATGTTTATTGGAGTCTAATAAGTAAATAATAAAAGTATAACAGTTAACCAATAAAAGGTTTGTCTGTTATCGTTAAAAGAACTTAACTAAAAAATTTGCACTATCTATTAGTTATATAGGTCCTAAAAAGTGCGTTGTGAACTATATGGTGCCAAATGTGCAATTCACATTGCAAAAAGTTCTAACGGGTCTCAAAATGTTTATTAGAGTCTAATAAGTAAATAATAAAAGTATAACAGTTAACCAATAAAAGGTTTGTCTCTTATCGTTAAAAGAACTTAACTAAAAAATTTGCACTATACATTAGTTATATAGGTCCTGAAATGTGCCTTGTGAACTATATTGTGCCAAATGTGCAATTCACATTGCAAAAAGTTCTAACGGCTCTCAAAATGTTTATTAGAGTCTAATAAGTAAATAATAAAAGTATAACAGCTAACCAATTAAAAGTTTGTCTGTTATCGTTAAAAGAACTTAACTAAAATATTTGCACTATACATTAGTTATATATGTCATAAAAAGTGCCTTGTGAACTATATGGTGCCAAATGTGCAATTCACATTGCAAAAAGTTCTAACGGGTCTCAAAATGTTTATTAGAGTCTAATAAGTAAATAACAAAAGTATAACAGTTAACCAATAAAAAGTTTGTCTGTTATCGTTAAAAGAACTTAACTAAAAAATTTGCACTATACATTAGTTATATAGATCCTAAAAAGTGCCTTGTGAACAATATGGTGCCAAATGTGCAATTCACATTGCAAAAAGTTCTAACGGGTCTCAAAATGTTTATTAGAGTCTAATAAGTAAATAATAAAAGTATAACAGTTAACCAATAAAAGGATTGTCTGTTATCGTTAAAAGAACTTAACTAAAAAATTTGCACTATACATTAGTTATATAGGTTCTGAAAAGTGCCTTGTGAACTATATGGTGACAAAAGTGCAATTCACATTGCAAAAAGTTCTAACGGGTCTCAAAATGTTTATTAGAGTCTAATAAGTAAATAATAAAAGTATAACAGTTAACCAATAAAAGGTTTGTCTGTTATCGTTAAAAGAACTTAACTATAAATTGTGCACTATACATTAGTTATATATGCCCTAAAAAGTGCCTTGTGAAATATATGGTGCCAAATGTGCAATTCACATTGCAAAAAGTTCTAACGGGTCTCAAAATGTTTATTAGAGTCTAAAAAATAAATAATTAAAGGATAACAGTTAACCAATAAAAGGTTTGTCTGTTATCGTTAAAAGAACTTAACTAAAAAATTTGCACTATACATTAGTTATATAGGTCCTAAAAAGTGCCTTGTGAACTATATGGTGCCAAATGTGCAATTCACATTGCAAAAAGTTATAACGGGTCTGTAAATGTTTATTAGAGTCTAATAAATAAACAATTAAAGTATAACAGTTAACCAATAAAAGGTTTGTCTGTTATCGTTAAAAGAACTTAACTAAAAAATTTGCACTATACATTAGTTATATAGGTCCTAAAAAGTGCCTTGTGAACTATATGGTGCCAAATGTGCAATTCACATTGAAAAACTTTCTAACGGGTCTCAAAATGTTTATTAGAGTCTAATAAGTAAATAATAAGAGTATAACAGTTAATCAATTAAAGGTTTGTCTGTTATCGTTAAAAGAACATAACTAAAAAATTTGCACTATACATTAGTTATATAGGTCCTAAAATGTGCCTTGTGAACTATATGGTGCCAAATGTGCAATTCACATTGCAAAAAGTTCTCACGGGTCTCAAAATGTTTATTAGAGTCTAATAAGTAAATAATAAAAGTATAACAGTTAACCAATACAAGGTTTGTCTGTTATCGTTAAAAGAACTTAAATAAAAAATTTGCACTATACATTAGTTATATAGGTCCTGAAAAGTGCCTTGTGAACTATATGGTGACAAATGTGCAATTCACATTGCAAAAAGTACTAACGGGTCTCAAAATGTTTATTAGAGTCTAATAAGTAAATAATAAAAGTATAACAGTTAACCAATAAAAGGTTTCTCTGTTATCGTTAAAAGAACTTAACTAAAAAATTTGCACTATACATTAGTTATATATGTCCTAAAAAGTGCCTTGTGAACTATATGGTGCCAAATGTGCAATTCACATTGCAAAAAGTTCTAACGGGTCTCAAAATGTTTATTAGAGTCTAATAAGTAAATAATAAAAGTATAACAGTTAACCAATAAAAGGTTTGTCTGTTATCGTTAAAAGAACTTAACTAAAAAATTTGCACTATACATTAGTTATATAGGTCCTAAAAAGTGCCTTGTGAAATATATGGTGCCAAATGTGCAATTCACATTGCAAAAAGTTCTAACGGGTCTCAAAATGTTTATTAGAGTCTAATAATTAAATAATAAAATTATAACAGTTAACCAATAAAAGGTTTGTCTGTTATCGTTAAAAGAACTTAACTAAAAAATTTGCACTATACATTATTTATATAGGTCCTAAAAAGTGCCTTGTGAACTATCTGGTGCCAAATGTGCAATTCACATTGCAAAAAGTTCTAACGAATCTCAAAATGTTTATTAGAGTCTAATAAGTAAATAATAAAAGTATAACAGTTAATCAATTAAAGGTTTGTCTGTTATCGTTAAAAGAACATAACTAAAAAATTTGCACTATACATTAGTTATATATGTCCTAAAAAGTGCCTTGTGAACTATATGGTGCCAAATGTGCAATTCACATTGCAAAAACTTCTAACGGGTCTCAAAATGTTTATTAGAGTCTAATAAGTAAATAATAAAAGTATAACAGTTAACCAATACAAGGTTTGTCTGTTATCGTTAAAAGAACTTAAATAAAAAATTTGCACTATACATTAGTTATATATGTCCTAAAAAGTGCCTTGTGAACTATATGGTGCCAAATGTACAATTCACATTGCAAAAAGTTCTAACGGGTCTCAAATTTTTTATTAGAGTTAAATAAGTAAATAATAAAAGTGTAACAGTTAACCAATAAAAGGTTTGTCTGTTATCGTTAAAAGAACTTAACTAAAAAATTTGCACTATACATTAGTTATATAGGTCCTAAAAAGTGCCTTGTGAACTATATGGTTCCAAATGTGCAATTCACATTGCAAAAAGTTCTAACGGGTCTCAAAATGTTTATTAGAGTCTAATAAGTAAATAATAAAAGTATAACAGTTAACCAATAAAAGGTTTGTCTGTTATCGTTAAAAGAACTTAAATAAAAAATTTGCACTATACATTAGTTATATATGTCCTAAAAAGTGCCTTGTGAACTATATGGTGCCAAATGTGCAATTCACATTGCAAAAAGTTCTAACGGGTCTCAAAATGTTTATTAGAGTCAAATAAGTAAATAATAAAAGTATAACAGTTAACCAATAAAAGGTTTGTCTGTTATCGTTAAAAGAACTTAACTAAAAAATTTGCACTATACATTAGTTATATAGGTCCTAAAAAGTGCCTTGTGAACTATATGGTTCCAAATGTGCAATTCACATTGCAAAAAGTTCTAACGGGTCTCATAATGTTTATTAGAGTCTAATAAGTAAATAATAAAAGTATAACAGTTAACCAATAAAAGGATTGTCTGTTATCGTTAAAAGAACTTAACTAAAACCTTTGCACTATACATTAGTTTTATAGGTCCTAAAAAGTGCCTTGTGAACTATATGGTGCAAAATGTTTAATTCACATTGCAAAAAGTTCTAACGGGTCTCAAAATGTTTATTAGATTCTAATAAGTAAATAATAAAAGTATAACAGTTAACCAATAAAAAGTTTGTCTGTTATCGTTAAAAGAACTTAACTAAAACATTTGCACTATACATTAGTTATATAGGTCCTAAAAAGTGCCTTGTGAACTATATGGTGCAAAATGTTTAATTCACATTGCAAAAAGTTCTAACGGGTCTCAAAATGTTTATTAGATTCTAATAAGTAAATAATAAAAGTATAACAGTTAACCAATAAAAGGTTTGTCTGTTATCGTTAAAAGAACTTAACTAAAACATTTGCACTATACATTAGTTATATAGGTCCTAAAAAGTGCCTTGTGAACTATATGGTGCCAAATGTTTAATTCACATTGCAAAAAGTTCTAACGGGTCTCAAAATGTTTATTGGAGTCTAATAAGTAAATAATAAAAGTATAACAGTTAACCAATAAAAGGTTTGTCTGTTATCGTTAAAAGAACTTAACTAAAAAATTTGCACTATCTATTAGTTATATAGGTCCTAAAAAGTGCCTTGTGAACTATATGGTGCCAAATGTGCAATTCACATTGCAAAAAGTTCTAACGGGTCTCAAAATGTTTATTAGAGTCTAATAAGTAAATAATAAAAGTATAACAGTTAACCAATAAAAGGTTTGTCTCTTATCGTTAAAAGAACTTAACTAAAAAATTTGCACTATACATTAGTTATATAGGTCCTGAAATGTGCCTTGTGAACTATATTGTGCCAAATGTGCAATTCACATTGCAAAAAGTTCTAACGGCTCTCAAAATGTTTATTAGAGTCTAATAAGTAAATAATAAAAGTATAACAGCTAACCAATTAAAAGTTTGTCTGTTATCGTTAAAAGAACTTAACTAAAATATTTGCACTATACATTAGTTATATATGTCATAAAAAGTGCCTTGTGAACTATATGGTGCCAAATGTGCAATTCACATTGCAAAAAGTTCTAACGGGTCTCAAAATGTTTATTAGAGTCTAATAAGTAAATAACAAAAGTATAACAGTTAACCAATAAAAAGTTTGTCTGTTATCGTTAAAAGAACTTAACTAAAAAATTTGCACTATACATTAGTTATATAGATCCTAAAAAGTGCCTTGTGAACAATATGGTGCCAAATGTGCAATTCACATTGCAAAAAGTTCTAACGGCTCTCAAAATGTTTATTAGAGTCTAATAAGTAAATAACAAAAGTATAACAGTTAACCAATAAAAGGTTTGTCTGTTATCGTTAAAAGAACTTAACTAAAAAATTTGCACTATCTATTAGTTATATAGGTCCTAAAATGTGCCTTGTGAACTATATGGTGCCAAATGTGCAATTCACATTGCAAAAAGTTCTAACGGGTCTCAAAATGTTTATTAGAGTCTAATAAGTAAATATTAAAAGTATAACAGTTAACCAATAAAAGGTTTGTCTGTTATCGTTAAAAGAACTTAACTAAAAAATTTGCACTTTACATTAGTTATATAAGTCTTTAAAAGTGCCTTATGAACTATATGGTGCCAAATGTGCAATTCACATTGCAAAAAGTTCTAACGGGTCTCAAAATGTTTATTAGAGTCTAATAAGTAAATAATAAAAGTATAACAGTTAACCAATAAAAGTTTTGTCTGTTATCGTTAAAAGAACTTAAATAAAAAATTTGCACTATACATTAGTTATATATGTCCTAAAAAGTGCCTTGTGAACTATATGGTGCCAAATGTGCAATTCACATTGCAAAAACTTCTAACGGGTCTCAAAATGTTTATTAGAGTCAAATAAGTAAATAATAAAAGTATAACAGTTAACCAATAAAAGGTTTGTCTGTTATCGTAAAAAGAACTTAACTAAAAAATTTGCACTATACATTAGTTATATAGGTCCTAAAAAGTGCCTTGTGAACTATATGGTTCCAAATGTTTAATTCACATTGCAAAAAGTTCTAACGGGTCTCAAAATGTTTATTAGAGTCTAATAAGTAAATAATAAAAGTATAACAGTTAACCAATAAAAGGATTGTCTGTTATCGTTAAAAGAACTTAACTAAAAAATTTGCACTATACATTAGTTATATAGGTCCTGAAAAGTGCCTTGTGAACTATATGGTGACAAATGTGCAATTCACATTGCAAAAAGTTCTAACGGGTCTCAAAATGTTTATTAGAGTCTAATAAGTAAATAATAAAAGTATAACAGTTAACCAATAAAAGGTTTGTCTGTTATCGTTAAAAGAACTTAACTATAAATTGTGCACTATACATTAGTTATATATGCCCTAAAAAGTGCCTTGTGAAATATATGGTGCCAAATGTGCAATTCACATTGCAAAAAGTTCTAACGGGTCTGTAAATGTTTATTAGAGTCTAAAAAATAAATAATTAAAGGATAACAGTTAACCAATAAAAGGTTTGTCTGTTATCGTTAAAAGAACTTAACTAAAAAATTTGCACTATACATTAGTTATATAGGTCCTAAAAAGTGCCTTGTGAACTATATGGTGCCAAATGTGCAATTCACATTGCAAAAAGTTATAACGGGTCTGTAAATGTTTATTAGAGTCTAATAAATAAATAATTAAAGTATAACAGTTAACCAATAAAAGGTTTGTCTGTTATCGTTAAAAGAACTTAACTAAAAAATTTGCACTATACATTAGTTATATAGGTCCTAAAAAGTGCCTTGTGAACTATATGGTGCCAAATGTGCAATTCACATTGAAAAACTTTCTAACGGGTCTCAAAATGTTTATTAGAGTCTAATAAGTAAATAATAAGAGTATAACAGTTAATCAATTAAAGGTTTGTCTGTTATCGTTAAAAGAACATAACTAAAAAATTTGCACTATACATTAGTTATATAGGTCCTAAAATGTGCCTTGTGAACTATATGGTGCCAAATGTGCAATTCACATTGCAAAAAGTTCTCACGGGTCTCAAAATGTTTATTAGAGTCTAATAAGTAAATAATAAAAGTATAACAGTTAACCAATACAAGGTTTGTCTGTTATCGTTAAAAGAACTTAACTAAAAAATTTGCACTATCTATTAGTTATATAGGTCCTAAAATGTGCCTTGTGAACTATATGGTGCCAAATGTGCAATTCACATTGCAAAAAGTTCTAACGGGTCTCAAAATGTTTATTAGAGTCTAATAAGTAAATATTAAAAGTATAACAGTTAACCAATAAAAGGTTTGTCTGTTATCGTTAAAAGAACTTAACTAAAAAATTTGCACTTTACATTAGTTATATAAGTCTTTAAAAGTGCCTTATGAACTATATGGTGCCAAATGTGCAATTCACATTGCAAAAACTTCTAACGGGTCTCAAAATGTTTATTAGAGTCAAATAAGTAAATAATAAAAGTATAACAGTTAACCAATAAAAGGTTTGTCTGTTATCGTTAAAAGAACTTAACTAAAAAATTTGCACTATACATTAGTTATATAGGTCCTAAAAAGTGCCTTGTGAACTATATGGTTCCAAATGTGCAATTCACATTGCAAAAAGTTCTAACGGGTCTCAAAATGTTTATTAGAGTCTAATAAGTAAATAATAAAAGTATAACAGTTAACCAATAAAAGGATTGTCTGTTATCGTTAAAAGAACTTAACTAAAAAATTTGCACTATACATTAGTTATATAGGTCCTGAAAAGTGCCTTGTGAACTATATGGTGACAAATGTGCAATTCACATTGCAAAAAGTTCTAACGGGTCTCAAAATGTTTATTAGAGTCTAATAAGTAAATAATAAAAGTATAACAGTTAACCAATAAAAGGTTTGTCTGTTATCGTTAAAAGAACTTAACTATAAATTGTGCACTATACATTAGTTATATATGCCCTAAAAAGTGCCTTGTGAAATATATGGTGCCAAATGTGCAATTCACATTGCAAAAAGTTCTAACGGGTCTGTAAATGTTTATTAGAGTCTAAAAAATAAATAATTAAAGGATAACAGTTAACCAATAAAAGGTTTGTCTGTTATCGTTAAAAGAACTTAACTAAAAAATTTGCACTATACATTAGTTATATAGGTCCTAAAAAGTGCCTTGTGAACTATATGGTGCCAAATGTGCAATTCACATTGCAAAAAGTTCTAACGGGTCTGTAAATGTTTATTAGAGTCTAATAAATAAATAATTAAAGTATAACAGTTAACCAATAAAAGGTTTGTCTGTTATCGTTAAAAGAACTTAACTAAAAAATTTGCACTATACATTAGTTATATAGGTCCTAAAAAGTGCCTTGTGAACTATATGGTGCCAAATGTGCAATTCACATTGAAAAACTTTCTAACGGGTCTCAAAATGTTTATTAGAGTCTAATAAGTAAATAATAAGAGTATAACAGTTAATCAATTAAAGGTTTGTCTGTTATCGTTAAAAGAACATAACTAAAAAATTTGCACTATACATTAGTTATATAGGTCCTAAAATGTGCCTTGTGAACTATATGGTGCCAAATGTGCAATTCACATTGCAAAAAGTTCTCACGGGTCTCAAAATGTTTATTAGAGTCTAATAAGTAAATAATAAAAGTATAACAGTTAACCAATAAAAGGTTTGTCTGTTATCGTTAAAAGAACTTAAATAAAAAATTTGCACTATACATTAGTTATATATGTCCTAAAAAGTGCCTTGTGAACTATATGGTGCCAAATGTACAATTCACATTGCAAAAAGTTCTAACGGGTCTCAAAATGTTTATTAGAGTCTAATAAGTAAATAATAAAAGTATAACAGTTAACCAATAAAAGGTTTGTCTGTTATCGTTAAAAGAACTTAACTAAAAAATTTGCACTATACATTAGTTATATAGGTCCTAAAAAGTGCCTTGTGAACTATATGGTGCCAAATGTTTAATTCACATTGCAAAAAGTTCTAACTTGTCTCAAAATGTTTATTAGAGTCTAATAAGTAAATAATAAAAGTATAACAGTTAACCAATAAAAGGATTGTCTGTTATCGTTAAAAGAACTTAACTAAAAAATTTGCACTATACATTAGTTATATAGGTCCTGAAAAGTGCCTTGTGAACTATATGGTGACAAATGTGCAATTCACATTGCAAAAAGTTCTAACGGGTCTCAAAATGTTTATTAGAGTCTAATAAGTAAATAATAAAAGTATAACAGTTAACCAATAAAAGGTTTGTCTGTTATCGTTAAAAGAACTTAACTATAAATTGTGCACTATACATTAGTTATATATGCCCTAAAAAGTGCCTTGTGAAATATATGGTGCCAAATGTGCAATTCACATTGCAATAAGTTCTAACGGGTCTCAAAATGTTTATTAGAGTCTAAAAAATAAATAATTAAAGGATAACAGTTAACCAATAAAAGGTTTGTCTGTTATCGTTAAAAGAACTTAACTAAAAAATTTGCACTATACATTAGTTATATAGGTCCTAAAAAGTGCCTTGTGAACTATATGGTGCAAAATGTTTAATTCACATTGCAAAAAGTTCTAACGGGTCTCAAAATGTTTATTAGATTCTAATAAGTGAATAATAAAAGTATAACAGTTAACCAATAAAAGGTTTGTCTGTTATCGTTAAAAGAACTTAACTAAAACATTTGCACTATACATTAGTTATATAGGTCCTAAAAAGTGCCTTGTGAACTATATGGTGCCAAATGTTTAATTCACATTGCAAAAAGTTCTAACGGGTCTCAAAATGTTTATTGGAGTCTAATAAGTAAATAATAAAAGTATAACAGTTAACCAATAAAAGGTTTGTCTGTTATCGTTAAAAGAACTTAACTAAAAAATTTGCACTATCTATTAGTTATATAGGTCCTAAAAAGTGCCTTGTGAACTATATGGTGCCAAATGTGCAATTCACATTGCAAAAAGTTCTAACGGGTCTCAAAATGTTTATTAGAGTCTAATAAGTAAATAATAAAAGTATAACAGTTAACCAATAAAAGGTTTGTCTCTTATCGTTAAAAGAACTTAACTAAAAAATTTGCACTATACATTAGTTATATAGGTCCTGAAATGTGCCTTGTGAACTATATTGTGCCAAATGTGCAATTCACATTGCAAAAAGTTCTAACGGCTCTCAAAATGTTTATTAGAGTCTAATAAGTAAATAATAAAAGTATAACAGCTAACCAATTAAAAGTTTGTCTGTTATCGTTAAAAGAACTTAACTAAAATATTTGCACTATACATTAGTTATATATGTCATAAAAAGTGCCTTGTGAACTATATGGTGCCAAATGTGCAATTCACATTGCAAAAAGTTCTAACGGGTCTCAAAATGTTTATTAGAGTCTAATAAGTAAATAACAAAAGTATAACAGTTAACCAATAAAAAGTTTGTCTGTTATCGTTAAAAGAACTTAACTAAAAAATTTGCACTATACATTAGTTATATAGATCCTAAAAAGTGCCTTGTGAACAATATGGTGCCAAATGTGCAATTCACATTGCAAAAAGTTCTAACGGGTCTCAAAATGTTTATTAGAGTCTAATAAGTAAATAACAAAAGTATAACAGTTAACCAATAAAAGGTTTGTCTGTTATCGTTAAAAGAACTTAACTAAAAAATTTGCACTATCTATTAGTTATATAGGTCCTAAAATGTGCCTTGTGAACTATATGGTGCCAAATGTGCAATTCACATTGCAAAAAGTTCTAACGGGTCTCAAAATGTTTATTAGAGTCTAATAAGTAAATATTAAAAGTATAACAGTTAACCAATAAAAGGTTTGTCTGTTATCGTTAAAAGAACTTAACTAAAAAATTTGCACTTTACATTAGTTATATAAGTCTTTAAAAGTGCCTTATGAACTATATGGTGCCAAATGTGCAATTCACATTGCAAAAAGTTCTAACGGGTCTCAAAATGTTTATTAGAGTCTAATAAGTAAATAATAAAAGTATAACAGTTAACCAATAAAAGTTTTGTCTGTTATCGTTAAAAGAACTTAAATAAAAAATTTGCACTATACATTAGTTATATATGTCCTAAAAAGTGCCTTGTGAACTATATGGTGCCAAATGTGCAATTCACATTGCAAAAACTTCTAACGGGTCTCAAAATGTTTATTAGAGTCAAATAAGTAAATAATAAAAGTATAACAGTTAACCAATAAAAGGTTTGTCTGTTATCGTAAAAAGAACTTAACTAAAAAATTTGCACTATACATTAGTTATATAGGTCCTAAAAAGTGCCTTGTGAACTATATGGTTCCAAATGTTTAATTCACATTGCAAAAAGTTCTAACAGGTCTCAAAATGTTTATTAGAGTCTAATAAGTAAATAATAAAAGTATAACAGTTAACCAATAAAAGGATTGTCTGTTATCGTTAAAAGAACTTAACTAAAAAATTTGCACTATACATTAGTTATATAGGTCCTGAAAAGTGCCTTGTGAACTATATGGTGACAAATGTGCAATTCACATTGCAAAAAGTTCTAACGGGTCTCAAAATGTTTATTAGAGTCTAATAAGTAAATAATAAAAGTATAACAGTTAACCAATAAAAGGTTTGTCTGTTATCGTTAAAAGAACTTAACTATAAATTGTGCACTATACATTAGTTATATATGCCCTAAAAAGTGCCTTGTGAAATATATGGTGCCAAATGTGCAATTCACATTGCAAAAAGTTCTAACGGGTCTGTAAATGTTTATTAGAGTCTAAAAAATAAATAATTAAAGGATAACAGTTAACCAATAAAAGGTTTGTCTGTTATCGTTAAAAGAACTTAACTAAAAAATTTGCACTATACATTAGTTATATAGGTCCTAAAAAGTGCCTTGTGAACTATATGGTGCCAAATGTGCAATTCACATTGCAAAAAGTTATAACGGGTCTGTAAATGTTTATTAGAGTCTAATAAATAAATAATTAAAGTATAACAGTTAACCAATAAAAGGTTTGTCTGTTATCGTTAAAAGAACTTAACTAAAAAATTTGCACTATACATTAGTTATATAGGTCCTAAAAAGTGCCTTGTGAACTATATGGTGCCAAATGTGCAATTCACATTGAAAAACTTTCTAACGGGTCTCAAAATGTTTATTAGAGTCTAATAAGTAAATAATAAGAGTATAACAGTTAATCAATTAAAGGTTTGTCTGTTATCGTTAAAAAAACATAACTAAAAAATTTGCACTATACATTAGTTATATAGGTCCTAAAATGTGCCTTGTGAACTATATGGTGCCAAATGTGCAATTCACATTGCAAAAAGTTCTCACGGGTCTCAAAATGTTTATTAGAGTCTAATAAGTAAATAATAAAAGTATAACAGTTAACCAATACAAGGTTTGTCTGTTATCGTTAAAAGAACTTAACTAAAAAATTTGCACTATCTATTAGTTATATAGGTCCTAAAATGTGCCTTGTGAACTATATGGTGCCAAATGTGCAATTCACATTGCAAAAAGTTCTAACGGGTCTCAAAATGTTTATTAGAGTCTAATAAGTAAATATTAAAAGTATAACAGTTAACCAATAAAAGGTTTGTCTGTTATCGTTAAAAGAACTTAACTAAAAAATTTGCACTTTACATTAGTTATATAAGTCTTTAAAAGTGCCTTATGAACTATATGGTGCCAAATGTGCAATTCACATTGCAAAAACTTCTAACGGGTCTCAAAATGTTTATTAGAGTCAAATAAGTAAATAATAAAAGTATAACAGTTAACCAATAAAAGGTTTGTCTGTTATCGTTAAAAGAACTTAACTAAAAAATTTGCACTATACATTAGTTATATAGGTCCTAAAAAGTGCCTTGTGAACTATATGGTTCCAAATGTGCAATTCACATTGCAAAAAGTTCTAACGGGTCTCAAAATGTTTATTAGAGTCTAATAAGTAAATAATAAAAGTATAACAGTTAACCAATAAAAGGATTGTCTGTTATCGTTAAAAGAACTTAACTAAAAAATTTGCACTATACATTAGTTATATAGGTCCTGAAAAGTGCCTTGTGAACTATATGGTGACAAATGTGCAATTCACATTGCAAAAAGTTCTAACGGGTCTCAAAATGTTTATTAGAGTCTAATAAGTAAATAATAAAAGTATAACAGTTAACCAATAAAAGGTTTGTCTGTTATCGTTAAAAGAACTTAACTATAAATTGTGCACTATACATTAGTTATATATGCCCTAAAAAGTGCCTTGTGAAATATATGGTGCCAAATGTGCAATTCACATTGCAAAAAGTTCTAACGGGTCTGTAAATGTTTATTAGAGTCTAAAAAATAAATAATTAAAGGATAACAGTTAACCAATAAAAGGTTTGTCTGTTATCGTTAAAAGAACTTAACTAAAAAATTTGCACTATACATTAGTTATATAGGTCCTAAAAAGTGCCTTGTGAACTATATGGTGCCAAATGTGCAATTCACATTGCAAAAAGTTCTAACGGGTCTGTAAATGTTTATTAGAGTCTAATAAATAAATAATTAAAGTATAACAGTTAACCAATAAAAGGTTTGTCTGTTATCGTTAAAAGAACTTAACTAAAAAATTTGCACTATACATTAGTTATATAGGTCCTAAAAAGTGCCTTGTGAACTATATGGTGCCAAATGTGCAATTCACATTGAAAAACTTTCTAACGGGTCTCAAAATGTTTATTAGAGTCTAATAAGTAAATAATAAGAGTATAACAGTTAATCAATTAAAGGTTTGTCTGTTATCGTTAAAAGAACATAACTAAAAAATTTGCACTATACATTAGTTATATAGGTCCTAAAATGTGCCTTGTGAACTATATGGTGCCAAATGTGCAATTCACATTGCAAAAAGTTCTCACGGGTCTCAAAAAGTTTATTAGAGTCTAATAAGTAAATAATAAAAGTATAACAGTTAACCAATAAAAGGTTTGTCTGTTATCGTTAAAAGAACTTAAATAAAAAATTTGCACTATACATTAGTTATATATGTCCTAAAAAGTGCCTTGTGAACTATATGGTGCCAAATGTACAATTCACATTGCAAAAAGTTCTAACGGGTCTCAAAATGTTTATTAGAGTCTAATAAGTAAATAATAAAAGTATAACAGTTAACCAATAAAAGGTTTGTCTGTTATCGTTAAAAGAACTTAACTAAAAAATTTGCACTATACATTAGTTATATAGGTCCTAAAAAGTGCCTTGTGAACTATATGGTGCCAAATGTTTAATTCACATTGCAAAAAGTTCTAACGGGTCTCAAAATGTTTATTAGAGTCTAATAAGTAAATAATAAAAGTATAACAGTTAACCAATAAAAGGATTGTCTGTTATCGTTAAAAGAACTTAACTAAAAAATTTGCACTATACATTAGTTATATAGGTCCTGAAAAGTGCCTTGTGAACTATATGGTGACAAAAGTGCAATTCACATTGCAAAAAGTTCTAACGGGTCTCAAAATGTTTATTAGAGTCTAATAAGTAAATAATAAAAGTATAACAGTTAACCAATAAAAGGTTTGTCTGTTATCGTTAAAAGAACTTAACTATAAATTGTGCACTATACATTAGTTATATATGCCCTAAAAAGTGCCTTGTGAAATATATGGTGCCAAATGTGCAATTCACATTGCAAAAAGTTCTAACGGGTCTCAAAATGTTTATTAGAGTCTAAAAAATAAATAATTAAAGGATAACAGTTAACCAATAAAAGGTTTGTCTGTTATCGTTAAAAGAACTTAACTAAAAAATTTGCACTATACATTAGTTATATAGGTCCTAAAAAGTGCCTTGTGAACTATATGGTGCCAAATGTGCAATTCACATTGCAAAAAGTTATAACGGGTCTGTAAATGTTTATTAGAGTCTAATAAATAAATAATTAAAGTATAACAGTTAACCAATAAAAGGTTTGTCTGTTATCGTTAAAAGAACTTAACTAAAAAATTTGCACTATACATTAGTTATATAGGTCCTAAAAAGTGCCTTGTGAACTATATGGTGCCAAATGTGCAATTCACATTGAAAAACTTTCTAACGGGTCTCAAAATGTTTATTAGAGTCTAATAAGTAAATAATAAGAGTATAACAGTTAATCAATTAAAGGTTTGTCTGTTATCGTTAAAAGAACATAACTAAAAAATTTGCACTATTTATTAGTTATATAGGTCCTAAAATGTGCCTTGTGAACTATATGGTGCCAAATGTGCAATTCACATTGCAAAAAGTTCTCACGGGTCTCAAAATGTTTATTAGAGTCTAATAAGTAAATAATAAAAGTATAACAGTTAACCAATACAAGGTTTGTCTGTTATCGTTAAAAGAACTTAAATAAAAAATTTGCACTATACATTAGTTATATATGTCCTAAAAAGTGCCTTGTGAACTATATGGTGCCAAATGTACAATTCACATTGCAAAAAGTTCTAACGGGTCTCAAAATGTTTATTAGAGTCTAATAAGTAAATAATAAGAGTATAACAGTTAATCAATTAAAGGTTTGTCTGTTATCGTTAAAAGAACATAACTAAAAAATTTGCACTATACATTAGTTATATAGGTCCTAAAATGTGCCTTGTGAACTATATGGTGCCAAATGTGCAATTCACATTGCAAAAAGTTCTCACGGGTCTCAAAATGTTTATTAGAGTTAAATAAGTAAATAACAAAAGTATAACAGTTAACCAATAAAAGGTTTGTCTGTTATCGTTAAAAGAACTTAACTAAAAAATTTGCACTATACATTAGTTATATATGCCCTAAAAAGTGCCTTGTGAACTATATGGTGCCAAATGTGCAATTCACATTGCAAAAAGTTCTAACAGCTCTCAAAATGTTTATTAGAGTCTAATAAGTAAATATTAAAAGTATAACAGTTAACCAATAAAAGGTTTGTCTGTTATCGTTAAAAGAACTTAACTAAAACATTTGCACTATACATTAGTTATATAAGTCCTAAAAAGTGCCTTGTGAACTATATGGTGCCAAATGTGCAATTCACATTGAAAAAAGTTGTCACGGGTCTCAAAATGTTTATTAGAGTCTAATAAGTAAATAATAAAATTATAACAGTTAACCAATAAAAGGTTTGTCTGTTATCGTTAAAAGAACTTAAATAAAAAATTTGCACTATACATTATTTATATAGGTCCTAAAAAGTGCCTTGTGAACTATATGGTGCCAAATGTGCAATTCACATTGCAAAAAGTTCTAACGAATCTCAAAATGTTTATTAGAGTCTAATAAGTAAATAATAAAAGTATAACAGTTAATCAATTAAAGGTTTGTCTGTTATCGTTAAAAGAACATAACTAAAAAATTTGCACTATACATTAGTTATATATGTCCTAAAAAGTGCCTTGTGAACTATATGGTGCCAAATGTGCAATTCACATTGAAAAACTTTCTAACGGGTCTCAAAATGTTTATTAGAGTCTAATAAGTAAATAATAAGAGTATAACAGTTAATCAATTAAAGGTTTGTCTGTTATCGTTAAAAGAACATAACTAAAAAATTTGCACTATACATTAGTTATATAGGTCCTAAAATGTGCCTTGTGAACTATATGGTGCCAAATGTGCAATTCACATTGCAAAAAGTTCTCACGGGTCTCAAAATGTTTATTAGAGTCTAATAAGTAAATAATAAAAGTATAACAGTTAACCAATAAAAGGTTTGTCTGTTATCGTTAAAAGAACTTAAATAAAAAATTTGCACTATACATTAGTTATATATGTCCTAAAAAGTGCCTTGTGAACTATATGGTGCCAAATGTACAATTCACATTGCAAAAAGTTCTAACGGGTCTTAAAATGTTTATTAGAGTTAAATAAGTAAATAATAAAAGTATAACAGTTAACCAATAAAAAGTTTGTCTGTTATCGTTAAAAGAACTTAACTAAAAAATTTGCACTATACATTAGTTATATAGGTCCTAAAAAGTGCCTTGTGAACTATATGGTTCCAAATGTTTAATTCACATTGCAAAAAGTTCTAACGGGTCTCAAAATGTTTATTAGAGTCTAATAAGTAAATAATAAAAGTATAACAGTTAACCAATAAAAGGATTGTCTGTTATCGTTAAAAGAACTTAACTAAAAAATTTGCACTATACATTAGTTATATAGGTCCTGAAAAGTGCCTTGTGAACTATATGGTGACAAATGTGCAATTCACATTGCAAAAAGTTCTAACGGGTCTCAAAATGTTTATTAGAGTCTAATAAGTAAATAATAAAAGTATAACAGTTAACCAATAAAAGGTTTGTCTGTTATCGTTAAAAGAACTTAACTATAAATTGTGCACTATACATTAGTTATACATGCCCTAAAAAGTGCCTTGTGAAATATATGGTGCCAAATGTGCAATTCACATTGCAAAAAGTTCTAACGGGTCTGTAAATGTTTATTAGAGTCTAAAAAGTAAATAATTAAAGGATAACAGTTAACCAATAAAAGGTTTGTCTCTTATCGTTAAAAGAACTTAACTAAAAAATTTGCACTATACATTAGTTATATAGGTCCTAAAAAGTGCCTTGTGAACTATATGGTGCCAAATGTTCAATTCACATTGAAAAAAGTTCTAACGGGTCTCAAAATGTTTATTAGAGTCTAATAAGTAAATAATAAGAGTATAACAGTTAATCAATTAAAGGTTTGTCTGTTATCGTTAAAAGAACATAACTAAAAAATTTGCACTATACATTAGTTATATAGGTCCTAAAATGTGCCTTGTGAACTATATGGTGCCAAATGTGCAATTCACATTGCAAAAAGTTCTCACGGGTCTCAAAATGTTTATTAGAGTCTAATAAGTAAATATTAAAAGTATAACAGTTAACCAATACAAGGTTTGTCTGTTATCGTTAAAAGAACTTAAATAAGAAATTTGCACTATACATTAGTTATATATGTCCTAAAAAGTGCCTTGTGAACTATATGGTGCCAAATGTACAATTCACATTGCAAAAAGTTCTAACGGGTCTCAAAATGTTTATTAGAGTTAAATAAGTAAATAATAAAAGTATAACAGTTAACCAATAAAAGGTTTGTCTGTTATCGTTAAAAGAACTTAACTAAAAAATTTGCACTATACATTAGTTATATAGGTCCTAAAAAGTGCCTTGTGAACTATATGGTTCCAAATGTGCAATTCACATTGCAAAAAGTTCTAACGGGTCTCAAAATGTTTATTAGAGTCTAATAAGTAAATAATAAAAGTATAACAGTTAACCAATAAAAGGTTTGTCTGTTATCGTTAAAGAACTTAAATAAAAAATTTGCACTATACATTAGTTATATATGTCCTAAAAAGTGCCTTGTGAACTATATGGTGCCAAATGTGCAATTCACATTGCAAAAAGTTCTAACGGGTCTCAAAATGTTTATTAGAGTCAAATAAGTAAATAACAAAAGTATAACAGTTAACCAATAAAAGGTTTGTCTGTTATCGTTAAAAGAACTTAACTATAAAATTTGCACTATACATTAGTTATATATGCCCTAAAAAGTGCCTTGTGAACTATATGGTGCCAAATGTGCAATTCACATTGCAAAAAGTTCTAACAGCTCTCAAAATGTTTATTAGAGTCTAATAAGTAAATATTAAAAGTATAACAGTTAACCAATAAAAGGTTTGTCTGTTATCGTTAAAAGAACTTAACTAAAACATTTGCACTATACATTAGTTATATAAGTCCTAAAAAGTGCCTTGTGAACTATATGGTGCCAAATGTGCAATTCACATTGAAAAAAGTTGTCACGGGTCTCAAAATGTTTATTAGAGTCTAATAAGTAAATAATAAAATTATAACAGTTAACCAATAAAAGGTTTGTCTGTTATCGTTAAAAGAACTTAAATAAAAAATTTGCACTATACATTATTTATATATGTCCTAAAAAGTGCCTTGTGAACTATATGGTGCCAAATGTGCAATTCACATTGCAAAAAGTTCTAACGAATCTCAAAATGTTTATTAGAGTCTAATAAGTAAATAATAAAAGTATAACAGTTAATCAATTAAAGGTTTGTCTGTTATCGTTAAAAGAACTTAAATAAAAAATTTGCACTATACATTAGTTATATATGTCCTAAAAAGTGCCTTGTGAACTATATGGTGCCAAATGTACAATTCACATTGCAAAAAGTTCTAACGGGTCTCAAAATGTTTATTAGAGTTAAATAAGTAAATAATAAAAGTATAACAGTTAACCAATAAAAGGTTTGTCTGTTATCGTTAAAAGAACTTAACTAAAAAATTTGCACTATACATTAGTTATATAGGTCCTAAAAAGTGCCTTGTGAACTATATGGTTCCAAATGTGCAATTCACATTGCAAAAAGTTGTAACGGGTCTCAAAATGTTTATTAGAGTCTAATAAGTAAATAATAAAAGTATAACAGTTAACCAATACAAGGTTTGTCTGTTATCGTTAAAAGAACTTAAATAAAAAATTTGCACTATACATTAGTTATATATGTCCTAAAAAGTGCCTTGTGAACTATATGGTGCCAAATGTACAATTCACATTGCAAAAACTTCTAACGGGTCTCAAAATGTTTATTAGAGTTAAATAAGTAAATAATAAAAGTATAACAGTTAACCAATAAAAGGTTTGTCTGTTATCGTTAAAAGAACTTAACTAAAAAATTTGCACTATACATTAGTTATATAGGTCCTAAAAAGTGCCTTGTGAACTATATGGTTCCAAATGTGCAATTCACATTGCAAAAAGTTCTAACGGGTCTCAAAATGTTTATTAGAGTCTAAAAAGTAAATAATAAAAGTATAACAGTTAACCAATAAAAGGTTTGTCTGTTATCGTTAATAGAACTTAAATAAAAAATTTGCACTATACATTAGTTATATATGTCCTAAAAAGTGCCTTGTGAACTATATGGTGCCAAATGTGCAATTCACATTGCAAAAAGTTCTAACGGCTCTCAAAATGTTTATTAGAGTCAAATAAGTAAAGAACAAAAGTATAACAGTTAACCAATAAAAGGTTTGTCTGTTATCGTTAAAAGAACTTAACTATAAAATTTGCACTATACATTAGTTATATATGCCCTAAAAAGTGCCTTGTGAACTATATGGTGCCAAATGTGCAATTCACATTGCAAAAAGTTCTAACAGCTCTCAAAATGTTTATTAGAGTCTAATAAGTAAATATTAAAAGTATAACAGTTAACCAATAAAAGGTTTGTCTGTTATCGTTAAAAGAACTTAACTTAAACATTTGCACTATACATTAGTTATATAAGTCCTAAAAAGTGCCTTGTGAACTATATGGTGCCAAATGTGCAATTCACATTGAAAAAAGTTGTCACGGGTCTCAAAATGTTTATTAGAGTCTAATAAGTAAATAATAAAATTATAACAGTTAACCAATAAAAGGTTTGTCTGTTATCGTTAAAAGAACTTAAATAAAAAATTTGCACTATACATTATTTATATAGGTCCTAAAAAGTGCCTTGTGAACTATATGGTGCCAAATGTGCAATTCACATTGCAAAAAGTTCTAACGAATCTCAAAATGTTTATTAGAGTCTAATAAGTAAATAATAAAAGTATAACAGTTAATCAATTAAAGGTTTGTCTGTTATCGTTAAAAGAACATAACTAAAAAATTTGCACTATACATTAGTTATATATGTCCTAAAAAGTGCCTTGTGAACTATATGGTGCCAAATGTGCAATTCACATTGAAAAACTTTCTAACGGGTCTCAAAATGTTTATTAGAGTCTAATAAGTAAATAATAAGAGTATAACAGTTAATCAATTAAAGGTTTGTCTGTTATCGTTAAAAGAACATAACTAAAAAATTTGCACTATACATTAGTTATATAGGTCCTAAAATGTGCCTTGTGAACTATATAGTGCCAAATGTGCAATTCACATTGCAAAAAGTTCTCACGGGTCTCAAAATGTTTATTAGAGTCTAATAAGTAAATAATAAAAGTATAACAGTTAACCAATAAAAGGTTTGTCTGTTATCGTTAAAAGAACTTAAATAAAAAATTTGCACTATACATTAGTTATATATGTCCTAAAAAGTGCCTTGTGAACTATATGGTGCCAAATGTACAATTCACATTGCAAAAAGTTCTAACGGGTCTCAAAATGTTTATTAGAGTTAAATAAGTAAATAATAAAAGTATAACAGTTAACCAATAAAAGGTTTGTCTGTTATCGTTAAAAGAACTTAACTAAAAAATTTGCACTATACATTAGTTATATAGGTCCTAAAAAGTGCCTTGTGAACTATATGGTTCCAAATGTTTAATTCACATTGCAAAAAGTTCTAACGGGTCTCAAAATGTTTATTAGAGTCTAATAAGTAAATAATAAAAGTATAACAGTTAACCAATAAAAGGATTGTCTGTTATCGTTAAAAGAACTTAACTAAAAAATTTGCACTATACATTAGTTATATAGGTCCTGAAAAGTGCCTTGTGAACTATATGGTGACAAATGTGCAATTCACATTGCAAAAAGTTCTAACGGGTCTCAAAATGTTTATTAGAGTCTAATAAGTAAATAATAAAAGTATAACAGTTAACCAATAAAAGGTTTGTCTGTTATCGTTAAAAGAACTTAACTATAAATTGTGCACTATACATTAGTTATATATGCCCTAAAAAGTGCCTTGTGAAATATATGGTGCCAAATGTGCAATTCACATTGCAAAAAGTTCTAACGGGTCTGTAAATGTTTATTAGAGTCTAAAAAATAAATAATTAAAGGATAACAGTTAACCAATAAAAGGTTTGTCTGTTATCGTTAAAAGAACTTAACTAAAAAATTTGCACTATACATTAGTTATATAGGTCCTAAAAAGTGCCTTGTGAACTATATGGTGCCAAATGTGCAATTCACATTGAAAAAAGTTCTAACGGGTCTCAAAATGTTTATTAGAGTCTAATAAGTAAATAATAAGAGTATAACAGTTAATCAATTAAAGGTTTGTCTGTTATCGTTAAAAGAACATAACTAAAAAATTTGCACTATACATTAGTTATATAGGTCCTAAAATGTGCCTTGTGAACTATATGGTGCCAAATGTGCAATTCACATTGCAAAAAGTTCTCACGGGTCTCAAAATGTTTATTAGAGTCTAATAAGTAAATAATAAAAGTATAACAGTTAACCAATACAAGGTTTGTCTGTTATCGTTAAAAGAACTTAAATAAAAAATTTGCACTATACATTAGTTATATATGTCCTAAAAAGTGCCTTGTGAACTATATGGTGCCAAATGTACAATTCACATTGCAAAAAGTTCTAACGGGTCTCAAAATGTTTATTAGAGTTAAATAAGTAAATAATAAAAGTATAACAGTTAACCAATAAAAGGTTTGTCTGTTATCGTTAAAAGAACTTAACTAAAAAATTTGCACTATACATTAGTTATATAGGTCCTAAAAAGTGCCTTGTGAACTATATGGTTCCAAATGTGCAATTCACATTGCAAAAAGTTCTAACGGGTCTCAAAATGTTTATTAGAGTCTAATAAGTAAATAATAAAAGTATAACAGTTAACCAATAAAAGGTTTGTCTGTTATCGTTAAAAGAACTTAAATAAAAAATTTGCACTATACATTAGTTATATATGTCCTAAAAAGTGCCTTGTGAACTATATGGTGCCAAATGTGCAATTCACATTGCAAAAAGTTCTAACGGGTCTCAAAATGTTTATTAGAGTCAAATAAGTAAATAACAAAAGTATAACAGTTAACCAATAAAAGGTTTGTCTGTTATCGTTAAAAGAACTTAACTATAAAACTTGCACTATACATTAGTTATATATGCCCTAAAAAGTGCCTTGTGAACTATATGGTGCCAAATGTGCAATTCACATTGCAAAAAGTTCTAACAGCTCTCAAAATGTTTATTAGAGTCTAATAAGTAAATATTAAAAGTATAACAGTTAACCAATAAAAGGTTTGTCTGTTATCGTTAAAAGAACTTAACTAAAACATTTGCACTATACATTAGTTATATAAGTCCTAAAAAGTGCCTTGTGAACTATATGGTGCCAAATGTGCAATTCACATTGAAAAAAGTTGTCACGGGTCTCAAAATGTTTATTAGAGTCTAATAAGTAAATAATAAAATTATAACAGTTAACCAATAAAAGGTTTGTCTGTTATCGTTAAAAGAACTTAAATAAAAAATTTGCACTATACATTATTTATATAGGTCCTAAAAAGTGCCTTGTGAACTATATGGTGCCAAATGTGCAATTCACATTGCAAAAAGTTCTAACGAATCTCAAAATGTTTATTAGAGTCTAATAAGTAAATAATAAAAGTATAACAGTTAATCAATTAAAGGTTTGTCTGTTATCGTTAAAAGAACTTAAATAAAAAATTTGCACTATACATTAGTTATATATGTCCTAAAAAGTGCCTTGTGAACTATATGGTGCCAAATGTACAATTCACATTGCAAAAAGTTCTAACGGGTCTCAAAATGTTTATTAGAGTTAAATAAGTAAATAATAAAAGTATAACAGTTAACCAATAAAAGGTTTGTCTGTTATCGTTAAAAGAACTTAACTAAAAAATTTGCACTATACATTAGTTATATAGGTCCTAAAAAGTGCCTTGTGAACTATATGGTTCCAAATGTGCAATTCACATTGCAAAAAGTTGTAACGGGTCTCAAAATGTTTATTAGAGTCTAATAAGTAAATAATAAAAGTATAACAGTTAACCAATAAAAGGTTTGTCTGTTATCGTTAAAAGAACTTAAATAAAAAATTTGCACTATACATTAGTTATATATGTCCTAAAAATTGCCTTGTGAACTATATGGTGCCAAATGTGCAATTCACATTGCAAAAACTTCTAACGGGTCTCAAAATGTTTATTAGAGTCAAATAAGTAAATAACAAAAGTATAACAGTTAACCAATAAAAGGTTTGTCTGTTATCGTTAAAAAACTTAACTATAAAATTTGCACTATACATTAGTTATATATGCCCTAAAAAGTGCCTTGTGAACTATATGGTGCCAAATGTGCAATTCACATTGCAAAAAGTTCTAACGGCTCTCAAAATGTTTATTAGAGTCTAATAAGTAAATATTAAAAGTATAACAGTTAACCAATAAAAGGTTTGTCTGTTATCGTTAAAAGAACTTAACTAAAACATTTGCACTATACATTAGTTATATAAGTCCTAAAAAGTGCCTTGTGAACTATATGGTGCCAAATGTGCAATTCACATTGAAAAAAGTTCTCACGGGTCTCAAAATGTTTATTAGAGTCTAAAAGGTAAATAATAAAAGTATAACAGTTAACCAATAAAAGGTTTGTCTGTTATCGTTAAAAGAACTTAACTAAAAAATTTGCACTATACATTAGTTATATAGGTCCTAAAAAGTGCCTTGTGAACTATATGGTTCCAAATGTGCAATTCACATTGCAAAAAGTTCTAACGGGTCTCAAAATGTTTATTAGAGTCTAATAAGTAAATAATAAAAGTATAACAGTTAACCAATAAAAGGATTGTCTGTTATCGTTAAAAGAACTTAACTAAAACCTTTGCACTATACATTAGTTATATAGGTCCTAAAAAGTGCCTTGTGAACTATATGGTGCAAAATGTTTAATTCACATTGCAAAAAGTTCTAACGGGTCTCAAAATGTTTATTAGATTCTAATAAGTAAATAATAAAAGTATAACAGTTAACCAATAAAAGGTTTGTCTGTTATCGTTAAAAGAACTTAACTAAAACATTTGCACTATACATTAGTTATATAGGTCCTAAAAAGTGCCTTGTGAACTATATGGTGCAAAATGTTTAATTCACATTGCAAAAAGTTCTAACGGGTCTCAAAATGTTTATTAGATTCTAATAAGTAAATAATAAAAGTATAACAGTTAACCAATAAAAGGTTTGTCTGTTATCGTTAAAAGAACTTAACTAAAACATTTGCACTATACATTAGTTATATAGGTCCTAAAAAGTGCCTTGTGAACGATATGGTGCCAAATGTGCAATTCACATTGCAAAAAGTTCTAACGGGTCTCAAAATGTTTATTAGAGTCTAATAAGTGAAGAATAAAAGTAAAATAGTTAACCAATAAAAGGTTTGTCTGTTATCGTTAAAAGAACTTAACTAAAACTTTTGCACTATACATTAGTTATATAGGTCCTAAAAAGTGCCTTGTGAACGATATGGTGCAAAATGTTTAATTCACATTGCAAGAAGTTCTAACGGGTCTCAAAATGTTTATTAGAGTCTAATAAGTAAATAATAAAAGTATAACAGTTAACCAATAAAAGGTTTGTTTGTTATCGTTAAAAGAACTTAACTAAAACCTTTGCAGTATACATTAGTTTTATAGGTCCTAAAAAGTGCCTTGTGAACTATATGGTGCAAAATGTTTAATTCACATTGCAAAAAGTTCTAACGGGTCTCAAAATGTTTATTAGATTCTAATAAGTAAATAATAAAAGTATAACAGTTAACCAATAAAAAGTTTGTCTGTTATCGTTAAAAGAACTTAACTAAAACATTTGCACTATACATTAGTTATATAGGTCCTAAAAAGTGCCTTGTGAACTATATGGTGCAAAATGTTTAATTCACATTGCAAAAAGTTCTAACGGGTCTCAAAATGTTTATTAGATTCTAATAAGTAAATAATAAAAGTATAACAGTTAACCAATAAAAGGTTTGTCTGTTATCGTTAAAAGAACTTAACTAAAACATTTGCTCTATACATTAGTTATATAGGTCCTAAAAAGTGCCTTGTGAACTATATGGTGCCAAATGTTTAATTCACATTGCAAAAAGTTCTAACGGGTCTCAAAATGTTTATTGGAGTCTAATAAGTAAATAATAAAAGTATAACAGTTAACCAATAAAAGGTTTGTCTGTTATCGTTAAAAGAACTTAACTAAAAAATTTGCACTATACATTAGTTATATAGGTCCTGAAATGTGCCTTGTGAACTATATTGTGCCAAATGTGCAATTCACATTGCAAAAAGTTCTAACGGCTCTCAAAATGTTTATTAGAGTCTAATAAGTAATAAATAAAAGTATAACAGTTAACCAATTAAAAGTTTGTCTGTTATCGTTAAAAGAACTTAACTAAAATATTTGCACTATACATTAGTTATATATGTCATAAAAAGTGCCTTGTGAACTATATGGTGCCAAATGTGCAATTCACATTGCAAAAAGTTCTAACGGGTCTCAAAATGTTTATTAGAGTCTAATAAGTAAATAACAAAAGTATAACAGTTAACCAATAAAAAGTTTGTCTGTTATCGTTAAAAGAACTTAACTAAAAAATTTGCACTATACATTAGTTATATAGATCCTAAAAAGTGCCTTGTGAACTATATGGTGCCAAATGTGCAATTCACATTGCAAAAAGTTCTAACGGGTCTCAAAATGTTTATTAGAGTCTAATAAGTAAATAACAAAAGTATAACAGTTAACCAATAAAAGGTTTGTCTGTTATCGTTAAAAGAACTTAACTAAAAAAATTGCACTATCTATTAGTTATATAGGTCCTAAAATGTGCCTTGTGAACTATATGGTGCCAAATGTGCAATTCACATTGCAAAAACTTCTAACGGGTCTCAAAATGTTTATTAGAGTCTAATAAGTAAATATTAAAAGTATAACAGTTAACCAATAAAAGGTTTGTCTGTTATCGTTAAAAGAACTTAACTAAAAAATTTGCACTATACATTAGTTATATAAGTCTTTAAAAGTGCCTTATGAACTATATGGTGCCAAATGTGCAATTCACATTGCAAAAAGTTCTAACGGGTCTCAAAATGTTTATTAGAGTCTAATAAGTAAATAATAAAAGTATAACAGTTAACCAATAAAAGGTTTGTCTGTTATCGTTAAAAGAAATTAACTAAAAAATTTGCACTATACATTAGTTATATAGGTCCTAAAAAGTGCCTTGTGAACTATATGGTGCCAAATGTGCAATTCACATTGCAAAAAGTTCTAACGGGTCTCAAAATGTTTAATAGAGTCTAATAAGTAAATAATAAAAGTATAACAGTTAACCAATAAAAGGTTTGTCTGTTATCGTTAAAAGAACTTAACTAAAAAATTTGCACTATACATTAGTTATATAGGTCCTAAAAAGTGCCTTGTGAACTATATGGTGCCAAATGTGCAATTCACATTGCAAAAAGTTCTAACGGGTCTCAAAATGTTTATTAGAGTCTAATAAGTAAATAATAAAAGTATAACAGTTAACCAATAAAAGGTTTGTCTGTTATCGTTAAAAGAACTTAACTAAAAAATTTGCACTATACATTAGTTATATAGGTCCTAAAAAGTGCATTGTGAACTATATGGTGCCAAATGTGCAATTCACATTGCAAAAAGTTCTAACGGGTCTCAAAATGTTTATTAGAGTCTAATAAGTAAATAATAAAAGTATAACAGTTAACCAATAAAAGGTTTGTCTGTTATCGTTAAAAGAAATTAACTAAAAAATTTGCACTATACATTAGTTATATAGGTCCTAAAAAGTGCCTTGTGAACTATATGGTGCCAAATGTGCAATTCACATTGCAAAAAGTTCTAACGGGTCTCAAAATGTTTATTAGAGTCTAATAAGTGAATAATAAAAGTATAACAGTTAACCAATAAAAGGTTTGTCTGTTATCGTTAAAAGAACTTAACTAAAAAATTTGCACTATACATTAGTTAAATAGGTCCTAAAAGTTTCCTTGTGAACTATATGGTGCCAAATGTGCAATTCACATTGCAAAAAGTTCTAGCGGGTCTCAAAATGTTTATTAGAGTCTAATAAGTAAATAATAAAAGTATAACAGTTAACCAATAAAAGGTTTGTCTGTTATCGTAAAAGAACTTAACTAAAAAATTTGCACTATACATTAGTTATATAGGTCCTAAAAAGTGCCTTGTGAACTATATGGTGCCAAATGTGCAATTCACATTGAAAAAAGTTCTAACGGGTCTCAAAATGTTTATTAGAGTCTAATAAGTAAATAATAAAAGTATAACAGTTAACCAATAAAAGGTTTGTCTGTTATCGTTAAAAGAACTTAACTAAAAAATTTGCACTATACATTAGTTATATAGGTCCTAAAAAGTGCCTTGTGAACTATATGGTGCCAAATGTGCAATTCACATTGCAAAAAGTTCTAACGGCTTTCAAAATGTTTATTAGAGTCTAATAAGTAAATAATAAAAGTATACCAGTTAACCAATAAAAGGTTTGTTTGTTATCGTTAAAAGAACTTAACTAAAAAATTTGCACTATACATTAGTTATATAGGTCCTAAAAAGTGCCTTGTGAACTATATGGTGCCAAATGTGCAATTCACATTGCAAAAACTTCTAACGGGTCTCAAAATGTTTATTAGAGTCTAATAAGTAAATAATAAAAGTATAACAGATAACCAATATAAGGTTTGTCTGTTATCGTTAAAAGAACTTAACTAAAAAATTTGCACTATACATTAGTTATATAGGTCCTAAAAAGTGCCTTGTGAACTATATGGTGCCAAATGTGCAATTCACATTGAAAAAAGTTGTCACGGGTCTCAAAATGTTTATTAGAGTCTAATAAGTAAATAATAAAATTATAACAGTTAACCAATAAAAGGTTTGTCTGTTATCGTTAAAAGAACTTAAATAAAAAATTTGCACTATACATTATTTATATAGGTCCTAAAAAGTGCCTTGTGAACTATATGGTGCCAAATGTGCAATTCACATTGCAAAAAGTTCTAACGAATCTCAAAATGTTTATTAGAGTCTAATAAGTAAATAATAAAAGTATAACAGTTAATCAATTAAAGGTTTGTCTGTTATCGTTAAAAGAACTTAAATAAAAAATTTGCACTATACATTAGTTATATATGTCCTAAAAAGTGCCTTGTGAACTATATGGTGCCAAATGTACAATTCACATTGCAAAAAGTTCTAACGGGTCTCAAAATGTTTATTAGAGTTAAATAAGTAAATAATAAAAGTATAACAGTTAACCAATAAAAGGTTTGTCTGTTATCGTTAAAAGAACTTAACTAAAAAATTTGCACTATACATTAGTTATATAGGTCCTAAAAAGTGCCTTGTGAACTATATGGTTCCAAATGTGCAATTCACATTGCAAAAAGTTGTAACGGGTCTCAAAATGTTTATTAGAGTCTAATAAGTAAATAATAAAAGTATAACAGTTAACCAATAAAAGGTTTGTCTGTTATCGTTAAAAGAACTTAAATAAAAAATTTGCACTATACATTAGTTATATATGTCCTAAAAATTGCCTTGTGAACTATATGGTGCCAAATGTGCAATTCACATTGCAAAAACTTCTAACGGGTCTCAAAATGTTTATTAGAGTCAAATAAGTAAATAACAAAAGTATAACAGTTAACCAATAAAAGGTTTGTCTGTTATCGTTAAAAAACTTAACTATAAAATTTGCACTATACATTAGTTATATATGCCCTAAAAAGTGCCTTGTGAACTATATGGTGCCAAATGTGCAATTCACATTGCAAAAAGTTCTAACGGCTCTCAAAATGTTTATTAGAGTCTAATAAGTAAATATTAAAAGTATAACAGTTAACCAATAAAAGGTTTGTCTGTTATCGTTAAAAGAACTTAACTAAAACATTTGCACTATACATTAGTTATATAAGTCCTAAAAAGTGCCTTGTGAACTATATGGTGCCAAATGTGCAATTCACATTGAAAAAAGTTCTCACGGGTCTCAAAATGTTTATTAGAGTCTAAAAGGTAAATAATAAAAGTATAACAGTTAACCAATAAAAGGTTTGTCTGTTATCGTTAAAAGAACTTAACTAAAAAATTTGCACTATACATTAGTTATATAGGTCCTAAAAAGTGCCTTGTGAACTATATGGTTCCAAATGTGCAATTCACATTGCAAAAAGTTCTAACGGGTCTCAAAATGTTTATTAGAGTCTAATAAGTAAATAATAAAAGTATAACAGTTAACCAATAAAAGGATTGTCTGTTATCGTTAAAAGAACTTAACTAAAACCTTTGCACTATACATTAGTTATATAGGTCCTAAAAAGTGCCTTGTGAACTATATGGTGCAAAATGTTTAATTCACATTGCAAAAAGTTCTAACGGGTCTCAAAATGTTTATTAGATTCTAATAAGTAAATAATAAAAGTATAACAGTTAACCAATAAAAGGTTTGTCTGTTATCGTTAAAAGAACTTAACTAAAACATTTGCACTATACATTAGTTATATAGGTCCTAAAAAGTGCCTTGTGAACTATATGGTGCAAAATGTTTAATTCACATTGCAAAAAGTTCTAACGGGTCTCAAAATGTTTATTGAAGTCTAATAAGTAAATAATAAAAGTATAACAGTTAACCAATAAAAGGTTTGTCTGTTATCGTTAAAAGAACTTAACTAAAACATTTGCACTATACATTAGTTATATAGGTCCTAAAAAGTGCCTTGTGAACGATATGGTGCCAAATGTGCAATTCACATTGCAAAAAGTTCTAACGGGTCTCAAAATGTTTATTAGAGTCTAATAAGTGAAGAATAAAAGTAAAATAGTTAACCAATAAAAGGTTTGTCTGTTATCGTTAAAAGAACTTAACTAAAACTTTTGCACTATACATTAGTTATATAGGTCCTAAAAAGTGCCTTGTGAACGATATGGTGCAAAATGTTTAATTCACATTGCAAGAAGTTCTAACGGGTCTCAAAATGTTTATTAGAGTCTAATAAGTAAATAATAAAAGTATAACAGTTAACCAATAAAAGGTTTGTTTGTTATCGTTAAAAGAACTTAACTAAAACCTTTGCAGTATACATTAGTTTTATAGGTCCTAAAAAGTGCCTTGTGAACTATATGGTGCAAAATGTTTAATTCACATTGCAAAAAGTTCTAACGGGTCTCAAAATGTTTATTAGATTCTAATAAGTAAATAATAAAAGTATAACAGTTAACCAATAAAAAGTTTGTCTGTTATCGTTAAAAGAACTTAACTAAAACATTTGCACTATACATTAGTTATATAGGTCCTAAAAAGTGCCTTGTGAACTATATGGTGCAAAATGTTTAATTCACATTGCAAAAAGTTCTAACGGGTCTCAAAATGTTTATTAGATTCTAATAAGTAAATAATAAAAGTATAACAGTTAACCAATAAAAGGTTTGTCTGTTATCGTTAAAAGAACTTAACTAAAACATTTGCTCTATACATTAGTTATATAGGTCCTAAAAAGTGCCTTGTGAACTATATGGTGCCAAATGTTTAATTCACATTGCAAAAAGTTCTAACGGGTCTCAAAATGTTTATTGGAGTCTAATAAGTAAATAATAAAAGTATAACAGTTAACCAATAAAAGGTTTGTCTGTTATCGTTAAAAGAACTTAACTAAAAAATTTGCACTATACATTAGTTATATAGGTCCTGAAATGTGCCTTGTGAACTATATTGTGCCAAATGTGCAATTCACATTGCAAAAAGTTCTAACGGCTCTCAAAATGTTTATTAGAGTCTAATAAGTAATAAATAAAAGTATAACAGTTAACCAATTAAAAGTTTGTCTGTTATCGTTAAAAGAACTTAACTAAAATATTTGCACTATACATTAGTTATATATGTCATAAAAAGTGCCTTGTGAACTATATGGTGCCAAATGTGCAATTCACATTGCAAAAAGTTCTAACGGGTCTCAAAATGTTTATTAGAGTCTAATAAGTAAATAACAAAAGTATAACAGTTAACCAATAAAAAGTTTGTCTGTTATCGTTAAAAGAACTTAACTAAAAAATTTGCACTATACATTAGTTATATAGATCCTAAAAAGTGCCTTGTGAACAATATGGTGCCAAATGTGCAATTCACATTGCAAAAAGTTCTAACGGGTCTCAAAATGTTTATTAGAGTCTAATAAGTAAATAACAAAAGTATAACAGTTAACCAATAAAAGGTTTGTCTGTTATCGTTAAAAGAACTTAACTAAAAAATTTGCACTATCTATTAGTTATATAGGTCCTAAAATGTGCCTTGTGAACTATATGGTGCCAAATGTGCAATTCACATTGCAAAAACTTCTAACGGGTCTCAAAATGTTTATTAGAGTCTAATAAGTAAATATTAAAAGTATAACAGTTAACCAATAAAAGGTTTGTCTGTTATCGTTAAAAGAACTTAACTAAAAAATTTGCACTTTACATTAGTTATATAAGTCTTTAAAAGTGCCTTATGAACTATATGGTGCCAAATGTGCAATTCACATTGCAAAAAGTTCTAACGGGTCTCAAAATGTTTATTAGAGTCTAATAAGTAAATAATAAAAGTATAACAGTTAACCAATAAAAGGTTTGTCTGTTATCGTTAAAAGAACTTAACTAAAAAATTTGCACTATACATTAGTTATATAGGTCCTAAAAAGTGCCTTGTGAACTATATGGTGCCAAATGTGCAATTCACATTGCAAAAAGTTCTAACGGGTCTCAAAATGTTTATTAGAGTCTAATAAGTAAATAATAAAAGTATAACAGTTAACCAATAAAAGGTTTGTCTGTTATCGTAAAAGAACTTAACTAAAAAATTTGCACTATACATTAGTTATATAGGTCCTAAAAAGTGCCTTGTGAACTATATGGTGCCAAATGTGCAATTCACATTGAAAAAAGTTCTAACGGCTTTCAAAATGTTTATTAGAGTCTAATAAGTAAATAATAAAAGTATACCAGTTAACCAATAAAAGGTTTGTTTGTTATCGTTAAAAGAACTTAACTAAAAAATTTGCACTATACATTAGTTATATAGGTCCTAAAAAGTGCCTTGTGAACTATATGGTGCCAAATGTGCAATTCACATTGCAAAAAGTTCTAACGGGTCTCAAAATGTTTATTAGAGTCTAATAAGTAAATAATAAAAGTATAACAGATAACCAATATAAGGTTTGTCTGTTATCGTTAAAAGAACTTAACTAAAAAATTTGCACTATACATTAGTTATATAGGTCCTAAAAAGTGCCTTGTGAACTATATGGTGCCAAATGTGCAATTCACATTGCAAAAAGTTCTAACGGGTCTCAAAATGTTTATTAGAGTCTAATAAGTAAATAATAAAAGTATAACAGTTAACCAATAAAAGGTTTGTCTGTTATCGTTAAAAGAACTTAACTAAAAAATTTGCACTATACATTAGTTATATAGGTCCTAAAAAGTGCATTGTGAACTATATGGTGCCAAATGTGCAATTCACATTGCAAAAAGTTCTAACGGGTCTCAAAATGTTTATTAGAGTCTAATAAGTAAATAATAAAAGTATACCAGTTAACCAATAAAAGGTTTGTTTGTTATCGTTAAAAGAACTTAACTAAAAAATTTGCACTATACATTAGTTATATAGGTCCTAAAAAGTGCCTTGTGAACTATATGTTGCCAAATGTGCAATTCACATTGCAAAAAGTTCTAACGGGTCTCAAAATGTTTATTAGAGTCTAATAAGTAAATAATAAAAGTATAACAGTTAACCAATAAAAGGTTTGTCTGTTATCGTTAAAAGAACTTAACTAAAAAATTTGCACTATACATTAGTTATATAGGTCCTAAAAAGTGCCTTGTGAACTATATGGTGCCAAATGTGCAATTCACATTGCAAAAAGTTCTAACCGGTCTCAAAATGTTTATTAGAGTCTAATAAGTAAATAATAAAAGTATAACAGTTAACCAATAAAAGGTTTGTCTGTTATCGTTAAAAGAACTTAACTAAAAAATTTGCACTATACATTAGTTATATAGGTCCTAAAAAGTGCATTGTGAACTATATGGTGCCAAATGTGCAATTCACATTGCAAAAAGTTCTAACGGGTCTCAAAATGTTTATTAGAGTCTAATAAGTAAATAATAAAAGTATAACAGTTAACCAATAAAAGGTTTGTCTGTTATCGTTAAAAGAAATTAACTAAAAATTTTGCACTATACATTAGTTATATAGGTCCTAAAAAGTGCCTTGTGAACTATATGGTGCCAAATGTGCAATTCACATTGCAAAAAGTTCTAACGGGTCTCAAAATGTTTATTAGAGTCTAATAAGTAAATAATAAAAGTATAACAGTTAACCAATAAAAGGTTTGTCTGTTATCGTTAAAAGAACTTAACTAAAAAATTTGCACTATACATTAGTTATATAGGTCCTAAAAAGTGCCTTGTGAACTATATGGTGCCAAATGTGCAATTCACATTGCAAAAAGTTCTAACGGCTCTCAAAATGTTTATTAGAGTCTAATAAGTAAATAATAAAAGTATAACAGTTAACCAATAAAAGGTTTGTCTGTTATCGTTAAAAGAACTTAACTAAAAAATTTGCACTATACATTAGTTATATAGGTCCTAAAAAGTGCCTTGTGAACTATATGGTGCCAAATGTGCAATTCACATTGCAAAAAGTTCTAACGGGTCTCAAAATGTTTATTAGAGTCTAATAAGTAAATAATAAAAGTATAACAGTTAACCAATAAAAGGTTTGTCTGTTATCGTTAAAAGAACTTAACTAAATAATTTGCACTATACATTAGATATATAGGTCCTAAAAAGTGCCTTGTGAACTATATGATGCCAAATGTGCAATTCACATTGCAAAAAGTTCTAACGGGTCTCAAAATGTTTATTAGAGTCTAATAAGTAAATAATAAAAGTATAACAGTTAACCAATAAAAGTTTTGTCTGTTATCGATAAAAGAACTTAACTAAAAAATTTGCACTATACATTAGTTATATAGGTCCTAAAAAGTGCCTTGTGAACTATATGGTGCCAAATGTGCAATTCACATTGCAAAAAGTTCTAACGGGTCTCAAAATGTTTATTAGAGTCTAATAAGTAAATAATAAAAGTATAACAGTTAACCAATAAAAGGTTTGTCTGTTATCGTTAAAAGAACTTAACTAAAACATTTGCACTATACATTAGTTATATAGGTCCTAAAAAGTGCCTTGTGAACTATATGGTGCCAAATGTGCAATTCACATTGCAAAAAGTTCTAACGGGTCTCAAAATGTTTATTAGAGTCTAATAAGTAAATAATAAAAGTATAACAGTTAACCAATAAAAGTTTTGTCTGTTATCGATAAAAGAACTTAACTAAAAAATTTGCACTATACATTAGTTATATAGGTCCTAAAAAGTGCCTTGTGAACTATATGGTGCCAAATGTGCAATTCACATTGCAAAAAGTTCTAACGGGTCTCAAAATGTTTATTAGAGTATAATAAGTAAATAATAAAAGTATAACAGTTAACTAATAAAAGGTTTGTCTGTTATCGTTAGAAGAACTTAACTAAAAAATTTGCACTATACATTAGTTATATAGGTCCTAAAAAGTGCCTTGTGATCTATATGGTGCCAAATGTGCAATTCACATTGCAAAAAGTTCTAACGGGTCTCAAAATGTTTATTAGAGTCTAATAAGTAAATAATAAAAGTATAACAGTTAACCAATAAAAGGTTTGTCTGTTATCGTTAAAAGAACTTAACTAAAAAATTTGCACTATGCATTAGTTATATAGGTCCTAAAACGTGCCTTGTGAACTATATGGTGCCAAATGTGCAATTCACATTGCAAAAAGTTCTAACGGGTCTCAAAATGTTTATTAGAGTCTAATAAGTAAATAATAAAAGTATAACAGTTAACCAATAAAAGGTTTGTCTGTTATCGTTAAAGGAACTTAACTAAAAAATTTGCTCTATACATTAGTTATATAGGTCCTAAAAAGTGCCTTGTGAACTATATGGTGCCAAATGTGCAATTCACATTGCAAAAAGTTCTAACGGCTCTCAAAATGTTTATTAGAGTCTAATAAGTAAATAATAAAAGTATAACAGTTAACCAATAAAAGGTTTGTCTGTTATCGTTAAAAGAACTTAACTAAAAAATTTGCACTATACATTAGTTATATATGTCCTAAAAATTGCCTTGTGAACTATATGGTGCCAAATGTGCAATTCACATTGCAAAAAGTTCTAGCGGGTCTCAAAATGTTTATTAGAGTCTAATAAGTAAATAATAAAAGTATAACAGTTAACCAATAAAAGGTTTGTCTGTTATCGTTAAAAGAACTTAACTAAAAAATTTGCACTTCACATTAGTTATATAGGTCCTAAAAAGTGCCTTGTGAACTATATGGTGCCAAATGTGCAATTCACATTGCAAAAAGTTCTAACGGGTCTCAAAATGTTTATTAGAGTCTAATAAGTAAATAATAAAAGTATAACAGTTAACCAATAAAAGGTTTGTCTGTTATCGTTAAAAGAAATTAACTAAAAAATTTGCACTATACATTAGTTATATAGGTCCTAAAAAGTGCCTTGTGAACTATATGGTGCCAAATGTGCAATTCACATTGCAAAAAGTTCTAACGGGTCTCAAAATGTTTATTAGAGTCTAATAAGTAAATAATAAAAGTATAACAGTTAACCAATAAAAGGTTTGTCTGTTATCGTTAAAAGAACTTAACTAAAAAATTTGCACTATACATTAGTTATATAGGTCCTAAAAAGTGCCTTGTGAACTATATGGTGCCAAATGTGCAATTCACATTGCAAAAGGTTCTAACGGGTCTCAAAATGTTTATTAGAGTCTAATAAGTAAATAATAAAAGTATAACAGTTAACCAATAAAAGGTTTGTCTGTTATCGTTAAAAGAACTTAACTAAAAAATTTGCACTATACATTAGTTATATAGGTCCTAAAAAGTGCCTTGTGAACTATATGGTGCCAAATGTGCAATTCACATTGCAAAAAGTTCTAACGGCTTTCAAAATGTTTATTAGAGTCTAATAAGTAAATAATAAAAGTATACCAGTTAACCAATAAAAGGTTTGTTTGTTATCGTTAAAAGAACTTACCTAAAAAATTGGCACTATACATTAGTTATATAGGTCCTAAAAAGTGCCTTGTGAACTATATGGTGCCAAATGTGCAATTCACATTGCAAAAAGTTCTAACGGGTCTCAAAATGTTTATTAGAGTCTAATAAGTAAATAATAAAAGTATAACAGTTAACCAATAAAAGGTTTGTCTGTTATCGTTAAAAGAAATTAACTAAAAAATTTGCACTATACATTAGTTATATAGGTCCTAAAAAGTGCCTTGTGAACTATATGGTGCCAAATGTGCAATTCACATTGCAAAAAGTTCTAACGGCTCTCAAAATGTTTATTAGAGTCTAATAAGTAAATAATAAAAGTATAACAGTTAACCAATAAAAGGTTTGTCTGTTATCGTTAAAGGAACTTAACTAAAACATCTGCACTATACATTAGTTATATAGGTCCTAAAAAGTGCCTTGTGAACTATATGGTGCCAAATGTGCAATTCACATTGCAAAAAGTTCTAACGGGTCTCAAAATGTTTATTAGAGTCTAATAAGTAAATAATAAAAGTATAACAGTTAACCAATAAAAGGTTTGTCTGTTATCGTTAAAAGAACTTAACTAAAAAATTTGCACTATACATTAGTTATATAGGTCCTAAAAATTGCCTTGTGAACTATATGGTGCCAAATGTGCAATTCACATTGCAAAAAGTTCTAGCGGGTCTCAAAATGTTTATTAGAGTCTAATAAGTAAATAATAAAAGTATAACAGTTAACCAATAAAAGGTTTGTCTGTTATCGTAAAAGAACTTAACTAAAAAATTTGCACTATACATTAGTTATATAGGTTCTGAAAAGTGCCTTGTGAACTATATGGTGCCAAATGTGCAATTCACATTGAAAAAAGTTCTAACGGGTCTCAAAATGTTTATTAGAGTCTAATAAGTAAATAATAAAAGTATAACAGTTAACCAATAAAAGGTTTGTCTGTTATCGTTAAAAGAACTTAACTAAAAAATGTGCACTATACATTAGTTATATAGGTCCTAAAAAGTGCCTTGTGAACTATATGGTGCCAAATGTGCAATTCACATTGCAAAAAGTTCTAACGGCTTTCAAAATGTTTATTAGAGTCTAATAAGTAAATAATAAAAGTATACCAGTTAACCAATAAAAGGTTTGTTTGTTATCGTTAAAAGAACTTAACTAAAAAATTTGCACTATACATTAGTTATATAGGTCCTAAAAAGTGCCTTGTGAACTATATGGTGCCAAATGTGCAATTCACATTGCAAAAAGTTCTAACGGCTCTCAAAATGTTTATTAGAGTCTAATAAGTAAATAATAAAAGTATAACAGTTAACCAATAAAAGGTTTGTCTGTTATCGTTAAAAGAACTTAACTAAAAAATTTGCACTATACATTAGTTATATAGGTCCTAAAAAGTGCCTTGTGAACTATATGGTGCCAAATGTGCAATTCACATTGCAAAAAGTTCTAACGGGTCTCAAAATGTTTATTAGAGTCTAATAAGTAAATAATAAAAGTATAACAGTTAACCAATAAAAGGTTTGTCTGTTATCGTTAAAAGAACTTAACTAAAAAATTTGCACTATACATTAGTTATATAGGTCCTAAAAAGTGCCTTGTGAACTATATGGTGCCAAATGTGCAATTCACATTGCAAAAAGTTCTAACGGCTCTCAAAATGTTTATTAGAGTCTAATAAGTAAATAATAAAAGTATAACAGTTAACCAATAAAAGGTTTGTCTGTTATCGTTAAAAGAACTTAACTAAATAATTTGCACTATACATTAGTTATATAGGTCCTAAAAAGTGCCTTGTGAACTATATGATGCCAAATGTGCAATTCACATTGCAAAAAGTTCTAACGGGTCTCAAAATGTTTATTAGAGTCTAATAAGTAAATAATAAAAGTATAACAGTTAACCAATAAAAGTTTTGTCTGTTATCGTTAAAAGAACTTAACTAAAAAATTTGCACTATACATTAGTTATATAGGTCCTAAAAAGTGCCTTGTGAACTATATGATGCCAAATGTGCAATTCACATTGCAAAAAGTTCTAACGGGTCTCAAAATGTTTATTAGAGTCTAATAAGTAAATAATAAAAGTATAACAGTTAACCAATAAAAGTTTTGTCTGTTATCGATAAAAGAACTTAACCAAAAAATTTGCACTATACATTAGTTATATAGGTCCTAAAAAGTGCCTTGTGAACTATATGGTGCCAAATGTGCAATTCACATTGCAAAAAGTTCTAACGGGTCTCAAAATGTTTATTAGAGTCTAATAAGTAAATAATAAAAGTATAACAGTTAACCAATAAAAGGTTTGTCTGTTATCGTTAAAAGAACTTAACTAAAAAATTTGCACTATACATTAGTTATATAGGTCCTAAAAAGTGCCTTGTGAACTATATGGTGCCAAATGTGCAATTCACATTGCAAAAAGTTCTAACGGGTCTCAAAATGTTTATTAGAGTCTAATAAGTAAATAATAAAAGTATAACAGTTAACCAATAAAAGTTTTGTCTGTTATCGATAAAAGAACTTAACTAAAAAATTTGCACTATACATTAGTTATATAGGTCCTAAAAAGTGCCTTGTGAACTATATGGTGCCAAATGTGCAATTCACATTGCAAAAAGTTCTAACGGGTCTCAAAATGTTTATTAGAGTCTAATAAGTAAATAATAAAAGTATAACAGTTAACTAATAAAAGGTTTGTCTGTTATCGTTAAAAGAACTTAACTAAAAAATTTGCACTATACATTAGTTATATAGGTCCTAAAAAGTGCCTTGTGATCTATATGGTGCCAAATGTGCAATTCACATTGCAAAAAGTTCTAACGGGTCTCAAAATGTTTATTAGAGTCTAATAAGTAAATAATAAAAGTATAACAGTTAACCAATAAAAGGTTTGTCTGTTATCGTTAAAAGAACTTAACTAAAAAATTTGCACTATACATTAGTTATATAGGTCCTAAAAAGTGCCTTGTGAACTATATGGTGCCAAATGTGCAATTCACATTGCAAAAAGTTCTAACGGGTCTCAAAATGTTTATTAGAGTCTAATAAGTAAATAATAAAAGTATAACAGTTAACCAATAAAAGGTTTGTCTGTTATCGTTAAAGGAACTTAACTAAAAAATTTGCTCTATACATTAGTTATATAGGTCCTAAAAAGTGCCTTGTGAACTATATGGTGCCAAATGTGCAATTCACATTGCAAAAAGTTCTAACGGCTCTCAAAATGTTTATTAGAGTCTAATAAGTAAATAATAAAAGTATAACAGTTAACCAATAAAAGGTTTGTCTGTTATCGTTAAAAGAACTTAACTAAAAAATTTGCACTATACATTAGTTATATATGTCCTAAAAATTGCCTTGTGAACTATATGGTGCCAAATGTGCAATTCACATTGAAAAAAGTTCTAGCGGGTCTCAAAATGTTTATTAGAGTCTAATAAGTAAATAATAAAAGTATAACAGTTAACCAATAAAAGGTTTGTCTGTTATCGCTAAAAGAACTTAACTAAAAAATTTGCACTTCACATTAGTTATATAGGTCCTAAAAAGTGCCTTGTGAACTATATGGTGCCAAATGTGCAATTCACATTGAAAAAAGTTCTAACGGGTCTCAAAATGTTTATTAGAGTCTAATAAGTAAATAATAAAAGTATAACAGTTAACCAATAAAAGGTTTGTCTGTTATCGTTAAAGGAACTTAACTAAAAAATGTGCACTATACATTAGTTATATAGGTCCTAAAAAGTGCCTTGTGAACTATATGGTGCCAAATGTGCAATTCACATTGCAAAAAGTTCTAACGGGTCTCAAAATGTTTATTAGAGTCTAATAAGTAAATAATAAAAGTATAACAGTTAACCAATAAAAGGTTTGTCTGTTATCGCTAAAAGAACTTAACTAAAAAATTTGCACTTCACATTAGTTATATAGGTCCTAAAAAGTGCCTTGTGAACTATATGGTGCCAAATGTGCAATTCACATTGAAAAAAGTTCTAACGGGTCTCAAAATGTTTATTAGAGTCTAATAAGTAAATAATAAAAGTATAACAGTTAACCAATAAAAGGTTTGTCTGTTATCGTTAAAGGAACTTAACTAAAAAATGTGCACTATACATTAGTTATATAGGTCCTAAAAAGTGCCTTGTGAACTATATGGTGCCAAATGTGCAATTCACATTGCAAAAAGTTCTAACGGGTCTCAAAATGTTTATTAGAGTCTAATAAGTAAATAATAAAAGTATAACAGTTAACCAATAAAAGGTTTGTCTGTTATCGATAAAAGAACTTAACAAAAAAATTTGCACTATACATTAGTTATATAGGTCCTAAAAAGTGCCTTGTGAACTATATGCTGCCAAATGTGCAATTCACATTGCAAAAAGTTCTAACGGGTCTCAAAATTTTTATTAGAGTCTAATAAGTAAATAATAAAAGTATAACAGTTAACCAATAAAAGGTTTGTCTGTTATCGTTAAAAGAACTTAACTAAAACATTTGCACTATACATTAGTTATATAGGTCCTAAAAAGTGCCTTGTGAACTATATGGTGCCAAATGTGCAATTCACATTGCAAAAAGTTCTAACGGCTCTCAAAATGTTTATTAGAGTCTAATAAGTAAATAATAAAAGTATAACAGTTAACCAATAAAAGGTTTGTCTGTTATCGTTAAAGGAACTTAACTAAAAAATTTGCACTATACATTAGTTATATAGGTCCTAAAAAGTGCCTTGTGATCTATATGGTGCCAAATGTGCAATTCACATTGCAAAAAGTTCTAACGGGTCTCAAAATGTTTATTAGAGTCTAATAAGTAAATAATAAAAGTATAACAGTTAACCAATAAAAGGTTTGTCTGTTATCGTTAAAAGAACTTAACTAAAAAATTTGCACTATACATTAGTTATATATGTCCTAAAAATTGCCTTGTGAACTATATGGTGCCAAATGTGCAATTCACATTGCAAAAAGTTCTAGCGGGTCTCAAAATGTTTATTAGAGTCTAATAAGTAAATAATAAAAGTATAACAGTTAACCAATAAAAGGTTTGTCTGTTATCGTTAAAAGAACTTAACTAAAAAATTTGCACTTCACATTAGTTATATAGGTCCTAAAAAGTGCCTTGTGAACTATATGGTGCCAAATGTGCAATTCACATTGAAAAAAGTTCTAACGGGTCTCAAAATGTTTATTAGAGTCTAATAAGTAAATAATAAAAGTATAACAGTTAACCAATAAAAGGTTTGTCTGTTATCGTTAAAGGAACTTAACTAAAAAATGTGCACTATACATTAGTTATATAGGTCCTAAAAAGTGCCTTGTGAACTATATGGTGCCAAATGTGCAATTCACATTGCAAAAAGTTCTAACGGGTCTCAAAATGTTTATTAGAGTCTAATAAGTAAATAATAAAAGTATAACAGTTAACCAATAAAAGGTTTGTCTGTTATCGATAAAAGAACTTAACAAAAAAATTTGCACTATACATTAGTTATATAGGTCCTAAAAAGTGCCTTGTGAACTATATGCTGCCAAATGTGCAATTCACATTGCAAAAAGTTCTAACGGGTCTCAAAATGTTTATTAGAGTCTAATAAGTAAATAATAAAAGTATAACAGTTAACCAATAAAAGGTTTGTCTGTTATCGTTAAAAGAAATTAACTAAAAAATTTGCACTATACATTAGTTATATAGGTCCTAAAAAGTGCCTTGTGAACTATATGGTGCCAAATGTGCAATTCACATTGCAAAAAGTTCTAACGGGTCTCAAAATGTTTATTAGAGTCTAATAAGTAAATAATAAAAGTATAACAGTTAACCAATAAAAGGTTTGTCTGTTATCGTTAAAAGAACTTAACTAAAAAATTTGCACTATACATTAGTTATATAGGTCCTAAAAAGTGCCTTGTGAACTATATGGTGCCAAATGTGCAATTCACATTGCAAAAAGTTCTAACGGCTCTCAAAATGTTTATTAGAGTCTAATAAGTAAATAATAAAAGTATAACAGTTAACCAATAAAAGGTTTGTCTGTTATCGTTAAAAGAACTTAACTAAAAAATTTGCACTATACATTAGTTATATAGGTCCTAAAAAGTGCCTTGTGAACTATATGGTGCCAAATGTGCAATTCACATTGCAAAAAGTTCTAACGGGTCTCAAAATGTTTATTAGAGTCTAATAAGTAAATAATAAAAGTATAACAGTTAACCAATAAAAGGTTTGTCTGTTATCGTTAAAAGAACTTAACTAAATAATTTGCACTATACATTAGTTATATAGGTCCTAAAAAGTGCCTTGTGAACTATATGATGCCAAATGTGCAATTCACATTGCAAAAAGTTCTAACGGGTCTCAAAATGTTTATTAGAGTCTAATAAGTAAATAATAAAAGTATAACAGTTAACCAATAAAAGTTTTGTCTGTTATCGATAAAAGAACTTAACTAAAAAATTTGCACTATACATTAGTTATATAGGTCCTAAAAAGTGCCTTGTGAACTATATGGTGCCAAATGTGCAATTCACATTGCAAAAAGTTCTAACGGGTCTCAAAATGTTTATTAGAGTCTAATAAGTAAATAATAAAAGTATAACAGTTAACCAATAAAAGGTTTGTCTGTTATCGTTAAAAGAACTTAACTAAAAAATTTGCACTATACATTAGTTATATAGGTCCTAAAAAGTGCCTTGTGAACTATATGGTGCCAAATGTGCAATTCACATTGCAAAAAGTTCTAACGGGTCTCAAAATGTTTATTAGAGTCTAATAAGTAAATAATAAAAGTATAACAGTTAACCAATAAAAGGTTTGTCTGTTATCGATAAAAGAACTTAACTAAAAAATTTGCACTATACATTAGTTATATAGGTCCTAAAAAGTGCCTTGTGAACTATATGGTGCCAAATGTGCAATTCACATTGCAAAAAGTTCTAACGGGTCTCAAAATGTTTATTAGAGTCTAATAAGTAAATAATAAAAGTATAACAGTTAACTAATAAAAGGTTTGTCTGTTATCGTTAAAAGAACTTAACTAAAAAATTTGCACTATACATTAGTTATATAGGTCCTAAAAAGTGCCTTGTGATCTATATGGTGCCAAATGTGCAATTCACATTGCAAAAAGTTCTAACGGGTCTCAAAATGTTTATTAGAGTCTAATAAGTAAATAATAAAAGTATAACAGTTAACCAATAAAAGGTTTGTCTGTTATCGTTAAAAGAACTTAACTAAAAAATTTGCACTATGCATTAGTTATATAGGTCCTAAAACGTGCCTTGTGAACTATATGGTGCCAAATGTGCAATTCACATTGCAAAAAGTTCTAACGGGTCTCAAAATGTTTATTAGAGTCTAATAAGTAAATAATAAAAGTATAACAGTTAACCAATAAAAGGTTTGTCTGTTATCGTTAAAGGAACTTAACTAAAAAATTTGCTCTATACATTAGTTATATAGGTCCTAAAAAGTGCCTTGTGAACTATATGGTGCCAAATGTGCAATTCACATTGCAAAAAGTTCTAACGGCTCTCAAAATGTTTATTAGAGTCTAATAAGTAAATAATAAAAGTATAACAGTTAACCAATAAAAGGTTTGTCTGTTATCGTTAAAAGAACTTAACTAAAAAATTTGCACTATACATTAGTTATATATGTCCTAAAAATTGCCTTGTGAACTATATGGTGCCAAATGTGCAATTCACATTGCAAAAAGTTCTAGCGGGTCTCAAAATGTTTATTAGAGTCTAATAAGTAAATAATAAAAGTATAACAGTTAACCAATAAAAGGTTTGTCTGTTATCGTTAAAAGAACTTAACTAAAAAATTTGCACTTCACATTAGTTATATAGGTCCTAAAAAGTGCCTTGTGAACTATATGGTGCCAAATGTGCAATTCACATTGCAAAAAGTTCTAACGGGTCTCAAAATGTTTATTAGAGTCTAATAAGTAAATAATAAAAGTATAACAGTTAACCAATAAAAGGTTTGTCTGTTATCGTTAAAAGAAATTAACTAAAAAATTTGCACTATACATTAGTTATATAGGTCCTAAAAAGTGCCTTGTGAACTATATGGTGCCAAATGTGCAATTCACATTGCAAAAAGTTCTAACGGGTCTCAAAATGTTTATTAGAGTCTAATAAGTAAATAATAAAAGTATAACAGTTAACCAATAAAAGGTTTGTCTGTTATCGTTAAAAGAACTTAACTAAAAAATTTGCACTATACATTAGTTATATAGGTCCTAAAAAGTGCCTTGTGAACTATATGGTGCCAAATGTGCAATTCACATTGCAAAAAGTTCTAACGGGTCTCAAAATGTTTATTAGAGTCTAATAAGTAAATAATAAAAGTATAACAGTTAACCAATAAAAGGTTTGTCTGTTATCGTTAAAAGAACTTAACTAAAAAATTTGCACTATACATTAGTTATATAGGTCCTAAAAAGTGCCTTGTGAACTATATGGTGCCAAATGTGCAATTCACATTGCAAAAAGTTCTAACGGCTTTCAAAATGTTTATTAGAGTCTAATAAGTAAATAATAAAAGTATACCAGTTAACCAATAAAAGGTTTGTTTGTTATCGTTAAAAGAACTTACCTAAAAAATTTGCACTATACATTAGTTATATAGGTCCTAAAAAGTGCCTTGTGAACTATATGGTGCCAAATGTGCAATTCACATTGCAAAAAGTTCTAACGGGTCTCAAAATGTTTATTAGAGTCTAATAAGTAAATAATAAAAGTATAACAGTTAACCAATAAAAGGTTTGTCTGTTATCGTTAAAAGAAATTAACTAAAAAATTTGCACTATACATTAGTTATATAGGTCCTAAAAAGTGCCTTGTGAACTATATGGTGCCAAATGTGCAATTCACATTGCAAAAAGTTCTAACGGCTCTCAAAATGTTTATTAGAGTCTAATAAGTAAATAATAAAAGTATAACAGTTAACCAATAAAAGGTTTGTCTGTTATCGTTAAAGGAACTTAACTAAAACATCTGCACTATACATTAGTTATATAGGTCCTAAAAAGTGCCTTGTGAACTATATGGTGCCAAATGTGCAATTCACATTGCAAAAAGTTCTAACGGGTCTCAAAATGTTTATTAGAGTCTAATAAGTAAATAATAAAAGTATAACAGTTAACCAATAAAAGGTTTGTCTGTTATCGTTAAAAGAACTTAACTAAAAAATTTGCACTATACATTAGTTATATAGGTCCTAAAAATTGCCTTGTGAACTATATGGTGCCAAATGTGCAATTCACATTGCAAAAAGTTCTAGCGGGTCTCAAAATGTTTATTAGAGTCTAATAAGTAAATAATAAAAGTATAACAGTTAACCAATAAAAGGTTTGTCTGTTATCGTAAAAGAACTTAACTAAAAAATTTGCACTATACATTAGTTATATAGGTTCTGAAAAGTGCCTTGTGAACTATATGGTGCCAAATGTGCAATTCACATTGAAAAAAGTTCTAACGGGTCTCAAAATGTTTATTAGAGTCTAATAAGTAAATAATAAAAGTATAACAGTTAACCAATAAAAGGTTTGTCTGTTATCGTTAAAAGAACTTAACTAAAAAATGTGCACTATACATTAGTTATATAGGTCCTAAAAAGTGCCTTGTGAACTATATGGTGCCAAATGTGCAATTCACATTGCAAAAAGTTCTAACGGCTTTCAAAATGTTTATTAGAGTCTAATAAGTAAATAATAAAAGTATACCAGTTAACCAATAAAAGGTTTGTTTGTTATCGTTAAAAGAACTTAACTAAAAAATTTGCACTATACATTAGTTATATAGGTCCTAAAAAGTGCCTTGTGAACTATATGGTGCCAAATGTGCAATTCACATTGCAAAAAGTTCTAACGGCTCTCAAAATGTTTATTAGAGTCTAATAAGTAAATAATAAAAGTATAACAGTTAACCAATAAAAGGTTTGTCTGTTATCGTTAAAAGAAATTAACTAAAAAATTTGCACTATACATTAGTTATATAGGTCCTAAAAAGTGCCTTGTGAACTATATGGTGCCAAATGTGCAATTCACATTGCAAAAAGTTCTAACGGGTCTCAAAATGTTTATTAGAGTCTAATAAGTAAATAATAAAAGTATAACAGTTAACCAATAAAAGGTTTGTCTGTTATCGTTAAAAGAACTTAACTAAAAAATTTGCACTATACATTAGTTATATAGGTCCTAAAAAGTGCCTTGTGAACTATATGGTGCCAAATGTGCAATTCACATTGCAAAAAGTTCTAACGGCTCTCAAAATGTTTATTAGAGTCTAATAAGTAAATAATAAAAGTATAACAGTTAACCAATAAAAGGTTTGTCTGTTATCGTTAAAAGAACTTAACTAAATAATTTGCACTATACATTAGTTATATAGGTCCTAAAAAGTGCCTTGTGAACTATATGATGCCAAATGTGCAATTCACATTGCAAAAAGTTCTAACGGGTCTCAAAATGTTTATTAGAGTCTAATAAGTAAATAATAAAAGTATAACAGTTAACCAATAAAAGTTTTGTCTGTTATCGTTAAAAGAACTTAACTAAAAAATTTGCACTATACATTAGTTATATAGGTCCTAAAAAGTGCCTTGTGAACTATATGATGCCAAATGTGCAATTCACATTGCAAAAAGTTCTAACGGGTCTCAAAATGTTTATTAGAGTCTAATAAGTAACTAATAAAAGTATAACAGTTAACCAATAAAAGTTTTGTCTGTTATCGATAAAAGAACTTAACCAAAATGTTTGCACTATACATTAGTTATATAGGTCCTAAAAAGTGCCTTGTGAACTATATGGTGCCAAATGTGCAATTCACATTGCAAAAAGTTCTAACGGGTCTCAAAATGTTTATTAGAGTCTAATAAGTAAATAATAAAAGTATAACAGTTAACCAATAAAAGGTTTGTCTGTTATCGTTAAAAGAACTTAACTAAAAAATTTGCACTATACATTAGTTATATAGGTCCTAAAAAGTGCCTTGTGAACTATATGGTGCCAAATGTGCAATTCACATTGCAAAAAGTTCTAACGGGTCTCAAAATGTTTATTAGAGTCTAATAAGTAAATAATAAAAGTATAACAGTTAACCAATAAAAGTTTTGTCTGTTATCGATAAAAGAACTTAACTAAAAAATTTGCACTATACATTAGTTATATAGGTCCTAAAAAGTGCCTTGTGAACTATATGGTGCCAAATGTGCAATTCACATTGCAAAAAGTTCTAACGGGTCTCAAAATGTTTATTAGAGTCTAATAAGTAAATAATAAAAGTATAACAGTTAACTAATAAAAGGTTTGTCTGTTATCGTTAAAAGAACTTAACTAAAAAATTTGCACTATACATTAGTTATATAGGTCCTAAAAAGTGCCTTGTGATCTATATGGTGCCAAATGTGCAATTCACATTGCAAAAAGTTCTAACGGGTCTCAAAATGTTTATTAGAGTCTAATAAGTAAATAATAAAAGTATAACAGTTAACCAATAAAAGGTTTGTCTGTTATCGTTAAAAGAACTTAACTAAAAAATTTGCACTTTGCATTAGTTATATAGGTCCTAAAAAGTGCCTTGTGAACTATATGGTGCCAAATGTGCAATTCACATTGCAAAAAGTTCTAACGGCTCTCAAAATGTTTATTAGAGTCTAATAAGTAAATAATAAAAGTATAACAGTTAACCAATAAAAGGTTTGTCTGTTATCGTTAAAGGAACTTAACTAAAAAATTTGCTCTATACATTAGTTATATAGGTCCTAAAAAGTGCCTTGTGAACTATATGGTGCCAAATGTGCAATTCACATTGCAAAAAGTTCTAACGGCTCTCAAAATGTTTATTAGAGTCTAATAAGTAAATAATAAAAGTATAACAGTTAACCAATAAAAGGTTTGTCTGTTATCGTTAAAAGAACTTAACTAAAAAATTTGCACTATACATTAGTTATATATGTCGTATAAATTGCCTTGTGAACTATATGGTGCCAAATGTGCAATTCACATTGCAAAAAGTTCTAGCGGGTCTCAAAATGTTTATTAGAGTCTAATAAGTAAATAATAAAAGTATAACAGTTAACCAATAAAAGGTTTGTCTGTTATCGTTAAAAGAACTTAACTAAATAATTTGCACTATACATTAGTTATATAGGTCCTAAAAAGTGCCTTGTGAACTATATGATGCCAAATGTGCAATTCACATTGCAAAAAGTTCTAACGGGTCTCAAAATGTTTATTAGAGTCTAATAAGTAAATAATAAAAGTATAACAGTTAACCAATAAAAGTTTTGTCTGTTATCGTTAAAAGAACTTAACTAAAAAATTTGCACTATACATTAGTTATATAGGTCCTAAAAAGTGCCTTGTGAACTATATGATGCCAAATGTGCAATTCACATTGCAAAAAGTTCTAACGGGTCTCAAAATGTTTATTAGAGTCTAATAAGTAAATAATAAAAGTATAACAGTTAACCAATAAAAGTTTTGTCTGTTATCGATAAAAGAACTTAACCAAAATCTTTGCACTATACATTAGTTATATAGGTCCTAAAAAGTGCCTTGTGAACTATATGGTGCCAAATGTGCAATTCACATTGCAAAAAGTTCTAACGGGTCTCAAAATGTTTATTAGAGTCTAATAAGTAAATAATAAAAGTATAACAGTTAACCAATAAAAGGTTTGTCTGTTATCGTTAAAAGAACTTAACTAAAAAATTTGCACTATACATTAGTTATATAGGTCCTAAAAAGTGCCTTGTGAACTATATGGTGCCAAATGTGCAATTCACATTGCAAAAAGTTCTAACGGGTCTCAAAATGTTTATTAGAGTCTAATAAGTAAATAATAAAAGTATAACAGTTAACCAATAAAAGTTTTGTCTGTTATCGTTAAAAGAACTTAACTAAAAAATTTGCACTATACATTAGTTATATAGGTCCTAAAAAGTGCCTTGTGAACTATATGGTGCCAAATGTGCAATTCACATTGCAAAAAGTTCTAACGGGTCTCAAAATGTTTATTAGAGTCTAATAAGTAAATAATAAAAGTATAACAGTTAACTAATAAAAGGTTTGTCTGTTATCGTTAAAAGAACTTAACTAAAAAATTTGCACTATACATTGGTTATATAGGTCCTAAAAAGTGCCTTCTGATCTATATGGTGCCAAATGTGCAATTCACATTGCAAAAAGTTCTAACGGGTCTCAAAATGTTTATTAGAGTCTAATAAGTAAATAATAAAAGTATAACAGTTAACCAATAAAAGGTTTGTCTGTTATCGTTAAAAGAACTTAACTAAAAAATTTGCACTATGCATTAGTTATATAGGTCCTAAAAAGTGCCTTGTGAACTATATGGTGCCAAATGTGCAATTCACATTGCAAAAAGTTCTAACGGCTCTCAAAATGTTTATTAGAGTCTAATAAGTAAATAATAAAAGTATAACAGTTAACCAATAAAAGGTTTGTCTGTTATCGTTAAAGGAACTCAACTAAAAAATTTGCTCTATACATTAGTTATATAGGTCCTAAAAAGTGCCTTGTGAACTATATGGTGCCAAATGTGCAATTCACATTGCAAAAAGTTCTAACGGCTCTCAAAATTTTTATTAGAGTCTAATAAGTAAATAATAAAAGTATAACAGTTAACCAATAAAAGGTTTGTCTGTTATCGTTAAAAGAACTTAACTAAAAAATTTGCACTATACATTAGTTATATATGTCCTAAAAATTGCCTTGTGAACTATATGGTGCCAAATGTGCAATTCACATTGCAAAAAGTTCTAGCGGGTCTCAAAATGTTTATTAGAGTCTAATAAGTAAATAATAAAAGTATAACAGTTAACCAATAAAAGGTTTGTCTGTTATCGTTAAAAGAACTTAACTAAAAAATTTGCACTTCACATTAGTTATATAGGTCCTAAAAAGTGCCTTGTGAACTATATGGTGCCAAATGTGCAATTCACATTGAAAAAAGTTCTAACGGGTCTCAAAATGTTTATTAGAGTCTAATAAGTAAATAATAAAAGTATAACAGTTAACCAATAAAAGGTTTGTCTGTTATCGTTAAAGGAACTTAACTAAAAAATGTGCACTATACATTAGTTATATAGGTCCTAAAAAGTGCCTTGTGAACTATATGGTGCCAAATGTGCAATTCACATTGCAAAAAGTTCTAACGGGTCTCAAAATGTTTATTAGAGTCTAATAAGTAAATAATAAAAGTATAACAGTTAACCAATAAAAGGTTTGTCTGTTATCGATAAAAGAACTTAACAAAAAAATTTGCACTATACATTAGTTATATAGGTCCTAAAAAGTGCCTTGTGAACTATATGGTGCCAAATGTGCAATTCACATTGCAAAAAGTTCTAACGGGTCTCAAAATGTTTATTAGAGTCTAATAAGTAAATAATAAAAGTATAACAGTTAACCAATAAAAGGTTTGTCTGTTATCGTTAAAAGAACTTAACTAAAACATTTGCACTATACATTAGTTATATAGGTCCTAAAAAGTGCCTTGTGAACTATATGGTGCCAAATGTGCAATTCACATTGCAAAAAGTTCTAACGGCTCTCAAAATGTTTATTAGAGTCTAATAAGTAAATAATAAAAGTATAACAGTTAACCAATAAAAGGTTTGTCTGTTATCGTTAAAGGAACTTAACCAAAAAATTTGCACTATACATTAGTTATATATGTCCTAAAAATTGCCTTGTGAACTATATGGTGCCAAATGTGCAATTCACATTGCAAAAAGTTCTAGCGGGTCTCAAAATGTTTATTAGAGTCTAATAAGTAAATAATAAAAGTATAACAGTTAACCAATAAAAGGTTTGTCTGTTATCGTTAAAAGAACTTAACTAAAAAATTTGCACTATACATTAGTTATATAGGTCCTAAAAAGTGCCTTGTGAACTATATGGTGCCAAATGTGCAATTCACATTGAAAAAAGTTCTAACGGCTCTCAAAATGTTTATTAGAGTCTAATAAGTAAATAATAAAAGTATAACAGTTAACCAATAAAAGGTTTGTCTGTTATCGTTAAAGGAACTTAACTAAAAAATGTGCACTATACATTAGTTATATAGGTCCTAAAAAGTGCCTTGTGAACTATATGGTGCCAAATGTGCAATTCACATTGCAAAAAGTTCTAACGGGTCTCAAAATGTTTATTAGAGTCTAATAAGTAAATAATAAAAGTATAACAGTTAACCAATAAAAGGTTTGTCTGTTATCGATAAAAGAACTTAACAAAAAAATTTGCACTATACATTAGTTATATAGGTCCTAAAAAGTGCCTTGTGAACTATATGCTGCCAAATGTGCAATTCACATTGCAAAAAGTTCTAACGGGTCTCAAAATGTTTATTAGAGTCTAATAAGTAAATAATAAAAGTATAACAGTTAACCAATAAAAGGTTTGTCTGTTATCGTTAAAAGAACTTAACTAAAACATTTGCACTATACATTAGTTATATAGGTCCTAAAAAGTGCCTTGTGAACTATATGGTGCCAAATGTGCAATTCACATTGCAAAAAGTTCTAACGGCTCTCAAAATGTTTATTAGAGTCTAATAAGTAAATAATAAAAGTATAACAGTTAACCAATAAAAGGTTTGTCTGTTATCGTTAAAAGAACTTAACTAAAAAATTTGCAATATACATTAGTTATATAGGTCCTAAAAAGTGCTTTGTGAACTATATGATGCCAAATGTGCAATTCACATTGCAAAAAGTTCTAACGGGTCTCAAAATGTTTATTAGAGTCTAATAAGTAAATAATAAAAGTATAACAGTTAACCAATAAAAGTTTTGTCTGTTATCGATAAAAGAACTTAACTAAAAAATTTGCACTATACATTAGTTATATAGGTCCTAAAAAGTGCCTTGTGAACTATATGGTGCCAAATGTGCAATTCACATTGCAAAAAGTTCTAACGGGTCTCAAAATGTTTATTAGAGTCTAATAAGTAAATAATAAAAGTATAACAGTTAACTAATAAAAGGTTTGTCTGTTATCGTTAAAAGAACTTAACTAAAAAATTTGCACTATACATTAGTTATATAGGTCCTAAAAAGTGCCTTGTGATCTATATGGTGCCAAATGTGCAATTCACATTGCAAAAAGTTCTAACGGGTCTCAAAATGTTTATTAGAGTCTAATAAGTAAATAATAAAAGTATAACAGTTAACCAATAAAAGGTTTGTCTGTTATCGTTAAAAGAACTTAACTAAAAAATTTGCACTATACATTAGTTATATAGGTCCTAAAAAGTGCCTTGTGAACTATATGGTGCCAAATGTGCAATTCACATTGCAAAAAGTTCTAACGGGTCTCAAAATGTTTATTAGAGTCTAATAAGTAAATAATAAAAGTATAACAGTTAACCAATAAAAGGTTTGTCTGTTATCGTTAAAGGAACTTAACTAAAAAATTTGCTCTATACATTAGTTATATAGGTCCTAAAAAGTGCCTTGTGAACTATATGGTGCCAAATGTGCAATTCACATTGCAAAAAGTTCTAACGGCTCTCAAAATGTTTATTAGAGTCTAATAAGTAAATAATAAAAGTATAACAGTTAACCAATAAAAGGTTTGTCTGTTATCGTTAAAAGAACTTAACTAAAAAATTTGCACTATACATTAGTTATATATGTCCTAAAAATTGCCTTGTGAACTATATGGTGCCAAATGTGCAATTCACATTGAAAAAAGTTCTAGCGGGTCTCAAAATGTTTATTAGAGTCTAATAAGTAAATAATAAAAGTATAACAGTTAACCAATAAAAGGTTTGTCTGTTATCGTTAAAAGAACTTAACTAAAAAATTTGCACTTCACATTAGTTATATAGGTCCTAAAAAGTGCCTTGTGAACTATATGGTGCCAAATGTGCAATTCACATTGAAAAAAGTTCTAACGGGTCTCAAAATGTTTATTAGAGTCTAATAAGTAAATAATAAAAGTATAACAGTTAACCAATAAAAGGTTTGTCTGTTATCGTTAAAGGAACTTAACTAAAAAATGTGCACTATACATTAGTTATATAGGTCCTAAAAAGTGCCTTGTGAACTATATGGTGCCAAATGTGCAATTCACATTGCAAAAAGTTCTAACGGGTCTCAAAATGTTTATTAGAGTCTAATAAGTAAATAATAAAAGTATAACAGTTAACCAATAAAAGGTTTGTCTGTTATCGATAAAAGAACTTAACAAAAAAATTTGCACTATACATTAGTTATATAGGTCCTAAAAAGTGCCTTGTGAACTATATGCTGCCAAATGTGCAATTCACATTGCAAAAAGTTCTAACGGGTCTCAAAATGTTTATTAGAGTCTAATAAGTAAATAATAAAAGTATAACAGTTAACCAATAAAAGGTTTGTCTGTTATCGTTAAAAGAACTTAACTAAAACATTTGCACTATACATTAGTTATATAGGTCCTAAAAAGTGCCTTGTGAACTATATGGTGCCAAATGTGCAATTCACATTGCAAAAAGTTCTAACGGCTCTCAAAATGTTTATTAGAGTCTAATAAGTAAATAATAAAAGTATAACAGTTAACCAATAAAAGGTTTGTCTGTTATCGTTAAAGGAACTTAACTAAAAAATTTGCACTATACATTAGTTATATAGGTCCTAAAAAGTGCCTTGTGATCTATATGGTGCCAAATGTGCAATTCACATTGCAAAAAGTTCTAACGGGTCTCAAAATGTTTATTAGAGTCTAATAAGTAAATAATAAAAGTATAACAGTTAACCAATAAAAGGTTTGTCTGTTATCGTTAAAAGAACTTAACTAAAAAATTTGCACTATACATTAGTTATATATGTCCTAAAAATTGCCTTGTGAACTATATGGTGCCAAATGTGCAATTCACATTGCAAAAAGTTCTAGCGGGTCTCAAAATGTTTATTAGAGTCTAATAAGTAAATAATAAAAGTATAACAGTTAACCAATAAAAGGTTTGTCTGTTATCGTTAAAAGAACTTAACTAAAAAATTTGCACTTCACATTAGTTATATAGGTCCTAAAAAGTGCCTTGTGAACTATATGGTGCCAAATGTGCAATTCACATTGAAAAAAGTTCTAACGGGTCTCAAAATGTTTATTAGAGTCTAATAAGTAAATAATAAAAGTATAACAGTTAACCAATAAAAGGTTTGTCTGTTATCGTTAAAGGAACTTAACTAAAAAATGTGCACTATACATTAGTTATATAGGTCCTAAAAAGTGCCTTGTGAACTATATGGTGCCAAATGTGCAATTCACATTGCAAAAAGTTCTAACGGGTCTCAAAATGTTTATTAGAGTCTAATAAGTAAATAATAAAAGTATAACAGTTAACCAATAAAAGGTTTGTCTGTTATCGATAAAAGAACTTAACTAAAAAATTTGCACTATACATTAGTTATATAGGTCCTAAAAAGTGCCTTGTGAACTATATGCTGCCAAATGTGCAATTCACATTGCAAAAAGTTCTAACGGGTCTCAAAATGTTTATTAGAGTCTAATAAGTAAATAATAAAAGTATAACAGTTAACCAATAAAAGGTTTGTCTGTAATCGTTAAAAGAACTTAACTAAAACATTTGCACTATACATTAGTTATATAGGTCCTAAAAAGTGCCTTGTGAACTATATGGTGCCAAATGTGCAATTCACATTGCAAAAAGTTCTAACGGGTCTCAAAATGTTTATTAGAGTCTAATAAGTAAATAATAAAAGTATAACAGTTAACCAATAAAAGGTTTGTCTGTTATCGATAAAAGAACTTAACAAAAAAATTTGCACTATACATTAGTTATATAGGTCCTAAAAAGTGCCTTGTGAACTATATGCTGCCAAATGTGCAATTCACATTGCAAAAAGTTCTAACGGGTCTCAAAATGTTTATTAGAGTCTAATAAGTAAATAATAAAAGTATAACAGTTAACCAATAAAAGGTTTGTCTGTAATCGTTAAAAGAACTTAACTAAAAAATTTGCACTATACATTAGTTATATAGGTCCTAAAAAGTGCCTTGTGATCTATATGGTGCCAAATGTGCAATTCACATTGCAAAAAGTTCTAACGGGTCTCAAAATGTTTATTAGAGTCTAATAAGTAAATAATAAAAGTATAACAGTTAACCAATAAAAGGTTTGTCTGTTATCGTTAAAAGAACTTAACTAAAAAATTTGCACTATACATTAGTTATATATGTCCTAAAAATTGCCTTGTGAACTATATGGTGCCAAATGTGCAATTCACATTGCAAAAAGTTCTAGCGGGTCTCAAAATGTTTATTAGAGTCTAATAAGTAAATAATAAAAGTATAACAGTTAACCAATAAAAGGTTTGTCTGTTATCGTTAAAAGAACTTAACTAAAAAATTTGCACTTCACATTAGTTATATAGGTCCTAAAAAGTGCCTTGTGAACTATATGGTGCCAAATGTGCAATTCACATTGAAAAAAGTTCTAACGGGTCTCAAAATGTTTATTAGAGTCTAATAAGTAAATAATAAAAGTATAACAGTTAACCAATAAAAGGTTTGTCTGTTATCGTTAAAGGAACTTAACTAAAAAATGTGCACTATACATTAGTTATATAGGTCCTAAAAAGTGCCTTGTGAACTATATGGTGCCAAATGTGCAATTCACATTGCAAAAAGTTCTAACGGGTCTCAAAATGTTTATTAGAGTCTAATAAGTAAATAATAAAAGTATAACAGTTAACCAATAAAAGGTTTGTCTGTTATCGATAAAAGAACTTAACAAAAAAATTTGCACTATACATTAGTTATATAGGTCCTAAAAAGTGCCTTGTGAACTATATGCTGCCAAATGTGCAATTCACATTGCAAAAAGTTCTAACGGGCCTCAAAATGTTTATTAGAGTCTAATAAGTAAATAATAAAAGTATAACAGTTAACCAATAAAAGGTTTGTCTGTAATCGTTAAAATAACTTAACTAAAACATTTGCACTATACATTAGTTATATAGGTCCTAAAAAGTGCCTTGTGAACTATATGGTGCCAAATGTGCAATTCACATTGCAAAAAGTTCTAACGGCTCTCAAAATGTTTATTAGAGTCTAATAAGTAAATAATAAAAGTATAACAGTTAACCAATAAAAGGTTTGTCTGTTATCGTTAAAGGAACTTAACTAAAAAATTTGCTCTATACATTAGTTATATAGGTCCTAAAAAGTGCCTTGTGAACTATATGGTGCCAAATGTGCAATTCACATTGCAAAAAGTTCTAACGGGTCTCAAAATGTTTATTAGAGTCTAATAAGTAAATAATAAAAGTATAACAGTTAACCAATAAAAGGTTTGTCTGTTATCGTTAAAGGAACTTAACTAAAAAATTTGCTCTATACATTAGTTATATAGGTCCTAAAAAGTGCCTTGTGAACTATATGGTGCCAAATGTGCAATTCACATTGCAAAAAGTTCTAACGGGTCTCAAAATGTTTATTAGAGTCTAATAAGTAAATAATAAAAGTATAACAGTTAACCAATAAAAGGTTTGTCTGTTATCGTTAAAGGAACTTAACTAAAAAATTTGCACTATACATTAGTTATATAGGTCCTAAAAAGTGCCTTGTGAACTATATGGTGCCAAATGTGCAATTCACATTGCAAAAAGTTCTAACGGGTCTCAAAATGTTTATTAGAGTCTAATAAGTAAATAATAAAAGTATAACAGTTAACCAATAAAAGGTTTGTCTGTTATCGTTAAAGGAACTTAACTAAAAAATTTGCACTATACATTAGTTATATAGGTCCTAAAAAGTGCCTTGTGAACTATATGCTGCCAAATGTGCAATTCACATTGCAAAAAGTTCTAACGGGTCTCAAAATGTTTATTAGAGTCTAATAAGTAAATAATAAAAGTATAACAGTTAACCAATAAAAGGTTTGTCTGTTATCGTTAAAAGAACTTAACTAAAACATTTGCACTATACATTAGTTATATAGGTCCTAAAAAGTGCCTTGTGAACTATATGGTGCCAAATGTGCAATTCATATTGCAAAAAGTTCTAACGGGTCTCAAAATGTTTATTAGAGTCTAATAAGTAAATAATAAAAGTATAACAGTTAACCAATAAAAGGTTTGTCTGTTATCGTTAAAAGAACTTAACTAAAAAATTTGCACTATACATTAGTTATATAGGTCCTAAAAAGTGCCTTGTGATCTATATGGTGCCAAATGTGCAATTCACATTGCAAAAAGTTCTAACGGGTCTCAAAATGTTTATTAGAGTCTAATAAGTAAATAATAAAAGTATAACAGTTAACCAATAAAAGGTTTGTCTGTTATCGTTAAAAGAACTTAACTAAAAAATTTGCACTATGCATTAGTTATATAGGTCCTAAAAAGTGCCTTGTGAACTATATGGTGCCAAATGTGCAATTCACATTGCAAAAAGTTCTAACGGGTCTCAAAATGTTTATTAGAGACTAATAAGTAAATAATAAAAGTATAACAGTTAACCAATAAAAGGTTTGTCTGTTATCGTTAAAGGAACTTAACTAAAAAATTTGCTCTATACATTAGTTATATAGGTCCTAAAAAGTGCCTTGTGAACTATATGGTGCCAAATGTGCAATTCACATTGCAAAAAGTTCTAACGGCTCTCAAAATGTTTATTAGAGTCTAATAAGTAAATAATAAAAGTATAACAGTTAACCAATAAAAGGTTTGTCTGTTATCGTTAAAAGAACTTAACTAAAAAATTTGCACTATACATTAGTTATATATGTACTAAAAATTGCCTTGTGAACTATATGGTGCCAAATGTGCAATTCACATTGCAAAAAGTTCTAGCGGGTCTCAAAATGTTTATTAGAGTCTAATAAGTAAATAATAAAAGTATAACAGTTAACCAATAAAAGGTTTGTCTGTTATCGTTAAAAGAACTTAACTAAAAAATTTGCACTTCACATTAGTTATATAGGTCCTAAAAAGTGCCTTGTGAACTATATGGTGCCAAATGTGCAATTCACATTGAAAAAAGTTCTAACGGGTCTCAAAATGTTTATTAGAGTCTAATAAGTAAATAATAAAAGTATAACAGTTAACCAATAAAAGGTTTGTCTGTTATCGTTAAAGGAACTTAACTAAAAAATGTGCACTATACATTAGTTATATAGGTCCTAAAAAGTGCCTTGTGAACTATATGGTGCCAAATGTGCAATTCACATTGCAAAAAGTTCTAACGGGTCTCAAAATGTTTATTAGAGTCTAATAAGTAAATAATAAAAGTATAACAGTTAACTAATAAAAGGTTTGTCTGTTATCGTTAAAAGAACTTAACTAAAAAATTTGCACTATACATTAGTTATATAGGTCCTAAAAAGTGCCTTGTGATCTATATGGTGCCAAATGTGCAATTCACATTGCAAAAAGTTCTAACGGGTCTCAAAATGTTTATTAGAGTCTAATAAGTAAATAATAAAAGTATAACAGTTAACCAATAAAAGGTTTGTCTGTTATCGTTAAAAGAACTTAACTAAAAAATTTGCACTATACATTAGTTATATAGGTCCTAAAAAGTGCCTTGTGAACTATATGGTGCCAAATGTGCAATTCACATTGCAAAAAGTTCTAACGGGTCTCAAAATGTTTATTAGAGTCTAATAAGTAAATAATAAAAGTATAACAGTTAACCAATAAAAGGTTTGTCTGTTATCGTTAAAGGAACTTAACTAAAAAATTTGCTCTATACATTAGTTATATAGGTCCTAAAAAGTGCCTTGTGAACTATATGGTGCCAAATGTGCAATTCACATTGCAAAAAGTTCTAACGGGTCTCAAAATGTTTATTAGAGTCTAATAAGTAAATAATAAAAGTATAACAGTTAACCAATAAAAGGTTTGTCTGTTATCGTTAAAAGAACTTAACTAAAAAATTTGCACTATACATTAGTTATATATGTCCTAAAAATTGCCTTGTGAACTATATGGTGCCAAATGTGCAATTCACATTGAAAAAAGTTCTAGCGGGTCTCAAAATGTTTATTAGAGTCTAATAAGTAAATAATAAAAGTATAACAGTTAACCAATAAAAGGTTTGTCTGTTATCGTTAAAAGAACTTAACTAAAAAATTTGCACTTCACATTAGTTATATAGGTCCTAAAAAGTGCCTTGTGAACTATATGGTGCCAAATGTGCAATTCACATTGAAAAAAGTTCTAACGGGTCTCAAAATGTTTATTAGAGTCTAATAAGTAAATAATAAAAGTATAACAGTTAACCAATAAAAGGTTTGTCTGTTATCGTTAAAGGAACTTAACTAAAAAATGTGCACTATACATTAGTTATATAGGTCCTAAAAAGTGCCTTGTGAACTATATGGTGCCAAATGTGCAATTCACATTGCAAAAAGTTCTAACGGGTCTCAAAATGTTTATTAGAGTCTAATAAGTAAATAATAAAAGTATAACAGTTAACCAATAAAAGGTTTGTCTGTAATCGATAAAAGAACTTAACAAAAAAATTTGCACTATACATTAGTTATATAGGTCCTAAAAAGTGCCTTGTGAACTATATGCTGCCAAATGTGCAATTCACATTGCAAAAAGTTCTAACGGGTCTCAAAATTTTTATTAGAGTCTAATAAGTAAATAATAAAAGTATAACAGTTAACCAATAAAAGGTTTGTCTGTTATCGTTAAAAGAACTTAACTAAAACATTTGCACTATACATTAGTTATATAGGTCCTAAAAAGTGCCTTGTGAACTATATGGTGCCAAATGTGCAATTCACATTGCAAAAAGTTCTAACGGCTCTCAAAATGTTTATTAGAGTCTAATAAGTAAATAATAAAAGTATAACAGTTAACCAATAAAAGGTTTGTCTGTTATCGTTAAAGGAACTTAACTAAAAAATTTGCACTATACATTAGTTATATAGGTCCTAAAAAGTGCCTTGTGATCTATATGGTGCCAAATGTGCAATTCACATTGCAAAAAGTTCTAACGGGTCTCAAAATGTTTATTAGAGTCTAATAAGTAAATAATAAAAGTATAACAGTTAACCAATAAAAGGTTTGTCTGTTATCGTTAAAAGAACTTAACTAAAAAATTTGCACTATACATTAGTTATATATGTCCTAAAAATTGCCTTGTGAACTATATGGTGCCAAATGTGCAATTCACATTGCAAAAAGTTCTAGCGGGTCTCAAAATGTTTATTAGAGTCTAATAAGTAAATAATAAAAGTATAACAGTTAACCAATAAAAGGTTTGTCTGTTATCGTTAAAAGAACTTAACTAAAAAATTTGCACTTCACATTAGTTATATAGGTCCTAAAAAGTGCCTTGTGAACTATATGGTGCCAAATGTGCAATTCACATTGAAAAAAGTTCTAACGGGTCTCAAAATGTTTATTAGAGTCTAATAAGTAAATAATAAAAGTATAACAGTTAACCAATAAAAGGTTTGTCTGTTATCGTTAAAGGAACTTAACTAAAAAATGTGCACTATACATTAGTTATATAGGTCCTAAAAAGTGCCTTGTGAACTATATGGTGCCAAATGTGCAATTCACATTGCAAAAAGTTCTAACGGGTCTCAAAATGTTTATTAGAGTCTAATAAGTAAATAATAAAAGTATAACAGTTAACCAATAAAAGGTTTGTCTGTTATCGATAAAAGAACTTAACAAAAAAATTTGCACTATACATTAGTTATATAGGTCCTAAAAAGTGCCTTGTGAACTATATGCTGCCAAATGTGCAATTCACATTGCAAAAAGTTCTAACGGGTCTCAAAATGTTTATTAGAGTCTAATAAGTAAATAACAAAAGTATAACAGTTAACCAATAAAAGGTTTGTCTGTAATCGTTAAAAGAACTTAACTAAAAAATTTGCACTATACATTAGTTATATAGGTCCTAAAAAGTGCCTTGTGATCTATATGGTGCCAAATGTGCAATTCACATTGCAAAAAGTTCTAACGGGTCTCAAAATGTTTATTAGAGTCTAATAAGTAAATAATAAAAGTATAACAGTTAACCAATAAAAGGTTTGTCTGTTATCGTTAAAAGAACTTAACTAAAAAATTTGCACTATACATTAGTTATATATGTCCTAAAAATTGCCTTGTGAACTATATGGTGCCAAATGTGCAATTCACATTGCAAAAAGTTCTAGCGGGTCTCAAAATGTTTATTAGAGTCTAATAAGTAAATAATAAAAGTATAACAGTTAACCAATAAAAGGTTTGTCTGTTATCGTTAAAAGAACTTAACTAAAAAATTTGCACTTCACATTAGTTATATAGGTCCTAAAAAGTGCCTTGTGAACTATATGGTGCCAAATGTGCAATTCACATTGAAAAAAGTTCTAACGGGTCTCAAAATGTTTATTAGAGTCTAATAAGTAAATAATAAAAGTATAACAGTTAACCAATAAAAGGTTTGTCTGTTATCGTTAAAGGAACTTAACTAAAAAATGTGCACTATACATTAGTTATATAGGTCCTAAAAAGTGCCTTGTGAACTATATGGTGCCAAATGTGCAATTCACATTGCAAAAAGTTCTAACGGGTCTCAAAATGTTTATTAGAGTCTAATAAGTAAATAATAAAAGTATAACAGTTAACCAATAAAAGGTTTGTCTGTTATCGATAAAAGAACTTAACAAAAAAATTTGCACTATACATTAGTTATATAGGTCCTAAAAAGTGCCTTGTGAACTATATGCTGCCAAATGTGCAATTCACATTGCAAAAAGTTCTAACGGGTCTCAAAATGTTTATTAGAGTCTAATAAGTAAATAATAAAAGTATAACAGTTAACCAATAAAAGGTTTGTCTGTAATCGTTAAAAGAACTTAACTAAAACATTTGCACTATACATTAGTTATATAGGTCCTAAAAAGTGCCTTGTGAACTATATGGTGCCAAATGTGCAATTCACATTGCAAAAAGTTCTAACGGCTCTCAAAATGTTTATTAGAGTCTAATAAGTAAATAATAAAAGTATAACAGTTAACCAATAAAAGGTTTGTCTGTTATCGTTAAAGGAACTTAACTAAAAAATTTGCTCTATACATTAGTTATATAGGTCCTAAAAAGTGCCTTGTGAACTATATGGTGCCAAATGTGCAATTCACATTGCAAAAAGTTCTAACGGGTCTCAAAATGTTTATTAGAGTCTAATAAGTAAATAATAAAAGTATAACAGTTAACCAATAAAAGGTTTGTCTGTTATCGTTAAAGGAACTTAACTAAAAAATTTGCTCTATACATTAGTTATATAGGTCCTAAAAAGTGCCTTGTGAACTATATGGTGCCAAATGTGCAATTCACATTGCAAAAAGTTCTAACGGCTCTCAAAATGTTTATTAGAGTCTAATAAGTAAATAATAAAAGTATAACAGTTAACCAATAAAAGGTTTGTCTGTTATCGTTAAAAGAACTTAACTAAAAAATTTGCACTATACATTAGTTATATATGTCCTAAAAATTGCCTTGTGAACTATATGGTGCCAAATGTGCAATTCACATTGCAAAAAGTTCTAGCGGGTCTCAAAATGTTTATTAGAGTCTAATAAGTAAATAATAAAAGTATAACAGTTAACCAATAAAAGGTTTGTCTGTTATCGTTAAAAGAACTTAACTAAAAAATTTGCACTATACATTAGTTATATAGGTCCTAAAAAGTGCCTTGTGAACTATATGGTGCCAAATGTGCAATTCACATTGAAAAAAGTTCTAACGGGTCTCAAAATGTTTATTAGAGTCTAATAAGTAAATAATAAAAGTATAACAGTTAACCAATAAAAGGTTTGTCTGTTATCGTTAAAGGAACTTAACTAAAAAATTTGCACTATACATTAGTTATATAGGTCCTAAAAAGTGCCTTGTGAACTATATGCTGCCAAATGTGCAATTCACATTGCAAAAAGTTCTAACGGGTCTCAAAATGTTTATTAGAGTCTAATAAGTAAATAATAAAAGTATAACAGTTAACCAATAAAAGGTTTGTCTGTTATCGTTAAAAGAACTTAACTAAAACATTTGCACTATACATTAGTTATATAGGTCCTAAAAAGTGCCTTGTGAACTATATGGTGCCAAATGTGCAATTCATATTGCAAAAAGTTCTAACGGGTCTCAAAATGTTTATTAGAGTCTAATAAGTAAATAATAAAAGTATAACAGTTAACCAATAAAAGGTTTGTCTGTTATCGTTAAAAGAACTTAACTAAAAAATTTGCACTATACATTAGTTATATAGGTCCTAAAAAGTGCCTTGTGATCTATATGGTGCCAAATGTGCAATTCACATTGCAAAAAGTTCTAACGGGTCTCAAAATGTTTATTAGAGTCTAATAAGTAAATAATAAAAGTATAACAGTTAACCAATAAAAGGTTTGTCTGTTATCGTTAAAAGAACTTAACTAAAAAATTTGCACTATGCATTAGTTATATAGGTCCTAAAAAGTGCCTTGTGAACTATATGGTGCCAAATGTGCAATTCACATTGCAAAAAGTTCTAACGGGTCTCAAAATGTTTATTAGAGACTAATAAGTAAATAATAAAAGTATAACAGTTAACCAATAAAAGGTTTGTCTGTTATCGTTAAAGGAACTTAACTAAAAAATTTGCTCTATACATTAGTTATATAGGTCCTAAAAAGTGCCTTGTGAACTATATGGTGCCAAATGTGCAATTCACATTGCAAAAAGTTCTAGCGGGTCTCAAAATGTTTATTAGAGTCTAATAAGTAAATAATAAAAGTATAACAGTTAACCAATAAAAGGTTTGTCTGTTATCGTTAAAAGAACTTAACTAAAAAATTTGCACTTCACATTAGTTATATAGGTCCTAAAAAGTGCCTTGTGAACTATATGGTGCCAAATGTGCAATTCACATTGAAAAAAGTTCTAACGGGTCTCAAAATGTTTATTAGAGTCTAATAAGTAAATAATAAAAGTATAACAGTTAACCAATAAAAGGTTTGTCTGTTATCGTTAAAGGAACTTAACTAAAAAATGTGCACTATACATTAGTTATATAGGTCCTAAAAAGTGCCTTGTGAACTATATGGTGCCAAATGTGCAATTCACATTGCAAAAAGTTCTAACGGGTCTCAAAATGTTTATTAGAGTCTAATAAGTAAATAATAAAAGTATAACAGTTAACCAATAAAAGGTTTGTCTGTTATCGATAAAAGAACTTAACAAAAAAATTTGCACTATACATTAGTTATATAGGTCCTAAAAAGTGCCTTGTGAACTATATGCTGCCAAATGTGCAATTCACATTGCAAAAAGTTCTAACGGGTCTCAAAATGTTTATTAGAGTCTAATAAGTAAATAATAAAAGTATAACAGTTAACCAATAAAAGGTTTGTCTGTTATCGTTAAAAGAACTTAACTAAAACATTTGCACTATACATTAGTTATATAGGTCCTAAAAAGTGCCTTGTGAACTATATGGTGCCAAATGTGCAATTCACATTGAAAAAAGTTCTAACGGCTCTCAAAATGTTTATTAGAGTCTAATAAGTAAATAATAAAAGTATAACAGTTAACCAATAAAAGGTTTGTCTGTTATCGTTAAAAGAACTTAACTAAAACATTTGCACTATACATTAGTTATATAGGTCCTAAAAAGTGCCTTGTGAACTATATGGTGCCAAATGTGCAATTCACATTGCAAAAAGTTCTAACGGCTCTCAAAATGTTTATTAGAGTCTAATAAGTAAATAATAAAAGTATAACAGTTAACCAATAAAAGGTTTGTCTGTTATCGTTAAAGGAACTTAACTAAAAAATTTGCTCTATACATTAGTTATATAGGTCCTAAAAAGTGCCTTGTGAACTATATGGTGCCAAATGTGCAATTCACATTGCAAAAAGTTCTAACGGCTCTCAAAATGTTTATTAGAGTCTAATAAGTAAATAATAAAAGTATAACAGTTAACCAATAAAAGGTTTGTCTGTTATCGTTAAAAGAACTTAACTAAAAAATTTGCACTATACATTAGTTATATAGGTCCTAAAAAGTGCCTTGTGAACTATATGCTGCCAAATGTGCAATTCACATTGCAAAAAGTTCTAACGGGTCTCAAAATGTTTATTAGAGTCTAATAAGTAAATAATAAAAGTATAACAGTTAACCAATAAAAGGTTTGTCTGTTATCGATAAAAGAACTTAACAAAAAAATTTGCACTATACATTAGTTATATAGGTCCTAAAAAGTGCCTTGTGAACTATATGCTGCCAAATGTGCAATTCACATTGCAAAAAGTTCTAACGGGTCTCAAAATGTTTATTAGAGTCTAATAAGTAAATAATAAAAGTATAACAGTTAACCAATAAAAGGTTTGTCTGTAATCGTTAAAAGAACTTAACTAAAACATTTGCACTATACATTAGTTATATAGGTCCTAAAAAGTGCCTTGTGAACTATATGGTGCCAAATGTGCAATTCACATTGCAAAAAGTTCTAACGGCTCTCAAAATGTTTATTAGAGTCTAATAAGTAAATAATAAAAGTATAACAGTTAACCAATAAAAGGTTTGTCTGTTATCGTTAAAGGAACTTAACTAAAAAATTTGCTCTATACATTAGTTATATAGGTCCTAAAAAGTGCCTTGTGAACTATATGGTGCCAAATGTGCAATTCACATTGCAAAAAGTTCTAACGGGTCTCAAAATGTTTATTAGAGTCTAATAAGTAAATAATAAAAGTATAACAGTTAACCAATAAAAGGTTTGTCTGTTATCGTTAAAGGAACTTAACTAAAAAATTTGCTCTATACATTAGTTATATAGGTCCTAAAAAGTGCCTTGTGAACTATATGGTGCCAAATGTGCAATTCACATTGCAAAAAGTTCTAACGGCTCTCAAAATGTTTATTAGAGTCTAATAAGTAAATAATAAAAGTATAACAGTTAACCAATAAAAGGTTTGTCTGTTATCGTTAAAAGAACTTAACTAAAAAATTTGCACTATACATTAGTTATATATGTCCTAAAAATTGCCTTGTGAACTATATGGTGCCAAATGTGCAATTCACATTGCAAAAAGTTCTAGCGGGTCTCAAAATGTTTATTAGAGTCTAATAAGTAAATAATAAAAGTATAACAGTTAACCAATAAAAGGTTTGTCTGTTATCGTTAAAAGAACTTAACTAAAAAATTTGCACTATACATTAGTTATATAGGTCCTAAAAAGTGCCTTGTGAACTATATGGTGCCAAATGTGCAATTCACATTGAAAAAAGTTCTAACGGGTCTCAAAATGTTTATTAGAGTCTAATAAGTAAATAATAAAAGTATAACAGTTAACCAATAAAAGGTTTGTCTGTTATCGTTAAAGGAACTTAACTAAAAAATTTGCACTATACATTAGTTATATATGTCCTAAAAAGTGCCTTGTGAACTATATGGTGCCAAATGTGCAATTCACATGGCAAAAAGTTCTAACGGGTCTCAAAATGTTTATTAGAGTCTAATAAGTAAATAATAAAAGTATAACAGTTAACCAATAAAAGGTTTGTCTGTTATCGTTAAAAGAACTTAACTAAAACATTTGCACTATACATTAGTTATATAGGTCCTAAAAAGTGCCTTGTGAACTATATGGTGCCAAATGTGCAATTCATATTGCAAAAAGTTCTAACGGGTCTCAAAATGTTTATTAGAGTCTAATAAGTAAATAATAAAAGTATAACAGTTAACCAATAAAAGGTTTGTCTGTTATCGTTAAAAGAACTTAACTAAAAAATTTGCACTATACATTAGTTACATAGGTCCTAAAAAGTGCCTTGTGATCTATATGGTGCCAAATGTGCAATTCACATTGCAAAAAGTTCTAACGGGTCTCAAAATGTTTATTAGAGTCTAATAAGTAAATAATAAAAGTATAACAGTTAACCAATAAAAGGTTTGTCTGTTATCGTTAAAAGAACTTAACTAAAAAATTTGCACTATGCATTAGTTATATAGGTCCTAAAAAGTGCCTTGTGAACTATATGGTGCCAAATGTGCAATTCACATTGCAAAAAGTTCTAACGGGTCTCAAAATGTTTATTAGAGACTAATAAGTAAATAATAAAAGTATAACAGTTAACCAATAAAAGGTTTGTCTGTTATCGTTAAAGGAACTTAACTAAAAAAATTGCTCTATACATTAGTTATATAGGTCCTAAAAAGTGCCTTGTGAACTATATGGTGCCAAATGTGCAATTCACATTGCAAAAAGTTCTAGCGGGTCTCAAAATGTTTATTAGAGTCTAATAAGTAAATAATAAAAGTATAACAGTTAACCAATAAAAGGTTTGTCTGTTATCGTTAAAAGAACTTAACTAAAAAATTTGCACTTCACATTAGTTATATAGGTCCTAAAAAGTGCCTTGTGAACTATATGGTGCCAAATGTGCAATTCACATTGAAAAAAGTTCTAACGGGTCTCAAAATGTTTATTAGAGTCTAATAAGTAAATAATAAAAGTATAACAGTTAACCAATAAAAGGTTTGTCTGTTATCGTTAAAGGAACTTAACTAAAAAATGTGCACTATACATTAGTTATATAGGTCCTAAAAAGTGCCTTGTGAACTATATGGTGCCAAATGTGCAATTCACATTGCAAAAAGTTCTAACGGGTCTCAAAATGTTTATTAGAGTCTAATAAGTAAATAATAAAAGTATAACAGTTAACCAATAAAAGGTTTGTCTGTTATCGATAAAAGAACTTAACAAAAAAATTTGCACTATACATTAGTTATATAGGTCCTAAAAAGTGCCTTGTGAACTATATGCTGCCAAATGTGCAATTCACATTGCAAAAAGTTCTAACGGGTCTCAAAATGTTTATTAGAGTCTAATAAGTAAATAATAAAAGTATAACAGTTAACCAATAAAAGGTTTGTCTGTTATCGTTAAAAGAACTTAACTAAAACATTTGCACTATACATTAGTTATATAGGTCCTAAAAAGTGCCTTGTGAACTATATGGTGCCAAATGTGCAATTCACATTGAAAAAAGTTCTAACGGCTCTCAAAATGTTTATTAGAGTCTAATAAGTAAATAATAAAAGTATAACAGTTAACCAATAAAAGGTTTGTCTGTTATCGTTAAAAGAACTTAACTAAAACATTTGCACTATACATTAGTTATATAGGTCCTAAAAAGTGCCTTGTGAACTATATGGTGCCAAATGTGCAATTCACATTGCAAAAAGTTCTAACGGCTCTCAAAATGTTTATTAGAGTCTAATAAGTAAATAATAAAAGTATAACAGTTAACCAATAAAAGGTTTGTCTGTTATCGTTAAAGGAACTTAACTAAAAAATTTGCTCTATACATTAGTTATATAGGTCCTAAAAAGTGCCTTGTGAACTATATGGTGCCAAATGTGCAATTCACATTGCAAAAAGTTCTAACGGCTCTCAAAATGTTTATTAGAGTCTAATAAGTAAATAATAAAAGTATAACAGTTAACCAATAAAAGGTTTGTCTGTTATCGTTAAAAGAACTTAACTAAAAAATTTGCACTATACATTAGTTATATATGTCCTAAAAATTGCCTTGTGAACTATATGGTGCCAAATGTGCAATTCACATTGCAAAAAGTTCTAGCGGGTCTCAAAATGTTTATTAGAGTCTAATAAGTAAATAATAAAAGTATAACAGTTAACCAATAAAAGGTTTGTCTGTTATCGTTAAAAGAACTTAACTAAAAAATTTGCACTATACATTAGTTATATAGGTCCTAAAAAGTGCCTTGTGAACTATATGGTGCCAAATGTGCAATTCACATTGAAAAAAGTTCTAACGGCTCTCAAAATGTTTATTAGAGTCTAATAAGTAAATAATAAAAGTATAACAGTTAACCAATAAAAGGTTTGTCTGTTATCGTTAAAGGAACTTAACTAAAAAATGTGCACTATACATTAGTTATATAGGTCCTAAAAAGTGCCTTGTGAACTATATGGTGCCAAATGTGCAATTCACATTGCAAAAAGTTCTAACGGGTCTCAAAATGTTTATTAGAGTCTAATAAGTAAATAATAAAAGTATAACAGTTAACCAATAAAAGGTTTGTCTGTTATCGATAAAAGAACTTAACAAAAAAATTTGCACTATACATTAGTTATATAGGTCCTAAAAAGTGCCTTGTGAACTATATGCTGCCAAATGTGCAATTCACATTGCAAAAAGTTCTAACGGGTCTCAAAATGTTTATTAGAGTCTAATAAGTAAATAATAAAAGTATAACAGTTAACCAATAAAAGGTTTGTCTGTTATCGTTAAAAGAACTTAACTAAAACATTTGCACTATACATTAGTTATATAGGTCCTAAAAAGTGCCTTGTGAACTATATGGTGCCAAATGTGCAATTCACATTGCAAAAAGTTCTAACGGCTCTCAAAATGTTTATTAGAGTCTAATAAGTAAATAATAAAAGTATAACAGTTAACCAATAAAAGGTTTGTCTGTTATCGTTAAAGGAACTTAACTAAAAAATTTGCAATATACATTAGTTATATAGGTCCTAAAAAGTGCCTTGTGAACTATATGATGCCAAATGTGCAATTCACATTGCAAAAAGTTCTAACGGGTCTCAAAATGTTTATTAGAGTCTAATAAGTAAATAATAAAAGTATAACAGTTAACCAATAAAAGTTTTGTCTGTTATCGATAAAAGAACTTAACCAAAATGTTTGCACTATACATTAGTTATATAGGTCCTAAAAAGTGCCTTGTGAACTATATGGTGCCAAATGTGCAATTCACATTGCAAAAAGTTCTAACGGGTCTCAAAATGTTTATTAGAGTCTAATAAGTAAATAATAAAAGTATAACAGTTAACCAATAAAAGGTTTGTCTGTTATCGTTAAAAGAACTTAACTAAAAAATTTGCACTATACATTAGTTATATAGGTCCTAAAAAGTGCCTTGTGAACTATATGGTGCCAAATGTGCAATTCACATTGCAAAAAGTTCTAACGGGTCTCAAAATGTTTATTAGAGTCTAATAAGTAAATAATAAAAGTATAACAGTTAACCAATAAAAGTTTTGTCTGTTATCGATAAAAGAACTTAACTAAAAAATTTGCACTATACATTAGTTATATAGGTCCTAAAAAGTGCCTTGTGAACTATATGGTGCCAAATGTGCAATTCACATTGCAAAAAGTTCTAACGGGTCTCAAAATGTTTATTAGAGTCTAATAAGTAAATAATAAAAGTATAACAGTTAACTAATAAAAGGTTTGTCTGTTATCGTTAAAAGAACTTAACCAAAAAATTTGCACTATACATTAGTTATATAGGTCCTAAAAAGTGCCTTGTGATCTATATGGTGCCAAATGTGCAATTCACATTGCAAAAAGTTCTAACGGGTCTCAAAATGTTTATTAGAGTCTAATAAGTAAATAATAAAAGTATAACAGTTAACCAATAAAAGGTTTGTCTGTTATCGTTAAAGGAACTTAACTAAAAAATTTGCACTATGCATTAGTTATATAGGTCCTAAAAAGTGCCTTGTGAACTATATGGTGCCAAATGTGCAATTCACATTGCAAAAAGTTCTAACGGGTCTCAAAATGTTTATTAGAGTCTAATAAGTAAATAATAAAAGTATAACAGTTAACCAATAAAAGGTTTGTCTGTTATCGTTAAAGGAACTTAACTAAAAAATTTGCTCTATACATTAGTTATATAGGTCCTAAAAAGTGCCTTGTGAACTATATGGTGCCAAATGTGCAATTCACATTGCAAAAAGTTCTAACGGCTCTCAAAATGTTTATTAGAGTCTAATAAGTAAATAATAAAAGTATAACAGTTAACCAATAAAAGGTTTGTCTGTTATCGTTAAAGGAACTTAACTAAAAAATTTGCAATATACATTAGTTATATAGGTCCTAAAAAGTGCCTTGTGAACTATATGATGCCAAATGTGCAATTCACATTGCAAAAAGTTCTAACGGGTCTCAAAATGTTTATTAGAGTCTAATAAGTAAATAATAAAAGTATAACAGTTAACCAATAAAAGTTTTGTCTGTTATCGATAAAAGAACTTAACCAAAATGTTTGCACTATACATTAGTTATATAGGTCCTAAAAAGTGCCTTGTGAACTATATGGTGCCAAATGTGCAATTCACATTGCAAAAAGTTCTAACGGGTCTCAAAATGTTTATTAGAGTCTAATAAGTAAATAATAAAAGTATAACAGTTAACCAATAAAAGGTTTGTCTGTTATCGTTAAAAGAACTTAACTAAAAAATTTGCACTATACATTAGTTATATAGGTCCTAAAAAGTGCCTTGTGAACTATATGGTGCCAAATGTGCAATTCACATTGCAAAAAGTTCTAACGGGTCTCAAAATGTTTATTAGAGTCTAATAAGTAAATAATAAAAGTATAACAGTTAACCAATAAAAGTTTTGTCTGTTATCGATAAAAGAACTTAACTAAAAAATTTGCACTATACATTAGTTATATAGGTCCTAAAAAGTGCCTTGTGAACTATATGGTGCCAAATGTGCAATTCACATTGCAAAAAGTTCTAACGGGTCTCAAAATGTTTATTAGAGTCTAATAAGTAAATAATAAAAGTATAACAGTTAACTAATAAAAGGTTTGTCTGTTATCGTTAAAAGAACTTAACTAAAAAATTTGCACTATACATTAGTTATATAGGTCCTAAAAAGTGCCTTGTCATCTATATGGTGCCAAATGTGCAATTCACATTGCAAAAAGTTCTAACGGGTCTCAAAATGTTTATTAGAGTCTAATAAGTAAATAATAAAAGTATAACAGTTAACCAATAAAAGGTTTGTCTGTTATCGTTAAAAGAACTTAACTAAAAAATTTGCACTATGCATTAGTTATATAGGTCCTAAAAAGTGCCTTGTGAACTATATGGTGCCAAATGTGCAATTCACATTGCAAAAAGTTCTAACGGGTCTCAAAATGTTTATTAGAGTCTAATAAGTAAATAATAAAAGTATAACAGTTAACCAATAAAAGGTTTGTCTGTTATCGTTAAAGGAACTTAACTAAAAAATTTGCTCTATACATTAGTTATATAGGTCCTAAAAAGTGCCTTGTGAACTATATGGTGCCAAATGTGCAATTCACATTGCAAAAAGTTCTAACGGCTCTCAAAATGTTTATTAGAGTCTAATAAGTAAATAATAAAAGTATAACAGTTAACCAATAAAAGGTTTGTCTGTTATCGTTAAAAGAACTTAACTAAAAAATTTGCACTATACATTAGTTATATATGTCCTAAAAATTGCCTTGTGAACTATATGGTGCCAAATGTGCAATTCACATTGAAAAAAGTTCTAGCGGGTCTCAAAATGTTTATTAGAGTCTAATAAGTAAATAATAAAAGTATAACAGTTAACCAATAAAAGGTTTGTCTGTTATCGTTAAAAGAACTTAACTAAAAAATTTGCACTTCACATTAGTTATATAGGTCCTAAAAAGTGCCTTGTGAACTATATGGTGCCAAATGTGCAATTCACATTGAAAAAAGTTCTAACGGGTCTCAAAATGTTTATTAGAGTCTAATAAGTAAATAATAAAAGTATAACAGTTAACCAATAAAAGGTTTGTCTGTTATCGTTAAAGGAACTTAACTAAAAAATGTGCACTATACATTAGTTATATAGGTCCTAAAAAGTGCCTTGTGAACTATATGGTGCCAAATGTGCAATTCACATTGCAAAAAGTTCTAACGGGTCTCAAAATGTTTATTAGAGTCTAATAAGTAAATAATAAAAGTATAACAGTTAACCAATAAAAGGTTTGTCTGTTATCGATAAAAGAACTTAACAAAAAAATTTGCACTATACATTAGTTATATAGGTCCTAAAAAGTGCCTTGTGAACTATATGCTGCCAAATGTGCAATTCACATTGAAAAAAGTTCTAACGGGTCTCAAAATGTTTATTAGAGTCTAATAAGTAAATAATAAAAGTATAACAGTTAACCAATAAAAGGTTTGTCTGTTATCGTTAAAAGAACTTAACTAAAACATTTGCACTATACATTAGTTATATAGGTCCTAAAAAGTGCCTTGTGAACTATATGGTGCCAAATGTGCAATTCACATTGCAAAAAGTTCTAACGGCTCTCAAAATGTTTATTAGAGTCTAATAAGTAAATAATAAAAGTATAACAGTTAACCAATAAAAGGTTTGTCTGTTATCGTTAAAGGAACTTAACTAAAAAATTTGCACTATACATTAGTTATATAGGTCCTAAAAAGTGCCTTGTGATCTATATGGTGCCAAATGTGCAATTCACATTGCAAAAAGTTCTAACGGGTCTCAAAATGTTTATTAGAGTCTAATAAGTAAATAATAAAAGTATAACAGTTAACCAATAAAAGGTTTGTCTGTTATCGTTAAAAGAACTTAACTAAAAAATTTGCACTATGCATTAGTTATATAGGTCCTAAAAAGTGCCTTGTGAACTATATGGTGCCAAATGTGCAATTCACATTGCAAAAAGTTCTAACGGGTCTCAAAATGTTTATTAGAGTCTAATAAGTAAATAATAAAAGTATAACAGTTAACCAATAAAAGGTTTGTCTGTTATCGTTAAAGGAACTTAACTAAAAAATTTGCTCTATACATTAGTTATATAGGTCCTAAAAAGTGCCTTGTGAACTATATGGTGCCAAATGTGCAATTCACATTGCAAAAAGTTCTAACGGGTCTCAAAATGTTTATTAGAGTCTAATAAGTAAATAATAAAAGTATAACAGTTAACCAATAAAAGGTTTGTCTGTTATCGTTAAAAGAACTTAACTAAAAAATTTGCACTATACATTAGTTATATATGTCCTAAAAATTGCCTTGTGAACTATATGGTGCCAAATGTGCAATTCACATTGCAAAAAGTTCTAGCGGGTCTCAAAATGTTTATTAGAGTCTAATAAGTAAATAATAAAAGTATAACAGTTAACCAATAAAAGGTTTGTCTGTTATCGTTAAAAGAACTTAACTAAAAAATTTGCACTTCACATTAGTTATATAGGTCCTAAAAAGTGCCTTGTGAACTATATGGTGCCAAATGTGCAATTCACATTGAAAAAAGTTCTAACGGGTCTCAAAATGTTTATTAGAGTCTAATAAGTAAATAATAAAAGTATAACAGTTAACCAATAAAAGGTTTGTCTGTTATCGTTAAAGGAACTTAACTAAAAAATGTGCACTATACATTAGTTATATAGGTCCTAAAAAGTGCCTTGTGAACTATATGGTGCCAAATGTGCAATTCACATTGCAAAAAGTTCTAACGGGTCTCAAAATGTTAATTAGAGTCTAATAAGTAAATAATAAAAGTATAACAGTTAACCAATAAAAGGTTTGTCTGTTATCGATAAAAGAACTTAACAAAAAAATTTGCACTATACATTAGTTATATAGGTCCTAAAAAGTGCCTTGTGAACTATATGCTGCCAAATGTGCAATTCACATTGCAAAAAGTTCTAACGGGTCTCAAAATGTTTATTAGAGTCTAATAAGTAAATAATAAAAGTATAACAGTTAACCAATAAAAGGTTTGTCTGTTATCGTTAAAAGTACTTAACTAAAACATTTGCACTATACATTAGTTATATAGGTCCTAAAAAGTGCCTTGTGAACTATATGGTGCCAAATGTGCAATTCACATTGCAAAAAGTTCTAACGGCTCTCAAAATGTTTATTAGAGTCTAATAAGTAAATAATAAAAGTATAACAGTTAACCAATAAAAGGTTTGTCTGTTATCGTTAAAGGAACTTAACTAAAAAATTTGCTCTATACATTAGTTATATAGGTCCTAAAAAGTGCCTTGTGAACTATATGGTGCCAAATGTGCAATTCACATTGCAAAAAGTTCTAACGGCTCTCAAAATGTTTATTAGAGTCTAATAAGTAAATAATAAAAGTATAACAGTTAACCAATAAAAGGTTTGTCTGTTATCGTTAAAGGAACTTAACTAAAAAATTTGCTCTATACATTAGTTATATAGGTCCTAAAAAGTGCCTTGTGAACTATATGGTGCCAAATGTGCAATTCACATTGCAAAAAGTTCTAACGGCTCTCAAAATGTTTATTAGAGTCTAATAAGTAAATAATAAAAGTATAACAGTTAACCAATAAAAGGTTTGTCTGTTATCGTTAAAAGAACTTAACTAAAAAATTTGCACTATACATTAGTTATATATGTCCTAAAAATTGCCTTGTGAACTATATGGTGCCAAATGTGCAATTCACATTGCAAAAAGTTCTAGCGGGTCTCAAAATGTTTATTAGAGTCTAATAAGTAAATAATAAAAGTATAACAGTTAACCAATAAAAGGTTTGTCTGTTATCGTTAAAAGAACTTAACTAAAAAATTTGCACTATACATTAGTTATATAGGTCCTAAAAAGTGCCTTGTGAACTATATGGTGCCAAATGTGCAATTCACATTGAAAAAAGTTCTAACGGGTCTCAAAATGTTTATTAGAGTCTAATAAGTAAATAATAAAAGTATAACAGTTAACCAACAAAAGGTTTGTCTGTTATCGTTAAAGGAACTTAACTAAAAAATTTGCACTATACATTAGTTATATAGGTCCTAAAAAGTGCCTTGTGAACTATATGCTGCCAAATGTGCAATTCACATTGCAAAAAGTTCTAACGGGTCTCAAAATGTTTATTAGAGTCTAATAAGTAAATAATAAAAGTATAACAGTTAACCAATAAAAGGTTTGTCTGTTATCGTTAAAAGAACTTAACTAAAAAATTTGCACTATACATTAGTTATATATGTCCTAAAAATTGCCTTGTGAACTATATGGTGCCAAATGTGCAATTCACATTGCAAAAAGTTCTAGCGGGTCTCAAAATGTTTATTAGAGTCTAATAAGTAAATAATAAAAGTATAACAGTTAACCAATAAAAGGTTTGTCTGTTATCGTTAAAAGAACTTAACTAAAAAATTTGCACTATACATTAGTTATATAGGTCCTAAAAAGTGCCTTGTGAACTATATGGTGCCAAATGTGCAATTCACATTGAAAAAAGTTCTAACGGGTCTCAAAATGTTTATTAGAGTCTAATAAGTAAATAATAAAAGTATAACAGTTAACCAATAAAAGGTTTGTCTGTTATCGACACTAGAACGGCCGAGGTGTCGAAATCGACACTTTTTGAATTTTGATGTATATTTTTTTTTAGTAAAAGCAGTTGCAACGAAATAAAATTTTCAGTAGCTTCCTAACTTTCTTGAAAGAGTTTGTATAAGTAACATTTACCGAAATTTTATTTTCGATTTATTTTTTATAACCTGTTATACCTTCAACGGCCGAGGTGTCGAAATCGACACCAAGATGATTTTAGAGGTTCAGTAGACTACAAAATCTTTTTATTTCGCACGATTGCTCTTGCAACTATCATATACTTCAGATTAGCCCAGTTTTTATCTTTTCACGTGATTGTTTATCTCCTTTAGATACAGCTTTTACGGAGAGTTTATGACATCCTAAACGTACTTTGTCCATGTACATTTGTACAATAAAAACTCGCTTTGCTTTGCACCGAAGGCGAACTGTAAAATGCACACGACAGTTTTTGTACAACGTATGGATTGTATGCCATACGCTATTAGCAGAGCCAGGCTATAAACTGTACAGTAGGCCAAAACAAAACAAGGTAGGCCTTGACGTTTTCGACCAAACGGCGAGAAAATACACAACTCATGCAGCAAGTAGACGATGACCTTTGGCTGTTTGGACAAAACTTCTGGACATAGTAGAGCTAAATTCCTGGATTCTGCACAGAAAATGTTTCGGTAGCAAAATCGGCCGACGAAGCTTCAATATCCAGCTTATGGAGGGGTTGAGGGATGCTTACGCGGTGAAGAGAAGTGAACACACTTGGTCCAAAGAGAAGTAAACCCAGCGCAGAGAAGACCATCTGGAAAGCGAAGGAAATGTGCGGAAGAAAGTCGTAAAACTATATAGTTACAGTTTGAAGTCACTGCAGCAGGCCAACTTGCGGAGTGTGTTGAAACGGCGACTGAAAACTTACAGAATGCAAAAACTGCACAACGTAAATAGATCAACATGGGTCGTGCTGTAAACTCTAAAGACTTATCAGTTATCATATTGTGTGTAGGAAACATATGAGCATTTTCTGAAATAGTTAATGTTTTGTTAAGATACCTACCATCAGAATAATGATTGTTTCTGTTTCAACTCATAAAATGTGTTTTTTTTTTCGTTTCTTACAAATGTGTGCAACGTCATCAAAGGTCGTATTGCTGTGGGTATGCTAGTTTTTGTTTCTACTAAACAAGCAAAATACATCCTAAATTCATTACTGAAGTATTTAGTTTTGAGTTTTTCGTTAAAATATTTCAAAAAGTACATTTTTAAGGATGGTGTCGTTTTCGACACCACCGGCCGTTAGAGGTAAACTTGTTTTCCGGCCGTTCTAGTGTTAAAGGAACTTAACTAAAAAATTTGCACTATACATTAGTTATATAGGTCCTAAAAAGTGCCTTGTGAACTATATGCTGCCAAATGTGCAATTCACATTGCAAAAAGTTCTAACGGCTCTCAAAATGTTTATTAGAGTCTAATAAGTAAATAATAAAAGTATAACAGTTAACCAATAAAAGGTTTGTCTGTTATCGTTAAAAGAACTTAACTAAAACATTTGCACTATACATTAGTTATATAGGTCCTAAAAAGTGCCTTGTGAACTATATGGTGCCAAATGTGCAATTCACATTGCAAAAAGTTCTAACGGCTCTCAAAATGTTTATTAGAGTCTAATAAGTAAATAATAAAAGTATAACAGTTAACCAATAAAAGGTTTGTCTGTTATCGTTAAAAGAACTTAACTAAAACATTTGCACTATACATTAGTTATATAGGTCCTAAAAAGTGCCTTGTGAACTATATGCTGCCAAATGTGCAATTCACATTGCAAAAAGTTCTAACGGCTCTCAAAATGTTTATTAGAGTCTAATAAGTAAATAATAAAAGTATAACAGTTAACCAATAAAAGGTTTGTCTGTTATCGTTAAAGGAACTTAACTAAAAAATTTGCTCTATACATTAGTTATATAGGTCCTAAAAAGTGCCTTGTGAACTATATGGTGCCAAATGTGCAATTCACATTGCAAAAAGTTCTAACGGCTCTCAAAATGTTTATTAGAGTCTAATAAGTAAATAATAAAAGTATAACAGTTAACCAATAAAAGGTTTGTCTGTTATCGTTAAAAGAACTTAACTAAAAAATTTGCACTATACATTAGTTATATATGTCCTAAAAATTGCCTTGTGAACTATATGGTGCCAAATGTGCAATTCACATTGCAAAAAGTTCTAGCGGGTCTCAAAATGTTTATTAGAGTCTAATAAGTAAATAATAAAAGTATAACAGTTAACCAATAAAAGGTTTGTCTGTTATCGTTAAAAGAACTTAACTAAAAAATTTGCACTATACATTAGTTATATAGGTCCTAAAAAGTGCCTTGTGAACTATATGGTGCCAAATGTGCAATTCACATTGAAAAAAGTTCTAACGGCTCTCAAAATGTTTATTAGAGTCTAATAAGTAAATAATAAAAGTATAACAGTTAACCAATAAAAGGTTTGTCTGTTATCGTTAAAGGAACTTAACTAAAAAATGTGCACTATACATTAGTTATATAGGTCCTAAAAAGTGCCTTGTGAACTATATGGTGCCAAATGTGCAATTCACATTGCAAAAAGTTCTAACGGGTCTCAAAATGTTTATTAGAGTCTAATAAGTAAATAATAAAAGTATAACAGTTAACCAATAAAAGGTTTGTCTGTTATCGATAAAAGAACTTAACAAAAAAATTTGCACTATACATTAGTTATATAGGTCCTAAAAAGTGCCTTGTGAACTATATGCTGCCAAATGTGCAATTCACATTGCAAAAAGTTCTAACGGGTCTCAAAATGTTTATTAGAGTCTAATAAGTAAATAATAAAAGTATAACAGTTAACCAATAAAAGGTTTGTCTGTTATCGTTAAAAGAACTTAACTAAAACATTTGCACTATACATTAGTTATATAGGTCCTAAAAAGTGCCTTGTGAACTATATGGTGCCAAATGTGCAATTCACATTGCAGAAAGTTCTAACGGCTCTCAAAATGTTTATTAGAGTCTAATAAGTAAATAATAAAAGTATAACAGTTAACCAATAAAAGGTTTGTCTGTTATCGTTAAAGGAACTTAACTAAAAAATTTGCAATATACATTAGTTATATAGGTCCTAAAAAGTGCCTTGTGAACTATATGATGCCAAATGTGCAATTCACATTGCAAAAAGTTCTAACGGGTCTCAAAATGTTTATTAGAGTCTAATAAGTAAATAATAAAAGTATAACAGTTAACCAATAAAAGTTTTGTCTGTTATCGATAAAAGAACTTAACCAAAATGTTTGCACTATACATTAGTTATATAGGTCCTAAAAAGTGCCTTGTGAACTATATGGTGCCAAATGTGCAATTCACATTGCAAAAAGTTCTAACGGGTCTTAAAATGTTTATTAGAGTCTAATAAGTAAATAATAAAAGTATAACAGTTAACCAATAAAAGGTTTGTCTGTTATCGTTAAAGGAACTTAACTAAAAAATTTGCTCTATACATTAGTTATATAGGTCCTAAAAAGTGCCTTGTGAACTATATGGTGCCAAATGTGCAATTCACATTGCAAAAAGTTCTAACGGGTCTCAAAATGTTTATTAGAGTCTAATAAGTAAATAATAAAAGTATAACAGTTAACCAATAAAAGGTTTGTCTGTTATCGTTAAAAGAACTTAACTAAAAAATTTGCACTATACATTAGTTATATATGTCCTAAAAATTGCCTTGTGAACTATATGGTGCCAAATGTGCAATTCACATTGCAAAAAGTTCTAGCGGGTCTCAAAATGTTTATTAGAGTCTAATAAGTAAATAATAAAAGTATAACAGTTAACCAATAAAAGGTTTGTCTGTTATCGTTAAAAGAACTTAACTAAAAAATTTGCACTATACATTAGTTATATAGGTCCTAAAAAGTGCCTTGTGAACTATATGGTGCCAAATGTGCAATTCACATTGCAAAAAGTTCTAACGGGTCTCAAAATGTTTATTAGAGTCTAATAAGTAAATAATAAAAGTATAACAGTTAACCAATAAAAGGTTTGTCTGTTATCGTTAAAAGAACTTAACTAAAAAATTTGCACTATACATTAGTTATATATGTCCTAAAAATTGCCTTGTGAACTATATGGTGCCAAATGTGCAATTCACATTGCAAAAAGTTCTAGCGGGTCTCAAAATGTTTATTAGAGTCTAATAAGTAAATAATAAAAGTATAACAGTTAACCAATAAAAGGTTTGTCTGTTATCGTTAAAGGAACTTAACTAAAAAATTTGCACTATACATTAGTTATATAGGTCCTAAAAATTGCCTTGTGAACTATATGGTGCCAAATGTGCAATTCACATTGAAAAAAGTTCTAACGGGTCTCAAAATGTTTATTAGAGTCTAATAAGTAAATAATAAAAGTATAACAGTTAACCAATAAAAGGTTTGTCTGTTATCGTTAAAGGAACTTAACTAAAAAATTTGCACTATACATTAGTTATATAGGTCCTAAAAAGTGCCTTGTGAACTATATGCTGCCAAATGTGCAATTCACATTGCAAAAAGTTCTAACGGGTCTCAAAATGTTTATTAGAGTCTAATAAGTAAATAATAAAAGTATAACAGTTAACCAATAAAAGGTTTGTCTGTTATCGTTAAAAGAACTTAACTAAAACATTTGCACTATACATTAGTTATATAGGTCCTAAAAAGTGCCTTGTGAACTATATGGTGCCAAATGTGCAATTCACATTGCAAAAAGTTCTAACGGCTCTCAAAATGTTTATTAGAGTCTAATAAGTAAATAATAAAAGTATAACAGTTAACCAATAAAAGGTTTGTCTGTTATCGTTAAAGGAACTTAACTAAAAAATTTGCTCTATACATTAGTTATATAGGTCCTAAAAAGTGCCTTGTGAACTATATGGTGCCAAATGTGCAATTCACATTGCAAAAAGTTCTAACGGCTCTCAAAATGTTTATTAGAGTCTAATAAGTAAATAATAAAAGTATAACAGTTAACCAATAAAAGGTTTGTCTGTTATCGTTAAAAGAACTTAACTAAAAAATTTGCACTATACATTAGTTATATATGTCCTAAAAATTGCCTTGTGAACTATATGGTGCCAAATGTGCAATTCACATTGCAAAAAGTTCTAGCGGGTCTCAAAATGTTTATTAGAGTCTAATAAGTAAATAATAAAAGTATAACAGTTAACCAATAAAAGGTTTGTCTGTTATCGTTAAAAGAACTTAACTAAAAAATTTGCACTATACATTAGTTATATAGGTCCTAAAAAGTGCCTTGTGAACTATATGGTGCCAAATGTGCAATTCACATTGAAAAAAGTTCTAACGGCTCTCAAAATGTTTATTAGAGTCTAATAAGTAAATAATAAAAGTATAACAGTTAACCAATAAAAGGTTTGTCTGTTATCGTTAAAGGAACTTAACTAAAAAATGTGCACTATACATTAGTTATATAGGTCCTAAAAAGTGCCTTGTGAACTATATGGTGCCAAATGTGCAATTCACATTGCAAAAAGTTCTAACGGGTCTCAAAATGTTTATTAGAGTCTAATAAGTAAATAATAAAAGTATAACAGTTAACCAATAAAAGGTTTGTCTGTTATCGATAAAAGAACTTAACAAAAAAATTTGCACTATACATTAGTTATATAGGTCCTAAAAAGTGCCTTGTGAACTATATGCTGCCAAATGTGCAATTCACATTGCAAAAAGTTCTAACGGGTCTCAAAATGTTTATTAGAGTCTAATAAGTAAATAATAAAAGTATAACAGTTAACCAATAAAAGGTTTGTCTGTTATCGTTAAAAGAACTTAACTAAAACATTTGCACTATACATTAGTTATATAGGTCCTAAAAAGTGCCTTGTGAACTATATGGTGCCAAATGTGCAATTCACATTGCAAAAAGTTCTAACGGCTCTCAAAATGTTTATTAGAGTCTAATAAGTAAATAATAAAAGTATAACAGTTAACCAATAAAAGGTTTGTCTGTTATCGTTAAAGGAACTTAACTAAAAAATTTGCAATATACATTAGTTATATAGGTCCTAAAAAGTGCCTTGTGAACTATATGATGCCAAATGTGCAATTCACATTGCAAAAAGTTCTAACGGGTCTCAAAATGTTTATTAGAGTCTAATAAGTAAATAATAAAAGTATAACAGTTAACCAATAAAAGGTTTGTCTGTTATCGATAAAAGAACTTAACAAAAAAATTTGCACTATACATTAGTTATATAGGTCCTAAAAAGTGCCTTGTGAACTATATGGTGCCAAATGTGCAATTCACATTGCAAAAAGTTCTAACGGGTCTCAAAATGTTTATTAGAGTCTAATAAGTAAATAATAAAAGTATAACAGTTAACCAATAAAAGGTTTGTCTGTTATCGTTAAAAGAACTTAACTAAAAAATTTGCACTATACATTAGTTATATAGGTCCTAAAAAGTGCCTTGTGAACTATATGGTGCCAAATGTGCAATTCACATTGCAAAAAGTTCTAACGGGTCTCAAAATGTTTATTAGAGTCTAATAAGTAAATAATAAAAGTATAACAGTTAACCAATAAAAGTTTTGTCTGTTATCGATAAAAGAACTTAACTAAAAAATTTGCACTATACATTAGTTATATAGGTCCTAAAAAGTGCCTTGTGAACTATATGGTGCCAAATGTGCAATTCACATTGCAAAAAGTTCTAACGGGTCTCAAAATGTTTATTAGAGTCTAATAAGTAAATAATAAAAGTATAACAGTTAACTAATAAAAGGTTTGTCTGTTATCGTTAAAAGAACTTAACTAAAAAATTTGCACTATACATTAGTTATATAGGTCCTAAAAAGTGCCTTGTGATCTATATGGTGCCAAATGTGCAATTCACATTGCAAAAAGTTCTAACGGGTCTCAAAATGTTTATTAGAGTCTAATAAGTAAATAATAAAAGTATAACAGTTAACCAATAAAAGGTTTGTCTGTTATCGTTAAAAGAACTTAACTAAAAAATTTGCACTATGCATTAGTTATATAGGTCCTAAAAAGTGCCTTGTGAACTATATGGTGCCAAATGTGCAATTCACATTGCAAAAAGTTCTAACGGGTCTCAAAATGTTTATTAGAGTCTAATAAGTAAATAATAAAAGTATAACAGTTAACCAATAAAAGGTTTGTCTGTTATCGTTAAAGGAACTTAACTAAAAAATTTGCTCTATACATTAGTTATATAGGTCCTAAAAAGTGCCTTGTGAACTATATGGTGCCAAATGTGCAATTCACATTGCAAAAAGTTCTAACGGCTCTCAAAATGTTTATTAGAGTCTAATAAGTAAATAATAAAAGTATAACAGTTAACCAATAAAAGGTTTGTCTGTTATCGTTAAAAGAACTTAACTAAAAAATTTGCACTATACATTAGTTATATATGTCCTAAAAATTGCCTTGTGAACTATATGGTGCCAAATGTGCAATTCACATTGAAAAAAGTTCTAGCGGGTCTCAAAATGTTTATTAGAGTCTAATAAGTAAATAATAAAAGTATAACAGTTAACCAATAAAAGGTTTGTCTGTTATCGTTAAAAGAACTTAACTAAAAAATTTGCACTTCACATTAGTTATATAGGTCCTAAAAAGTGCCTTGTGAACTATATGGTGCCAAATGTGCAATTCACATTGCAAAAAGTTCTAACGGCTCTCAAAATGTTTATTAGAGTCTAATAAGTAAATAATAAAAGTATAACAGTTAACCAATAAAAGGTTTGTCTGTTATCGTTAAAGGAACTTAACTAAAAAATTTGCACTATACATTAGTTATATAGGTCCTAAAAAGTGCCTTGTGAACTATATGCTGCCAAATGTGCAATTCACATTGCAAAAAGTTCTAACGGGTCTCAAAATGTTTATTAGAGTCTAATAAGTAAATAATAAAAGTATAACAGTTAACCAATAAAAGGTTTGTCTGTTATCGTTAAAAGAACTTAACTAAAAAATTTGCACTATACATTAGTTATATATGTCCTAAAAATTGCCTTGTGAACTATATGGTGCCAAATGTGCAATTCACATTGCAAAAAGTTCTAGCGGGTCTCAAAATGTTTATTAGAGTCTAATAAGTAAATAATAAAAGTATAACAGTTAACCAATAAAAGGTTTGTCTGTTATCGTTAAAAGAACTTAACTAAAAAATTTGCACTATACATTAGTTATATAGGTCCTAAAAAGTGCCTTGTGAACTATATGGTGCCAAATGTGCAATTCACATTGAAAAAAGTTCTAACGGGTCTCAAAATGTTTATTAGAGTCTAATAAGTAAATAATAAAAGTATAACAGTTAACCAATAAAAGGTTTGTCTGTTATCGTTAAAGGAACTTAACTAAAAAATTTGCACTATACATTAGTTATATAGGTCCTAAAAAGTGCCTTGTGAACTATATGCTGCCAAATGTGCAATTCACATTGCAAAAAGTTCTAACGGGTCTCAAAATGTTTATTAGAGTCTAATAAGTAAATAATAAAAGTATAACAGTTAACCAATAAAAGGTTTGTCTGTTATCGTTAAAAGAACTTAACTAAAACATTTGCACTATACATTAGTTATATAGGTCCTAAAAAGTGCCTTGTGAACTATATGGTGCCAAATGTGCAATTCACATTGCAAAAAGTTCTAACGGCTCTCAAAATGTTTATTAGAGTCTAATAAGTAAATAATAAAAGTATAACAGTTAACCAATAAAAGGTTTGTCTGTTATCGTTAAAAGAACTTAACTAAAACATTTGCACTATACATTAGTTATATAGGTCCTAAAAAGTGCCTTGTGAACTATATGGTGCCAAATGTGCAATTCACATTGCAAAAAGTTCTAACGGCTCTCAAAATGTTTATTAGAGTCTAATAAGTAAATAATAAAAGTATAACAGTTAACCAATAAAAGGTTTGTCTGTTATCGTTAAAGGAACTTAACTAAAAAATTTGCTCTATACATTAGTTATATAGGTCCTAAAAAGTGCCTTGTGAACTATATGGTGCCAAATGTGCAATTCACATTGCAAAAAGTTCTAACGGCTCTCAAAATGTTTATTAGAGTCTAATAAGTAAATAATAAAAGTATAACAGTTAACCAATAAAAGGTTTGTCTGTTATCGTTAAAAGAACTTAACTAAAAAATTTGCACTATACATTAGTTATATATGTCCTAAAAATTGCCTTGTGAACTATATGGTGCCAAATGTGCAATTCACATTGCAAAAAGTTCTAGCGGGTCTCAAAATGTTTATTAGAGTCTAATAAGTAAATAATAAAAGTATAACAGTTAACCAATAAAAGGTTTGTCTGTTATCGTTAAAAGAACTTAACTAAAAAATTTGCACTATACATTAGTTATATAGGTCCTAAAAAGTGCCTTGTGAACTATATGGTGCCAAATGTGCAATTCACATTGAAAAAAGTTCTAACGGCTCTCAAAATGTTTATTAGAGTCTAATAAGTAAATAATAAAAGTATAACAGTTAACCAATAAAAGGTTTGTCTGTTATCGTTAAAGGAACTTAACTAAAAAATGTGCACTATACATTAGTTATATAGGTCCTAAAAAGTGCCTTGTGAACTATATGGTGCCAAATGTGCAATTCACATTGCAAAAAGTTCTAACGGGTCTCAAAATGTTTATTAGAGTCTAATAAGTAAATAATAAAAGTATAACAGTTAACCAATAAAAGGTTTGTCTGTTATCGATAAAAGAACTTAACAAAAAAATTTGCACTATACATTAGTTATATAGGTCCTAAAAAGTGCCTTGTGAACTATATGCTGCCAAATGTGCAATTCACATTGCAAAAAGTTCTAACGGGTCTCAAAATGTTTATTAGAGTCTAATAAGTAAATAATAAAAGTATAACAGTTAACCAATAAAAGGTTTGTCTGTTATCGTTAAAAGAACTTAACTAAAACATTTGCACTATACATTAGTTATATAGGTCCTAAAAAGTGCCTTGTGAACTATATGGTGCCAAATGTGCAATTCACATTGCAAAAAGTTCTAACGGGTCTCAAAATGTTTATTAGAGTCTAATAAGTAAATAATAAAAGTATAACAGTTAACCAATAAAAGGTTTGTCTGTTATCGTTAAAGGAACTTAACTAAAAAATTTGCAATATACATTAGTTATATAGGTCCTAAAAAGTGCCTTGTGAACTATATGATGCCAAATGTGCAATTCACATTGCAAAAAGTTCTAACGGGTCTCAAAATGTTTATTAGAGTCTAATAAGTAAATAATAAAAGTATAACAGTTAACCAATAAAAGTTTTGTCTGTTATCGATAAAAGAACTTAACCAAAATGTTTGCACTATACATTAGTTATATAGGTCCTAAAAAGTGCCTTGTGAACTATATGGTGCCAAATGTGCAATTCACATTGCAAAAAGTTCTAACGGGTCTCAAAATGTTTATTAGAGTCTAATAAGTAAATAATAAAAGTATAACAGTTAACCAATAAAAGGTTTGTCTGTTATCGTTAAAAGAACTTAACTAAAAAATTTGCACTATACATTAGTTATATAGGTCCTAAAAAGTGCCTTGTGAACTATATGGTGCCAAATGTGCAATTCACATTGCAAAAAGTTCTAACGGGTCTCAAAATGTTTATTAGAGTCTAATAAGTAAATAATAAAAGTATAACAGTTAACTAATAAAAGGTTTGTCTGTTATCGTTAAAAGAACTTAACTAAAAAATTTGCACTATACATTAGTTATATAGGTCCTAAAAAGTGCCTTGTGAACTATATGGTGCCAAATGTGCAATTCACATTGCAAAAAGTTCTAACGGGTCTCAAAATGTTTATTAGAGTCTAATAAGTAAATAATAAAAGTATAACAGTTAACCAATAAAAGGTTTGTCTGTTATCGTTAAAGGAACTTAACTAAAAAATTTGCTCTATACATTAGTTATATAGGTCCTAAAAAGTGCCTTGTGAACTATATGGTGCCAAATGTGCAATTCACATTGCAAAAAGTTCTAACGGCTCTCAAAATGTTTATTAGAGTCTAATAAGTAAATAATAAAAGTATAACAGTTAACCAATAAAAGGTTTGTCTGTTATCGTTAAAAGAACTTAACTAAAAAATTTGCACTATACATTAGTTATATATGTCCTAAAAATTGCCTTGTGAACTATATGGTGCCAAATGTGCAATTCACATTGAAAAAAGTTCTAGCGGGTCTCAAAATGTTTATTAGAGTCTAATAAGTAAATAATAAAAGTATAACAGTTAACCAATAAAAGGTTTGTCTGTTATCGTTAAAAGAACTTAACTAAAAAATTTGCACTTCACATTAGTTATATAGGTCCTAAAAAGTGCCTTGTGAACTATATGGTGCCAAATGTGCAATTCACATTGAAAAAAGTTCTAACGGGTCTCAAAATGTTTATTAGAGTCTAATAAGTAAATAATAAAAGTATAACAGTTAACCAATAAAAGGTTTGTCTGTTATCGTTAAAGGAACTTAACTAAAAAATGTGCACTATACATTAGTTATATAGGTCCTAAAAAGTGCCTTGTGAACTATATGGTGCCAAATGTGCAATTCACATTGCAAAAAGTTCTAACGGGTCTCAAAATGTTTATTAGAGTCTAATAAGTAAATAATAAAAGTATAACAGTTAACCAATAAAAGGTTTGTCTGTTATCGATAAAAGAACTTAACAAAAAAATTTGCACTATACATTAGTTATATAGGTCCTAAAAAGTGCCTTGTGAACTATATGCTGCCAAATGTGCAATTCACATTGCAAAAAGTTCTAACGGGTCTCAAAATGTTTATTAGAGTCTAATAAGTAAATAATAAAAGTATAACAGTTAACCAATAAAAGGTTTGTCTGTTATCGTTAAAAGAACTTAACTAAAAAATTTGCACTATACATTAGTTATATAGGTCCTAAAAAGTGCCTTGTGAACTATATGGTGCCAAATGTGCAATTCACATTGCAAAAAGTTCTAACGGGTCTCAAAATGTTTATTAGAGTCTAATAAGTAAATAATAAAAGTATAACAGTTAACCAATAAAAGGTTTGTCTGTTATCGTTAAAGGAACTTAACTAAAAAATGTGCACTATACATTAGTTATATAGGTCCTAAAAAGTGCCTTGTGAACTATATGGTGCCAAATGTGCAATTCACATTGCAAAAAGTTCTAACGGGTCTCAAAATGTTAATTAGAGTCTAATAAGTAAATAATAAAAGTATAACAGTTAACCAATAAAAGGTTTGTCTGTTATCGATAAAAGAACTTAACAAAAAAATTTGCACTATACATTAGTTATATAGGTCCTAAAAAGTGCCTTGTGAACTATATGCTGCCAAATGTGCAATTCACATTGCAAAAAGTTCTAACGGGTCTCAAAATGTTTATTAGAGTCTAATAAGTAAATAATAAAAGTATAACAGTTAACCAATAAAAAGTTTGTCTGTTATCGTTAAAAGAACTTAACTAAAACATTTGCACTATACATTAGTTATATAGGTCCTAAAAAGTGCCTTGTGAACTATATGGTGCCAAATGTGCAATTCACATTGCAAAAAGTTCTAACGGCTCTCAAAATGTTTATTAGAGTCTAATAAGTAAATAATAAAAGTATAACAGTTAACCAATAAAAGGTTTGTCTGTTATCGTTAAAGGAACTTAACTAAAAAATTTGCTCTATACATTAGTTATATAGGTCCTAAAAAGTGCCTTGTGAACTATATGGTGCCAAATGTGCAATTCACATTGCAAAAAGTTCTAACGGCTCTCAAAATGTTTATTAGAGTCTAATAAGTAAATAATAAAAGTATAACAGTTAACCAATAAAAGGTTTGTCTGTTATCGTTAAAGGAACTTAACTAAAAAATTTGCTCTATACATTAGTTATATAGGTCCTAAAAAGTGCCTTGTGAACTATATGGTGCCAAATGTGCAATTCACATTGCAAAAAGTTCTAACGGCTCTCAAAATGTTTATTAGAGTCTAATAAGTAAATAATAAAAGTATAACAGTTAACCAATAAAAGGTTTGTCTGTTATCGTTAAAAGAACTTAACTAAAAAATTTGCACTATACATTAGTTATATATGTCCTAAAAATTGCCTTGTGAACTATATGGTGCCAAATGTGCAATTCACATTGCAAAAAGTTCTAGCGGGTCTCAAAATGTTTATTAGAGTCTAATAAGTAAATAATAAAAGTATAACAGTTAACCAATAAAAGGTTTGTCTGTTATCGTTAAAAGAAATTAACTAAAAAATTTGCACTATACATTAGTTATATAGGTCCTAAAAAGTGCCTTGTGAACTATATGGTGCCAAATGTGCAATTCACATTGAAAGAAGTTCTAACGGGTCTCAAAATGTTTATTAGAGTCTAATAAGTAAATAATAAAAGTATAACAGTTAACCAATAAAAGGTTTGTCTGTTATCGTTAAAGGAACTTAACTAAAAAATTTGCACTATACATTAGTTATATAGGTCCTAAAAAGTGCCTTGTGAACTATATGCTGCCAAATGTGCAATTCACATTGCAAAAAGTTCTAACGGGTCTCAAAATGTTTATTAGAGTCTAATAAGTAAATAATAAAAGTATAACAGTTAACCAATAAAAGGTTTGTCTGTTATCGTTAAAAGAACTTAACTAAAACATTTGCACTATACATTAGTTATATAGGTCCTAAAAAGTGCCTTGTGAACTATATGGTGCCAAATGTGCAATTCATATTGCAAAAAGTTCTAACGGGTCTCAAAATGTTTATTAGAGTCTAATAAGTAAATAATAAAAGTATAACAGTTAACCAATAAAAGGTTTGTCTGTTATCGTTAAAGGAACTTAACTAAAAAATTTGCACTATACATTAGTTATATAGGTCCTAAAAAGTGCCTTGTGATCTATATGGTGCCAAATGTGCAATTCACATTGCAAAAAGTTCTAACGGGTCTCAAAATGTTTATTAGAGTCTAATAAGTAAATAATAAAAGTATAACAGTTAACCAATAAAAGGTTTGTCTGTTATCGTTAAAGGAACTTAACTAAAAAATTTGCTCTATACATTAGTTATATAGGTCCTAAAAAGTGCCTTGTGAACTATATGGTGCCAAATGTGCAATTCACATTGCAAAAAGTTCTAACGGCTCTCAAAATGTTTATTAGAGTCTAATAAGTAAATAATAAAAGTATAACAGTTAACCAATAAAAGGTTTGTCTGTTATCGTTAAAAGAACTTAACTAAAAAATTTGCACTATACATTAGTTATATATGTCCTAAAAATTGCCTTGTGAACTATATGGTGCCAAATGTGCAATTCACATTGCAAAAAGTTCTAGCGGGTCTCAAAATGTTTATTAGAGTCTAATAAGTAAATAATAAAAGTATAACAGTTAACCAATAAAAGGTTTGTCTGTTATCGTTAAAAGAACTTAACTAAAAAATTTGCACTTCACATTAGTTATATAGGTCCTAAAAAGTGCCTTGTGAACTATATGGTGCCAAATGTGCAATTCACATTGAAAAAAGTTCTAACGGGTCTCAAAATGTTTATTAGAGTCTAATAAGTAAATAATAAAAGTATAACAGTTAACCAATAAAAGGTTTGTCTGTTATCGTTAAAGGAACTTAACTAAAAAATTTGCACTATACATTAGTTATATAGGTCCTAAAAAGTGCCTTGTGAACTATATGGTGCCAAATGTGCAATTCACATTGCAAAAAGTTCTAACGGGTCTCAAAATGTTTATTAGAGTCTAATAAGTAAATAATAAAAGTATAACAGTTAACCAATAAAAGGTTTGTCTGTTATCGATAAAAGAACTTAACAAAAAAATTTGCACTATACATTAGTTATATAGGTCCTAAAAAGTGCCTTGTGAACTATATGGTGCCAAATGTGCAATTCACATTGCAAAAAGTTCTAACGGGTCTCAAAATGTTTATTAGAGTCTAATAAGTAAATAATAAAAGTATAACAGTTAACCAATAAAAGGTTTGTCTGTTATCGTTAAAAGAACTTAACTAAAACATTTGCACTATACATTAGTTATATAGGTCCTAAAAAGTGCCTTGTGAACTATATGGTGCCAAATGTGCAATTCACATTGCAAAAAGTTCTAACGGCTCTCAAAATGTTTATTAGAGTCTAATAAGTAAATAATAAAAGTATAACAGTTAACCAATAAAAGGTTTGTCTGTTATCGTTAAAGGAACTTAACTAAAAAATTTGCTCTATACATTAGTTATATAGGTCCTAAAAAGTGCCTTGTGAACTATATGGTGCCAAATGTGCAATTCACATTGCAAAAAGTTCTAACGGCTCTCAAAATGTTTATTAGAGTCTAATAAGTAAATAATAAAAGTATAACAGTTAACCAATAAAAGGTTTGTCTGTTATCGTTAAAAGAACTTAACTAAAAAATTTGCACTATACATTAGTTATATATGTCCTAAAAAGTGCCTTGTGAACTATATGGTGCCAAATGTGCAATTCACATTGCAAAAAGTTCTAGCGGGTCTCAAAATGTTTATTAGAGTCTAATAAGTAAATAATAAAAGTATAACAGTTAACCAATAAAAGGTTTGTCTGCTATCGTTAAAAGAACTTAACTAAAAAATTTGCACTATACATTAGTTATATAGGTCCTAAAAAGTGCCTTGTGAACTATATGGTGCCAAATGTGCAATTCACATTGAAAAAAGTTCTAACGGGTCTCAAAATGTTTATTAGAGTCTAATAAGTAAATAATAAAAGTATAACAGTTAACCAATAAAAGGTTTGTCTGTTATCGTTAAAGGAACTTAACTAAAAAATGTGCACTATACATTAGTTATATAGGTCCTAAAAAGTGCCTTGTGAACTATATGGTGCCAAATGTGCAATTCACATTGCAAAAAGTTCTAACGGGTCTCAAAATGTTTATTAGAGTCTAATAAGTAAATAATAAAAGTATAACAGTTAACCAATAAAAGGTTTGTCTGTTATCGATAAAAGAACTTAACAAAAAAATTTGCACTATACATTAGTTATATAGGTCCTAAAAAGTGCCTTGTGAACTATATGCTGCCAAATGTGCAATTCACATTGCAAAAAGTTCTAACGGGTCTCAAAATGTTTATTAGAGTCTAATAAGTAAATAATAAAAGTATAACAGTTAACCAATAAAAGGTTTGTCTGTTATCGTTAAAAGAACTTAACTAAAACATTTGCACTATACATTAGTTATATAGGTCCTAAAAAGTGCCTTGTGAACTATATGGTGCCAAATGTGCAATTCATATTGCAAAAAGTTCTAACGGGTCTCAAAATGTTTATTAGAGTCTAATAAGTAAATAATAAAAGTATAACAGTTAACCAATAAAAGGTTTGTCTGTTATCGTTAAAGGAACTTAACTAAAAAATTTGCACTATACATTAGTTATATAGGTCCTAAAAAGTGCCTTGTGATCTATATGGTGCCAAATGTGCAATTCACATTGCAAAAAGTTCTAACGGGTCTCAAAATGTTTATTAGAGTCTAATAAGTAAATAATAAAAGTATAACAGTTAACCAATAAAAGGTTTGTCTGTTATCGTTAAAGGAACTTAACTAAAAAATTTGCTCTATACATTAGTTATATAGGTCCTAAAAAGTGCCTTGTGAACTATATGGTGCCAAATGTGCAATTCACATTGCAAAAAGTTCTAACGGCTCTCAAAATGTTTATTAGAGTCTAATAAGTAAATAATAAAAGTATAACAGTTAACCAATAAAAGGTTTGTCTGTTATCGTTAAAGGAACTTAACTAAAAAATTTGCACTATACATTAGTTATATAGGTCCTAAAAAGTGCCTTGTGATCTATATGGTGCCAAATGTGCAATTCACATTGCAAAAAGTTCTAACGGGTCTCAAAATGTTTATTAGAGTCTAATAAGTAAATAATAAAAGTATAACAGTTAACCAATAAAAGGTTTGTCTGTTATCGTTAAAGGAACTTAACTAAAAAATTTGCTCTATACATTAGTTATATAGGTCCTAAAAAGTGCCTTGTGAACTATATGGTGCCAAATGTGCAATTCACATTGCAAAAAGTTCTAACGGCTCTCAAAATGTTTATTAGAGTCTAATAAGTAAATAATAAAAGTATAACAGTTAACCAATAAAAGGTTTGTCTGTTATCGTTAAAAGAACTTAACTAAAAAATTTGCACTATACATTAGTTATATATGTCCTAAAAATTGCCTTGTGAACTATATGGTGCCAAATGTGCAATTCACATTGCAAAAAGTTCTAGCGGGTCTCAAAATGTTTATTAGAGTCTAATAAGTAAATAATAAAAGTATAACAGTTAACCAATAAAAGGTTTGTCTGTTATCGTTAAAAGAACTTAACTAAAAAATTTGCACTTCACATTAGTTATATAGGTCCTAAAAAGTGCCTTGTGAACTATATGGTGCCAAATGTGCAATTCACATTGAAAAAAGTTCTAACGGGTCTCAAAATGTTTATTAGAGTCTAATAAGTAAATAATAAAAGTATAACAGTTAACCAATAAAAGGTTTGTCTGTTATCGTTAAAGGAACTTAACTAAAAAATGTGCACTATACATTAGTTATATAGGTCCTAAAAAGTGCCTTGTGAACTATATGGTGCCAAATGTGCAATTCACATTGCAAAAAGTTCTAACGGGTCTCAAAATGTTTATTAGAGTCTAATAAGTAAATAATAAAAGTATAACAGTTAACCAATAAAAGGTTTGTCTGTTATCGATAAAAGAACTTAACAAAAAAATTTGCACTATACATTAGTTATATAGGTCCTAAAAAGTGCCTTGTGAACTATATGGTGCCAAATGTGCAATTCACATTGCAAAAAGTTCTAACGGGTCTCAAAATGTTTATTAGAGTCTAATAAGTAAATAATAAAAGTATAACAGTTAACCAATAAAAGGTTTGTCTGTTATCGTTAAAAGAACTTAACTAAAACATTTGCACTATACATTAGTTATATAGGTCCTAAAAAGTGCCTTGTGAACTATATGGTGCCAAATGTGCAATTCACATTGCAAAAAGTTCTAACGGCTCTCAAAATGTTTATTAGAGTCTAATAAGTAAATAATAAAAGTATAACAGTTAACCAATAAAAGGTTTGTCTGTTATCGTTAAAGGAACTTAACTAAAAAATTTGCTCTATACATTAGTTATATAGGTCCTAAAAAGTGCCTTGTGAACTATATGGTGCCAAATGTGCAATTCACATTGCAAAAAGTTCTAACGGCTCTCAAAATGTTTATTAGAGTCTAATAAGTAAATAATAAAAGTATAACAGTTAACCAATAAAAGGTTTGTCTGTTATCGTTAAAAGAACTTAACTAAAAAATTTGCACTATACATTAGTTATATAGGTCCTAAAAAGTGCCTTGTGAACTATATGGTGCCAAATGTGCAATTCACATTGCAAAAAGTTCTAGCGGGTCTCAAAATGTTTATTAGAGTCTAATAAGTAAATAATAAAAGTATAACAGTTAACCAATAAAAGGTTTGTCTGCTATCGTTAAAAGAACTTAACTAAAAAATTTGCACTATACATTAGTTATATAGGTCCTAAAAAGTGCCTTGTGAACTATATGGTGCCAAATGTGCAATTCACATTGAAAAAAGTTCTAACGGGTCTCAAAATGTTTATTAGAGTCTAATAAGTAAATAATAAAAGTATAACAGTTAACCAATAAAAGGTTTGTCTGTTATCGTTAAAGGAACTTAACTAAAAAATGTGCACTATACATTAGTTATATAGGTCCTAAAAAGTGCCTTGTGAACTATATGGTGCCAAATGTGCAATTCACATTGAAAAAAGTTCTAGCGGGTCTCAAAATGTTTATTAGAGTCTAATAAGTAAATAATAAAAGTATAACAGTTAACCAATAAAAGGTTTGTCTGTTATCGTTAAAGGAACTTAACTAAAAAATGTGCACTATACATTAGTTATATAGGTCCTAAAAAGTGCCTTGTGAACTATATGGTGCCAAATGTGCAATTCACATTGCAAAAAGTTCTAACGGGTCTCAAAATGTTTATTAGAGTCTAATAAGTAAATAATAAAAGTATAACAGTTAACCAATAAAATGTTTGTCTGTTATCGATAAAAGAACTTAACAAAAAAATTTGCACTATACATTAGTTATATAGGTCCTAAAAAGTGCCTTGTGAACTATATGCTGCCAAATGTGCAATTCACATTGCAAAAAGTTCTAACGGGTCTCAAAATGTTTATTAGAGTCTAATAAGTAAATAATAAAAGTATAACAGTTAACCAATAAAAGGTTTGTCTGTTATCGTTAAAAGAACTTAACTAAAACATTTGCACTATACATTAGTTATATAGGTCCTAAAAAGTGCCTTGTGAACTATATGGTGCCAAATGTGCAATTCACATTGCAAAAAGTTCTAACGGCTCTCAAAATGTTTATTAGAGTCTAATAAGTAAATAATAAAAGTATAACAGTTAACCAATAAAAGGTTTGTCTGTTATCGTTAAAGGAACTTAACTAAAAAATTTGCTCTATACATTAGTTATATAGGTCCTAAAAAGTGCCTTGTGAACTATATGGTGCCAAATATGCAATTCACATTGCAAAAAGTTCTAACGGCTCTCAAAATGTTTATTAGAGTCTAATAAGTAAATAATAAAAGTATAACAGTTAACCAATAAAAGGTTTGTCTGTTATCGTTAAAAGAACTTAACTAAAAAATTTGCACTATACATTAGTTATATATGTCCTAAAAAGTGCCTTGTGAACTATATGGTGCCAAATGTGCAATTCACATTGCAAAAAGTTCTAGCGGGTCTCAAAATGTTTATTAGAGTCTAATAAGTAAATAATAAAAGTATAACAGTTAACCAATAAAAGGTTTGTCTGCTATCGTTAAAGGAACTTAACTAAAAAATTTGCACTATACATTAGTTATATAGGTCCTAAAAAGTGCCTTGTGAACTATATGGTGCCAAATGTGCAATTCACATTGAAAAAAGTTCTAACGGGTCTCAAAATGTTTATTAGAGTCTAATAAGTAAATAATAAAAGTATAACAGTTAACCAATAAAAGGTTTGTCTGTTATCGTTAAAGGAACTTAACTAAAAAATGTGCACTATACATTAGTTATATAGGTCCTAAAAAGTGCCTTGTGAACTATATGGTGCCAAATGTGCAATTCACATTGCAAAAAGTTCTAACGGGTCTCAAAATGTTTATTAGAGTCTAATAAGTAAATAATAAAAGTATAACAGTTAACCAATAAAATGTTTGTCTGTTATCGATAAAAGAACTTAACAAAAAAATTTGCACTATACATTAGTTATATAGGTCCTAAAAAGTGCCTTGTGAACTATATGCTGCCAAATGTGCAATTCACATTGCAAAAAGTTCTAACGGGTCTCAAAATGTTTATTAGAGTCTAATAAGTAAATAATAAAAGTATAACAGTTAACCAATAAAAGGTTTGTCTGTTATCGTTAAAAGAACTTAACTAAAACATTTGCACTATACATTAGTTATATAGGTCCTAAAAAGTGCCTTGTGAACTATATGGTGCCAAATGTGCAATTCACATTGCAAAAAGTTCTAACGGCTCTCAAAATGTTTATTAGAGTCTAATAAGTAAATAATAAAAGTATAACAGTTAACCAATAAAAGGTTTGTCTGTTATCGTTAAAGGAACTTAACTAAAAAATTTGCAATATACATTAGTTATATAGGTCCTAAAAAGTGCCTTGTGAACTATATGATGCCAAATGTGCAATTCACATTGCAAAAAGTTCTAACGGGTCTCAAAATGTTTATTAGAGTCTAATAAGTAAATAATAAAAGTATAACAGTTAACCAATAAAAGTTTTGTCTGTTATCGATAAAAGAACTTAACCAAAATGTTTGCACTATACATTAGTTATATAGGTCCTAAAAAGTGCCTTGTGAACTATATGGTGCCAAATGTGCAATTCACATTGCAAAAAGTTCTAACGGGTCTCAAAATGTTTATTAGAGTCTAATAAGTAAATAATAAAAGTATAACAGTTAACCAATAAAAGGTTTGTCTGTTATCGTTAAAAGAACTTAACTAAAAAATTTGCACTATACATTAGTTATATAGGTCCTAAAAAGTGCCTTGTGAACTATATGGTGCCAAATGTGCAATTCACATTGCAAAAAGTTCTAACGGGTCTCAAAATGTTTATTAGAGTCTAATAAGTAAATAATAAAAGTATAACAGTTAACCAATAAAAGTTTTGTCTGTTATCGATAAAAGAACTTAACTAAAAAATTTGCACTATACATTAGTTATATAGGTCCTAAAAAGTGCCTTGTGAACTATATGGTGCCAAATGTGCAATTCACATTGCAAAAAGTTCTAACGGGTCTCAAAATGTTTATTAGAGTCTAATAAGTAAATAATAAAAGTATAACAGTTAACCAATAAAAGGTTTGTCTGTTATCGTTAAAGGAACTTAACTAAAAAATGTGCACTATACATTAGTTATATAGGTCCTAAAAAGTGCCTTGTGAACTATATGGTGCCAAATGTGCAATTCACATTGCAAAAAGTTCTAACGGGTCTCAAAATGTTTATTAGAGTCTAATAAGTAAATAATAAAAGTATAACAGTTAACCAATAAAATGTTTGTCTGTTATCGATAAAAGAACTTAACAAAAAAATTTGCACTATACATTAGTTATATAGGTCCTAAAAAGTGCCTTGTGAACTATATGCTGCCAAATGTGCAATTCACATTGCAAAAAGTTCTAACGGGTCTCAAAATGTTTATTAGAGTCTAATAAGTAAATAATAAAAGTATAACAGTTAACCAATAAAAGGTTTGTCTGTTATCGTTAAAAGAACTTAACTAAAACATTTGCACTATACATTAGTTATATAGGTCCTAAAAAGTGCCTTGTGAACTATATGGTGCCAAATGTGCAATTCACATTGCAAAAAGTTCTAACGGCTCTCAAAATGTTTATTAGAGTCTAATAAGTAAATAATAAAAGTATAACAGTTAACCAATAAAAGGTTTGTCTGTTATCGTTAAAGGAACTTAACTAAAAAATTTGCAATATACATTAGTTATATAGGTCCTAAAAAGTGCCTTGTGAACTATATGATGCCAAATGTGCAATTCACATTGCAAAAAGTTCTAACGGGTCTCAAAATGTTTATTAGAGTCTAATAAGTAAATAATAAAAGTATAACAGTTAACCAATAAAAGTTTTGTCTGTTATCGATAAAAGAACTTAACCAAAATGTTTGCACTATACATTAGTTATATAGGTCCTAAAAAGTGCCTTGTGAACTATATGGTGCCAAATGTGCAATTCACATTGCAAAAAGTTCTAACGGGTCTCAAAATGTTTATTAGAGTCTAATAAGTAAATAATAAAAGTATAACAGTTAACCAATAAAAGGTTTGTCTGTTATCGTTAAAAGAACTTAACTAAAAAATTTGCACTATACATTAGTTATATAGGTCCTAAAAAGTGCCTTGTGAACTATATGGTGCCAAATGTGCAATTCACATTGCAAAAAGTTCTAACGGGTCTCAAAATGTTTATTAGAGTCTAATAAGTAAATAATAAAAGTATAACAGTTAACCAATAAAAGTTTTGTCTGTTATCGATAAAAGAACTTAACTAAAAAATTTGCACTATACATTAGTTATATAGGTCCTAAAAAGTGCCTTGTGAACTATATGGTGCCAAATGTGCAATTCACATTGCAAAAAGTTCTAACGGGTCTCAAAATGTTTATTAGAGTCTAATAAGTAAATAATAAAAGTATAACAGTTAACTAATAAAAGGTTTGTCTGTTATCGTTAAAAGAACTTAACTAAAAAATTTGCACTATACATTAGTTATATAGGTCCTAAAAAGTGCCTTGTGATCTATATGGTGCCAAATGTGCAATTCACATTGCAAAAAGTTCTAACGGGTCTCAAAATGTTTATTAGAGTCTAATAAGTAAATAATAAAAGTATAACAGTTAACCAATAAAAGGTTTGTCTGTTATCGTTAAAAGAACTTAACTAAAAAATTTGCACTATGCATTAGTTATATAGGTCCTAAAAAGTGCCTTGTGAACTATATGGTGCCAAATGTGCAATTCACATTGCAAAAAGTTCTAACGGGTCTCAAAATGTTTATTAGAGTCTAATAAGTAAATAATAAAAGTATAACAGTTAACCAATAAAAGGTTTGTCTGTTATCGTTAAAGGAACTTAACTAAAAAATTTGCTCTATACATTAGTTATATAGGTCCTAAAAAGTGCCTTGTGAACTATATGGTGCCAAATGTGCAATTCACATTGCAAAAAGTTCTAACGGCTCTCAAAATGTTTATTAGAGTCTAATAAGTAAATAATAAAAGAATAACAGTTAACCAATAAAAGGTTTGTCTGTTATCGATAAAAGAACTTAACTAAAAAATTTGCACTATGCATTAGTTATATAGGTCCTAAAAAGTGCCTTGTGAACTATATGGTGCCAAATGTGCAATTCACATTGCAAAAAGTTCTAACGGCTCTCAAAATGTTTATTAGAGTCTAATAAGTAAATAATAAAAGTATAACAGTTAACCAATAAAAGGTTTGTCTGTTATCGTTAAAGGAACTTAACTAAAAAATTTGCTCTATACATTAGTTATATAGGTCCTAAAAAGTGCCTTGTGAACTATATGGTGCCAAATGTGCAATTCACATTGCAAAAAGTTCTAACGGCTCTCAAAATGTTTATTAGAGTCTAATAAGTAAATAATAAAAGTATAACAGTTAACCAATAAAAGGTTTGTCTGTTATCGTTAAAAGAACTTAACTAAAAAATTTGCACTATACATTAGTTATATATGTCCTAAAAATTGCCTTGTGAACTATATGGTGCCAAATGTGCAATTCACATTGCAAAAAGTTCTAGCGGGTCTCAAAATGTTTATTAGAGTCTAATAAGTAAATAATAAAAGTATAACAGTTAACCAATAAAAGGTTTGTCTGTTATCGTTAAAAGAACTTAACTAAAAAATTTGCACTTCACATTAGTTATATAGGTCCTAAAAAGTGCCTTGTGAACTATATGGTGCCAAATGTGCAATTCACATTGCAAAAAGTTCTAACGGGTCTCAAAATGTTTATTAGAGTCTAATAAGTAAATAATAAAAGTATAACAGTTAACCAATAAAAGGTTTGTCTGTTATCGTTAAAAGAACTTAACTAAACAATTTGCACTATACATTAGTTATATAGGTCCTAAAAAGTGCCTTGTGAACTATATGGTGCCAAATGTGCAATTCACATTGCAAAAAGTTCTAACGGCTCTCAAAATGTTTATTAGAGTCTAATAAGTAAATAATAAAAGTATAACAGTTAACCAATAAAAGGTTTGTCTGTTATCGTTAAAGGAACTTAACTAAAAAATTTGCTCTATACATTAGTTATATAGGTCCTAAAAAGTGCCTTGTGAACTATATGGTGCCAAATGTGCAATTCACATTGCAAAAAGTTCTAACGGCTCTCAAAATGTTTATTAGAGTCTAATAAGTAAATAATAAAAGTATAACAGTTAACCAATAAAAGGTTTGTCTGTTATCGTTAAAAGAACTTAACTAAAAAATTTGCACTATACATTAGTTATATATGTCCTAAAAATTGCCTTGTGAACTATATGGTGCCAAATGTGCAATTCACATTGCAAAAAGTTCTAGCGGGTCTCAAAATGTTTATTAGAGTCTAATAAGTAAATAATAAAAGTATAACAGTTAACCAATAAAAGGTTTGTCTGTTATCGTTAAAAGAACTTAACTAAAAAATTTGCACTATACATTAGTTATATAGGTCCTAAAAAGTGCCTTGTGAACTATATGGTGCCAAATGTGCAATTCACATTGAAAAAAGTTCTAACGGGTCTCAAAATGTTTATTAGAGTCTAATAAGTAAATAATAAAAGTATAACAGTTAACCAATAAAAGGTTTGTCTGTTATCGTTAAAGGAACTTAACTAAAAAATGTGCACTATACATTAGTTATATAGGTCCTAAAAAGTGCCTTGTGAACTATATGGTGCCAAATGTGCAATTCACATTGCAAAAAGTTCTAACGGGTCTCAAAATGTTTATTAGAGTCTAATAAGTAAATAATAAAAGTATAACAGTTAACCAATAAAATGTTTGTCTGTTATCGATAAAAGAACTTAACAAAAAAATTTGCACTATACATTAGTTATATAGGTCCTAAAAAGTGCCTTGTGAACTATATGCTGCCAAATGTGCAATTCACATTGCAAAAAGTTCTAACGGGTCTCAAAATGTTTATTAGAGTCTAATAAGTAAATAATAAAAGTATAACAGTTAACCAATAAAAGGTTTGTCTGTTATCGTTAAAAGAACTTAACTAAAACATTTGCACTATACATTAGTTATATAGGTCCTAAAAAGTGCCTTGTGAACTATATGGTGCCAAATGTGCAATTCACATTGCAAAAAGTTCTAACGGCTCTCAAAATGTTTATTAGAGTCTAATAAGTAAATAATAAAAGTATAACAGTTAACCAATAAAAGGTTTGTCTGTTATCGTTAAAGGAACTTAACTAAAAAATTTGCAATATACATTAGTTATATAGGTCCTAAAAAGTGCCTTGTGAACTATATGATGCCAAATGTGCAATTCACATTGCAAAAAGTTCTAACGGGTCTCAAAATGTTTATTAGAGTCTAATAAGTAAATAATAAAAGTATAACAGTTAACCAATAAAAGTTTTGTCTGTTATCGATAAAAGAACTTAACCAAAATGTTTGCACTATACATTAGTTATATAGGTCCTAAAAAGTGCCTTGTGAACTATATGGTGCCAAATGTGCAATTCACATTGCAAAAAGTTCTAACGGGTCTCAAAATGTTTATTAGAGTCTAATAAGTAAATAATAAAAGTATAACAGTTAACCAATCAAAGTTTTGTCTGTTATCGATAAAAGAACTTAACTAAAAAATTTGCACTATACATTAGTTATATAGGTCCTAAAAAGTGCCTTGTGAACTATATGGTGCCAAATGTGCAATTCACATTGCAAAAAGTTCTAACGGGTCTCAAAATGTTTATTAGAGTCTAATAAGTAAATAATAAAAGTATAACAGTTAACTAATAAAAGGTTTGTCTGTTATCGTTAAAAGAACTTAACTAAAAAATTTGCACTATACATTAGTTATATAGGTCCTAAAAAGTGCCTTGTGATCTATATGGTGCCAAATGTGCAATTCACGTTGCAAAAAGTTCTAACGGGTCTCAAAATGTTTATTAGAGTCTAATAAGTAAATAATAAAAGTATAACAGTTAACCAATAAAAGGTTTGTCTGTTATCGTTAAAAGAACTTAACTAAAAAATTTGCACTATGCATTAGTTATATAGGTCCTAAAAAGTGCCTTGTGAACTATATGGTGCCAAATGTGCAATTCACATTGCAAAAAGTTCTAACGGGTCTCAAAATGTTTATTAGAGTCTAATAAGTAAATAATAAAAGTATAACAGTTAACCAATAAAAGGTTTGTCTGTTATCGTTAAAGGAACTTAACTAAAAAATTTGCTCTATACATTAGTTATATAGGTCCTAAAAAGTGCCTTGTGAACTATATGGTGCCAAATGTGCAATTCACATTGCAAAAAGTTCTAACGGCTCTCAAAATGTTTATTAGAGTCTAATAAGTAAATAATAAAAGTATAACAGTTAACCAATAAGAGGTTTGTCTGTTATCGTTAAAAGAACTTAACTAAAAAATTTGCACTATACATTAGTTATATATGTCCTAAAAATTGCCTTGTGAACTATATGGTGCCAAATGTGCAATTCACATTGCAAAAAGTTCTAGCGGGTCTCAAAATGTTTATTAGAGTCTAATAAGTAAATAATAAAAGTATAACAGTTAACCAATAAAAGGTTTGTCTGTTATCGTTAAAAGAACTTAACTAAAAAATTTGCACTTCACATTAGTTATATAGGTCCTAAAAAGTGCCTTGTGAACTATATGGTGCCAAATGTGCAATTCACATTGAAAAAAGTTCTAACGGGTCTCAAAATGTTTATTAGAGTCTAATAAGTAAATAATAAAAGTATAACAGTTAACCAATAAAAGGTTTGTCTGTTATCGTTAAAGGAACTTAACTAAAAAATGTGCACTATACATTAGTTATATAGGTCCTAAAAAGTGCCTTGTGAACTATATGGTGCCAAATGTGCAATTCACATTGCAAAAAGTTCTAACGGGTCTCAAAATGTTTATTAGTGTCTAATAAGTAAATAATAAAAGTATAACAGTTAACCAATAAAAGGTTTGTCTGTTATCGATAAAAGAACTTAACAAAAAAATTTGCACTATACATTAGTTATATAGGTCCTAAAAAGTGCCTTGTGAACTATATGCTGCCAAATGTGCAATTCACATTGCAAAAAGTTCTAACGGGTCTCAAAATGTTTATTAGAGTCTAATAAGTAAATAATAAAAGTATAACAGTTAACCAATAAAAGGTTTGTCTGTTATCGTTAAAAGAACTTAACTAAAACATTTGCACTATACATTAGTTATATAGGTCCTAAAAAGTGCCTTGTGAACTATATGGTGCCAAATGTGCAATTCACATTGCAAAAAGTTCTAACGGCTCTCAAAATGTTTATTAGAGTCTAATAAGTAAATAATAAAAGTATAACAGTTAACCAATAAAAGGTTTGTCTGTTATCGTTAAAAGAACTTAACTAAAAAATTTGCTCTATACATTAGTTATATAGGTCCTAAAAAGTGCCTTGTGAACTATATGGTGCCAAATGTGCAATTCACATTGCAAAAAGTTCTAACGGCTCTCAAAATGTTTATTAGAGTCTAATAAGTAAATAATAAAAGTATAACAGTTAACCAATAAAAGGTTTGTCTGTTATCGTTAAAAGAACTTAACTAAAAAATTTGCACTATACATTAGTTATATATGTCCTAAAAATTGCCTTGTGAACTATATGGTGCCAAATGTGCAATTCACATTGCAAAAAGTTCTAGCGGGTCTCAAAATGTTTATTAGAGTCTAATAAGTAAATAATAAAAGTATAACAGTTAACCAATAAAAGGTTTGTCTGTTATCGTTAAAAGAACTTAACTAAAAAATTTGCACTATACATTAGTTATATAGGTCCTAAAAAGTGCCTTGTGAACTATATGGTGCCAAATGTGCAATTCACATTGCAAAAAGTTCTAACGGGTCTCAAAATGTTTATTAGAGTCTAATAAGTAAATAATAAAAGTATAACAGTTAACCAATAAAAGGTTTGTCTGTTATCGTTAAAGGAACTTAACTAAAAAATGTGCACTATACATTAGTTATATAGGTCCTAAAAAGTGCCTTGTGAACTATATGGTGCCAAATGTGCAATTCACATTGCAAAAAGTTCTAACGGGTCTCAAAATGTTTATTAGAGTCTAATAAGTAAATAATAAAAGTATAACAGTTAACCAATAAAAGGTTTGTCTGTTATCGATAAAAGAACTTAACAAAAAATTTTGCACTATACATTAGTTATATAGGTCCTAAAAAGTGCCTTGTGAACTATATGCTGCCAAATGTGCAATTCACATTGCAAAAAGTTCTAACGGGTCTCAAAATGTTTATTAGAGTCTAATAAGTAAATAATAAAAGTATAACAGTTAACCAATAAAAGGTTTGTCTGTTATCGTTAAAAGAACTTAACTAAAAAATTTCCACTATACATTAGTTATATATGTCCTAAAAAGTGCCTTGTGAACTATATGGTGCCAAATGTGCAATTCACATTGCAAAAAGTTCTAACGGCTCTCAAAATGTTTATTAGAGTCTAATAAGTAAATAATAAAAGTATAACAGTTAACCAATAAAAGGTTTGTCTGTTATCGTTAAAGGAACTTAACTAAAAAATTTGCACTATACATTAGTTATATAGGTCCTAAAAAGTGCCTTGTGAACTATATGGTGCCAAATGTGCAATTCACATTGCAAAATGTTGTAACGGGTCTCAAAATGTTTATTAGAGTCTAATAAGTAAATAATAAAAGTATAACATTTAACCAATAAAAGGTTTGTCTGTTATCGTTAAAAGAACTTAACTAAAAAATTTGCACTATACTTTAGTTATATAGGTCCTAAAAAGTGCCTTGTGAACTATATGGTGCTAAATGTGCAATTCACATTGCAAAAAGTTCTAACGGCTCTCAAAATGTTTATTAGAGTCTAATAAGTAAATAATAAATGTATAACAGTTAACCAATAAAAGGTTTGTCTGTTATCGTTAAAAGAACTTAACTAAAAAATTTGCACTATACATTAGTTATATAGGTCCTAAAAAGTGCCTTGTGAACTATATGGTGCCAAATGTGCAATTCACATTGCAAAAAGTTCAAACGGGTCTCAAAATGTTTATTAGAGTCTAATAAGTAAATAACAAAAGTATAACAGTTAACCAATAAAAAGTTTGTCTGTTATCGTTAAAAGAACTTAACTAAAAAATTTGCACTATACATTAGTTATATAGGTCCTAAAAAGTGCCTTGTGAACAATATGGTGCCAAATGTGCAATTCACATTGCAAAAAGTTCTAACGGGTCTCAAAATGTTTATTAGAATCTAATAAGTAAATAACAAATGTATAACAGTTAACCAATAAAAGGTTTGTCTGTTATCGTTAAAAGAACTTAACTAAAATATTTGCACTATCTATTAGTTATATAGGTCCTAAAAAGTGCCTTGTGAACTATATGGTGCCAAATGTGTAATTCACATTGCAAAAAGTTTTAACGGGTCTCAAAATGTTTATTAGAGTCTAATGAGTAAATAATAAAAGTATAACAGTTAACCAATAAAAGGTTTGTCTGTTATCGTTAAAAGAACTTAACTAAAAAATTTCCACTATACATTAGTTATATAGGTCCTAAAAAGTGCCTTGTGAACTATATGGTGCCAAATGTGCAATTCACATTGCAAAAAGTTCTAACGGGTCTCAAAATGTTTATTAGAGTCTAATAAGTAAATAAAAAAAGTATAACAGTTAACCAATAAAAGGTTTTCTGTTATCGTGAAAAGAACTTAACTAAAAAATTTGCACTATACATTAGTTATATAGGTCCTAAAAAGTGCCTTGTGAACTATATGGTGCCAAATGTGCAATTCAAATTGCAAAAAGTTCTAACGGGTCTCAAAATGTTTATTAGAGTCTAATAAGTAAATAATAAAAGTATAACAGTTAACCAATAAAAGGTTTGTCTGTTATCGTTAAAGGAACTTAACTAAAACATTTGCACTATGCATTAGTTATATAGGTCCTAAAAAGTGCCTTGTGAACTATATGGTGCCAAATGTGCAATTCACATTGCAAAAAGTTCTAACGGGTCTCAAAATGTTTATTAGAGTCTAATAAGTAAATAATAAAAGTATAACAGTTAACCAATAAAAGGTTTGTCTGTTATCGTTAAAGGAACTTAACTAAAAAATTTGCACTATACATTAGTTATATAGGTCCTAAAAAGTGCCTTGTGAACTATATGGTGCCAAATGTGCAATTCACATTGCAAAAAGTTCTAACGGGTCTCAAAATGTTTATTAGAGTTTAATAAGTAAATAATAAAAGTATAACAGTTAACCAAGAAAAGGTTTGTCTGTTATCGTTAAAAGAACTTAACTAAAAAATTTGCACTATACATTAGTTATATAGGTCCTAAAAAGTGCCTTGTGAACTATATGGTGCCAAATGTGCAATTCACATTGCAAAAAGTTCTAACGTGTCTCAAAATGTTTATTAGAGTCTAATAAGTAAATAATAAAAGTATAACAGTTAACCAATAAAAGGTTTGTCTGTTATCGTTAAAAGAACTTAACTAAAAAATTTCCACTATACATTAGTTATATAGGTCCTAAAAATTGCCTTGTGAACTATATGGTGCCAAATGTGCAATTCACATTGAAAAAAGTTCTAACGGGTCTCAAAATGTTTATTAGAGTCTAATAAGTAAATAATAAAAGTATAACAGTTAACCAATAAAAGGTTTGTCTGTTATCGTTAAAGGAACTTAACTAAAACATTTGCACTATACATTAGTTATATAGGTCCTAAAAAGTGCCTTGTGAACTATATGGTGCCAAATGTGCAATTCACATTGCAAAAAGTTCTAACGGGTCTCAAAATGTTTATTAGAGTCTAATAAGTAAATAATAAAAGTATAACAGTTAACCAATAAAAGGTTTGTCTGTTATCGTTAAAAGAACTTAACTAAAAAATTTGCACTATACATTAGTTATATAGGTCCTAAAAATTGCCTTGTGAACTATATGGTGCCAAATGTGCAATTCACATTGCAAAAAGTTCTAGCGGGTCTCAAAATGTTTATTAGAGTCTAATAAGTAAATAATAAAAGTATAACAGTTAACCAATAAAAGTTTTGTCTGTTATCGTTAAAAGAACTTAACTAAAAAATTTGCACTATACATTAGTTATATAGGTCCTAAAAAGTGCCTTGTGAACTATATGGTGCCAAATGTGCAATTCACATTGCAAAAAGTTCTAACGGGTCTCAAATGTTTATTAGAGTCTAATAAGTAAATAATAAAAGTATAACAGTTAACCAATAAAAGGTTTGTCTGTTATCGTTAAAGGAACTTAACTAAAAAATTTGCACTATACATTAGTTATATAGGTCCTAAAAAGTGCCTTGTGAACTATATGGTGCCAAATGTGCAATTCACATTGCAAAAAGTTCTAACGGGTCTCAAAATGTTTATTAGAGTCTAATAAGTAAATAATAAAAGTATAACAGTTAACCAATAAAAGGTTTGTCTGTTATCGTTAAAAGAACTTAACTAAAAAATTTGCACTATACATTAGTTATATAGGTCCTAAAAAGTGCCTTGTGAACTATATGGTGCCAAATGTGCAATTCACATTGCAAAAAGTTCTAACGGGTCTCAAAACGTTTATTAAAGTCTAATAAGTAAATAATAAAAGTATAACAGTTAACCAATAAAAGGTTTGTCTGTTATCGTTAAAAGAACTTAACTAAAAAATTTGCACTATACATTAGTTATATAGGTCCTAAAAAGTGCCTTGTGAACTATATGGTGCCAAATGGGCAATTCACATTGCAAAAAGTTCTAACGGGTCTCAAAATGTTTAATAGAGTCTAATAAGTAAATAATAAAAGTATAACAGTTAACCAATAAAAGGTTTGTCTGTTATCGTTAAAGGAACTTAACTAAAAAATTTGCACTATGCATTAGTTATATAGGTCCTAAAAAGTGCCTTGTGAACTATATGGTGCCTAATGTGCAATTCACATTGCAAAAAGTTCTAACGGGTCTCAAAATGTTTATTAGAGTCTAATAAGTAAATAATAAAAGTATAACAGTTAACCAATAAAAGGTTTGTCTGTTATCGATAAAAGAACTTAACTAAAAAATTTCCACTATACATTAGTTATATAGGTCCTAAAAATTGCCTTGTGAACTATATGGTGCCAAATGTGCAATTCACATTGCAAAAAGTTCTAACGGCTCTCAAAATGTTTATTAGAGTCTAATAAGTAAATAATAAAAGTATAACAGTTAACCAATAAAAGGTTTGTCTGTTATCGTTAAAGGAACTTATCTAAAAAATTTGCACTATACATTAGTTATATAGGTCCTAAAAAGTGCCTTGTGAACTATATGGTGCCAAATGTGCAATTCACATTGCAAAAAGTTCTAACGGGTCTCAAAATGTTTAATAGAGTCTAATAAGTAAATAATAAAAGTATAACAGTTAACCAATAAAAGGTTTGTCTGTTATCGTTAAAAGAACTTAACTAAAAAATTTGCACTATACATTAGTTATATAGGTCCTAAAAAGTGCCTTGTGAACTATATGGTGCCAAATGTGCAATTCACATTGCAAAAAGTTCTAACGGGTCTCAAAATGTTTATTAGAGTCTAATAAGTAAATAATAAAAGTATAACAGTTAACCAATAAAAGGTTTGTCTGTTATCGTTAAAAGAACTTAACTAAAAAATTTGCACTATACATTAGTTATATAGGTCCTAAAAAGTGCATTGTGAACTATATGGTGCCAAATGTGCAATTCACATTGCAAAAAGTTCTAACGGGTCTCAAAATGTTTATTAGAGTCTAATAAGTAAATAATAAAAGTATAACAGTTAACCAATAAAAGGTTTGTCTGTTATCGTTAAAAGAAATTAACTAAAAAATTTGCACTATACATTAGTTATATAGGTCCTAAAAAGTGCCTTGTGAACTATATGGTGCCAAATGTGCAATTCACATTGCAAAAAGTTCTAACGGGTCTCAAAATGTTTATTAGAGTCTAATAAGTAAATAATAAAAGTATAACAGTTAACCAATAAAAGGTTTGTCTGTTATCGTTAAAAGAACTTAACTAAAAAATTTGCACTATACATTAGTTATATAGGTCCTAAAAAGTGCCTTGTGAACTATATGGTGCCAAATGTGCAATTCACATTGCAAAAAGTTCTAACGGGTCTCAAAATGTTTATTAGAGTCTAATAAGTAAATAATAAAAGTATAACAGTTAACCAATAAAAGTTTTGTCTGTTATCGATAAAAGAACTTAACTAAAAAATTTGCACTATACATTAGTTATATAGGTCCTAAAAAGTGCCTTGTGATCTATATGGTGCCAAATGTGCAATTCACATTGCAAAAAGTTCTAACGGGTCTCAAAATGTTTATTAGAGTCTAATAAGTAAATAATAAAAGTATAACAGTTAACCAATAAAAGGTTTGTCTGTTATCGTTAAAAGAACTTAACTAAAACATTTGCACTATGCATTAGTTATATAGGTCCTAAAAAGTGCCTTGTGAACTATATGGTGCCAAATGTGCAATTCACATTGCAAAAAGTTCTAACGGGTCTCAAAATGTTTATTAGAGTCTAATAAGTAAATAATAAAAGTATAACAGTTAACCAATAAAAGGTTTGTCTGTTATCGTTAAAGGAACTTAACTAAAAAATTTGCACTATACATTAGTTATATAGGTCCTAAAAAGTGCCTTGTGAACTATATGGTGCCAAATGTGCAATTCACATTGCAAAAAGTTCTAACGGGTCTCAAAATGTTTATTAGAGTCTAATAAGTAAATAATAAAAGTATAACAGTTAACCAAGAAAAGGTTTGTCTGTTATCGTTAAAAGAACTTAACTAAAAAATTTGCACTATACATTAGTTATATAGGTCCTAAAAAGTGCCTTGTGAACTATATGGTGCCAAATGTGCAATTCACATTGCAAAAAGTTCTAACGGGTCTCAAAATGTTTATTAGAGTCTAATAAGTAAATAATAAAAGTATAACAGTTAACCAATAAAAGGTTTGTCTGTTATCGTTAAAAGAACTTAACTAAAAAATTTGCACTATACATTAGTTATATAGGTCCTAAAAAGTGCCTTGTGAACTATATGGTGCCAAATGTGCAATTCACATTGCAAAAAGTTCTAACGGGTCTCAAAACGTTTATTAGAGTCTAATAAGTAAATAATAAAAGTATAACAGTTAACCAATAAAAGGTTTGTCTGTTATCGTTAAAAGAACTTAACTAAAAAATTTGCACTATACATTAGTTATATAGGTCCTAAAAAGTGCCTTGTGAACTATATGGTGCCAAATGGGCAATTCACATTGCAAAAAGTTCTAACGGGTCTCAAAATGTTTAATAGAGTCTAATAAGTAAATAATAAAAGTATAACAGTTAACCAATAAAAGGTTTGTCTGTTATCGTTAAAGGAACTTAACTAAAAAATTTGCACTATGCATTAGTTATATAGGTCCTAAAAAGTGCCTTGTGAACTATATGGTGCCTAATGTGCAATTCACATTGCAAAAAGTTCTAACGGGTCTCAAAATGTTTATTAGAGTCTAATAAGTAAATAATAAAGGTATAACAGTTAACCAATAAAAGGTTTGTCTGTTATCGTTAAAAGAACTTAACTAAAAAATTTCCACTATACATTAGTTATATAGGTCCTAAAAATTGCCTTGTGAACTATATGGTGCCAAATGTGCAATTCACATTGCAAAAAGTTCTAGCGGGTCTCAAAATGTTTATTAGAGTCTAATAAGTAAATAATAAAAGTATAACAGTTAACCAAGAAAAGGTTTGTCTGTTATCGTTAAAAGAACTTAACTAAAAAATTTGCACTATACATTAGTTATATATGTCCTAAAAAGTGCCTTGTGAACTATATGGTGCCAAATGTGCAATTCACATTGCAAAAAGTTCTAACGGGTCTCAAAATGTTTATTAGAGTCTAATAAGTAAATAATAAAAGTATAACAGTTAACCAATAAAAGGTTTGTCTGTTATCGTTAAAAGAACTTAACTAAAAAATTTGCACTATACATTAGTTATATAGGTCCTAAAAAGTGCCTTGTGAACTATATGGTGCCAAATGTGCAATTCACATTGCAAAAAGTTCTAACGGGTCTCAAAACGTTTATTAGAGTCTAATAAGTAAATAATAAAAGTATAACAGTTAACCAATAAAAGGTTTGTCTGTTATCGTTAAAAGAACTTAACTAAAAAATTTGCACTATACATTAGTTATATAGGTCCTAAAAAGTGCCTTGTGAACTATATGGTGCCAAATGGGCAATTCACATTGCAAAAAGTTCTAACGGGTCTCAAAATGTTTAATAGAGTCTAATAAGTAAATAATAAAAGTATAACAGTTAACCAATAAAAGGTTTGTCTGTTATCGTTAAAGGAACTTAACTAAAAAATTTGCACTATGCATTAGTTATATAGGTCCTAAAAAGTGCCTTGTGAACTATATGGTGCCTAATGTGCAATTCACATTGCAAAAAGTTCTAACGGGTCTCAAAATGTTTATTAGAGTCTAATAAGTAAATAATAAAAGTATAACAGTTAACCAATAAAAGGTTTGTCTGTTATCGATAAAAGAACTTAACTAAAAAATTTCCACTATACATTAGTTATATAGGTCCTAAAAATTGCCTTGTGAACTATATGGTGCCAAATGTGCAATTCACATTGCAAAAAGTTCTAACGGGTCTCAAAATGTTTATTAGAGTCTAATAAGTAAATAATAAAAGTATAACAGTTAACCAATAAAAGGTTTGTCTGTTATCGTTAAAGGAACTTAACTAAAAAATTTGCACTATGCATTAGTTATATAGGTCCTAAAAAGTGCCTTGTGAACTATATGGTGCCTAATGTGCAATTCACATTGCAAAAAGTTCTAACGGGTCTCAAAATGTTTATTAGAGTCTAATAAGTAAATAATAAAAGTATAACAGTTAACCAATAAAAGGTTTGTCTGTTATCGATAAAAGAACTTAACTAAAAAATTTCCACTATACATTAGTTATATAGGTCCTAAAAATTGCCTTGTGAACTATATGGTGCCAAATGTGCAATTCACATTGCAAAAAGTTCTAACGGGTCTCAAAATGTTTAATAGAGTCTAATAAGTAAATAATAAAAGTATAACAGTTAACCAATAAAAGGTTTGTCTGTTATCGTTAAAAGAACTTAACTAAAAAATTTGCACTATACATTAGTTATATAGGTCCTAAAAAGTGCCTTGTGAACTATATGGTGCCAAATGTGCAATTCACATTGCAAAAAGTTCTAACGGGTCTCAAAATGTTTATTAGAGTCTAATAAGTAAATAATAAAAGTATAACAGTTAACCAATAAAAGGTTTGTCTGTTATCGTTAAAAGAACTTAACTAAAAAATTTGCACTATACATTAGTTATATAGGTCCTAAAAAGTGCATTGTGGACTATATGGTGCCAAATGTGCAATTCACATTGCAAAAAGTTCTAACGGGTCTCAAAATGTTTATTAGAGTCTAATAAGTAAATAATAAAAGTATAACAGTTAACCAATAAAAGGTTTGTCTGTTATCGTTAAAAGAACTTAACTAAAAAATTTGCACTATACATTAGTTATATAGGTCCTAAAAAGTGCCTTGTGAACTATATGGTGCCAAATGTGCAATTCACATTGCAAAAAGTTCTAACGGGTCTCAAAATGTTTATTAGAGTCTAATAAGTAAATAATAAAAGTATAACAGTTAACCAATAAAAGGTTTGTCTGTTATTGTTAAAAGAACTTAACTAAAAAATTTGCACTATACATTAGTTATATAGGTCCTAAAAAGTGCCTTGTGAACTATATGGTGCCAAATGTGCAATTCACATTGCAAAAAGTTCTAACGGGTCTCAAAATGTTTATTAGAGTCTAATAAGTAAATAATAAAAGTATAACAGTTAACCAATAAAAGTTTTGTCTGTTATCTATAAAAGAACTTAACTAAAAAATTTGCACTATACATTAGTTATATAGGTCCTAAAAAGTGCCTTGTGATCTATATGGTGCCAAATGTGCAATTCACATTGCAAAAAGTTCTAACGGGTCTCAAAATGTTTATTAGAGTCTAATAAGTAAATAATAAAAGTATAACAGTTAACCAATAAAAGGTTTGTCTGTTATCGTTAAAAGAACTTAACTAAAACATTTGCACTATGCATTAGTTATATAGGTCCTAAAAAGTGCCTTGTGAACTATATGGTGCCAAATGTGCAATTCACATTGCAAAAAGTTCTAACGGGTCTCAAAATGTTTATTAGAGTCTAATAAGTAAATAATAAAAGTATAACAGTTAACCAATAAAAGGTTTGTCTGTTATCGTTAAAGGAACTTAACTAAAAAATTTGCACTATACATTAGTTATATAGGTCCTAAAAAGTGCCTTGTGAACTATATGGTGCCAAATGTGCAATTCACATTGCAAAAAGTTCTAACGGGTCTCAAAATGTTTATTAGAGTCTAATAAGTAAATAATAAAAGTATAACAGTTAACCAAGAAAAGGTTTGTCTGTTATCGTTAAAAGAACTTAACTAAAAAATTTGCACTATACATTAGTTATATAGGTCCTAAAAAGTGCCTTGTGAACTATATGGTGCCAAATGTGCAATTCACATTGCAAAAAGTTCTAACGGGTCTCAAAATGTTTATTAGAGTCTAATAAGTAAATAATAAAAGTATAACAGTTAACCAATAAAAGGTTTGTCTGTTATCGTTAAAAGAACTTAACTAAAAAATTTGCACTATACATTAGTTATATAGGTCCTAAAAAGTGCCTTGTGAACTATATGGTGCCAAATGTGCAATTCACATTGCAAAAAGTTCTAACGGGTCTCAAAATGTTTATTAGAGTCTAATAAGTAAATAATAAAAGTATAACAGTTAACCAATAAAAGGTTTGTCTGTTATCGTTAAAAGAACTTAACTAAAAAATTTGCACTATACATTAGTTATATAGGTCCTAAAAAGTGCCTTGTGAACTATATGGTGCCAAATGTGCAATTCACATTGCAAAAAGTTCTAACGGGTCTCAAAACGTTTATTAGAGTCTAATAAGTAAATAATAAAAGTATAACAGTTAACCAATAAAAGGTTTGTCTGTTATCGTTAAAGGAACTTAACTAAAAAATTTGCACTATACATTAGTTATATAGGTCCTAAAAAGTGCCTTGTGAACTATATGGTGCCAAATGTGCAATTCACATTGCAAAAAGTTCTAACGGGTCTCAAAATGTTTATTAGAGTCTAATAAGTAAATAATAAAAGTATAACAGTTAACCAAGAAAAGGTTTGTCTGTTATCGTTAAAAGAACTTAACTAAAAAATTTGCACTATACATTAGTTATATAGGTCCTAAAAAGTGCCTTGTGAACTATATGGTGCCAAATGTGCAATTCACATTGCAAAAAGTTCTAACGGGTCTCAAAATGTTTATTAGAGTCTAATAAGTAAATAATAAAAGTATAACAGTTAACCAATAAAAGGTTTGTCTGTTATCGTTAAAAGAACTTAACTAAAAAATTTGCACTATACATTAGTTATATAGGTCCTAAAAAGTGCCTTGTGAACTATATGGTGCCAAATGTGCAATTCACATTGCAAAAAGTTCTAACGGGTCTCAAAACGTTTATTAGAGTCTAATAAGTAAATAATAAAAGTATAACAGTTAACCAATAAAAGGTTTGTCTGTTATCGTTAAAAGAACTTAACTAAAAAATTTGCACTATACATTAGTTATATAGGTCCTAAAAAGTGCCTTGTGAACTATATGGTGCCAAATGTGCAATTCACATTGCAAAAAGTTCTAACGGGTCTCAAAATGTTTATTAGAGTCTAATAAGTAAATAATAAAAGTATAACAGTTAACCAATAAAAGGTTTGTCTGTTATCGTTAAAAGAACTTAACTAAAAAATTTGCACTATACATTAGTTATATAGGTCCTAAAAAGTGCCTTGTGAACTATATGGTGCCAAATGTGCAATTCACATTGCAAAAAGTTCTAACGGGTCTCAAAACGTTTATTAGAGTCTAATAAGTAAATAATAAAAGTATAACAGTTAACCAATAAAAGGTTTGTCTGTTATCGTTAAAGGAACTTAACTAAAAAATTTGCACTATACATTAGTTATATAGGTCCTAAAAAGTGCCTTGTGAACTATATGGTGCCAAATGTGCAATTCACATTGCAAAAAGTTCTAACGGGTCTCAAAATGTTTATTAGAGTCTAATAAGTAAATAATAAAAGTATAACAGTTAACCAAGAAAAGGTTTGTCTGTTATCGTTAAAAGAACTTAACTAAAAAATTTGCACTATACATTAGTTATATAGGTCCTAAAAAGTGCCTTGTGAACTATATGGTGCCAAATGTGCAATTCACATTGCAAAAAGTTCTAACGGGTCTCAAAATGTTTATTAGAGTCTAATAAGTAAATAATAAAAGTATAACAGTTAACCAATAAAAGGTTTGTCTGTTATCGTTAAAAGAACTTAACTAAAAAATTTGCACTATACATTAGTTATATAGGTCCTAAAAAGTGCCTTGTGAACTATATGGTGCCAAATGTGCAATTCACATTGCAAAAAGTTCTAACGGGTCTCAAAACGTTTATTAGAGTCTAATAAGTAAATAATAAAAGTATAACAGTTAACCAATAAAAGGTTTGTCTGTTATCGTTAAAAGAACTTAACTAAAAAATTTGCACTATACATTAGTTATATAGGTCCTAAAAAGTGCCTTGTGAACTATATGGTGCCAAATGGGCAATTCACATTGCAAAAAGTTCTAACGGGTCTCAAAATGTTTAATAGAGTCTAATAAGTAAATAATAAAAGTATAACAGTTAACCAATAAAAGGTTTGTCTGTTATCGTTAAAGGAACTTAACTAAAAAATTTGCACTATGCATTAGTTATATAGGTCCTAAAAAGTGCCTTGTGAACTATATGGTGCCTAATGTGCAATTCACATTGCAAAAAGTTCTAACGGGTCTCAAAATGTTTATTAGAGTCTAATAAGTAAATAATAAAAGTATAACAGTTAACCAATAAAAGGTTTGTCTGTTATCGATAAAAGAACTTAACTAAAAAATTTCCACTATACATTAGTTATATAGGTCCTAAAAATTGCCTTGTGAACTATATGGTGCCAAATGTGCAATTCACATTGCAAAAAGTTCTAACGGGTCTCAAAATGTTTATTAGAGTCTAATAAGTAAATAATAAAAGTATAACAGTTAACCAATAAAAGGTTTGTCTGTTATCGTTAAAGGAACTTAACTAAAAAATTTGCACTATACATTAGTTATATAGGTCCTAAAAAGTGCCTTGTGAACTATATGGTGCCAAATGTGCAATTCACATTGCAAAAAGTTCTAACGGGTCTCAAAATGTTTATTAGAGTCTAATAAGTAAATAATAAAAGTATAACAGTTAACCAAGAAAAGGTTTGTCTGTTATCGTTAAAAGAACTTAACTAAAAAATTTGCACTATACATTAGTTATATAGGTCCTAAAAAGTGCCTTGTGAACTATATGGTGCCAAATGTGCAATTCACATTGCAAAAAGTTCTAACGGGTCTCAAAATGTTTATTAGAGTCTAATAAGTAAATAATAAAAGTATAACAGTTAACCAATAAAAGGTTTGTCTGTTATCGTTAAAAGAACTTAACTAAAAAATTTGCACTATACATTAGTTATATAGGTCCTAAAAAGTGCCTTGTGAACTATATGGTGCCAAATGTGCAATTCACATTGCAAAAAGTTCTAACGGGTCTCAAAACGTTTATTAGAGTCTAATAAGTAAATAATAAAAGTATAACAGTTAACCAATAAAAGGTTTGTCTGTTATCGTTAAAAGAACTTAACTAAAAAATTTGCACTATACATTAGTTATATAGGTCCTAAAAAGTGCCTTGTGAACTATATGGTGCCAAATGGGCAATTCACATTGCAAAAAGTTCTAACGGGTCTCAAAATGTTTAATAGAGTCTAATAAGTAAATAATAAAGGTATAACAGTTAACCAATAAAAGGTTTGTCTGTTATCGTTAAAGGAACTTAACTAAAAAATTTGCACTATGCATTAGTTATATAGGTCCTAAAAAGTGCCTTGTGAACTATATGGTGCCTAATGTGCAATTCACATTGCAAAAAGTTCTAACGGGTCTCAAAATGTTTATTAGAGTCTAATAAGTAAATAATAAAAGTATAACAGTTAACCAATAAAAGGTTTGTCTGTTATCGATAAAAGAACTTAACTAAAAAATTTCCACTATACATTAGTTATATAGGTCCTAAAAATTGCCTTGTGAACTATATGGTGCCAAATGTGCAATTCACATTGCAAAAAGTTCTAACGGGTCTCAAAATGTTTATTAGAGTCTAATAAGTAAATAATAAAAGTATAACAGTTAACCAATAAAAGGTTTGTCTGTTATCGTTAAAGGAACTTAACTAAAAAATTTGCACTATACATTAGTTATATAGGTCCTAAAAAGTGCCTTGTGAACTATATGGTGCCAAATGTGCAATTCACATTGCAAAAAGTTCTAACGGGTCTCAAAATGTTTATTAGAGTCTAATAAGTAAATAATAAAAGTATAACAGTTAACCAATAAAAGGTTTGTCTGTTATCGTTAAAAGAACTTAACTAAAAAATTTCCACTATACATTAGTTATATAGGTCCTAAAAATTGCCTTGTGAACTATATGGTGCCAAATGTGCAATTCACATTGCAAAAAGTTCTAACGGGTCTCAAAATGTTTATTAGAGTCTAATAAGTAAATAATAAAAGTATAACAGTTAACCAATAAAAGGTTTGTCTGTTATCGTTAAAAGAACTTAACTAAAAAATTTCCACTATACATTAGTTATATAGGTCCTAAAAATTGCCTTGTGAACTATATGGTGCCAAATGTGCAATTCACATTGCAAAAAGTTCTAACGGGTCTCAAAATGTTTATTAGAGTCTAATAAGTAAATAATAAAAGTATAACAGTTAACCAATAAAAGGTTTGTCTGTTATCGTTAAAGGAACTTAACTAAAACATTTGCACTATACATTAGTTATATAGGTCCTAAAAAGTGCCTTGTGAACTATATGGTGCCAAATGGGCAATTCACATTGCAAAAAGTTCTAACGGGTCTCAAAATGTTTAATAGAGTCTAATAAGTAAATAATAAAGGTATAACAGTTAACCAATAAAAGGTTTGTCTGTTATCGTTAAAAGAACTTAACTAAAAAATTTGCACTATGCATTAGTTATATAGGTCCTAAAAAGTGCCTTGTGAACTATATGGTGCCTAATGTGCAATTCACATTGCAAAAAGTTCTAACGGGTCTCAAAATGTTTATTAGAGTCTAATAAGTAAATAATAAAAGTATAACAGTTAACCAATAAAAGGTTTGTCTGTTATCGATAAAAGAACTTAACTAAAAAATTTCCACTATACATTAGTTATATAGGTCCTAAAAATTGCCTTGTGAACTATATGGTGCCAAATGTGCAATTCACATTGCAAAAAGTTCTAACGGGTCTCAAAATGTTTATTAGAGTCTAATAAGTAAATAATAAAAGTATAACAGTTAACCAATAAAAGGTTTGTCTGTTATCGTTAAAGGAACTTAACTAAAAAATTTGCACTATACATTAGTTATATAGGTCCTAAAAAGTGCCTTGTGAACTATATGGTGCCAAATGTGCAATTCACATTGCAAAAAGTTCTAACGGGTCTCAAAATGTTTATTAGAGTCTAATAAGTAAATAATAAAAGTATAACAGTTAACCAATAAAAGGTTTGTCTGTTATCGTTAAAAGAACTTAACTAAAAAATTTCCACTATACATTAGTTATATAGGTCCTAAAAATTGCCTTGTGAACTATATGGTGCCAAATGTGCAATTCACATTGCAAAAAGTTCTAACGGGTCTCAAAATGTTTATTAGAGTCTAATAAGTAAATAATAAAAGTATAACAGTTAACCAATAAAAGGTTTGTCTGTTATCGTTAAAGGAACTTAACTAAAACATTTGCACTATACATTAGTTATATAGGTCCTAAAAAGTGCCTTGTGAACTATATGGTGCCAAATGTGCAATTCACATTGCAAAAAGTTCTAACGGGTCTCAAAATGTTTATTAGAGTCTAATAAGTAAATAATAAAAGTATAACAGTTAACCAATAAAAGGTTTGTCTGTTATCGTTAAAAGAACTTAACTAAAAAATTTGCACTATACATTAGTTATATAGGTCCTAAAAATTGCCTTGTGAACTATATGGTGCCAAATGTGCAATTCACATTGCAAAAAGTTCTAACGGGTCTCAAAATGTTTATTAGAGTCTAATAAGTAAATAATAAAAGTATAACAGTTAACCAATAAAAGGTTTGTCTGTTATCGTTAAAAGAACTTAACTAAAAAATTTGCACTATACATTAGTTATATAGGTCCTAAAAATTGCCTTGTGAACTATATGGTGCCAAATGTGCAATTCACATTGCAAAAAGTTCTAGCGGGTCTCAAAATGTTTATTAGAGTCTAATAAGTAAATAATAAAAGTATAACAGTTAACCAAGAAAAGGTTTGTCTGTTATCGTTAAAAGAACTTAACTAAAAAATTTGCACTATACATTAGTTATATAGGTCCTAAAAAGTGCCTTGTGAACTATATGGTGCCAAATGTGCAATTCACATTGCAAAAAGTTCTAACGGGTCTCAAAATGTTTATTAGAGTCTAATAAGTAAATAATAAAAGTATAACAGTTAACCAATAAAAGGTTTGTCTGTTATCGTTAAAAGAACTTAACTAAAAAATTTGCACTATACATTAGTTATATAGGTCCTAAAAAGTGCCTTGTGAACTATATGGTGCCAAATGTGCAATTCACATTGCAAAAAGTTCTAACGGGTCTCAAAACGTTTATTAGAGTCTAATAAGTAAATAATAAAAGTATAACAGTTAACCAATAAAAGGTTTGTCTGTTATCGTTAAAAGAACTTAACTAAAAAATTTGCACTATACATTAGTTATATAGGTCCTAAAAAGTGCCTTGTGAACTATATGGTGCCAAATGGGCAATTCACATTGCAAAAAGTTCTAACGGGTCTCAAAATGTTTAATAGAGTCTAATAAGTAAATAATAAAAGTATAACAGTTAACCAATAAAAGGTTTGTCTGTTATCGTTAAAGGAACTTAACTAAAAAATTTGCACTATGCATTAGTTATATAGGTCCTAAAAAGTGCCTTGTGAACTATATGGTGCCTAATGTGCAATTCACATTGCAAAAAGTTCTAACGGGTCTCAAAATGTTTATTAGAGTCTAATAAGTAAATAATAAAAGTATAACAGTTAACCAATAAAAGGTTTGTCTGTTATCGATAAAAGAACTTAACTAAAAAATTTCCACTATACATTAGTTATATAGGTCCTAAAAATTGCCTTGTGAACTATATGGTGCAATATGTGCAATTCACATTGCAAAAAGTTCTAACGGGTCTCAAAATGTTTATTAGAGTCTAATAAGTAAATAATAAAAGTATAACAGTTAACCAATAAAAGGTTTGTCTGTTATCGTTAAAGGAACTTAACTAAAAAATTTGCACTATACATTAGTTATATAGGTCCTAAAAAGTGCCTTGTGAACTATATGGTGCCAAATGTGCAATTCACATTGCAAAAAGTTCTAACGGGTCTCAAAATGTTTATTAGAGTCTAATAAGTAAATAATAAAAGTATAACAGTTAACCAATAAAAGGTTTGTCTGTTATCGTTAAAAGAACTTAACTAAAAAATTTGCACTATACATTAGTTATATAGGTCCTAAAAAGTGCCTTGTGAACTATATGGTGCCAAATGTGCAATTCACATTGCAAAAAGTTCTAACGGGTCTCAAAATGTTTATTAGAGTCTAATAAGTAAATAATAAAAGTATAACAGTTAACCAATAAAAGGTTTGTCTGTTATCGTTAAAAGAACTTAACTAAAAAATTTGCACTATACATTAGTTATATAGGTCCTAAAAAGTGCATTGTGGACTATATGGTGCCAAATGTGCAATTCACATTGCAAAAAGTTCTAACGGGTCTCAAAATGTTTATTAGAGTCTAATAAGTAAATAATAAAAGTATAACAGTTAACCAATAAAAGGTTTGTCTGTTATCGTTAAAAGAACTTAACTAAAAAATTTGCACTATACATTAGTTATATAGGTCCTAAAAAGTGCCTTGTGAACTATATGGTGCCAAATGTGCAATTCACATTGCAAAAAGTTCTAACGGGTCTCAAAATGTTTATTAGAGTCTAATAAGTAAATAATAAAAGTATAACAGTTAACCAATAAAAGGTTTGTCTGTTATCGTTAAAAGAACTTAACTAAAAAATTTGCACTTCACATTAGTTATATAGGTCCTAAAAAGTGCCTTGTGAACTATATGGTGCCAAATGTGCAATTCACATTGCAAAAAGTTCTAACGGGTCTCAAAATGTTTATTAGAGTCTAATAAGTAAATAATAAAAGTATAACAGTTAACCAATAAAAGTTTTGTCTGTTATCGATAAAAGAACTTAACTAAAAAATTTGCACTATACATTAGTTATATAGGTCCTAAAAAGTGCCTTGTGATCTATATGGTGCCAAATGTGCAATTCACATTGCAAAAAGTTCTAACGGGTCTCAAAATGTTTATTAGAGTCTAATAAGTAAATAATAAAAGTATAACAGTTAACCAATAAAAGGTTTGTCTGTTATCGTTAAAAGAACTTAACTAAAACATTTGCACTATGCATTAGTTATATAGGTCCTAAAAAGTGCCTTGTGAACTATATGGTGCCAAATGTGCAATTCACATTGCAAAAAGTTCTAACGGGTCTCAAAATGTTTATTAGAGTCTAATAAGTAAATAATAAAAGTATAACAGTTAACCAATAAAAGGTTTGTCTGTTATCGTTAAAGGAACTTAACTAAAAAATTTGCACTATACATTAGTTATATAGGTCCTAAAAAGTGCCTTGTGAACTATATGGTGCCAAATGTGCAATTCACATTGCAAAAAGTTCTAACGGGTCTCAAAATGTTTATTAGAGTCTAATAAGTAAATAATAAAAGTATAACAGTTAACCAAGAAAAGGTTTGTCTGTTATCGTTAAAAGAACTTAACTAAAAAATTTGCACTATACATTAGTTATATAGGTCCTAAAAAGTGCCTTGTGAACTATATGGTGCCAAATGTGCAATTCACATTGCAAAAAGTTCTAACGGGTCTCAAAATGTTTATTAGAGTCTAATAAGTAAATAATAAAAGTATAACAGTTAACCAATAAAAGGTTTGTCTGTTATCGTTAAAAGAACTTAACTAAAAAATTTGCACTATACATTAGTTATATAGGTCCTAAAAAGTGCCTTGTGAACTATATGGTGCCAAATGTGCAATTCACATTGCAAAAAGTTCTAACGGGTCTCAAAATGTTTATTAGAGTCTAATAAGTAAATAATAAAAGTATAACAGTTAACCAATAAAAGGTTTGTCTGTTATCGTTAAAAGAACTTAACTAAAAAATTTGCACTATACATTAGTTATATAGGTCCTAAAAAGTGCCTTGTGAACTATATGGTGCCAAATGTGCAATTCACATTGCAAAAAGTTCTAACGGGTCTCAAAACGTTTATTAGAGTCTAATAAGTAAATAATAAAAGTATAACAGTTAACCAATAAAAGGTTTGTCTGTTATCGTTAAAGGAACTTAACTAAAAAATTTGCACTATACATTAGTTATATAGGTCCTAAAAAGTGCCTTGTGAACTATATGGTGCCAAATGTGCAATTCACATTGCAAAAAGTTCTAACGGGTCTCAAAATGTTTATTAGAGTCTAATAAGTAAATAATAAAAGTATAACAGTTAAACAAGAAAAGGTTTGTCTGTTATCGTTAAAAGAACTTAACTAAAAAATTTGCACTATACATTAGTTATATAGGTCCTAAAAAGTGCCTTGTGAACTATATGGTGCCAAATGTGCAATTCACATTGCAAAAAGTTCTAACGGGTCTCAAAATGTTTATTAGAGTCTAATAAGTAAATAATAAAAGTATAACAGTTAACCAATAAAAGGTTTGTCTGTTATCGTTAAAAGAACTTAACTAAAAAATTTGCACTATACATTAGTTATATAGGTCCTAAAAAGTGCCTTGTGAACTATATGGTGCCAAATGTGCAATTCACATTGCAAAAAGTTCTAACGGGTCTCAAAACGTTTATTAGAGTCTAATAAGTAAATAATAAAAGTATAACAGTTAACCAATAAAAGGTTTGTCTGTTATCGTTAAAAGAACTTAACTAAAAAATTTGCACTATACATTAGTTATATAGGTCCTAAAAAGTGCCTTGTGAACTATATGGTGCCAAATGGGCAATTCACATTGCAAAAAGTTCTAACGGGTCTCAAAATGTTTAATAGAGTCTAATAAGTAAATAATAAAAGTATAACAGTTAACCAATAAAAGGTTTGTCTGTTATCGTTAAAGGAACTTAACTAAAAAATTTGCACTATGCATTAGTTATATAGGTCCTAAAAAGTGCCTTGTGAACTATATGGTGCCTAATGTGCAATTCACATTGCAAAAAGTTCTAACGGGTCTCAAAATGTTTATTAGAGTCTAATAAGTAAATAATAAAAGTATAACAGTTAACCAATAAAAGGTTTGTCTGTTATCGATAAAAGAACTTAACTAAAAAATTTCCACTATACATTAGTTATATAGGTCCTAAAAATTGCCTTGTGAACTATATGGTGCCAAATGTGCAATTCACATTGCAAAAAGTTCTAACGGGTCTCAAAATGTTTATTAGAGTCTAATAAGTAAATAATAAAAGTATAACAGTTAACCAATAAAAGGTTTGTCTGTTATCGTTAAAGGAACTTAACTAAAAAATTTGCACTATACATTAGTTATATAGGTCCTAAAAAGTGCCTTGTGAACTATATGGTGCCAAATGTGCAATTCACATTGCAAAAAGTTCTAACGGGTCTCAAAATGTTTATTAGAGTCTAATAAGTAAATAATAAAAGTATAACAGTTAACCAAGAAAAGGTTTGTCTGTTATCGTTAAAAGAACTTAACTAAAAAATTTGCACTATACATTAGTTATATAGGTCCTAAAAAGTGCCTTGTGAACTATATGGTGCCAAATGTGCAATTCACATTGCAAAAAGTTCTAACGGGTCTCAAAATGTTTATTAGAGTCTAATAAGTAAATAATAAAAGTATAACAGTTAACCAATAAAAGGTTTGTCTGTTATCGTTAAAAGAACTTAACTAAAAAATTTGCACTATACATTAGTTATATAGGTCCTAAAAAGTGCCTTGTGAACTATATGCTGCCAAATGTGCAATTCACATTGCAAAAAGTTCTAACGGGTCTCAAAACGTTTATTAGAGTCTAATAAGTAAATAATAAAAGTATAACAGTTAACCAATAAAAGGTTTGTCTGTTATCGTTAAAAGAACTTAACTAAAAAATTTGCACTATACATTAGTTATATAGGTCCTAAAAAGTGCCTTGTGAACTATATGGTGCCAAATGGGCAATTCACATTGCAAAAAGTTCTAACGGGTCTCAAAATGTTTAATAGAGTCTAATAAGTAAATAATAAAGGTATAACAGTTAACCAATAAAAGGTTTGTCTGTTATCGTTAAAGGAACTTAACTAAAAAATTTGCACTATGCATTAGTTATATAGGTCCTAAAAAGTGCCTTGTGAACTATATGGTGCCTAATGTGCAATTCACATTGCAAAAAGTTCTAACGGGTCTCAAAATGTTTATTAGAGTCTAATAAGTAAATAATAAAAGTATAACAGTTAACCAATAAAAGGTTTGTCTGTTATCGATAAAAGAACTTAACTAAAAAATTTCCACTATACATTAGTTATATAGGTCCTAAAAATTGCCTTGTGAACTATATGGTGCCAAATGTGCAATTCACATTGCAAAAAGTTCTAACGGGTCTCAAAATGTTTATTAGAGTCTAATAAGTAAATAATAAAAGTATAACAGTTAACCAATAAAAGGTTTGTCTGTTATCGTTAAAGGAACTTAACTAAATAATTTGCACTATACATTAGTTATATAGGTCCTAAAAAGTGCCTTGTGAACTATATGGTGCCAAATGTGCAATTCACATTGCAAAAAGTTCTAACGGGTCTCAAAATGTTTATTAGAGTCTAATAAGTAAATAATAAAAGTATAACAGTTAACCAAGAAAAGGTTTGTCTGTTATCGTTAAAAGAACTTAACTAAAAAATTTGCACTATACATTAGTTATATAGGTCCTAAAAAGTGCCTTGTGAACTATATGGTGCCAAATGTGCAATTCACATTGCAAAAAGTTCTAACGGGTCTCAAAATGTTTATTAGAGTCTAATAAGTAAATAATAAAAGTATAACAGTTAACCAATAAAAGGTTTGTCTGTTATCGTTAAAAGAACTTAACTAAAAAATTTGCACTATACATTAGTTATATAGGTCCTAAAAAGTGCCTTGTGAACTATATGGTGCCAAATGTGCAATTCACATTGCAAAAAGTTCTAACGGGTCTCAAAACGTTTATTAGAGTCTAATAAGTAAATAATAAAAGTATAACAGTTAACCAATAAAAGGTTTGTCTGTTATCGTTAAAAGAACTTAACTAAAAAATTTGCACTATACATTAGTTATATAGGTCCTAAAAAGTGCCTTGTGAACTATATGGTGCCAAATGGGCAATTCACATTGCAAAAAGTTCTAACGGGTCTCAAAATGTTTAATAGAGTCTAATAAGTAAATAATAAAAGTATAACAGTTAACCAATAAAAGGTTTGTCTGTTATCGTTAAAGGAACTTAACTAAAAAATTTGCACTATGCATTAGTTATATAGGTCCTAAAAAGTGCCTTGTAAACTATATGGTGCCTAATGTGCAATTCACATTGCAAAAAGTTCTAACGGGTCTCAAAATGTTTATTAGAGTCTAATAAGTAAATAATAAAAGTATAACAGTTAACCAATAAAAGGTTTGTCTGTTATCGATAAAAGAACTTAACTAAAAAATTTCCACTATACATTAGTTATATAGGTCCTAAAAATTGCCTTGTGAACTATATGGTGCCAAATGTGCAATTCACATTGCAAAAAGTTCTAACGGGTCTCAAAATGTTTATTAGAGTCTAATAAGTAAATAATAAAAGTATAACAGTTAACCAATAAAAGGTTTGTCTGTTATCGTTAAAGGAACTTAACTAAAAAATTTGCACTATACATTAGTTATATAGGTCCTAAAAAGTGCCTTGTGAACTATATGGTGCCAAATGTGCAATTCACATTGCAAAAAGTTCTAACGGGTCTCAAAATGTTTATTAGAGTCTAATAAGTAAATAATAAAAGTATAACAGTTAACCAATAAAAGGTTTGTCTGTTATCGTTAAAAGAACTTAACTAAAAAATTTGCACTATACATTAGTTATATAGGTCCTAAAAAGTGCCTTGTGAACTATATGGTGCCAAATGTGCAATTCACATTGCAAAAAGTTCTAACGGGTCTCAAAATGTTTATTAGAGTCTAATAAGTAAATAATAAAAGTATAACAGTTAACCAATAAAAGGTTTGTCTGTTATCGTTAAAAGAACTTAACTAAAAAATTTGCACTATACATTAGTTATATAGGTCCTAAAAAGTGCCTTGTGAACTATATGGTGCCAAATGTGCAATTCACATTGCAAAAAGTTCTAACCGGTCTCAAAACGTTTATTAGAGTCTAATAAGTAAATAATAAAAGTATAACTTTTAACCAATAAAAGGTTTGTCTGTTATCGTTAAAAGAACTTAACTAAAAAATTTGCACTATACATTAGTTATATAGGTCCTAAAAAGTGCCTTGTGAACTATATGGTGCCAAATGGGCAATTCACATTGCAAAAAGTTCTAACGGGTCTCAAAATGTTTATTAGAGTCTAATAAGTAAATAATAAAAGTATAACAGTTAACCAATAAAAGGTTTGTCTGTTATCGTTAAAAGAACTTAACTAAAAAATTTGCACTATACATTAGTTATATAGGTCCTAAAAAGTGCCTTGTGAACTATATGGTGCCAAATGTGCAATTCACATTGCAAAAAGTTCTAACGGGTCTCAAAACGTTTATTAGAGTCTAATAAGTAAATAATAAAAGTATAACAGTTAACCAATAAAAGGTTTGTCTGTTATCGTTAAAAGAACTTAACTAAAAAATTTGCACTATACATTAGTTATATAGGTCCTAAAAAGTGCCTTGTGAACTATATGGTGCCAAATGGGCAATTCACATTGCAAAAAGTTCTAACGGGTCTCAAAATTTTAATTAGAGTCTAATAAGTAAATAATAAAAGTATAACAGTTAACCAATAAAAGGTTTGTCTGTTATCGTTAAAGGAACTTAACTAAAATATTTGCACTATGCATTAGTTATATAGGTCCTAAAAAGTGCCTTGTGAACTATATGGTGCCTAATGTGCAATTCACATTGCAAAAAGTTCTAACGGGTCTCAAAATGTTTATTAGAGTCTAATAAGTAAATAATAAAAGTATAACAGTTAACCAATAAAAGGTTTGTCTGTTATCGTTAAAAGAACTTAACTAAAAAATTTCCACTATACATTAGTTATATAGGTCCTAAAAATTGCCTTGTGAACTATATGGTGCCAAATGTGCAATTCACATTGCAAAAAGTTCTAACGGGTCTCAAAATGTTTATTAGAGTCTAATAAGTAAATAATAAAAGTATAACAGTTAACCAATAAAAGGTTTGTCTGTTATCGTTAAAGGAACTTAACTAAAACATTTGCACTATACATTAGTTATATAGGTCCTAAAAATTGCCTTGTGAACTATATGGTGCCAAATGTGCAATTCACATTGCAAAAAGTTCTAACGGGTCTCAAAATGTTTATTAGAGTCTAATAAGTAAATAATAAAAGTATAACAGTTAACCAATAAAAGGTTTGTCTGTTATCGTTAAAAGAACTTAACTAAAAAATTTGCACTATACATTAGTTATATAGGTCCTAAAAAGTGCCTTGTGAACTATATGGTGCCAAATGTGCAATTCACATTGAAAAAAGTTCTAACGGGTCTCAAAATGTTTATTAGAGTCTAATAAGTAAATAATAAAAGTATAACAGTTAACCAATAAAAGGTTTGTCTGTTATCGTTAAAAGAACTTAACTAAAAAATTTGCACTATACATTAGTTATATAGGTCCTAAAAAGTGCCTTGTGAACTATATGGTGCCAAATGTGCAATTCACATTGCAAAAAGTTCTAACGGGTCTCAAAACGTTTATTAGAGTCTAATAAGTAAATAATAAAAGTATAACAGTTAACCAATAAAAGGTTTGTCTGTTATCGTTAAAAGAACTTAACTAAAAAATTTGCACTATACATTAGTTATATAGGTCCTAAAAAGTGCCTTGTGAACTATATGGTGCCAAATGTGCAATTCACATTGCAAAAAGTTCTAGCGGGCCTTAAAATGTTTATTAGAGTCTAATAAGTAAATAATAAAAGTATAACAGTTAACCAATAAAAGGTTTGTCTGTTATCGTAAAAGAACTTAACTAAAAAATTTGCACTATACATTAGTTATATAGGTCCTAAAAAGTGCCTTGTGAACTATATGGTGCCAAATGTGCAATTCACATTGAAAAAAGTTCTAACGGGTCTCAAAATGTTTATTAGAGTCTAATAAGTAAATAATAAAAGTATAACAGTTAACCAATAAAAGGTTTGTCTGTTATCGTTAAAAGAACTTAACTAAAAAATTTGCACTATACATTAGTTATATAGGTCCTAAAAAGTGCCTTGTGAACTATATGGTGCCAAATGTGCAATTCACATTGCAAAAAGTTCTAACGGCTTTCAAAATGTTTATTAGAGTCTAATAAGTAAATAATAAAAGTATACCAGTTAACCAATAAAAGGTTTGTTTGTTATCGTTAAAAGAACTTAACTAAAAAATTTGCACTATACATTAGTTATATAGGTCCTAAAAAGTGCCTTGTGAACTATATGGTGCCAAATGTGCAATTCACATTGCAAAAAGTTCTAACGGGTCTCAAAATGTTTATTAGAGTCTAATAAGTAAATAATAAAAGTATAACAGTTAACCAATAAAAGGTTTGTCTGTTATCGTTAAAAGAACTTAACTAAAAAATTTGCACTATACATTAGTTATATAGGTCCTAAAAAGTGCCTTGTGAACTATATGGTGCCAAATGTGCAATTCACATTGCAAAAAGTTCTAACGGGTCTCAAAATGTTTATTAGAGTCTAATAAGTAAATAATAAAAGTATAACAGTTAACCAATAAAAGGTTTGTCTGTTATCGTTAAAATAACTTAACTAAAAAATTTGCACTATACATTAGTTATATAGGTCCTAAAAAGTGCATTGTGAACTATATGGTGCCAAATGTGCAATTCACATTGCAAAAAGTTCTAACGGGTCTCAAAATGTTTATTAGAGTCTAATAAGTAAATAATAAAAGTATAACAGTTAACCAATAAAAGGTTTGTCTGTTATCGTTAAAAGAAATTAACTAAAAAATTTGCACTATACATTAGTTATATAGGTCCTAAAAAGTGCCTTGTGAACTATATGGTGCCAAATGTGCAATTCACATTGCAAAAAGTTCTAACGGGTCTCAAAATGTTTATTAGAGTCTAATAAGTAAATAATAAAAGTATAACAGTTAACCAATAAAAGGTTTGTCTGTTATCGTTAAAAGAACTTAACTAAAAAATTTGCACTATACATTAGTTATATAGGTCCTAAAAAGTGCCTTGTGAACTATATGGTGCCAAATGTGCAATTCACATTGCAAAAAGTTCTAACGGCTCTCAAAATGTTTATTAGAGTCTAATAAGTAAATAATAAAAGTATAACAGTTAACCAATAAAAGGTTTGTCTGTTATCGTTAAAGGAACTTAACTAAAACATTTGCACTATACATTAGTTATATAGGTCCTAAAAAGTGCCTTGTGAACTATATGGTGCCAAATGTGCAATTCACATTGCAAAAAGTTCTAACGGGTCTCAAAATGTTTATTAGAGTCTAATAAGTAAATAATAAAAGTATAACAGTTAACCAATAAAAGGTTTGTCTGTTATCGTTAAAAGAACTTAACTAAAAAATTTGCACTATACATTAGTTATATAGGTCCTAAAAATTGCCTTGTGAACTATATGGTGCCAAATGTGCAATTCACATTGCAAAAAGTTCTAGCGGGTCTCAAAATGTTTATTAGAGTCTAATAAGTAAATAATAAAAGTATAACAGTTAACCAATAAAAGGTTTGTCTGTTATCGTTAAAAGAACTTAACTAAAAAATTTGCACTATACATTAGTTATATAGGTCCTAAAAAGTGCCTTGTGAACTATATGGTGCCAAATGTGCAATTCACATTGCAAAAAGTTCTAACGGGTCTCAAAATGTTTATTAGAGTCTAATAAGTAAATAATAAAAGTATAACAGTTAACCAATAAAAGGTTTGTCTGTTATCGTTAAAAGAACTTAACTAAAAAATTTGCACTATACATTAGTTATATAGGTCCTAAAAAGTGCATTGTGAACTATATGGTGCCAAATGTGCAATTCACATTGCAAAAAGTTCTAACGGGTCTCAAAATGTTTATTAGAGTCTAATAAGTAAATAATAAAAGTATAACAGTTAACCAATAAAAGGTTTGTCTGTTATCGTTAAAAGAAATTAACTAAAAAATTTGCACTATACATTAGTTATAAAGGTCCTAAAAAGTGCCTTGTGAACTATATGGTGCCAAATGTGCAATTCACATTGCAAAAAGTTCTAACGGGTCTCAAAATGTTTATTAGAGTCTAATAAGTAAATAATAAAAGTATAACAGTTAACCAATAAAAGGTTTGTCTGTTATCGTTAAAAGAACTTAACTAAAAAATTTGCACTATACATTAGTTATATAGGTCCTAAAAAGTGCCTTGTGAACTATATGGTGCCAAATGTGCAATTCACATTGCAAAAAGTTCTAACGGCTCTCAAAATGTTTATTAGAGTCTAATAAGTAAATAATAAAAGTATAACAGTTAACCAATAAAAGGTTTGTCTGTTATCGTTAAAGGAACTTAACTAAAACATTTGCACTATACATTAGTTATATAGGTCCTAAAAAGTGCCTTGTGAACTATATGCTGCCAAATGTGCAATTCACATTGCAAAAAGTTCTAACGGGTCTCAAAATGTTTATTAGAGTCTAATAAGTAAATAATAAAAGTATAACAGTTAACCAATAAAAGGTTTGTCTGTTATCGTTAAAGGAACTTAACTAAAACATTTGCACTATACATTAGTTATATAGGTCCTAAAAATTGCCTTGTGAACTATATGGTGCCAAATGTGCAATTCACATTGCAAAAAGTTCTAACGGGTCTCAAAATGTTTATTAGAGTCTAATAAGTAAATAATAAAAGTATAACAGTTAACCAATAAAAGGTTTGTCTGTTATCGTTAAAAGAACTTAACTAAAAAATTTGCACTATACATTAGTTATATAGGTCCTAAAAATTGCCTTGTGAACTATATGGTGCCAAATGTGCAATTCACATTGCAAAAAGTTCTAGCGGGTCTCAAAATGTTTATTAGAGTCTAATAAGTAAATAATAAAAGTATAACAGTTAACCAATAAAAGGTTTGTCTGTTATCGTAAAAGAACTTAACTAAAAAATTTGCACTATACATTAGTTATATAGGTCCTAAAAAGTGCCTTGTGAACTATATGGTGCCAAATGTGCAATTCACATTGAAAAAAGTTCTAACGGGTCTCAAAATGTTTATTAGAGTCTAATAAGCAAATAATAAAAGTATAACAGTTAACCAATAAAAGGTTTGTCTGTTATCGTTAAAAGAACTTAACTAAAAAATTTACACTATACATTAGTTATATAGGTCCTAAAAAGTGCCTTGTGAACTATATGGTGCCAAATGTGCAATTCACATTGCAAAAAGTTCTAACGGGTCTCAAAACGTTTATTAGAGTCTAATAAGTAAATAATAAAAGTATAACAGTTAACCAATAAAAGGTTTGTCTGTTATCGTTAAAAGAACTTAACTAAAAAATTTGCACTATACATTAGTTATATAGGTCCTAAAAAGTGCCTTGTGAACTATATGGTGCCAAATGGGCAATTCACATTGCAAAAAGTTCTAACGGCTCTCAAAATGTTTATTAGAGTCTAATAAGTAAATAATAAAAGTATAACAGTTAACCAATAAAAGGTTTGTCTGTTATCGTAAAAGAACTTAACTAAAAAATTTGCACTATACATTAGTTATATAGGTCCTAAAAAGTGCCTTGTGAACTATATGGTGCCAAATGTGCAATTCACATTGAAAAAAGTTCTAACGGGTCTCAAAATGTTTATTAGAGTCTAATAAGTAAATAATAAAAGTATAACAGTTAACCAATAAAAGGTTTGTCTGTTATCGTTAAAAGAACTTAACTAAAAAATTTGCACTATACATTAGTTATATAGGTCCTAAAAAGTGCCTTGTGAACTATATGGTGCCAAATGTGCAATTCACATTGCAAAAAGTTCTAACGGGTCTCAAAATGTTTATTAGAGTCTAATAAGTAAATAATAAAAGTATACCAGTTAACCAATAAAAGGTTTGTCTGTTATCGTTAAAAGAACTTAACTAAAAAATTTGCACTATACATTAGTTATATAGGTCCTAAAAAGTGCCTTGTGAACTATATGGTGCCAAATGTGCAATTCACATTGCAAAAAGTTCTAACGGGTCTCAAAATGTTTATTAGAGTCTAATAAGTAAATAATAAAAGTATAACAGTTAACCAATAAAAGGTTTGTCTGTTATCGTTAAAAGAACTTAACTAAAAAATTTGCACTATACATTAGTTATATAGGTCCTAAAAAGTGCCTTGTGAACTATATGGTGCCAAATGTGCAATTCACATTGCAAAAAGTTCTAACGGGTCTCAAAATGTTTATTAGAGTCTAATAAGTAAATAATAAAAGTATAACAGTTAACCAATAAAAGGTTTGTCTGTTATCGTTAAAAGAACTTAACTAAAAAATTTGCACTATACATTAGTTATATAGGTCCTAAAAAGTGCATTGTGAACTATATGGTGCCAAATGGGCAATTCACATTGCAAAAAGTTCTAGCGGGTCTCAAAATGTTTATTAGAGTCTAATAAGTAAATAATAAAAGTATAACAGTTAACCAATAAAAGGTTTGTCTGTTATCGTAAAAGAACTTAACTAAAAAATTTGCACTATACATTAGTTATATAGGTCCTAAAAAGTGCCTTGTGAACTATATGGTGCCAAATGTGCAATTCACATTGAAAAAAGTTCTAACGGGTCTCAAAATGTTTATTAGAGTCTAATAAGTAAATAATAAAAGTATAACAGTTAACCAATAAAAGGTTTGTCTGTTATCGTTAAAAGAACTTAACTAAAAAATTTGCACTATACATTAGTTATATAGGTCCTAAAAAGTGCCTTGTGAACTATATGGTGCCAAATGTGCAATTCACATTGCAAAAAGTTCTAACGGCTTTCAAAATGTTTATTAGAGTCTAATAAGTAAATAATAAAAGTATACCAGTTAACCAATAAAAGGTTTGTTTGTTATCGTTAAAAGAACTTAACTAAAAAATTTGCACTATACATTAGTTATATAGGTCCTAAAAAGTGCCTTGTGAACTATATGGTGCCAAATGTGCAATTCACATTGCAAAAAGTTCTAACGGGTCTCAAAATGTTTATTAGAGTCTAATAAGTAAATAATAAAAGTATAACAGTTAACCAATAAAAGGTTTGTCTGTTATCGTTAAAAGAACTTAACTAAAAAATTTGCACTATACATTAGTTATATAGGTCCTAAAAAGTGCATTGTGAACTATATGGTGCCAAATGTGCAATTCACATTGCAAAAAGTTCTAACGGGTCTCAAAATGTTTATTAGAGTCTAATAAGTAAATAATAAAAGTATAACAGTTAACCAATAAAAGGTTTGTCTGTTATCGTTAAAAGAAATTAACTAAAAAATTTGCACTATACATTAGTTATATAGGTCCTAAAAAGTGCCTTGTGAACTATATGGTGCCAAATGTGCAATTCACATTGCAAAAAGTTCTAACGGGTCTCAAAATGTTTATTAGAGTCTAATAAGTAAATAATAAAAGTATAACAGTTAACCAATAAAAGGTTTGTCTGTTATCGTTAAAAGAACTTAACTAAAAAATTTGCACTATACATTAGTTATATAGGTCCTAAAAAGTGCCTTGTGAACTATATGGTGCCAAATGTGCAATTCACATTGCAAAAAGTTCTAACGGCTCTCAAAATGTTTATTAGAGTCTAATAAGTAAATAATAAAAGTATAACAGTTAACCAATAAAAGGTTTGTCTGTTATCGTAAAAGAACTTAACTAAAAAATTTGCACTATACATTAGTTATATAGGTCCTAAAAAGTGCCTTGTGAACTATATGGTGCCAAATGTGCAATTCACATTGAAAAAAGTTCTAACGGGTCTCAAAATGTTTATTAGAGTCTAATAAGTAAATAATAAAAGTATAACAGTTAACCAATAAAAGGTTTGTCTGTTATCGTTAAAAGAACTTAACTAAAAAATTTGCACTATACATTAGTTATATAGGTCCTAAAAAGTGCCTTGTGAACTATATGGTGCCAAATGTGCAATTCACATTGCAAAAAGTTCTAACGGCTTTCAAAATGTTTATTAGAGTCTAATAAGTAAATAATAAAAGTATACCAGTTAACCAATAAAAGGTTTGTTTGTTATCGTTAAAAGAACTTAACTAAAAAATTTGCACTATACATTAGTTATATAGGTCCTAAAAAGTGCCTTGTGAACTATATGGTGCCAAATGTGCAATTCACATTGCAAAAAGTTCTAACGGGTCTCAAAATGTTTATTAGAGTCTAATAAGTAAATAATAAAAGTATAACAGTTAACCAATAAAAGGTTTGTCTGTTATCGTTAAAAGAACTTAACTAAAAAATTTGCACTATACATTAGTTATATAGGTCCTAAAAAGTGCATTGTGAACTATATGGTGCCAAATGTGCAATTCACATTGCAAAAAGTTCTAACGGGTCTCAAAATGTTTATTAGAGTCTAATAAGTAAATAATAAAAGTATAACAGTTAACCAATAAAAAGTTTGTCTGTTATCGTTAAAAGAAATTAACTAAAAAATTTGCACTATACATTAGTTATATAGGTCCTAAAAAGTGCCTTGTGAACTATATGGTGCCAAATGTGCAATTCACATTGCAAAAAGTTCTAACGGGTCTCAAAATGTTTATTAGAGTCTAATAAGTAAATAATAAAAGTATAACAGTTAACCAATAAAAGGTTTGTCTGTTATCGTTAAAAGAACTTAACTAAAAAATTTGCACTATACATTAGTTATATAGGTCCTAAAAAGTGCCTTGTGAACTATATGGTGCCAAATGTGCAATTCACATTGCAAAAAGTTCTAACGGCTCTCAAAATGTTTATTAGAGTCTAATAAGTAAATAATAAAAGTATAACAGTTAACCAATAAAAGGTTTGTCTGTTATCGTTAAAGGAACTTAACTAAAACATTTGCACTATACATTAGTTATATAGGTCCTAAAAAGTGCCTTGTGAACTATATGGTGCCAAATGTGCAATTCACATTGCAAAAAGTTCTAACGGGTCTCAAAATGTTTATTAGAGTCTAATAAGTAAATAATAAAAGTATAACAGTTAACCAATAAAAGGTTTGTCTGTTATCGTTAAAAGAACTTAACTAAAAAATTTGCACTATACATTAGTTATATAGGTCCTAAAAATTGCCTTGTGAACTATATGGTGCCAAATGTGCAATTCACATTGCAAAAAGTTCTAGCGGGTCTCAAAATGTTTATTAGAGTCTAATAAGTAAATAATAAAAGTATAACAGTTAACCAATAAAAGGTTTGTCTGTTATCGTTAAAAGAACTTAACTAAAAAATTTGCACTATACATTAGTTATATAGGTCCTAAAAAGTGCCTTGTGAACTATATGGTGCCAAATGTGCAATTCACATTGCAAAAAGTTCTAACGGCTCTCAAAATGTTTATTAGAGTCTAATAAGTAAATAATAAAAGTATAACAGTTAACCAATAAAAGGTTTGTCTGTTATCGTTAAAAGAACTTAACTAAAAAATTTGCACTATACATTAGTTATATAGGTCCTAAAAAGTGCCTTGTGAACTATATGATGCCAAATGTGCAATTCACATTGCAAAAAGTTCTAACGGGTCTCAAAATGTTTATTAGAGTCTAATAAGTAAATAATAAAAGTATAACAGTTAACCAATAAAAGGTTTGTCTGTTATCGTTAAAAGAACTTAACTAAAACATTTGCACTATGCATTAGTTATATAGGTCCTAAAAAGTGCCTTGTGAACTATATGGTGCCAAATGTGCAATTCACATTGCAAAAAGTTCTAACGGGTCTCAAAATGTTTATTAGAGTCTAATAAGTAAATAATAAAAGTATAACAGTTAACTAATAAAAGGTTTGTCTGTTATCGTTAAAAGAACTTAACTAAAAAATTTGCACTATACATTAGTTATATAGGTCCTAAAAAGTGCCTTGTGATCTATATGGTGCCAAATGTGCAATTCACATTGCAAAAAGTTCTAACGGGTCTCAAAATGTTTATTAGAGTCTAATAAGTAAATAATAAAAGTATAACAGTTAACCAATAAAAGGTTTGTCTGTTATCGTTAAAGGAACTTAACTAAAACATTTGCACTATACATTAGTTATATAGGTCCTAAAAAGTGCCTTGTGAACTATATGGTGCTAAATGTGCAATTCACATTGCAAAAAGTTCTAACGGGTCTCAAAATGTTTATTAGAGTCTAATAAGTAAATAATAAAAGTATAACAGTTAACCAATAAAAGGTTTGTCTGTTTTCGTTAAAAGAACTTAACTAAAAAATTTGCACTATACATTAGTTATATAGGTCCTAAAAATTGCCTTGTGAACTATATGGTGCCAAATGTGCAATTCACATTGCAAAAAGTTCTAGCGGGTCTCAAAATGTTTATTAGAGTCTAATAAGTAAATAATAAAAGTATAACAGTTAACCAATAAAAGGTTTGTCTGTTATCGTTAAAAGAACTTAACTAAAAAATTTGCACTATACATTAGTTATATAGGTCCTAAAAAGTGCCTGGTGAACTATATGGTGCCAAATGTGCAATTCACATTGCAAAACGTTCTAACGGGTCTCAAATGTTTATTAGAGTCTAATAAGTAAATAATAAAAGTATAACAGTTAACCAATAAAAGGTTTGTCTGTTATCGTTAAAAGAACTTAACTAAAAAATTTGCACTATACATTAGTTATATAGGTCCTAAAAAGTGCCTTGTGAACTATATGGTGCCAAATGTGCAATTCACATTGCAAAAAGTTCTAACGGGTCTCAAAACGTTTATTAGAGTCTAATAAGTAAATAATAAAAGTATAACAGTTAACCAATAAAAGGTTTGTCTGTTATCGTTAAAAGAACTTAACTAAAAAATTTGCACTATACATTAGTTATATAGGTCCTAAAAAGTGCCTTGTGAACTATATGGTGCCAAATGGGCAATTCACATTGCAAAAAGTTCTAACGGGTCTCAAAATTTTAATTAGAGTCTAATAAGTAAATAATAAAAGTATAACAGTTAACCAATAAAAGGTTTGTCTGTTATCGTTAAAGGAACTTAACTAAAAAATTTGCACTATGCATTAGTTATATAGGTCCTAAAAAGTGCCTTGTGAACTATATGGTGCCTAATGTGCAATTCACATTGCAAAAAGTTCTAACGGGTCTCAAAATGTTTATTAGAGTCTAATAAGTAAATAATAAAAGTATAACAGTTAACCAATAAAAGGTTTGTCTGTTATCGTTAAAAGAACTTAACTAAAAAATTTCCACTATACATTAGTTATATAGGTCCTAAAAATTGCCTTGTGAACTATATGGTGCCAAATGTGCAATTCACATTGCAAAAAGTTCTAACGGGTCTCAAAATGTTTATTAGAGTCTAATAAGTAAATAATAAAAGTATAACAGTTAACCAATAAAAGGTTTGTCTGTTATCGTTAAAAGAACTTAACTAAAACATTTGCACTATACATTAGTTATATAGGTCCTAAAAAGTGCCTTGTGAACTATATGGTGCCAAATGTGCAATTCACATTGCAAAAAGTTCTAACGGGTCTCAAAATGTTTATTAGAGTCTAATAAGTAAATAATAAAAGTATAACAGTTAACCAATAAAAGGTTTGTCTGTTATCGTTAAAAGAACTTAACTAAAAAATTTGCACTATACATTAGTTATATAGGTCCTAAAAATTGCCTTGTGAACTATATGGTGCCAAATGTGCAATTCACATTGCAAAAAGTTCTAGCGGGTCTCAAAATGTTTATTAGAGTCTAATAAGTAAATAATAAAAGTATAACAGTTAACCAATAAAAGGTTTGTCTGTTATCGTAAAAGAACTTAACTAAAAAATTTGCACTATACATTAGTTATATAGGTCCTAAAAAGTGCCTTGTGAACTATATGGTGCCAAATGTGCAATTCACATTGCAAAAAGTTCTAACGGGTCTCAAAATGTTTATTAGAGTCTAATAAGTAAATAATAAAAGTATAACAGTTAACCAATAAAAGGTTTGTCTGTTATCGTTAAAAGAACTTAACTAAAAAATTTGCACTATACATTAGTTATATAGGTCCTAAAAAGTGCCTTGTGAACTATATGGTGCCAAATGTGCAATTCACATTGCAAAAAGTTCTAACGGGTCTCAAAACGTTTATTAGAGTCTAATAAGTAAATAATAAAAGTATAACAGTTAACCAATAAAAGGTTTGTCTGTTATCGTTAAAAGAACTTAACTAAAAAATTTGCACTATACATTAGTTATATAGGTCCTAAAAAGTGCCTTGTGAACTATATGGTGCCAAATGGGCAATTCACATTGCAAAAAGTTCTAACGGGTCTCAAAATTTTAATTAGAGTCTAATAAGTAAATAATAAAAGTATAACAGTTAACCAATAAAAGGTTTGTCTGTTATCGTTAAAGGAACTTAACTAAAAAATTTGCACTATGCATTAGTTATATAGGTCCTAAAAAGTGCCTTGTGAACTATATGGTGCCTAATGTGCAATTCACATTGCAAAAAGTTCTAACGGGTCTCAAAATGTTTATTAGAGTCTAATAAGTAAATAATAAAAGTATAACAGTTAACCAATAAAAGGTTTGTCTGTTATCGTTAAAAGAACTTAACTAAAAAATTTCCACTATACATTAGTTATATAGGTCCTAAAAATTGCCTTGTGAACTATATGGTGCCAAATGTGCAATTCACATTGCAAAAAGTTCTAACGGGTCTCAAAATGTTTATTAGAGTCTAATAAGTAAATAATAAAAGTATAACAGTTAACCAATAAAAGGTTTGTCTGTTATCCTTAAAGGAATTTAACTAAAACATTTGCACTATACATTAGTTATATAGGTCCTAAAAAGTGCCTTGTGAACTATATGGTGCCAAATGTGCAATTCACATTGCAAAAAGTTCTAACGGGTCTCAAAATGTTTATTAGAGTCTAATAAGTAAATAATAAAAGTATAACAGTTAACCAATAAAAGGTTTGTCTGTTATCGTTAAAAGAACTTAACTAAAACATTTGCACTATACATTAGTTATATAGGTCCTAAAAATTGCCTTGTGAACTATATGGTGCCAAATGTGCAATTCACATTGCAAAAAGTTCTAGCGGGTCTCAAAATGTTTATTAGAGTCTAATAAGTAAATAATAAAAGTATAACAGTTAACCAATAAAAGGTTTGTCTGTTATCGTTAAAAGAACTTAACTAAAAAATTTGCACTATACATTAGTTATATAGGTCCTAAAAAGTGCCTTGTCAAATATATGGTGCCAAATGTGCAATTCACATTGCAAAAAGTTCTAACGTGTCTCAAAATGTTTAATAGAGTCTAATAAGTAAATAATAAAAGTATAACAGTTAACCAATAAAAGGTTTGTCTGTTATCGTTAAAAGAACTTAACTAAAAAATTTGCACTATACATTAGTTATATAGGTCCTAAAAAGTGCCTTGTGAACTATATGGTGCCAAATGTGCAATTCACATTGCAAAAAGTTCTAACGGGTCTCAAAATGTTTATTAGAGTCTAATAAGTAAATAATAAAAGTATAACAGTTAACCAATAAAAGGTTTGTCTGTTATCGTTAAAAGAACTTAACTAAAAAATTTGCACTATACATTAGTTATATAGGTCCTAAAAAGTGCATTGTGAACTATATGGTGCCAAATGTGCAATTCACATTGCAAAAAGTTCTAACGGGTCTCAAAATGTTTATTAGAGTCTAATAAGTAAATAATAAAAGTATAACAGTTAACCAATAAAAGGTTTGTCTGTTATCGTTAAAAGAAATAAACTAAAAAATTTGCACTATACATTAGTTATATAGGTCCTAAAAAGTGCCTTGTGAACTATATGGTGCCAAATGTGCAATTCACATTGCAAAAAGTTCTAACGGGTCTCAAAATGTTTATTAGAGTCTAATAAGTAAATAATAAAAGTATAACAGTTAACCAATAAAAGGTTTGTCTGTTATCGTTAAAAGAACTTAACTAAAAAATTTGCACTATACATTAGTTATATAGGTCCTAAAAAGTGCCTTGTGAACTATATGGTGCCAAATGTGCAATTCACATTGCAAAAAGTTCTAACGGGTCTCAAAATGTTTATTAGAGTCTAATAAGTAAATAATAAAAGTATAACAGTTAACCAATAAAAGTTTTGTCTGTTATCGATAAAAGAACTTAACTAAAAAATTTGCACTATACATTAGTTATATAGGTCCTAAAAAGTGCCTTGTGATCTATATGGTGCCAAATGTGCAATTCACATTGCAAAAAGTTCTAACGGGTCTCAAAATGTTTATTAGAGTCTAATAAGTAAATAATAAAAGTATAACAGTTAACCAATAAAAGGTTTGTCTGTTATCGTTAAAAGAACTTAACTAAAACATTTGCACTATGCATTAGTTATATAGGTCCTAAAAAGTGCCTTGTGAACTATATGGTGCCAAATGTGCAATTCACATTGCAAAAAGTTCTAACGGGTCTCAAAATGTTTATTAGAGTCTAATAAGTAAATAATAAAAGTATAACAGTTAACCAATAAAAGGTTTGTCTGTTATCGTTAAAGGAACTTAACTAAAAAATTTGCACTATACATTAGTTATATAGGTCCTAAAAAGTGCCTTGTGAACTATATGGTGCCAAATGTGCAATTCACATTGCAAAAAGTTCTAACGGGTCTCAAAATGTTTATTAGAGTCTAATAAGTAAATAATAAAAGTATAACAGTTAACCAAGAAAAGGTTTGTCTGTTATCGTTAAAAGAACTTAACTAAAAAATTTGCACTATACATTAGTTATATAGGTCCTAAAAAGTGCCTTGTGAACTATATGGTGCCAAATGTGCAATTCACATTGCAAAAAGTTCTAACGTGTCTCAAAATGTTTATTAGAGTCTAATAAGTAAATAATAAAAGTATAACAGTTAACCAATAAAAGGTTTGTCTGTTATCGTTAAAAGAACTTAACTAAAAAATTTCCACTATACATTAGTTATATAGGTCCTAAAAATTGCCTTGTGAACTATATGGTGCCAAATGTGCAATTCACATTGAAAAAAGTTCTAACGGGTCTCAAAATGTTTATTAGAGTCTAATAAGTAAATAATAAAAGTATAACAGTTAACCAATAAAAGGTTTGTCTGTTATCGTTAAAGGAACTTAACTAAAACATTTGCACTATACATTAGTTATATAGGTCCTAAAAAGTGCCTTGTGAACTATATGGTGCCAAATGTGCAATTCACATTGCAAAAAGTTCTAACGGGTCTCAAAATGTTTATTAGAGTCTAATAAGTAAATAATAAAAGTATAACAGTTAACCAAGAAAAGGTTTGTCTGTTATCGTTAAAAGAACTTAACTAAAAAATTTGCACTATACATTAGTTATATAGGTCCTAAAAAGTGCCTTGTGAACTATATGGTGCCAAATGTGCAATTCACATTGCAAAAAGTTCTAACGTGTCTCAAAATGTTTATTAGAGTCTAATAAGTAAATAATAAAAGTATAACAGTTAACCAATAAAAGGTTTGTCTGTTATCGTTAAAAGAACTTAACTAAAAAATTTCCACTATACATTAGTTATATAGGTCCTAAAAATTGCCTTGTGAACTATATGGTGCCAAATGTGCAATTCACATTGAAAAAAGTTCTAACGGGTTTCAAAATGTTTATTAGAGTCTAATAAGTAAATAATAAAAGTATAACAGTTAACCAATAAAAGGTTTGTCTGTTATCGTTAAAGGAACTTAACTAAAACATTTGCACTATACATTAGTTATATAGGTCCTAAAAAGTTCCTTGTGAACTATATGGTGCCAAATGTGCAATTCACATTGCAAAAAGTTCTAACGAGTCTCAAAATGTTTATTAGAGTCTAATAAGTAAATAATAAAAGTATAACAGTTAACCAATAAAAGGTTTGTCTGTTATCGTTAAAAGAACTTAACTAAAAAATTTGCACTATACATTAGTTATATAGGTCCTAAAAATTGCCTTGTGAACTATATGGTGCCAAATGTGCAATTCACATTGCAAAAAGTTCTAGCGGGTCTCAAAATGTTTATTAGAGTCTAATAAGTAAATAATAAAATTATAACAGTTAACCAATAAAAGGTTTGTCTGTTATCGTTAAAAGAACTTAACTAAAAAATTTGCACTATACATTAGTTATATAGGTCCTAAAAAGTGCCTTGTGAACTATATGGTGCCAAATGTGCAATTCACATTGCAAAAAGTTCTAACGGGTCTCAAATGTTTATTAGAGTCTAATAAGTAAATAATAAAAGTATAACAGTTAACCAATAAAAGGTTTGTCTGTTATCGTTAAAGGAACTTAACTAAAAAATTTGCACTATACATTAGTTATAAAGGTCCTAAAAAGTGCCTTGTGAACTATATGGTGCCAAATGTGCAATTCACATTGCAAAAAGTTCTAACGGGTCTCAAAATGTTTATTAGAGTCTAATAAGTAAATAATAAAAGTATAACAGTTAACCAATAAAAGGTTTGTCTGTTATCGTTAAAAGAACTTAACTAAAAAATTTGCACTATACATTAGTTATATAGGTCCTAAAAAGTGCCTTGTGAACTATATGGTGCCAAATGTGCAATTCACATTGCAAAAAGTTCTAACGGGTCTCAAAATGTTTATTAGAGTCTAATAAGTAAATAATAAAAGTATAACAGTTAACCAATAAAAGGTTTGTCTGTTATCGTTAAAAGAACTTAACTAAAAAATTTCCACTATACATTAGTTATATAGGTCCTAAAAATTGCCTTGTGAACTATATGGTGCCAAATGTGCAATTCACATTGCAAAAAGTTCTAACGGGTCTCAAAATGTTTATTAGAGTCTAATAAGTAAATAATAAAAGTATAACAGTTAACCAATAAAAGGTTTGTCTGTTATCGTTAAAGGAACTTAACTAAAACATTTGCACTATACATTAGTTATATAGGTCCTAAAAAGTGCCTTGTGAACTATATGGTGCCAAATGTGCAATTCACATTGCAAAAAGTTCTAACGGGTCTCAAAATGTTTATTAGAGTCTAATAAGTAAATAATAAAAGTATAACAGTTAACCAATAAAAGGTTTGTCTGTTATCGTTAAAAGAACTTAACTAAAAAATTTGCACTATACATTAGTTATATAGGTCCTAAAAATTGCCTTGTGAACTATATGGTGCCAAATGTGCAATTCACATTGCAAAAAGTTCTAGCGGGTCTCAAAATGTTTATTAGAGTCTAATAAGTAAATAATAAAAGTATAACAGTTAACCAATAAAAGGTTTGTCTGTTATCGTAAAAGAACTTAACTAAAAAATTTGCACTATACATTAGTTATATAGGTCCTAAAAAGTGCCTTGTGAACTATATGGTGCCAAATGTGCAATTCACATTGAAAAAAGTTCTAACGGGTCTCAAAATGTTTATTAGAGTCTAATAAGTAAATAATAAAAGTATAACAGTTAACCAAAAAAAGGTTTGTCTGTTATCGTTAAAAGAACTTAACTAAAAAATTTGCACTATACATTAGTTATATAGGTCCTAAAAAGTGCCTTGTGAACTATATGGTGCCAAATGTGCAATTCACATTGCAAAAAGTTCTAACGGCTTTCAAAATGTTTATTAGAGTCTAATAAGTAAATAATAAAAGTATACCAGTTAACCAATAAAAGGTTTGTTTGTTATCGTTAAAAGAAATTAACTAAAAAATTTGCACTATACATTAGTTATATAGGTCCTAAAAAGTGCCTTGTGAACTATATGGTGCCAAATGTGCAATTCACATTGCAAAAAGTTCTAACGGGTCTCAAAATGTTTATTAGAGTCTAATAAGTAAATAATAAAAGTATAACAGTTAACCAATAAAAGGTTTGTCTGTTATCGTTAAAAGAACTTAACTAAAAAATTTGCACTATACATTAGTTATATAGGTCCTAAAAAGTGCCTTGTGAACTATATGGTGCCAAATGTGCAATTCACATTGCAAAAAGTTCTAACGGGTCTCAAAATGTTTATTAGAGTCTAATAAGTAAATAATAAAAGTATAACAGTTAACCAATAAAAGGTTTGTCTGTTATCGTTAAAAGAACTTAACTAAAAAATTTGCACTATACATTAGTTATATAGGTCCTAAAAAGTGCATTGTGAACTATATGGTGCCAAATGTGCAATTCACATTGAAAAAAGTTCTAACGGGTCTCAAAATGTTTATTAGAGTCTAATAAGTAAATAATAAAAGTATAACAGTTAACCAATAAAAGGTTTGTCTGTTATCGTTAAAGGAACTTAACTAAAACATTTGCACTATACATTAGTTATATAGGTCCTAAAAAGTTCCTTGTGAACTATATGGTGCCAAATGTGCAATTCACATTGCAAAAAGTTCTAACGGGTCTCAAAATGTTTATTAGAGTCTAATAAGTAAATAATAAAAGTATAACAGTTAACCAATAAAAGGTTTGTCTGTTATCGTTAAAAGAACTTAACTAAAAAATTTGCACTATACATTAGTTATATAGGTCCTAAAAATTGCCTTGTGAACTATATGGTGCCAAATGTGCAATTCACATTGCAAAAAGTTCTAGCGGGTCTCAAAATGTTTATTAGAGTCTAATAAGTAAATAATAAAATTATAACAGTTAACCAATAAAAGGTTTGTCTGTTATCGTTAAAAGAACTTAACTAAAAAATTTGCACTATACATTAGTTATATAGGTCCTAAAAAGTGCCTTGTGAACTATATGGTGCCAAATGTGCAATTCACATTGCAAAAAGTTCTAACGGGTCTCAAAATGTTTATTAGAGTCTAATAAGTAAATAATAAAAGTATAACAGTTAACCAATAAAAGGTTTGTCTGTTATCGTAAAAGAACTTAACTAAAAAATTTGCACTATACATTAGTTATATAGGTCCTAAAAAGTGCCTTGTGAACTATATGGTGCCAAATGTGCAATTCACATTGCAAAAAGTTCTAGCGGGTCTCAAAATGTTTATTAGAGTCTAATAAGTAAATAATAAAAGTATAACAGTTAACCAATAAAAGGTTTGTCTGTTATCGTAAAAGAACTTAACTAAAAAATTTGCACTATACATTAGTTATATAGGTCCTAAAAAGTGCCTTGTGAACTATATGGTGCCAAATGTGCAATTCACATTGAAAAAAGTTCTAACGGGTCTCAAAATGTTTATTAGAGTCTAATAAGTAAATAATAAAAGTATAACAGTTAACCAATACAAGGTTTGTCTGTTATCGTTAAAAGAACTTAACTAAAAAATTTGCACTATACATTAGTTATATAGGTCCTAAAAAGTGCCTTGTGAACTATATGGTGCCAAATGTGCAATTCACATTGCAAAAAGTTCTCACGTGTCTCAAAATGATTATTAGAGTCTAATAAGTAAATAATAAAAGTATAACAGTTAACCAATAAAAGGTTTGTCTGTTATCGTTAAAAGAACTTAACTAAAAAATTTGCACTATACATTAGTTATATAGGTCCTAAAAATTGCCTTGTGAACTATATGGTGCCAAATGTGCAATTCACATTGCAAAAAGTTCTAGCGGGTCTCAAAATGTTTATTAGAGTCTAATAAGTAAATAATAAAAGTATAACAGTTAACCAATAAAAGGTTTGTCTGTTATCGTAAAAGAACTTAACTAAAAAATTTGCACTATACATTAGTTATATAGGTCCTAAAAAGTGCCTTGTGAACTATATGGTGCCAAATGTGCAATTCACATTGAAAAAAGTTCTAACGGGTCTCAAAATGTTTATTAGAGTCTAATAAGTAAATAATAAAAGTATAACAGTTAACCAATACAAGGTTTGTCTGTTATCGTTAAAAGAACTTAACTAAAAAATTTGCACTATACATTAGTTATATAGGTCCTAAAAAGTGCCTTGTGAACTATATGGTGCCAAATGTGCAATTCACATTGCAAAAAGTTCTCACGTGTCTCAAAATGTTTATTAGAGTCTAATAAGTAAATAATAAAAGTATAACAGTTAACCAATAAAAGGTTTGTCTGTTATCGTTAAAAGAACTTAACTAAAACATTTGCACTATACATTAGTTATATAGGTCCTAAAAAGTGCCTTGTGAACTATATGGTGCCAAATGTGCAATTCACATTGCAAAAAGTTCTAACGGGTCTCAAAATGTTTATTAGAGTCTAATAAGTAAATAATAAAAGTATAACAGTTAACCAACAAAAGGTTTGTCTGTTATCGTTAAAGGAACTTAACTAAAAAATTTGCACTATACATTAGTTATATAGGTCCTAAAAAGTGCCTTGTGAACTATATGGTGCCAAATGTGCAATTCACATTGCAAAAAGTTCTAACGGGTCTCAAAATGTTTATTAGAGTCTAATAAGTAAATAATAAAAGTATAACAGTTAACCAATAAAAGGTTTGTCTGTTATCGTTAAAAGAACTTAACTAAAAAATTTGCACTATACATTAGTTATATAGGTCCTAAAAAGTGCCTTGTCAAATATATGGTGCCAAATGTGCAATTCACATTGCAAAAAGTTCTAACGTGTCTCAAAATGTTTAATAGAGTCTAATAAGTAAATAATAAAAGTATAACAGTTAACCAATAAAAGGTTTGTCTGTTATCGTTAAAAGAACTTAACTAAAAAATTTGCACTATACATTAGTTATATAGGTCCTAAAAAGTGCCTTGTGAACTATATGGTGCCAAATGTGCAATTCACATTGCAAAAAGTTCTAACGGGTCTCAAAATGTTTATTAGAGTCTAATAAGTAAATAATAAAAGTATAACAGTTAACCAATAAAAGGTTTGTCTGTTATCGTTAAAAGAACTTAACTAAAAAATTTGCACTATACATTAGTTATATAGGTCCTAAAAAGTGCATTGTGAACTATATGGTGCCAAATGTGCAATTCACATTGCAAAAAGTTCTAACGGGTCTCAAAATGTTTATTAGAGTCTAATAAGTAAATAATAAAAGTATAACAGTTAACCAATAAAAGGTTTGTCTGTTATCGTTAAAAGAAATTAACTAAAAAATTTGCACTATACATTAGTTATATAGGTCCTAAAAAGTGCCTTGTGAACTATATGGTGCCAAATGTGCAATTCACATTGCAAAAAGTTCTAACGGGTCTCAAAATGTTTATTAGAGTCTAATAAGTAAATAATAAAAGTATAACAGTTAACCAATAAAAGGTTTGTCTGTTATCGTTAAAAGAACTTAACTAAAAAATTTGCACTATACATTAGTTATATAGGTCCTAAAAAGTGCCTTGTGAACTATATGGTGCCAAATGTGCAATTCACATTGCAAAAAGTTCTAACGGGTCTCAAAATGTTTATTAGAGTCTAATAAGTAAATAATAAAAGTATAACAGTTAACCAATAAAAGTTTTGTCTGTTATCGATAAAAGAACTTAACTAAAAAATTTGCACTATACATTAGTTATATAGGTCCTAAAAAGTGCCTTGTGATCTATATGGTGCCAAATGTGCAATTCACATTGCAAAAAGTTCTAACGGGTCTCAAAATGTTTATTAGAGTCTAATAAGTAAATAATAAAAGTATAACAGTTAACCAATAAAAGGTTTGTCTGTTATCGTTAAAAGAACTTAACTAAAACATTTGCACTATGCATTAGTTATATAGGTCCTAAAAAGTGCCTTGTGAACTATATGGTGCCAAATGTGCAATTCACATTGCAAAAAGTTCTAACGGGTCTCAAAATGTTTATTAGAGTCTAATAAGTAAATAATAAAAGTATAACAGTTAACCAATAAAAGGTTTGTCTGTTATCGTTAAAAGAAATTAACTAAAAAATTTGCACTATACATTAGTTATATAGGTCCTAAAAAGTGCCTTGTGAACTATATGGTGCCAAATGTGCAATTCACATTGCAAAAAGTTCTAACGGGTCTCAAAATGTTTATTAGAGTCTAATAAGTAAATAATAAAAGTATAACAGTTAACCAATAAAAGGTTTGTCTGTTATCGTTAAAAGAACTTAACTAAAAAATTTGCACTATACATTAGTTATATAGGTCCTAAAAAGTGCCTTGTGATCTATATGGTGCCAAATGTGCAATTCACATTGCAAAAAGTTCTAACGGGTCTCAAAATGTTTATTAGAGTCTAATAAGTAAATAATAAAAGTATAACAGTTAACCAATAAAAGGTTTGTCTGTTATCGTTAAAAGAACTTAACTAAAACATTTGCACTATGCATTAGTTATATAGGTCCTAAAAAGTGCCTTGTGAACTATATGGTGCCAAATGTGCAATTCACATTGCAAAAAGTTCTAACGGGTCTCAAAATGTTTATTAGAGTCTAATAAGTAAATAATAAAAGTATAACAGTTAACCAATAAAAGGTTTGTCTGTTATCGTTAAAAGAAATTAACTAAAAAATTTGCACTATACATTAGTTATATAGGTCCTAAAAAGTGCCTTGTGAACTATATGGTGCCAAATGTGCAATTCACATTGCAAAAAGTTCTAACGGGTCTTAAAATGTTTATTAGAGTCTAATAAGTAAATAATAAAAGTATAACAGTTAACCAATAAAAGGTTTGTCTGTTATCGTTAAAAGAACTTAACTAAAAAATTTGCACTATACATTAGTTATATAGGTCCTAAAAAGTGCCTTGTGAACTATATGGTGCCAAATGTGCAATTCACATTGCAAAAAGTTCTAACGGGTCTCAAAATGTTTATTAGAGTCTAATAAGTAAATAATAAAAGTATAACAGTTAACCAATAAAAGGTTTGTCTGTTATCGTTAAAAGAACTTAACTAAAAAATTTGCACTATACATTAGTTATATAGGTCCTAAAAAGTGCCTTGTGAACTATATGGTGCCAAATGTGCAATTCACATTGCAAAAAGTTCTAACGGGTCTTAAAATGTTTATTAGAGTCTAATAAGTAAATAATAAAAGTATAACAGTTAACCAATAAAAGGTTTGTCTGTTATCGTTAAAAGAACTTAACTAAAAAATTTGCACTATACATTAGTTATATAGGTCCTAAAAAGTGCCTTGTGAACTATATGGTGCCAAATGTGCAATTCACATTGCAAAAAGTTCTAACGGCTCTCAAAATGTTTATTAGAGTCTAATAAGTAAATAATAAAAGTATAACAGTTAACCAATAAAAGGTTTGTCTGTTATCGTTAAAAGAACTTAACTAAAAAATTTGCACTATACATTAGTTATATAGGTCCTAAAAAGTGCCTTGTGAACTATATGATGCCAAATGTGCAATTCACATTGCAAAAAGTTCTAACGGGTCTCAAAATGTTTATTAGAGTCTAATAAGTAAATAATAAAAGTATAACAGTTAACCAATAAAAGGTTTGTCTGTTATCGTTAAAAGAACTTAACTAAAAAATTTGCACTATACATTAGTTATATAGGTCCTAAAAAGTGCCTTGTGAACTATATGGTGCCAAATGTGCAATTCACATTGCAAAAAGTTCTAACGGGTCTCAAAATGTTTATTAGAGTCTAATAAGTAAATAATAAAAGTATAACAGTTAACCAATAAAAGGTTTGTCTGTTATCGTTAAAAGAACTTAACTAAAACATTTGCACTATGCATTAGTTATATAGGTCCTAAAAAGTGCCTTGTGAACTATATGGTGCCAAATGTGCAATTCACATTGCAAAAAGTTCTAACGGGTCTCAAAATGTTTATTAGAGTCTAATAAGTAAATAATAAAAGTATAACAGTTAACCAATAAAAGGTTTGTCTGTTATCGTTAAAGGAACTTAACTAAAAAATTTGCACTATACATTAGTTATATAGGTCCTAAAAAGTGCCTTGTGAACTATATGGTGCCAAATGTGCAATTCACATTGCAAAAAGTTCTAACGGGTCTCAAAATGTTTATTAGAGTCTAATAAGTAAATAATAAAAGTATAACAGTTAACCAATAAAAGGTTTGTCTGTTATCGTTAAAAGAACTTAACTAAAAAATTTGCACTATACATTAGTTATATAGGTCCTAAAAAGTGCCTTGTGAACTATATGGTGCCAAATGTGCAATTCACATTGCAAAAAGTTCTCACGTGTCTCAAAATGTTTATTAGAGTCTAATAAGTAAATAATAAAAGTATAACAGTTAACCAATAAAAGGTTTGTCTGTTATCGTTAAAAGAACTTAACTAAAACATTTGCACTATACATTAGTTATATAGGTCCTAAAAAGTGCCTTGTGAACTATATGGTGCCAAATGTGCAATTCACATTGCAAAAAGTTCTCACGTGTCTCAAAATGTTTATTAGAGTCTAATAAGTAAATAATAAAAGTATAACAGTTAACCAATAAAAGGTTTGTCTGTTATCGTTAAAAGAACTTAACTAAAACATTTGCACTATACATTAGTTATATAGGTCCTAAAAAGTGCCTTGTGAACTATATGGTGCCAAATGTGCAATTCACATTGCAAAAAGTTCTAACGGGTCTCAAAATGTTTATTAGAGTCTAATAAGTAAATAATAAAAGTATAACAGTTAACCAATAAAAGGTTTGTCTGTTATCGTTAAAGGAACTTAACTAAAAAATTTGCACTATACATTAGTTATATAGGTCCTAAAAAGTGCCTTGTGAACTATATGGTGCCAAATGTGCAATTCACATTGCAAAAAGTTCTAACGGGTCTCAAAATGTTTATTAGAGTCTAATAAGTAAATAATAAAAGTATAACAGTTAACCAATAAAAGGTTTGTCTGTTATCGTTAAAAGAACTTAACTAAAAAATTTGCACTATACATTAGTTATATAGGTCCTAAAAAGTGCCTTGTCAAATATATGGTGCCAAATGTGCAATTCACATTGCAAAAAGTTCTAACGTGTCTCAAAATGTTTAATAGAGTCTAATAAGTAAATAATAAAAGTATAACAGTTAACCAATAAAAGGTTTGTCTGTTATCGTTAAAAGAACTTAACTAAAAAATTTGCACTATACATTAGTTATATAGGTCCTAAAAAGTGCCTTGTGAACTATATGGTGCCAAATGTGCAATTCACATTGAAAAAAGTTCTAACTGGTCTCAAAATGTTTATTAGAGTCTAATAAGTAAATAATAAAAGTATAACAGTTAACCAATAAAAGGTTTGTCTGTTATCGTTAAAAGAACTTAACTAAAAAATTTGCACTATACATTAGTTATATAGGTCCTAAAAAGTGCATTGTGAACTATATGGTGCCAAATGTGCAATTCACATTGTAAAAAGTTCTAACGGGTCTCAAAATGTTTATTAGAGTCTAATAAGTAAATAATAAAAGTATAACAGTTAACCAATAAAAGGTTTGTCTGTTATCGTTAAAAGAAATTAACTAAAAAATTTGCACTATACATTAGTTATATAGGTCCTAAAAAGTGCCTTGTGAACTATATGGTGCCAAATGTGCAATTCACATTGCAAAAAGTTCTAACGGGTCTCAAAAAGTTTATTAGAGTCTAATAAGTAAATAATAAAAGTATAACAGTTAACCAATAAAAGGTTTGTCTGTTATCGTTAAAAGAACTTAACTAAAAAATTTGCACTATGCATTAGTTATATAGGTCCTAAAAAGTGCCTTGTGAACTATATGGTGCGAACGTGTGCAATTCACATTGCAAAAAGTTCTAACGGGTCTCAAAATGTTTATTAGAGTCTAATAAGTAAATAATAAAAGTATAACAGTTAACCAAGAAAAGGTTTGTCTGTTATCGTTAAAAGAACTTAACTAAAAAATTTGCACTATACATTAGTTATATAGGTCCTAAAAAGTGCCTTGTGAACTATATGGTGCCAAATGTGCAATTCACATTGCAAAAAGTTCTAACGTGTCTCAAAATGTTTATTAGAGTCTAATAAGTAAATAATAAAAGTATAACAGTTAACCAATAAAAGGTTTGTCTGTTATCGTTAAAAGAACTTAACTAAAAAATTTCCACTATACATTAGTTATATAGGTCCTAAAAATTGCCTTGTGAACTATATGGTGCCAAATGTGCAATTCACATTGAAAAAAGTTCTAACGGGTCTCAAAATGTTTATTAGAGTCTAATAAGTAAATAATAAAAGTATAACAGTTAACCAATAAAAGGTTTGTCTGTTATCGTTAAAAGAACTTAACTAAAAAATTTCCACTATACATTAGTTATATAGGTCCTAAAAATTGCCTTGTGAACTATATGGTGCCAAATGTGCAATTCACATTGAAAAAAGTTCTAACGGGTCTCAAAATGTTTATTAGAGTCTAATAAGTAAATAATAAAAGTATAACAGTTAACCAATAAAAGGTTTGTCTGTTATCGTTAAAGGAACTTAACTAAAACATTTGCACTATACATTAGTTATATAGGTCCTAAAAAGTGCCTTGTGAACTATATGGTGCCAAATGTGCAATTCACATTGCAAAAAGTTCTAACGGGTCTCAAAATGTTTATTAGAGTCTAATAAGTAAATAATAAAAGTATAACAGTTAACCAATAAAAGGTTTGTCTGTTATCGTTAAAAGAACTTAACTAAAAAATTTGCACTATACATTAGTTATATAGGTCCTAAAAATTGCCTTGTGAACTATATGGTGCCAAATGTGCAATTCACATTGCAAAAAGTTCTAGCGGGTGTCAAAATGTTTATTAGAGTCTAATAAGTAAATAATAAAAGTATAACAGTTAACCAATAAAAGTTTTGTCTGTTATCGTTAAAAGAACTTAACTAAAAAATTTGCACTATACATTAGTTATATAGGTCCTAAAAAGTGCCTTGTGAACTATATGGTGCCAAATGTGCAATTCACATTGCAAAAAGTTCTAACGGGTCTCAAATGTTTATTAGAGTCTAATAAGTAAATAATAAAAGTATAACAGTTAACCAATAAAAGGTTTGTCTGTTATCGTTAAAGGAACTTAACTAAAAAATTTGCACTATACATTAGTTATATAGGTCCTAAAAAGTGCCTTGTGAACTATATGGTGCCAAATGTGCAATTCACATTGCAAAAAGTTCTAACGGGTCTCAAAATGTTTATTAGAGTCTAATAAGTAAATAATAAAAGTATAACAGTTAACCAATAAAAGGTTTGTCTGTTATCGTTAAAAGAACTTAACTAAAAAATTTGCACTATACATTAGTTATATAGGTCCTAAAAAGTGCCTTGTGAACTATATGGTGCCAAATGTGCAATTCACATTGCAAAAAGTTCTAACGGGTCTCAAAACGTTTATTAGAGTCTAATAAGTAAATAATAAAAGTATAACAGTTAACCAATAAAAGGTTTGTCTGTTATCGATAAAAGAACTTAACTAAAAAATTTCCACTATACATTAGTTATATAGGTCCTAAAAATTGCCTTGTGAACTATATGGTGCCAAATGTGCAATTCACATTGCAAAAAGTTCTAACGGGTCTCAAAATGTTTATTAGAGTCTAATAAGTAAATAATAAAAGTATAACAGTTAACCAATAAAAGGTTTGTCTGTTATGGTTAAAGGAACTTAACTAAAACATTTGCACTATACATTAGTTATATAGGTCCTAAAAAGTGCCTTGTGAACTATATGGTGCCAAATGTGCAATTCACATTGCAAAAAGTTCTAACGGGTCTCAAAATGTTTATTAGAGTCTAATAAGTAAATAATAAAAGTATAACAGTTAACCAATAAAAGGTTTGTCTGTTATCGTTAAAAGAACTTAACTAAAAAATTTGCACTATACATTAGTTATATAGGTCCTAAAAAGTGCCTTGTGAACTATATGGTGCCAAATGTGCAATTCACATTGCAAAAAGTTCTAGCGGGTCTCAAAATGTTTATTAGAGTCTAATAAGTAAATAATAAAAGTATAACAGTTAACCAATAAAAGGTTTGTCTGTTATCGTAAAAGGACTTAACTAAAAAATTTGCACTATACATTAGTTATATAGGTCCTAAAAAGTGCCTTGTGAACTATATGGTGCCAAATGTGCAATTCACATTGAAAAAAGTTCTAACGGGTCTCAAAATGTTTATTAGAGTCTAATAAGTAAATAATAAAAGTATAACAGTTAACCAATAAAAGGTTTGTCTGTTATCGTTAAAAGAACTTAACTAAAAAATTTGCACTATACATTAGTTATATAGGTCCTAAAAAGTGCCTTGTGAACTATATGGTGCCAAATGTGCAATTCACATTGCAAAAAGTTCTAACGGGTCTCAAAATGTTTATTAGAGTCTAATAAGTAAATAATAAAAGTATAACAGTTAACCAAGAAAAGGTTTGTCTGTTATCGTTAAAAGAACTTAACTAAAAAATTTGCACTATACATTAGTTATATAGGTCCTAAAAAGTGCCTTGTGAACTATATGGTGCCAAATGTGCAATTCACATTGCAAAAAGTTCTAACGGGTCTCAAAATGTTTATTAGAGTCTAATAAGTAAATAATAAAAGTATAACAGTTAACCAATAAAAGTTTTGTCTGTTATCGTTAAAAGAACTTAACTAAAAAATTTGCACTATACATTAGTTATATAGGTCCTAAAAAGTGCATTGTGAACTATATGGTGCCAAATGTGCAATTCACATTGCAAAAAGTTCTAACGGGTCTCAAAATGTTTATTAGAGTCTAATAAGTAAATAATAAAAGTATAACATTTAACCAATAAAAGGTTTGTCTGTTATCGTTAAAAGAAATTAACTAAAAAATTTGCACTATACATTAGTTATATAGGTCCTAAAAAGTGCCTTGTGAACTATATGGTGCCAAATGTGCAATTCACATTGCAAAAAGTTCTAACGGGTCTCAAAATGTTTATTAGAGTCTAATAAGTAAATAATTAAAGTATAACAGTTAACCAATAAAAGGTTTGTCTGTTATCGTTAAAAGAACTTAACTAAAAAATTTGCACTATACATTAGTTATATAGGTCCTAAAAAGTGCCTTGTGAACTATATGGTGCCAAATGTGCAATTCACATTGCAAAAAGTTCTAACGGGTCTCAAAATGTTTATTAGAGTCTAATAAGTAAATAATAAAAGTATAACAGTTAACCAATAAAAGGTTTGTCTGTTATCGTTAAAAGAACTTAACTAAAAAATTTGCACTATACATTAGTTATATAGGTCCTAAAAAGTGCCTTGTGAACTATATGGTGCCAAATGTGCAATTCACATTGCAAAAAGTTCTAACGGCTCTCAAAATGTTTATTAGAGTCTAATAAGTAAATAATAAAAGTATAACAGTTAACCAATAAAAGGTTTGTCTGTTATCGTTAAAAGAACTTAACTAAAAAATTTGCACTATACATTAGTTATATAGGTCCTAAAAAGTGCCTTGTGAACTATATGATGCCAAATGTGCAATTCACATTGCAAAAAGTTCTAACGGGTCTCAAAATGTTTATTAGAGTCTAATAAGTAAATAATAAAAGTATAACAGTTAACCAATAAAAGTTTTTTCTGTTATCGATAAAAGAACTTAACTAAAAAATTTGCACTATACATTAGTTATATAGGTCCTAAAAAGTGCCTTGTGAACTATATGGTGCCAAATGTGCAATTCACATTGCAAAAAGTTCTAACGGCTCTCAAAATGTTTATTAGAGTCTAATAAGTAAATAATAAAAGTATAACAGTTAACCAATAAAAGGTTTGTCTGTTATCGTTAAAAGAACTTAACTAAAAAATTTGCACTATACATTAGTTATATAGGTCCTAAAAAGTGCCTTGTGAACTATATGATGCCAAATGTGCAATTCACATTGCAAAAAGTTCTAACGGGTCTCAAAATGTTTATTAGAGTCTAATAAGTAAATAATAAAAGTATAACAGTTAACCAATAAAAGTTTTGTCTGTTATCGATAAAAGAACTTAACTAAAAAATTTGCACTATACATTAGTTATATAGGTCCTAAAAAGTGCCTTGTGAACTATATGGTGCCAAATGTGCAATTCACATTGCAAAAAGTTCTAACGGCTCTCAAAATGTTTATTAGAGTCTAATAAGTAAATAATAAAAGTATAACAGTTAACCAATAAAAGGTTTGTCTGTTATCGTTAAAAGAACTTAACTAAAAAATTTGCACTATACATTAGTTATATAGGTCCTAAAAAGTGCCTTGTGAACTATATGGTGCCAAATGTGCAATTCACATTGCAAAAAGTTCTAACGGGTCTCAAAATGTTTATTAGAGTCTAATAAGTAAATAATAAAAGTATAACAGTTAACCAATAAAAGTTTTGTCTGTTATCGATAAAAGAACTTAACTAAAAAATTTGCACTATACATTAGTTATATAGGTCCTAAAAAGTGCCTTGTGAACTATATGGTGCCAAATGTGCAATTCACATTGCAAAAAGTTCTAACGGGTCTCAAAATGTTTATTAGAGTCTAATAAGTAAATAATAAAAGTATAACAGTTAACCAATAAAAGTTTTGTCTGTTATCGATAAAAGAACTTAACTAAAAAATTTGCACTATACATTAGTTATATAGGTCCTAAAAAGTGCCTTGTGAACTATATGGTGCCAAATGTGCAATTCACATTGCAAAAAGTTCTAACGGGTCTCAAAATGTTTATTAGAGTCTAATAAGTAAATAATAAAAGTATAACAGTTAACCAATAAAAGGTTTGTCTGTTATCGTTAAAAGAACTTAACTAAAAAATTTGCACTATACATTAGTTATATAGGTCCTAAAAAGTGCCTTGTGAACTATATGGTGCCAAATGTGCAATTCACATTGCAAAAAGTTCTAACGGGTCTCAAAATGTTTATTAGAGTCTAATAAGTAAATAATAAAAGTATAACAGTTAACCAATAAAAGTTTTGTCTGTTATCGATAAAAGAACTTAACTAAAAATTTGCACTATACATTAGTTATATAGGTCCTAAAAAGTGCCTTGTGAACTATATGGTGCCAAATGTGCAATTCACATTGCAAAAAGTTCTAACGGGTCTCAAAATGTTTATTAGAGTCTAATAAGTAAATAATAAAAGTATAACAGTTAACTAATAAAAGGTTTGTCTGTTATCGTTAAAAGAACTTAACTAAAAAATTTGCACTATACATTAGTTATATAGGTCCTAAAAAGTGCCTTGTGATCTATATGGTGCCAAATGTGCAATTCACATTGCAAAAAGTTCTAACGGGTCTCAAAATGTTTATTAGAGTCTAATAAGTAAATAATAAAAGTATAACAGTTAACCAATAAAAGGTTTGTCTGTTATCGTTAAAGGAACTTAACTAAAAAATTTGCACTATACATTAGTTATATAGGTCCTAAAAAGTGCCTTGTGAACTATATGGTGCCAAATGTGCAATTCACATTGCAAAAAGTTCTAACGGGTCTCAAAATGTTTAATAGAGTCTAATAAGTAAATAATAAAAGTATAACAGTTAACCAATAAAAGGTTTGTCTGTTATCGTTAAAAGAACTTAACTAAAAAATTTGCACTATACATTAGTTATATAGGTCCTAAAAAGTGCCTTGTGAACTATATGGTGCCAAATGTGCAATTCACATTGCAAAAAGTTCTAACGGGTCTCAAAATGTTTATTAGAGTCTAATAAGTAAATAATAAAAGTATAACAGTTAACCAATAAAAGGTTTGTCTGTTATCGTTAAAAGAACTTAACTAAAAAATTTGCACTATACATTAGTTATATAGGTCCTAAAAAGTGCATTGTGAACTATATGGTGCCAAATGTGCAATTCACATTGTAAAAAGTTCTAACGGGTCTCAAAATGTTTATTAGAGTCTAATAAGTAAATAATAAAAGTATAACAGTTAACCAATAAAAGGTTTGTCTGTTATCGTTAAAAGAAATTAACTAAAAAATTTGCACTATACATTAGTTATATAGGTCCTAAAAAGTGCCTTGTGAACTATATGGTGCCAAATGTGCAATTCACATTGCAAAAAGTTCTAACGGGTCTCAAAATGTTTATTAGAGTCTAATAAGTAAATAATAAAAGTATAACAGTTAACCAATAAAAGGTTTGTCTGTTATCGTTAAAAGAACTTAACTAAAAAATTTGCACTATACATTAGTTATATAGGTCCTAAAAAGTGCCTTGTGAACTATATGGTGCCAAATGTGCAATTCACATTGCAAAAAGTTCTAACGGGTCTCAAAATGTTTATTAGAGTCTAATAAGTAAATAATAAAAGTATAACAGTTAACCAATAAAAGTTTTGTCTGTTATCGATAAAAGAACTTAACTAAAAAATTTGCACTATACATTAGTTATATAGGTCCTAAAAAGTGCCTTGTGATCTATATGGTGCCAAATGTGCAATTCACATTGCAAAAAGTTCTAACGGGTCTCAAAATGTTTATTAGAGTCTAATAAGTAAATAATAAAAGTATAACAGTTAACCAATAAAAGGTTTGTCTGTTATCGTTAAAAGAACTTAACTAAAACATTTGCACTATGCATTAGTTATATAGGTCCTAAAAAGTGCCTTGTGAACTATATGGTGCGAACGTGTGCAATTCACATTGCAAAAAGTTCTAACGGGTCTCAAAATGTTTATTAGAGTCTAATAAGTAAATAATAAAAGTATAACAGTTAACCAAGAAAAGGTTTGTCTGTTATCGTTAAAAGAACTTAACTAAAAAATTTGCACTATACATTAGTTATATAGGTCCTAAAAAGTGCCTTGTGAACTATATGGTGCCAAATGTGCAATTCACATTGCAAAAAGTTCTAACGTGTCTCAAAATGTTTATTAGAGTCTAATAAGTAAATAATAAAAGTATAACAGTTAACCAATAAAAGGTTTGTCTGTTATCGTTAAAAGAACTTAACTAAAAAATTTCCACTATACATTAGTTATATAGGTCCTAAAAATTGCCTTGTGAACTATATGGTGCCAAATGTGCAATTCACATTGAAAAAAGTTCTAACGGGTCTCAAAATGTTTATTAGAGTCTAATAAGTAAATAATAAAAGTATAACAGTTAACCAATAAAAGGTTTGTCTGTTATCGTTAAAAGAACTTAACTAAAAAATTTCCACTATACATTAGTTATATAGGTCCTAAAAATTGCCTTGTGAACTATATGGTGCCAAATGTGCAATTCACATTGAAAAAAGTTCTAACGGGTCTCAAAATGTTTATTAGAGTCTAATAAGTAAATAATAAAAGTATAACAGTTAACCAATAAAAGGTTTGTCTGTTATCGTTAAAGGAACTTAACTAAAACATTTGCACTATACATTAGTTATATAGGTCCTAAAAAGTGCCTTGTGAACTATATGGTGCCAAATGTGCAATTCACATTGCAAAAAGTTCTAACGGGTCTCAAAATGTTTATTAGAGTCTAATAAGTAAATAATAAAAGTATAACAGTTAACCAATAAAAGGTTTGTCTGTTATCGTTAAAAGAACTTAACTAAAAAATTTGCACTATACATTAGTTATATAGGTCCTAAAAATTGCCTTGTGAACTATATGGTGCCAAATGTGCAATTCACATTGCAAAAAGTTCTAGCGGGTCTCAAAATGTTTATTAGAGTCTAATAAGTAAATAATAAAAGTATAACAGTTAACCAATAAAAGTTTTGTCTGTTATCGTTAAAAGAACTTTACTAAAAAATTTGCACTATACATTAGTTATATAGGTCCTAAAAAGTGCCTTGTGAACTATATGGTGCCAAATGTGCAATTCACATTGCAAAAAGTTCTAACGGGTCTCAAAATGTTTATTAGAGTCTAATAAGTAAATAATAAAAGTATAACAGTTAACCAATAAAAGGTTTGTCTGTTATCGTTAAAAGAACTTAACTAAAAAATTTGCACTATACATTAGTTATATAGGTCCTAAAAAGTGCCTTGTGAACTATATGGTGCCAAATGTGCAATTCACATTGCAAAAAGTTCTAACGGGTCTCAAAATGTTTATTAGAGTCTAATAAGTAAATAATAAAAGTATAACAGTTAACCAAGAAAAGGTTTGTCTGTTATCGTTAAAAGAACTTAACTAAAAAATTTGCACTATACATTAGTTATATAGGTCCTAAAAAGTGCCTTGTGAACTATATGGTGCCAAATGTGCAATTCACATTGCAAAAAGTTCTAACGGGTCTCAAAATGTTTATTAGAGTCTAATAAGTAAATAATAAAAGTATAACAGTTAACCAATAAAAGGTTTGTCTGTTATCGTTAAAAGAACTTAACTAAAAAATTTGCACTATACATTAGTTATATAGGTCCTAAAAAGTGCATTGTGAACTATATGGTGCCAAATGTGCAATTCACATTGCAAAAAGTTCTAACGGGTCTCAAAATGTTTATTAGAGTCTAATAAGTAAATAATAAAAGTATAACATTTAACCAATAAAAGGTTTGTCTGTTATCGTTAAAAGAAATTAACTAAAAAATTTGCACTATACATTAGTTATATAGGTCCTAAAAAGTGCCTTGTGAACTATATGGTGCCAAATGTGCAATTCACATTGCAAAAAGTTCTAACGGGTCTCAAAATGTTTATTAGAGTCTAATAAGTAAATAATTAAAGTATAACAGTTAACCAATAAAAGGTTTGTCTGTTATCGTTAAAAGAACTTAACTAAAAAATTTGCACTATACATTAGTTATATAGGTCCTAAAAAGTGCCTTGTGAACTATATGGTGCCAAATGTGCAATTCACATTGCAAAAAGTTCTAACGGGTCTCAAAATGTTTATTAGAGTCTAATAAGTAAATAATAAAAGTATAACAGTTAACCAATAAAAGGTTTGTCTGTTATCGTTAAAAGAACTTAACTAAAAAATTTGCACTATACATTAGTTATATAGGTCCTAAAAAGTGCCTTGTGAACTATATGGTGCCAAATGTGCAATTCACATTGCAAAAAGTTCTAACGGCTCTCAAAATGTTTATTAGAGTCTAATAAGTAAATAATAAAAGTATAACAGTTAACCAATAAAAGGTTTGTCTGTTATCGTTAAAAGAACTTAACTAAAAAATTTGCACTATACATTAGTTATATAGGTCCTAAAAAGTGCCTTGTGAACTATATGATGCCAAATGTGCAATTCACATTGCAAAAAGTTCTAACGGGTCTCAAAATGTTTATTAGAGTCTAATAAGTAAATAATAAAAGTATAACAGTTAACCAATAAAAGTTTTTTCTGTTATCGATAAAAGAACTTAACTAAAAAATTTGCACTATACATTAGTTATATAGGTCCTAAAAAGTGCCTTGTGAACTATATGGTGCCAAATGTGCAATTCACATTGCAAAAAGTTCTAACGGCTCTCAAAATGTTTATTAGAGTCTAATAAGTAAATAATAAAAGTATAACAGTTAACCAATAAAAGGTTTGTCTGTTATCGTTAAAAGAACTTAACTAAAAAATTTGCACTATACATTAGTTATATAGGTCCTAAAAAGTGCCTTGTGAACTATATGATGCCAAATGTGCAATTCACATTGCAAAAAGTTCTAACGGGTCTCAAAATGTTTATTAGAGTCTAATAAGTAAATAATAAAAGTATAACAGTTAACCAATAAAAGTTTTGTCTGTAATCGATAAAAGAACTTAACTAAAAAATTTGCACTATACATTAGTTATATAGGTCCTAAAAAGTGCCTTGTGAACTATATGGTGCCAAATGTGCAATTCACATTGCAAAAAGTTCTAACGGCTCTCAAAATGTTTATTAGAGTCTAATAAGTAAATAATAAAAGTATAACAGTTAACCAATAAAAGGTTTGTCTGTTATCGTTAAAAGAACTTAACTAAAAAATTTGCACTATACATTAGTTATATAGGTCCTAAAAAGTGCCTTGTGAACTATATGGTGCCAAATGTGCAATTCACATTGCAAAAAGTTCTAACGGGTCTCAAAATGTTTATTAGAGTCTAATAAGTAAATAATAAAAGTATAACAGTTAACCAATAAAAGTTTTGTCTGTTATCGATAAAAGAACTTAACTAAAAAATTTGCACTATACATTAGTTATATAGGTCCTAAAAAGTGCCTTGTGAACTATATGGTGCCAAATGTGCAATTCACATTGCAAAAAGTTCTAACGGGTCTCAAAATGTTTATTAGAGTCTAATAAGTAAATAATAAAAGTATAACAGTTAACCAATAAAAGTTTTGTCTGTTATCGATAAAAGAACTTAACTAAAAAATTTGCACTATACATTAGTTATATAGGTCCTAAAAAGTGCCTTGTGAACTATATGGTGCCAAATGTGCAATTCACATTGCAAAAAGTTCTAACGGGTCTCAAAATGTTTATTAGAGTCTAATAAGTAAATAATAAAAGTATAACAGTTAACCAATAAAAGGTTTGTCTGTTATCGTTAAAAGAACTTAACTAAAAAATTTGCACTATACATTAGTTATATAGGTCCTAAAAAGTGCCTTGTGAACTATATGGTGCCAAATGTGCAATTCACATTGCAAAAAGTTCTAACGGGTCTCAAAATGTTTATTAGAGTCTAATAAGTAAATAATAAAAGTATAACAGTTAACCAATAAAAGTTTTGTCTGTTATCGACAAAAGAACTTAACTAAAAATTTGCACTATACATTAGTTATATAGGTCCTAAAAAGTGCCTTGTGAACTATATGGTGCCAAATGTGCAATTCACATTGCAAAAAGTTCTAACGGGTCTCAAAATGTTTATTAGAGTCTAATAAGTAAATAATAAAAGTATAACAGTTAACTAATAAAAGGTTTGTCTGTTATCGTTAAAAGAACTTAACTAAAAAATTTGCACTATACATTAGTTATATAGGTCCTAAAAAGTGCCTTGTGATCTATATGGTGCCAAATGTGCAATTCACATTGCAAAAAGTTCTAACGGGTCTCAAAATGTTTAATAGAGTCTAATAAGTAAATAATAAAAGTATAACAGTTAACCAATAAAAGGTTTGTCTGTTATCGTTAAAGGAACTTAACTAAAAAATTTGCACTATGCATTAGTTATATAGGTCCTAAAAAGTGCCTTGTGAACTATATGGTGCCTAATGTGCAATTCACATTGCAAAAAGTTCTAACGGGTCTCAAAATGTTTATTAGAGTTTAATAAGTAAATAATAAAAGTATAACAGTTAACCAATAAAAGGTTTGTCTGTTATCGTTAAAAGAACTTAACTAAAAAATTTGCACTATACATTAGTTATATAGGTCCTAAAAAGTGCCTTGTGAACTATATGGTGCCAAATGTGCAATTCACATTGCAAAAAGTTCTAACGGCTCTCAAAATGTTTATTAGAGTCTAATAAGTAAATAATAAAAGTATAACAGTTAACCAATAAAAGGTTTGTCTGTTATCGTTAAAAGAACTTAACTAAAAAATTTGCACTATACATTAGTTATATAGGTCCTAAAAAGTGCCTTGTGAACTATATGATGCCAAATGTGCAATTCACATTGCAAAAAGTTCTAACGGGTCTCAAAATGTTTAATAGAGTCTAATAAGTAAATAATAAAAGTATAACAGTTAACCAATAAAAGGTTTGTCTGTTATCGTTAAAGGAACTTAACTAAAAAATTTGCACTATGCATTAGTTATATAGGTCCTAAAAAGTGCCTTGTGAACTATATGGTGCCTAATGTGCAATTCACATTGCAAAAAGTTCTAACGGGTCTCAAAATGTTTATTAGAGTCTAATAAGTAAATAATAAAAGTATAACAGTTAACCAATAAAAGGTTTGTCTGTTATCGTTAAAAGAACTTAACTAAAAAATTTCCACTATACATTAGTTATATAGGTCCTAAAAATTGCCTTGTGAACTATATGGTGCCAAATGTGCAATTCACATTGCAAAAAGTTCTAACGGGTCTCAAAATGTTTATTAGAGTCTAATAAGTAAATAATAAAAGTATAACAGTTAACCAATAAAAGGTTTGTCTGTTATCGTTAAAGGAACTTAACTAAAACATTTGCACTATACATTAGTTATATAGGTCCTAAAAAGTGCCTTGTGAACTATATGGTGCCAAATGTGCAATTCACATTGCAAAAAGTTCTAACGGGTCTCAAAATGTTTATTAGAGTCTAATAAGTAAATAATAAAAGTATAACAGTTAACCAATAAAAGGTTTGTCTGTTATCGTTAAAAGAACTTAACTAAAAAATTTGCACTATACATTAGTTATATAGGTCCTAAAAATTGCCTTGTGAACTATATGGTGCCAAATGTGCAATTCACATTGCAAAAAGTTCTAGCGGGTCTCAAAATGTTTATTAGAGTCTAATAAGTAAATAATAAAAGTATAACAGTTAACCAATAAAAGGTTTGTCTGTTATCGTAAAAGAACTTAACTAAAAAATTTGCACTATACATTAGTTATATAGGTCCTAAAAAGTGCCTTGTGAACTATATGGTGCCAAATGTGCAATTCACATTGAAAAAAGTTCTAACGGGTCTCAAAATGTTTATTAGAGTCTAATAAGTAAATAATAAAAGTATAACAGTTAACCAATAAAAGGTTTGTCTGTTATCGTTAAAGGAACTTAACTAAAAAATTTGCACTATACATTAGTTATATAGGTCCTAAAAAGTGCCTTGTGAACTATATGGTGCCAAATGTGCAATTCACATTGAAAAAAGTTCTAACGGGTCTCAAAATGTTTATTAGAGTCTAATAAGTAAATAATAAAAGTATAACAGTTAACCAATAAAAGGTTTGTCTGTTATCGTTAAAAGAACTTAACTAAAAAATTTGCACTATACATTAGTTATATAGGTCCTAAAAATTGCCTTGTGAACTATATGGTGCCAAATGTGCAATTCACATTGCAAAAAGTTCTAGCGGGTCTCAAAATGTTTATTAGAGTCTAATAAGTAAATAATAAAAGTATAACAGTTAACCAATAAAAGGTTTGTCTGTTATCGTAAAAGAACTTAACTAAAAAATTTGCACTATACATTAGTTATATAGGTCCTAAAAAGTGCCTTGTGAACTATATGGTGCCAAATGTGCAATTCACATTGAAAAAAGTTCTAACGGGTCTCAAAATGTTTATTAGAGTCTAATAAGTAAATAATAAAAGTATAACAGTTAACCAATAAAAGGTTTGTCTGTTATCGTTAAAAGAACTTAACTAAAAAATTTGCACTATACATTAGTTATATAGGTCCTAAAAAGTGCCTTGTGAACTATATGGTGCCAAATGTGCAATTCACATTGCAAAAAGTTCTAACGGGTCTCAAAATGTTTATTAGAGTCTAATAAGTAAATAATAAAAGTATAACAGTTAACTAATAAAAGGTTTGTCTGTTATCGTTAAAAGAACTTAACTAAAAAATTTGCACTATACATTAGTTATATAGGTCCTAAAAAGTGCCTTGTGATCTATATGGTGCCAAATGTGCAATTCACATTGCAAAAAGTTCTAACGGGTCTCAAAATGTTTAATAGAGTCTAATAAGTAAATAATAAAAGTATAACAGTTAACCAATAAAAGGTTTGTCTGTTATCGTTAAAGGAACTTAACTAAAAAATTTGCACTATGCATTAGTTATATAGGTCCTAAAAAGTGCCTTGTGAACTATATGGTGCCTAATGTGCAATTCACATTGCAAAAAGTTCTAACGGGTCTCAAAATGTTTATTAGAGTTTAATAAGTAAATAATAAAAGTATAACAGTTAACCAATAAAAGGTTTGTCTGTTATCGTTAAAAGAACTTAACTAAAAAATTTGCACTATACATTAGTTATATAGGTCCTAAAAAGTGCCTTGTGAACTATATGGTGCCAAATGTGCAATTCACATTGCAAAAAGTTCTAACGGCTCTCAAAATGTTTATTAGAGTCTAATAAGTAAATAATAAAAGTATAACAGTTAACCAATAAAAGGTTTGTCTGTTATCGTTAAAAGAACTTAACTAAAAAATTTGCACTATACATTAGTTATATAGGTCCTAAAAAGTGCCTTGTGAACTATATGATGCCAAATGTGCAATTCACATTGCAAAAAGTTCTAACGGGTCTCAAAATGTTTAATAGAGTCTAATAAGTAAATAATAAAAGTATAACAGTTAACCAATAAAAGGTTTGTCTGTTATCGTTAAAGGAACTTAACTAAAAAATTTGCACTATGCATTAGTTATATAGGTCCTAAAAAGTGCCTTGTGAACTATATGGTGCCTAATGTGCAATTCACATTGCAAAAAGTTCTAACGGGTCTCAAAATGTTTATTAGAGTCTAATAAGTAAATAATAAAAGTATAACAGTTAACCAATAAAAGGTTTGTCTGTTATCGTTAAAAGAACTTAACTAAAAAATTTCCACTATACATTAGTTATATAGGTCCTAAAAATTGCCTTGTGAACTATATGGTGCCAAATGTGCAATTCACATTGCAAAAAGTTCTAACGGGTCTCAAAATGTTTATTAGAGTCTAATAAGTAAATAATAAAAGTATAACAGTTAACCAATAAAAGGTTTGTCTGTTATCGTTAAAGGAACTTAACTAAAACATTTGCACTATACATTAGTTATATAGGTCCTAAAAAGTGCCTTGTGAACTATATGGTGCCAAATGTGCAATTCACATTGCAAAAAGTTCTAACGGGTCTCAAAATGTTTATTAGAGTCTAATAAGTAAATAATAAAAGTATAACAGTTAACCAATAAAAGGTTTGTCTGTTATCGTTAAAAGAACTTAACTAAAAAATTTGCACTATACATTAGTTATATAGGTCCTAAAAATTGCCTTGTGAACTATATGGTGCCAAATGTGCAATTCACATTGCAAAAAGTTCTAGCGGGTCTCAAAATGTTTATTAGAGTCTAATAAGTAAATAATAAAAGTATAACAGTTAACCAATAAAAGGTTTGTCTGTTATCGTAAAAGAACTTAACTAAAAAATTTGCACTATACATTAGTTATATAGGTCCTAAAAAGTGCCTTGTGAACTATATGGTGCCAAATGTGCAATTCACATTGAAAAAAGTTCTAACGGGTCTCAAAATGTTTATTAGAGTCTAATAAGTAAATAATAAAAGTATAACAGTTAACCAATAAAAGGTTTGTCTGTTATCGTTAAAGGAACTTAACTAAAAAATTTGCACTATACATTAGTTATATAGGTCCTAAAAAGTGCCTTGTGAACTATATGGTGCCAAATGTGCAATTCACATTGAAAAAAGTTCTAACGGGTCTCAAAATGTTTATTAGAGTCTAATAAGTAAATAATAAAAGTATAACAGTTAACCAATAAAAGGTTTGTCTGTTATCGTTAAAAGAACTTAACTAAAAAATTTGCACTATACATTAGTTATATAGGTCCTAAAAATTGCCTTGTGAACTATATGGTGCCAAATGTGCAATTCACATTGCAAAAAGTTCTAGCGGGTCTCAAAATGTTTATTAGAGTCTAATAAGTAAATAATAAAAGTATAACAGTTAACCAATAAAAGGTTTGTCTGTTATCGTAAAAGAACTTAACTAAAAAATTTGCACTATACATTAGTTATATAGGTCCTAAAAAGTGCCTTGTGAACTATATGGTGCCAAATGTGCAATTCACATTGAAAAAAGTTCTAACGGGTCTCAAAATGTTTATTAGAGTCTAATAAGTAAATAATAAAAGTATAACAGTTAACCAATAAAAGGTTTGTCTGTTATCGTTAAAAGAACTTAACTAAAAAATTTGCACTATACATTAGTTATATAGGTCCTAAAAAGTGCCTTGTGAACTATATGGTGCCAAATGTGCAATTCACATTGCAAAAAGTTCTAACGGGTCTCAAAATGTTTATTAGAGTCTAATAAGTAAATAATAAAAGTATAACAGTTAACCAATAAAAGGTTTGTCTGTTATCGTTAAAAGAACTTAACTAAAAAATTTGCACTATACATTAGTTATATAGGTCCTAAAAAGTGCCTTGTGAACTATATGGTGCCAAATGTGCAATTCACATTGCAAAAAGTTCTAACGGGTCTCAAAATGTTTATTAGAGTCTAATAAGTAAATAATAAAAGTATAACAGTTAACCAATAAAAGGTTTGTCTGTTATCGTTAAAAGAACTTAACTAAAAAATTTGCACTATACATTAGTTATATAGGTCCTAAAAAGTGCATTGTGAACTATATGGTGCCAAATGTGCAATTCACATTGCAAAAAGTTCTAACGGGTCTCAAAATGTTTATTAGAGTCTAATAAGTAAATAATAAAAGTATAACATTTAACCAATAAAAGGTTTGTCTGTTATCGTTAAAAGAACGTAACTAAAAAATTTGCACTATACATTAGTTATATAGGTCCTAAAAAGTGCCTTGTGAACTATATGGTGCCAAATGTGCAATTCACATTGCAAAAAGTTCTAACGGGTCTCAAAATGTTTATTAGAGTCTAATAAGTAAATAATAAAAGTATAACAGTTAACCAATAAAAGGTTTGTCTGTTATCGTTAAAAGAACTTAACTAAAAAATTTGCACTATACATTAGTTATATAGGTCCTAAAAAGTGCCTTGTGAACTATATGGTGCCAAATGTGCAATTCACATTGCAAAAAGTTCTAACGGGTCTCAAAATGTTTATTAGAGTCTAATAAGTAAATAATAAAAGTATAACAGTTAACCAATAAAAGGTTTGTCTGTTATCGTTAAAAGAATTTAACTAAAAAATTTGCACTATACATTAGTTATATAGGTCCTAAAAAGTGCCTTGTGAACTATATGGTGCCAAATTTGCAATTCACATTGCAAAAAGTTCTAACGGCTCTCAAAATGTTTATTAGAGTCTAATAAGTAAATAATAAAAGTATAACAGTTAACCAATAAAAGGTTTGTCTGTTATCGTTAAAAGAACTTAACTAAAAAATTTGCACTATACATTAGTTATATAGGTCCTAAAAAGTGCCTTGTGAACTATATGATGCCAAATGTGCAATTCACATTGCAAAAAGTTCTAACGGGTCTCAAAATGTTTATTAGAGTCTAATAAGTAAATAATAAAAGTATAACAGTTAACCAATAAAAGTTTTGTCTGTTATCGATAAAAGAACTTAACTAAAAAATTTGCACTATACATTAGTTATATAGGTCCTAAAAAGTGCCTTGTGAACTATATGGTGCCAAATGTGCAATTCACATTGCAAAAAGTTCTAACGGGTCTCAAAATGTTTATTAGAGTCTAATAAGTAAATAATAAAAGTATAACAGTTAACCAATAAAAGGTTTGTCTGTTATCGTTAAAAGAAATTAACTAAAAAATTTGCACTATACATTAGTTATATAGGTCCTAAAAAGTGCCTTGTGAACTATATGATGCCAAATGTGCAATTCACATTGCAAAAAGTTCTAACGGGTCTCAAAATGTTTATTAGAGTCTAATAAGTAAATAATAAAAGTATAACAGTTAACCAATAAAAGGTTTGTCTGTTATCGATAAAAGAACTTAACTAAAAAATTTGCACTATACATTAGTTATATAGGTCCTAAAAAGTGCCTTGTGAACTATATGGTGCCAAATGTGCAATTCACATTGCAAAAAGTTCTAACGGGTCTCAAAATGTTTATTAGAGTCTAATAAGTAAATAATAAAAGTATAACAGTTAACCAATAAAAGGTTTGTCTGTTATCGATAAAAGAACTTAACAAAAAAATTTGCACTATACATTAGTTATATAGGTCCTAAAAAGTGCCTTGTGAACTATATGCTGCCAAATGTGCAATTCACATTGCAAAAAGTTTTAACGGGTCTCAAAATGTTTATTAGAGTCTAATAAGTAAATAATAAAAGTATAACAGTTAACCAATAAAAGGTTTGTCTGTTATCGTTAAAAGAACTTAACTAAAACATTTGCACTATACATTAGTTATATAGGTCCTAAAAAGTGCCTTGTGAACTATATGGTGCCAAATGTGCAATTCACATTGCAAAAAGCTCTAACGGCTCTCAAAATGTTTTATAGAGTCTAATAAGTAAATAATAAAAGTATAACAGTTAACCAATAAAAGGTTTGTCTGTTATCGTTAAAAGAACTTAACTAAAAAATTTGCAATATACATTAGTTATATAGGTCCTAAAAAGTGCCTTGTGAACTATATGGTGCCAAATGTGCAATTCACATTGAAAAAAGTTCTAACGGGTCTCAAAATGTTTATTAGAGTCTAATAAGTAAATAATAAAAGTATAACAGTTAACCAATAAAAGGTTTGTCTGTTATCGTTAAAGGAACTTAACTAAAAAATTTGCACTATACATTAGTTATATAGGTCCTAAAAAGTGCCTTGTAAACTATATGGTGCCAAATGTGCAATTCACATTGCAAAAAGTTCTAACGGGTCTCAAAATGTTTATTAGAGTCTAATAAGTAAATAATAAAAGTATAACAGTTAACCAATAAAAGGTTTGTCTGTTATCGATAAAGGAACTTAACTAAAAAATTTGCACTATACATTAGTTAAATAGGTCCTAAAAAGTGCCTTGTGATCTATATGGTGCCAAATGTGCAATTCACATTGCAAAAAGTTCTAACGGGTCTCAAAATGTTTATTAGAGTCTAATAAGTAAATAATAAAAGTATAACAGTTAACCAATAAAAGGTTTGTCTGTTATCGTTAAAGGAACTTAACTAAAACATTTGCACTATGCATTAGTTATATAGGTCCTAAAAAGTGCCTTGTGAACTATATGGTGCCAAATGTGCAATTCACATTGCAAAAAGTTCTAACGGGTCTCAAAATGTTTATTAGAGTCTAATAAGTAAATAATAAAAGTATAACAGTTAACCAATAAAAGGTTTGTCTGTTATCGTTAAAAGAACTTAACTAAAAAATTTGCACTATACATTAGTTATATAGGTCCTAAAAAGTGCCTTGTGAACTATATGGTGCCAAATGTGCAATTCACATTGCAAAAAGTTCTAACGTGTCTCAAAATGTTTATTAGAGTCTAATAAGTAAATAATAAAAGTATAACAGTTAACCAATAAAAGGTTTGTCTGTTATCGTTAAAAGAACTTAACTAAAACATTTGCACTATACATTAGTTATATAGGTCCTAAAAAGTGCCTTGTGAACTATATGGTGCCAAATGTGCAATTCACATTGCAAAAAGTTCTAACGGGTCTCAAAATGTTTATTAGAGTCTAATAAGTAAATAATAAAAGTATAACAGTTAACCAATAAAAGGTTTGTCTGTTATCGTTAAAGGAACTTAACTAAAAAGTTTGCACTATACATTAGTTATATAGGTCCTAAAAAGTGCCTTGTGAACTATATGGTGCCAAATGTGCAATTCACATTGCAAAAAGTTCTAACGGGTCTCAAAATGTTTATTAGAGTCTAATAAGTAAATAATAAAAGTATAACAGTTAACCAATAAAAGGTTTGTCTGTTATCGTTAAAAGAACTTAACTAAAAAATTTGCACTATACATTAGTTATATAGGTCCTAAAAAGTGCCTTGTCAAATATATGGTGCCAAATGTGCAATTCACATTGCAAAAAGTTCTAACGTGTCTCAAAATGTTTAATAGAGTCTAATAAGTAAATAATAAAAGTATAACAGTTAACCAATAAAAGGTTTGTCTGTTATCGTTAAAAGAACTTAACTAAAAAATTTGCACTATACATTAGTTATATAGGTCCTAAAAATTGCCTTGTGAACTATATGGTGCCAAATGTGCAATTCACATTGCAAAAAGTTCTAACGGGTCTCAAAATGTTTATTAGAGTCTAATAAGTAAATAATAAAAGTATAACAGTTAACCAATAAAAGGTTTGTCTGTTATCGTTAAAAGAACTTAACTAAAAAATTTGCACTATACATTAGTTATATAGGTCCTAAAAAGTGCCTTGTGAACTATATGGTGCCAAATGTGCAATTCACATTGAAAAAAGTTCTTACGGGTCTCAAAATGTTTATTAGAGTCTAATAAGTAAATAATAAAAGTATAACAGTTAACCAATAAAAGGTTTGTCTGTTATCGTTAAAGGAACTTAACTAAAAAATTTGGACTATACATTAGTTATATAGGTCCTAAAAAGTGCCTTGTGAACTATATGGTGCCAAATGTGCAATTCACATTGCAAAAAGTTCTAACGGGTCTCAAAATGTTTATTAGAGTCTAATAAGTAAATAATAAAAGTATAACAGTTAACCAATAAAAGGTTTGTCTGTTATCGTTAAAGGAACTTAACTAAAAAATTTGCACTATACATTAGTTATATAGGTCCTAAAAAGTGCCTTGTGAACTATATGGTGCCAAATGTGCAATTCACATTGCAAAAAGTTCTAACGGGTCTCAAAATGTTTATTAGAGTCTAATAAGTAAATAATAAAAGTATAACAGTTAACCAATAAAAGGTTTGTCTGTTATCGTTAAAAGAACTTAACTAAAACATTTGCACTATGCATTAGTTATATAGGTCCTAAAAAGTGCCTTGTGAACTATATGGTGCCAAATGTGCAATTCACATTGCAAAAAGTTCTAACGGGTCTCAAAATGTTTATTAGAGTCTAATAAGTAAATAATAAAAGTATAACAGTTAACCAATAAAAGGTTTGTCTGTTATCGTTAAAAGAACTTAACTAAAAAATTTGCACTATACATTAGTTATATAGGTCCTAAAAAGTGCCTTGTGAACTATATGGTGCCAAATGTGCAATTCACATTGCAAAAAGTTCTAACGTGTCTCAAAATGTTTATTAGAGTCTAATAAGTAAATAATAAAAGTATAACAGTTAACCAATAAAAGGTTTGTCTGTTATCGTTAAAAGAACTTAACTAAAACATTTGCACTATACATTAGTTATATAGGTCCTAAAAAGTGCCTTGTGAACTATATGGTGCCAAATGTGCAATTCACATTGCAAAAAGTTCTAACGGGTCTCAAAATGTTTATTAGAGTCTAATAAGTAAATAATAAAAGTATAACAGTTAACCAATAAAAGGTTTGTCTGTTATCGTTAAAGGAACTTAACTAAAAAATTTGCACTATACATTAGTTATATAGGTCCTAAAAAGTGCCTTGTGAACTATATGGTGCCAAATGTGCAATTCACATTGCAAAAAGTTCTAACGGGTCTCAAAATGTTTATTAGAGTCTAATAAGTAAATAATAAAAGTATAACAGTTAACCAATAAAAGGTTTGTCTGTTATCGTTAAAAGAACTTAACTAAAAAATTTGCACTATACATTAGTTATATAGGTCCTAAAAAGTGCCTTGTCAAATATATGGTGCCAAATGTGCAATTCACATTGCAAAAAGTTCTAACGTGTCTCAAAATGTTTAATAGAGTCTAATAAGTAAATAATAAAAGTATAACAGTTAACCAATAAAAGGTTTGTCTGTTATCGTTAAAAGAACTTAACTAAAAAATTTGCACTATACATTAGTTATATAGGTCCTAAAAATTGCCTTGTGAACTATATGGTGCCAAATGTGCAATTCACATTGCAAAAAGTTCTAACGGGTCTCAAAATGTTTATTAGAGTCTAATAAGTAAATAATAAAAGTATAACAGTTAACCAATAAAAGGTTTGTCTGTTATCGTTAAAAGAACTTAACTAAAAAATTTGCACTATACATTAGTTATATAGGTCCTAAAAAGTGCCTTGTGAACTATATGGTGCCAAATGTGCAATTCACATTGAAAAAAGTTCTTACGGGTCTCAAAATGTTTATTAGAGTCTAATAAGTAAATAATAAAAGTATAACAGTTAACCAATAAAAGGTTTGTCTGTTATCGTTAAAGGAACTTAACTAAAAAATTTGGACTATACATTAGTTATATAGGTCCTAAAAAGTGCCTTGTGAACTATATGGTGCCAAATGTGCAATTCACATTGCAAAAAGTTCTAACGGGTCTCAAAATGTTTATTAGAGTCTAATAAGTAAATAATAAAAGTATAACAGTTAACCAATAAAAGGTTTGTCTGTTATCGTTAAAGGAACTTAACTAAAAAATTTGCACTATACATTAGTTATATAGGTCCTAAAAAGTGCCTTGTGAACTATATGGTGCCAAATGTGCAATTCACATTGCAAAAAGTTCTAACGGGTCTCAAAATGTTTATTAGAGTCTAATAAGTAAATAATAAAAGTATAACAGTTAACCAATAAAAGGTTTGTCTGTTATCGTTAAAGGAACTTAACTAAAAAATTTGCACTATACATTAGTTATATAGGTCCTAAAAAGTGCCTTGTGAACTATATGGTGCCAAATGTGCAATTCACATTGCAAAAAGTTCTAACGGGTCTCAAAATGTTTATTAGAGTCTAATAAGTAAATAATAAAAGTATAACAGTTAACCAATAAAAGGTTTGTCTGTTATCGTTAAAAGAACTTAACTAAAAAATTTGCACTATACATTAGTTATATAGGTCCTAAAAAGTGCCTTGTGAACTATATGGTGCCAAATGTGCAATTCACATTGCAAAAAGTTCTAACGTGTCTCAAAATGTTTATTAGAGTCTAATAAGTAAATAATAAAAGTATAACAGTTAACCAATAAAAGGTTTGTCTGTTATCGTTAAAAGAACTTAACTAAAACATTTGCACTATACATTAGTTATATAGGTCCTAAAAAGTGCCTTGTGAACTATATGGTGCCAAATGTGCAATTCACATTGCAAAAAGTTCTAACGGGTCTCAAAATGTTTATTAGAGTCTAATAAGTAAATAATAAAAGTATAACAGTTAACCAATAAAAGGTTTGTCTGTTATCGTTAAAGGAACTTAACTAAAAAATTTGCACTATACATTAGTTATATAGGTCCTAAAAAGTGCCTTGTGAACTATATGGTGCCAAATGTGCAATTCACATTGCAAAAAGTTCTAACGGGTCTCAAAATGTTTATTAGAGTCTAATAAGTAAATAATAAAAGTATAACAGTTAACCAATAAAAGGTTTGTCTGTTATCGTTAAAAGAACTTAACTAAAAAATTTGCACTATACATTAGTTATATAGGTCCTAAAAAGTGCCTTGTCAAATATATGGTGCCAAATGTGCAATTCACATTGCAAAAAGTTCTAACGTGTCTCAAAATGTTTAATAGAGTCTAATAAGTAAATAATAAAAGTATAACAGTTAACCAATAAAAGGTTTGTCTGTTATCGTTAAAAGAACTTAACTAAAAAATTTGCACTATACATTAGTTATATAGGTCCTAAAAATTGCCTTGTGAACTATATGGTGCCAAATGTGCAATTCACATTGCAAAAAGTTCTAACGGGTCTCAAAATGTTTATTACAGTCTAATAAGTAAATAATAAAAGTATAACAGTTAACCAATAAAAGGTTTGTCTGTTATCGTTAAAAGAACTTAACTAAAACATTTGCACTATGCATTAGTTATATAGGTCCTAAAAAGTGCCTTGTGAACTATATGGTGCCAAATGTGCAATTCACATTGAAAAAAGTTCTTACGGGTCTCAAAATGTTTATTAGAGTCTAATAAGTAAATAATAAAAGTATAACAGTTAACCAATAAAAGGTTTGTCTGTTATCGTTAAAGGAACTTAACTAAAAAATTTGGACTATACATTAGTTATATAGGTCCTAAAAAGTGCCTTGTGAACTATATGGTGCCAAATGTGCAATTCACATTGCAAAAAGTTCTAACGGGTCTCAAAATGTTTATTAGAGTCTAATAAGTAAATAATAAAAGTATAACAGTTAACCAATAAAAGGTTTGTCTGTTATCGTTAAAGGAACTTAACTAAAAAATTTGCACTATACATTAGTTATATAGGTCCTAAAAAGTGCCTTGTGAACTATATGGTGCCAAATGTGCAATTCACATTGCAAAAAGTTCTAACGGGTCTCAAAATGTTTATTAGAGTCTAATAAGTAAATAATAAAAGTATAACAGTTAACCAATAAAAGGTTTGTCTGTTATCGTTAAAAGAACTTAACTAAAAAATTTGCACTATACATTAGTTATATAGGTCCTAAAAAGTGCCTTGTCAAATATATGGTGCCAAATGTGCAATTCACATTGCAAAAAGTTCTAACGTGTCTCAAAATGTTTAATAGAGTCTAATAAGTAAATAATAAAAGTATAACAGTTAACCAATAAAAGGTTTGTCTGTTATCGTTAAAAGAACTTAACTAAAAAATTTGCACTATACATTAGTTATATAGGTCCTAAAAATTGCCTTGTGAACTATATGGTGCCAAATGTGCAATTCACATTGCAAAAAGTTCTAACGGGTCTCAAAATGTTTATTAGAGTCTAATAAGTAAATAATAAAAGTATAACAGTTAACCAATAAAAGGTTTGTCTGTTATCGTTAAAAGAACTTAACTAAAAAATTTGCACTATACATTAGTTATATAGGTCCTAAAAAGTGCCTTGTGAACTATATGGTGCCAAATGTGCAATTCACATTGAAAAAAGTTCTTACGGGTCTCAAAATGTTTATTAGAGTCTAATAAGTAAATAATAAAAGTATAACAGTTAACCAATAAAAGGTTTGTCTGTTATCGTTAAAGGAACTTAACTAAAAAATTTGGACTATACATTAGTTATATAGGTCCTAAAAAGTGCCTTGTGAACTATATGGTGCCAAATGTGCAATTCACATTGCAAAAAGTTCTAACGGGTCTCAAAATGTTTATTAGAGTCTAATAAGTAAATAATAAAAGTATAACAGTTAACCAATAAAAGGTTTGTCTGTTATCGTTAAAGGAACTTAACTAAAAAATTTGCACTATACATTAGTTATATAGGTCCTAAAAAGTGCCTTGTGAACTATATGGTGCCAAATGTGCAATTCACATTGCAAAAAGTTCTAACGGGTCTCAAAATGTTTATTAGAGTCTAATAAGTAAATAATAAAAGTATAACAGTTAACCAATAAAAGGTTTGTCTGTTATCGTTAAAAGAACTTAACTAAAACATTTGCACTATGCATTAGTTATATAGGTCCTAAAAAGTGCCTTGTGAACTATATGGTGCCAAATGTGCAATTCACATTGCAAAAAGTTCTAACGGGTCTCAAAATGTTTATTAGAGTCTAATAAGTAAATAATAAAAGTATAACAGTTAACCAATAAAAGGTTTGTCTGTTATCGTTAAAAGAACTTAACTAAAAAATTTGCACTATACATTAGTTATATAGGTCCTAAAAAGTGCCTTGTGAACTATATGGTGCCAAATGTGCAATTCACATTGCAAAAAGTTCTAACGTGTCTCAAAATGTTTATTAGAGTCTAATAAGTAAATAATAAAAGTATAACAGTTAACCAATAAAAGGTTTGTCTGTTATCGTTAAAAGAACTTAACTAAAACATTTGCACTATACATTAGTTATATAGGTCCTAAAAAGTGCCTTGTGAACTATATGGTGCCAAATGTGCAATTCACATTGCAAAAAGTTCTAACGGGTCTCAAAATGTTTATTAGAGTCTAATAAGTAAATAATAAAAGTATAACAGTTAACCAATAAAAGGTTTGTCTGTTATCGTTAAAGGAACTTAACTAAAAAATTTGCACTATACATTAGTTATATAGGTCCTAAAAAGTGCCTTGTGAACTATATGGTGCCAAATGTGCAATTCACATTGCAAAAAGTTCTAACGGGTCTCAAAATGTTTATTAGAGTCTAATAAGTAAATAATAAAAGTATAACAGTTAACCAATAAAAGGTTTGTCTGTTATCGTTAAAAGAACTTAACTAAAAAATTTGCACTATACATTAGTTATATAGGTCCTAAAAATTGCCTTGTGAACTATATGGTGCCAAATGTGCAATTCACATTGCAAAAAGTTCTAACGGGTCTCAAAATGTTTATTAGAGTCTAATAAGTAAATAATAAAAGTATAACAGTTAACCAATAAAAGGTTTGTCTGTTATCGTTAAAAGAACTTAACTAAAAAATTTGCACTATACATTAGTTATATAGGTCCTAAAAAGTGCCTTGTGAACTATATGGTGCCAAATGTGCAATTCACATTGAAAAAAGTTCTTACGGGTCTCAAAATGTTTATTAGAGTCTAATAAGTAAATAATAAAAGTATAACAGTTAACCAATAAAAGGTTTGTCTGTTATCGTTAAAGGAACTTAACTAAAAAATTTGGACTATACATTAGTTATATAGGTCCTAAAAAGTGCCTTGTGAACTATATGGTGCCAAATGTGCAATTCACATTGCAAAAAGTTCTAACGGGTCTCAAAATGTTTATTAGAGTCTAATAAGTAAATATTAAAAGTATAACAGTTAACCAATAAAAGGTTTGTCTGTTATCGTTAAAGGAACTTAACTAAAAAATTTGCACTATACATTAGTTATATAGGTCCTAAAAAGTGCCTTGTGAACTATATGGTGCCAAATGTGCAATTCACATTGCAAAAAGTTCTAACGGGTCTCAAAATGTTTATTAGAATCTAATAAGTAAATAATAAAAGTATAACAGTTAACCAATAAAAGGTTTGTCTGTTATCGTTAAAAGAACTTAACTAAAAAATTTGCACTATACATTAGTTATATAGGTCCTAAAAAGTGCCTTGTCAAATATATGGTGCCAAATGTGCAATTCACATTGCAAAAAGTTCTAACGTGTCTCAAAATGTTTAATAGAGTCTAATAAGTAAATAATAAAAGTATAACAGTTAACCAATAAAAGGTTTGTCTGTTATCGTTAAAAGAACTTAACTAAAAAATTTGCACTATACATTAGTTATATAGGTCCTAAAAATTGCCTTGTGAACTATATGGTGCCAAATGTGCAATTCACATTGCAAAAAGTTCTAACGGGTCTCAAAATGTTTATTACAGTCTAATAAGTAAATAATAAAAGTATAACAGTTAACCAATAAAAGGTTTGTCTGTTATCGTTAAAAGAACTTAACTAAAAAATTTGCACTATACATTAGTTATATAGGTCCTAAAAAGTGCCTTGTGAACTATATGGTGCCAAATGTGCAATTCACATTGAAAAAAGTTCTTACGGGTCTCAAAATGTTTATTAGAGTCTAATAAGTAAATAATAAAAGTATAACAGTTAACCAATAAAAGGTTTGTCTGTTATCGTTAAAGGAACTTAACTAAAAAATTTGGACTATACATTAGTTATATAGGTCCTAAAAAGTGCCTTGTGAACTATATGGTGCCAAATGTGCAATTCACATTGCAAAAAGTTCTAACGGGTCTCAAAATGTTTATTAGAGTCTAATAAGTAAATAATAAAAGTATAACAGTTAACCAATAAAAGGTTTGTCTGTTATCGTTAAAGGAACTTAACTAAAAAATTTGCACTATACATTAGTTATATAGGTCCTAAAAAGTGCCTTGTGAACTATATGGTGCCAAATGTGCAATTCAGATTGCAAAAAGTTCTAACGGGTCTCAAAATGTTTATTAGAGTCTAATAAGTAAATAATAAAAGTATAACAGTTAACCAATAAAAGGTTTGTCTGTTATCGTTAAAAGAACTTAACTAAAAAATTTGCACTATACATTAGTTATATAGGTCCTAAAAAGTGCCTTGTGAACTATATGGTGCCAAATGTGCAATTCACATTGCAAAAAGTTCTAACGGGTCTCAAAATGTTTATTAGAGTCTAATAAGTAAATAATAAAAGTATAACAGTTAACCAATAAAAGGTTTGTCTGTTATCGTTAAAGGAACTTAACTAAAAAATTTGCACTATACATTAGTTATATAGGTCCTAAAAAGTGCCTTGTGAACTATATGGTGCCAAATGTGCAATTCACATTGCAAAAAGTTCTAACGGGTCTCAAAATGTTTATTAGAGTCTAATAAGTAAATAATAAAAGTATAACAGTTAACCAATAAAAGGTTTGTCTGTTATCGTTAAAAGAACTTAACTAAAACATTTGCACTATGCATTAGTTATATAGGTCCTAAAAAGTGCCTTGTGAACTATATGGTGCCAAATGTGCAATTCACATTGCAAAAAGTTCTAACGGGTCTCAAAATGTTTATTAGAGTCTAATAAGTAAATAATAAAAGTATAACAGTTAACCAATAAAAGGTTTGTCTGTTATCGTTAAAAGAACTTAACTAAAAAATTTGCACTATACATTAGTTATATAGGTCCTAAAAAGTGCCTTGTGAACTATATGGTGCCAAATGTGCAATTCACATTGCAAAAAGTTCTAACGTGTCTCAAAATGTTTATTAGAGTCTAATAAGTAAATAATAAAAGTATAACAGTTAACCAATAAAAGGTTTGTCTGTTATCGTTAAAAGAACTTAACTAAAACATTTGCACTATACATTAGTTATATAGGTCCTAAAAAGTGCCTTGTGAACTATATGGTGCCAAATGTGCAATTCACATTGCAAAAAGTTCTAACGGGTCTCAAAATGTTTATTAGAGTCTAATAAGTAAATAATAAAAGTATAACAGTTAACCAATAAAAGGTTTGTCTGTTATCGTTAAAGGAACTTAACTAAAAAATTTGCACTATACATTAGTTATATAGGTCCTAAAAAGTGCCTTGTGAACTATATGGTGCCAAATGTGCAATTCACATTGCAAAAAGTTCTAACGGGTCTCAAAATGTTTATTAGAGTCTAATAAGTAAATAATAAAAGTATAACAGTTAACCAATAAAAGGTTTGTCTGTTATCGTTAAAAGAACTTAACTAAAAAATTTGCACTATACATTAGTTATATAGGTCCTAAAAATTGCCTTGTGAACTATATGGTGCCAAATGTGCAATTCACATTGCAAAAAGTTCTAACGGGTCTCAAAATGTTTATTAGAGTCTAATAAGTAAATAATAAAAGTATAACAGTTAACCAATAAAAGGTTTGTCTGTTATCGTTAAAAGAACTTAACTAAAAAATTTGCACTATACATTAGTTATATAGGTCCTAAAAAGTGCCTTGTGAACTATATGGTGCCAAATGTGCAATTCACATTGAAAAAAGTTCTTACGGGTCTCAAAATGTTTATTAGAGTCTAATAAGTAAATAATAAAAGTATAACAGTTAACCAATAAAAGGTTTGTCTGTTATCGTTAAAGGAACTTAACTAAAAAATTTGGACTATACATTAGTTATATAGGTCCTAAAAAGTGCCTTGTGAACTATATGGTGCCAAATGTGCAATTCACATTGCAAAAAGTTCTAACGGGTCTCAAAATGTTTATTAGAGTCTAATAAGTAAATATTAAAAGTATAACAGTTAACCAATAAAAGGTTTGTCTGTTATCGTTAAAGGAACTTAACTAAAAAATTTGCACTATACATTAGTTATATAGGTCCTAAAAAGTGCCTTGTGAACTATATGGTGCCAAATGTGCAATTCACATTGCAAAAAGTTCTAACGGGTCTCAAAATGTTTATTAGAATCTAATAAGTAAATAATAAAAGTATAACAGTTAACCAATAAAAGGTTTGTCTGTTATCGTTAAAAGAACTTAACTAAAAAATTTGCACTATACATTAGTTATATAGGTCCTAAAAAGTGCCTTGTCAAATATATGGTGCCAAATGTGCAATTCACATTGCAAAAAGTTCTAACGTGTCTCAAAATGTTTAATAGAGTCTAATAAGTAAATAATAAAAGTATAACAGTTAACCAATAAAAGGTTTGTCTGTTATCGTTAAAAGAACTTAACTAAAAAATTTGCACTATACATTAGTTATATAGGTCCTAAAAATTGCCTTGTGAACTATATGGTGCCAAATGTGCAATTCACATTGCAAAAAGTTCTAACGGGTCTCAAAATGTTTATTACAGTCTAATAAGTAAATAATAAAAGTATAACAGTTAACCAATAAAAGGTTTGTCTGTTATCGTTAAAAGAACTTAACTAAAAAATTTGCACTATACATTAGTTATATAGGTCCTAAAAAGTGCCTTGTGAACTATATGGTGCCAAATGTGCAATTCACATTGAAAAAAGTTCTTACGGGTCTCAAAATGTTTATTAGAGTCTAATAAGTAAATAATAAAAGTATAACAGTTAACCAATAAAAGGTTTGTCTGTTATCGTTAAAGGAACTTAACTAAAAAATTTGGACTATACATTAGTTATATAGGTCCTAAAAAGTGCCTTGTGAACTATATGGTGCCAAATGTGCAATTCACATTGCAAAAAGTTCTAACGGGTCTCAAAATGTTTATTAGAGTCTAATAAGTAAATAATAAAAGTATAACAGTTAACCAATAAAAGGTTTGTCTGTTATCGTTAAAGGAACTTAACTAAAAAATTTGCACTATACATTAGTTATATAGGTCCTAAAAAGTGCCTTGTGAACTATATGGTGCCAAATGTGCAATTCAGATTGCAAAAAGTTCTAACGGGTCTCAAAATGTTTATTAGAGTCTAATAAGTAAATAATAAAAGTATAACAGTTAACCAATAAAAGGTTTGTCTGTTATCGTTAAAAGAACTTAACTAAAAAATTTGCACTATACATTAGTTATATAGGTCCTAAAAAGTGCCTTGTCAAATATATGGTGCCAAATGTGCAATTCACATTGCAAAAAGTTCTAACGTGTCTCAAAATGTTTAATAGAGTCTAATAAGTAAATAATAAAAGTATAACAGTTAACCAATAAAAGGTTTGTTTGTTATCGTTAAAAGAACTTAACTAAAAAATTTGCACTATACATTAGTTATATAGGTCCTAAAAATTGCCTTGTGAACTATATGGTGCCAAATGTGCAATTCACATTGCAAAAAGTTCTAACGGGTCTCAAAATGTTTATTAGAGTCTAATAAGTAAATAATAAAAGTATAACAGTTAACCAATAAAAGGTTTGTCTGTTATCGTTAAAAGAACTTAACTAAAAAATTTGCACTATACATTAGTTATATAGGTCCTAAAAAGTGCCTTGTGAACTATATGGTGCCAAATGTGCAATTCACATTGAAAAAAGTTCTTACGGGTCTCAAAATGTTTATTAGAGTCTAATAAGTAAATAATAAAAGTATAACAGTTAACCAATAAAAGGTTTGTCTGTTATCGTTAAAGGAACTTAACTAAAAAATTTGGACTATACATTAGTTATATAGGTCCTAAAAAGTGCCTTGTGAACTATATGGTGCCAAATGTGCAATTCACATTGCAAAAAGTTCTAACGGGTCTCAAAATGTTTATTAGAGTCTAATAAGTAAATAATAAAAGTATAACAGTTAACCAATAAAAGGTTTGTCTGTTATCGTTAAAGGAACTTAACTAAAAAATTTGCACTATACATTAGTTATATAGGTCCTAAAAAGTGCCTTGTGAACTATATGGTGCCAAATGTGCAATTCACATTGCAAAAAGTTCTAACGGGTCTCAAAATGTTTATTAGAGTCTAATAAGTAAATAATAAAAGTATAACAGTTAACCAATAAAAGGTTTGTCTGTTATCGTTAAAGGAACTTAACTAAAAAATTTGCACTATACATTAGTTATATAGGTCCTAAAAAGTGCCTTGTGAACTATATGGTGCCAAATGTGCAATTCACATTGCAAAAAGTTCTAACGGGTCTCAAAATGTTTATTAGAGTCTAATAAGTAAATAATAAAAGTATAACAGTTAACCAATAAAAGGTTTGTCTGTTATCGATAAAAGAACTTAACTAAAAAATTTGCACTATACATTAGTTATATAGGTCCTAAAAAGTGCCTTGTGAACTATATGGTGCCAAATGTGCAATTCACATTGCAAAAAGTTCTAACGGGTCTCAAATGTTTATTAGAGTCTAATAAGTAAATAATAAAAGTATAACAGTTAACCAATAAAAGGTTTGTCTGTTATCGTTAAAGGAACTTAACTAAAAAATTTGCACTATACATTAGTTATATAGGTCCTAAAAAGTGCCTTGTGAACTATATGGTGCCAAATGTGCAATTCACATTGCAAAAAGTTCTAACGGGTCTCAAAATGTTTATTAGAGTCTAATAAGTAAATATTAAAAGTATAACAGTTAACCAATAAAAGGTTTGTCTGTTATCGTTAAAGGAACTTAACTAAAAAATTTGCACTATACATTAGTTATATAGGTCCTAAAAAGTGCCTTGTGAACTATATGGTGCCAAATGTGCAATTCACATTGCAAAAAGTTCTAACGGGTCTCAAAATGTTTATTAGAATCTAATAAGTAAATAATAAAAGTATAACAGTTAACCAATAAAAGGTTTGTCTGTTATCGTTAAAAGAACTTAACTAAAAAATTTGCACTATACATTAGTTATATAGGTCCTAAAAAGTGCCTTGTCAAATATATGGTGCCAAATGTGCAATTCACATTGCAAAAAGTTCTAACGTGTCTCAAAATGTTTAATAGAGTCTAATAAGTAAATAATAAAAGTATAACAGTTAACCAATAAAAGGTTTGTCTGTTATCGTTAAAAGAACTTAACTAAAAAATTTGCACTATACATTAGTTATATAGGTCCTAAAAATTGCCTTGTGAACTATATGGTGCCAAATGTGCAATTCACATTGCAAAAAGTTCTAACGGGTCTCAAAATGTTTATTACAGTCTAATAAGTAAATAATAAAAGTATAACAGTTAACCAATAAAAGGTTTGTCTGTTATCGTTAAAAGAACTTAACTAAAAAATTTGCACTATACATTAGTTATATAGGTCCTAAAAAGTGCCTTGTGAACTATATGGTGCCAAATGTGCAATTCACATTGAAAAAAGTTCTTACGGGTCTCAAAATGTTTATTAGAGTCTAATAAGTAAATAATAAAAGTATAACAGTTAACCAATAAAAGGTTTGTCTGTTATCGTTAAAGGAACTTAACTAAAAAATTTGGACTATACATTAGTTATATAGGTCCTAAAAAGTGCCTTGTGAACTATATGGTGCCAAATGTGCAATTCACATTGCAAAAAGTTCTAACGGGTCTCAAAATGTTTATTAGAGTCTAATAAGTAAATAATAAAAGTATAACAGTTAACCAATAAAAGGTTTGTCTGTTATCGTTAAAGGAACTTAACTAAAAAATTTGCACTATACATTAGTTATATAGGTCCTAAAAAGTGCCTTGTGAACTATATGGTGCCAAATGTGCAATTCACATTGCAAAAAGTTCTAACGGGTCTCAAAATGTTTATTAGAGTCTAATAAGTAAATAATAAAAGTATAACAGTTAACCAATAAAAGGTTTGTCTGTTATCGTTAAAAGAACTTAACTAAAAAATTTGCACTATACATTAGTTATATAGGTCCTAAAAAGTGCCTTGTCAAATATATGGTGCCAAATGTGCAATTCACATTGCAAAAAGTTCTAACGTGTCTCAAAATGTTTAATAGAGTCTAATAAGTAAATAATAAAAGTATAACAGTTAACCAATAAAAGGTTTGTCTGTTATCGTTAAAGGAACTTAACTAAAAAATTTGGACTATACATTAGTTATATAGGTCCTAAAAAGTGCCTTGTGAACTATATGGTGCCAAATGTGCAATTCACATTGCAAAAAGTTCTAACGGGTCTCAAAATGTTTATTAGAGTCTAATAAGTAAATAATAAAAGTATAACAGTTAACCAATAAAAGGTTTGTCTGTTATCGTTAAAGGAACTTAACTAAAAAATTTGCACTATACATTAGTTATATAGGTCCTAAAAAGTGCCTTGTGAACTATATGGTGCCAAATGTGCAATTCACATTGCAAAAAGTTCTAACGGGTCTCAAAATGTTTATTAGAGTCTAATAAGTAAATAATAAAAGTATAACAGTTAACCAATAAAAGGTTTGTCTGTTATCGTTAAAGGAACTTAACTAAAAAATTTGCACTATACATTAGTTATATAGGTCCTAAAAAGTGCCTTGTGAACTATATGGTGCCAAATGTGCAATTCACATTGCAAAAAGTTCTAACGGGTCTCAAAATGTTTATTAGAGTCTAATAAGTAAATAATAAAAGTATAACAGTTAACCAATAAAAGGTTTGTCTGTTATCGATAAAAGAACTTAACTAAAAAATTTGCACTATACATTAGTTATATAGGTCCTAAAAAGTGCCTTGTGAACTATATGGTGCCAAATGTGCAATTCACATTGCAAAAAGTTCTAACGGGTCTCAAATGTTTATTAGAGTCTAATAAGTAAATAATAAAAGTATAACAGTTAACCAATAAAAGGTTTGTCTGTTATCGTTAAAGGAACTTAACTAAAAAATTTGCAATATACATTAGTTATATAGGTCCTAAAAAGTGCCTTGTGAACTATATGGTGCCAAATGTGCAATTCACATTGCAAAAAGTTCTAACGGGTCTCAAAATGTTTATTAGAGTCTAATAAGTAAATAATAAAAGTATAACAGTTAACCAATAAAAGGTTTGTCTGTTATCGTTAAAAGAACTTAACTAAAAAATTTGCACTATACATTAGTTATATAGGTCCTAAAAAGTGCCTTGTGAACTATATGGTGCCAAATGTGCAATTCACATTGCAAAAAGTTCTAACGGGTCTCAAAATGTTTATTAGAGTCTAATAAGTAAATAATAAAAGTATAACAGTTAACCAATAAAAGGTTTGTCTGTTATCGTTAAAGGAACTTAACTAAAAAATTTGCACTATACATTAGTTATATAGGTCCTAAAAAGTGCCTTGTGAACTATATGGTGCCAAATGTGCAATTCACATTGCAAAAAGTTCTAACGGGTCTCAAAATGTTTATTAGAGTCTAATAAGTAAATAATAAAAGTATAACAGTTAACCAATAAAAGGTTTGTCTGTTATCGTTAAAAGAACTTAACTAAAAAATTTGCACTATACATTAGTTATATAGGTCCTAAAAAGTGCCTTGTGAACTATATGGTGCCAAATGTGCAATTCACATTGAAAAAAGTTCTAACGGGTCTCAAAATGTTTATTAGAGTCTAATAAGTAAATAATAAAAGTATAACAGTTAACCAATAAAAGGTTTGTCTGTTATCGTTAAAAGAACTTAACTAAAAAATTTGCACTATACATTAGTTATATAGGTCCTAAAAAGTGCCTTGTGAACTATATGGTGCCAAATGTGCAAATCACATTGCAAAAAGTTCTAACGGCTTTCAAAATGTTTATTAGAGTCTAATAAGTAAATAATAAAAGTATACCAGTTAACCAATAAAAGGTTTGTCTGTTATCGTTAAAAGAAATTAACTAAAAAATTTGCACTATACATTAGTTATATAGGTCCTAAAAAGTGCCTTGTGAACTATATGGTGCCAAATGTGCAATTCACATTGCAAAAAGTTCTAACGGGTCTCAAAATGTTTATTAGAGTCTAATAAGTAAATAATAAAAGTATAACAGTTAACCAATAAAAGGTTTGTCTGTTATCGTTAAAAGAACTTAACTAAAAAATTTGCACTATACATTAGTTATATAGGTCCTAAAAAGTGCCTTGTGAACTATATGGTGCCAAATGTGCAATTCACATTGCAAAAAGTTCTAACGGGTCTCAAAATGTTTATTAGAGTCTAATAAGTAAATAATAAAAGTATAACAGTTAACCAATAAAAGGTTTGTCTGTTATCGTTAAAAGAACTTAACTAAAAAATTTGCACTATACATTAGTTATATAGGTCCTAAAAAGTGCATTGTGAACTATATGGTGCCAAATGTGCAATTCACATTGCAAAAAGTTCTAACGGGTCTCAAAATGTTTATTAGAGTCTAATAAGTAAATAATAAAAGTATAACAGTTAACCAATAAAAGGTTTGTCTGTTATCGTTAAAAGAAATTAACTAAAAAATTTGCACTATACATTAGTTATATAGGTCCTAAAAAGTGCCTTGTGAACTATATGGTGCCAAATGTGCAATTCACATTGCAAAAAGTTCTAACGGGTCTCAAAATGTTTATTAGAGTCTAATAAGTAAATAATAAAAGTATAACAGTTAACCAATAAAAGGTTTGTCTGTTATCGTTAAAAGAACTTAACTAAAAAATTTGCACTATACATTAGTTATATAGGTCCTAAAAAGTGCCTTTTGAACTATATGGTGCCAAATGTGCAATTCACATTGCAAAAAGTTCTAACGGCTCTCAAAATGTTTATTAGAGTCTAATAAGTAAATAATAAAAGTATAACAGTTAACCAATAAAAGGTTTGTCTGTTATCGTTAAAAGAACTTAACTAAAAAATTTGCACTATACATTAGTTATATAGGTCCTAAAAAGTGCATTGTGAACTATATGGTGCCAAATGTGCAATTCACATTGCAAAAAGTTCTAACGGGTCTCAAAATGTTTATTAGAGTCTAATAAGTAAATAACAAAAGTATAACAGTTATCCAATAAAAGGTTTGTCTGTTATCGTTAAAAGAACTTAACTAAAAAATTTGCACTATACATTAGTTATATAGGTCCTAAAAAGTGCCTTGTGAACTATATGGTGCCAAATGTGCAATTCACATTGCAAAAAGTTCTAACGGCTCTCAAAATGTTTATTAGAGTCTAATAAGTGAATAATAAAAGTATAACAGTTAACCAATAAAAGGTTTGTCTGTTATCGTTAAAAGAACTTAACTAAAAAATTTGCACTATACATTAGTTATATAGGTCCTAAAAAGTGCCTTGTGAACTATATGGTGCCAAATGTGAAATTCACATTGAAAAAAGTTCTAACGGGTCTCAAAATGTTTATTAGAGTCTAATAAGTAAATAATAAAAGTATAACAGTTAACCAATAAAAGGTTTGTCTGTTATCGTTAAAGGAACTTAACTAAAAAATTTGCACTATACATTAGTTATATAGGTCCTAAAAAGTGCCTTGTGAACTATATGGTGCCAAATGTGCAATTCACATTGAAAAAAGTTCTAACGGGTCTCAAAATGTTTATTAGAGTCTAATAAGTAAATAATAAAAGTATAACAGTTAACCAATCAAAGGTTTGTCTGTTATCGATAAAAGAACTTAACAAAAAAATTTGCACTATACATTAGTTTTATAGGTCCTAAAAAGTGCCTTGTGAACTATATGCTGCCAAATGTGCAATTCACATTGCAAAAAGTTCTAACGGGTCTCAAAATGTTTATTAGAGTCTAATAAGTAAATAATAAAAGTATAACAGTTAACTAATAAAAGGTTTGTCTGTTATCGTTAAAAGAAATTAACTAAAAAATTTGCACTATACATTAGTTATATAGGTCCTAAAAAGTGCCTTGTGAACTATATGGTGCCAAATGTGCAATTCACATTGCAAAAAGTTCTAACGGGTCTCAAAATGTTTATTAGAGTCTAATAAGTAAATAATAAAAGTATAACAGTTAACCAATAAAAGGTTTGTCTGTTATCGTTAAAAGAACTTAACTAAAAAATTTGCACTATACATTAGTTATATAGGTCCTAAAAAGTGCCTTGTGAACTATATGGTGCCAAATGTGCAATTCACATTGCAAAAAGTTCTAACGGGTCTCAAAATGTTTATTAGAGTCTAATAAGTAAATAATAAAAGTATAACAGTTAACCAATAAAAGGTTTGTCTGTTATCGTTAAAAGAACTTAACAAAAAATTTGCACTATACATTAGTTATATAGGTCCTAAAAAGTGCCTTGTGACTATATGGTGCCAAATGTGCAATTCACATTGCAAAAAGTTCTAACGGGTCTCAAAATGTTTATTAGAGTCTAATAAGTAAATAATAAAAGTATAACAGTTAACCAATAAAAGGTTTGTCTGTTATCGTTAAAAGAACTTAACTAAAAAATTTGCACTATACATTAGTTATATAGGTCCTAAAAAGTGCCTTGTGAACTATATGGTGCCAAATGTGCAATTCGCATTGCAAAAAGTTCTAACGGTTCTCAAAATGTTTATTAGAGTCTAATAAGTAAATAATAAAAGTATAACAGTTAACCAATAAAAGGTTTGTCTGTTATCGTTAAAGGAACTTAACTAAAAAATGTGCATTATACATTAGTTATATAGGTCCTAAAAAGTGCCTTGTGAACTATATGGTGCCAAATGTGCAATTCACATTGCAAAAAGTTCTAACGGGTCTCAAAATGTTTATTAGAGTCTAATAAGTAAATAATAAAAGTATAACAGTTAACCAATAAAAGGTTTGTCTGTTATCGTTAAAAGGACTTAACTAAAAAATTTGCACTATACATTAGTTATATAGGTCCTAAAAATTGCCTTGTGAACTATATGGTGCCAAATGTGCAATTCACATTGCAAAAAGTTCTAACGGGTCTCAAAATGTTTATTAGAGTCTAATAAGTAAATAATAAAAGTATAACAGTTAACCAATAAAAGGTTTGTCTGTTATCGATAAAAGAACTTAACTAAAAAATTTGCACTATACATTAGTTATATAGGTCCTAAAAAGTGCCTTGTGAACTATATGGTGCCAAATGTGCAATTCACATTGCAAAAAGTTCTAACGGGTCTCAAAATGTTTATTAGAGTCTAATAAGTAAATAATAAAAGTATAACAGTTAACCAATAAAAGGTTTGTCTGTTATCGTTAAAAGAACTTAACTAAAAAATTTGCACTATACATTAGTTATATAGGTCCTAAAAAGTGCCTTGTGAACTATATGGTGCCAAATGTGCAATTCACATTGAAAAAAGTTCTTACGGGTCTCAAAATGTTTATTAGAGTCTAATAAGTAAATAATAAAAGTATAACAGTTAACCAATAAAAGGTTTGTCTGTTATCGTTAAAGGAACTTAACTAAAAAATTTGGACTATACATTAGTTATATAGGTCCTAAAAAGTGCCTTGTGAACTATATGGTGCCAAATGTGCAATTCACATTGCAAAAAGTTCTAACGGGTCTCAAAATGTTTATTAGAGTCTAATAAGTAAATAATAAAAGTATAACAGTTAACCAATAAAAGGTTTGTCTGTTATCGTTAAAGGAACTTAACTAAAAAATTTGCACTATACATTAGTTATATAGGTCCTAAAAAGTGCCTTGTGAACTATATGGTGCCAAATGTGCAATTCACATTGCAAAAAGTTCTAACGGGTCTCAAAATGTTTATTAGAGTCTAATAAGTAAATAATAAAAGTATAACAGTTAACCAATAAAAGGTTTGTCTGTTATCGTTAAAGGAACTTAACTAAAAAATTTGCACTATACATTAGTTATATAGGTCCTAAAAAGTGCCTTGTGAACTATATGGTGCCAAATGTGCAATTCACATTGCAAAAAGTTCTAACGGGTCTCAAAATGTTTATTAGAGTCTAATAAGTAAATAATAAAAGTATAACAGTTAACCAATAAAAGGTTTGTCTGTTATCGATAAAAGAACTTAACTAAAAAATTTGCACTATACATTAGTTATATAGGTCCTAAAAAGTGCCTTGTGAACTATATGGTGCCAAATGTGCAATTCACATTGCAAAAAGTTCTAACGGGTCTCAAATGTTTATTAGAGTCTAATAAGTAAATAATAAAAGTATAACAGTTAACCAATAAAAGGTTTGTCTGTTATCGTTAAAGGAACTTAACTAAAAAATTTGCACTATACATTAGTTATATAGGTCCTAAAAAGTGCCTTGTGAACTATATGGTGCCAAATGTGCAATTCACATTGCAAAAAGTTCTAACGGGTCTCAAAATGTTTATTAGAGTCTAATAAGTAAATAATAAAAGTATAACAGTTAACCAATAAAAGGTTTGTCTGTTATCGTTAAAAGAACTTAACTAAAAAATTTGCACTATACATTAGTTATATAGGTCCTAAAAAGTGCCTTGTCAACTATATGGTGCCAAATGTGCAATTCACATTGCAAAAAGTTCTAACGGGTCTCAAAATGTTTATTAGAGTCTAATAAGTAAATAATAAAAGTATAACAGTTAACCAATAAAAGGTTTGTCTGTTATCGTTAAAGGAACTTAACTAAAAAATTTGCACTATACATTAGTTATATAGGTCCTAAAAAGTGCCTTGTGAACTATATGGTGCCAAATGTGCAATTCACATTGCAAAAAGTTCTAACGGGTCTCAAAATGTTTATTAGAGTCTAATAAGTAAATAATAAAAGTATAACAGTTAACCAATAAAAGGTTTGTCTGTTATCGTTAAAAGAACTTAACTAAAAAATTTGCACTATACATTAGTTATATAGGTCCTAAAAAGTGCCTTGTGAACTATATGGTGCCAAATGTGCAATTCACATTGAAAAAAGTTCTAACGGCTCTCAAAATGTTTATAAGAGTCTAATAAGTAAATAATAAAAGTATAACAGTTAACCAATAAAAGGTTTGTCTGTTATCGTTAAAAGAAATTAACTAAAAAATTTGCACTATACATTAGTTATATAGGTCCTAAAAAGTGCCTTGTGAACTATATGGTGCCAAATGTGCAAATCACATTGCAAAAAGTTCTAACGGCTTTCAAAATGTTTATTAGAGTCTAATAAGTAAATAATAAAAGTATACCAGTTAACCAATAAAAGGTTTGTTTGTTATCGTTAAAAGAAATTAACTAAAAAATTTGCACTATACATTAGTTATATAGGTCCTAAAAAGTGCCTTGTGAACTATATGGTGCCAAATGTGCAATTCACATTGCAAAAAGTTCTAACGGGTCTCAAAATGTTTATTAGAGTCTAATAAGTAAATAATAAAAGTATAACAGTTAACCAATAAAAGGTTTGTCTGTTATCGTTAAAAGAACTTAACTAAAAAATTTGCACTATACATTAGTTATATAGGTCCTAAAAAGTGCCTTGTGAACTATATGGTGCCAAATGTGCAATTCACATTGCAAAAAGTTCTAACGGGTCTCAAAATGTTTATTAGAGTCTAATAAGTAAATAATAAAAGTATAACAGTTAACCAATAAAAGGTTTGTCTGTTATCGTTAAAAGAACTTAACTAAAAAATTTGCACTATACATTAGTTATATAGGTCCTAAAAAGTGCATTGTGAACTATATGGTGCCAAATGTGCAATTCACATTGCAAAAAGTTCTAACGGGTCTCAAAATGTTTATTAGAGTCTAATAAGTAAATAATAAAAGTATAACAGTTAACCAATAAAAGGTTTGTCTGTTATCGTTAAAAGAAATTAACTAAAAAATTTGCACTATACATTAGTTATATAGGTCCTAAAAAGTGCCTTGTGAACTATATGGTGCCAAATGTGCAATTCACATTGCAAAAAGTTCTAACGGGTCTCAAAATGTTTATTAGAGTCTAATAAGTAAATAATAAAAGTATAACAGTTAACCAATAAAAGGTTTGTCTGTTATCGTTAAAAGAACTTAACTAAAAAATTTGCACTATACATTAGTTATATAGGTCCTAAAAAGTGCCTTGTGAACTATATGGTGCCAAATGTGCAAATCACATTGCAAAAAGTTCTAACGGCTTTCAAAATGTTTATTAGAGTCTAATAAGTAAATAATAAAAGTATACCAGTTAACCAATAAAAGGTTTGTTTGTTATCGTTAAAAGAAATTAACTAAAAAATTTGCACTATACATTAGTTATATAGGTCCTAAAAAGTGCATTGTGAACTATATGGTGCCAAATGTGCAATTCACATTGCAAAAAGTTCTAACGGGTCTCAAAATGTTTATTAGAGTCTAATAAGTAAATAATAAAAGTATAACAGTTAACCAATAAAAGGTTTGTCTGTTATCGTTAAAAGAACTTAACTAAAAAATTTGCACTATACATTAGTTATATAGGTCCTAAAAAGTGCCTTGTGAACTATATGGTGCCAAATGTGCAATTCACATTGCAAAAAGTTCTAACGGGTCTCAAAATGTTTATTAGAGTCTAATAAGTAAATAATAAAAGTATAACAGTTAACCAATAAAAGGTTTGTCTGTTATCGTTAAAAGAACTTAACTAAAAAATTTGCACTATACATTAGTTATATAGGTCCTAAAAAGTGCATTGTGAACTATATGGTGCCAAATGTGCAATTCACATTGCAAAAAGTTCTAACGGGTCTCAAAATGTTTATTAGAGTCTAATAAGTAAATAATAAAAGTATAACAGTTAACCAATAAAAGGTTTGTCTGTTATCGTTAAAAGAAATTAACTAAAAAATTTGCACTATACATTAGTTATATAGGTCCTAAAAAGTGCCTTGTGAACTATATGGTGCCAAATGTGCAATTCACATTGCAAAAAGTTCTAACGGGTCTCAAAATGTTTATTAGAGTCTAATAAGTAAATAATAAAAGTATAACAGTTAACCAATAAAAGGTTTGTCTGTTATCGTTAAAAGAACTTAACTAAAAAATTTGCACTATACATTAGTTATATAGGTCCTAAAAAGTGCCTTGTGAACTATATGGTGCCAAATGTGCAATTCACATTGCAAAAAGTTCTAACGGCTCTCAAAATGTTTATTAGAGTCTAATAAGTAAATAATAAAAGTATAACAGTTAACCAATAAAAGGTTTGTCTGTTATCGTTAAAAGAACTTAACTAAAAAATTTGCACTATACATTAGTTATATAGGTCCTAAAAAGTGCCTTGTGAACTATATGGTGCCAAATGTGCAATTCACATTGCAAAAAGTTCTAACGGGTCTCAAAATGTTTATTAGAGTCTAATAAGTAAATAACAAAAGTATAACAGTTAACCAATAAAAGGTTTGTCTGTTATCGTTAAAAGAACTTAACTAAAAAATTTGCACTATACATTAGTTATATAGGTCCTAAAAAGTGCCTTGTGAACTATATGGTGCCAAATGTGCAATTCACATTGCAAAAAGTTCTAACGGCTCTCAAAATGTTTATTAGAGTCTAATAAGTGAATAATAAAAGTATAACAGTTAACCAATAAAAGGTTTGTCTGTTATCGTTAAAAGAACTTAACTAAAAAATTTGCACTATACATTAGTTATATAGGTCCTAAAAAGTGCCTTGTGAACTATATGGTGCCAAATGTGCAATTCACATTGAAAAAAGTTCTAACGGGTCTCAAAATGTTTATTAGAGTCTAATAAGTAAATAATAAAAGTATAACAGTTAACCAATAAAAGGTTTGTCTGTTATCGTTAAAGGAACTTAACTAAAAAATTTGCACTATACATTAGTTATATAGGTCCTAAAAAGTGCCTTGTGAACTATATGGTGCCAAATGTGCAATTCACATTGAAAAAAGTTCTAACGGGTCTCAAAATGTTTATTAGAGTCTAATAAGTAAATAATAAAAGTATAACAGTTAACCAATCAAAGGTTTGTCTGTTATCGATAAAAGAACTTAACAAAAAAATTTGCACTATACATTAGTTATATAGGTCCTAAAAAGTGCCTTGTGAACTATATGCTGCCAAATGTGCAATTCACATTGCAAAAAGTTCTAACGGGTCTCAAAATGTTTATTAGAGTCTAATAAGTAAATAATAAAAGTATAACAGTTAACTAATAAAAGGTTTGTCTGTTATCGTTAAAAGAACTTAACTAAAAAATTTGCACTATACATTAGTTATATAGGTCCTAAAAAGTGCCTTGTGAACTATATGGTGCCAAATGTGCAATTCACATTGCAAAAAGTTCTAACGGGTCTCAAAATGTTTATTAGAGTCTAATAAGTAAATAATAAAAGTATAACAGTTAACCAATAAAAGGTTTGTCTGTTATCGTTAAAAGAACTTAACTAAAAAATTTGCACTATACATTAGTTATATAGGTCCTAAAAAGTGCCTTGTGAACTATATGGTGCCAAATGTGCAATTCACATTGAAAAAAGTTCTAACGGGTCTCAAAATGTTTATTAGAGTCTAATAAGTAAATAATAAAAGTATAACAGTTAACCAATAAAAGGTTTGTCTGTTATCGTTAAAAGAACTTAACTAAAAAATTTGCACTATACATTAGTTATATAGGTCCTAAAAAGTGCCTTGTGAACTATATGGTGCCAAATGTGCAAATCACATTGCAAAAAGTTCTAACGGCTTTCAAAATGTTTATTAGAGTCTAATAAGTAAATAATAAAAGTATACCAGTTAACCAATAAAAGGTTTGTTTGTTATCGTTAAAAGAAATTAACTAAAAAATTTGCACTATACATTAGTTATATAGGTCCTAAAAAGTGCCTTGTGAACTATATGGTGCCAAATGTGCAATTCACATTGCAAAAAGTTCTAACGGGTCTCAAAATGTTTATTAGAGTCTAATAAGTAAATAATAAAAGTATAACAGTTAACCAATAAAAGGTTTGTCTGTTATCGTTAAAAGAACTTAACTAAAAAATTTGCACTATACATTAGTTATATAGGTCCTAAAAAGTGCCTTGTGAACTATATGGTGCCAAATGTGCAATTCACATTGCAAAAAGTTCTAACGGGTCTCAAAATGTTTATTAGAGTCTAATAAGTAAATAATAAAAGTATAACAGTTAACCAATAAAAGGTTTGTCTGTTATCGTTAAAAGAAATTAACTAAAAAATTTGCACTATACATTAGTTATATAGGTCCTAAAAAGTGCCTTGTGAACTATATGGTGCCAAATGTGCAATTCACATTGCAAAAAGTTCTAACGGGTCTCAAAATGTTTATTAGAGTCTAATAAGTAAATAATAAAAGTATAACAGTTAACCAATAAAAGGTTTGTCTGTTATCGTTAAAGGAACTTAACTAAAAAATTTGCACTATACATTAGTTATATAGGTCCTAAAAAGTGCCTTGTGAACTATATGGTGCCAAATGTGCAATTCACATTGCAAAAAGTTCTAACGGCTCTCAAAATGTTTATTAGAGTCTAATAAGTAAATAATAAAAGTATAACAGTTAACCAATAAAAGGTTTGTCTGTTATCGTTAAAAGAACTTAACTAAAAAATTTGCACTATACATTAGTTATATAGGTCCTAAAAAGTGCCTTGTGAACTATATGGTGCCAAATGTGCAATTCACATTGCAAAAAGTTCTAACGGGTCTCAAAATGTTTATTAGAGTCTAATAAGTAAATAATAAAAGTATAACAGTTAACCAATAAAAGGTTTGTCTGTTATCGTTAAAAGAACTTAACTAAAAAATTTGCACTATACATTAGTTATATAGGTCCTAAAAAGTGCCTTGTGAACTATATGGTGCCAAATGTGCAATTCGCATTGCAAAAAGTTCTAACGGTTCTCAAAATGTTTATTAGAGTCTAATAAGTAAATAATAAAAGTATAACAGTTAACCAATAAAAGGTTTGTCTGTTATCGTTAAAGGAACTTAACTAAAAAATGTGCATTATACATTAGTTATATAGGTCCTAAAAAGTGCCTTGTGAACTATATGGTGCCAAATGTGCAATTCACATTGCAAAAAGTTCTAACGGGTCTCAAAATGTTTATTAGAGTCTAATAAGTAAATAATAAAAGTATAACAGTTAACCAATAAAAGGTTTGTCTGTTATCGTTAAAAGGACTTAACTAAAAAATTTGCACTATACATTAGTTATATAGGTCCTAAAAATTGCCTTGTGAACTATATGGTGCCAAATGTGCAATTCACATTGCAAAAAGTTCTAACGGGTCTCAAAATGTTTATTAGAGTCTAATAAGTAAATAATAAAAGTATAACAGTTAACCAATAAAAGGTTTGTCTGTTATCGATAAAAGAACTTAACTAAAAAATTTGCACTATACATTAGTTATATAGGTCCTAAAAAGTGCCTTGTGAACTATATGGTGCCAAATGTGCAATTCACATTGCAAAAAGTTCTAACGGGTCTCAAAATGTTTATTAGAGTCTAATAAGTAAATAATAAAAGTATAACAGTTAACCAATAAAAGGTTTGTCTGTTATCGTTAAAAGAACTTAACTAAAAAATTTGCACTATACATTAGTTATATAGGTCCTAAAAAGTGCCTTGTGAACTATATGGTGCCAAATGTGCAATTCACATTGAAAAAAGTTCTTACGGGTCTCAAAATGTTTATTAGAGTCTAATAAGTAAATAATAAAAGTATAACAGTTAACCAATAAAAGGTTTGTCTGTTATCGTTAAAGGAACTTAACTAAAAAATTTGGACTATACATTAGTTATATAGGTCCTAAAAAGTGCCTTGTGAACTATATGGTGCCAAATGTGCAATTCACATTGCAAAAAGTTCTAACGGGTCTCAAAATGTTTATTAGAGTCTAATAAGTAAATAATAAAAGTATAACAGTTAACCAATAAAAGGTTTGTCTGTTATCGTTAAAGGAACTTAACTAAAAAATTTGCACTATACATTAGTTATATAGGTCCTAAAAAGTGCCTTGTGAACTATATGGTGCCAAATGTGCAATTCACATTGCAAAAAGTTCTAACGGGTCTCAAAATGTTTATTAGAGTCTAATAAGTAAATAATAAAAGTATAACAGTTAACCAATAAAAGGTTTGTCTGTTATCGTTAAAGGAACTTAACTAAAAAATTTGCACTATACATTAGTTATATAGGTCCTAAAAAGTGCCTTGTGAACTATATGGTGCCAAATGTGCAATTCACATTGCAAAAAGTTCTAACGGGTCTCAAAATGTTTATTAGAGTCTAATAAGTAAATAATAAAAGTATAACAGTTAACCAATAAAAGGTTTGTCTGTTATCGATAAAAGAACTTAACTAAAAAATTTGCACTATACATTAGTTATATAGGTCCTAAAAAGTGCCTTGTGAACTATATGGTGCCAAATGTGCAATTCACATTGCAAAAAGTTCTAACGGGTCTCAAATGTTTATTAGAGTCTAATAAGTAAATAATAAAAGTATAACAGTTAACCAATAAAAGGTTTGTCTGTTATCGTTAAAGGAACTTAACTAAAAAATTTGCACTATACATTAGTTATATAGGTCCTAAAAAGTGCCTTGTGAACTATATGGTGCCAAATGTGCAATTCACATTGCAAAAAGTTCTAACGGGTCTCAAAATGTTTATTAGAGTCTAATAAGTAAATAATAAAAGTATAACAGTTAACCAATAAAAGGTTTGTCTGTTATCGTTAAAAGAACTTAACTAAAAAATTTGCACTATACATTAGTTATATAGGTCCTAAAAAGTGCCTTGTCAACTATATGGTGCCAAATGTGCAATTCACATTGCAAAAAGTTCTAACGGGTCTCAAAATGTTTATTAGAGTCTAATAAGTAAATAATAAAAGTATAACAGTTAACCAATAAAAGGTTTGTCTGTTATCGTTAAAGGAACTTAACTAAAAAATTTGCACTATACATTAGTTATATAGGTCCTAAAAAGTGCCTTGTGAACTATATGGTGCCAAATGTGCAATTCACATTGCAAAAAGTTCTAACGGGTCTCAAAATGTTTATTAGAGTCTAATAAGTAAATAATAAAAGTATAACAGTTAACCAATAAAAGGTTTGTCTGTTATCGTTAAAAGAACTTAACTAAAAAATTTGCACTATACATTAGTTATATAGGTCCTAAAAAGTGCCTTGTGAACTATATGGTGCCAAATGTGCAATTCACATTGAAAAAAGTTCTAACGGCTCTCAAAATGTTTATAAGAGTCTAATAAGTAAATAATAAAAGTATAACAGTTAACCAATAAAAGGTTTGTCTGTTATCGTTAAAAGAAATTAACTAAAAAATTTGCACTATACATTAGTTATATAGGTCCTAAAAAGTGCCTTGTGAACTATATGGTGCCAAATGTGCAAATCACATTGCAAAAAGTTCTAACGGCTTTCAAAATGTTTATTAGAGTCTAATAAGTAAATAATAAAAGTATACCAGTTAACCAATAAAAGGTTTGTTTGTTATCGTTAAAAGAAATTAACTAAAAAATTTGCACTATACATTAGTTATATAGGTCCTAAAAAGTGCCTTGTGAACTATATGGTGCCAAATGTGCAATTCACATTGCAAAAAGTTCTAACGGGTCTCAAAATGTTTATTAGAGTCTAATAAGTAAATAATAAAAGTATAACAGTTAACCAATAAAAGGTTTGTCTGTTATCGTTAAAAGAACTTAACTAAAAAATTTGCACTATACATTAGTTATATAGGTCCTAAAAAGTGCCTTGTGAACTATATGGTGCCAAATGTGCAATTCACATTGCAAAAAGTTCTAACGGGTCTCAAAATGTTTATTAGAGTCTAATAAGTAAATAATAAAAGTATAACAGTTAACCAATAAAAGGTTTGTCTGTTATCGTTAAAAGAACTTAACTAAAAAATTTGCACTATACATTAGTTATATAGGTCCTAAAAAGTGCATTGTGAACTATATGGTGCCAAATGTGCAATTCACATTGCAAAAAGTTCTAACGGGTCTCAAAATGTTTATTAGAGTCTAATAAGTAAATAATAAAAGTATAACAGTTAACCAATAAAAGGTTTGTCTGTTATCGTTAAAAGAAATTAACTAAAAAATTTGCACTATACATTAGTTATATAGGTCCTAAAAAGTGCCTTGTGAACTATATGGTGCCAAATGTGCAATTCACATTGCAAAAAGTTCTAACGGGTCTCAAAATGTTTATTAGAGTCTAATAAGTAAATAATAAAAGTATAACAGTTAACCAATAAAAGGTTTGTCTGTTATCGTTAAAAGAACTTAACTAAAAAATTTGCACTATACATTAGTTATATAGGTCCTAAAAAGTGCCTTGTGAACTATATGGTGCCAAATGTGCAAATCACATTGCAAAAAGTTCTAACGGCTTTCAAAATGTTTATTAGAGTCTAATAAGTAAATAATAAAAGTATACCAGTTAACCAATAAAAGGTTTGTTTGTTATCGTTAAAAGAAATTAACTAAAAAATTTGCACTATACATTAGTTATATAGGTCCTAAAAAGTGCATTGTGAACTATATGGTGCCAAATGTGCAATTCACATTGCAAAAAGTTCTAACGGGTCTCAAAATGTTTATTAGAGTCTAATAAGTAAATAATAAAAGTATAACAGTTAACCAATAAAAGGTTTGTCTGTTATCGTTAAAAGAACTTAACTAAAAAATTTGCACTATACATTAGTTATATAGGTCCTAAAAAGTGCCTTGTGAACTATATGGTGCCAAATGTGCAATTCACATTGCAAAAAGTTCTAACGGGTCTCAAAATGTTTATTAGAGTCTAATAAGTAAATAATAAAAGTATAACAGTTAACCAATAAAAGGTTTGTCTGTTATCGTTAAAAGAACTTAACTAAAAAATTTGCACTATACATTAGTTATATAGGTCCTAAAAAGTGCATTGTGAACTATATGGTGCCAAATGTGCAATTCACATTGCAAAAAGTTCTAACGGGTCTCAAAATGTTTATTAGAGTCTAATAAGTAAATAATAAAAGTATAACAGTTAACCAATAAAAGGTTTGTCTGTTATCGTTAAAAGAAATTAACTAAAAAATTTGCACTATACATTAGTTATATAGGTCCTAAAAAGTGCCTTGTGAACTATATGGTGCCAAATGTGCAATTCACATTGCAAAAAGTTCTAACGGGTCTCAAAATGTTTATTAGAGTCTAATAAGTAAATAATAAAAGTATAACAGTTAACCAATAAAAGGTTTGTCTGTTATCGTTAAAAGAACTTAACTAAAAAATTTGCACTATACATTAGTTATATAGGTCCTAAAAAGTGCCTTGTGAACTATATGGTGCCAAATGTGCAATTCACATTGCAAAAAGTTCTAACGGCTCTCAAAATGTTTATTAGAGTCTAATAAGTAAATAATAAAAGTATAACAGTTAACCAATAAAAGGTTTGTCTGTTATCGTTAAAAGAACTTAACTAAAAAATTTGCACTATACATTAGTTATATAGGTCCTAAAAAGTGCCTTGTGAACTATATGGTGCCAAATGTGCAATTCACATTGCAAAAAGTTCTAACGGGTCTCAAAATGTTTATTAGAGTCTAATAAGTAAATAACAAAAGTATAACAGTTAACCAATAAAAGGTTTGTCTGTTATCGTTAAAAGAACTTAACTAAAAAATTTGCACTATACATTAGTTATATAGGTCCTAAAAAGTGCCTTGTGAACTATATGGTGCCAAATGTGCAATTCACATTGCAAAAAGTTCTAACGGCTCTCAAAATGTTTATTAGAGTCTAATAAGTGAATAATAAAAGTATAACAGTTAACCAATAAAAGGTTTGTCTGTTATCGTTAAAAGAACTTAACTAAAAAATTTGCACTATACATTAGTTATATAGGTCCTAAAAAGTGCCTTGTGAACTATATGGTGCCAAATGTGCAATTCACATTGAAAAAAGTTCTAACGGGTCTCAAAATGTTTATTAGAGTCTAATAAGTAAATAATAAAAGTATAACAGTTAACCAATAAAAGGTTTGTCTGTTATCGTTAAAGGAACTTAACTAAAAAATTTGCACTATACATTAGTTATATAGGTCCTAAAAAGTGCCTTGTGAACTATATGGTGCCAAATGTGCAATTCACATTGAAAAAAGTTCTAACGGGTCTCAAAATGTTTATTAGAGTCTAATAAGTAAATAATAAAAGTATAACAGTTAACCAATCAAAGGTTTGTCTGTTATCGATAAAAGAACTTAACAAAAAAATTTGCACTATACATTAGTTATATAGGTCCTAAAAAGTGCCTTGTGAACTATATGCTGCCAAATGTGCAATTCACATTGCAAAAAGTTCTAACGGGTCTCAAAATGTTTATTAGAGTCTAATAAGTAAATAATAAAAGTATAACAGTTAACTAATAAAAGGTTTGTCTGTTATCGTTAAAAGAACTTAACTAAAAAATTTGCACTATACATTAGTTATATAGGTCCTAAAAAGTGCCTTGTGAACTATATGGTGCCAAATGTGCAATTCACATTGCAAAAAGTTCTAACGGGTCTCAAAATGTTTATTAGAGTCTAATAAGTAAATAATAAAAGTATAACAGTTAACCAATAAAAGGTTTGTCTGTTATCGTTAAAAGAACTTAACTAAAAAATTTGCACTATACATTAGTTATATAGGTCCTAAAAAGTGCCTTGTGAACTATATGGTGCCAAATGTGCAATTCACATTGCAAAAAGTTCTAACGGGTCTCAAAATGTTTATTAGAGTCTAATAAGTAAATAATAAAAGTATAACAGTTAACCAATAAAAGGTTTGTCTGTTATCGTT